>NC_134320.1:17150468-18350468 GCF_964195595.1 Calonectris borealis | reverse complement strand
TCCCAAACCATCTGGGGTTCTATAAGCTGCAAGCCTTTAGTTCAGATTCTATCAGAAAACTTTTAGGCAGCCAGAAAAATTTATTCATCGCTTATCTTGTATTCTCCAAGCGTAAAACTCTTCCTAACCACATCACACCTGGCCATACCAGTATCAATTTCTAAATGCATCAAAATACAGTTTAAAAATCCAGTGTTAAGCAGAAGTCAGGGCACTGAGAAGAGAGACTGATGCTATAAAGCTGTTCACTAGCATACAAGAGGCACACTGATTTTTTTTATGGTGCTTCATAGAAAATGTCATTTTCCTACACCGTTTCCTTATTGCAGAAAGATCCACAGCACTGCAAGGTGGTATGAGCAATCTTTTTCTAGGCTGTCATACGTAACATCAGGCTTAAAAGGTAAAGAAGTAATGCAAGCACAGTAAACCTGGTAAAGGCGTATTGAACAACCTGGGACACCGGAGCCCCAAGAGGCAGGATGCTCGCCAGAGCTATTCTGGCTCTTTGCCTTGCAAGCTGGAGCCAGGAGTTCCACAGTTCTGGCCAGTTCTCAGGACTGACTTAGTATTACCACGAAGCATTAGATTTCTTTCATCAAATTGATGAAGATGCCTATGTACAACTGCTAAGAAGCACTCCTTTGTTTCACTTCCCCTTTGGCTCTCTAGGTAACCATCAACATGGCAAAAACAACAGTCAGGAGAGAAGTAACTTCCATTTTTTGTTTTGGCATTTGACACCATGGTGTTTACTGTCAGTGTCCGTTCCCATGAGACACACTGTTTTCTCCAGTTGCAAAGAAAGGCTTTTGCCCTGCAGAACAGGAGAGGAAGCTTTTTCATTTTAAAATGGGGAGCTAGTTACAAAAATAGGGAAGATGGCTTGCTGAAATGTCCACTTTTACTCTTATTTTTAACAATTCATGTCAAACCCTATTTGTCTAGCCACATCTAAGATTACATCCAGGTATTGAAGTCCTTTCCAACCTCTGAAAAACAATCATGCTCTTAAAAATTAGAAGCTTCTTGCCCTCTGAAGGACCCTCTTTACAAATACTCTAGACAGGTGATAGCAACTCATTGTCAAATTCATTAAACCCTACACAACAAATGAGCCTTTTATTCTGCAAGATGCACATCAATATTCCCTAATAAAATCCAACAGGAAGTTTTTGCCATAAAAATATAATTCGTCAACTTAATTTAATGGCTCAAAGAATCTCAGCATTTTTGATGACTTAGTTTGAAACTTCAGTTGCTGAACACTAGTTTTAAAGCAAATTCAAGGACTTGGTCAGACAACCAACTTAGCTATAAATCGCACAGCTTAAAATGTTTAGTTACGCAGTTTAAAAGCCTTAGTGTGTATAATCTGAGAAACTGAAAATATTTTTCTTGAATTAGAGGTGTGTGGGGGAACATACTAGACTGGTTCCTCTCTCTCTTCTCATGCACACTGTGATTTAGTGATCTGAAAATCTTTATATATAAGCTTATAGGCTTATTATAGGCACTATAGGCAGTATTTTTAGGCCCTGAGAAGCAAGTGACTTCCTGAAGGAATACTTTTGAGTTTTCACCACGGTAAAAGAAGAAACTATCTCAGATTTAAACCAATCATATTAATTTACTTATCTGTGTAGACATTACAGTTTACAGTAGGAAGTTAAAACACTTGCTGAGATTTTCAAAAGCTCTCAAGTGATATAAGGCTCTGAGCCTTATTTTCCAAAGTAAGTAAAGTCTCATGCATACAAATAGCCTAGAATAAAAATAAAACAACAGCAGGGAAAGAATTAATGCAAGATGTCATAGCGTATTGTTTGAAACAATGAATGTATTTGTGCAACCTGATTGTACAGCTACAATTTTCAATAGAAGTTAGATTAGTTTTGCCAAGGGACTTCTCCAATGCACTACAATTTGGTCAGTGAGGACACACAGCTCTGTTTCCAGTTTCATACCTGCAGGCAAAGGCATCTGCAAATCCAAAAAGACTTCACTGAAAGTCTAAGGCTTCTTCTAATTATAGTAAGATTTCTGTCACTATTAACCTTTCACTGAAAGGGACCCTCATTCTCCTCTCCCAGGAAGACTGAGTAAGAAGGAAAAAATGGGTTGGAGGGTAAACAAAACCCTTTTAACCTTTCCTGTGCAAGGATTAACAAGCAGGTATGTTTCACTAAATTCCTCTTCTTCACAATTAATACACTGAAAAAGTCACTGGTACAGATCACGATAGAGTGACTGTTAGCCTCACACTCAATTACCCAGAAGATCTGCCATCTGCATACTGGATAAAGGTAGGTTGTAGGAGTTAAAGAAAACAAACCGTCCAAGACTTCCTGGAACAAAATCCAAGTATCTGATCTGTGTTTGCTTTAAAACAAATAGATAGCGTTAAAATATCAAAGGCTATGTAAACACAAAGAATACAAAAGCAGGAAACATTACTATTTCATTTGCATCATCCTAAAATGAAGAACTGAACATAAGCCATGCAGAGTTCTCCATGTTTGGGTAGCCTACACTTATCAGCCGAGACTATGTCTTCCTTTTGGGACTCTCTAGAGGCTGCATTGTCCCCTCTTCTGCCCTTAGCCTTTTCCCAACAATATTGCACCAAGGCAGAAGCAGCATCCCACAACTTAAGTCCTACTTCTCCATGGCTCTTATTCCCCTGGACTTAACAACTGCTATGAGAGCATCAAACCTTTCTAGTTCATCCTTTCAAGCACTGCTATATCCCACATTGAAGCCTTTTCCCTAACCAGATTTGTTATAACATCTACCTCCTCATTTCATATATAAACTAAGGTGTTCAGATACACTGCAGCATTGCTCTAACATGTAACAACATAAAAATAAAGTTAACTACATAAACCAATCACATCTCACTCTGCAATATAAACAAAGATCAATTCATGATCTAAAGTGGTAAAAATTAAGATAAAAATAATTCTTTCCAGTTTTAAAAAGTAAAACACTTCAAATTTATCATGTTTTCCATCTCATTGTAGTAATCTTAAAAAAAGAAAAAGGCTGACCAGAAATCACAAGCGCCTTAAATGCTGTTTTCCAACAGCCATGATAAATATTTTACAAACCACTTTAGTAGAAAGAAGGACTAATGTATAAACATCAACAATAAGGTAAGTTTGCTACCTATGATCACTGGCAGAAGTATCAGGACTGGGAGAACAGAGACACGCTACAGTAGCCAAGTCAATACATCACTTCTCTTCTTGCTATTTCACAATACAGATTCTTGTACAGCCCTGCATCCACACTAAAATCTCCAAACATTTCAAGCTTTATTCATGCCTCTGTACCATTTTACAGTAACATTTTACTTAAAAGTGTCTCCTGTAAGAGGTGGTCATTTTTAAAAAGAGAGAAAATGCAAAAAGTCTCAGGCTTTAATCCCATACTATTTGATGTCTTGCTAGTTGTGAAGAGGAAGAAAGGAGGAGATAGTTTTGAAATGATTCTCTTGCACCAGAGCATTTTCTGATAATATAGTGACATGAAAATGATCAGTTGCAAAATACATAACTAGTGCCTAATTTTTGTAAGGCACTAAGCTGAGAGGGAAAAAAGCCATACCAAGTCCTATAGCCAGCAAGCTGTGCTTTCGATCCCCAATCTGCAGACCTGTGGACTGCTTCTAAACAGTCAGCAAAAACAGAGTTAACAGCAGCAACACTGCCGGTCAACAAGCTTCAATTCTACATACATGGCCCCCTGGAAAGCTTTAGGGAGTCCAAGCATAGAACAAGGAAGTTAGTTTTGTGCTATATGAACAGGACTGCACGAGGAATTTTGCAGCTCAAGCAGTATGATTGCTAGTGCTTTGCTCCCTAAGACGTTCACACAGCCGGGCAAGCATGCATCCAACATCCAAGTGTGTAACTGCTATAGCAGCATTAAGCCCTGCTCCCCTAATCCCTTCAAAACTCTTGCACCATAGCTGATGTTTTGAGCAATGCACAGAATCCATGAAGCGTTCCTTACATGGCTTACCCTCAAAGTACCACAGGGCTTGCTGAACAAATACAGCTAACAATCCTGTTGCAGAAGCAAGAATTTCACCAACTTTTCACATTTGCTCCAGGCAACAAAGATGACTTTGGAAAAGAATGTAGGAAGAAAACTCCTGAACGCTGCTGAAAGTGCATTTTAACATGTTTTTTAAGTTATCTGAGAAGATAAGAGGTATTGCAGTTACAAAACCCCCTAACTGATACTAAATTAAAGAGAGCCATAACTACAGACTGTTTTCACTTGATATGTTAAGGAATGTAGAAATTCTCTTAAGGAATTATATGCTAAGGAAAGTACTGAATGGTGTAACTGGGTAATTTGATACCTTTCATAACACACTAGAAAATTTAATCTTGTGATTCTTAGGCAAAACTTAATAACCTAGACTAGAACATCCTATCTAAACCTTGATTCATGAATTTTGAACAATGAAGTAGCCACACACATTCTTCTGTAGACTTTTTCAGTAATTAAAAAGTGCAAAAAAAAATCTAAAAAACTTTCTGTGCTTAAAAAAAAAAAATCTTCAAGTTAAAGCGAAACCTTGTTGCTTTAAAAATTAAATGTCATGTTTTATTACATTACGTTCTATCACATTTTACTCTGTTACTGCGCTGCTTTCATTAACTCTAGCCATAAAAGCCAAGCTGCGCTCTTGAATGTACACAGGGTTGCATGTATGTGCTAGCAAGAAAGACTCACAGAGGTAAACAAGGACAGAAAAGCCTTACAGAATGTTCTGCTATGCAAAGGTATTACCTAAAAATAGCTGGCTTTGTAACGTTTATGACACTTTTAGTTCAAATCCAAGAGGAAGAACATTTATTCAGAGTTAGCTGTAACAAAAGGAGAAAACAAATCAGGTATTTGTGACATAAAGTAAATTCGTGGGCTCTAGCTCTGTCAGGAGCTCGGTCATGTTCACCAATGGTGCTTTTAAGGAAAATACCACCCTCTGACTATGTAACCTCCACCCTTATATGGATTTTATTATTCCTGTAAGAGGAACGGACAGAAGCACAAGTCTGTGCATACTCCTGCTGCTGTAGTGTACAACCCAGCAGATTAATTTATACCTCCAGCATGTTCAACCCTACAGTATGGCATGAATCCCCCAAGACTGCATTAGACAAATTTATTCTCATTTTTCAATTCTGACTTCACAGTTCCCTTTCTGGAAGCACGTATAAAGAATTCAACGAGACCTCTTCTCACAGGAGCTTCAGTCATGTTCCTTCACCTAAGACAAGATTAATTTCTGGGGCTTAGCCCACTGTGTTACAAACCTACTCACCTCCCATCAGAAAACACTTCATTCAAAAGCTCTTTATACCTAGTAGCTGACAGATCACTGACTCTTGCCAGTATTCAATGCTGTATTAGTGGCCTTTAAGACAAGTAAATCCAGTTAGACTTCAACAAACAACAGTCCTAAGAAAGAGATGTCATTTTAGTCAAGAAATCTGACAAACTCACAGGCCGCTTGCTCCTTATGTCTCTGCATGCCTGCGGTGTTGAGATGGGGCAGAGCACACAATTAGTGCTAACGAGCAGTTTCAGCAAACAGGAAAGGTAAATGTAAAACCAGCTTCTAGATCCCTACACCAATGGACAATATTTCTTTCCAGGAATTGAAAAACGGATTTTGGTTTATAATTAGAGAGAGTAATGCAGGGGGTAATCTGTGGGGCCCTCTAAGCAGAAAATCCCTTCCATCGCTGCATGTGAACGCAGGGGTCTGGGCTAGACAAACCAAGGGCTCCCTCCAGAACTGCGTCTTAAAGCAAAACAACTGATCGTGTATTTTGTGAAAGTTATCAAGTGAAAAGTGTTATTAGCAACTACAATGGCCTAACACAAGCCTTTTGCCTCCAGAAGCCAGTGATAATCATCTAAAACGTTTTAGTCCTTTGCTACCAAGTAAGGTGGACACTGGAATTTACAAGGAAATGTTTCTCCCTATTGTGCAAGCACGTTTTGGACTGTACCCCTCCAGAAAGGGAAGGGAAGAGTACAGGGTAAGATCTGAACCACTGCAGAGCAGGTGCAAGAGTCAAAGATGATGTCACTCATTTCCTCATTGCTGGATATAGAGAGAACAGGCCCAGAACTATCTTGCTCCAACAAGATGCCAGCACACGGTAAATGGTTTAGCTCAGAGCCTTGAAAGCTTCTCATTTTGGTAGGAGCTATCAATGTCCAATTATGTTTTGCATTTGTTGAAAAGAAAAATTACATTGAAATCAGAGATCAAAAGTGCTTTGTCACAACCTGTTTGGAAAAAAAATGCCTGAAACTATGGAAGGCCTGCATGGAATTTTCCTTCTGTACACAGACGCAGAAGCCAGTTAAACAGACCCTTTTGGCTTCAGGAGAGACACAGATCGCTGTGCAGCAAGGAAGGATCTGTGCTCATTGAAAGCAACAGAGCAGAAGCTCTTGGGAGACGCCTGCTGCCCACAGAGGGAATTCGTTTTGTTTGTAAACTACATTTAATTACAGCCAGAATATGCTTCAGATAAAATGGAATGGAGCAGGGTAATTTCTACTCTGTGAGGAACAACTTGGTTAATGACGAACTGATTGGTCATATCAGTAACTCAGGTTTTTAATACCAGCTTTAAGCACCTCTTACCCTGCTTTTTAGGATGAACTTACAGACTGCCACTAACCCAAAGATGATGCGAACAAAGATTTTTAAATTACAGTCCTGCACCCAAGTATGCACTACCTCCTCTCAGACACACTCAAAGGCTGCAGCTTGGCTCAGTGCTCGGATTATACAGATTACTGTATTAACAGATGAAGGTGTAGTCCTTGGGGAGCCTTCTAATTCCCCAATCTAATAAAAAAAAAAACCAAAACCCAAACACCTCTTACCTAGGGAACTATAGAGCACTCTAGAGCATTACAAAATACCAGTTCAGTGACAGATTTCACTTTAGAGAACCAAAGCAATCATCATGACTATTTTGTGATGGGCTTACATTACCGCAATGTAAGCCCAGTAACCTGTCAGGGTTTAACAGTGGATACTTAAGAAACAACAAAGACTATTTCGACATCCTTCTTCAGGTTATTTTTACCAAAGTCACAACCTCCAGGAATGTTTTAGATAACAATTAGGCAGACATATTTGTCTGAGTACTGCTGCCTTTAAGAGGCCTGGCACAAGCACCGTATATTTAATATTAATTAACTCTCAATCCTGCAAATATTAATTTTTCATTCTGTTTGTCAACTTCATCGAAGTCTATTCAGACAATTAAGCCGTAAGTCCGGAAACCTACAGAAAGGCTCATTAAGCATCTGCTGAACATTAAGGAAGGCTTCTAATTCTGAACAAAGTTTTATTCTCTCTCAATTTTTTGACTTTTCAACCTCCATTCAGTTAGCAATTGAGTCATTTTGTGAAAGCAATAACGTACACATTTCCTGAAAATGTAACAGACATCAAATTGAAGGCTGTAGAAGTGACCAGGGAAGATACCGTACCTGAATAGAATGAAACCAAGTGACTCAACAGCTGCCCGCCTCACGTCATCATTCACATCACTCACCTACAAAAGGGAAAACAGGACATTCAGAATATAGTTAAAACACTTGAGGACTCTGCAACATTTCAGGCCAGATGTCAGGCACACAAGTTAATCAAGAAGACAGGATTACAGAGAAAGAAAGTTAATAATCATGTTCAGCCTTAGCTGAAACAGCCTCACCCTTGTTCATACACTGTGACTGCAAGCCTATCAAAGAGCAGGCAGACCTCATCTTTTACACCTTAAGTTGTTTTTTCCCCAGCCCATCATTACACAGACTATTCACTGCAAACGCATTACCAACTACTTCAGGATCATGTTTTATGTTTTAATAGGTTCCTTTTTTGTGATACCAGGTTGAATATTCTCTTGCTGAAAGTCTACTTATCCTAATGTCAGAAGACCCTGTTATTTCTACTCATAGTATTAAGGAAAGCTTTCGTCACTTCACAATCTCCAATTTGGACCAGAACATTAAGACTGCAGACACAAAGTGCCTGTCAAAGTCATGTGCTTACTCTCTCGCCACAAATTTCTTCCTATGTGCTCTAAGCCCACAGTACTTACAGCCACATGCAGTAGGCGTCTGATAGCCTTGTTGTTCCCTGAGCCACAGTATGCCATAGCAACAGTGTACATGCCAGAACGACGGAGAATTGGATCCTGGAAGAGAAAGCATCAATATTTAATATCCATCCAAACAGGGACTCAGTAATTCTGACTTTAAATCTGTTCCACTCTTGGCGTGGAATCTGCACACAGGTAGCCTCACTGCTTAATTGTTTATTAGGGATGAGTAATAGGACAATCGCCAAAGCAGGGTTGTCCTTACCAATTTCAAGGGGACAGAAAGTTGCTATGCCACAGGCTACCAAAGAGAGTATCTGCAGATGTGTGATTCTGCTTCTTATTCTCTATCTGCTATTGACCACTACTAGATCCTTGAGAATGACCCACCTACAGTGAGCCTCATCTGTTTTTAACCATTACACCCTGTACTGCTCCTTGTTGCTGCTCACAGGACTATGGAGACTGAGTATGAGGCTAGAGAAATACAAGAACAACAGTGCTTAGTTGTGTATTTTTGATCAGAGTGAAGCAACCTGTGAAACTGCCCCACTATGTAAGAACCTCCCTGGTTCGAAACAGCCAACCCACCACAGCTGGAGATTTCACAAAAGGACAGGAAGGTCACCCATGTAACAAAAGGCCAGGGATTAAGTCACAGCTAAACTTACCTTATCTCTGCAGAGACTCTCAATGAGAGCATCTGCCTCCTCCATCCTCCCGTACATGACCAGAGCAATTCCAACCGCAAGGCCTCGCAAAATCTTTTCATGCTGGGTTTCCTGTGCGTAGCCAACCATGTCCTCAATAGCCTGAGCATTTTTAGATCCCAACATAACCAATCCCAATGCCAGGCCAGCTGCCTCACCTGCACACCACAGAAAAGCAAAAAATCAAGCAAACTCTATTCCCAAAAGCAGTAAATATTATATTTAGAGAATCACACAAGATGTAGGCCAACAGATCACTTCTGGACATCACCATGCCCAACAACCCCATTATTCATGGCCAAATGTGCTTGTAATGATAACCTAGCAGCCGCAACTTAGTGCTCTTCCCTACCAAGTTCAATTTTCTCTTCCTTGGGCCAAGAGCTGCTGAGATAATTTTCCTGTGAACCCCAGCCAATGCAGCAGTAGCCCCCACAAGTTTCTCCAAGCCTATCTCTCAGCCAAAAAGGGCACATGGCTTTGGAGATCAACCACACTAAATAAAAAGCATATGACAAAGGAAAGAATAGAGCAAAATAAGGGACTGTTTAAAGACCTAGCATGTGTTATCAATATTTGGCATAGTGCCACAGACTAGTCCTGACTAGTCCAGGACCTCTGAGCATTACTGCCACATAACTAAAGAACCATGCTGATCAGGAAAAGGTCAGTAAATAAAACGCAGCTAAGGCAACCTAGAAGCAATCTATGCTGCTAACACAAAAAAAAAAAAACCTGAGAAAAAAAAAAAAAAAAACAACCAAAAACACCCAGATGCCTGATAAGGCCTCAGATGGTTATTTGCTTTGAAAGCAGAACATTTACCTGTCACTGCATCATCCTGGTACAGATTTGTTTTCAGCAAATCGTACACATCTTGACGTGCTGTCCCCATGGCAGCCAGACCCAAACCCAGGCTGCCACCATGTCGGACAATCTAGAGAAGCATATGCAAGTTCAGTCACCATAAAACAGGGAACAATATGGCTTCAGCTGAAGTAGACAACTTTCCATCAGTATAAAGCTGCAAACTTTTAGCCCCAAACCACCCAAAATGATCTCTTGACCTGTCAGAAATACCACTTTCACTGTCTCAGGCAGTAACTCTGACGGAAGAGGCAGAAAATAGAATAGAAACAGCAGTTCAAAAGCCCATAAACAATGAGTATCAGAAGCTTTACACATAACACAATAGCCTTTCCAGTATCTTTAAGGTCTTTTTCCCCACTGAGTGATTTATGTAAAACCATAAATCCGTGCCATGTGTAAAAATTGCTGCCTAGTAATAGCTTTTGAATAGAAAGGTAAATCAGTACCCACTTAAACACTCTACATCCTCTTTTGTTCTAACAACGGATAGAGGAAAGGCAGTACATTTGCAGTAAGATGAGTGGGGATCTGTTCACAGAATTTTTAAAGTAGTAGTCTGAAATTCCCGAAAGAGAAGAAGGGAACATGCTGGGAAAATACTAATCTATTCCTAACTTAAAAAGAGACACTTCGTATAAGTCTACAAACAGTAAGTGGTAAAGTAAAACACTTCTTTTTGTATAAGATCCATTAAACCTACAGGGCAGCAGAAGCATTTTGTGGCTTATTCCTTTGACAGCTAAGCCATAAGCAATAACAGTGCCTGAATACTGCAGGACTGCTAGCAAAACAAAGTAGATATACAAGTAGTAAGAAAGATGAAGCTAGATTCACTGTCAAATATGTAAGAATTTCCTAAAAATATTACCTAAACCTTGAGCAATAGATTGTTAAAACCAAACTTTATATTTAAGGTGCAAGTATCACACTACTGCCACGGTCTTGGTTACCTCTAACCCCCACTTCTAAAGCAGCTAGCACCCTTCTGGATATTCCCAACAACAAAAAGGTTCATTACTGAACCCAGTACATACATCATTACTGGCATTCTTCAGCTGGTTCAGCAAATAGTCAATGATGTCCCCACCATGGTTAGCATGAATGAGACCCAAGGCATAGAGACCTCCACCTTCCTGGTAGGCTGACCCTGGAGAGGTGTCCTTGGGGAGGTATGTTGCCATTAGCTGTAATGCTTCTTTCTCATGACCCTGTATGTCCAGTGTCCAGCAGGAAGGGAAGACAATGGGAAGTGAAAGGTAAAAAAACAGTGGATGCAAACAGCTCACGATAATATTTAAACAAGTCAGGACAAAACATGTTCTAGTCATTACTTTCTCCACAAAAATCAGCCTTTTAGCGCTACACAATCAGCAAAGAATCCTTCTGTACTGGGGTTTTATTAACCACAATACATGAGTATTCATCAATCACTTGGTCACTGATCTAAATCAGGAAAAATTTAGCCTGAAGCTACACCAATTTATTCATTAGGGCACTTTAATGAGGGCTGAGGCACACAAAACAATTACAAAGACTTCTTGCTATCTCAAAACAGCTTTAAATATACCCTCCCTGGGAATGAATTTGAAGAAAATGACCACTCCTTAGGTCACCATTCAAACTTACTGAAACTTACTACAGTAAGGCCTTTGGTACTGTCCCAAAACCACCTGAGAAATATACACCTGTGATTTTAATAGCTAGACTTCGTTCAACTCACAAAGGAAGGGAAGAGCTAGGAAGAAGACTCTCTCCTTGAGCCACATTACCCTACCACCTTTTTGATGCTCAGCAAAACATGCCATAAACTATGTCAGATATCAGACGAGATGGACTTGATAAAGCACAGCTTTTCTTTAGTGCAAAGACACAAACTACGTTACAGCTGTGCCTTGCAATAGGCTAGGTAAACCGGAGTGCAGTCATTCAGAATCCCAATTTCAATGTTTTAAGTGTTAACAAGTCAAGCATTTATATTGAACAGAGGGAAATGAATGCAACGTTACCTTGTGTATAACACCCAAGCTGGCGGTAGCAGTAAACTTAGCCCAGTTAGTGGCCCTGGCCAGCCACTCCAAATTGTCTCTGGAAGACAAAAAAAGAAAGGTTATACAAAGTTTTTCATACAGCCCGTTCTGCATCCTGCAAGCAGGGTTTCACAGCCCTAAAGACTGCTTTCAAACCAGAAAGCAGCCCCAGAAGGCAAGAAGGCTAACCCCATTTCCACTTTATGCCTCTCTCCCCTTCATCAGCCCTGATTTTTGGATGGTCGTAATCAAGCTTCTAGATACTGGTGATCTCAGTGAAAGACGGAGAACAACTGCTCAATATGCAGCCCATCAACTCTCTGGGAGAAACTCCAGCAGAGTTTCTTGAGCTTTCCTCAAGTCCCTGGTAAGGTTAGCTCTGATATTTCCCTTCCAAGAGCCATTCAGCACTGTCAGTCTCTACCAAAAAGATACATCATCTCAGAAATTCTCTAACTAGTAAACAAAGAGAACGGAAATTCCACATCTCTACCCTCCAAATTGCTCATACGGTTAGTAGTCAAATAAAGCCAGTTTGCGAGGATAGAGAAAAGGAAACAATTCCAGTTTCTTCCCTCTGCCTCCACATTAGTTTTCAGACCTTTTGTTTATTCTTCTTGAAGCCCATCAGAGTTCTGCAGCCACCCTTTTGGAAGTATCAAGTTAAGTAGGGCAACAGTGTTATTCAAACAGCTCTGAAAGACATTGGAGCTTCCTTGCCATTGATTTACCTGAGAAACTGGTCACTGGTTGTACCACAATGCATAAAGGAGTTTGCTATAACCGTTGCTGTATGACACACGGAATTCCGCACTGCATCCTGAAAGAACAAAAACAGTCTCACCAGTCAGCAAAAGATATGCCCTAGGTCGCTTAATATGCTTGCCAGTACACTAGAAAAATGGATTGTAATTATGCTCAATTTAACTGGCAATTTCCCTTTAATCAAAGTTAATAGATCGTTAATACATTCTAACATATCCTCAACCCATCTTTCCAGTGCAAACCAATCCTTTCCGTGAGTTTCTGTCAGAGATGTGATTACATCAATTGCAGCTTAACTGAAGAACCCCCCCTTTTGGTTCCCAGAACTGAGCACTGCAGAGCGTGTGCTGCTGATATTTTCAAGTCATCCCTGGAACACTATGCAGGATCACTCCCAAGCACTTAACCAGCAGATGGAAAAGATTTTCCAATACATTTGAAGTGCCTCCTGAAATAGATGAGCCCACTGACAGGCATCCCCTACCATTTTTGCTGATGATGTGCATCTTATATCACGTATAAAACACTTCTCCTATGGTTTCTAATAATCATTTAGCTTAAGCGAGTCTAATTTACCTATAAGTTTTCATTTGCCCACTCCTGAGTGACACTTTCCAAAACAAAACCAGGTATGCAATTCACTAGCACTGCCTACATTACAATATCTGATCTGTTTTGTCTTCAATGTGGAAATATTAGTCTCTGAGCACGTATCAGGATTTCTTTAGCCAAGCTGAAGGTGTGGTCTCACATAATACCTCAACCAAGATGCCAACATACTGTAACCTACAGTCCTGGCTGACTCCCTCCCTCCCCAACCAGCAGCATTTGCAATGGATCAGCCACGGAGCTGGAGGGCGAGTTCGTCCATCTTACTGACCAGATGGAAAACAAACCCACCAAAAAAAGCGGGGAGAAAAGGATTAGTTTCTGTAACCAATTGGGGGGGGGGGGGGGGAAATGCTAATAGCAGCCTGTCATTAGGTCATACTAGCTGTACGTTGAAACAATCTGATTATATGGCCTTCTTTGGGTGTAAGCAGCTCTTCTTCAGCCCCACAGGTTCAAGTTTTAAATATTAATTTATTATGACAAACACAGATTTATATCCTCAAAACCCAGGGAGGCCATGCTAAAACATAAGATGATGTTGTAAAGTAACAGCAACGTGGTCAAAACAAACACAGAATGAATCAGATGAATCCAAGACAACCATATCTAACAAAGCCTCTTACCTTTGTGTTTTTGAGGATCATGAGGTCCGTATTGTTGTTTCGTATTAAAAACTGCAGATGTAACTCAATGGCCATTTCCCCACTTAAAATTTTAATCATTTTTGAGATCTGGTCCTTAGGCTCTGGGTTCTTCACATACAAGCAAAAAGAGGAAAAAACATGAGAACCCAACTACGGCTCTGTTAAAATACAGTTCATGAGAAGCAACTCTGGTACATTCCCACGACCATATTCCAAAATCTATCAGGTTTTAGGACTACAAGGACATTGTTTCTGCCCTTGCTGCACAAGCCCAAACCTCCCAGATATTCAAGCCCCTTTGTGAACAACAGTCCAGGTGGGAGAAGAGACTCTTTGAAAAGAAATGTATTCTTTCACTGAAAGCAAAAGGATATGAGTGACACCTGATATTCTGCAAGCTCCTGTTTGGCCTTACAGATACGAGTCTCCTGCAAGAGGCAACCACTTTTATAAATATGAACCTGTATTTCCATGGAAGTTTTAATGGAGAGCACCACAAAGCCACAACACTTTGCATGATCCTGCTGAGCTGCAGCATCATTCTTACGAGCTACAAGCTTTATTAGGAACAAAGGCTAGTAGAACTAGGAATCTCTAATACATTAATCTTCCAGAGCTCTTTGAGAAAGCCTCCTTCTTCCTCATGATGGAACAGTTTCCACAGATTAAGTTCCAATTGAAGTCCCTTCTGAGCAGGGTGAAAAGTACATTGCAGCTCTTTGTGCTGACATTGTTAGCTGGTCAGAGACCAGCCAAGCATGAGTAGTTCAGCCCTTAAACTAATCCCCTACAATTATTTCTTTGTAATCAGCATTCTGAATTGTGGAAGATTAAACTCAAGAACCTTTCTGGCCACATAGATCATTTTTATGTACTTGTCCCTTGACACAGTCAGCAATGCCAACGCAGCAGAAACTGATTCAAGACACCTTTGCTGCACAAAAGCATTGTTTACAGGTTCCTTGATGGGGCAAGAAACTCGACCTCTTTTGTTTTCCTTGTGGAATTTTAAGAAAACACTTCTGTTTGCCCTTGATGAATTTTTAAGTGACCTGCAAGAATCTGTCGGATTCCCAAGTCTAGTTTGCAAACATGCACCATGGGGAAAAAGAAAAAACAAAAACTTGTCTTGGGTTTTACTTTCCTCTCTAGTAGCACTTCCTTTCCTCAGCATTAGAAGTGTCACAATTGCATTAGCTATTCTACATGCTGACCTCACTTTCTCCAATACTTGGGAAAAGGAACTAAACAAAAAGATTCAAACCAGCTGGCCCAGCAACACAGCCACCATGCTAGCCAGAGGCAACACCTTCCTCCTTCATGGAAAAGAAGCTACGTTACGTCAGCATCCCCTCGTACCATTCCTGCAGAACAGCATCAGTTCTATCCAGCCGGAACTACAGCTGGATTTCAGAAGAAGAAGAAAAAAATGCATCAAGCTAATTGATCAGCTAAGGTTCTCAGCAGCAGTTGAATTTCAGGCCCTTTCTTCTGGAAAGAGTTAATTATTTCAATATCAACAAAAAGCAAACATGTGAGCCAGATCCTTCTGTCCTCTTTTTTGAAGCTCAGTAATTCCCACCAAAATCTACCTACTTCCCACTCTCCCCCAACTTTCAGTATCTGAACTGAACAAGTATCTGTCAGATATTTGGTCCTCAGAGATCATCTGTCACCTTGTCTCCAAGGAAGACAGAAGTGGAATTCCATTCTTCATTAGCCAAATCAATTTAGCAACCCCAGAGATTCAAAGAGAACACATAAGAAAAACTAAGCAAGGCATATTTTGGAAATGGCACTTACAATTTCTGCAGACTTCCCCGCACAAGTGCTTCCTGGTTTCTCTTCTGCTTCCATTGCATCACTGAAATAAAATAAAAATGAAAAATGCAACCCAGTTCATGACTCATAACTAGTCAAGCACTATAATTATGGCTGAACGCTGTTCTGAAAAAGTAGCCTGGGATTTGGGGATGACGTCTGGAAACAGGACTTTGACAAGACAAGGGCTTACTATCTGGAGGTCACTGAGAAGCAAACTCCTCCCCAATTCAATTTTCAGGGAACTTGAAGACAAAGGCCTGTAAAACCCCACCCTCTTATTCCATCTATAAAGACAACAAAAATAGAGATGCTTATAGGGAATGAACAGACAGAGACAGGTAAGAAAACAAGGTCAACAAATAAGGCAGCAAGGATAATTATATCCTCACCCGGAAGCCTTGAGCTCATCACTATTAGGATGGATGCTAGAGTGTTGAAATGGAAATGAAACATATTAAGCTGTTGTTAGCACCTTGTCCTAATGCTTCACAGGCTGACTTATAAATTATTCTGTGCCTTTCCTTTTATTTCACTGGAAAAGAAGAGAGGAGAATGCTTGCTATGCCTATATCACTGATTCAAAAGCATTTAGACCCAGTTTCTCACAGCTGCATAAGCCCTTATATTTAACCAGCCTTGATCTAGGCAGCGTTCTCCATCACACACTATCAAAGACAGTGCAGGGATCAGGTTGTGTACAGACATGACAGCTCTGGTGATTAAAGAGCAGATGGAGCACGAACTTCTTCCATGCTGCCCCCAAGCTGGGCAGCAGCCTTTGTATAGCTCGGCCAATCCTCTAAAAACAGAGGTTTAAAACAAAACTATCTGTGTCAATTACCCGTAAGCCATCAAAAGAAGAAATAAAGAAGATAGCATGGTTGGTACCAATTTTGGTTTTCTTAACAGCGGCTTCTTGCAGCTAAGATCCAGTTTTAAATGTCAGGACTTTAACAAAACTCAGACTAGATTTGAACTAGCTCTTTTTAACTGCAAGTACAAAAGGGTCTCTAACACTACAGTATCATCTGAGCTCACTCTTCCCACAAGCAGGTAGCAGATCACAAGCTATGATGTGAAACCGAACTTGCACATAGCTGCGATGAGCTTTTTGCTTAAACTCTCCCCTTCCTTGGCTTTACAAGTTGCTGCAAAGACCACACAACATCAGAGTGTTCCCGAGCGATTCACACTATGGCTTAATGAACTACTGCTCATTAGCTGAGCCACAGGAACTGCACCATGCTTACCTCAGCTGCAAAGGAAAATGCATTCTTTCAAACAACAGTGGATTCTGGTAATATACAATTTTGCCCTGAGCAAATAGCATGTTTTGTCTATTACCGTGACTTAAATGAAGGGGAGTAACTTGATTGCCTGTAATGGGCATGCATACACAGAACAGGAGGCTCCATCAGAGCAGGACTGTAACCGAAAAATTACACCTCTTCTCAAGCCAATCTCCCCACCTGTCTTTCTCCAATCCAGGGACGGTGCCGGTGTTGGTGGATCCAGGCACGGAGGCAATAGGAGTGCCAACCGTGCGGAGATTCTGGATCACAGAAGACAAAAACTGCTGGCTAGCACTTTCGTACAGATCAAAGCAAATTTGGTAGGCCATGAGAAGGTTATCTTCCTTCACCAGTTTTTCCAAGATGTCGCTCACAGCCTGTGGGTCATCCAGAAATATCAGGCACTGAGTGGGAGGAAGGGAGAACAGAAAAAAAAAAAATCAGGAGAAGACATTATATACTTCAGAATGAAAAAGCAACACTACCCAAGGCCACACTCCATTTTCCCCATTCCCTCATCTGCTGCTTCCACAGAACACCCCTTCAAAGAAAGAAAAATTCTCTCTCTCTCATAGAAGATAATAGAAATCTTTGAAGAGTTTTCATAGGTCAGTTTAAAAACAAGACCAAGTATTACAAATTCAAGACACGCCATTCAAGCCTTCCTATTTCTGCTGCTTTATCTTTGGAAACTGACAATGTTGTCCTACTAAACACAGAAATTTCAAAAGCACTTTAAAAAAGCATCAGTCATTTTGTAGGGATGTCCCGGCTAAAATGGAACAGGCATAACACTCCTGAGTCACATGTACATGGCACACCAAGATTGGCAAAGGCCTGAGAACATCTGAGTAACTTCATAACTGGTTGTCTAAACACTTTCAGACAATAGCTTACCAAAAACCAAAGCACTATAAATGTTCTTTGGAGGAATAAATACAATTCCAAGCTGTGAACCTACCATCTGATACTCCCTACATAGGCTCGAAATATTCTGTCGGAGTTGTCTGTGTCCCCAAACTGCCTTTGAACGTGTTTCTTTCTTTATAAATTGACCAAATGTGCAATATTTGCATCTCTTTTTCAAATTGATCTCACTTTGATAAATATTTGAAGCACACGACCAGGAAAAGATATTTCATTTAACTGAATAAAAAACAGAGATCAGGTAGATGTCAACTCAAATACATCTAAAGAAGAGTAACTTTTGATTGACCTTTAAACATCATTCAGAAGTTTACCTGGCACACATTGATGAAGTCTGGTTTCTCCAGATTCATGTAGATTTTAACTAGAACTCTCAAGACTTTATTACGGAACTGTTTATTCTGCATCAAAGACATACAGAGCTTCAAGCTGTAGGCTAGCATCCCAGGCACATCATTCTGAAATAAAATTCAGGGATATCAGGTCTGGGTTTGGACTGACAAGCAGGATTTAGAAATTAAAATAAAGTTACCTCCTTTCTATTTTAAAAAGCAGAGCAAAAGACATGCACATATAAGCCTTCACAGTTTCCTTTCCTATTTTCAGAAAAGCTTATATGCAGGTGTATTGCAGTTTAAAGAAAAAAATACTACCAAAATGTACAGGACCAATATTTAATTCAGTAGTTAAAAGATGCAAAAGATTCATTTAAAAGTTCAATACCTATTTTCCCTTCTTCACCTTTCTTGTTTGAATAATCATTCTCGAATGCAGTGAAATTCACTGCACTAACATAAAATATCAGCAAACAAACCATGCACCAAGGAAAGATCCCCAACACACCTATTTCTTGCTAGAGACTGAGAAACAGATTTGGTTACTAGACTTCAGAAAGGTAATTTGAAATGAGGGATTTATAATGGGCAATTAAGATAGTACATGTATAGGACAGCAAACAGAACAGAGTAAGCAAGATGGATGCCTTATGATTATCATTCCTGTATACAGAAATGGGAGACATCCAAAAATATGGGAAAGCTGTAAAAAGAAAAGTCGTAAAATTTAAAGGATTTAAACCACGTGTCTGGCATATGATTTGAGATACTGCAGCATAACAAGATCACACACAACCGCTGAGCTGCTGCAAATGACAACAGGCAAGCTTCTCTTACTGCCATTACTAACGACTTACCTTAAACTCTCAGTGAAAGACGTTAAAGCCAGACTGTACTGCCTTGCAGTCAGGGCAGGCTGAGACTGCACACAGCCACTTACTGAAAATGAGAGCAGCTCACCCAACTATGGGATTTTTTTGTTTTGTCTGCCATAAATAAATCACTTACCTAGCCCTAAGGATCCCTTCCCACAGTGAACTACAGCAGATGACAGGCACAACAAAATAAAAGAGGTCTGCCTAGTCCACTATCGTATCTCTGCTAGTAGCTGACAGGGAATACCTCAAGAAGAGGGCACATAGCCAGGTTTCCTGAGAATATTCTCCCAACAACTGGCAGCTCAGAGATTTCTTAAAGGAGGTGCCTCTCTATACTTGATAGCCCTGAGTGGCTCTGCCTTCCGTGAACATGTTGAACCAAACACCCCTGAGTTTTACCTTTTATTCTGTTCATACAAAACAGGGAAGTTCCATAGCAACATGGATCTTGCACTTCACTTCTGGATCTATACCTGGAAGAGACTAGCTACGTGCACCTCCTGTCTCTTGCACATACCGATTCAAGGATGGTTTTCTCAAAGATGTCCAGCCTGCGTGTCTCTAGAGCAATGCCAATGGCCTGCTTGTACTTGTGGTCATCCAAACACCGCTGGAACATTTTGTTCACTATCCCTTCTAGCCTTTCATCGACAGGTTTCTTCTCCCCTTCTGGCAGCTCCGCATTCTCCACGCACTGCTTGGTATAGTGGTCGATACATTTTGCTGAAAAGATATTGAACAAATATACGGGGGGAAAAAGTCAACTTCCTAGATATTTGCAGGTTTTTTACAAATGAAGAGACCGTATGTGCACACACACATTCTACCAGCAAATACAGCATATGGGAAACTACACAAAGGTGAGGCACAAGAACTATTTGTATAGTCATACACAGATAGTAGTGGAAGATACTTATATTCTCTCCTAACAAACTCTGATTTTAGTGCTGAAACCAAGTAGATATTTTTAAAGTAGAACCAAGGAATGATCTTCATTCAAGTGGCATGATATTTTAAATAAATGAGGAAACAGCAGTAGAAGACTTCCTAGCTCCACTGTAAGCACTAGCTGGGGACACTGAAAGTCAGTCCTGGTCCATGATATGCTGTACAAGGTAAGTGATACCAGCAGACAAGACTTTTAAAAAACATTCAAATTATACATGCATTCAACATCTGACTTGCTATCTTATTAAGGGTGATAAAAAAAACCTGTACCCCTCAGTTAGGTGTGCATCTACACTAATTAGCCGATTATTTCCAAAGTTATGCTGAAATTGATAATAACATTAGCACACACATGAGAGAAAGGGCAATAAACAACCAAAGCAACTTTCCTATTAGGAACTCGCAATAAGAAAAAGGGTTAAGAATAGGAAAAAAATGCCAGAACCCCTAAGTCAGTTCCATTACAGAATCCCAAAGCAAGTAAAACCTCAAAGTTACGGTAGTTTTGACAACACAAGAGCTTTTCTTTTGCAGCAACAGTTGTTTACCAATGATCGTCTCCACATATTCCGAGTTGTCATTGACATTGAAGAGGTCACCTGCTCCCAGCGCATAGTTCAGTGATTCCTCAAAAGCTCCCAGGTGGTAAAAAACTTTAGAAGCAACTAGAGCAGCAAATTGCCGGCTCCGAAAGCCCTCGTCTTCATAGAGAACTTCACTGCAAAGAAGAGAGAGAAGAGCATCAGCTCTGCGTGCTCAGTTCTCTTTAAGGCCACATGACAGCTTGATCGAACTTGCATCTTTGGGACTACAGCTCCAACCCCACATCCACTTAGATTAGTGCTTTCCAGAAAATATGGAGCTAGATGCTGTATTAGCCCGTATCAAGCAACCAGAACTACATCCACTTCATATCTCATATTCTTTTTAAGCAGCACACCCTGAAGTAATAACTGTCTTCTCTTACATTTTGTCCACTGACTCAGAGATTTCTGCCCAGAAGTCATTGACAACAGCATTCAACTTGTGAAGAGCAAACTCCTACAAAAAATAATGAAGAGTTATATTACATAAAAAATACATTTATTACCTCTCCCCAGTAAAAATGAAGTACCACCTAAGACTGATATCATAAACACTGACCCATTTCAACAGCAAATTCTATTTTAAAAGATCTTTGCAAACATTCACTAATCTTTGCAAGTCCTTTGCAAATAAAGGGCTGTTCATTTAACAGGTAAGACAACCCTGATGTTCCTTCCCATGGCTTCTCTGTGATGAATGACTGGCTAAAATGACTGATAGGTGAAATTCATTAAAATGCAAAGCTTTCAAAGTCTTTGTGGCAACCTTTGTGTGACACATAGAATTGGCCTGTGGTCTATGCCAGCCAACTCTATTTGGACACAGTACTTAGCAGAGAAACAATATCTGGACTAGAATCAGCCCCACTTGTAATCAGTTCAGAGCAAAAGCAGGATCTATCACCACTTACATATTTTTCCAAGCAAAACATTTAGGGGATTACCAACATTACAAGATGCACCTCCTCCTTCTAAAAGGGGCTACATTAACTGTTCAAGTAATCAGCAAGCATCATCAATACACCACCTCTAAGAGTGTTTGGTGTTGTCCTACGGATTCATATACTCTGTGGACTTAAAGTTTCTGTTGCTGTTTTCTTCTCCTACTACTATTGTGATTTTTTTTTCCAAGTGAAAACTGTAACTGTGATTTTGTTTTACATCACTTAAATTATGCTAAAAACTTGAAATATTCTTCAGCTTTGAATTTTATGGAGTCAAAATGCAGCCTCTGGAACACTTTTAAGTAACAAAGCCCCATTGTCATCAGAGAGCTGGGAGCTTTGGTGAATAGAGATCTTTGCGTGTGAAGCTCCAGTTTGATCTATGTTCAAAACAAGGAAGTTTGCCATCTGTTACCATGTTATTTAAGCCCTTCCTTTCAGCTTTCAGGCTAGATATGATTTGGGGCCCACCTATTGCTGTTCAACCGTTAATTATTAAGATCCACTAATTTCTGATTTTAAGCTCTCAACATAATGCATTTGCTATTATTTGCTCCCAGATGTAAGAGCTTACCTTAAGCTGTGGCTCTTCTTCATCCAGAAGAGAGATAATTCCAGCTGCAAAACAAGATCATAGTCAGTTTTGGACTCTCTCTGTTTCAAAAGTAAACATGTTATTTAGTTCAAAACCAATAGAACAGGAAAGAAGGCTGCCTCCGAAATGCTGGTTTAAAATCTTCAGTATCAAAATTCAAAGATCAGACGCAAGTTTGTATTAAATATGATATAAAATAGTTCAGAATTTATAACTGAATAGGTACGCTGTCTATAAAAGGTAATCCTTCTTAGAGGAAAACATATTAGACAGGAACGCAGAGAATCTGGGATTTACTTCCAGCTCCATCATTAGTTTGCTGACTGCTTTCTAGCAAGTCACTTCCCACTTCCCCAAGGGGCATAAAGAAGATCATGTCAAAACATCCTAATTTTTTTCATGCCAAGGAAACAGGCCTCATGGCTAAGAGAAGATGCCATATCTCGGAGCTTTAGCAAGACTCCTGACGCTGCCCCAGAACATTTGTACAAACAGCTACAGAAATATTGTTTAACTGACATAACTGAAAGAGAGGTTCACAGTTATTTAGGGAGCTCAATCTGAAGAATGGTTCTAGATGGTTTCATTGTCAGACTGCAAAGACGCAATTGAAAGGATTGGAATAGGATGTGATCAAAGTCCAACACAATTCACTGCTTTTAATCTTTTATCTGTTGTACAGATTGGTAGCCTTTTTAAATCTAAATAAGACATCAAGTTGGAAAGGCCAGCAAGCCTACTGGAAGGCTGAACTGGGCTTTCAAAATATCTTGGCAAATCTAAAAGGAGAGTGTGCAGGTCAAAACTAAAATGTACAAATATAGAAAGGAATCTGAATAGTACAGTGGATTAAGATGAAACATGATCGATAATATCATATGGCTGCAGTGGGAGGCAGAGAACCCAAACTTCACACTGAGTTGTGTCAGTGAGAGCGCTTCTTGGCAGATATGTGAGGCAATCCTTCCCTCTGCTTGGCACCGACACACCTAAGTCAGACCACTGTGTCCAGTGCTGGGCACCATGTTTTAAGAGTTATGAGCAAACCAGGGTGTTCAGAACTGAGCAACAAGAACAAAGAGGTCTAGCAATCGGGACTTACGAAGGTTGACTGGAGGTCTGTAATTGGTTAGTCTACAGAAATCTGGGAAGGGTACAGAGTTCACACATGTACAGGGCAGCTGTCAGCAGAAAGAGAATAATCTGATCTTTGTGTCAGATATGAACAGGAATAGTAAGACCAAGCTTTATTTGGAGCTTCAAAGATTGAGGTGTGATAATAAGAAAAGTTTTCTGACAGTAAAACAGTTATTCGCTTTGTCTTCAAGGTTGTAGAATCTCCATTATCAGAGATTTTTTAAAACCAAGTTAGGCACATGGCTGCCAGCAACAACAACTGAAGAAGCACTAACATGGCCCTTAGGCAAGGAAGGCAGGTTCAGTAGCCCACCCCACAGCGCTCCTTCCAGCTGTTTTCTGCAACTCTACTCCACATGTATGTTTTGTTCTGTTTTTTCAAAATAAGCTCCTGCATTTACCTGATCTATCAGGAGGAAGCCATCTCACTCCTTTCAACATGCTGTTTCTACCTTTTTAAAACCCCTTTGAAATTAATTCCTACTTCTCCTCAATTAAAATAAGACTTAAACATAAAGCAAAGGGTTCAGAACAAGAAAGCTACTTGCAGACTATTATCCTCTGCACTGTTTCTCTCACAAAGCCACTGCCCGTCACATATTAATTTCTGGTCTGAGTACTTTTGGAAATACTTGTCATATTTTCTTACACTATGAAGTTCTTGTAGATCCAGAAACAGTGTTTGACATCTAATTCCTCACACACTTCATTAGCCTGAACTCTACACTGGCTTTTCCTCTGCAAGGTATTTGCGTTACTGATTCCCGCCAAAGTTCAAGTCTGCCTCTTCCCCCTTCCTCATTCCCTGCCGTACCTCCTACAAACCCCCACTGCCCACCGGTTCTATACTCCTCTGCGGTATTCACGTTAAGCAGGTGAAGACCTTCAGCTCACAGCTGCGGAGCACCCCAGTGTCTGCCAGGGCGCCGGCAAAGCCACCAGCGCGCCCTCATCAAGTACCGGCAGGAGGTGGACACGGCGCCGGGACGGGCAGGCAGGCAGCCGCCTCTGCCCCCCGCTCCTCCCCAGCGAGCCCGCCGGGGAGGCGGCCCCGCTCAGGCCACCGCCGCAGCCGGGGGAGAGCGGGAGGCCCGGGTGGGCACCGGGCACGGGGCAGCCCCCCGCCTCCCGCGGCTCAGGCTTAAAGCGCCGGTGGTGGCGAGTCGCCGGCCACCGGGGCGGCCTCCCGCTCCCACCGGGGCGCACGGCGGCTACCGGCCAGGGATGACCGGGGCGCGGGGAGGCCCCCGTGATGGGCGGCCCCACGGAGCGCTGCGGCCGGCGCCCCCGCGGCCTGCGGCGGTGCCCAGTCACGGCCCTGACTCAGCGAAACCCCGGCGGGGAACGCTAGCCCGCACCGCTCCCTCACCGGCCGAGGTGATCATGGTGTCGTCCGCTCGGCCCGCGGAGGGAGGTGGGGTCCGGTCCGGTCCGGTCCGGCCCGCTCCGGCCCAGGTGCGGTGGTGCCGCCGCCCGGGGTCCGCTCCGCGCCGCTGCCGCTCCGCCGCCGCCCGGCCCGGAAGTGCCGCGAAGGGCCCCTTCCGGCAGGACCCCTCGGCTCCCGGGAAAGGTGCCCGTCGCGATCGCCTGCGCGGGGTGGCAGAGAAACAGCCAGGCACGAGCGGGACAGCTCTGCCTCCGGGGGCCTCAGCCTTCCCCTGTCCCCTGCGCAGGCAGCGCGCGGGCCCCGCCAGCCCCGCGCACCTCACCGGCCCCGCACGGGACCCCACGGGCTCCTCCACCAACCCCACACGCTCCGCAGACCCCACACCGGGCCCGCAGGGCGGCCACCTCATGCGTGGCCTGGGAGGGTAGGGAGCCCTCCCCTGCCTGCGGCCTACTGCCTGGGGGCGGCAAGGGGGGCTGCAGGGCCAAGGGCTGTGGGATCCCCACGGGTGACCCCATAAATGCCCGTGGTTGTGCTGTGCCCAAACGGCTGCTCCTTCTGCCAGGCTGCACCGCGCGGGTGGCAGCTCCCCCCTGCTAGGACAGGCTGCCCGCAACGGGGTGGCATCTTTTGGGGCACAGGTGTGTCGCACGGCATTGCCGGGATCCAGGGTTTTAGCCCATGGATTTACCACCTCTTGCAGGCCGCCTCTGTGGGCCCCGACTCCCCTCACGTACCTTGTAGCCATGGGGAAAAGCCTCACCCAAACCCATTTCTCCTTAAAAAGGGAAGCACATGTACAGGTGCATTGGACAGCCCCTCACCGAATCCTCTTCCCCATCCATCACTTTGCGGCACAGGGCAGCGTCCAGATCTCCCACGCATACGCGTCCCTGAAGGTGCCCCAGTTGTGGAGGAGCATGGAGACATTTTGGCTCCTGCTTTGGTTCCAGTACGGACAGATGGGAAATTCAGGCTGGTGAATTCGCACCAAGGAAAACCCAGCTCAACAGCAATGGTGCTGCACAACAGGAGATCAAAGCGCCCAGACTTTGGCAGTACTGATTTCTCCCTGTTTCTACTAAATAGGAAAAAATACTTTCTGAAGGACTTGAATTCCTCAAGGAAACCTAATGGCCTCAGTTAGTGAATGTTATTAATGGCAGTTATCAGAGCCCTACCCACGATGCCAAGAGGGTCAGCCCTGCTCTTCTCAGACAACTGAGAAGGTCTCCAGCCTTCCCCACTGCCCACAGGAGAGCAGCCTACCTGAGCTGCACACAGACCAATTCTGCTGATCTTCTGGATACCGTATACTGGGGTCACTTCCATTCCCTCCCTTTTATTTAAATCAAGAGAAATATCAGTTAAACCATGCGTAATGCTACTGTAAGGATAACACCATGGCAAACAAAAACCAAACTGAAGTACGTCCCAATGCAGAAATTAAATGTCTTTATTCTTTACAGCAAGCACATAAGATAACAGTGCCCTTAAATTATTAAATCAGTTAAACATCTAAAACTATCTGCTACACCTCCACATGCCCAGCTAGTGAAAAAAAAAGAAAAAAAGAATTCCAGCACTTTTATTCCTCAGTCAAAGGAAAATAATACTTTTGGTTAAAAATATTCCCCCCCACACCTCCTAAACCCCAGGCAGTTCATCCGCTTCCACAAAAGTCTCACTGCAAGGGTAAACTTGCATGATTTACTTAAAAATTACTAGTAAATAAATCCATTGGATTTGTAGCACTAAGCTAGGTTTAACTGCAAATCTGTACTCTTGGGCCATCTCTTCATTGGTAAATTCTAGGCAGCAAAGACCAAATACTGCAAGAAAATAAAGATTCACCTCATCATACTGTCAAGTCCTACTGGACTCACCTAACCAAGGGCTTTACTGGGAAAGTACGTAACTGCCCAGCGACCTGGGCTCTGCTGTGAAGACGAGCAGAGGGGATCCACCGCACAGCAGACCTACGCGTGCATGCCAGGGACAGAGCAGGAGGATACCTTCATCTTGCTAAGATGCACTTACTACTCAGTGCTGAAGCCCGGGGTCATGAATACAGCCACCCACACCCACACATTTGTATTTTGCACCTGGTCATAAGCAAAGAAAACCTACAGAAATCTTGCAGACTGGAAGGAGAGCGGGTTCGGTGCCCTCTCTGGAGAGCATCATGCTCTGCCAATGTCAGCTGCCTCCTAGGTTCGCTCTCCCCAGCCCACACCACACAGGAAAGTATTTCTGCTGTGAAGAGATGACATGCGCTTCCCCAAACGCTGCTCGCATGGCCTTGGCATCCAGCTACTCCCTCCCTCCCACCGCCTTATGGGCAGCTACAGCACCTTACGGCTGCATTTCAGGCAAAGCTTTCCTATGTAGACCAAGCTATCCCAACTATCCCAACACATGCAAACAAGCAGCATGATAACACAGAGACTTGCTGAGCACACCTGGAAACGCTCCCCATCTCTCCCACTCGACCCCGCCAGCATGCCCCAGACACCCTCTGCCGCTCTCTCCCCACCAAAAGGGCAAAGCAGCACCATCACTAAAGGGACAGACTCTAAACCTGAAAGCTGCTAAGCTCTGCTCCAGCGCTACCATCATAACCCCAGTGAGGTAGGTAGGCGTTGCTGTCCCTATCCTACTGGTGGAGAAACTGAGGCACAGAAAAATGGTTTGTTGAAAAATGTTGATGATCGTGGCCATGAGCAGAGCTGGGTAAAAAAACCATCCCCTGCTCCACGTAAGCAGCTAGGGAGATGCTGAAGGCACACTGCTGGGAGAGAGTGCTGGCCGGAGCTGGCAGGACTGCAGACACTTCAGCTGCCACTGGGAAAAAAGCAGCCAGAGAGAGGACAGACATGCACGGAGGACATACCGACACAATTCAGCAGCTAACCCAGAGAACAGGTAGGCAGGACATGACGGGTTGAAGTTTCTGGTCTGAGCTGGATGAAACTCCAAAAGGACAGCCAGCCCCAAACAAAACCCAGCAGCTTGTGCTAAAAATAAAACAAGACCTAGTTTATGTTGCTTTAAAGTAAGAATAAAAAAGGTATTCTTAGCTTTATAGTAATATTCCTCATAATCCAAGGATTTGTAATTAATTGTATTGCCCCAGAGGCTACAGGCAGCCCTTTGGAACTACTTAAATAGATAATTTTTATATTTATTTATGAAACAGCCACATCTTGTTGTGCTGCAGGCCGCTTCCAAGACCTGCCACCACATGGCTGTGGAGATGTCCCAGGTAAGATGGGCCTCTCCCATAACCCCATCTAGCATCAGCCACACCTTAGTGTCCATCTGCCACCCCCTCCAACCCAGGCAGTCCATCAGTCAGTGGGCACCAGGACAAGCCAGAGGGATGGATCCTGCTCCCAAACCACACTCTGCTCCAGCTGCCATTACTATCAGCATCTTTTGCGTTATTCTTGCTACCTACAGTGGGCTGTTACTGCATTCTTCACACTACACCGTTACATTCAAGCCTTTTCAGTAGCTGGTAGATCTGAGACCTCATATTTAGTCCCACTGCAGTCTCCATGCCACGGTGTTATTTGTCTTTTTTTTTTTGCCTGACCAGAGAGAGGATGGGAACTTCAAAGCAGCAATAAAGCAGGAAAGCAAGGCAGCACAATCTGTTTGCCAGGGAGGCCAGCCCCGGCGATCTCAGCAGGGAGCTTTGCTCAAAATTAGAAAGCATTCCTCATTCTTCAAAGAGGTGGCTGCATTTCACACTCAAAGTCCCCGTGTCATCTCATCCAGGATGCAGGATACATGCCCAAAGGTCTTCTCAGAAGCTCAGTCCAGCAGCAGCTCCAGGCACCCCCGGGCAGCAGGGTGCAGCAGGGGATGGCGCTCTGGCACGGACCTCAGAGACTGTCGGCAGCTACAGAAGACCCTAGCGAGTTAAGCCGAGCAGCTTCTCCCCAGAGTGGTGAGTCCTCGGAGGAGAGGGTGAGTGGGCATGCACCAGCTCCTCCTCCCGCTGCTCCAAATCCACCAGGCAGATCCGGGACATGGACTGTGCTGGGTGCCCAGCAGCTCTAGGTGCCTGAGCCTCCAGCAGCTTCTTCGTAGTTTCCGTTGGGGGACAGGCTGGTCAGAGCCACTTCTTCCTTGGGGTCCTGCAGGTCATCTGCAAAGAGCAGAGAGGTCAGGGGAGATCTGAATGGGAAACCCTTCTTCATGCAAAATGCAATTTAAGATTAAAAGAAAGTATGGGACGAAGCAGTTGATATATACTCACAACCTAAGCACAGCTGATTTTTTTCGTAACTGATTTTCATTTTGTTTTGCAAACTCAACACTGCTTCAACAAACAAGGGTGATCTATGAGCAGCTCCTTGGCCTCCTGCGGTCTCAGCAATCTCAGAACAAGCTGCGTGGCCATGAGGCGTCACCTGCCTGGCACTGACAGCAAGATCAGGCACTTAAATTTTCCGACCCTAGAGGACATGTCTCAAAGCTGCACAAATTGGGCATTTCAGTTGTTTCCTCCAACCCTTATGCTTTTTAAGCATTTTATGTGTTTAAGAGGCATTTGGACAATGCCCTTAATAACATGCTTTAACTTTTGGTCAGCCCTGAAGTGGTCAGGCAGTTAGACTAGATGATCATTGTAGGTCCCTTCCAACTGAAAATATTCTATTCTATTCTATTCTATTCTATTCTATTCTATTCTATTCTATTCTATTCTATTCTATTCTATTTACAGTGAAGGAGCTTCGCCTCCTCTACGTGCTCCATAGAGCAGTCTGGATCTCCACACCACGCACCTTGTAGCCTCCTGCATGGGGGCACTCCTGCAAAAAGAAAATCACTGCTGGGAAAGGCAAGCAGAAGTGCCAACGGTACAGCAAAGGCTGAACACTAGACTTTTCGTTACCTGAACAATTTCCTTTAGAATCAGGGAGCCCAAGGCTGACTGCCCTCTTCCTCCTCCCCGCCAGCCCCAAACGCGAGTGGTTTGGGAACACTCCTTCCAGCCGTGTTTGCAGAAAACATCACGTAAGATCAGGGTGATGCTTCCAATTCATTGTTTAGACAGACAGCAGTTCTGCTGCCAGAAACTCCAGCAAAACGCAGCTGAGTTCAGCAGTGCTCCCAGGGGTCTAGTTGGACTCCGGACCCGGCATGGTTTTATTTAGACAAGCAAAAGGTCAGAAAACAGGGAGACGGCAACACAGCAGCCAGATGTGCGCTGGTTGTCTTCAGGTTCTGGCCAAACCACATCCAAGGAAGAGACGTCAGCTGTGGAGCTGGAAATAGCTTAAGGAGGCCACCAACAGGGGTTTGGGCACCAGGACCACCACGGAGTTGGTGAGGAACCTCTGACAGTCACAGCAGGAGTACAAGCAAGGGAGCTGGGCATACCTTCATGAACATTGTTTGCAGCTTTTGCTTCGTGACCTTTTCTCCAGCTCCTCCGGCTCCAAGAAATGCACCGCAGGAAGGATGGGAGCCTCCACCTCTCCCTGTCTTTCCCCTCTTCTGGATAAACCAGAGAAGATGATCTCAGACCAGCAGCGGGTCAGCCCTGCTGCTCCCCCACCTCCCCGCTGCTGACTCGCAACATTTCCCCTCCACGAGCCCGACTCCTCACAGCAAAACCGGGTCTACTCCACAGAGCCCACCCCTGGAAAGCACAGAGCAGCTCCTGGCAATCCTTATTTCAGGCTGAAACCTCTCTGCTACCCTGGAAATTTGTCCCTGGTGTCGGTTTCTACTTTGCCACCTTGCTGCCAAAACCATCCTGGATGCAGCAGCCCCCAGAGCGAGCAAGAAACCTGGCAGGAGCTCAGCCAGCACATGTGGCAAAGCTGGGGACTGACACGGTTAGGGCATTCCTGCAGAAGGAAGTTTTTCTTTTGTATTATCACACAGCTTCTGCCACATCAACTTAATTACTGCTCCCCACTTTATTAAGCAATTCCTCCCTCCCCGGGAGACCTGCTGGATACGCAGACTTGCAGCAGGCTGAAAACTACAGCTGTAACTGCTTGCAAAATGCAGAAAGCATGTGGCCTCCATTGACGTATAGTATTCTGGAGGACAGCAAAGGTCACAGCAAGTTACTACAGGCTTTCAAGCCATTATAGTAAAACACTACACCAGCTTATTTTATATGGCCTCCAACAGCAGCAGTTCAGCATTTCCATCAAAATATCGTCCAGCCTTTCACCTCCTAATCAAACAACAAATGATAACCCACTTCAGCGTCCTTCAGCTTATCAAACTGTTGCGACACTAAAGGGTTCACAGAGGCAGTGTTTCCTGTCAGTCAACAAACCAAAAGCTCCAGCCGTAAACACATCCCCTCCTCGCAGTGCGTGGGGACTCTGGACACCACTGAGGCATGACAGGATAGCAGCCCAGCACATTTCTGCTAAGACCCGAGAAATGCAGGAACCCCATTGCAATTCCTGTCCCAGCTCCACCACACAAATAACAATGTCCCGGACCTTCCCAGCATGCGGCGGGGGGGGAGCTGCAGCTCCAGAGCAACTGTCACGGGCAGAGCTGAGCAAGCCAGGTGTGTGGAAGAGGAAGAGGCTTTGAGGCTGAGCCGAAATAAAAAGGGCACAAGCACACGTACACAGAGCCTTACACTCTGCACACGTCCCAGCATCCTTATCTAGATGCAAGAGCATCTTTTGTCAGCTTAGGACAAGCCCCTTTCAAAGTCAGGAGGGGAAACAAGACAAGCTCAGCCCCGACCGAGGACATGTTTATGGTGGCATCCCTAGAACCTGCTTTGCAGGGTGCTCCGCAGCCCCACGCCCATCTTTCCCACAGTCCTCCCTCACATTACATTAAGGATATTATTCCCCTTGTGCTTTGCTTGTGGGGAAAGCCACGGGGCGAAGGAGACCAGGCTGCAACGAAGCTGTGTCTGGCACTGCCAGGTCCCCAGCTCTCCAGCGGCATGGCTACGCCTGAGATCCCTCTGGCCGCATGGAGATTTCGGAAGGTAGCGCTCACAGGGGCATGGAAAGAAGCTGCCCCTGCCTAAGGTTGAACCCTGCAGCTGATGAGCATCCTCATTACACATGCAGGTCCTGGAACACTTACATGACTAAGAGCACCAGGCAGTGCATCAGAGGTGAATTAAAGCAACACGCCGAGTCCTTCCACCCACCATGCTTATAAAGCACACACAAACAGGCTGCAACACCTGCTCCAGCTCCTTCTGCTCCTCTTTCTCCCCTGCTGGCTGCTATGCTGCTTCCATGTCTGCATAAAGGACAAAGCCACAACTAGCCACAAAAACACATGTACTGAGCCACGCGCCAGCAATGTGCTGAGGTAGGAAAAGGTCACGTATGCAGGGATGTTCTTCTGCTTCTGCAGCTGCTGTCTGGTTCTGCAACCAGAACTGGAGGGCTCACTGATGTCTGCAAGCACACCAGAAATTCTTGCAGCAGGAACAATGTGAGGAAGACAAAAGCCCATGAAAGGAGAGAAGCTGGAAAGGGGATCATGCGTGCCTCAGTACAAAGGGTTGGCAGAAGATGGTCCTGCACCTTCACAGTGGGTCCCAGCCATCTCAAAGCTCCACAATGTTCAGATCCAGGATTCTGGACTGAGCTGATGGAAAGAAGCACGTGAGCTGCAGCAGCTCTGGGATCCCAATGTGGTCAATGTGGTGCTGGATCCCTCGGGGTTAAGGCAGCGAGAGAGCAGAACACCAGAGTCCCTGGAAATGATGGGGAGCAAGGGAAAAGTGGGAAAAAATGAAAGAAGGGAAACAGCCCGAGACAAGCAATGCGAAAGATTAAAGTGAGCCTGGGCTGTTTTGTGTGGCTGCTGTGAGGGCAGAGCCTGCCCCGCTGCCCATCATCCTGCATTTGCACACAAACGTGACTCGCCTTTCGCCCCAGGGCAAGTGCTGTTCCTCAAGGCCTGTTTGACACCCAGCTTTCATCCTGCCATCCTCACGTTGCTTAAACTGGCCACCAGCTGACGTGTGGTTTTAAACCCAAACACCCACTTGCTGTTGTTCTTAATCATTATGCAAAGCCAGCACAAAGCCTGCACACCACCCGCAGGAAGGTCAGGTCCTGCCTGCACCCTACAGCAAGGGCTGCACCCCAATCCTGCGTCCCCAGAAACGCACATCTATAAGCATCGATGGCCACCATGTCACAGCCGTCAACTGCAACATCCCTGCGATCCATGAGCTGCTTTAGTGCTTCCCAACCTGCTGGGAAGTTTGTCCTTCCCAGCTGCCAGAACTGGGAACCCCACCAGAAAGAGGCAGATCCCATTGGGAAGGCTCTAATCCAACCACCATGAAAAAGATCCCATTGGCAAAAGCCAGATCTGATCGGGGGGGAAGATCCCATCAGGAATGCTCAGATCCCAATGGGAAAAGCCAGATCCCATTGGGGTGTGGGGGAGATCCCATCAGGAGTGGTCAGATCCTGTTGGGAAAAGCCAGATTCCACTGGGGTAGGGGGGGAAAGATCCCATCAAGAATGGTCAGATCCCATTGGGATGGGGTAGAACCCGCCGAGGACGAGATCCCAACGGAAAACGGGGCAAAACCGATTGGAAAAGCCCGGTCCCCCCCGGTACCTGCGGGGTGCTGCAGGGCGGCCCGCAGGGCGCGGCAGGCGGCGGCGCGGCAGTCGCGCAGGGCGGCGGGGCTGCCGGGGCTGTACCGGGCCGCCTGCACCGTGCCGGGCGCCGGGAAGTGCCGCCGCAGCGCGGCGTCCAGCACCGCCGCGTCCTCCCCGTCCCCGCCGGGCAGGAGGACGCCGACGACGGCGGGCAGCGGTGCCGGGGGCAGGCGGCCGCGCACGTCCCGCACCACCTCCCGCAGGCGGACCCGGGCCCCGCGGCCCCGCGCCGCCCCGCCGCGGCACAGCACCAGCAGCAGCCGCGCTCCCAGCGCCCGCCGCCCGCCGCCCGCCCGCCGCTGGGACCGGCACCCCGGCACCGGCACCGGCCCCGGCCCCGGCGGCGCCTCGTCGCCCAGGAGGTCGCGGGCGAAGGCGGCCATCGTGGCCGCCGTCGGGGCCCCCTCCGCCACCTCGGCCACCAGCAGCACCGCCCGCCGCCCGCCCGCCCGCTCCACCAGCGCCCGCAGCTCCTGCAGCTCCGCCGCCGCCATCCCCCGCCGCCGCCGCGCACCCTGCCCGGCACCGCGCACCGCCCCCGGCACCGGCACTCCGCACCGCCCACTGGCCCCGCCACCCGCCCCTGCGCACCGGTCCCTCGCACCCTGCATCATCCCCGGCCCCGTACCCGGGCACCAGCCCCAGCGCCGCCTCCCCCGCGCCAAGCACCTCCCCGAGCGCCGGCCCCGACTCAGCGGGGCGGGGGGGTGTCAAGGGTACCGCCTTGGTGCAGGGCCGCCTGCAGCACCTCCAGCCCCGTCCCGGAACCGGCACCCCCCCAGCTCCCTCTGGTGAACAGCCCTGCCCGGTGGGCGCAGCGGAGAGGGTCCTAGAGGGGACCTGGGACCCCCAGATGTGCCACGCAACCACCCCGGAGCCCTTGCACACGCCTCCTGCGAGGCTGGTCCTGTTACCAGTGGGGAGGTGATAAAATCCAGGCAAAAACCACGCGCTGTGGAGGGGCTAGGAGGCTGAGAGGGGGATAAGTGACGGCTGTGGTGACTACAAAGTGGGACACACACAAGACCTTGATAGAGGAGCAGCTGATCACGCACCCCCAAGGGTATAACGTGCCCCCCAGGGTGTAACACACTGTACTCCAGGGCAGCGATGGAGTGGCCTCTGCAAGGCGTCGTGCTGTAGGAGGCACTACGCTTCTGCACACCCTGGCCAGGCTACAGTCACATTAACACCATCCTTTGGGAAACAATCACCTCCTCAAAGGCCAATTCGTGCACAAGTCCAAAGCCTCAGAAGCACTGCAAAGCCAAGCTGCAGCCTCCACCCCACACGCTGCAACTCCAAGTCCCTTCCCAAGCCAGTGCCCTTTGGCTTCCCCTCCGCAAACACCACATCCATCCCCTTCCACGCAAAACACAGCCCATAGTCATCACAGCCTGTCCACCATCGGCAGTGCTCCGCAGTGACACACACACCTCAAAGCACAAAATGTTTGCAGGGATAAGTGCGGAGCTATAATCAGGGCTTTGGTGCTGGCACGTGTTTCACAGCCCCAGCACAGGGAAAGGCCCGTATCCCATGAGCCAGCTCTGCCAGCTGATGGTGAATGAAAGCCACGTGGCGGCAGCCACTGCGCCCGGCCCTGGCAGTTGCTTGGTATCGGTGCGTCTGGCAGATGAACCAGGAAGCTCCGATTCATGGCACGTGGTAAACACTTCCCCTGTTCCACATGAGAACAGGCTCCTCCAAACAAGTAATGTCTTATTGCAAGAACCCAGGAGGGGATAAACAGCTCAAAGGTGCAAACGGCTGGAGTCACCTTGGCTGATTGCTCTCTGAGGCTGTTCGGAGCCAAACCATCTCTGCAGGACGGGCGAAGGCGGCTCCAAGAGCACTAAGGGCGAAAGCAGAACCAAAATCCACGTGCCTGCCCTGGATCAGTGATTCCCAATGTGTGCGTTGGGGCACACTCATGCCACAAATGTGGCTGAGCCAGCGTGCCTGCTCCCTGCCTGTCCTCGCAGCCACCCGTCCCCAGAGCCCAGCAGATCAGCAGCCACCACAGGGAAGGGATGTGCCACAGGCTGGTCCCAGGCACAATGGAGGTGTCACAGCTCGGGAAGGTCACTGTGTGCCACCAATTTTAAGCCAGGAAAATATTTGTTCCATCTATGACAGGCTTAGCAAACACTGCCCCACGCCAGCATTGTGGGGGCCAGACAGTGTGGGCGAGGGTTTCAGAGAGACTTTCTGCCCTGGGTACTAGCAAAAGTAACAGACTCATTGACAAGTGCTGATAAGCAAATTAGGGGGAGATAAAACAGAAGGATTAGGCTCCTCTTCCAAAGATCAGGGTCTATTGTTGCAAGAGCCTGTGCTTCCATGCCAGCACGGTAGCCCTGAGAACAGCTGTCAACACGGCAGGACTACAAAGTCAGACAGGTATGGCCTTAGTGTTGCCCAGATTTTGTATTTACAAGGATTATTTTTTTCTCATCTGTTCAGAATCCTGCTCATGGGATTCCTGTGGAGAAAAGCCCTGGGTGTAATCAGCACCATGAGCTGTGCCAGCAGCAACAGGAGGGGACAGGAGCAGGTGCTGGTCCCCAGGAGGGAGGTTTCTCTGGGGTTTCTCTGCTCATACTTTCCCCACTACAGCATTTCAGATACAGCCTTCACACAGATTTGTTCATAAGCCAGCCAAGCAGGAGGTCTCTGAAACAAGCCACAGACAGACATTTGCTCTGGCCAGTTTGACCCGGAAGCCCAGGTCTCTTGAAGCTGGCTCTAAGGAGGCAGGATGCTCCCTGCAAACTGCCACAACAAGACCCACAGCACATTTAAATTCCACACGAGCTGCCAGCACAGCCTGTGGTGTGGTGGTGCCAGTTACACCCTGTCTGATGTGCAAAGACCATTACAGCATGGGTCTCGCAGGGCTCTTTTCAAGCAGTGCTGTGCCCGTGACTCACGTAGAGACCCCAAAGTGCCTCAGGAAGTGGGCTTTCAAGCAAGTGATTCCCCAAATTTATGAAGATGATTCCTGCAGAGAAGATATAGAAAAAATTGAAATGATCTTCCTAAGTCAGCTCAGAAGGAGCACCACTGGCTATTTCTCTGCAATGGCCCTGTCCTGGTTTCCTGGTGAGCAATTGCATCATGCATCACTTGCTTTGTATATTCTATTATTATTATTACTACTACTACTATTTTACTTTATTTTATTTCAATTATTAAACTGTCTTTATCTCAACCCATGAGTTTTCTCACTTTTACCCTCTTGATTCTGTCCCCCATCCCACCAGAGTGGGGGGAGTGAGCAAGCGGCTGTGTGGTGTTTAGTTGCTGGCTGGGGTTAAAACCACGCCAGGCCCCGATGTTTAAACTGCCAGCACAGTCTCTAAAAACTAATATTTGGGACCAGATAGTCCAAATATTTGGGCCACTGCATTTCTTAAGTTAATTTTGGGTACACATGTACCATTGCCAGCAGAGGCTGGTTGGATTCACTCACAATACCCAAACAACCTCGTTTACATTTCTTTACTCATTAACAGAGATAAGATCTAATAGCAAATACAACTTTATCTTCCTTTGTGTTACTTAAAGAGGCTCAAACAGTTCAGAGGCAGTCATGAACTCAGCAGTATTTGTAGTCCCTGACAAAGTGACTTCAGAGCTGTGTCAGGCATCTGAGTGAAAACACAGATGTATTTACAAGGCCTGACACTCCTTCAAACATTCATCTGACAGTCACATTTGTAGAAAATCTCTATAGATAGCCCTAAATGAGGGTAATCACATCTCTTACATATGCCCATAGCTGTGCAGAGCAAACACAACATCTGCTCATTTTGGACTTCAAAGGAGGAAGATGCTTTGTTCAGAGAAATAAATTTATCATGCGTATTAGTAGTGCCTTGAAGTCTAAACAAAATCAAAGGTCCATTGGATTAGGCCCCTTAAAAGATACATTTACCAAGATTAATGTCTCTTCTGAAGAGAGTAGAAAGAGGACAGGAAAAAGGATTCTCGTGCCAATTTTGCTGATAGGAATGCAGAGAGGCTAAACGAACAAGAGGAAATCTGTGGGAGCAGCTCTGAGCCCTCGTGTCCAAGGACCCAGCCCAGCTCCTTAAACTCTTCCTTTCAGCAGCTTTGGTGCTCACAGGAGCACTTGGGAAAGCCTCTGAGGCAGTTAGGAGCGGGAACTGGCTGCTGACAGGCAAAGCCTTAGCAAACCTTTGCACAAGTGCTCTTTCACAGACCTGTTCTCCAAACCTGCTTCCACTTACTGCTTTGGAAAAACACATCATCAGTATGAGCTGCTGGAAAACATCTGCTTTGCTTGTGCAGCGGTACCAGCTGTGAGCATTGCTGTGAGGCACCAGCACTCGCTGAGCTCTTCATCCATGGAGATCTTCTTGGATACCCCAAAGGAGTAGAGGGGAGGTAATTGTGAGTGAAGAAAATACCCCAAACCCCACCTATCCCCTTGCCCTGAACATCCCAGTCCCACTGATCCCCTTCTAGGCCCTGTCTCCTGTTCCTTCCTCCATGGCTCTTCCCATCTCTTCTACTGTCTTTCCCCAAAACATCCCTCAACTTCCTAGCCCCTGAACCCAGACCCCTCTCCACTTTTCACCCACTTGAACTGTATCAAAACAGACATGGATCCTTCCTGTGACAAGTTCAGTCACAACTGAATCCAAACTGGATGGTGACTTCGTTCTGTCCCAGCTCCCCATACCCCAGACCCAGCCACCCGCAGGGGCCGCTGAGGCAGCCCCAGTTTTGGTCCCCTGGCAGCCTGTGCCTGGATCCATCCAAGCCATCACACCCCTCTGAGCTCCGCGGTTAAACCCCATGAGCAAATAAAGCTGGGAAGTCTCTGGCTGCCCCATGGCTTGGACACAGCCTGGCTTCCTGATGGGGAACCCCAAACCTTTCCCTGCCCCTCTTCTCCGAAATCCTATTCCCTTTGAAAGCTGTGCCTCATCCTGCCCATCTCTGCAGTTGTCCTAAGTTTCCTTATGTTTCCTTGAGTCACCATCCCTTTCTGGATGGCAGAGGGGCACAGGAAGGTATTTCTGAAGAGGAAGATGGGGACCTGGCACAGGGCCATGTGAGGAGAGCCCGTGGTGTTGGGGCAGTCCTGATCTTATGGTAGGAGGGATGTCTCTGCCTGTCCCCTTGGAGAGTGATAGAGGCTGCCCCTCAGCCTGCTCCGCTCTTTGCTCCTCCACTGGGAAGATGTTCAAAAACTGGCTGGCGATAGACATGAAATCAGACTGAAGGACCAAGCTGCCTCCTCTCGCCTTTTTCCAGCTGTCCTACCAGACCCTCAGCTGAACCCTTGCCTTTGGTTTGACAACAGGACCCAGGACTAGCTGTTCACAGCCACTAGCCTCCATTTTTTCCCCAGTACACACATGCCTCCGACACCAGCAGTCCAGCTTTTTATGTGCTTCCCCTTTGCAGAACCTCTTAAAAGTTACCCCAGCCCCCGCTGAGCTGGAGACCTGTGGGTGGGGACCACTGCACGCAAATGCAGCCGCTCCTGCCTGCCTCCCTCACATCCCTCTTGCATCCTCCTGCCTCCTTCCCACAAAACCCCTTCTTGGCACGGACCAAGCCCCCAGGTTCTCAGAACTGCTCCCTCTATAAAGACAATGGGCAGATCCATCCGCTTCCCAGGCTGGAGTTGCTCCGATGGGCAGAGCAGGTGGGTTTGGATCTGCCTGGTTTGACACTGTCGAGCCCTGAAAGAGGCCACAGATAACCAGCTGGCAAGGTGCCCTTCTGGTACCTACGGGGCACCAAAGGGCAGTTGGATGTTGCCTGGGCTCGTAGGCACGATGTGGCAGATCAGTGAGGAGCAGGGCTAGGCAAAGGTTTTTTGGGAATGAGCAAAGCTTGGTCTGGATGGCAAAGTTTGGCTCAGGTGCTGTCTTGATCAAGATCATCTTCTAGAGGTAAACTCAGATGCCAGGAGCCCACAGAACGGCTGCTCCCATAGCGTGTGATGCCAGCTGAGCAGAGCAGGTTGTTCTCCTCTGTCCTGGGAAGAGACCTGTTGCCCTTGGCAGATTTCTCCAGCAGTGCTCCTAATGCTTGCTGGTGCGTCTCCTCTTTGGGCTCTAGCTGAGCTGGCTGGAGAGGTTTCAGGCCACAGCTGCTTGTTCCTGCTTTGCTGGATCGCAGTTCTCCTGCTAGCCTGGCAGCAGAGCTATCGCATGAAAACTCGCCAACCCTGCATTAGCCAAAATGAGAAGGGCGTTCAACATTTAAAGAGCAGATCTCCCATGACTTGCCTTTGTTGGATTGCAGCAGGTTGGGGAAGCAGTCACAGCAGCAGAGCAGGGAGCTCCAAGACTCCTGTATACGCACCCAGGATTAGCTGGAGAACGAAGCATAGATGCAGCTTGAGAGCACCCACGGCGTTCTGCCTCCTCTCCTCCTCAGCTGTCTGGGGGACCACACTCCTCCCTGTCCCAGCCACACACCCCTGTGCCCTGCAGGGCATCCCTGTGCTCCCAGGTCCTGGCCAGCATTTCATGTGCCTCAGAGCACCCCTTCCACCAGCAGCACTTGGCAGTGCCGCACATCACCCCAGGCAGAAGTGCCTGGACGCAGCACGAACATCCTGCCAGAGGAGAAACTTGAGAGAGCTGCATGGATTTAGATGGTTAACCGCATGTTTCAGATGCTACAGGAAATAATAGAAACACAGGACCTCATCATGGCTACCTGCTTTAAGGATGTCCTAATGTGCTGATCAGGAGTCTCTTAAAGCCAAACTTTCTGCACTCACAAACAGCCTGGACTGTATACATCTTGCATGGACTCAAGGGAACTATTTCTGCATTAGCCTGATCCAAAAAAATAAGTGTCCTCCCTAACGAAAGGGGAAATTTATCTCAAGATGCTCAATTACTCATGGAAAGTCCCTTCCACAACAGAGCAGTTGGGTCAAGTGTGTTATAATTACGTTTAGACAACTGGACGAGGTCATTTCCCCCCCATCCTTTAAAGCAGTTTTTTTTCACAGAACCAGCACCACCCAAACACCTACAGCAAGGTTGTTTTGCTTTGTAAAGCCATGCTGTCCTTAAGGATGTGGAAAGAACCCATGTTTGAAAAATAACCTGGAGGATCCTTTCTCTGAGAAATGTTCGTTCAGAGGCTCTGTACCACCCTCAAATCCCACCCCTTCCGTACGGTATTGCACAAACCTGCAGTTTCAGCAGGAGTTTCATAGTCTTTGATGTACAGCTTTAAAGCTTATAGGTACACACAGAGACATAGGGAAATGAAATAAATACCAGGTTTTTAATACTTCTTTTGGTGATATTTAAGATCTTAGGTGGATACAAGATCTGTAAAAAAAAAAAAAAAAGAGAAGAAATATAAACTCCCAATGCAAAAACACGCAGCTAACCGTAGTGCCTTGCCATGCCCAGAGAGGATGTGAAATGAGTTCAGCTACTCTAAGGCCATTGGCCTTAGAAATAAAAATAATCTATTGCTCTCACAGTTCCTCCCACCCAAAATAACCCATCCCAGTAATTCAACCTGCTGGATGACTACTGGTACCCACTTGTACGTAAGGTCAGCTCCCTGCAATAGCCCCTTTAATGGACAGTGGGCCAAGTGTTGGATTTTCATCTGCATAGAGATTTTTTTTTCCCCCCCCCAGGAATGAGGAAGAGCAAACACGAATGTACTGTTTTACTTGCAGTGCCTCCAGTTTGAAGAGGATGCTGACTGATTTCCTGTTACAGAAGGGCTCAGCAGTGTCAGTCTGCACTCGGGCACAGATCAGGACTGTCCTCACTCCAGCTGATTCTCAGCCCTACACACGCTGCGGGTTCAGCCCCCACCACTCTCAGTCCTCCCACAAGAGCTGTGCTGACACCTCCGGAAGCCAGCACTCAGACCCTGATCTACAGATCTCAGTGGAGTTTAAGTCAAGATACAGCACGCTTCTTTCATCCATCGTATTGAAGGGACAGGACATTCACGGGCTGCTCAGGCAGCAAGCATGAAAACATAGCATGAACGACAGGCACGGTGTCGCATGCCCAAACGCACCACACTGAGCTACCAGGCACGCCTGGAGCAGCTGCCTGTGAAATAGCAAGTTGCAGAGCATGCCATGCACATAACCATCCCCAGGTCCTTCCATCAAGGTAGGTGGGAAGGATCCCATGGATCAGTGCAACAAGTTTAGACTCATCCCGGACCCTTCAACTATTCTGGTGTGAGGACAGGATCTTGGGAAAGGCCTAATGGCAAATAGCACTGCAATAGGAGACGGACCTTCATCTTGTTTTTGCAGCACCTTGTCCAGTAAGCAAGAGGGGGCAGCAAACTTTGCTCTTCCACCATCCTGTGACTACAAAGAACCCTGGGGAACTTCAGGAGCTTTGTGCTGATGAGAACTACCAAAGACTGCTGCATTCAGGCTCTCCTGGGAAAAAGTGGTCTTAGGTCTTACCTCTGGGTTTCTTTCACTATCCCAGTTTTGGGACAGTCTAAAATCCAGAGGCAGGTGGCCTGCTCTCACTCCCTCTCTGTTGACAGCTGGTTTCTTGGGGACAGCCTAGCAGGTTTCTCAGGGACATTTTGCTATTCAAGCAAGGCATTTCATGCAAAGCAGAAACTCAGTGATTTTTGATAGAAGTTTCCTGGGGTGGATTGTTCAGCCAGTGCAGTAAAGAAATCTGAGCTTTGTAGCAAGGACAGCGTGTTGCTGAAGGAGCAGTGTCCCCTTCTGGCAGCAGCCACATACTGAATCATGTCCGTGCAGAAGGACTGGGTAGACAAGCAAGGCACCAGGAGGGAAGTATTTCTACAAAGGGACATCCAGGTGAACAGCACTAAAACCAACCTGCCAGATTCTGCTGTCCAAGGGAATTCATTCTCCAGCTGTCTTCAATACCTTGTGTCGCATATGTTCAGGCAGAGCACAGCAGTAACTGAACTCTGGGAGCGAAACAATAAATGGACCCTGGGAGTCGACTTCTAGGGGAGGAAACGCACATGATAGAAGAATGGTAGGCATCATCCTGGTCAAAGCTGTGGCCTATGGCTCACCCAAAAAAGTTGGCACATCCCTCCAATGAAGAATGCGGAGTCAGTGAGACCATAGAGCTGTTAACATCATCACGGAAAGCCCCAGCAGTAGAGTCAGAATGGCAGTTCTTACACTGAGCAGCATCTCCATAGCCACATGTGTTTTGGGGCAAGGAGCAAGAGCCACCACCATCCAACTTGGAAGGGGACACACAGTTGGCTCGGACTCACATTGTCCATCCCCATCCCAGCACTTAAGCCCTCACTCTTATTTTCAGCTCACATTGCCTGCAAGGTCCGGCATATCTTCCCTCCTGTATCTGAACCCGGCCACCAAGCATCACATTGGTCTACACTGTCCCTCAGACCCTTCCATGCCCCACCCTGAGCATGTTTTTGTTTCCAAAAAGCCTGTCTTTGTCCCTCGCCCCTGTGTTTAACTATGTCCCGGGATACCTTCATGGCAGTTTAGGACTTCTCTCAGTGCTCTACACGCAGCTCTCTTTGCCTCCAGGATACCACCAGGCTGGCCTGGCCTGTAGACCGCTGCCTCCACCACCAGCTGCCAGGCCCCATCCAGCAGACATTGCATTCTCCTGAGCGCTGCCACTGCCTGGTCCAGCTGCTCCCGAGGGCCTGGATGGATCATCACAAGCACCAACACATCCGGCAGGCAAGGGAGGAGGTTCCTCACATCCCGCAGGGCCTCATCCAGGTAATCCCACCGCATGAGCTGCTTCAACACAGTGGCTTGCCACAGCATAAAAACCAGATGTGGCCGAATCTCCTCCTCCTCTTCCATCCTCTCCGCCTGCTGTAGTTTAGCCCTGATGTCAGCTGTGCCACACAGGTCCTGGGCAAAATCCACCAGCACTGAGGGAGCTCTCACATTGTCATCATCCACCTCCATCACCAGCACCCGTCCGTTCCGCCTCCCCACTATGTCCAGCAGGCTGAGGAGCTCCCAGGTGGTTCGGTCCACGAAGGAGCAGACGGCAGGCTCCTTTGATGCCATAGCTTCCTCCCACACAAGTGGTTTCACTGCACTGCTGGGGAAAGGAGTGGAAGGGATTTGCTGTAGCAAAGGCACTTGCATCGCACGGGCCTTGAAATGGGCTACGCCTGCTGCTCTCAGCAGCCGCCATGTAGAAGTGAACACACTGGTTTTGGTGGGATCAAATGAAGGTGAAAGGAAATAGCAGGGTTTTGACACCAAGACTGTAGCCATAGGCTTTTTGATGTTGGACCTCCCAGGAACAGGCTTTGTACCTCAGCAGTTTGGTACAGTAGGAAAAGATGAAAGGGGAGAGAAAAGGGATCTTTATGTATTTTTGGGCATCCTACCTCAAACTCAAGAGCGCTTATCACCTTCTCATGAGCAGAATCCAACCGCATGACAAGGACCACAGTCCTATCAGCCTGCTGTTACAGTCCAATTTGCCCACTGCATTTCCTCCTCCTTCCTCTGGCAATGCCTAAAACTGGAAATTCAATTTGTATTCCACCCCATCCTTCTTTGAATCCTATGTGTACAACCCGTCGGTATTTGCAGAAGACTAAACATCCCATAAGCTGCAGTTTCCCTCCACATACTAAAAGAAAATGCAGCTTTCCACTGCAAGCGCTCTCCTGCTGTTGGAGACAGCAGCAGCAGGTTTAGTTCCTGAAGCAAGTCCAGCAAAAGAATTTCTATACCAGCTGAGTAGCCAGGTCCAGTTTTTGTTCGAATTGCCATCCAAAAGAAAGTCTTAATTTGCCCAATAACGTTCCCTGAATACACGACTACTCCACCTCGAGGAAAGCTCTCATGGGGACAGAGGGACCTGCACTTGAATGGGACTGCGGGAAGGTTCAGGCAACAACTTACCTGCCTCACCGGCTAGGGGTGCCTGCCAAACGACTGAACTACACGGAACCAGCAGCATCACCCGCGCAGGGTATCAACAGGTCATTTGGGGCTGTGACATCAGCAGTAACCATGCCAACCTGCAGCTGCCTGAAACCTCCCTTAAAACTACCCAGTATTCTTGAGGGATGTACGAAGAAACTCCGAGACTTGCACTTTAAGAATCTTTAAATTCATTTTTCACCACCTTCTTGTTCAACAAGCCTTAAAGAACTCATCAAAGTGATACACTAGTCTGATATAAGGACCCTCCCCACGCCACATTACATACTGTGATAAGGCTGGCCAGGAAACCAGCAAGTATTAACACTCAGGCACTAGAGAGTTGTGTGATGAAAATGTGTCTAAATAAATTTCATAGAGTAGGTGCTACAGGCCCAGGTACATATGGTCTCATTCTTTGTGATTCTACTAACCACTATTTCTAGATGTGAGCAAGGACTTACACCTGCTAGGATTTAGTGTCCCATTACACAGTTTTGTCCAGCAGCAGTCATTGCCAAGCACAAGAGAAACAGGAATGAGAAGTTTCCCTCTAGTAGGTAGGCAAAGAAGTATTTCTTATGTTCTATATAAAGCTTGTGTGCACAGTTTATGAGGCTGTAAACATTTATTGTTTAGCCCTGCAAACCATTCAGTTCCATGACAGGAGGCACAGACAGGTTGCAGTAAAGGCTGCCAGTTATTCGTCTTTAGGATGTAGTCTGCTCTACAAATGCCTTGCCAAGCACAGGTCGAATCTCCATTTCCCTGTCTAGCTTAGAGTCACGACTCCATCCCTGTGCTGTGAATTGATACGCAACTGAAAAAGAACAAAGTCCCTCAAAACAGGTGGAGGGGATAAAAATAGAAATGTACAAAAACTAAACAGATTCTCCATTTTATTTCCAATAAAAATTTAGATCCTAGATGGATACAGCATCTGTAAAAGAAAAAATAGAATCACATTAGAAATCCTGTTACTGGACTGTACTATTTTAAACACAAGTTTTGCAGTTACAACTACAAAAGCAACCCCCCCATTTACACAGAAGAGGTGCAAGAATGAAAATGTGTAGCAACATCACTAGGAAGATATTGCATCAAAACTCTGGGTGATGGATCTAAAGGGACAGTCTCATTGAAGCCTTGTGGCTAGAACAGGTCCTAGGGGACAGGTCAGGACAACACAGCCCTCAGTTAAAACATTTGGGAGGCAGGAGAAAAACCTGTCAACAGGTAGGAACAGAAGCAGAAGTGTGCAAAAATACATGTACAAGATCTGGGGAAAAGAAATCAAGATAGGTTTAGAAGGGAGCTGAGGAAGAGTCCGGAACTCAAAGAGTCTTTCCAGACAACCTGAGCAAGCACACAAAACCCTTGACAACGAGGCAACCCCCCTCAGCACAAGCAGCCAGCAATAAACCTCTCCCAGCCCCAGAAGGAGCACTTATCAAAGAGCCATGCTGAATACACAACAGCAACAGAACAAAACCATAGTTCAAGCTTTCCCTCATACTATGTGGGATTAAAAGGCACCCCAAAAACTGCCGATAAATATCTTGTTGCTAAAATAAATCCACTTACCACTCGGATTCTGTGCCCAATGGCCTTGGCAGGAAGGTTGGAGCGGAACTTGGCACGAACCATGCCGCTGTTCCCATGGGCGCGGGTTACCTTCCCCCAGATCACTCGTGTCCTGTTGGGCTTGCCACCGGGGGTTACGGTGTTGCTGAGGAGAGAGGAAAAGAACCACTGAGCACGCCAGTCACAGCTCCATATGGGACTGACCAGTGATGGGCGGACAATGCAGCCTCTTTAAGGCCCTTCCACAACTTTATTCCACAGCCGTCTTTAGCTGGACCACATTCCACTTGCTAACTTGTGAAATTTGCTAGACCTGGGATTTTCACTGTACCTTCCAAATAAGGTAAGTATTGCAGCTTGTAATTTATCAGAACTGGAGAACTATTAACAAGTCACAACACTTAAAAATTTGGAAAACGCTAATGCTAAGATGACCGAACCAAAAACTTGTCAACTTCAGGTATTGGTATAAGACTGCAAAAAACTGTTTTAGAAGAAAAACCATATGCCATCTTGGAAATGATGATGGTCAAGTTAACAGTCTGATCCATTTTATTCAAGGCAATTCTGAACGCCCGTACCTGAACTCTAACAACTACACTCAAAGAAAAAAATAAGTGGAAGATAGTAATTAACTGTTCTTCAGGCCTCCACCAATGCCAGCACAGCAGAAGTGACACGCAGAAGCCAGAATACAAATTCCTCCAGGCTTCACAAAATAATTCTGCTGTTAAAGTAGCTCAATAGCTCATAGTACTTGACACAAATTCACCTCACTTCAATTTACTCCATCAAGCTGCCTTCAGTTTTTGCCAATCTCAGGCAAAACTTGTTTCTCATGCCATTTGCTCTCTAACATGTAATTTATAACAGTGAATGATTATTTCACATAACTTCATGATCTGAATTAAGAACACATAGGCCAATTAAAGCAAAAATAACTAAGGACTTTAAAAACAAAACCAACCCAGGAAACTGGTCCACAGTACTCTGTGGACATTCTATTGATAAATTGAGCCCGATTTATTTTTATTCTAACAAAACCTCTATAAACAGACCGCTCACATACTGGCATTTGCAAAAGCTGATACAGGAGTTAGCTAATTTAACATAACACTGAAAGGTGACTTACTTTTTAGCTTTGTATACATAGGCACACCTCTTGCCCAAGTAGAAGTCTGTCTCCTGACGGGCATAAACACCTTCAATTTTCAGAAGGGCAGTGTGCTCCCGCTGGTTTCGGAGGCCACGTTTGTAACCAGCAAAAGTGGCCTTGCACCACAGCCTAAAGGCATTGAAAAGATTTACAAATTACAATTCACTCCGAAGTATCAAATGTAAAAACAAATAACGTTTCAGTAGAAACTATTTCCACACCAGTAGAAATTTAGCTGAGGAAAAACCCCACTGCTTTTGCTTTTACTTAATTACTGCAAATCCTTACATTCACTCAACAGAGGAAAGCTAAGTAACTGGGACATGAAGTATTTATGAAAACTTTGTATCTTTTTTCTTGTTATAAACTTCTGACTCTACAGGCTTCATATAAAAACCAAAGTGCTTCAACATTAGTAGGCATTATGTTCTCAAATGTCTACAAACACTCTGTGATGAGTAAACATTACTTTTTTCTATACACCACATAAACAGAGTCTCCTGTGTTGCAGTAACTGCCATATGAGAAGATATTAACCGCTGTTAATTTGTAGCCTCAAAGAAATTAACTGCAGTCTATGGGGACAGCCAGGGAGACAGCCCCACATGCACTAGACAAGTGACATTACACAAACTCCTCAACAATTATTCACAACAAAGACCTATCTGTACTACACAGGTAAAGCAATTATAAGGCTCGTTCCACACATCATGTACACATCATGACCGTGTCAACTGCATCCAGCAACTGCCCCATAATACAGCAGTATTAAACTAAGCTACCTTCCACACATGCACAAGAAAAAAACTCCACAGATAAACATTAAGACAAAAAGTTGTGATTCAGATTCAATCCCTTCACCACTTAGCACTTCAATCCCTATACCGCTAAGAAAACTCGATGGCATAGTAGCTCCTTTACTCAAGCAAACAGTATGTCGAAGCCTCTACTGTACACTGGACATTCACAAACACTGTGCTAACAAAACCACCATTAATATCCCGCATACTGCCAGGCCCGGGAAAGCCTGGCATGCCATATGAACAGCTACAACCAGTTTAAGGCAGAGGCTTCAAAAGAGAGAGACACAACTGTGGGCGTTTAACAGAGGGCCCAGCAGGGCACCGGGCACAGGAGCTGTCCTGGAAAACGAGAGCAACCCCAGGGAAACGGATCATTGCTCGCAGCTTTAACAAAACACTCTCAGAAATGCTCAGTTTGCAAGAAAACCTGTCAAAAATACACCGTAACAGCGAGCCGAGAACTATCTCGGGGCAGGTCACTCACCTCCCGGTCATGGTGTCCTCCTGAAGCCCTGGTCCCGGCAGGCCTAGAAACGAGACACAAGCCATGAGCCTCCCGGCCGGCAGCTCTGTCCAGCCGAGCGAGCGGGAGCTGCCGCAGGCCCGGTCCGGGGGCCAGAACATCCTGCCGGCCGGGGGCCACCCACAGCACGGCGACAAGGGCACGAGGGCCGCCAGCCTCCCCAGGACGGGCTCCACCTCACATGGGAGGGAAGGGGACCCCTCCGCTTCCCCAGAGAACGAGACGCTCCAGGCACCTCAGCCCCCCTTCAGCCGCGGGCCTCAACCTGCGGCCGGGACCATCCGCCGCACATCGGCGCCATCCCGCCCTCTACCCGCTCCGCACGGCACCAGGCGCAACGCCCCGAGAACTCCGCGCCCGCCGACGGTCTCACGGCGGGGGCACCTCCCCGCCGCCCTTCACCCCGCGCCGCCGCTCCCCGACTCACCCCCACGGCGGCGAACCAAGATGGCGGTGAAAGAGAGAACCGCTGCGGTGCCTTCCGGGATATGGGCCGGGAAGGACCCCCCGCGGGCGCGCCAGCACCGCCTGAGCGGGCGAAACCGAGGTGGCCCCGGCGGGGTGCGTACACCGGCCCCCAGCGCGTCCGTCGCCCCGTCCCCCGCGTCCCCTTTCTCCTCCGGGTGGCGATCCGGGGAGGGCGGCCCCACCCCCGCCGTGCAGGCACCCGCCTGGGCAGCCCCTCGAGGCCCCCGGAGCGTGGTGGTCGCCATGGAGACGGCCGCCGCCGCGTTCCGGTGAGTGCCGCAGCGGGCCGGGGCCGGGCCGGGGCTGGGCCGGGCCCAGCACCGGCAGCAGGCGGGCAGCGGGTGCCCGGCCCGGTACCGCCGGCCCAACCGCTGTGGGCGGGGCCCTGCGACCGCCCGGGGTGGGAGCGGAGGGGTAAATCCCGGCGCGGAGTTTGAGGGGAGGCCTGGCGGGGCGAGCGGGGCCGCAGTCCGGCAGCGAGAACCGGCTGAGGCGATGGAACAAGCCGAGGAGCCCTACGAGGGGGCAGCGAGGAGGTGAAGGGCAGCGCTTGGTGCTTCTGGGGTGGTCAGGGCTCTGGGGCCCTCTTCTGATGGCTGCTCCCCGGGCCCTGCCTGTCTTCCTCCATTCTCACCTTGAATTAGTGAATCATCTCAACATCTATTTTACTCCCGCTATCGCCTCCGTGACAGAAAACATGTATTTCTACGCTCAAATCCCTGTAATGAAGTCACACATTCCTGTGTTTTCCTAAATAAGAATAGGTGGAAGCATGTACTTACCCATTTTCCCAAGTCAGTGTCATTCACTTCTGATTTCTGTCACTTCCTTCACATCGCCAGAAATTCAGGTGCATTTTCAGAGCACTTTAAGTGATTCAGGAACTTACTCCAATATGAAATGTGCCCTGGCGGTCTGGGCTTTCACTGTAACTTTGTTCCTAAGTGTCTTAAGCTGCATTACAACGTGTGCCCAGAGTACTTTTATGAAAAAATGGATGTCGGGAGCAAAATCTACTGTCATCTTGTGACCAGCTGGCCTTGGAGAGCTTGAACCTGGACTGAGGAATTAGATCCCAATCCAGGAGGAGAATTAAGTCTATCTGTACTTTGCTGGGCCAGCGTAGAAGCACTCAATGCCTTGTAAGCATGTATAAGCAGAGATTTTTTCTTAGAGAGATGAAATTGTTAGGAAGTAGGAGCAGGGAAGGGATGGGGTATTATGAATTCTCCAAATTATTCTGTTGGCTTCTACTTTAAGGAAGAGGTAGAAAGCAAAGCAACGCTCAGTAATCAATCAACGCTCAGTACCCAGTTAACAGTATCAAATGTGTGCTAGGAACCTCTGCTCAGAGAAAGGACACAACCCCTGCTCTGAGGAGAATAAACTATCTGTCAAAACACTCTGTTTCCCAGCAGTAGAGATGCCACAGCCAATAAATGCTCCCTAAATCTTATCTTTTCCTGTCCCATACAGATTTAGTCCCATATGGGACATATAGCTAAAACTAGTACCACATCTTTCATTCCTGCACTTGATTGTCCTGGGTTCTCATCAGTACAGCCTCAGAGAGCAGGAGCGGAAAGTCTTTCTGCACAGTCAGGATGAAACCCAAATTGCATCTCTAAGCCAAAACCAATATTACCTCAGCTTTTCAAGGTTTCTTTTCTTTTATATACATTTTTTTTTTTCAAATGAGCAACTTATGTTCTAATATTTGCAGTGGTAGGCAGAGTTTTGTAAGGCCACAACTATTTTGCTTGCCTAAGAGACATTTTTTTGGTAAAAACAAAGGTATTTCTGATTTATGGCCCAGCTGCTGCCACTGTGGATATTCAGAATCTCTTTGCCAATCATTTGCAAAACAGAGCTAAAGGAGATGTGACATTTTCTGCTTCAAATTTTCTCACTGGAATTCACTGGTATCTCCTTAATTGACTAAAAGGAATTCTGCAAAAATGCTGCGTTTGAAGCCATTTTAGTTTATCAGGCAGCAGGATGGGAGAAATGTGCATCCAGGACTCTCACACAGCAGAGGGAGTTGCAATCCCCAAAGGAACAGGAGGCCAGACCTTTTATACAGTTGTTTTAAAAATTATTTCTCGATATGTTTTTCTTTCCCTTTAGATCAGCAGGGAAAGAATGTCAACCTAAACTCTTGGGAAAAGCTGAATCCTTCACATACCTCTTTTTTTTTATTAATGGAGTTTAATGAAGGAGTTGAGCAGAGTGCAGTGATTAAGGTCTATTCCAATGGCTGAATCGGGATGGTCTGTGGGCACTGTGTTAATGCTAAAATCAGGGAGAGCCGCTCGCTATTTGTAGTGTTTTTTAATGCCCCAGACAGCGGTTTCCTTCTCACTTCCAAGTCAACATAAGCCCCGAGGTATTGGCTTGGCACATGCGTCTGCTGAGTGAGTATATGGTTATAAGAGGAGATACATAGGAGGAGCAAACCAGCAGGCTTTAGAGAAACATTCCAGCTGTGAGCTTTCTTAACATGCATTAATGTCTTGAGTTAATGCTCTCTTGGATAGAAGCTGCTGATGGGATAGAGGAAAAGCTATTGCATCCTCCATTGTTTCCAAATAAGTCACTTTTTCCTGTAAGAGCTGCAAGTGTTATTTCTTCTTTCAAGAATGCTGTTGTAATCATCTGTCACAGCTCTCCCACAACAAATCTTTTTTCACCATATTTTTAGCATTAGGACTCCACATGTAATAGATTATTCTCATGTTGTTTAGACTCAAAATATGGATCATAGATTTCTTAAAAAGATAAAAATAAGTAAAACATTTTAAAAGTATTTTATTAGTGCCTGTTGACTGGAAAGAGATGTTGTCTGACTTTCTCTATGTAAAAATACTTAATTTGTGCATCTCCACTTCTATCACTGATTCCAAGTTTGAAAAGAAAGGAAAAGTGATGCTTTTATTTTATTATACAGATTATTAGTTATTTATTTGTTAATGATGTTATCAGATTCCTATCTCAAGCTGTAGCTTTTTTTTTATAATTAAGAGAAAGGAGAGAAAAAGTCTCAGAAGTAAAGGGAGGAAATCTTAGTCATAAGTGACCATCAAAAGCCCTGAACAGTGGGATTAATTAGGTCAGTATAAATAGTAGAAGAATGATAGTAAACATATTGATAATATTCAGAATCACTCCTTTGCTGTTATCTTTTCCTGCCATGATTTAAGCAAGCTTCTTGAAATAATTTAGGGTGCCTCTGCCATTATCTTGTCTGAAAGGCTGTTCTGTATCTTCATCCATCCAGAAATTAGAAACCTTATCATAATTGCCTGGCTTAGGGGAAATTACACTCCTTTGACCCTGGACCAGTATTATCCTTTAACTTAAATAGCTCTGTCTCTCCCTGGTATCTACTCTTCATATGTATTTACAGAGAGTAATCACAGTGCTCAACTTTTTTAACCTCTTGTAAAACAGAATTTCTGTCACCGTGATCACCCTACTAGTCGTCTTCTGTTTTTTAACACAAACGACTAGAAACATGCACCATGCCTTATCTGAGGTTTACTGATGCCTTATGCTGCAGCACTAATACTTCTTTATATCTGCTAAAAATACTGGTCCTGCTACATCATAGCACTTCGCATTATTCATGGTTAATAACATTGGAGTCATGCCACAGCTGAACTCTCTCTTCCACCCTGTGCTCCCAACCTCATAGCAGAAATTCTTGTGAAAATCCTTAATGCAAGACTGTGTACCTGGTAGTCTTGCATTCTGAGATATTATTCAGTTAATCGAAGAAAAGGGTCTAAGCTGAAAGGAGCAATATTCCAGTCTCATTGACTATACATGTAGCTGTCATAAAAAAGACTGCCGCTCGCACACCAGGCTTTCTAGTTGTAGTCTTACACACAAGGAGAGCTGTGTCCTGTTACAAAGGACAGTACATTTCAATACATGTTGCATTAAACAACTTACTGCAAGAGACAGGGACATCAAGAAACAAATATGTAAAATCTAAGTTATTTTTGTTTGTTTTATCTATTATGATTCTAATATACACCTACTATTAGAACTGTAAATTACTATATTTTCTTCAACAAAAACAAAAAAAAAGGATGAGGACAAATGGTAACAGTTTCAGAGAGGTTATAGTAAGTATGCAATTTTTTAAACACTCGTGAAGTTGCTTATGAAAAATCACTGATTTCCAGTGATCTAGAGAATAACTGCATCTAATCCTCTTTAATTTTCATAGAACGTGGCCATGTCTTACCCTGTTAATCATGTTAACAGGCATTGTCAGATGTACTTCCTTGGCATGCTTACAGATTGGACTGTAATATTCTGCAGACCTAGAATACGTTTATTCAAGGGTTTTACAGATGACACAAATCCAGTTGTAGGTATAGCAGCCAAATGAAGATTTTGTTAGTGGATGTTGATGCTTCTATTGCCATGACATTCAGGATCTCAGTGATCTCAGACTCCAGTTGTGCTAGGTGTTATACAAGAACTATTTGTTCTGTGAGTATAGGGTTTGGAGGGATTGTCTAATGGCTTACCAAAACATTAAAAATCTCAGAGAATTTCTCCATTGTTACGCAGGTGTTTTCTTATGCATTTTTCTAAATGGACCGATTTCATTTGGATTAATAGTGAATTTCCACCATTCCCTAGATGTGCTTTCACAATATTCTATCTGTAAGCAAGGCAAAGGGATGCTTAAGTGTACATCAGAGCAGTTTCACATTTGAAATGCAATTTAAAATAAAACAACACAGAATGTTAAAGATAGTTTACTTAGTCCAGATATCAGTTCTTGTTTGACTTTCAACATCTTAAGGTGGTAACAGTTCCTGCTGAGGGAATTGGGATCATAAAAATGTTAAGGCTACACAGTAATAATGAGGAATGGTTAGAGCACAAAGGTTCACCATCTGAGATTTTATAAGACGTGGATTTATTTTTTTTCCTTTTAAAAAGGCACCTTCATTCCATTGTTTCCCAAAGAACAAAGTCCGTCACAAAACACTGCTCCCCCTTGAACGGAATGGTGAGGCCCCTCACCCAGTTTGTGCCTTCCGTATCCATTCCCTTCTCAGCCTATCTACGACCTACTGTAGGAGGGACCCGGACCTACTTTGTTTTGTGAAAGCTAAACATTCCCACTGTCCCTGCATGCAGCCATTAGCAGAGCACGGCTCCTCTTATAAACAGTGTATGAAAGGCTATAAACAAAGCTAGGGAAATATATGAAAGGCTGCAAATAAGGCAATTTCAGGTCTACCTTTAGTTTAAATTAGTTACTAACATTACTAACACCATAGCGTCTTTCTCATTGGTATCTTTTGTCTTTGTTCCTCTTAGCAAGAACACAGAGACTAAAGAAATGGAAAAATTCACTCATCTGGAAGCTCTACTGTTTACTGCTGTGCTGGAGAATTGTGTCGATCAGCTCTCAATTCTTGGATATATCATGCCAGTTTCATTTGAGGGCAAGACAGATCTCAGCCATGTATGTGCCTCTGTTTCATTTTTTTTCTTGTCTTGGTTTTATGTCTTCTACCAGCATTTTTTAAAAATCAGCTCCGATATTTTTTCTGCTAAGTGCTCCATGACCCTTGGGTGAAGAAACATAATAAAAGTGGATGACCAATTTTAATATTTGTACTGCAGTATCACTGAGAAGCCTTTGTCAAGACTACTGACCCAATATGAGGTTCCTGGGCTTATAATTTTAAAATCTCAGTGGTTATATGACAAGCAAAGGATTAGGGAAAAGGAAGCAAAACATATCTAGGTTCTTATGTAGATACACAGCTATTTTAAAAATACAAACAAATAGGATATTTGAAAGTACTCAAACCCAGGGTAATTCTCTAAGGTTCCTCTCTAAGTCCATGCTAAAGTTCCTTTAGTCCCCACAGACAATGAATTAAGAAAGATTCCATGTCAAAATATATTAGTAACTACCCATTCTCAATGACCATCATTAATTAGTTGATTTCTAACAGGCATCATAACTAAGAGGGTTTGGGCAGAGATATAAAGAACAGAGAAGAAGCCCTAATGCTCAGGCAGAGGTTTGTTGCTGTGGAGGAAGGTGGTGTGATATTTCTGGTAGCTGATAGACATAGGGAACAGGATGGGACCATCCTGAGGGGTAAATGGTTCTAAGTGACATAGCAGGCTGTTTCCAGCTTAAGCAGGTTTGAAACTCTTTTTTAAGAGGATCTCAAAAAAGAAAAAAGGGTGTGACCAGGATGGAAATAAAAACTGGGATCCGAGTTTTCAGATCTAATGCTGTTCACTCTGTCCAATGTACCACTTAAGAATGCAAGAGGAAGGTAAGTCAGTACGTTGTTTTCTATGTGTTTCCTTTCGATACTACCTTCTTCTCAAAAAATCCATTGCAAAGCAGCCGAAGCTGGTGTTAGACTAAATTTCAGGGCGTGAACGATGCTTAGACTGTGCAATAGAGGGCACTCCTCCCCTTAAAAGAGTCCTTTGAGACAGTCTCACCTATTTCCAGAGGATGCTTCTTCCTCATAGAGCTGGGTGGAAGAAGGTGGGAAATCTTCTTTGTGCCAGCAGCAAAATCACAGAGAAAGAGCATATCTCTAGGACAGAAGGAGTTGTTCTTCTTCAGACACACAGACTCAGGTTGGCAGACCTACTAAAGGTACACTTAAATTATAGAGAAAACACCTTAGCTTTTCTCTTCAATCACAGATGCTCATTTTTAGCAAGTCACCTCTTAAAACACAATTTTCTCACAGACAATAAGTCCTACTTGTGTTCTTAAAGATGCCAAAACAAATTGAGAAGGAAACAATTTAGAATCAAGAAAATGGCTTAGGGAAGCTACTTGCTAACTTTGGTGCTCTGTAATTTCCTACTCCTCCCCATTTCTCAGTTTACATTTGGCTGTTGTTATTGTATTTGTAGAAGACCTGTATTTGCAAAGCACCCTGGAGCTCTGTCAGTCAAACAAATCAATGACATTTTCAAAGATTGGCATCTAAATTTCAGTTGCTGACATTTTTGAGAGGATTAATCACCAGCCAGCACCTCATTGATTTTCCAAATCAGGTACTCTTGTACATTGCTTCATGCAGTGCATCCCCCAGAGGAAGGCAGCCTTTCTATTTGCTGAATTTTGGGCAAAAGACTAGCAAAAGATAAACAGCTAGGAGACTACTCATGCAGTGTGTAACAGATGCAGTTTACAAACTCCTTGCTCTTATTTGGTAATTATTAGTGTCTTGAACTTTCCCAGACATTAAAAAACATCTACCAGAACATTCATAAAATCTACATGATATTAAAGCAGTTTGTTTGTCAAAATTAGTTCTTTCTGAAGTACAGCCATCATCAGCAAACTATTTAAACTCTTTTTTTCTAATTAACTATGTAATTTTCATTGGTCTGTGTATACTTTGCATGCGACTCATTTAATGTGAATTTAACTGTCCAAAAATTAAGCATGTAATCACCTAAACTTCTGTAGTCAGTGGTGAGTCAGGCACTGCCAGAGGCTGATTCATCCCACCCGGAAATGTCCAAGATACTCAGAACGAAGCAGCCCCTTGCAGTGCCCTGCGCACTGCCCTCACGGGCTACGGCAGCGTCGCAGACCACTAATGGAGCCTTGCTTGACAGGTAACTTCTTGGAAGTACCACTGGCGTACACAGTTGCTGCCCTGACTGCTTGGTTTTTACTCTGCCCTCTCTGCTGTGTTGGCACAAACGTGTGTGTGGTTGTGGAGGGATCTGGACTGAGAACTGGTGCTGCTAAAAATAAACTTTTTTTTTTCCTTTTTGCTGGAAAATGTTTCAGTCAGTGAGTTCTTTAATCCATTTCCCCAAGCAGCCAGGGTGGGGAGTAGGCAGCTATGGACTAGGATGGGGCTAGCAGTGACTGCATTAGCTGGCTTCAGTAGTACTGCTATTAAGCGTTCAGCCAGAGATGCTGGTAGGTGGGCAAGAAAATTTTTTTTTTAATGTCCCAGTGTATACACCTGCATTCTTACCCATAGCACATAAAGCAGAGAAATTCCTAGAAGCAAGGCCTCAGCTGATTTTATAGCGTGCTTTTGCTTTTCTGGGGCTTTTTCTTTTTAATAAAATTGTACATGGCCACAGGATACCTTTCCATGTAAAAGAGAGCTGCCAATATTTTGAATTTCTTCTTTGAATTCATGTTATACTTCCTCTGCTGTCACACTCCCAAAAAAACAGCTAAGCAGATAGCTGATGTCTATCACTTTTATTTCCACACATCTCAGCTCTTGTTATAACAATAATATTGTAGGGAAAGGTCGTGGTGACAGGCTAAGATGGAGAGAAGGCGGAGGGGAAACAGGCTAACAGTCTTCCAGAACATAAAAGCTGTGGCAAAGAAGGATGGAATGATTTGTTCTCTATGCCTACAGAGACTAGGACAAGAAGCCAGGGGCTCAACTGCAGCTGAGGAGAAAAAACTTTCTTATGGTAAAGATTGTTGTAACGTGCTGGCACTGGCAGGAGGGCGCGTAGTCTCCATTGCTGGAGGTCATTAAGACCATGTCAGGAATGACGCAGTCTGAACCATCATATCTTGCGGCAGATGAATTCACCTTTTGAGGCCTTTTCTAGTCCTGTCACTTTAGGACTTTTGATCCCATAAACTTCAGTAAGCCTACATTGTATGCTCAAAGCTAACCAAGACAAATGTTTCTGCTCTTCTACTCTTTGCAGAATGTAACAAATACTGCCCTTAGTATAGCTTCTTTCTAGTTTATTATTAATTTGTCTTCCTCTCACATAATGTTGCAGAGGGTTTATTCCTACTGTGCAATGTGCAAGCAGGTCTCTCTTATTCCCTTGTAGACTGGCGTCCAGAAAATGAAAGAAATCATAGAGATCCAGAAGGAGCTGGACATTAACTACCAAGAGCTTATGTCAGCAAGGCAAAGGAGTGGGGAAACAGTTACCTCCATGTCTCTGAAAAGCACTGAACACAAGCAGCGGCTGGGGAAAACTGAAGATCTAAAAAGTACCCATCATCTTTCCAACAGGGCCATGAAACACAGTGCTCTGTCCGTAGAGAATCTCAGAAAAATTCAGGCTGACAGGTGAGTGAAGCACAAATATGATTGTGGGGGATGCTCAGAGCTGTAAAGTTCTCGGTCTATTTCTTGAAAGCAAAAATACAAGCTTCCCACTCTCCCACTGCTAGTGTACCTCAGTCTTGGTCCGGAAGGAGTACCTCTAAAGAGAGCAGTGGGGTCTAACTACATAGGCCATTTAGTTCTGGCCTTTGCTTGCCTCTGGATGCCAAGTAATGACAATAAATTTATTCCGAATGGAGTTGCAAAACATTACCCAGCTGATAATGGTTGCTTGGGTAGAATTCATGCCAGGGACTAGCCCGCGCTGATGTTCTGGTATCTGGAGTCACATTTCCCTAGCAGATATGCATAGGCAAAGCGGGATCTGAGCATTGTCTCGTGAACTCAGTTATTCTGCAGGGCACACAGAGCCTCTATGGCAGCTACAGCCATTCTCCTTTATAGAACAGATAATGTATATAAAGACCAAAGAGTTTCTTTCTTTTTAAAAATAAATTTTATTCTTGCACCTAATCCAGTGCCTTGATTTGCAGAAATACCAGCAGCCTTTTGTTTAAAAGACAGATTGGGGAGCTGAGCATTCAGTATGCAATTTTCTGCATCCTGGCTTCAGTCCTTTAATGTAATTTCAACAAAGGACTTAAAGAAGATCCTAACACAAATGACGAAAATGCAGCTAAAATACCAATACCAGATGCACCATGAAATTCAACAAACAGGGCAAGGCCATGTATTTTTTAAGATCAGCTTTGGGCTGATGGCACCCAGATATCCCTTTATAGACACACTTGTCTGCATCCACAGGTCTCATTTTCCAAGATCCACCTATCTGTCATCACTACTGCAGGCCAGCAGCCTTCTTCCTAATGGCAGCACAGTCTGGCACAGCATGGATATGTTCGTGCCTCTTTGCGATTTCTTAGAGTAGCATTCAGGGCAGCATTTTTAAATTATAAACTTCAACCAACTCCTAATACAGAGTTCTCCAGATGTCCAAGAAGCACATACCATAGGAGAAGCACTCCTGGGTTTGATAGGACATAACAGAAATGGGATCTTATATTTCCTTACCTTTTTAGCTGTAAACAATAATGGATAAAGGTGCCAGACACTGTAGTACCAGCACCTATAAATTACTGGTTTGTTCCTTTTCTTCCTGGCAGGCAGTATGCAAGTGATGTAATTACAGTCACGATGAAAAAGATGCAGAAATTGGGAACATTTAATAGCCTAACAGAAGCTATTGAGAGAGAGAAGGCAAAAAAGAGCAAGTTTCATGACATCCTTATCAGGTCAGTTGCTTACCTGCTGAAAGCCAAAGCCCATTCCCACTCAGTACATGCTAAAAAGAAAAAAAAAAGAACAAAATATAGAAAGGATTCTAATTTTTCAACTCGAATTATTCTGTCTGCTTTACGAACTGCACTTCTTTCCCCTTCAGAAAGAAATAACTGATGGTTCTGATACTGATCTGAGCTAGGAATTGCCTGAGCTTTGACCACAGTGGACATCAGTGTCTGCATTAATGCAAATGCTGCCCCATATCAATTAAAACATAGTATGATGTAGGAGCTCCCTGATCTTTAACTCTTGTCCCCAGTGAAAGCCAGAGCAACAGAATCTGCACAAACCAGGGCCAGCAACATATGGTCTTTAGGTTATGTGATGCTCAAGAGAATCTGCTCTGACCCATGTGCTAATATGCTCCCTTTTTCCAGCAGCAGCGAGGGGCTAGCACAGATGGTGACAGAGGCAGTTTTCTTATTTAAGGCTAATCCACCAGCCACTGCACTATAGATCCTCTTCTATCCCAAATCTTGAAGGGTATGGATTTGTTATCATCTCAACTCAAACTGGTGATTCCTCAGCTCAAACTTCTGTGCACTAGAGGTTTAGAGTTTTTTTAGCATGGGAAGCTCTGGTTTAATCCCAAGCCAGTCAGAGAGAATAGCAGTCATCAGAGAAGCATTTGACCAATTTAAAGCTACTTTGTTCTGTGTAGCAGCTCACGCCCATCATTTAGGGTAGACAGCAAAGCTGCTGTAAGTCATGATTTTTCATGAGTCCAACCTACTGGAACAGCTCTGGTGGTGGCTCAGGGGTCTGCCTCTGGGGCAAGTCCCCAGCTCCCAGTGAAATGTGTGATTTCAAGCACGAAACCCAACTCTTCCACTGGCTAAAACCACAGGATTTATTGTTATCCATGGAAGGGACAGAAAGCAAAAATGAAAGCAGCAATTGCTTGTGGAATAACTATCCAATACTGGAAGGTGGAAAGGAGCAGACAACTTGGAAAGGACATAATCCTTTTTATTCCATTCTGTCAGTCATATCTAGCCACTATGTTGTCTGTTCTACTATACATTCTTTTCATGGAATGAACTCGATCTGTCTTTCAATATAATATATACTTGTCTAGTTTTGTGTCAATATACTAGTCTGAAAGCAGTCTGAAGTAAGACTGGAACTCCTTATCAGGAGCTTTTGTTCATCACTGTCACCCAGATAAGGACTCTGAAAATGAAATGCATATTTGATTGTAAGATTGGGGTAGGGTACAAAGTTTCAGGTACCAACTCTAGTATTTACTGGCTTTAAATCAAATCATAAGCATAAAAACTTAGAAAAGCACTCCAAGTGAAATAAGTTAATAAGACCTGGAACATTACTGCATCTGCTTTGTTTTAGACAGGTAAACACCTCTCTACCTTTTGGCCTTCACTGATATCCCTCCGTGGATCTCAGAACCTGAGGCAGAGTTTTTTGAAAGATTTAAAGTCTGATATGAAGAAAACATTCTCCATACATATAATGAAACATACACAATTTGGCACTGTCTGCTGATTAGGCATGCTTCTGCACAGAATCAGGGAGATTTTTGCCTGAAATGCAGAAACTGTGACTCAATGATGGGCATCTTCCCTCTCGGCTATAGGAATCACATCATCCTCAAGTCCACTCCAGGCATTCTCTCCAAGAGCATCTCCTAGTTTTTGGCTCATTCTCCATTTCATTCCCATCTTCCTTGCTCAGTCTGTGCACCTCTTTTTTCAGGATTTACTTACCAAGTCACTAGCTTTGGTGAGAAATCTCTGTTTCTGACTTGCAGATGTGCTGCCTCCCCGAGGCTAGAGTGAATAGATGAATGCCTTTTTTGCTACTCAGCCGCGGGAAGCAGCTTGTCTTCTGCTGGTCTGAAGAACCAGCAGGCCAAGCTTTTGTGAGCCCTTCTTTTAGTTCAGCTGTTAGAAACTCATTGAGCGAGCAGGGTAAGTGGGGTAGTGTTCATCTAGGTGCCGCAATGTATCAGGAGACAGGAAGTTCCCCTTCTAGGTAAACAGCTCTTGCTTTTTTTGATATATTCAAGTGATTGTATTTTCCCATTTTTCTTCAGGGAGGAGGAAGGAAAGAGGGAGATAAAGTCACTCGAGAAACAGCTGCAAGATGTCAAGAAACAAACTGAAATAGAACTTCAGGTGAGATCACTTAGCACTGGGCATCATGCTAGTGGGGAAGCCTGTTAGCAAGCTCACCTCTGCTGCCCAGGAACTAGCACTCAGATGAGAGGACGTGTGGTATATATAATGATCCATCATTTAGGAATATAGAAGCAGAGTAAAGATTTGTATTCTGAATAAGCCTACTACTGACTTTAAGAGCAATGTCCAATGGTTTTCAAATAGGACCTCAAAATGCTCATAACCATGAGAGACCATGATCAAATTAGAATACCTCAAAAACACTGCTGGGAGTGGCAAAGCACAGTCATCTGCAGTCAGTAAGAAAGAGGTTATCTGCAGATAGCAGTATCTAAGGTTCTGTCATACTTACCCATGCAGACGTGACACCTGGCACAGAATAAACTGTGACAATGAGGGAGTGAGAAAGAAAGACACCTGGCATAGGGGCATATCATTTTTCTACCTACAATTTTGTCTGGGGGAAATTTCATTATTTTAATCTGTTTTTCTAGGCTTCCAGATATTAGAAAATCCCAAACATGGGAGTCGTACACAAGGGCAGATCAATGTTATTGCACATATGCTGTCAACTTGATCTTTCTGGAAAGCTTCAGCCCTTCTGTCTGCAGCATGCAAATGGTGTGTGCATGCACAGTAAATCTGGGGCATTCTGGACGTGTCAGACTTGCTACACAAGTGCAGATCAATTAAATGGCCTATCACTGGTCACTTTGATGCTCACCAGACAGCTCAGACTTGATGCTCATGTGTGCTTTAGAGCAAAAGCACACACAGTTCTGTGCAGAAACATGGAAATGTAGCCTAGCCCTGCTGAGCAGGAAGAAGTGCGTAATAGAAAACAAGCAAAAGACACGCAGGTTCAGACCTATACAAGGACAGGAAGAAGAAACAAGAATGACACTTGGTTCAGTACTGAGCAAGAGGACAGCAAGGGCATCTGAGGAAAGAATCAGTATCACTGAATTTTGTCTTTGGACAAAAGTGTGGACAGTAATCAAGCCAGGATATAGTTGGCTACAGAGAGGAATTTTAAGCTGCTGACATCTCGTGAAGTACAGTTTATAGAACATGAAGGTTTTGTGTTGGCAGCCTGGATGCATGTGCAGTGGAAAGTTTAATTGTAAATACAGGATGGTTGTAAGAACATGAAGGATCTATTGGCGCTGGTAGTGTATCTGTAACTGACAAAACACCAGAAGTCCAGGGGAGATATTAGAACAGCAGAGAAGAAAGCAGGAACGTACAAGATGGGAAAATTCATTTAGGTCCGTACTCATCTACTAGCTGAGATCCTGGAAATGCATAATGTACACTGGGAAGTGTAGCAAGATGAAAAGAACACTGGAAAAAAACTGTGGACATAACAGAGAGGAGAAGGAAGAGGAGTCACTGAAGGAAGTGGAAAGTTAGCAAGTTATGAGACAAACCAAGAAAGAACAGTTGTGGGAATTAAAAGAGAAATGCAGGATGAACTTTTTTCCCTACAGATTTGAACAGAACATCTAGAAGATGTAGAGGTCAGAGCCAGGACTGAAAAGGAGAACTGTATATCTCAAGATATTCTTACTTACTGCCAGTGGAGATGGTATGGGAGCCTATTTCCAAGCCCTGTGGGACAACATAAAAGTCCCTTGACATCTGTGTGGCAGTTAAATGAAATAAGCTGGATAGTTTGTCAGGCTCAGAGACTGTATGTTGTCCGTTTGCTTCTGCACATTGTCCCTTCTCAGTCAGATTCTGATGGCTCCTGGGACGCTCCTGTTCTCCCACTCCCCAAGCTAGTGAATATGATGAGGTAGTTCTCCTTCTGTGTAATGCTCCTCAAACCTCACAGTGTCTGTGCACACAATATACGTGTCCGGTTCTGGTTTAATGCCTTCCCAGGGACTGGTGTGTAGGGGGCTGCAATCATCCTGTCTCACACTAGCAGCAATGTCCTGGCACTGTGCAGTCAGGCTGGGCACTTCTCGGTGTCCTGCCCTGCACCTCTCCTACCTCTTGCAGTCGTAAGAAGGTGTGTAGCTCCTGTGCTGAGAGGGTGCTCTTCTCCGTGTTCTTTCAGTACCTTCTGCTAATTTGGTTCTTGCTTTTTGCCTCATCAAGTGGGATCTGCACTCATCTGGGATTTTGTTTTTATATTTCCAGCTTAAAAGTCATTTTCTGGGCTTCCTTATAGTTTCAGCTTTGATAACAAATCAAACAAGACTACTTTCAAGTACTGCTTTCCTCCTGTGCCAAAAATAATGGTGTCTCACTGTGTCTCCCAAGGGAGAATAATTTCTGTTCGCTTCGTATGGGATTTTCCCATAGGCAGTTTTACAGACACTTGCATGATTTGTCACCTTGCCAACTAATTAAAAACAAAAATACAGCTTGCCGATTTTGGAGTACTTTGAACAATAATAACGCACAGACCTGTAGACAAAAGCCTACATGATTGTCTCCAGTCTAGTGGATGAGAAAACAAAAGCGAGCAAATCTAATCATGGAACCAGAAAAACACGGTCTTTGCTTCACACATGTTGCCTGTATGTTTGTATTTTCAGCCTTGCTACCTCTTAATGAGATGCTAATTAATGCTGTATTAGTCTGCTCAGCTCATTTTTCTTTCTAATGAAACACAAATCAAATGCTAAATGTTCGTATTTATTTTGTTTTCTTTCCTCTTGGAAAGCACTGATGTCTCTAAAGGAGCTGAAATGATCAGTCTGGTTTTGCTCTTACCCCTCCATGCAGGAGCACCATCGACAGCTCTAGTTTGGCTGCAGGAGTTCTGTTTGCTGCTGCAGTGTTCATTTTCTAGCTAGTACAAAAATACTCACTTTCTCCAGTTTCCTGGACAAGTGAAGGCAGTCTGTTCAGATTTTGAAACAAGTTAATACCGTATAGGATTATATAGTTTAACATAAAAATTTAGGAAATATAAACTTTTGAATTCCTACATTGCTATTCACCCAAAGGCTTTTTATGTCCTGTAGGTTTTGTGGTATACTCGTGCCATACGTGTGTGCAAGTCATGGTATAATTTTACAACAAGCAGTAAATTGCAGGCTACCTACCAGACAGAAAACCAAGACATTGCACCATGGTATCAGTGAAAACAGGTCCCTAACTTTTATTCTATGTGGGGTCTCATAACACACCCAGCTCTACTGTATCAGTGCGCCACTCGGTAGTGCTTTTAGTAGTGCGACTAAAATCCATCCTGTTTCTTCCCTTATCCTCTCCCAGGAGGACAAATGCATCAATGGTGTTCTGGGGGAATATTTTAAACATATCTACACACCCACTGGTGCATGTTTCTACTGAAGAAATGCACCAGGCGATTACAGTAGAAGGCATAAGGTTTGTGATGTCCTGAGCTCCTGGGTGACTTCATTCCGCTGCTGGCAGAGCCCCAAGGCAGCTCAGCAGGACCCAGAGCTGGTGCACTAGATCCAAACCTGGCTCCAGAGGGGCAGGAGTTTCAAAAAGGGTGCTGCTGCCAGCAGGTCTGCTCCCTCTGCCACCAAACTGCCCCTCACACAGCTCGCTCCCACAGTTGTTGGGATCGGAGGTGAGCTAGCAGAGGTCTGCAGAAGCCGTTCTGTGGAAGCTGGGGGACCTTCCAGACCTGCTGTCCTTTCAGCTGAGGCAGTCCTCAGGGTGTGCAGCATGGGGATGTTCTGGCAGCTGGGACAGAGATGCGCTCTATGACCTTATTGAAGTGTCTGTAGGGCTGCACGTTGTGGTTTCAGGGGGAGCAAGTCCAGGCTGCAGCAGGTGTGTAGATCTAAGCATATCTTCAGGCTTTGCAAGCTGAGATATTGCAGCTGCCAGTGGAAAGACTTGAGCTCATACGCACTCGGTGTGGAAGCAAGGAGGCAGGCAGCAGGGCTCTCTGCGGGCACGCTCGCTGCTTGCACATAGCACAGCACCCGTTCCCCTGCCCCCTCCGAGTGCCTGCCAAATGGCGGGCGCTGGGTGCCCTGCTGGCGGCAGGGGGTTTATCTGACAGCTGGAGGAATTCCTCAGACTGTTTATTCCTGTTTGCTATTTTTGTACCCAGCTGTATTTTAAGTGACTGTAGATACTAATTGCTGTGGAAGAGCTGGGAGATTTAGGTGGCACTTGCAAGAGAGATAAACCAAAGAAAATGAAAACACAGGAGGGTGCATACCCTCTCCAGCTAAGCACAGTTGCGTTTGCAGCCAAACAGCATCTGTGGCGCAGACTCCTATGGCACCGGATAACAGCAGCAGACAGGCCTCTGAGCTGATGTCTTGTGAGCTGGGAGATCAGAGAAAATCAGCTTGTTTACCTGCTTGTGAAGCAGACTGGCTCTTGACAACTATTTCCTGGTTTTTGATCTTGGTCTCTGCCAGTTTTGTGATAGTTTTGGACACATGAGGTATGATTTTGCATCTTTGATTTGGCAGATTCAACGCTGAAGTCATCCCAAATAAGCGGCCCAGAGGTTTACTGCATTAACTATGAAAACACTCCCAGTCCTGGTTGGGAACTTTGCTACATAAACCAGGATGAATAAATATTAACTCATTTTCGCAGTGCCTGTCCCTGAAGTTCAGAGAACAGCATACTCTACAGATGGTGCCCACAGCTTGCAGGCATTTACTGCTGCATTTACTACCTGCAACCTAATACCAAATGTGCCCCAGTTCTGCAGTGCCAGGTCCATTAGCTGGGCTGCAGTAGCTGCCCACATGCCTGCAGCTGACTTTCCCTCTCAAGCAAATGCGTTGCTGTAAACCACCAGTGGGGTTTTGCATTTCACTTCCCGTTTGCTTTGGATTGTGTAACCAAGCCCCCAGACTCCCCACCTCTAACGAAGATGTTTTACAACACCGCAGACCATATCCAAACCACAAACATGCCATACAACAAAGAAAACAAACAGAGCGGATGGGCCCCCATCCCAGCTGAGGCCTGGGGCGCTGGAATCAAAAGCACTTTTTCCTCTGCTTTACTAAAATATGAAATGAAAAAGAAAATAACCTGGTTCATGCTCTGCCCCACCTCTTTAATATCTGAGTACTTTGTAACCTAGGCTGAACCCTTCTTTTCTGACCTGTTTGCAGATCCTTAGCAGATAGCAGTAACACACATCAGCAGCACTTGGCTTTGCTGAGCCTCAGCGCCACAAAAAATTGGTGTTTTTCATTAGCATCTCCCCAGTCTCTTTGCCAGCCCCTCAATTTAGACATGATTCCACCATGACACAGGAAGACAATCTCAAAATAAAGTGCTATGATCACCTCCCATGTCTACTGACCAGGAACACAACCCCTCCCAATGCCTACCAAAATTTCATACCAGGGAAAATAAAGGCCATTACCAGAAACCTTAATAGGACACAAATCGGTCATGTCTGTAGCTGTCTGCAGTCATATGATGATATGGCTGTAAAATAGCGTCTGATGTTGGAAACCTTCAAAAAAATGTGAACGCATGACTTTTAAACCCACAAAACAGTATCAGCCAAGGCCCCTAATTGTCCTGAGCCTTATAAATATACTTTACTCTTCCTAACTATGTCTGACAAGGGGTGCAGAGGGAAGGATTTTCCTTTTAACTGTTCCAAACTCTTCTTATAAGGAAACCTTTTCCAAATGACTCATGCTGCAGAGGCTTTTAAACACAGCTCTATTGAGCTGGCTTCTTCCTGTGGCATTTTTCCATGTTTATACAGCTAAGGAATGCGAGGGTGCTTCAGAGACAAGATATGTGGGCTTCAAAACATTTAAATGCCAGCACTTTGGTATTTCATCTTCAGCTGCAAGGTTTGGCTGATGAATGTCAGACCTGTCATAGCATGGCAGGAAAGCAAAGAGAAAGGCTGTAATGGAGCAATCGGGCGCCAAACCAGAGGCATTAAGATTGATCTTGCATAATTGCACAGGAGACTTTGATGACCTTTTTAACTCTTAATACAAAAGTCTAGAGTTTTTCATTTTGCAGGCCGTTCTTCCAAGTTCCAAACCCCAGATTAATGAACTTTTATCTGTTACTCAAAGAAATTCATTAAAAAGGAGTAAACAAAACAACAATCCCAAATAAAGCAAATGCACTTTGCTTCCTGAGCACACTCCAAAAGCTGGACAAACGGGGCACGTTGGCTCAGGATTCTTGCCCATGGGGGAGCTCCCAGGGACAGAATTCCCCCGGGAAAGCTCAGCTCCATTGCAAAACAAGGCGTGGGGAGAGGCTGGGCTCATAGCCAGCTTTTCCTCAGCACTTCTTCCTCGCCCTGGGTGTATGCTTTTATAACAAAGTGGGCACCATCTACCTGGTAAGATTTCAAGAAAGAACTGTTTAAACATATGAGCGAGTCAAGATTAGATTTTCACCTGTTCCTAAGGTTGTGTTTATACAGTTGCTGCATAGCTAGAAAGAAATGAATCCAAGGAATAGAGTATACTTTAGGAAGTCAAACTTTGGTGTACGTGGGGCTGAGGCATTATCCTCCTCTAAAGATGCTCACTCACTGAGATGGCCTAATCCAAGAGGTTAGTAAAGCCTAACTTTAAGCAGTTGAAATTACTGGGCTTCTTTTATGCTTATAATAAGCATGCCTGAATCCATTCCTGGACCAGAGACCAGAAGGCCTGGCTTTTTGTTCCACTCTGTTCATCACTACCCTCTCCAGAGGTAATCACTCCTCACTGATGGGTTTATTGCCTCTGCATGGGTTACAAATCAAACTTCCCTTTGAAGTAGAGGCTGAAATGGGGCAACATTCAGGGAAAGTGTGAAGCCTACAGTCTTGTATCTTCTGAGTTTATCAGGGAGTGGAGAGATTACGAAACAGTGAGCTCACCTCAGTCTCCAGGCTTGCTTTTGTGCTTCTTCCGTCTCCTCCACTAGAACAGAGATAACATGATTGCCTACCTCAAAGACGAGCTCCAAGAGATGAAGGCCAAAACGAACATGGAGAGCTGCTACATGAAAAAAAGCATAGACCTCCAGGTCCACCAAACCCAGAAGAAGTGCAGCAATGCAGAGAATGTCCTGGACAAGGAAATTCAGGTAGGCCCTTCCCCATGGCCTCTACTGGAAAGCATCTCCAGCTAGTAAGGAAAGAGCCCTTCCTCTTTCCCCAGATGCCCTTTCTGTTCTCCATCACAGTCACCAACACACCTGTTTGAACTGGATCCATTTCTTCTCTGTATGGTCCTGCAAACAGCAACAGCACGGATGGCATGGCTGCAGGAGGCAGTGGAGGCTGGAGGCAGGGACTGCTTAAACTAATACCATCGTCAGAGAAACAGACCCATAACTATGTCCAAAGGATGCAGCTACAAGGCTATTTAGCAACATAAGCAGCCCGAGCTCCAGCACTGCCCACAGCACGTTATGCTGATAGAGCTGTTCGTGTGGCCATAAGGTGAACTGGACTAGAAAACTGTTCTGGTTTTGCAAGCTTTTTTTTTTTTTTGACTGATGAAGGTCTGATCTAGTCGTCCCTTTTTCACAGATGGCCCAGGGGCAAGGATTGCCTCAGTTAATTTTATCACTGGGAAAAATGTGTGGACTACACAGAGAGCTCCTGCACTCTTGCTCACCAGCTCGGCTTTCAGCAGCGTGTGTGCACACGCGTGTACACTAACATTGTCTCTAATGTTTTCTATCTCTGCTGATCACAGAAGTTGAGGAGCAAAACTGATGAGGAGATTCGAGTCCACATGGAGATTGAAAATTTCCTCAGGCAACACCAAAAGGTATGCGTGACTGTCTGCTGATGCTTAAAGTAGCAACTGATAAACATTATATCATCAATTAGTGCCTAAAGAAAACCAGTTATTGCTCCATCAAATTTACCAGGTTCATGATTGCTGCTGTTTGAATGACTACTTATCCTCTCAACTAACCCAGCTCTCCCAGATTTGGAATTTGCTACATTTGGATACTTTTCCTTAAAATTAGAGTTCATGTAAAGATTGGCATTGTTTATTCAGGTGTTGCGGATTTTTCCTCCCTCAGATAGTTGTATTCAGCTAATTGGAATTTTATTTAGACCTTCCTTGGCAGTAGCTGGGGCTCCCAGCGACTCAGTGAAGAGTGCTCAAGTGTTGCACAGAGGGGGCACTAAGAAGGAAATGACACAAACTGCTAGCCCCGTTTTGCCTTGTCTCAATCTGAGGAAGAATCAGGGTTGGATAATTGCTAACTCACCATTATTGTACCCGTTTTCAGCAGCAAACAACCATGATTGTCCTTGTGCTGTTGATCCAGAGGTTCAGAGCTTTCCTATCATCAACAGTAGTGCCCATTACAGGGAATAACACTGGAAAGCATCTCATAAACTATATAACTGGAAGAAAACCTTTACTATTGCAGGGTACCTAACATCACTGCCAGTACGAAATATAATAGAAGATAATAAATTTTAAAAAATGTAATTTAAGTGCAAAAAAGTGCTGTATCTTGAGAGCAATTAAATAGTGTCCTCCATGTCCCAGAACCTTAGTCTGATCAACGCTTCATAGTGAGGGGACTTTCCACGTACAAGCTGCAGCTTATTTGACCCCTACCAGAAGGCAAAGTGCAAGCCTCTCTGCACTCAGACAACAGCTGGTGGCTTTATAGGGGCCCACAGAGAAGAGGATGACCATACCCTCCATCTCCCTTGTGTGTCCAGCTGTGACGCCGTAATGAGATTGATGCTTTTCCTCAGATTATTTTTCCATGCAAGCAATCATGGTTGTTGCTATGGAGAAGTTATTAGTGAATGGGAGGAAGTCATCTGGGTAACTGTTTGAGCAACACCTGCCCTCCTATTCACGAGTGAGACAAAGCCAAGTTCACAACCTGAAATAGCGTGAAGTGCTGTCCCCTGGGACCTTATTCCTGGTGTGCTGAGTTTAATCCAGAGAGCGGGTAGGGAGTCAGGCAGAGGATAAAAGCTTTCTCACTGTCAAATTCTGTTTCTTAAACCCCCCTCCCTCTGTATACACACAAGGAATGGCTTCGGGTTGTCATTTACTTCACCAGGATTGTCCACAAAACTAACCCCCCAGTGCTTCTCCATATTTCACGCACCTCTGAAAGCGCAACCCAGTCTCTTTTCATCCCCTATCCAGTGCTGCGGGTTCCATGGTGAACCCCCAGCAAGGGGCCTGCAAGCCACCAGTTATTTATCACTAGTCCTAGGTGTTTGATCCTTTCAAGGCTTAGACAAGAAGGAAATACTGTCCATGCAAAATTTATGGGACTCTTACCACCATCCTGAAAGCAGGCCAGATTACAGTAGCAAACTCTTCCCCTGTACACTCTTTGGACCGTGCTAAGGACCCCTCTATCCCCATGCAGATGGTGGAAGAGAAGCTGGAATACTGGATGGACAAGTATGAAAATGACACAGATGCTAAAGATGAAGAACTGGATGCCCTAAAAGCATCAAAGGCAAACAACTTGGAAGTGCTGCAGAGATTTGCCAAGGAGGTAAGACATCAGCAGCATCTCAGTGCTCAGCCAGGCAAAACCGCATCCTGGCTTTTTCCTAGTCTTGTTCAGATAAGGAACCAGGACCATGGAAAAAAAAAATCAGTAATCTTGAGGTGTAGGGTACAGTTATAAGCACTGGTCCTGGGAAGGCAGGGACCGAGTAGTCATCTATTTGCCACCTGTGACATCAAGGAGGGATAATGTTTCCTCTACAGCTATTTTCAAATACCAGCAAGTAATCAGAGAGCTATTGACAGCCTTTGTGAAGGGCAAAGACACTGTTCCATCCTATCAATATGCCTCACCTTAGTTTGTTGCCTTAGCCTGAACAAATCTGCTCCTTCTAGCAACATCTGGGTATGCCAGGCTGAGACTGGAAAAGGCAGCTCCATCCCTTCCTGCAGATGCACATTCACAGCTGCACAGCGCTGTTACAAGGGAACTGATTCCAGTTAAAACCATTCCTGCTCCACATTGGTTTCTTGGTTAATTGCCGGGCTCTGATCACAGCTATGCAGGCAACAGCGGAGCAGGCAACACAGGGCAGAGAGAAGTGTCTAGAAAAAACGGTGCTTTAAAGCCAGAAGGAATTAACTTGTAATCATTCCTTACTGTCACTGGGTCTGAGATGATGGGACTGAGTTAGATGTTTCCCTGCTTGTGGGCTCATTTTTCACTCTGTACACTGTCATCTCAGTGTCCCAAGTGTGTTTGTACATCATCTGCTGCCTAGCCTGGGGGAGCACGGGTCCTTCCCACCACCATCTGTTGCCTGAGACGCCATCAGACAGACATTTTACAGCACAGGATCAGAGGGTTAATTACATGCAGGCCGTGAGAGGTTTCACTTTGGCAGCAGCTCGCAGTGCCTTAGGACTGATGGTGGTAATGAGCAACATTTGCCATCTGGATTCAGGAAAGATCAAATAAAGGAGGTGGGGGAGGAAGATCCACACTTACACGTTACCCTTGGGCTGCCAGGGAGCTCCTTGGTGCACAGGGTGGGGACCCGCACCGCGACCCACGGGCCAGAGCAGCCCCGGCTGCTGAAAAGTGTGTAGCAAGGATGAGACCAGCAGGCAGCCAGAGGAGAAGACTCCTTGCACCAGGGTCCAGGTGAGCCCTGCCCTGGCAAGCTGCTGGGCAGAGCGAGCCTGGAAGGTTGGCCCTGCAGTTTAGGGGATGTGTTTTTCATGCAGCTGTTGCCACCCCTGTGCTATCTTGCAGTGCCAGATGTTCGAGGAAACCATCATCAGTGACCGGGCAGAAAAGGAGGCTAAAAGAACACAACTAGAGCAGGATGCCCTGGAGCTAAAGAGCATCCTGAAGGTAAAGGGGAGCAAAGCTGAGGCAGTGCTGTTCCATCAGCAGTCGGGAGTTAATCATTTGCACCACAGGCTTTGTTCAGGCAGAAAATGGCCTGAGAAAGTTGGCTGGTGTGGGGCGGCACAAGCAAAGGACAGATAAAACCTGTCCCTTTCTTCTGGGGCAGGCACAAAGCCAGCAGCTGCTGCAGGTTTGTGAAGGGAGCGAAAGGGGAGAAACCAGTCTCCCCGAATGATTTGGGGCCGTGTTCATCACACCAGCCCCACTGTGTGGGCGATACAGGGAGGGTCATGGGGCAGTTCCCCTGCTCATCCCCTTGCCACCAGCAACAGATGCCCTCGGCCCAGACCTGGGTACCTTCAGCGTAACCAGCATAGGCCCAACTGCTGCTGCATGGGCCAGGGGCTCCCTCCTGCAGCTGGGGAGCGCAGGAGAGACGCTCTGGCCATTGAGCTGTACCAGGTACCGCAGCAAGTGATTTCCCCTAAGACCTCTCTCTCTCTCTCTTGCTTCCAGCTGCAGGCCTGGTGGAAAGGTACAATGGTTCGCAGAAACCTTGGCCCCTACCAGACCCTCAGGAAGATTCGGGAGAAACAGCTATCAGAGCAGAAAGAAAAAGGGGAAAAGGAAAAATATGGAGTAAAGAAAAAGTAAAGAAACCTGACCACAGACACGCTCCAGGACTGTTGCTGGGCAGGGTACTGCGGTCTGTCTGTCTGACAGGACAAAATAAACCATGTAACAGAGCTCAGACTATTCTGGAGAACACAGTTCATGACAGACACAGTTAAGGTGAAGCGGCAGTAACTCTTAAGATCTTGAAGCTGCCCTTGTACAGCAGACACGGTTTCTCCAGTAGAAAGGGGAACTGCATCAAAGCGGTGAGGAACGCTATATCCCCCGAAACACAACAGCTAGCGGGAGGTAATTCTGTTAAGAGCCCAGTAACTAGGAGCCCAGTAACCCACCTGCATGGGACGCTCTGCACCGAGAACCTCCTCGGCAGACCCCAAAGCACTGGCCGTGGCTGAAGTGCTGGTGTTTGCTGTGGCTCTGAGTAAGACAGGGAGGCCAAGTCACCCACATCTGGGCTCAAGCAGCCCTCTCCCTGCTGTCAGTGCCGGCGTTAGGTCGGCAGGGGGAAAACTGCTGACAGTTTGCAGTGTGAACACAAGGGCAGTCAAAGCACGCAGGTTTCCATCCCCACAGTCCTGCAACATGTCAGCACATAGAATAGCTCCAAATACCTTCCGACCGAGGGAAGGAACAATGGAAAAAGACAGCCGGCCGCGCTGCCTACGGGAGCTGATCCGTCACAACCGTATCCACCACCCCCGCCACCGCCTCTGCGCAAGCAGGATGAGGCAGGGAGCGAAGATGCTGGGGAGCAGCATGCTGCTTTTTTAACCAAGAGGGGAGCCCTCTCTCCTGACATGACTGTCAATCACATGCAGGTCTGTGCACAAAGCAAAATTAGCCCTGCGGTTGAGCTGGCTGGTTTCTGACACTCCCACGCAGGAGCGCGAGCTCAAACCATACAAAGTCTGCTATGCTCTTTGTGACCAGCCCGTGCCGGCCCCATCCAAACATTCTCGTGTCCAGGCTGAACTGTGCCAAAAGCTCTGAGGTTCACGTGAGATGACTGAAATCGCGAGCAGAGAGCCTTTGGCTCAGAACTCTCTCTGAACGGGAGAGAAGGGGCTGGTGCCTGACTATCAGACAGAGTCAATTGTCAAGGGAGCACTTAAATTGCAGACTCTAAACAAACTTGCGTTAGCAGTATCGGTATTACCGCTGCAGCACCGCTGCTTACCTGAAACCAGAATGCGTTCCCGTTCCAGCACCGGTACCAAAGCCATGAAGACACTCACTCGTTTTCCATGGTCCCCACGTGGTGGTAAGGACAGGGATCACTCCAGTCCGACGCCGGCAGGAGCTGAGCCAGGACTCGGTGTGCGTACACCCCACGTCTGCACTGCGGCTCCCTATTGCAGGGGGCACTGCAGGGCAACCGTGGGAGTTAGGATCCTAATTTTAACTCTTCTTTTTCACGTGCTGCTGACTCGGTACATTTCGTCTAGGACTACTGTTCTCTGTATGCGGTGAGTGTTAACAGGTGACACGTTCGGGTGGAAGCAATGAAGTTTGATCATGAACTCTTCAGAGGTTTTGAGCTAAGGAAGAAGTGGGATAGAAGGGAGGGGCAGTAGATCGCCACTGTTTATACAAATTCTAGGCACACGTTAGTAATACAACCAAACAACTGAAATCTGAAGCATGGCATCAGTTGGACTGTGCTTGCTTTTCAGCAGAGAACAATACATAATTCTGAAAAATCCTCTGCAACCAGGGATTCTGCCAAGGCTGGGCTCCCCTTCAAGCCCCGGTTCCTGATGCCAGCGTAACAGCACTTGTTTTTATGGTACATTAAGTGTCTAGAGCCGCAGTGAACAAGCCAGTAGGAAGTTAACACACTGCACTGGGTTGTGAAATAATTCAAAACTTCCATTTCAGTGACCGGTACTGAAAGAGAAAAAACAAAAAAACCCTAAAACCGTAAATTGCATGGGCACAGCAAAGTCTGCTTCCAAAATCAGGAAGCTCTGTGTCTGTGTGTAAGGGGAGGGCGTACTTTTTATTTAAAAAAAAAAAAAAAAAAAGCAACAGTAGAATTGGGTTTGCTGTTCCAGTAAGATGGGGGCGTGCTGAAATCTTGAGTCCCAACACGAGCGTCCTGGCCACTGGGTGACAGTGTGACGGGGGCAAAGGTTTTTAACCTGACTGAACCCCCGGAGCGGCAGGCTCTTGCCTGGGGGCCGTGGCCGCCCTGCCACCCATCCCGCCAGCTCCTCCCGGCCTCCTCTGCTGCAGCAGCCCGTCCCAGAGGCGCCGCTCTCCTTGTGAGCCTCACCTCGCCCGCTCAGAAACCGCAGTGGATTTCTGTTTCTTGGCTGTACAGCTGCCAAGTGAACAGGCTGAGCACATCCAGTGATGGGAGCGGAGCGCACTGTCCCAAAACCCAGCAGTTTTGAGGAACTTTGCCAGGGTTGGCACTGCTGTTTTTTTCCAGCTATGGAGAGATGGGATCAAAGTGCACAACCATGGTATTTTCTGCAGGGGAAACCAGAAATCACAAGCCCTTTGGAGAAACTGGTTTCCAGGGAGGTAAATGGAGAAGAAAGGCTGGAGACTGAGAAGCTGTTTAGGAGGAGGCTTTACACGGAGGGGCAGAAATGAACACCCGGAGAGAGCTGGGCAGCCCTGCCGAAGGCAGGAACGGATTTGTCCCAAGTGACTGACAGAGTCACCAGGAGGTCAAAAAAGGATGCTGAAGCAGCTTGGTGAGCAGGGAACAGTACCACGGGGGTATGCAGCGTGTACGAAGTAGTTAAGTTTTGTGGGTCTCTGGCAATTTCCAGGCCTTGCTTTTTTTTTTAAAAAAAAATAATAAAAACTAGCTATGACAAGGGAAGAAAAGAGGAGCGAACGTTTTGGCTAATGAGAACAAATCTTTCAAAGGCTGCAGGGGCATGAAGCAGGGGTGCAAGTTTTACAGATCAAAACCAAGATAGGATAAAAACGAGCAAAAGATGAGAACAGCAAGGAGCACCAATACTGGCAGCAGCAAACTCCCCAAACCTAGAATGTACATTTCACTTTGGGAAAGAAAAAAAAAAAAGGGGGGGTGGGGAGGGAGGAGCAAAGGATTCTGTACAAAATCACTGCTTCTCAGTATCTGGGGAAGGTTAAAAACATCCCCAAGAAAAAGCTTCTGATGTGGCTGCAGAATGTGTGTAAAAATGCTGAATTTTTCTATCCTGGTTAATATGAAAACTAGAGAAAACCCAGGTCCATTAACTGCCAACTGTGACGGTGGGGAAGGGGAATAAACACCCGACACAGAGGATGTGACATTCATTGATGCAACAGAAAAACAGCAGGAGGAATACTGTAATTCATGGAAGTTTTAAAACTTTATTTCAAATTACCCATGGTTTCCTTTTATATTATCAATGTGCTAGAAGTTCACACTACTGGCAGAATACAGGCAATTTAAAATAAAGTATACAATATTCAGACACATTTATATGTAACAGACTTAGAAATTATGGAATGTATTTACAGACATACAGCATGGGTTGAAGCTTTAAAATCCTTTACTCTATTAATTACACGTTTACACTGTTTTCAGAAATAACAAAATTAGATCGCTTTGTAAAATGACACAATATCTATACAAAAGAATTTTTTAGACGTCCAAATTCACCTTAAAAGTCCTCTGTTTCTAAAACATTTTTTCAAAGAACCATTTATAGTCATAAAAGGGTAAAAATACCATTTGCCATCGTGTCACTACCAAGAACAACAGAGGTGTTCTTGGCACTGTAAAAAGTTGTCTCTGATTTATTTTAAGCAGGCCACCGGGGTCGGGGCCTTTACGAAAGCCTCCCCCTTCACAAGGGGGAAGACCCAAATCCCGGCTGTTTTGCCCCGACCACCGCAATGCCATCAGGGACTCCCGAGTGCCCGTGCCGCTCGATCTAGAGCGCGTAACCTTGCTGAGCCTCAAACGCTGCTCAGCGCTCGACATGGTTTGAGGAAGGATGGTGACACAATGGAGTCAGTGTACGAACAGCAGCAAGCACGAAACACTCAGATGAATTCCTCCCACATCCTCCAACACAAATGCCCCAGAGAGGAAAGACAATTGCCTCTTTGCTTTAACACACAAAATAGAATTTTATACAAGTTTTCCTTAAAATATTCTTTTCACGGGATACAACAAAAATTGCACATAAATACACTGAAAAACCCCAACCCATTTTGCAAAAGAGAACTGAAGTTGGTTTTGGTATAATCCATTCAGTAAACTGTATGATGGAACTTCAGGTTCGGATTTTTGTCCTAAACATCTGGTCAAGATTTAGTGTTTGCCAGCATGAAAACACAGGATTATAAACGTCAAACTAATGTGACCACATACATTGAAACTGCCAGGGTGAACTGTTGCTTAGAACAAAGTAGGCGATACTGGGGACACAACGCCTGCCCAGCCATGCAACCACTGCTCTTTACATGAACTCAGCTGCTGTGCGTACGCACTGCTCGTACAGAAGAGTAGCTGCGTTAACCAGATGCGATAGGAAATGGCCATTTCTCGCAGTTCAGGCTCAACTCCCCACCCCACTAATTCCTAAAAACTAGTATTAATGCAATGTCAAATTTCCACCAACCTGAATACTGTTAAGTTTCATTTTCCCTAAGTGCTGGAAGCTGGTCTGGAGCAAACAGCATACCCTCACAGTTCCATGAAGGGAATGGCTTTCTTAAAACGGGAATATTTAAATAGTCCACAAAGGGTGTGCTATTAAGAAGTTAACATGCCCCTGTAACAAGGCAAGTGAGCTCATGTGGAAAACTAAGATGAAGTCAGTGCCCCCCTCTTTCAAATTACGTGCAGAAACAAACATACAAGAAACACTTGTGCTCTGTACTGTTGGCTGCGAGTGGCACAATCTCAGCAAACTACAGCAGAGACTTCAGACACTTTTACGTAATCCTTTACGAATTACCAACACTCCTTGCAAGCGAAATTAAGTGAAACACAAGACCTACCTAAGGAGGAAAGTACGTCTGTAGGGAGCTGCTCTCTTCCTATGTGTATTGCTAGTTATTGGCATTTTCATTTCTTGCAGGGCTCAGGGCAACGTGCTTACCCAGTATGAAAAGGTTCCTCTTTTCAGCTGTGCAGTTTTAAATACCCTTCAGGTGTTCTCCTCTACTTGCAAGGCGATCAGCCAATGCCAATAAGAAGCAATTATGTGAAATAAGGGATTCAACAGTCACCTCAATGGACCTTGAAAGAAATACATGAAGCAAAACAGAGCGGAAACAAAACTGCAAATCAAAAGGGGAAAAATCCAGCTAAGACCAGTCCTTGCCAGTGTTCCCATGGCAGGTTTACTTCAGCAAACATGACTTTTAGCTAGCCTGTTCCCATTTCTTCTCCTTCCTTTATCCCCGTGAAAGCCTCTTGGTGTATTCTGCTTCAAATATATCCCCAGATGCAATACCTCTGATTCCTGAAGTTAGTCTCAGACCCCGTGCACCACCTATTAGTAGCATAACATTCTGGGATGCTTTAAATTGGCCAAAACCTAACAAAGGAACTGCACAGGTGGAGAACTGGATTTTGCAAGGTCTTTTGGGGAAAAAAAAATAATTATTGTAACTGATCTGGTAGTGAGCTTGGCGTCGTCACGAGGACCAGAGCACATAGAGCTAGTCTTTGTTTTGCAGGTCAACTTCCCAGCAAAATGCAAAACTTGTCGGCTGCCTCTCCCATTCCTGTATATTGAATTTCCATTTTTATGTTACGGTAAGAGGAAGGAAGTAATGGTAGTTCTGTAAAACCAGTGCATTTATTTATTATTAAAGCCTTGTTAAACCCATAAATAGAAGCCACCTTTTGCAACAGATTGCTGCTTTGGCAATATGCAGCCCACCTGTGGAAATTCAGTAATTGCATTCTTAAAATGATAAATTTCTCAGTGGCTGGGACATTCACCAGTGTTGGCATGTCTGCATGGGATGCTTCAGCCCCTGACAAACGTATTACTTGATAATGGGTTTCTAATGATTAGCGTGGCAAGCTGTAATTCTTCACACTGCAGTGAAAATACATACATGGGTCTTGACGACATCTAGTCATCATTTGGCAAAACTACTGAGTAACCAAACGCATCCCTACATGACCAGAAGGGGAGGTGAGAGGAGGTAGGAAAGTGAACCTAGCAAGAATGCTACTGTGATTAATACAATTTGAACAGTTCCGGTTTAGTATCTTTTACTAAGATGTTTCTGGTGGAGAAAACATGCAGTATTTTTTCCCTTGGGGAAAAAAAAAAATCAGTGTTTTTTTCCTTCAGATTTTAAGTAATGAGGACATGCCAACACAAGTTACAGCTGCATGAGGTTTGACCCTGTTATGAAACCTGCAGGTTAAGATTGTATGTTGCAATTTTTTTTAATATATAATAGAAATAGCTCTTGTTCTTTGGAGGCAAAGAAATTCCCTTTCTTTGAACCCTGCGGGGATGGAAAGAAATTTCATTCCCCATGCGCCCACTGCAGCAACATCCTTTTTTTACAAACGAATTCCCCTAGGAATCGCTTTCCAAACTCTACACCCATAACTTCAGTCTACAAGGACAGTTTCTACAGCTGGCTCCAACAGCCAGCCACTGGAATTCCCTGCCCTCCTCCCAATGAACTGTATTTTTTTTAAATAAGGGGCAAAAATACTGATAATAAAAATGTTACTGGAAACTGTTGTGATCTCCAAAAAAATGGAGAAATGAAGTAAAACATTCCTGTCAGGAATCACGGAAACTCATTTCCTTAGAACAGAGCTCTGTGTGTTTGGATGCACTGCATGGGCAGTAAAGTCTTCACGTCCTTCTGCTTAGCCAAAGTAACCCAAAAGGTCCCGGAGGTCTTTACACAGCAGACAAGTGGTGAAGTTGCTGCTGCTTTGGGGGTGCCAGCTCCAGGAGCGCCTGGACAGTCACAGCTACCTGTGTCAAACCCTTCTCTTCTAAAATATGTAGAGGCAAACATAATTGCTCCTGAATGGGGAACAAAACAAAGACAAAAACAAAATGGATGAAAAACACTCAACTGAAAAGAAAAAAAAATTAAGCAAAAGGTGACTGAAATATGAAATGTTATGGACAGCTAGCACACACACAGGTATGAAATTAAATTTCTGCTTGTGACTAAAGAACTATGAACATGACTACTCAAAGGAGGAGGCCTTGGGATAATCCTTGTGTTTGTTTATTAGAAAATTGTACAAATAAGGATTTGAAAAAGGAGAAGCGAGGAATAGCAAATTGTCCTCTATCTCTGCCCAGACTGAAATGGCAGCAGTTTATGAAACCAAAAGTAGATTAACTTAAGGAGGGAGAAAGCTTTGCTTCAACATGATGACCTTGCCACAACACGGAGTAGGAAAGGAACCGTGGCTTCCTCTCCAAAACACGCCTGCCTTTTTGAAGGAGTCCTCATGTAGCAAGCCTGTTTAGCCGTCAAACATGAGGAAAGACCTGCTTTAAAGCAGAGAATGAAATACTAGTGTGTGCTATGGAAACACCGTGCAACAGGTCTAAGAGGAAATGTCACACTTGAAAGTAATTCTCATCTCATGAGACACACTGCCCATCTGAAGTCCTCCTGTCTGTCTGTATGCGCTGATCTATATCATTACAAAAATTCCTTGGAAGGCACAAAAAAGCAGAAAGCACAAGTTGTTTTATGGAAGGGAAAAAAAAAACAACAAAAAATAAACAAACAAAACCAACAAAAAAAAGACTTGCTTTTATGTATGACTGAAATAACCTTGGTCAAAAATGTGGAAAATGCCATTTCTCCTGTTCAAGGCAATGAGAAATCGACAGTATATTTATAGGCAAATATCCATCCTATGTTGTGTGAGTCACTACCACTTATTTACCTTCCAGAAGTACACCCGCTTAGCAGGTTACCTCCAAAATCATTCTAAGGAATAAGAGTAATACGCAAAATGCAGAAAGAGGTTTCAAAGTGTTTATTAATAATTGTGCTATTCTCAGTCTAAGATGGATTTAAAGCCTCATCCTACGTAAGTCCTTGGCACATCCTGGCCATCCTCACTCTACAACAGTCAGGATACATGTCCAACAGTTCTCTGTATCTGTAGAAAATAACCAAAGTGTGTCCTTCCTATAGAGCTACAGAGATTATTTTTCACGTGTTATTTTCACAGCAACCTGCATTTCTCCACTCTTCGAATTTTTACTGATTTTTGATGTTAAAGAAATCCTTCAGCATGAACAGTGGCAGCCAACGCTCCTCCCGCAAAGCTCAGGGCGGAGAGAAAACAAATGAACCAGACTGAAATTCTTACAGTAAGCCATATGATCAGGCTGAAATACACTTTTCTTCCAGCAAATTTATGTTATTTTGAAAAAAGTGTGCTTTTTGAGAAAATACTTGTAAACTTGAGCAAATATGCCTTATCTTTTTTCTGTTGTATGCAAACAGATAAGGGGAAAAGCTTTGGAATGACTCCATACCACAGACAGTCACAACAAACAAAATTTAAAAACTGGAAGGCACTGTTAGTGTAAAACCCCTTGCAGCTTTTATCACAGTGTTCATTAGAAGAAGTTAGGAAACGTAGGAACCGAGTTCATTTTAGTTCAAACCAGTAAGCAGTGCAAAAATAGCTTATTTAAAAATAAAACAATCTCCCCCTGTCAAAGGTCCCCTCTTTCCTCAAAAATGTTTTGCTTGGACAGAACACTTTGTGTGATTTGGAAAGAGGGCATCAACTCCTCCGCTCCTTTGTTAAACACTCACTTTATGTTACAAGAGCTTGTGAGATCCATGTACACATAACACATTTTTACTGGTAGCAACCACATTTGCAACTAAACTCCTGTGTATCTTAAACTGTGCTTCAGAGTTGTTGCCAGGTTAACGTCTGAATGCTAACACCACTTAAACTGGGCTTACAAGCCATTTACTGTATTTTCAGGTATAACAAATTTATTGAAAACACATTTGGAACAGCCATTTTACTTAACACTTACCTGTCACTGGTCTCTGAGCAGAGTTCCCTGAACCAGTCTACACTCTGAGGAGACATGGTCTTTTACACATCACATGGGAGTGCCCTGAAGTTCTGAGGTGTCCCTGAGACATTAAAGCATTAAAGCACCAGGATGCTTTTCCTGGGGAGGGAAAAGCTTCGAAGCTTCATGGAAGACTACCTGAGTTTTGTAAAACAGTGAAGAGTGATCGTGCAGCTGGGACTTATATTTCTGCAATTGTATGATGTAAAGGTTTCTGAAAATGACAGGATAAGAGGACGAAGGGAATAAGCATGAAACAAGCACGGGCTGGGGTGCCCACAATCAAGTGGCAACTCAAGAAGCTTTTGTCAAGTCTTATCCAGAGCACAGTAAAATGCTATGATATTCTGTGGCATCTGATAGAATCTTAAAGATTTTTCCTTCTATGCCAGAAAACGTTTCTCTCAAAGCTGTTGAAGAGCTCAATTTTCTGAAAATTTCCTGCTTGATCTGTCACGAAGCTCAAGTAGCTCAGGATTCACTGACAGTTACTTTAAAAATCCTGACTCAAGGTAATACACAGAGTCTACAAAAATGAGAAATCAAATGCTCTCAGAAGCAGGATACGGGATGGGGGGTAATTAAAAAAGTATCAGTAACAAAGTCCTGTGGATGAAACTTACCAGACCGTGTCTCCTAAGACTGTGAGATCTAATCAAGAACACTGATGTTGAAAAAAATACTTCACATTCTTGAACATTTTTCATCAGATAATCCTGAAGTAATTTACCAAAGTGGGTGCAATTCCCATTATACAGATGGGGAAACTGAGGTACAAACAGACAACGCAGTTTTTCCGGTACTACATCACTCGTCAGCACACTATAGCATGCATCCTAACCTCAGTCCCTTGCTCTAGCCCACGGACAGCACTTCCTCCCTTGTAGAAGCATTATATCTGCTAAATATGACACAGCAAACAGAAATGTGAATCATGTCACAGATGGTCGTGTGGGTGCACCAATGTGTTTACACATCGTACTTGTCACCTCTGTCCCATCAGTGGGAAAGAAAACACTTCATACACACAGTCTTGACAAAAACCAAAATCCTTTCCCAAGCACCGGAGTGACGCAGGGAGGAAGCAGCAACGCTATCCTTCAGCTAGAGAAAAAAGACCCAGCGATAGAACATACAGAGCGTTAGCATTAGAGTACAGTAAAACACCACAAAGCCCCAGAGCTGAATGGAAAGGGAGACAAGACTGGATTCTTCTGAATCTGTCCCCAGGGAAAGAAGAGTCTCAACTGTTCTTTTAACGCTGAGGTTTAACTGAAGAATGTCAGAAGGGGAACAAAGATTGTCCTGTCCAGAGTGTGTGAGCAGGAAGGGAAAACAGACAGAAAAAAAAGGTCAGTCAGTTAGCCATAGTAACATCCACGAAGCAGTCAGTCATCAGACATCTCAGATATAACCTACATGTTCGAGAAGCGTATCACAGCTGGTTGATTCTCACAAAGGAATCTGCAAGACTCCCATTGCAAAGAACTCACTTAATGCAAATATTTAGTGTTCAGTGAGGTGCCTGTCACCTGTACAGCTTAAACATGTAACTATTCTTTGTTGTTAAAAATATAGCGGTTTACACATGCCTTAGTGAAAAACATTTTTTTCCAGGGGAAATGAAGAGGTTACAGGTTTCTGAGATGCTATTGGCACTGAGTACTCACCAAAGCTAAGTCTCCACATGTATCTTAGTTAATGAAACAGTAGGACAAGCGATTATTTATGTGTAACTGATGCTTGAATGCAGTATCGTGCAGAAATACCTATTACTAATTAAATTAGAGTTGAAGTGTTCTGTAACTATTCCCACTGTGTGTCTTTTCCCTCCCTTTCACACAGGTAACTGCTGTAAATCAGTGAAACCTAGATGCACGTATCAATCTGTTCAACTGTGGGTTTCTTTTGATGCAAGGGCTTTAACTAGCAAAGTCCTATAGAAATAGCTGCTCCACTATACTGCCTTTAATTAGCATTTTCTAAAAGTAGCCTTCCTCTTAGAAGGTAAGTATTTCTACATAGATCCATACTTTCAGAAAGCCTTTTATTTTTGTAATTAGAATTTAAATGAAAGGAAATACCTGCAGGCATCTTTTCCAGAAAAATATACTAGGCTGCCACGCCATTCTTGCATACAGATATCTTACGTTCACATCTCAGTAGATATGTAATGTAGACATGTGAGAGCAACTTCAGAGTTCAGGCGGGGGTATTTCAGTAAGTTTCCCCAGAGACACTCTCCTTGAACTCTTTCACATTAAAGCAAGAAATATGAGAAAAACAGTAAGTGTAGCAGACGTAGCAAACTGGGTTTATAGGGGACTTTTCCTTAAGTGGCTTTTTTGTTTGTTTGTTTTTAAATGTGGGTCATTTCAGTGATGTGCTCTGCACTGCAATCCCATAAAAATTACATCTTCGTATTTGAGGGAGCTATAAACAGGGAAGCTGCGATGGAATTGAACAATTTTGCCCCAGACGAATTTATATTGTGCAGTTCTGCTGGACGTAAAAGTCTGAAGTTTCTTCGGGGACCAAAACAGTGCAGGATCTCAAAGTATTAATGATTACTTACAACTCCCTACCACGTTCCAGTGCGATTCACCACTCAGTCATGTGAAACTGCCAGGCAGCTCAATACATAGGCTATCCTAAAATCCCAATGGCTCAAATGCCTGCAAGTGAAGCTATCTAAAACCACCAGAAAATACTGCATGACTGACTCGAGAACATTGCTTTTAGAAATAGCTGGGAAATGAGTCACTGGGTCTACTTTTCCTTTTCACAAGACAAAAGGAAGAAAACAGTACCTACAACAGAAACACTGATGCTTAGCAGTATAAGAAACCAAATCAATGCACTAGAAGAAAAATTAAGAAAAACATGACGTATCAAAACTATTTGTACCGAGACAGCTGCTGAATAAGACAAAGTGGAAAGGACAGGACAGCATAAACCAGGGTAACTGGACTCAGATGGACTATTTTATATGTTCCCACCTCCTGGCTCTTCCAAGTTTCAGAAGAGGACAAGGAATACCAGAAGATGGACTTCTACCACTGGTACATAACAAAAGAATTAGGATCTATGCAAAGATAGCTACCGTCAGAGAAAGGCCAATAATACTGCGACTTGTTGGTAAGACAGTAAAGACGTTCACGTAAGAGAATTATTCTGAAGGAACATGAAAAGCTTTGGGATAAAAATAACACATGCAAAACATCATCCAAATTTTATCCCGCTTTTAAGCTGTCAAATATCTAATCTTGAGAAAATGTAATTGTTTTTATAGAAATACCTTGCAATTTTAAAGGCAGACTTTAACTGCATCAGCTATTATGAATTTGAGGCACAGCAGTAAGTGAATCAGACCTCTGATAAACTGTATCTGACTTCATTTTGCTCTGGAAGACAGTGCAAGATAAGTCTGATCTATACTGCAAGACATAGCTTATACCTGAACCTTCTAAACCTTTAATCATTTTGTTTTCATCAAATCTTTCAAAGAAGGTTTTATTTTCTGAAGCATCACACAAAACTGCACCTGAAACATTACATCAGGATAGTAGAAATACGTACCTGAGGCACTCCAATTCTTCTGCAAGCTTCCAAGAAATTCTCCACGTTTCGTCTGCATTTTGCCATTGTAAGTTTAGGCTGCAAAGAAGTAAAGGAGGAGGCATACAGTGTTCTTAATTGGCAGGATTTTAAAATATCTTTTTTTTTTATTTAAATAAAACTCTTTAATAAATCTCTTTGCCAAAAACATACTGCACTGACATAAGCTTGTCTAATTCAAAGCAGGCTCTGCTGTAGTTTGCTTTTCTTTAGAAAAGCAAGCCCAAATTTCAAAGCTACTTTATGAAAAGCTAATTTATGAATGCTCAATTTTAAAAAAAAAAAAAAATTCTAAGCTGTGCAATATTTATATACAAGGTGTTACATAAAACTGGCTAACACTTTTAGTGACTACAGTCACTTTTAAATCACAATTTTAAAAATATATTTTGAATGAAACACACATGCATGGCTTCCATGCTGTGATTTCAGAGCAATTTTATGATATGAAGCAATCTGGAGTCTGTTCTGGATTACTACAATACAAAAATACATAAATATCAAACCATATTTCAATTAACAAAGAGATAAAAAAAAGAAGGCTAGATAAAACCAGAAAATAATGGAATAAAACTGGAATTGAAGCTTGCTGCTTATCAGCCTCTAGTAGATGTGTTTGATGTAGCTGTTTGAATTGCACTCTCTGGCATTTTTTCAAGCAAGCTTTTTTCTACAGTTAGCTTTCACACTTCTACACAGACATACCACGGCACAGGCTCTGTCTTGTTTCTATTCCTGAAGCTTATTCTTTTCTGGTTAAAGAGACACAAGCTTCCTGCTCCTTTGAACAAGCTTCCCACAGTCTACGTAGCAGCAGGCAGCAGCCTCTGTGGGTTCAATACTTTTCCATAAGTGGTGGGGGTTCTGCTCTGTCCCCTCAATGTGCCGTCCTTCCCCACCAAGAAAGCAGGTTAAAGGCTAGTGCTGACTTCTTTCTCCCGAAGTACGAAGGGAACACAAAGATCACATTGTGACTGAGGAATGACGTGATGCCTCTTCTGCTCCTGGAGCTGTGCAGCTAAAGGCTGCCTCTTCCTTGGGATTTATATGACAAAGTCATGATTTAATTCCTAACACAGAATATTCAACAGCACATAAAACCAGGCCATTGAAAAGATATTCTCAATGATGCAAGTCTTCTGAAGAGTGGCTGTATGCCTTTTCTCTTAACGATTCCATGATCTGCCTAAAACGTTGGCGTGTCCCGTTCAATCGTTCTCAAAATAATGAGGGCATCTGCTTGTTCACATTAAGTCCAAGGGAAAGGAACCACAATGATATGGTAGGCAGCCCTGTAAGTGCCAGTTCAAATTCCAACCAACACAAAGACTGACTCCAAAATAAGAAAAAGCAAACACAACATGCATGTTTCAACAACTTCCCCCAGAAACAATCTTCCGTTTTTTTTCTTATTCATACAATTTAAAGGTGCATAACAAGCAATCTGCCTCTCCATACTCCTTTTAAGTAGCTGACCCGAAATATTTTCACTGAACTTTCTGACTTCCACAAGAAGTTCTTGACCCTTCTCTAATTCTGTGCTTTCCTTACATGATACACAGTAACGGACCCAGAAATATATCACCTTCATTGCTTTCCATAAACACTGCAGTTAGGCAGGGTAAGAAAAACAACTTCAGAAATTTTCAAACTTCTCTGTGCGATTCCCTCCTTGCTCTCAACAGTCCCCAGATACACCACCTTTTTCTCAGTTATCACAAAGATATGACTGGATTTGTTTTCTTCCAGGAAATGCTGTTCTTCAAGTAGCTCGAGTATGCTCTGCTAAAATTCCTCAGCAGAGGAATTTGGAGTGCTGTGAAATGGACACAGGAATCAACTTGGCTTCTCTGCCTGTTTTCACTGTCTTGTGTAGTGGGATCCTAAATGTTGTAGAGAATGTTGTATTTTCCTATTATCTGTTTTCCTGAACTTCTTGGACCTTTTGATCTTTTGAAATATCCTATTTCAGTTTTCATGCTGAACTGTGTCTTATTTCCCTAGTTTTCAAGTTAATATAGAGAGGACTTGAAAACGGTAACATTTTCTTACAATCTGTGTTAGAAGTAACTTCATTTAAATGAAACAAACCCAAATATAATTTCTTTCAATGAAGCTATAGACTCTTCTTTAGACAGAACAGATGTTATTTTTTGTCACGTTTTGTACGTTTACAGAGGAGAATGCTGAATTTAGCATTTGTCTGGATTACAGAACTTTGTTGGATGTTATTTTGGACACCTATAAAACATTATCATTATTACATACTTACAACAGCAGGTGAGGGGACATGAATGCTGGGAACAGATCGGGGACGCACATGATTAGCTAAATGGCACAGAACAACACCGTCGGTGAGAGCTGCTCCAAGATCACTGGGCAACGACACTTTCAACCGTGATTCTATATTCTGTAGAAAAATGAACATGGACGCACAAAAAGTAAGAGCTGGTTTCCTCCAACTGTTTCATTCTGCAGAACATTTTATAAGAGGCAGAAGTGCTTCCACTACAACTCTCTGTCCATTCTCGTGACACTTCTAAACAGCTTTCTGACTAACACCAAGGAAGGCTCTGAGCACTACTACAGCCCAGAGCTGACGACAATCTGGGAGCAGTTAAGTTCAATGATGAACAGTTTTCATTGTACAGCACAGGGGACTAATGCAACCATTATTAAAAAATGATGGAAATCGGGGTCTAAGAACAGCATTCCTAATCCTATGTGTTCTCAGAGAATGGTTCTGCCAAGGGAAGTAAAAATAATTGTCTTTCTGGGTTGGAGACAACAGTTACCGAAAGTCATGATAACATTTTTTCCTGTAAAGAAAAACCCAAACTACTTGGCATAAATAGTTTTAAAGAAATGAGGTAGTTAGCATTTGTGTAAGGGAATGAATAAAATTTCAATTCAGGCTTTTAATCTTATTTTAAATGCTGTGTGAATTTCACCAAGCTGTTATGCTGTATCTAAATTTTTTTAAGTATTGAAAAAGAGATTTAAGCTTAGTTGGGAAGCAGAACAAAAGAGACTACATACAAAGCATCTGGAGATAACAGAAGAGAGGCTCTGCAAACAGCACCAAGTTTTGTTCTGTTTTGTTTTATTTAAGATAACTTTCTCCTTTTAGGGAAAGGAGATTGTCCTTACTTTAAAATTTACAAAGATAAGGAACTCTCTCCATCTGGGATGCTTATGGCTTTTAAAATCAGCTTTAACAAGCATGAATTCTTATTTCTTGAGAAAGCTCAAACAATTAATTAGAGCACCTCAGGGAATCCCTTCATGCTCTCCAGAAACAAGTCTGGGGCAAAGCAGAGCGGTACCTTAATGCCATGTGACATTTTCAATATTCAATATTAATGTGTATTGTCATTGTACCTGGGCACAAACCAGGAGCGTGGTGGCCTTGAACAGGCAAATAGAACAACCATACGGAATATTTGTACCTCAGATGTTCTGCACTTAACTAAGGATAAGGCAAGAATCAACAGATGGATCCAGAGCACACAAGGAAACCATGCTGTCACCATGACTGGCAGTAGTAGTCTCCGCATTCCATCTGCTTTTCTGTGGGTTTTACAGCAAAGAGGAGTTTTAAAAAAAAGATTAAAAAGAAGACAGTAAAGCAACTTTCCAGGGAGTTCCTTACAAGTGTGAAGGCTGATAAGGAAGAAAGCAAGCACATGTTTCTTTTAAAAGCAGACATCACCGGACACTCAGAAGTAGAAGTCAGCACAATCAATTTTACAGAATTTGAAGCTGACTTCATCCGCCACAAAAACCGGAGTGAACACCACTGCGTCCATCTGAAAGAAACACTCGGACTGTACAATGCCATTTAATTTTGGTCAACTGTTCACCATATTGGTTCAGTGAAATCGGTCTAAAACAAAAGGACAGATTTTGCAGGATGCACGCAATGTATTTACTAACATGTCCACATACTGGCTCCTGGCAGCACTTACCTTACGCAGCTGCTCTATTAGCTCCAGCTCCTCCTCTCGCTGTTTGGAGTTTTGTCTTACTCTAGGGTCTGCAGAATCATTAGCAGGAGACAAGGCACGGGTAGAAGATGAAATAACAACTAAAAAAGTAGCACGAAGGAAAAAAAATCACTAAGCACGGTTTGACTGATTGTCCTTCACTGCTGTACTACACATGCACACACAAGGTTCCAGAATGGGTACCATGCATTCCTTTTCACAAACCTGTTTCTTTCATTTGACTATTAATCAAGCTAATGATCTGCTAATCGAAATGAGGTGTTCGATAATACTTTTTCCTTTCTGTTTAGGTTCTGTTCTTTCTGTTGGCTAATAATCATTCACAAAAGGAGGACAAAGTTTTGCCAGATGAAGTATGTTGAAACAGTTCAGTCTTTCTACAGCAACTGCAATTTTGTTATGTGCTACTGTGCAATGCAAAATTTATGAAGCTGCCTTCATCAGTAGTTGAAGGTTTTGTGGCATTTCCTTGGTATCTTTTTAGGTGTAATCACAGACCAGGAAGAACAAAATCCCACGTTTCCACAAATAATGACAAAAGAATATTTGACAGTTCTAAATAAAAAATTGCTTATTCACAAAGTATTTAATGCCATATGTCTACAAATGGAACTCTAAAAGTAGTTTGATGACAATGACCTGAAGTAACAGAACAGTGCAAAACCTAGGTAATGCAGATGTTAATATAAAATAGCAAAACTAATTAATTTCTAAGCTATATAACCTACCTTTGTTTGCTTCATCCCTGACAGCTGCTCGGAAAAGGAAACTCTCAGGTCGCTGGGAAGGGTTTCTATAGGAAGGCGGGGCTGCATGGCCAGGATATGGAGGGGAAAGGTGGACTAAACAAATGTGGAAAGGCACAGGAAAGGAAAGGAGGAAGAAGGAAATGGTTAAGAGTTTAAATAGGAAATGGGTTCAGCAATGTGGTAATTAAAAAGAACAAAACAAAAATTTTAATATAATAATGACAAAATAAATTACAGCCATGCATGATAAAAGCCCAGAGCAGGAAAAGGCACTTCCAAGGACGCTTGCATGCAAAGCACATTCCACATACCAATTCCAACAACTGTTCTGCCTGTTGCTGAATGCATCTGTGTGCCAAAGCTTGTATGAAGGCCTAAAACAGCCAAACCCTATGCTCTGCCTGAGGACATGCTTACCCCTGTTGTTTCTACCCTCATGTGTTTCTAAGGGGACCCAAATAACTGGGTAAATTCTCAAACACAGCAGTGCCACATACAGAGATGGGAATATATGCTCCCTTCTCTTCATAGTACAAATAAGCAAGCAGGCATTTTGATCTTATTTTTCAGAAATTTTGCTTCCTTTCCCTGTTACCTGTCTGAGTGGTAGGTGAGCCGGGGGAGATGGTAGATCTGTCATCACTCTGTGGACAAAAAAGCAGAAGAGCATAAATGGTCCTAATCTGGAAAAGCTGGAACTACATTTTAATTTGCTGTGTTTTAAAAAAGGCTCCATCCATCTAAATGTGTTTCAGAAAAAAAAACAGAAATGTGTAAAAACACAGTATGTTGTTTCCCATGTCTCATCTCTGCAGAAAGTGACAAAGTTTTTTCTTTTGCAGAAATGACACAATTGCTTTTTTTCTGAAGAAAAAGAATGATGAAACAGCACTGACTGTGCAATGACAGAGCTTTGTTTACTCTTCCTTCCAACCAAAACTTTCAAAGTATTCTTTGCAAAGGGCACACAGAAAAACAGGTAATTAACACGCAGAACTTGCATTACAGCAGCACTGATAAGGATACACCTCTTTGACACCTTTGCTAACGCAAAACTGCTATTTACTGAACATCACTCTCCCCAGCAAAACACACTGCGGTTTTATTACAGTGCTTACACAGACTAATGAGTTCTTGTGATGAATGCATTCAGTATAGCAGTTTCCACAGAAGAGAAAGAAATACAGGATTTCTGTATTCAAAAGTAAGCTGGTAAAGAATACAACACGAGTACTTTCAATGAACTCAACTTGGTAAAGAGTATATAATCTTGTACAGAAAAAGCAACATCAAAGACAACCAAGAACCCCTCGGAGCAGAGACTGGTTCCCATGTTTATATAGCTTAGGCCTCCTGTAGACACAGCCTAAAGCTAAGATGAGGTAATACCTACTACAGTTTAATCAGGTAAATCGGATTCATACCCTACCTGAACTTTTGATTAGAAGCTGACAGACTAACACCTGTTAAAACAGATGTGCGGATCCAAGAGTTTTTTGTTGGCTTTACTGCTGAATGATAATAGCAAGAGATACCTTGACAGGACTGAAGATAGAGGCATTAGGCAGGGTAGTAGCACAGCTTTCTTGATTCAACCCTGAGAGCGACTGAATGCAGAAAGAAAGAGAAGGCAGTAGCAGTGTTAGCAAACGGCTGATAGGACACGCACAAAGGTGAAATGCAGTTAAAAAGGAAGAGGTGATCACGATCACATTCTCGGAAACACTCAACAGGCAACAGATACATACTTGCTGAACTACAATTAAAGCCTTCCTACCCTCCTGAACTTTCTGGCTAATAAGCTTGGGAGGTCTGATGTTTGTTTTACACACAACACAGTGACATCAAAAGCAGAATTAAGAACAATAAATGACACCTATGCCATCAGAAAAAAGGAAATTTTACCCTACAAGAGTTCATTCTGAGCCACTATTCAAAATAAATAGCTTTCTTTTTAATGTTTCAAGTATGTTATGTGTTTTTAGTAAGTTATTTTCCTACCAACTTTGTAAAATCAGAGAAGCCCACATATAACGGGGTCAAGAACACATGCTTTGTGTCTGCCACAAACTCCCAATGCTGATCCTTGTGAATTACACACAAAGTAAGTAAGATTCCGTGGGTGGAATGTAGCTCTTGGGGAAGATGTCAGTGTGAAGATTTACAGTGTTGTCACAAATAAAGTGCAGCCAAATTTCAATTATAACCAATATCAAAACCAACCAAATAAACAACTTTTCATGTTTACAGAACAGGAGCTCCAGCATGCCAATCTGTCACTGACAGGTGAATCTAGAAGGCCAAATTCTGTCTCTTATTGAAAGCATGATCAAAACGTTAACATCTGAGGACTGAATGGCTCAAGAATGAAACTATACTTTCTGAAACAGCATTCAAATAGTAAAGCGGCAGTTCAGCACAGGAAAAGAACACCGACACCTAGAAACTCTATAGATGTGAATGACACACTTGGGAGTGTTAGTATTTAAAACGATTTGCAACTATTCTGCCACTTCAGAACAGTACAGCCGGGAAGGACTAGAAGGAGGGGCTATACTCAGGGCAAGCCTTAAATACAAACATCTTTAGGCCCTATGCAGACTTAACAGCTGATCCTCAAGAGAGCCTCTTTCTCCACAGCAGTGCAGAGCAAAAATCATGGGTTTCTTTATTTTTTTCCTGTTTTAAGGAGTTTCAAAATATCACTTGACTTAAGCAAAACATTAGCTAGTATATGAGAACAGTAAAATAAAACAGAAGTAGGTGGTCTGTAACACTAATGTAACTGTTTATTCCTGTATGAAAAGAGCAAGACAACCTTGACGCAGACTAACAAGAAGTCATTACAATCCACGTACCCAGCAGTGGGCGAAGGGAAGGGGAACATGGCACACCACAGGGTAGGACAATCACAACAGCAACACACTGCATGCTCTTCACCTTTTTGCGAGTCCCTGGCCTTCTTTTAATGGTATTGGTGTTATTGTCAATCTCAAACACAAAGAGAGGCTCAAAGCCATTCTGTCAGGGACAGCAAGGAAAGAAAGAGAGGGAAGAAAGGAAGAAGTGAGGCAAGAACAACTGTAAGAAAAGGTAGCCACAATACAAAAGGAACGAGGATGCTGCAATTCAGGCTTACAGCACCCTATGTGCATGCCGCACTTGGCCTCTAGGTCTAGTACTGAAGTAAGAGAAATCTCTCTCCGCCAGAAACAACTGTAGATACAGGGACTGCCAAAGCAGAGCCCAACCAGAACTCTGCACGAACCAAATAAGGATATTTTAAGGGAATTTGATTATTAAACATTTGATACACAAATGGATGCCAATGGTCTGAGAGAAAACTCCAGGGTACAAGTTAGCATAATTCAAGTCCTGCTTACTTTACCCATACCATTATTATTTGTAACACACTGGTGCCTAAAAGCCTTAGCTTAAAATGTTTCAGAGATCCCATGTACTAACAGTAACACAATGGCCTCAGGCCATGTTGGAGACCACGACAACAAAACACAACGCAATGAAGGGAGCAGCAATGACACAAAGGTTATGAAAGGAAGAGGTCACACCAGCTGCCTGATGCTTATCAAGTACTTCACAGGCTTCACAACAGAGAAGTTGAGCAGCAGTCAGAGGACGTTTTGTTTTTTTTTTTCCTTCCATAATACTCACCTTGTAAGGGATGGTATGAGAGAAAACAAGAAGATATTTGGGGAAAAATGAGATTCATAAGCAATCAAGGCGGAAATCATTAGCCAAGTCTGAAGCCTTGATACCATCTAAACAAGTAATCTCAACTGTAACGAATGGGACTACACTTGTGAGAATAGCAAGCAGGCTATGACTAATATAAAACTTTGAAGTATACAGCACATTTTCTCAGAGAGGCCAGTGATTACATTTCTTCAGCAACATTTTAGTCTGGCTATTACGAGTCAATGCAAAGAAATCAACCACAGTGTGCAATGAAGTACTACAGCCAAACTCCACTTCAAATCACAGGTATGCAGAAGAAACGTACAACTAAACTGAACTACTAACATTCATAGAAAGTACGGGTAGTCATTTTGTGAGTTCACACAGACTGTCCTGAAATTGTTTGCAAACAGAAGGAAACAGTCAGAGTAACCTGTGCAATGTGAATACGTTTTAATTTGTGATAAAAGACAACAAGGAGAAAACCAAAAGAAACATGATGTAAGATTTAAAAAAGGAGATTCACATTTAAATGTTGGTTTTAAGAAAATTTTTGCTAAAGCAGTAACAGTACCAGAAGAGGGAAGGAGTAAAATAAAAGAAAGCTCACTTGCTTTCTAACTACATATTAGACTTATCACTTTTTTAATCTTTTCCTTACATCTGAGCTGAAAACTTTGTTTGGAGCAAAAGAAAAGCAACTGCTCAGTTTAGAGAGCTCTGATGTAATGAGGGAAATGCTGAACAAAAGATCTTTTACTATACCTCTATGTAATATTCTCCTATTTTGCCACAAAGTGTTATTTCCACACCATAAAGCTAGGACAACAGTGGAAAAATCTAGCAGAACTTTTTTTTTTTTAAATTTTTAAAATTTTTTTAAAACTAATCTGCAAGTTTCAATGTCCAGAAGTTTTATAAGGTAAAGTTTACACTAATGCATGCGGTCTTTATGCAGAGAGAGAAAAAGACAGAGAGGAAACTATGTAAATGGAAAATGTGTACTGAAACCCGCCATTAGCGAATAGAATTTTGACATGAAATGTCTCTATACTTTGGTGGAGGAAAAAACCATCCCCAGAAATTAGATCTACTAAGTTCCAAATCCATAAGGACAGAGAAAATGTCAAATGAAATGCAATAAAATATAAAAAAGTTAAAGTAATTTCAACTCTTATGACAGACTTTTTTTTAAAGCAAACTAATGAACATTTCCTTGTTGTTGAACAAGTTTTTACCATACAAAATACATTTGTGGAAACAAAAATGCTACAAATTCATGAGCTAGCCTGGGCTTAATGTGCCAGTTACAATAATTGCCAGAAACAGCTGCCTTGGCATATGTCATCATTAGACACAGTGTGTATTTCCACTACAAAATAGAGCTGCAGATCATACTTCAGCAGTTCAGAAAACCCAGTATCTCATATACTATTATATTTTAGTGCTGCTGAAAAGAGCAAGGAATCAAAAGAAAAATGAATAGAGAAATGATTGCTTTCAAATCTAGTTCAGTCTTTCCCTCCAGACTGTCCACTTTTTTTGTGAAGTGCAAGGATGTAACTTGGGTAAAGACACAAAGGAAACAAACAGCGATGGAAGCCAGTTTCAAAATAATTTCTGAAAATTTCAGAAATTTCATGTAATGTAAAATTCTATATATTAATTTACAACAAAAGTCATGGGATCACACAATCAAATAGAAATGGGGTCCTTAAAGGTATCTTTAAAATACATTCCAGAGATGAATTCACTGACAACAGAATATCAACCCAAACCACTGCTATTCCCCTTTTCTTATTATCTAAATATGAAAGCACATTTTAATATGCTAATTGGTTGTGATTTCTCTAAACAGGCACATGCATGATCACAACTACATCTCTCTCTAATATTATGAGCTTTCTTTTTCTTCCACACAATGCTAGTCATGTGAAAGCAGGAAAACCAAAAAGTCTGAATAAAGAGACAGTAAATATCTTGACCAACATGTTCTGGAGAGAGATATTCTGAGAGCACTGCCTAAAGAAAATTTAGGCAGATAATGGAAGCACATGAATTAAGAAAATAAATCCCAGGCATGCAGTCATGCAACAGCAGGCAAATCAGGTGTATTTTTCTTTTATAGACATGGATTATGGCATTAATTATATTCTTTAATTATGCTACATCTCTAAGGTGCCTTAAAGGAAGAAATAGCATAAAACATGAAGTAAGTACATAAATGTTTTTATTTTTGCTAAGTGTTCAAAATAGATTATTTTTAAGACATCTTCATCGATAAACAATAAAAAGGTATGAGGAATATTTCATGATTTCTAGCATTCAAATGTAGAGCAGTTTTTCCCTGTGCTATGATATGGTTACCAAGATACTAAGTATTTCTAACCACCATGTGCAGAATGCAAAGAAGTTAAGTAGAAGGCTGTACACGAAGCATTAAAATTGCTTACTTGCCACTGAAGAGCACATCAATTAGGAAGCAAGCTAAACGGAGAAGGAATCAAACCAGAACAACTAGAGGTGAATTTTGAATTTTAGAAGCTGTTCTTTACTATCAGTAATTTTCTTCCTCTCTCAGTAAAAGATAAGCTTTAATTATTTTGTGGAAAAACACCACTGTATTATTAACAAATGGCTGACAGTACAAGTATCAACATATTCATGTTATTAAAGCTCACAGCTAAGCCACTTTTCAAAGATGCTCATGTTTTATGCTATTTAGATTAGCTCTAAAATAGTTGGTCTAATCTGAGACAACCATAACATGTTGTTATTTCTATGCTCTAGAATCTGCCACATAAAAAGGCCATTACGTGCAGGATCTTACCACTAACAAGGCACTATCATCAGTATGCTGAGACCTTCTGGATGGAAAGGGACACTGGGAGGTGGGAGAGATGGAGTAATGTCAGAAACACACAGAATGTCAGAAACACACGGTATGTGAACAGACAGAAATTTTGGAACATGAACTGCTTGTTTATAGCATTGTGAGGCTTTTTTTAAAAATCCATAAAGTATATGTAACTCTGTAGGAATATATAGCCACATGACCCATGAATTATTGTGTATTCGTATTACTTAAGGAATCAATTATTCAGCTTTCTGCGTTGTCTCAAGCAAATACAGACAACTACGTACTCACAGTCCTTACTGTGGTAGAACAAAGGACCCTTTAAAAGAATAAATTAAGAACAGAAGAACATTAAAAAGGAAGAGGAGCAAAAACTATTTCAATTACCCCTTGTTTCGGCAATTTTCTAACAAAAAAGAGTTAGTTGGAAAATGCTGCTAAAGAACTATTTATATTCATTATATTATTAAAAGTTTTGATCTGATTAACACTGCCAAGTGATTTATCTTCCCCTGGAGAAAAGTGGGGATGGCAAGCAGTGGAAGAGCTATTACTATGCAGAAATCTGATGCAGAGAGTGAACAGATGTCATTGGCTCAGCTCTGTATATTCTAGAAGACTGAGCCTTGTATGATTTGTATTCCCTACTGACTTACTGGTTTTGATTATAAAACTACACTAGAACAACACTTTTTAAAAATTAATTTATTTCTTTTTCTGTTAGCCCTCAAAATTCTAATGCTTAATCTTTCTGGGATAACTGGTGATCTAATGATAGGAAACTATGAGAAAACTGATCAATGAAGGATGACTGCAACACAATAACTTGTCTGAATACTCCCATTAGAAAGTAAACTGTACTGCTCGCAAGGAGCATCTTAAAATGGAATATGAAACGAATTTTCTGTATAGAACATAGAAAACACACAAGAAACAATAAAACAACATACTTGGACAGGCAATCTACAGGAACAGAAGGAAATATCAGACTGGTCCCAAAAGCAAAAAAAACCCAACCCAAGGCTTAATAAGAAGTGTGAAAAAACTATGCTATAACCCAGTCCTGAAGAGTTCTCTATAATCAGGAAAATATCTCTGACGGAGAGAGCTAAGAATTCAGGTGCTGACGTCCCTAGTAATACTCTTATTGCACTCTTACCTCACTATCCAGAGGACTTTGCTTCTGAGGACTTAAGGATGCTTTTTGCTGTAGAGAAAAAGGAAAAATGAAAGACCAATTTAAAAGAACGTGACAGAGAAACAAAAGTTCAGAACAAAACACTGTAATTTAGAAGTGTTTTAAAACACAAGATGTCTTAGTTTTTAAATAAAACACGCATTGGGGAAATTTCAAGTTTCCACTGAGCTGAAACTTCGCTGGTATTACTAGTAAAAAACCAGCCTCAAAAACAAAACCCCCAAATTGTTTTTGCATATTAAAGATGCATAATAAACCCAAAATATAACCCAAGGGAAGAATTTAATTGCTGAGAATAAAGTGCTCATGAATAACAAAAGCAACAGAAGAAAAACAAATACCCCAAAAGGCTCATCAATGAACAAAATGCATCCTAAATATCTAAAGTCTTTAACTGAAAGACTGAGCTGAATCTTTAATAAAAGCAGCTTTTCTACAAAACATTGCCAGGGGCCTGAGATTAGTTGGTGCCAATAAAAAGCCTAGTTTCAGGCAGCTAAAAACCCTTTTCTAAACTAACTTTATACATTACGTAAATGCAGTATGACATTCTTTTCCTCTCTGCAGACCACCCTAAAGCCAAAATATTAACTGTAACATTTATTAAATTTGTGATGGTGAGATTCGGGTAGATCACCAGAGCAGTAAACAGTAAAATAAATTTAAGAAACTAGCATATAAACAAGTTTGCATGTTAAGCAGCAGACTACTTCATATTGACTGCAGTGAAAGAGAAAGCAAAGACGCAGTGTCTGCGGAGTATCTGATGCACCATAAATTTGCACCCATGCTTTACCTGGAAGTAACTTATTTATGCATCATAAAATACCAAAATGCATAAGGCAACATTATCTTCTTGTGTGTATGATTGATTTCTTCTCTGCCAAATTTGCCTTCAAAATTAAATTGCCTCCATGCCTTGACAAATAAAGACCCCTTCTTTCTTATACCAATCCTGTCACATCTATGCAAATAGAAAATTTAGAGAATGAGGCGGACTACATAAAACCACAATTGTTCTTTACAAAAATCATATTCTGGGTAAATCTCTTCTGTCTTCCTCCTCAGTTCCAGGTTTCTCTACTTTAAGCTACAGCACCAACATTGAATGGAATTAAATGCTATTCCTCCATTTTCTTTATAAAGGGCCATGCATGCCCAAGAGTGCAACGTACAAGTATTAATGATCTTGGCAACTAATTTTCATTAAGGGATTCAGAAAAGATCAAGTATCAAGTAGCTACTAAAAAGAGGTACCTTAACAAAGTCAAGGACAGCTTCTCTCTGGATCTGTTTTGTTCTCATCCTCTCCTCCTCGTACTGAAGCGCTGCTAGCTGCGCCTCCCGACGGGTACGCTCTATGTGCCTGCGGTGCAGCTCGGGATCTGTATTAGGCACCTGGAACAAAACAGTGCACCAGGGTGTTAAGACAGAGCTACACAGGGTAAGCCAGATGGGTTATGGAGAAACAGTCCATGTCTTATGGCTAACGTAAGTTTGGTTTTCCATCAAACTCATCCAAAAGAATAAAATAGTAGAGTTCAGTATCTTACCTGACTGTGGTGACTTGATAGAGAGAGAAAGTAAGGTGAATCAGCCAGGAGGGGTCTGACAAATGGAAAAACAGAGTAAGTATACTTTTTATCTTAAATACGAACAAATTTTCATACATGAGTTGTCAGCAACACACAAATATCTCATCAAATCAGAAGAGTAACTGCTTAGTAAGCAAAGTTGTTAAACCAACTGCTGTGATAACGATTTAACTCATTGTGCATGAGAGATTTTGTGCAGTCATTTCTATCTCTTCTCCTGAATTGTGATAAAATTTTTCTACAGCTCAAGATGTACCAATGGGATTGTATATTTGGCCTATTATATTGAGATACCCAGTACTTTATACCCATTCTTTAAGAGCTGGTTAAGTAACCAATCCAGGAACTTTTCAGATGATTCTCATTTAGAAGAGCAACTGGCTGCTACGGTTTTTTTAGGGAAGGAAAGAAAAATCTATCTGGAGAAACTGTATGTTTCTTTTCCCGACCTCTCTGTCCTGTCCACATAACTCCTTAGTACTTGGTGATGCTCTCTGTCCTGCAACAAATTTAGAGTTTCAGGTCTTCATAATTCATTAGTATCCCTGCAGGTAAAGACCAGGTGGAAGGGGGATTGGCCACTGATGCATATAAACTACTGTCAGATGAATTCTTCTCTAGATTACAGCTGGTTTTGTATGAGAAATTGCCTAGACAATTAGCTTCAGATAACCAGAAAGGTAAGAAACCACATTGTGATAGCAAGTCAGATTGCAACCAGTTCATAATCAAATAAATGTAACTTGCTTAACAATGATTTCAAAATACACAAAGATGGAATTTCTCTCTCAAGACTATGTTCTGGTTATTGTGACCCTTACTCTGCTCTGGAAAGAACAGAACTATTTTTAAACATTAGCATCCTCTGATATTTTCGGAACAAATCTGCTCACTTCACCAATCAAGTGATGACTTTCTAACTGTCAGTGATAGAAGCCATCAAAGTCACAAATAACTGATCTGTCTCTTATCCATCATATCAACAATAAAAGAGAAATTTTGCAGTCAGTTCTTTGCTAGAAGGTAGCTGCTAGCACTGAAACAATTCCCAAGGTCCACAGCCTACAGCACGTTCCCTGCCATGTTGCTTCCTAGAAAGCAAGTTGATGGAAACTGAGTAGCTTACTCTTGACAGCCTGAACTCTGCAACCTTCACTCCTGGGGCAACTATGGAATAGAGAGACACTTTCCAACGCATTTCCAAAAAATGTGAGTCACGCTGCCTGTGTGTGGACTTATTACCTATTCTGCACGGAGAAGCTTAAGGGATGTGGAAGACCCATATGCTACAGGTCTCCTCTGTTACTTAAATTAGCCCTGCTGCACATGACAAATCCATGACTCTGCTGTTTTGAACGGACAGGACTGGGTTCAACTGAGTGCCGAGAAGCATATTCAGACCAGCGTACACACAGCTTTGTTGCATCAGGAATGCACCACAGTCTGTCCAGAGGCACAAACTATATTTACTGAATTGAATCAACTCATGTAAGTACCCTTGAGATGAAGTCTGCATTACATCCAATTCTAAGAGTTTTAATGGTTCCAGCATGCTGAAGGGAAAAAAAAAAAAAAAAAAAAAAAGAGTCTGCCTGCCAAGGCATTTGCACAGAATTATTGTGGAAGCAGTTTACAGCTTGTGGTTGCCACAAATGAAATATTTGACTAATACAAGCTCAAAATATAAAAAATTACTCATTGTCATATGGCTGTTTTTCCACAATTTTGAAGGCAACAACAATATGACCTGTTTTTAGTGCCTCATTAAGAATTTCATTCTGCTGCAGCGTAATATGAATAAGCTACAATTAATTTAGATCGTTGATTAACTACTTCCGTGTGAAAATCCACTGCCATCCTTAAGTTAAATTTTGAAAACATTGGATACCCTAGTGAAGTACAATTTCCTTTATCATTAAAATCTCTCTATGTAAACAGCAGCTCTCTCCTGGCTAACTAGCCTTCTCTTGTCTTATTTCCTTCAGATATGTCATGGAATCCAGTGTTTGTAAAGTCTAACTATTTCCATGTTGACCACAATGTTCAAATAGAAAAATAAATAAGTAAACAAACACAAAACCAGTCTTTCAAACTGAGAGTACTCACTTTATTTGGGGAGAACATGTCAGACTGCTGTATTATTTTATGCCTTACCTGTAGACACCACAGGATAAAGGATGTTCATATATACTGAAGGAGCTACCCTCCTTTATTATCAGTACAGCTACTGCATCTGCACATTTCCTGCACATTTCCAAATGCCTATCAAAATGTTGCCATAACTCTGGAAAAATTTACACACTATTCTTGATTTCATTTTCTCTTTCAATACCATTTTAGAATGCCATTAAAAATTAATTTCTACTGACAGTGTAAGTAATAACATACTTAATGGCTAGCAGTTGTTTTTTTTTTTTTTTTTTTTTTTAACATTCCTAGTACAATTGAGCCAGTTTTCTGCTAAGTCCTTGCACATTTACTTTCACTCCACAGAATACTGAAATGCTTCAATAGCATATTAAAGGTTCTATCAATTTTGATTCTAGTTCCATTAGCAAGAAGCTATGAATTTGCTTATCTTCTGTTCTTTTAACTAGACACCCAAAAGTCTCTTCTCAAACCTGACCACCTCATTTATATTCTGTCCAACTCTGACCCATATTTTATGGATAAGCATTCCCTCCAATAAGCCAAGCAATCATTAAAGAGTATGGACATAATTCAAAAAGTCTATTTCCTTCAACTAAGCGACCTGTTTTCAGCATTGACTCCTTTCTTCTCCCCTGATGTAAGCTCATGATTATGCCACAGAAAAGCACGTTTTAATTTAAATCCCACACAGTACTACAGGTACCAACAGTCCACCAAGAATGTGACCTCATAGCACATCAGATACTCTAGAGTAACTCTCTTTATGCTTACCCTAAACCTGCAGTACGTTTATCCCTTTTGTCCGCTGTGTAATATAGCTTAAGTCAACTATTTAATCAAAGCACAAATTAAATCATGAAAAGCTGAAACTAAATCAGTTTAAAAGTATACACTTTAATGTGGCAGGTTTCTTTAACCAACTGATTTAAAGCCAAGCCTTTTGGTCACTACCATTATTAGAATGCAAATTCCTAATCTGGAGCAGTAATTTATAAATCAAGTGCTATGCACATTTCTCAGAAAACAATGTCATTTTCTAAACACATTCAGTAAATATGCACTCTGCATTCATCATGAAACTTTGGATAAAGTTACTGTTTCCACATATTCTTACCTGTTTTGATGTAAATATCGTCTTGTATCCTCTGTTCTCTGAAATTCTCTGATGGATACAGGCTTTACTGGTGAGCTCTAAGCAAAATAACACAGAAGACTGTTAGCAACTTGTTCAGAATACTGTACATTAATGTCAAAGAATCTCTTTGTAGAGCAACATTTGTAACTACTGGTATTCAAAATACCTGACACAGAACCACAAAACACAACTCAGGGATGTTAAATTTCCAACTAGGCAACCTCACTTTTATTTTTTCCTGCGATTTAAAGAAACTTTAGTTTCAAGATTAAATGTGCCTACTAATAAATTTAAGAGTTTAAAAACCTTCACTATTAAGAATCATGCAGAGAAGTAAATGTAGGTAAAAAATAATTAATGTAACATAGAAGAAATGTAGAGTTAAGCTCCGAAGAAAGTATATACAAACGTACAGCAATGCAGTCTGAACTCTCAGAAATACAGGATACAAGACGTGATGCTCTCTTAAGATGCCCTAAAGATAGGTCACAGAGGGACTAAGAAAACAAACCATGGGATGAATGAGAACACCTTAGGCTTAATTTGACCTATGAAATCATTTATCCCTTTGGGAACAGAGACATATTGCCCTTGGTGTTATTTTAAAACTATTGATACCCATTAATGTAGGAAGATGGAAACTCTTCAAGATTAACTTGTCAATTTTCACTCATGCCTGTATGTATGTTGCTATATTGCACACAGTTAGCCTTCCTAAGTAGTAGAGTATTTCAGATTGTCTTTTTGGACAAACTACTGCTTCAGTTAAAAGCAGTTTAATTTTTATGAATAGATACATCCCTACGAATAGCTTTTTTCATGCTGATCAATGCCTTTTCACTATTTACAGCAAAAAATCCTTGGGTTGTATTGCCAATAGCTGCCTTTTCTGAGTTTTGCTCTTGTGTCTATGCTTCAAGTGCCATCAGCTTTTGTGATTTGATATTGAATTTACGAGATTTGCAAAGTGAACAGTAATATAAAGTGGACAAAACAGGGACCAGGCTCCTACATGAATACTAAAGATCCACATTTTTTTTTTCTTTCTTCAAAGAGCAAATATATTTCTGCTTCAAAACATACAAAACTTTGAAAGGACACATTTAATTGCAGCACAATAGGTATCGTTTAAGCATATCAACCACAAAGATTTTCTCAGACAGGTTATTCATATAGTATGTACAGTGAGCCACTGAACTGTGTAGCTGTGTACATAGGTATTAAGACTGATAGAACACAGAAGGAAACGTGGCTGAAAATCTCTTTCTACAGGTTCGATTTCTGAGGACACTTTCCAAAAGTGCACCGTCCAAATGGCTTAACAAGGAACAGTTTTCTCCATCTGTTCACAGCAGTGGCTGCTACAACTGGAACAAAGGCATCTTCCAGTTTTGGCAATTCATACAATTTCAAAGCAACTCCAGTTGCACACTAATCCTTGTGCAGCTAGAAAGCAATGAAATGACATGAGCTAAAGAAAAGTGACAAGTAACTTTACTAGAATCATTGCCCATGTCTGCGCCAGGACATCATTTGGATACAGTAAGCAATCAATTAAAGCAGCTATTATTAGCATAGTATATTGTGAATGCTGTCAAAAAATATGTGAAAACAAACTTCATTCATATGTTGCGGGGAAGTGGATGCACACATCCTGACTCTCAGGAATTACACTGCAGTTACTGATACTGAGATTTCTAAAATGCAGCATTGCAGTGCAAGTCTTACATACCAGCTCAAACAGAAAGATAGTAGAGAACAAAAATGAAAAAGATACTGTTTAGACTTGTTGGGAAAAAAAAGAACACAGAGGCTAGTTTGCCCCCCTTTTTTTTTTCCTTTTTTCTGTGAGAGGAGAAAGCAGGGCAATGTCCAGAGCTACTCACGTCTGTTTCTAGACATTTGTAAAAAGCTGTATGGAGAATTTTCTAACCTGTCTAGCAATAATTTTACTTATTATTCATTTAACTGTATACTTTTACTGACTGAGGATAGTTTCTGTCAGGTTTATCTGAAACTACAGATGATGATTTTTGTTCAGAAAGGTGACTATATACATATCCAAGTCTGTACCTGTGGGTTCCAGCCTTGCTCAACAGTAAGAAAGAAAGAAAGAATTTGCTGCAAATAGTAGGCTTTCTGAAAAGTCTGAATATTTAAGTTAGTCTAAACTTAAAATGGATGTTCAAGTCTGTGAGCTTCCTGGCAAATAACTTATAATCAACATGAACAGCCAAATTAATGGAGTTGCAAAATTCCTGTACTAAATCTTTACACTGATAACAATCAACATTTTTCCCTTGAAAAAGCTGGTGTATATTCAGTACTACCAAGTAAAGGCTAACAACTTTCTAGATATCACCCATTACCAGTTGGAAGCATAAACTTCAGTGTTTTCTGAAAAGAGCACTCCTTTGGAAAAACCATTTACTTCACATATGCCTAAAGCACAAGCTTGCAAGAACCCATGACAGGAACACATCGTGGCTGCCTTAGACTTATTCCACATATCCCAAAGGGCACTTGGGAACAGCTTAACACTCCAGCTCTGACCCTCCACAAAGCACAACACTGTGCTCTTCCCCCATATCAGACTTAATGTTTTTTTTTAAATTCTTTTTTTTTTTTTAAAAAAAAAACAACAAAGAAAACCTCTGAGGACAAGAAGCATTAATACCATCACAAAGGCTTTCCTGGGGCATATGAATTTATCTAATTTAAGTAAAAGCACCACCTCATTAGAGATTCGCCGCTGGTCAATATATGCCATGAATTGTGAGCTGAGGCTGTCTGAGTCCATGCACTTGGGTTGCCTCACCTCTTCCTCCTCCTCTTCTGTGGCACAGCTATCAATATAGTCGATCTGATCGAGATCATGTTCCACTTGACATACATACACAAAGAAAACACCCATAATTAGATAACCAACAGGAGAGGGAAAAAACAACACAAAAGCAATGCCAGGAACTAAGGCCCTACTGTTTTTCTTCCGTCTGGGAAAGCTCAGCCTGAAAGCTCTTGAATTTTGTCTGGCCCACTAACATTTGTTAAACATCAGATTTTGAAATAATGGTAAAAGTAATGGTTTTTAAAAAGCAATGAGAAACACGTATTAAGCACATAGTTTTAAATTGCTGGCCACAGATACTGCAGTGACTGAAAAAGTAAAATAAATACTGTGATTTTTTTTCAATACTGAAAACAATCTATCAACTAACACCAAGGCTGTACAATGATTTGTGTACATTTTGAATAATCTCTCTTGGTTCTAATTCATCTCTGTCAGAAAAATTAGAATGGATATGACAGATACTTCTACTATTCTTACTACTACAACAACAAAGCAGAGGGCAGCATGTCCAAGTTATCTGGATGCAAATGAAGTAAATATAAAAAGTGTATGTGGAAATAACGAAGGACAATACAAAAAGCAACAAAGCCCTTCTAAAACAATATAAAAGCATGTGCAGTTTTATTTTAAAAAGAGGAATGAAGAAAGAAATTAGGAAACACTGAAATGAGAGCAAGAAACAGTACAGTTTGGCTAGTATTGATTTTCCCTTGTGTGGGCGATATTATGTAGGGCAATTTTTTCACTTGTCACTGCTTTTACACATTCTGCCCAGGATTCTGAGAGTCATGACATTGAGCAAACTACCCTGGTGAAAAATACTGTGCTGGGGATGCAGGAGAAAGCATAAGCTCCCTTTTTGAGCACTAGAGCTTTCTTTTTCTTAAAATTCTCCCCAAACTTGCTCCAGACTCTCTTGCAGACATTCTTTTTCTACTCCCCCGCCCCTTTCCTGCTTGTCTAAAACAGACTTCTCTTTGCCTCACCACACAATCTAGCAACTGTTACTGCCAAAGCCACCTCCTCTGCTACTACAACCACCCAAAACAGCACTCCTATATACTTTGGCTTCATTGAATCTCCATCTCAGTTTCAAATCTTAAAAAAAACCAACAAACCAAACCAAAACAAAAACCCCCTTCTTTCCAGCCTTGCTTATTAAACTTAAATAATAGTAATAATACAGTAGAGGGTGAAAGACATTAGTATCTGTGTTAGGAACAAAAATTGGAAAGGATCTCCTGGATCACTGACAGCTACATGCTATGGCTTGTGCCCCTCTCAGATACATGAACTGACTGTGCTCCATCTTAAAAGATTAGTGAGGCATTTCGAAATCCCTGGTGTACAAAACCCAAAGAACAAAATAAAGTTAGTCTTAGAGGTGGAGCTGGCAGCACTACCTGTTATTACGGCTGCCCACAGCTTCCCATAACACTATGTCTTCAATTCTTCTAACTTTGCCAGAATTTAACTGTTTGAACTGAATTTTTTGTCCGTTAATGTAAAAGAGTGTGAGTCAACCAAAAAGTTTCAGGTATTTCTAGAAGGTGGCAAAGCAAACAAAATGTTGTGGCAGAGAAGAATAAGACCAAGAAAAGAAGGTGGCAAAAGATGAAGGGGGGGATGAGGAGGGAAGAAGGAAGAAAAAATGGGAGTTGGGCACAGAAGATTAGAACTAGCTGGTAATAGTGAGACTCAGATAGGGAATATGAACTGGAGCCATTAGGGGAAATGGAAAACAAGGAGCAGCTAAGAAAGAAGAAAAATTAATCAAATTATATGGGGATGAGATCTAATAATCAGTAGTGCAAGAAAAAATGGAGAAGAGGGAATGACTGAAAAAAACAAACCTGGAAGAACGCTAAAACTGGAACATATAAACAAGAAGAGGACTGAACTGTGAGCCAGAGGTAGCAGCAGATTATTGGAAGTTAAAATTGAGAAGGACTGTGGAGATCAAGAAACATGGGAAGCCCTATCACCTCTTGAACAAATACGAGGGTGCTACTGTAAGACTGCAGGACAACAAATTGAGAAGGTGCAAAAAAGCAATGTCACTCACACATACCTGTCCCTCCTAGATGGCTTGCATGCTTGCACTAAAACCCGAGACTGCTGAATGAGACACTTTTGCCACTTGGAAATATGAAATTCCCTGACAAAATTGCTTATCCTGTTCCGACAGCAGTCAACAAAAGCACTGACAATTTACTACTGCTGTAAATTTTCCCCAGGAGCTCAAGCAGCAAAACTCCATGCACCGAAATTCAAGATTCCAAAATATTGTTTTTGGAACAGTTTTGGAGACTTTAACATAGCACATATGCAGAAGCTGACAATGTTTCCCAGATAATCCTAATTCTGATGCTATTTGATTTTGCCTTGTAACATCCTTAATACAACAGTGTTTTTACACTGTCCACACAACTGTGTTTTTGTGTCATTCCACCTAGATCCTCCTCTTTTTCCTCTTTAGAAAACCCACTATTTAGAGCAAATATTCTGGAACTTTAATAATCATTACAATAAATATTGTTAGCCAAAGATCACTATTTACCTCCACCATTAGTTACGACTGTGCTCCCTCGGTTTTCTTGATACTGACTTTCTCTTCGCAGTCTCTGTTCTTTAGTGATCTCTGCCACACGTAAAGGCAGATCTGAGAACTCGTCTGTTGGCTTTAGAAAACAAACAGTGAAATCAAGAAACACTTTTCTTTGGAAACATTGTCTTGTAAGCTACTACCTCTTGATTTGTGTTTTTACTTCAACTGTCCTGTTTTGCACCTACAAAACACTAACTTAAAGCAAAATACAGCTATAGAATATTGTTTTTAAAAAACATTTATTTAAGCTTTCTTAAAAAAAAGCTTGCCTACAGTTTTGTTTGCAATATCTGCAAGTGCTTGAAAACATCCCAGGATGAAAACACCTAGAACCCTCTCAAAAACCAAGCTAGGAGTGCAAGCAGGCATACGGAGTATAGCTCACTGAAACACTTTAGGTCTTAGCTACAGCCTTTTCTAGTTGTCTCAAGAGGAAAAGGGAGTTTCTTCCTTGGAAGAATAATTGACAGTCTCCTTGCTAAGAGGTCCCATTTTCCTGCTCCTAAATGGCACACAGATTTTATTTTTAGCGTTTGAAACAAGCTGCAAAAAAAGATGACATTTCCATCTCATTTTTGAAGTTTAATTTTCGTGTTCAGATTTATTTTATTGAAACAACTACTCATGAGTAATTGTAGTTGACTCAACATTGTAATATGATACAGTTATAAGCTGCTTTTACAACGAGGAAGCCCCTTTTTCTCATCTTTTACGCTCCAGTAAATTCATCTGTCATGCACTGTTTTATACATTTCTCTTCATTATTTCCAACTTTGTGTCCATCCCACATAAAATTATGCTTGTTTTTCTCCAATAAAACAACAAATAATTTTGGCTCGAGGCAACCTGCACGCTAGCATATACATGTTACCTATTGAATATGCTTCCAGATGTATACTTATTACTTCTCTTTCCTGTACAATACTGCACTCAACAAAAATAAAGCTGCAACACTTACTTCATTCCCTGACCATCTTTTGTCTCCACTGTCCACACTATTGAAGCCAGAATCAAGTGCTCCATACGGCCGGCTGGAATAGAGCTCCTCATGGCTGTCAAACACATTGTTTTAGTTACTGTAATATAAACACCACCAAAAGCTTCTCATCTATTACAGAACAAAAGCAGAATAAGCTACCAAGCACAGTTGGAGTGTGTTCACAAGCTCAGCATATTAGAAAGCATCATATTGTATTTGCTACATAGGACAAGAGGCACGTGCTTACAACTACAAACATACTCGTCAGTCAGCTGTCCACCTGCCACTGCCTAGCATTTTAAGAGCTAATCTGATCCAAAGTATATATCCGTACTTCAAACATTTCCCACGCAGAAATGATGACAAAGAAAGCTGCAAAATGGTCTCTTATTTCACTGTTTAACAAGTCAAACTTTCATTTTCTGCTAGTTACTATGTTTTGGTTGAAAAACACTGTCCCACAGAATTTTTCATAAGTAAACATAAACCCATGTAAAATTACTAAAAATACAGGTATATCACAATATACTTCTACACAAAAGTATGCAGAATGTATTATATAACTATCTTCTGTATCATAATTACCTACCTAAGAAACTGCAGTAAGCTGGACAGTATTTCAAATACTTCACAATATAATAAAAATAGAAGTACAGTTTTCATCCACAAAGCCTAACTTTTTCAATGACATGTCTAGACAAAGGCATTAGACATGTGCCTAGTGTTATAATGCACATAACCAAACAGCCATACAGTTCCTCTCTAAATTTCTGGGCTCAGAAACGACGTAATTCAGCAGTACAGCCATCACAGATGTCAAGTCTGGCAACCGCTGCAGATAGCTACAGCAAAAGAGACAATGGGACTTGTCTGATCCGCTGCAGATGGCATTTCACAATGACTCAACTGTCCTACTGGCACTCGATGCCCCAGGGAGAACTGCAGCAGCAATTACTACATAATACACAAGGAAGAACGAATTTCAGGAAGCTAATTGCTTCACCCCATCATAACTAAATTGCAGGTCATTTTCTCACTGGTATTGCTCTCAAGTTGCTGCTCCCTCTAAACCCCCTCTTTTGGGAAATACTTATTTTCAAATTACTGTTATTATTATTATTATTTATGCAGCACTGTGTGCGTGCATGGGACTTTGTAAAACAGTGACAATTACCCTGGGCTATTTTAATTTTCAGATAGACATAAAATAGCAAAAAACTAAGAGGAGGGATGGAGGGCTAGAGATAAGAAAAGTTGCTTCTATGCAGATCTAGATTCTGCAAATGTACACCAAAAAACAAGCTCTTGTACCTGCATGGAGTTTTGATTAACTCAAAAGAGTTCCACCTTTATGGCCCCTGTATTTGAAGAGAAAGATCATCTGCATAATAAAACCCTAGCAAGAAATAAGGGGAAAGGAAAAACAACTCCCTTCTTTTGTGTGGGGAAGAAAAAAGAAAGACCATGAAATCACCCAGTGCAGTTAAAGAACTATTAACTTGAATCACTGACAATAGAACCATACTTATGCTAACAGTTCACAGTACTTAAATACTGGATTTAAAACAGGATCAGAGAAAAGAAAAATCCATCTGCAGTATAATTCCATTTTAAATACACCAATATTTTCAGAATCTCCGGAGAACCCTGTTCTAAGTTGAACAATTATTCCGAATAGAAGAGCATCAAAATTACTATTTGGCTACATCTCTAAAATAGAGAAGTATTTTGATACAAATTTTCTTCTTTTAGCCTTTCTTTTCAATCATAGCTTTTGAAAAGCTATACATCTAACACTAAGGTAAAGCTCAAAAATTCATAATCACTGTTCCCAGGACTCTCCTCTCCTTTTTAACACGAAAGCTGCTTTCTATATCTCCCCAACTCTCACATCTAAAACAACTATTCAATGCTACATGCTTTACATGATTATAATCGTAAAGCAGCCATCCTGAAATCAGTTGAGACTTAAGATTTTTATTCCTCTCTGACCAACAAGCTACAAGGAACAACAATTAAGCATTTAGATAGATCAAAGCATCTTGGGGCAACTACAACTTACCCGGGAAGCTACATACAGCTCGAAATCAAAGGAAGAGAAGCTGAACGCCTGGTAAGACCAACAGCCAAAGGAAAGACTTGCCAACATTTCAAAGACTAAAGCACAGCTCCAAAGCCACAATGAAACACATATTTTTAACTCCTATAAGAGCGAGCAGTTGCCCAAATCCCAGAATATCCACTACACTGGTTTATGTATGAGTACTTCATGTTTTAAACCTTCTAACTCCACGCTGTACCAGTCTGCCTCAGTGCCAAAGGAATTGCTACACGGCTTCGACAGTTCTGCCTCCTCTCAAACACATTCACTCCAGCACCAACCTGAGCTGCTCTGAACTTCAGCGTTGCAAACGAGACTGGCTGCAGCAGATCAAAACTTGCTGCAAGATAAATTTCACATAGCTTATGCTTAGAAAAGGACTGTAACATACAAGATACCACTTTGGTAAGCCAGTTTGATATAATGTGACAAGGCTAAAACAAATAATTAGCTGCACTAGAACCTCCAAAGCACGCTTTCTGCCATAATGTTTCAGAATATCTTGTTTTATTAGCAGTATTAACAACTTTGTTATTAAAAAAAATGTTTGATCAAGAGTGAACTGACCACACAAATCAAACTTCTTTAAGAGTCTCTACCACTCAGCTTCAGATTCTTAACCTCCACGGTATTTCACTTAGCTTATCAGATAAAACAGCAACAAAGTCTAAGTGTACTGACTGATACCTTATTTCTGTTGGTCACCTCTGAAGATAACAAACATAAAGCTCTTGTGACTTGCCTGGAAATACTAACTATATTGTAGTTGAATGCTTTTATTTCTCTCATCCCAAGTTCCAGAAGAATATAATAATTTGGGATCCTCTCTTCCACCGGATTATTCTACCATTTTCTCCTAATGTGTACTCTGATCCATGGACAGTTCTTCCATAGGTATATGAAGACAGGAGGAATCAACTGCAACACTAAATGCCCTACACAGCATGATAACAACAAGTAATTCTATCACCAACTCTTATCTCCTCTTGGGGATGGAAATACAGCTAAAGAAAAGCCAGCTGAAGCTCATTTCATCTGGAAGCAACTCTACAGAAAGCATCCTCAACCAGTTCTGCACTTGTTTTTACATTCATAATTCCAAGCTATGATTAAAATACATTAATTCTTCTCATTTCACAAAAGCAATTAATGAAAACTTCCAGAGTAATATACAACTACAGATCACAATAACTCAGTAAACACATAGCCCACTGATCTTGTTGGAATTTATCTTAAAAAACAAACAAACTATGCTAGAGAGAACAGATCATGCCAGTTTATCATTTAGAGCCTTTTCTTTTCAGTTACAGGACAGTATTCCCCAGTATTATGCAGAAACCTTCTGCAACAGCTTATACTCTAGGAAACTGAGTAACACTCATAAAATGCTCATATGTTGACCTCATCTAGAAAAATAATTTAAGACATTCAGTGCTGATGAGGAATCACTCTGTCAGTCCCTCATGCAAATTCTTCTTCGCAAATCTGACTCATCATGATTTATTGTGAGGGCCTCTGATTTGTGTTTTATTGCTGCCGAGACAGCGGTAAATCCTTTAGCAACTTATTCCTCCACACCTTATTACCACCTTCCAAGATGACTGAGGTAATTTTTGTATATATTTAGTTTCACACTTCACTGACTCCCTTTCTTCTATATCATGTAACAGAAATAAATCTTAACTCACGCTTGTCTCTAGACATCTTAATTTAGCAGCTGATATGGCTGACTGTTCCAATATTTGTGTTACAATGCTAAGCAATAGTGCCAAGTGAAAGCTTGCCAAAAATAACAGTTTACTAATGGGGTGGAGATCAGCATTCACACCTGCAGTTTGAGCACAGCAGTTATAAAATTCTGTACAAAAGGTTAAAAATCACAGCAGGGATATACTTCAGTAAGTATGCGGAAAACATTAAGATCTTATAAACTGAACGCACATGTTAACAACATGAGAGCATGCCCCCTGTACTATGAAGATACCAACACTCTCTTCTTACTGTATATCAACTCGTAACACTGCCTTTCATATGATATTGCCCAGGTATTCTTCTGAGCTGCTCCTCACTTCTTATATAGTGGTACCTTGTTAGAATGCACCATGAGATAACACAAATGATATTCTTCAAAGCCACCTCCATCAATGCACTTACCAAAGAACAATCCTTGGATCTTTTTTTTTTTTTTTAAAAACTCAGATGACTGACAAAATTTTCCTGAATGTCATCAAAACTAGGAACCTGGATTGTGAGAAACTTACCAAGATCCAAATCCCATGGGTCTCCTATCATAATCAGGCAAGTCTGGAGCTATCTTGCATGCTTCTATGTTCAGGTATTTAAATATGTGAATTTTTCCTTTTATACATATCTTAAAAAAAAAATTTAAAAATTACGTAAGTATAATTTGATAATACATTTTCAAAGTACTCTACAGATATTTAACCTGTGGCTGAGAGTAATAAATGAGTGTATTTATGTCAAGCAATGCATCTTTTCTTCTAATCTCACTGCATTTTAGAGAAACAGCTATAGTGGAGCATCACGGGATGCCCGTGATAGACAAATGGAAGTTGTCCTCCAAGTACATCTGGTCTGCATGCTGAAATTTCATCATGTAAACAAGACATAGGCATTTACAAGTACCAGAATTTATACCCTTGGCATCAGAACAGATGCATCCCACCCATGCCCAACTTTGAATGGCAGTGGCAGACCGCCAAAGCAAGCTCAAATTTAAAGTGAATGAAGCCAGTAACAGCTGTCTTTGCTTTCAAAAGGGAGGCAAAACCCTATTGAAACTACAGGTCTTAGCAAGTGCCACTGTTGACTCAGAAGCAGCAGCTCACAGTAGAACCTGTAATACTCAAGGGCTTATATACCCACATTAAAAATCAAATTAGTCACTAACCATAATGCAGTTTCTAGCTCAAAGGCCAATTTGAGCACTCTGTTGCAAAGCGAACCTGTACACAGCAGCACTGAGGCCTCAGTCAAAATTCCGACATCTGAGTGCTGCAAAATCAGTCTTGCCTAACAGAGCTTCCTCTCTCCTACACTTAAAGCAGAAATGTTCACCTAACATTCAGCTACAATGCTAACAGTGGAATTCTTAGTAATATCCCATAGGTGAGACTACTAATACAGTAAAATAAGAGAAGAAAGAGGGATTTTTCAAGCCCTGCTGTATATTTAACACTTTTAGACAATACTATTTAAAGTCCTCTTGTTCTTAAATAAAGTTTGTAATATAATCCTTCAGCTTTTAACTTTGTTCTGCCCTTTTTAGTTGAACTAGTCATCTGAATTCCTAGCTGCCGTTTACCTGTGCAGGGGGTGACTGGAGAGGGTTGTTCTCTAACATGATGATCTGCAGATGTCTGAGGTTCCTATAACAAACTGGTATTGTTGTTATTTTATTGCAGGAGAAATCTAATCGAATCAAAGGCAACTCAGCAAGCTCTGGAGATAGAAAATAAACATAATTCAGCAGATTTCAAAGCAAGAGTATAAAAATATGTGTTTTACAAAATAATTAAGTACACTGCTTCTAGCTCTCGGGGAAGAAAAAGGCATTGAAAATAAAGAAGCGCTTGAAGTTTCTGCTGTTACAGCTGACAGCCTTTATCTCACCTTCAGGTAAACGCACCAAATTATTCCTTCTGACATTTAGGTCCCGCAAGGATTCCAAATTGCCAATCTGTGGAGGTATTGTCTGTATTTCATTACAGCTCACATCCTACAAATCAAAAGTAAAGAATGAGTTAGCAGTTTAGACATTACCACCACTGACTGGTAAGCCTCCGTTACTTACCATATGTAGTGTTTTATTTAGGGACTGAAAGAAAAAGACAACTATTTACATAACAGCTCAGATCCTTATACTCACTAAATCTCATTACTGATATGAAGCATTATTCTCATTTTAAATATATGGGGAAATAAAAGCTTTAAAAGATTAAGCATTCAGATGTTGAAGTTTATTTCAAGTTATCTCATTCAAGCTGTTCCATATTATTTGAGACAGTGCAACTTGCTATATAAAAGCTTTTTGCCAGAAACAAATGCACCAACAGCTCTAATTCCATCCAGCCTTCCTTTCGAAAATAGGGAAGATTCTTAGTTAAATTGATATGGATTATTTGCTTTCCAGTGCAAGGCATCTTCCTCCACATAATTTTTTTTAAGATCTCAGAGTATTTCAAACTCTTTTCTAACACCTCTATACAAAGCCAAAACATAGTTGGACATACTGTGGCAGACAGAAATCTTCCTTAGGGTAAGAGCAGATTTAAGTAACTTGCTATTGCATACAAGTGACTGGCTTACAATCACGAAGTTCTCAGCAGAATGAGAAACAGGATGTGGGTCTTGCACATGCCCAGATAGCATCCTAATCACTGCATTATTTTGATCAGTTTAAAAAAAATTGTTATTTCTTTTGAAGCACCTCCGGACCTATTAAAGACATCAATTAAAAATTAAAGACTGAACAGTAATAGTAAAAAAATAACTGTATACTCACAAGCTCTGTCAGCTGTCTGAGCTGTCCAATTTCTTCAGGTATTGAAACCAACTTATTATTACTCGCTATCAAAACCTTTAGTGGTAGACTACAGAGGTGTACTGGCAATGTTGAAAGCTGGTTTCGACTTTTTGGACAGAAAGGAAACAAAATCATCAGAACTCTAATGAGAAATCACCTCACACCTTAATGCAATGAAAGACACATACAGAAAACACACTCCATTTAGATGATCAACTCAGTTTTTATACAACTACTGTAAAAGTAGTTCCATGAAGTCTTTCTTCATTACTTGCTTTATCTAGTTATGTGTGTATGAACTCTGAATATTAGATGCTTTCAAACTCAGTGCTGGGGAATATGATATTTTCGTGCCCTTTCAGGTGCTTCTGATAACTGGCCACCCTCTGTCACAAATGCGTATGTTTGAACAGAGTGCAGAAGCCTTTCTGATAGGTAATATTGCAGGTCAGCACATACAAAATGCCAGAGAAAGTCATTACTTACTCAAATACTTTATATATCAGTAAATCACTGGATCAAGAATCCTGGTATGATGGATTTCACCATTCCAAAATACAGTCTTGGATATTTCATAATAAACTACTATTAAACTAAATATAAGGTCATATGACTGGATTGTAATCTCAGATGAGAATCAGGCAGAATGAGAATGGATTGTAAAAGAGAAAGACTCCCTTTAAAAATAAAACATAGCAAGGAGCAGTGACTGGATGATTAGGAAGAAAATTATTATGATCTTAACTAAGGTTTTGATCAGGTGTTGACATTTACTGAAATATGCTGCTGTATTGTTTCACGCTTGAAACCCAGACTTCCCTACCATTAAAGCAAAAAAAAAAAAAAAGTTCTGAGCAGTAGGTGAACCAACAGCAGCTTTTAAAAGGATAATAATTGGGCTTCACCTACTAGAGATCATAGCAATAGGAAACCCATACCTGATTCATATCCTATTCCTACAATTCTCACCATCAATAAAAAAAGAAAATAAAGAAACGTAAGCATACTAAATTGGCAAAAGTATAACTCCAGTAGGAAATAGCCTGAATTTTTTCTTGATTGATATCACTGCCGATTTGTGACGAGGAACTTTCCACACCTCTTAAGAGACCTTCTACAAATGGAGGACGCTGTACACAATTGAATTTCATCAACAGGCTAAGTTGCAGCAATTAACTTTTAATGCTGGCAGAGAAGCTTGAGAAAGATCTTTAAAAGCCACCAGTACAGTGAAGGTAAAGGGAAATTGCATAAGCCTTATTTAGCTGCTGAGAGCTGAATTGTATAGACTATCCAAAAGCCCTATCCCTTCTTTTCAGTCTGCATGTCTGTATTTCACATGGAAACTACTAGAATCTATTTTGTGAGTCCTTTAAGTTGGAATTAGCTTTCTTCTTCATACTGCACTTCTACAAGCTGCTGCTTAATCCTCATGTTCCCTGATCCACCTAAGTGGGTAAGACTGGTTCAGGTTGCTTTGATTCAATGACATAGAATATAACAACATGATGACTACACACTATGTTAGCGTTACTTATGGATGCATCAAAATTTATAAACCTAGACTACTGATGCTAAAGCAAAATTTCTAAGACAATCGTTACCTGATATTTAGAAATGTTAAAGACTGTAAGTTCAAAACAGCCTCTGGGATATATCGAATGCAGTTCTGGTACAAATTAAGACTCTCGAGGGAGACAAAGTGACATGCTTCTGCTGGAAGCTCTGACAGTCTGTTCCGTGACAAATCTGAAGGGAGGGAAAAAAGAAACATTCAGTAAAGCTATCTTAAAACTTCACGAGGACAAGTATTGTCTGTATATTCGCCGTCACACAGTGGGAACAGTTGGACAGGAATCAGTTTCACTGTCCTGTCTGCAAAATTTTCAAGATTGTGAAGTGACTCTCACTTCACACCTGTAATAAATCAACATCTTTTAAAATCTTACAGCAACAATGAGAAAGAGAGCACCAGATGCAACATTCCTTTCGTAATCATGCTTTCACATCCCAAACTGCCTTACGCTTAGAGGAAGCTAGTTTAAGATGCTGAAAGTCCAGCTTCAAATCTCTGCTCCAGGACCATCTTTAGATTATGGAGTTGGTATTGGGTGGGCAGTGCTGTAATGAAAAGAATCAGAAAGTACTCTTCTCCCAGCCCCCTGCTAAGGTACTCTCTGCTACATGGAAATCTCAGCTTCAGATTTCTGGTCTAAAATATATACTTTATATAGATACACGCATATTTATAGGTAACAGTTCCAACAGGGGAAACACGAGGCACACACCTTAGACAATCCTTCTATACTCTAGCCAAAGCATTCCCTCCTTCAGAGAGATACCAGTTCAAGCCTATAATCTCAACCAGGCAATGGAAGGATTTTCAATAAAGGGTCTTCCCAGCTGCAAGAGAAATGCTCTGCTTGCTGCTAGCAGTAAGGTTTACTGTTTCTTCGTGATCATACGTTCCCTGCTTGGCAAGAGACAAAAGTTTAACCAAAACTACTACCAAATGTTTATACTTGAAGAATCAATATTCTTCCTTAGCCAGTTCCAATTACGAGTCTATGTATAAAATATCCACAGCATTACTCTCCTTCAAAAGTAAAAGTTGCATTGTGATAAATAATGCAGTCGCAAAGGGTTCTTTTTTCTTTAAAGGTTAAGGAAAGCTCTTGCTTATAAATGCCAAAGGACAGTTCTCACAAACACACACTAACAGCTCCCACTTCCTAACACACCCAGCTCTTAATTCTGACAGGAGTTATGCTCACATCAAGAGCACCTTGCGTCAGCAGGGAGTTCCCATACGGATAGTGCTTGTTTAATAAACCAACGCTTCACCTTTACATTTTTAAGGGAGGGCAGACATTCATTGTAAAAACCCATCTAACCTGAATCGGTGTCATGAATGATTTAAAAAAAAAATCAAAATTTAATTGCTATTTTCTTTATTTGTTTTGAATTTCAATTTCTCCTCATCAGCATAAGAGGAATAAAGCTCCCACCCCAAAACATATACAATAAACTGACATAGTAATTTCTGTATCTTTATTCCATGAAGGAACCATCCAGTACAGATTACTTTTTAAAGGCTGCCAATGCAGATAGGTCTTGTGACTCTTGACACTATTTTTTTGTAAAGGGAAGCTTTTCCAGAATAAAAAAGCCCTCATCAGAGATATACTGTCTACCACTGTTCCAATGTATGCTGCTCTAGGTTGCCCAAGGAAAAAAGGTCACTCTAAGTGCAGTTGGAACTGACTCTAGGTCTACCTCAATGCTTAGAACAAGCCATGAGCTACGACTGATAAATAACCAGTAATCAAAAATCTCAGTAGAAAGAATCACTATGAAAAACTTTGTGGAGAAAAACCTCCGGATGTACATTAATGCACCAGTGGGAAAGAACTACATTATCCAATCCATAGGTATGACTGAAACTAACTATAGCAGAGGCTATGATGGATATAAAGTTCAGCAGAAGTTGCAGGGTGCACACAGATAAGAAAACAAGAAAATAATGGAAACTTCTAATCCACCAATACAAAAAGGTAACAGGGAACATAACAAAACTCCTTGTCTGTTCAGCAACAAGTATTAAATAATAATAGTAATAATAGTAATATCACACTAAGTGCTTCCTTTCAGCTTGTGTCAGCCTCAAACATGACCTCAGCTTACTTGTCCAAACTTGATTTTGAAAAACCAACACTTTAAAATGAACGTTTTTGACCAGCTCTAATAGTGGGAGCTAAAACTACAAAGTAATAGAAGTTGTCAGCATTAAGTCTGCATTGCACATCTAGAATTGTTTAATTGCCTTATGACAGAAAACAGTTCAAGATCTTTGCCCCCCTTTTCTATTTTTTGTGAAAGAGACAAGCTCCCCCCCCCCCTTTTTTTCTTTTCTTCTAAGAGTGAAGAAAAACCTGCACTTACAGATTGCTAAAGACAGCTTCCACAAACATCCTAATCTTACCATACACTAATCCAGATAAAACATCAGATAAATGCATCAAATGCAAAGACAGACCACAGTGATGGATCCTGCTTCCTGCTACTGCCAAACCCAAAGTTTTCTTACCTCTGTTGCTCATCCCAGGCCCTTTGTATTGTCAGTTTGTGGGAAACTCTGATCAGAAATAAACACAACAGTTTTTCTGATCCCCTCACCACACAGCCCCATAAACCCTATGCCAGCACCAGGGAAAAGTGATGGTGCAGGCAGCAGAGTCCCGTGTTCTGGTGACAGGGATTACTTTTGCTGGTTTAAAGCACTCGCTGAACTCCAGCCTAAGTGGAAACAGCAAATGAATTGGACTGATCAGAACCTGCTTAAGAATCTGTAGATAGTAAAAGAGTCAATAAAGTATCTGTGTATATCCTGCAGGGACACAGCATACACTCTCAAGGGAATTTATGCAATGGACACTTATTTTGCACAAGCCATGTCCCATAATACACTAATCTGTCCCAGGGTTTCTTCTTCTTCCATAATTTAATTCTCATTAATGTTTTAGTGAAAATGACAGCAAACTCCAACCCTACCCTCCTCCAAGTTGTATAGCTGCAGTAGATTTAAAGAGGGTAATAGTGCTAAAACTATGCAACAATGTGATGTCCAACATTGCAACATTCCCAATGGGATCTTTCCTGTGCCAACATTGTTGTAAAATGTAACAGGAGAAGAGCGATTTCCAAACAAACATACAACACAAATAAAAATTATGTATCCTGAAAAATTTCTAATAAGTGCAGCCAATCATAGTATTTGTAATCACTGAAATTATCTGTGATACATACAACTTTCTGTAAGGTCTCACAGTACAGTTGTACATTATCATATAAGAAAGGGAGAAGAATGCAAATTATTTCAGAGATGACAAGAAACAAGCAAGAGTAATTTAGAAAAAACACTTACTTCCACATTGACTAGATGTTTAAGTACCTATTTATTTTAAAGAATTATTACAACATTGGTTCACCTATAAGGTGTAAGTGTTTTTCTTAGGGACTCCGCAGGATGGAACTGAATTCCACCACCTATCTCACAATATACTAACATCCTTCAGCACACAGCTGTGCTGGCAAAGTCTGTTTTAATACTACCCATTTTAACAAAGAAACAGGCTTCCCAAGTAATGAGCCATATCTTCTGGCAGAAGAGTCACAAAGAAAAAGTTTCTTTCAGTTCTGTTTTGGAAAGGGTTTAACCACAAATATGAGAATTCTCAACTGCTTTTTGTTTCACTTTATCTTACCAAAGAACATTTAAAACCTAGAGTTTATATACTGTTCAGACCATAAGGCATGGGAGTACTAGTCAAGAACTTCATATATTCTGAGCTATGATTTAGTATTTCTAAAGAAATAACTCCCTGCAAAATAACATTAGGTATGAAGAAATTAAAATACATTTTAAACAACAAATGAGTTCATAGCACGATAGAAAAGAGACACCAAAGCTGGTTAGCAGCAATGACTAAGTTTTTCCAGACTTCCCTCAACCTACAGTGATTTTTAAAACTTGGCATTTTTGTTTAGCAGTAGAAATTCAGTGGAAAGCAGATTAAATCAGAGTTGAATTTTGATGCTGCAGTATAGCCTCTTAAATAATTCAAAATGGGTCTAACCAATTACAGGTTAATAAGGTTGCAGCATCGTTACTCACATGATGGCCATGAGAATGCTATCTTACACACAGCATCCATGATTTCATGTGCTCGAATGGGGAGCTAAGAGGGAAGGTTTGCCAGGACCATAAAAAAACAGGCAAGTGTTAGAAAAAAAAGACTAAGCTATACTGTAAAACAAGAATACCTTGAGAATTAGACAGAAGCAATACATAATAAAATACAGAGTGAATTCTGAACCTGCAAACGAAGAACTGCTTTTGGTTATTTGCAATCCCTACCTTGCCCCCTTGCAAATCTCCAACAAGTATTTAAATTTCCCATAGTCCAGAACACAGCATCCCTAAGACTCGGTGACATTTTTTATTTTGGCCAATATCTCTGGAACTCTCCCCACTCCAGAAAGCAGACCTTACATGGGACCAGAAATGGGGCAGAGAGTACAGCAGTCATTGTACGAAACAATTCAACAACTCCATCCTCTTCCACACCTTCCTCCTAAAAATATCTGAATGAAAGGAACAGCTCTAACAAAACCAGGAAAGAAGTAAAGAAAAAAGCGCTCCAGTGATTGGTTATATATTTACATACATGCTACTCTGCAGTACAGCAGTAGCTGGTGCTTTTCGAAAAGAGAAAGTGGAAGTGAGGTAAAGGAACAAAAACTAAGGTACTTTATTGAAAATATCTTGTCAATTAAGACTTGTTTTAGTGATATTCTTCTGCTACTGTATCCATAAAATAACTGTTCAACAACAACCAGAAAATAAAAAGGTGTTATAGTACAAATTATTGTGCAAACTAAAATTTGTGCAAAGATTTCTCGCCATTTCTCAGAAAAATGACAGAATGTTGCTGTGAGATAATTATTTAAATTTATTTTTTAACAAATATTGTATCATGAATTAAGAAGCAATTGATAACTGTCAAATCAACCAAGGAGTAATCAGCATGATGCAGATTATTTGCTTTAATATGTATGTGCACACCCTTGCTTCTTGACACACCGTAAATGCAAAGAGCAAAGGACTAACTCCCCCCCAAAAGTACAAACGCTGAATTTCACTATGGAGAAGCATATGAGTGAAATACGGCTATTATAATTTGAACTAGGATTGACTTGTTTATGTTCACATTTCATGGGTTAACATTACTGTTACCAGAAATCTGCTTTGAAAAAGGTTCTTCTAACTTTTAGACTTTTAGCTAACTCTTTTAGCTTCTTCTGTTAAAAATGGATGCATTTCCTTGAAGGCAAGATCATGTGGAATTTTGGCAAAGGGGAAGCGTTCTTTGGAACTAAGCTCTTCGTGAAAGATAAAAAAGCCAACAGTACAAATACAAAATGAAATCTCAGCGCAGAGTCAGATCACTAACCTTTTCCATCTTAATTGGGATTCTGTTCAGAAAGCCAGCAAATCCAATATTAAATGGGACTAGAGAATACACTATGTTTAAAATTGCATCATTTGGCATTAAATGTAAACTCTTCCTGCTCAAAGAATGTTCCTCTAACATCAAACATTAGCAGGGCTGTGTTCACACATCTTTAACTTAAGCTGTAACACAAATTTTGTCTCCAAAGGAAAATCACTGACGCATAAAGATGCACTGTTTAAGGTACCGGGTACTTTTACCCACTATAGACACTATAAAGAGAGGGAGCTGCAGCTCAACTGTTGCTGGCACTCAAACTAGCTGGGCGGTGGTGAATTCCAATTCATCACGAGATGCTAATGTGATCAGTCCACTAATCCTGTTGCGATGGGAATACGGCTTTGGCTCTCATTCCAATTAACTATGACAATGAGGGCCAGTTCTACGCCTGGCCTGTGCTACAAAATTTTGTTGATAAAAACCTGCCTTTTGTCACCAGAGACCTGCATGTGTTCCCCACATGTATTTAAATTTTTTTTTTTTTTAAATGTAAACCAGCAAAGCCTCAATTTTTGGCTGTCTGTTCAAAACCAAAAGTCAGCAACCACCATAACACCCGCTGGCAAAACGCTAATGTAAGAGAAATTGTGACATTATGTCAGCAGCTGTAAACTGTGGGCTCCCACCCATGATGTATCATGTCTTCTGTAACAACCCGTTTGCAGCTGTGTGACATCAGTCATGAATGTGCTGCAGTGATGCAACAATACTGGTATCTGTGAATTGATTTGAATCCTGATGGTGACACTGGCTGCTTATACGCTGCCCTCAACTAGGATGACTTCATCTGAAGGGCAAGAAAATGTTCTGTCTTCCCTAAAACTATGAAGCATGCATTGTAACTTAAAAGCACACTCACAGTTTTCCTTTTACACCAGACAAATCTAATATATATTAGCTTGCAGATTACAGACAAAAATATATTTTCACATCAATAACTAGATAAGTCAATCAATGACCAGGAGGCTGACAGCCAGTATAGTGACAGAAGGGAAAAGGCTGAATGAACTGCTGCAAAAGGACAAAGTACAGCTGTTCAAGAAGAAATACGTTCAAAATCTGGAACTATGTAAACAGACTTTTTTTTTCCATATACACAACTTAAAGACCAGAAGCAAACTCCACAGTTTCACAATGATAACAACAAAACCACAATCACCAGCTTCTCATAAAACACTGAAGAATATCCTTGAAGTAGTTGATGTAATGTCGCAGATATGGAAAGCAGCTCACCTGAACAACTCATTACAACAGCTCTGGAAGAGTCAGGCTGCTCCCTGGAAATTGACTGCTTAGGTTGCAGGCATCTTTCAGATAACGTCACTAAACAGATCTTTTGAGGAACTTGATGCCATTTGATTGCTCAATTATGACATTTAGAATCAACTCTATTAGAATGATTACTCACATTTCCAAACGAATTTGAAGCATATTGTTATACAAACCTTAACTCCACTTTTGTTTGTCATTCATTCTATTAGCCAAATAAATTCATGCATATTGATCCCGGTTTTATGAATTGATCTGTTTCATTTCCCAAACATTTCAGAACTTGAAATGAAAATCTGAGAAGAGCAATGCTTGTGATCCTGCTGATTTTTAGGAAACGTTCCCATAAAGCTACTATAAGAAAATTAATAAAATGAAAGCATAGCCCTAAGCAGATTGGCTACTGGTATTATTGTACTGACTTTTCTTGCACAAGAAAACCAGAAATCCTCATGAAAGAATACCTCTGTGATATAATTCTGATGCTGTTGGTCTCTGTACTCAGCACCTGGGAATGTTTTCCTTTCTAAGCACTGAAAACATTGGCATCCTTAGAGCTTCATTTCACACCTGGAGGATTTCCTGATGCAGGAGGGGTGATTTTACCTCTTCCTGTCTGCTGTGATATAACACTACCACTTTTGTCATACCCTAATTTAATTCAGACCTCAGAAATGTCGTCTCCTGACTCATCTTCTACCTGCCAGTCCTGTCAAACCTGAACTTTTCCCAACTATTCTCCCATGTATCTAAGATGTATCTTCTTGTAAGCCTATTAAGCTAAAGTGAAAGAAGGTGGCATTTACTGAACCAAAGTAAGGCTGTTCCTTCTTTGTTTACCGAGGTAATGCACACTGCTCACGTGATAGCACCACTGCCCAAGCTGGAATACCCGAATAACAGGCATAATGAAGACTAGTTTCACCTACATTATTTTTGTAGCCCTGTAATGAAATACATCTCCCAATTTCTAGCTTCAATTTCCAGTATTTCATAAAGGAAAATTAGATTCAGACATGCGATCCATCCTTGATACACTTACCACATTTCAATTCTCAGCAGATCCATTCTTGATATGTACGATCACATTCCTACTTAGCAGCAGTACTAGCAGCATTAAACTGTGTTTTAACCATCTCTATGGACTAACATTTTGTAAGAAGCTCCAACCTGCTGTTTTTTGCAACGTGAACAGGCTATATTTCTGCAGTTACAGAAAACGAGGCAAAGGTTAGTGGTTTCTTCCAAATGTCAACTTGGCGGTGCTACGCCTGGAATGCAGAGGTGCTTAACACCAAAGCCTACTTCACCAACCTGAGAATATACTGCATAACATGCAAAACAAATTGAAAGATTACACCTCACACTGAAATCAGCCCTCTAGATTTCCTCCCTTGTGCGCTAAAGACAAGGTTTGTAGAATGCTTTTAACCAAAGCTGCTTAACACTGTCCTTTATAAAACCTGTTTCAAATCATTGCCAAATCATTGTCAAGTTTCAGATGCGTGGATCAAAGTTTCACGTACGCTATTTCCTCTGGCTACACTTTTATTTTGGAACATTTAATACAAATAACAAAGCTTCTTGCCAAAGGTTTTCAGAAAACAAGAAAACCCCTCACTTCTCTGAAGAACTCTCACGAATCCCTTGCTTGAAGCAATTTTAGTGAGTGAAAACTATGGCCAAAGCATTTACCTTTTCTTTCAACACGTAGATTACCAAATGAAACCTGGCTAGCTTTATTATTTTTTAACTCAGGAGCATCCTAACAACAGTCACACAAGGGAGTTTTGCAGAACCTGGCTTCCAAATTACTTCAACTACACTACTTTTTTTTAGCAGTAAGTTGCCCCTTCAACTCTTCTCCATTAAAACACATCACATAAACCCAAGAAATGAATCAAGTACAACTCTCTTACTGAGCTTAGTCTCTGCAACATTCACTGTTCTCTGTTAAGACCAGAAAAATCTATGTACAAAGATCTGTAAGAACTTTAATTATACTAAATAAGAAAACTCAGCCATACCTGGGATCAAAGAAGAAAACAGAAGATTCTAAGCACCAACTCCCATTCTCTCTCCCTTTTTTGTCTCCACATGATTTTAATGCATATTTGCTGTAGTTTAGCTTTCTCTTTTACACATGAATGAAAACCTCACAGGTGTCACCATAAAAAACACTGACTAAACACAAACACGTATTTTACAGTCATGCACTTCATGTCAGCTGCTGTGCGTCCTCTGACAAGAAAGCACATTCCCAACGAAAGCATGATTTTCTCACAGGAGCAGACTGCATGAGTACTGCAAGAGGAGGATAAATATTCTAATCAGAGTAACAACTTGGAATACAATGCCACTTCCTCCGAGAAATAATTTCATTTTCCTTTTGCAAGGAATAATATTGCTTGTTTATTAAAAACAAACAAAAAAAAAACCCCAAACCAGTGGAAACTATAGAACGCCATTATACAGTGTTCTTGTGTGGTTACTGGAGAACAGGCAAGAGTGACAAGCTCCAGTCACTGCAAGGAACTAAGAACTCCTAATATTCCGTCAACTCCAGTTGCTTTTCCTCTAGTTGGCTCTAGAGCAGGAAAATCAGCAGCCTAAATGAATCAAACTGTTATGCCAAGCATTATTTATTCATTTTTCTATGTAGACCCTGGCTTCACAGTCAGCCACTCCAAGCCAGTGAAGGGAACGATTCCTTACTGGCCATGTGTTATCATCCCCTCCCTTGCGCCAGCACTCCCGATTGTGCAGCCACGCAGCCAGTTGGGTCTCATTACTGAGAACGAATCCTGCAAAAAAACAAAGCCACAAATAGTTTTCAGCCCTTCTGAGGCATGATCTGATTCATGCTGCAGTTGTGTAATCTCTAACATCAATATAAGAGAGAGAACAAGAATGTGTGGCTGCATGTGTAGGGAAGAAAGAGACCATGACTTTTGGCAGTAGCTAGGATTTGGACGAGCTGGTTAACAATAACCATGAAACTGCACTTTTTTTGGTACCTTAGCACACACACTTCCAATAAAACACAGAGTTCTTTTCAGAGTAGCAAATACAGGGTTGTGATCAGGGATATATCCCCAAGTTTTGCTCATTACAGATATGTACCTGTGTACACAGCATGATATTTTAAGGATGGTACACGGTGGAGCAAAGCAAACACTTCATGAATGAGACGCAACCACTTTTCAGAGGAGCAGGGTGCGGAATTCAGTGGCTTTAAAAGGGAGGCAGATGAAGGAAGTCAGATGACCTACCAGCTGGGCCTTATGACTGGTCAGTAAACAACGGAACAGACTACAGGCAGAATACAAACTGCAACTGCATGCACTACTAAAGCAGAGATGACGCAAAATGGAACTGTTCATCTGTGTTTGAAAATAAAGATTAATTCTAACACCTTCCTATGGGGTTTGGGGTTAAAGAAGTTTTACATATGTTCTACTTCCAACTTCTGGTAGACACCACCACACACCCCCCAGCCCCCTCCCCAGTCTTCTCTCTTCCAGCAATTTCATTCCCTTTCCTCTCTAAGCTTGGGCATCCAGCCAACAGCATAATCACGCTTCTCTTTCAAACAACCCTAAAACACGAAGCCAAACAAACTAAAATAAGTGAAAGTTGGAGAAGCAATGTTGCAAGAGATCTAACACTGAGGAAATGAACCAGAGTCTCCAGCTCACCAAGTCTGGTTAAATTGGGGAAGTTCAGTTCCTCACTGGCCAGCTGCATTGCAGGTCCCTCTGTTTTTTTGTGCAAAACATACATACAGTATTTATCTCCAGGGAAAGCAGCCTTTGGACAACACCTACAAAGCTGGTAAGGCAGCATACACCCCTTCATTGATAAACCTGGTTTAAAGGAGGCTATTTTGGTGTGACCCAAACCTACTCCTTATTGACTTCAAACTAAAAAAGAAAAAAGTCAAATCATAGCATGAAACCTGTATTTCTAGCCTTTTATACTGGTTTAACCAAGACAGTTTAAAATGATATCTGAAAGCCTTGGAGATACACACTCTGGGATCCAACTATACTGGTGTAAAATTATCACCTCTATTGGATACTCCTTACCAGCCCTTTGCTGTAAGCTACTGATTCTGCAACGCTTGTGTGAGCATTTCCCAATTCACATCAGGCAGAAAAACAGTCAAGTTAACTCACATGATTTTTTAAGTTGTTTAAACTACTCTTGCAAATTTTGCCTGAAGCTAACTTGGGGAGGACTTACATGAACTGTATCTCTAGTGGATACCTAAGGGCAGTGACTTCCTTTGGCAGCACAGTCTCCTTACAGTAGCTGTTATCTGCACAGTGACAAACAAGTTGAAGCCTTGCCTTTACAAAAAGGTTTAGAAAAAGACAGGGGGAAGAAAGAAAACAACTTTTGAAAGAAAATCTTTAATCAAGATTTTCTAAGTAGACATTAATTGGAATTGAATCAGATCAAAGTCCTTATTACTTAAGCACTCTGTTTTCTTCTAGCATTAAGCCACCATCTCGGCTAAAACAAAGGAGACTAAGCTCGTTTTGCAAATGTTTTGCTGCAACACCATTACTTACAATCATGACACGGTTTGGATTTGCTGCTTTGATTCAGGCCCTCAATCCCAGCATACACAACATGAAATTTACCTCTCCTCCTGTATTTCTTCCTCATCTGTTTTTATTTTTATTTAAGACATTTGCTTTTCTCGGTTCTCACACTCAGAATCATGGAGAATGAATACCAGTAAATGCACATACTCTCACCAAAAGCATCAGTCTTTTCACTATTTTTGCTTCCCATAGGCCTGAGCTGGTTTTGTCCCATATTATTCAGGAAAGACATACCTCCCTTCTATGGACCCTCTTCCCCAGTCGGGAAACAATTTCTCATTTTCTTTTACGTCTCTTCACTTTCCCATGAATACTTCAAGACAACTGACAACTCAAGACTTAAGTATAACTTCTCACTTTCACAGGGGCAGAACTAACCTGGTTGTCACTTCACAACTTACAGCAACTTGTTCTTAGTGATCTGGTTTGCAGTGCAGAGGAGAGATGAACTGCTGCACGGACATAGAAATGAATGTGGCAAAGAGCTGCAACTTGGTCAGCCTGCTGTGACACTGTCTCCTGAAGCTATACTCAAGCTTCATTAAACTTCAGTTGAAGACAGTCTTTTGCAGGCTCGAGTTGGAATGCTGAATCTAAAAGTCAAGTCACTTAATAATACGTATTTTTTATCTTATTTTTAATTAAAAAGCTTCCTATTGTTGTTATAAAACTTGTCCTCATATCATGGTGAGTTGTATTCAAAAATATACTTCAGTACAGGACACAATGCAAGCTGCCACCTCCAGAACAGACAGCTGAGCTAGTGTTGTAATGGGAAGACATTTGCTCGTTAAGACAGGAGCGAAGGCTGTGTGTTCTACATGGCAACTTTTCATTTCCTTACTTCTACAAGTTTAAAAACCCACATTTTTCTCATGGTCCAGAGACTGGCCAGTAAGTACTCACAGGGCTTCAAAGTCTTCATGCACATTATCATCTCCTTCAACTACCTTTCTCTCACCTTTTCATTTTTACCTGGAAAAACTGTAGCACGCAGTGTGTACATAAGGTACCACACACAGAAGAAGCAATGTAAAATAGAAGAGATTCTTGCCAAGAAACTATACTGCACATACAACTTCTCACAAAAAAGACAGGAAAATAAAAATATGATAAATATTAGTTCCTCCATTTCATGATTAGGCTCTAAGATACTATGCTAGATACCATAGTCTGTAGTTTGAAATCCATAGTCAACTTTCAGTTAACCAGAAAAGGAGGGGGAAGGGAGGGTCAGATAACGTGGATAAAGCAATACCACAGGTTAATATAAAACATAATGCAGAGGGTGTAGAATGATAAGTAGTGACACTGCTGATAGAAGAGTATCAAGACCTCCTAGGTAGCACTGAGGCAGGCTTGAAAACCCCTATAAGGCAGCACAGTGCCTTTTGAATAAATTTATGCTGTCCAAGCGAGCACTCCCACAACCAGCTTAAGCACTCCAAGAACACCTACTACCTTGTTAAACCACCCTCAACAATCTGTTCATCGCTATGGAGAGTTCTACCTGAAGAGACTATCGGTGAGGAAGATTGTATGTTACTGTCACTTTGCTTAATGCTCTGCTCTGGCTTTCATCTGTATCAGTGAAATATCTCATATATTTAGCAATTCCAACGACTCTGTGACTAAACCGTAACTTGGGGAAGGAGACCTGGCACGTAATAAAGACAGGAATAGGTCAGTCAGGAGGGCTGGAAATGTAAAATGCAACCAACAAAGACTTCACATTTCCACCATTCATCTATTTATTTTACTAAAAGCTAGTAATGACTTCAATTCATCTTAACATTGTCCATAAAATTCTCCATCTACAAGTATTTTCACATATAAATATGTCAGCTAATATAACAGCTGCAATTTACATAGTATCACCTTAGTTTTGCATATTCCCCCTATATATTTCACCAATAAGTTCAAAATATATTACCTTACTCCCTTTTTACCCACAGACAGTTTAAGTAGAGTGATATATTAAAGTCAGCAGTAGATGGACAGACCATAAAGAAAAACATTTTAGCTGTGAATACAGTTCAGAATGTCTTAAGTGGAGAGTTAGAAACAAACCTGCTCAAACCAGAACTGAAAATTCAAAGGTCCTAAAAAGCAAAGTGAGTAATTTCACATAAAAAGGCCAATTACTTTCAGAGAAAGGCAAGCATTTCTATAAAATTTTATGCCTGTTATTACTGCATTTCTCTGAAGCTCTTAATAGAGTGCCTCCGTATTTACGGCACTTAGATACAGCTTCATCAGACTACAGAGTAAGGTCACCAAATATGTCTCGTACCATTGCAGACACTAATCTGTCTTCAGCAGAACGGTATTTTATTGAGGAGAAAAGTCAATAAAGTCCAACAGTCAAAAGTTCTATGTTCTTTTAATGACTCCTTGAGGCCATCTCTCATGCTGACATCATCCCTAACAAAAAAAGTCTGTTACACTTTACACAAGCAGCGTTGCAATTTTCAATAGGACAATTATTGCCAGAATTCTAGAAAAAGAGCTGGAGTCTTACCAAGTCATCTGTGCAGTACAAGCCATTTTAGCGTCAAGAAATAAAACAACAGCATAGGATATGTATGGAAAATATCCCATATCAAACAGAGAGAACAGCCAAATGAGGAGATAAATGACAGCAATTGCCAAAACATACGTTCATAATATGAAATAAATTTTGAATCTGGAAACCATAAAAGTCACCTTCAGTCAAAAACACACCATGCAGACGTTAGCAGGGATCGAGGACTAAAGAACTGGCAGTCACAATTTCATACATCTTCACTTTTTTGAAAGCTAAGCTTGCTAAAAACTAGTAGCAAGGCTATCAAAATGATTGTTACAGTCTCAAATTAATATTTGAGGTGAATTGTATATATCTTTTCACAGGGAAAAAACCCACCAAAAAACCAACCAAACAAAAAACCCCCACCAAAATAAAAAACCAAACCATTATGAATCCCTGGCAGCAAACACAAAAACCAAAATCCAAACTGATCCAATTGCAACTGAAAATAGATTTTTTTTTTTTTTCAAAACCAAACCAAACCCACCCCCGTTCAGGAAAATGCTTAAGTCAAGGTTTAACAGTAAATATTGCTCTTAAGAGGCTGTGATGGAAATTAATCTCAAACTGCAGTAGTCACTTTGAAAGTTTTTGGCTGGTTGGCTCTACCCCTTCAGCTCCTTCTGAGAAACATCAGTTTTGTGCATGTGACAACACTGTCTATACTGGCTCAGTACAAACTGCATGGAGCAGGAGAAAAAGGAGAATGAAAGCTTTTTGCCTTGCTAGAAGAATTCTTGACAAACACTGAGCCACAGAAGAAAAGCTGCGTGGCAACTGCCCACATCGCACAACAACGACGAGAATTCCACTTCCAGAGATCTCCATTATTCCATTTCATAATGACTGTTTTAACTGCTAGTATTTCTAGATCTCTACATACATATAAAACCTTATCAGAAAAAGTGTTCATTTGCAAATGTATAAAAAATCCAAATTGAAAAAAATCTCAAAGTTACAGAGAAACTGCTTCATACATGTTAACACATGGACACAAGCAAGACACAGAAATGTATGAAAGCATACTAGTGCTCCTCAGCAACATGACACCCTGCCTTCTGCCCACTGCTTATGAAATACTTGACTGTGTTCCAGCAGAGCAAGGTTTCATTTTACAAGAGTGCTTCACAAAGTTAGCAGCGAGGGGAAGTGTGCAGTAAATGAACTCATCCCCCCCCCAACCCCCCCAGATAAAGTTTCTTCAAATACAAAAGGAATTACGCTACTAAACAAATTGACTTTAAAAAAAATTCATTTTAAAGCAAAAGACATAAAAAAAGCTTTGAAAATGGAGCTAGAACTATTGCCAGATTCTAAGTCCATATACAAACCTCTGGATCCATCTATTATTTTTTCCTATTAAAAATTACGAGCATTGTTAAAAACATACGTTTAATATTTATTCAATCCATTTATCTTACCCAAAACCTCACTAGGATAACAGGCTTGGGTAAAAAGAGGGACAACGGTCTTCAACTTATGTGAAAAAGCAGGTAAACTAGTAGTTCCAGCACCACAAAAAAATCCCAAACAAATCCAACCCCAAACACAGAAAATAGTCCCACTGCAACAATCACTCCCGGGATTTTAATCAAGAGACTTAATGGAAATAATTCAACTTTAACAGCTTTCAGAAGTCTGCACAGAGGAGTGGGGAGATAGGAGAGACGGGCTTTGATGCAGCAAGGGTACTGGGTAGCTTAAGAGTCCTGACATTACAAATTTGATTTTCACTGAATAGCAAAGAATAAGCCAATGAATCACACACAGCAAAATGGAAGGGTTATACATTGAAAATAATTGGCCCCAATATGCAATTTTTTAAAGACATTATAAAAAATGCACAGCATTAAAAGATTAATTTAGCTTCAGTATAAATATGGAAGTGATCAGCAAAAGCAGTAAAGGTAGGAAAATGCGAGTCAAGCAGGATATTTGAAGTTTATACAAAAAGAAAAATGATGATAAAGCACTAACAATAGTGACGGTACTGAATATTTCTCTTGCCCTGAAAGTAATATTGATCTTGTTACAGTAAGTACAAGACGATGAAGAAAAATCTATCCCGAGATCACTAAAGGCACAGAAATGCACCTACACTTCTAACAGAAGTAAAATAAAACTCTTCAGGCTACTATAAAACAAGAATGAGAAACTTGTGAAAAGTTTCACCATAAAATATATTTGAAAATAAAACCATTTTAGTTTATATTTCACCTGATAATATTTAACATTCTTTACAAATAAGAATTTCCCCATCTCTTTTAAATTGCAACTACAGCCAAAGAAGAAACAGCTGTTATAATCGTGACAAGAAAGACTACATAAAAGAAATACAGAGCACTGCATGTCATTGATGCAGAATAAGATAGCGAGAGTGGCAGCGATCATAAGACATGATGCCATAAACTGATTAAAAATTTGGTAAATGAAAATTTGCCACTGGAGTTTGACATCCCCTGAAAAAGTTAACACCAACAAAGAGCAGGAATTACTCTTCTGTCACAAGAGCTACGTGGAAAAGTCATCATGTTGAAAGTAACATGAAGAAAGCTCTTGAACAGCTGGAGTGAAATAAAGTTTATTACAGTGAAGTTATACTGATGCTACAGGTGTGAAGCAAAATTAAAGTTACATTTATGATTTAATATGCACGCACACATGTATTAAACGCTTGTTCATTAATCTTCTTTCTCATCATGGAAGATGCTACCTGTCAGAGCTAGGCTGACTCTGTTTTATGAATCAAGATCTCCAGAACACCACAAACTATTTTTGCTTATCAAAAAGCATGTCTCTAGCTTTACAACTGTTAACATCCCCAGTTCCTCCCAAGTACCGTCATCCCTGCACAACAGGCAATTTTATGAGATTACATAATGTAGTAATATAGTTTCCAATCAACTGGCATGGGAATAAAATACAAAGGCATATAAAAACAACTCTTTCAACAAATCTAGTCTATGTGCAGTATAAAACTTGAAATGAAACTAAACTCAAGTCCCCCAGATAAGATGGATGCCTTATGACTTCTTTTTTCCTCCTCTCTTCATGGGGCACAAACTGTGTTTTCTAGCTTTAAAGTTACATGACTTTGCCTGAGAAGTAAAACAATACACCAAACAAGTTTTTCTATAAATGCCTCTGACATAAGCATGTATCACCGTGCAAACTGCGAGGAAGCAGGATGTACCACACAAATTAGAGAAAGCAAGATGCAAAGAGATGGGAAATGCAGTGGTAGAAGGACTTCTTTAAGGTCAGAAGCAGAGAATGGAAATAGAATAGGCAAATCTAAGAAGCATCATTTATTTTAAGTATGAACACATTTTCTTCTAATATGATTAAAAAATAGATACCAGTGTTCAGTAGACTGAAATATCCCCAGTTGAGAAAAACAGAAGTATAAACTGCTTCTCCAAGAGCGAAGTGGTAGTCATGCCAGCCTACAGACAGATCCTCTCTGCCTCTTTGCACTGCATCACATCGGTGCCATGCAGGAGCAGAGAGAAATTCTCATGATTCTGCTCAGGTCTTTTTGTTTGTTTGCTTTTGTAATCCCCAACAATTGTCAGGTATCAGATACGTTTCTCATTACTATACTGACAAAGCCCGAGAGACATGTGTTGTAGTCATTCATTAGAAGACTTCCCCAAAACAAAGGAGACACCACCTCATTCAAGTTATCCCAGAACCTGCTCATACAGCCTGCAATGCATGCTTCTAAAAAACCCTTGTATTTCGTTTATTACATATTCAACACGGTTAAGAGTTTAAAAGAACTGCATCATATGGGAAGGATACAGTCAGGTTTAAAAAAATAAATTAAAAAAAAAATCACATTTCTGTCTGAAAATCTAATTAAATAGAAATAATAACAGTGGTTATCAAAACTGTAAAACTATTTTTTCCATTTAAACACTGCAAATCTGGCAGCACTGTGCCAACAGTTGCAGTATTGATGAAAATACATACTTTTGCCTTTTGTTTTACATATCCAAAGAGGAAAAACGTGTTTTAAGGCAAAGGAATATGAACTGAATAATATTTTAATTTTATTTAAATATGAAAAGCTATTTAAATGGTCTATCTCAAATTGATAACATGTTATTAAAATGGAACTTCCACAGACTTATTTCTTAACCACTTTCTGAAGCAGCACTACAGAATGGAATAGAAATTATACTGCAGTAACGTTGACACAAAGAATTTAACAGATTAACAGATGGACTTTTCATTTTAGCATATATTTGTGAAAGCAGAGATGGCAGATGTTTAAAAGATTACATCTGTATTACTCAGTTACATAATACACACCCAAATCATGTGCACTAGAAACATGTGGGGGGAAAACAATACCACTTCCGTTATGCCTTACCTCCTCAAAGTGCTGTACACTCCTTAACTAATAGTAGTAAATACACCTCTCTTACCTGTTCCCTAATAGCAATTTGAATAGAATGTTACAGTGCAGAAAAAGTTAAACTCGAGAAAAACATATGAAGCATGTTAATTTCATAAGGAATAGAGATTTCTGACAGGGAAAGCCATGTTCAAAGATTTATTTTATTAGTACTTTGAAGTTTTGGTCTAGATTAAATTCTATTAAATTTGGTCTAGATTAATCTCTTCTAAATGGAAGAGATTCTTGCATTAAGTAACAAAAACGCTTTTTTGAAAAAAGCAAGCGGAGCAAACAAGTTTTGCAACCTGTAATATAGTACTGCCAAGGTACATTAAATATCTGAAAGAATAAATTTTTAGAAAACATGGTATGTAGAGGTGTTTGTAGCCACAAAAGTATCCTCAAAAACAAAATACAAGTTTCAGATCTAGGATACAAGTAATTTGTACCACGCTTTTTATTCATACGTATAATTTTTCGTATTTATTCAACATGATCATAACCATCTGCACGCTTGAACTGGCGATGAATGTAATGATATGAAAAAAGCACAGAAAGTTAAATCTGCAAAAAATATGGCATATCACAATCAAAGTTTTCAAAATAATTATAATACAGGTGTGTTTTTGTAATCCCTCACATTCTTGATATCTTAAAGTATAGCCCTGGGAAAAAGCTAATTCTTCAAATTATAACAAGCTAAGTCGGAGAGAAACTATGGCTTTATCTTCATATTAAGGTTTGGGTTTTTTTGTTTGTTTGTTTGTTTTTTAATAACCACATTGATACTCTTAAAAGCATATTTCTGGTAGTACAAATAAACTTTCAGGTAAACAACAACAGATTGTAAAAAGAATGTTTTTGAATAGAAAACTAGTCTCCTCCTTAGTCTACATGAAGAGAGAATAAATCTCTAACTCAACACCATTTGCTAACATTCACCATATCAATTAGCCAAGAGAAAGAAGGATATAATACTTCAAGAAGATTTTGATGTGCATTTGGGCACTAACAAAACAAAATAAAATCTTCCACCTCTTATTTCAAATTACAAGTTAATGCTTTTCCCCCCCTCAAGGAAATGAAAAAAACAGCAGGGATAAAAATTGTGAGCGAGTGTCTTAAAAACAAAAAAATAAGAACAATATGTTAAGTTGGTCATAGTAAGAAATTTGCAGTTAAATATTGTCTCATGATAAATGATATGACAGCACCTTTAAACTGAAAATTCAATTCAAATAGTTGATTTTTAAAAAATGTGTTTTCAAGGAGAACAGGAACTACAAGACAGATTGAACAGTACCAGTGGGGGTGGGGGGTAGTATTCTCCATGAAAATTTCCTTCACCATGCTGAAGGAAAAGCTAGCATTTAATCACCAGTGAAGAGTATCAACAGTAAAGCTTCTAGGCTTTCCTTCTTACACTATAACTTTTAACGGTAATTATAACAATTTGATGACACACAGGCATCCCTGAATGATGGGATTTGCACGGCAGCAGAACAGAGCCATGAAATATCTAATACTTGAATATTTTGCAACACATTTACAGCTCAAATGATCAATCTGCTGTTTTAGCATAGATGGGCTCCAAAGATAATTTTTTTACCCTGCTAAGCACAAATCTACCCACCCCTTGGCAAGCCAGCAGAATAAATGGAAGTAGCAGATAGTTTATGGCTCATAACCACATTCAGTCTTGGCCTTCTACAAAAACATTTATTCCACAGTTGAGCTTGGAGTCAATGTAATGACAAGTACCTAACTGTCCTGCTATTATTGTGCTCAATGACTCCCTTACTCCTAGAGAACAGCATATGTGACACCAACTCAAAGACCAGTAAAAGCCTTAGGCTCTAACTGAACTAAGAGGTTATATATATATATATGGCCATAAATAATAGTAATAATGAATTAAGCAGGTTTAAATTACTACTGGTCTCATCAGCACCCTAAAATTAACGTTCTTCTTGAATTTTAAAGGAATTTTCTCCCAAACGTTAAGATACTGATTATTCCTCTTTTTATCGTGCTAACAACTTGGATGAGAAGACTGGAGTTAGCAATGAGAGAGGCATTTGAGACAGAGGGCAAGATTAACAAGGAAAGAAGAAAAGGTTAAGACATGGAAGCTAACCTGAAGGAGATGGAAAAAAAAAGAAATGGGGGCAGAAGAAACAGAACTGAGATAACAACATACTGCTGGGGACAAGACATGTGACATGGAACACACAGAGGAACTCCAACCTGCTAGAGCACAGTCCCCTCCGGCACAATGACAACCTACTGCTGTCTTATTGGCTCAGGTAAGAGAGACCTGATGGAAAGGTTTGAACTGTGCTGATGAGTCACCTGGATGCCAGCATGATTCCACATGACTGAATCTAGAAATTCAGACTGAACCTCTGACTGAAATTCAGCCTGAATTTAGAATTCAGCATTAGAAAAGTAACCTGAAAAGGGCACTGATATTTTGTACAGAGAAAACTCAGTCAAAAACTTATGTAAGACTGCAAAATCAAGCACATAGACAGTATAGTCCACAATCAAAGATGCCCACGTAACTTTAATTGCTCATTTCCTGTGCGTATCTACTGTCCACAGGTCTTTAATTAACAATCACATACCACTTTTTGCTCCTCTACAAGATTTTTCTGTTCAAGTAGATTTCTTCAAACAAGATGAAATTACTGTAGAATCAGGACTGATCACAGTAACCGTCTTATGCAAGAGATTGATATTGAAAAACCATTAGGGAACAAAGCAGGGAATTACAGAAAGAAAAAGGGATAGCTAACCTGAAAGCTGGTGAACGCTGTTTTGGAAAAATGGATTGCATCCTGTCAGTGCCATATATTTCCTTTGTAATACTAAGCAAATCTTCTAAACAAATTTTTCCAAAGGTAGTAATTAATCACATATTTCAATTTTTCTAGATGTTGTGCTTGATTTCCAGTACTCCTGAGGAGTCACCAAGGCAACTGAAGCTAATAAGAACTGCATTTGGAAAAAAAAAAAAGAAATTAACCTGTAATAGCTGGGTTGCCTCAAAGTTCAGGCACTAAGTGTACCCCAAATCAGCAAATGCTTTCAAACGTTGTACAATCCCAAGCTTCATATATGCAAAATGCAGTAACATCACCTTGCCTCACTTCACAGAGATTACATGCAAAATAGTGTTTGAAACCTTTTCAATAGTAGCGAGCACTACCCAAAAGCCCAAGGCAACAATAACACGTTTCTGTATTCAGAGCTAAGTTTCAACAATAAGTAGAATAAAGAGACTAAAATTCCCATGGGTCATTGAACAATGGGGGAAAAAAAAAAATTGAATAGATGCTCGCTAATCCTACCGCCCTCTGTACAGAGCAGACTACGGTTAAAAACCATATGTTCCAGCAGCCAACACCTGGGCTACATAGCAAGTGGGATTTTTTTAGGCATATCCTCATTTTGGAGTGCTTGAACTACATTTACAGAAGACTATGACTGTAAATACTTTAACTTTCAAATCAATAACATTACCAGTTAGAAAAGAACAAAGACTCTCCTCACTCTAAGGAGACTTCTGGGCTCTGTCAGTAAAAGCAGCAGTTTGTAGTGTGCAATCATAAGTGAGGCTGAAGTGAAGAACTATTGGGACAGTTTTGGGGACTTCAAAGTGAAAAATAAAGCCCTCTTCCTGCATATATACAGAAGTACTAACTTATGCAAAACAATATACAGAAAAGACCACAATATATTACCCTTTGCGTCTTCTCTAAATATCTATAATTCAGAGTACTAAAGCAATATTTTAACGCTAATGCACTGATAAAGTCTAACTGCCAAGACACTTTTAATGTGAATAGGTTTTCACCCCTCCACTTTAGAGAAGGGGACATAGCAGATGAAGAAGAAAGCACAGTGCACAGCCCATGACTTCAGCTAAATACACAACTGCAATTCATTCAAGCTGTCTGGCGAACATTGGAAACCATGAGATCCAAGCCTGATTAGTTATTAAAGAGAGAAGAACCCTTGAATTGAGTTATAGCCTTTTCGTTAGCTACCATGTAATTTTATTTTTTACACATGCTATATAATTTGCAGTGTTTATTGTAACTAATTCTTTACTGCTGGTTCTTCTACTGAAAAAACTAATTATGTCTACTGCAGTCTAAAGCTAAACCTAAACCATCAGTTTAAAATTACTTGCATAAAATAATGTATTTTGCCAAATGAACGCATGAGATCCAAATCTGTCAGCAGTAAAGTTTCACTGAATGCAATTCAGCTCTATGAGGCATGCTCTAAAAGAAAAAATTCCCAGGCCCACTGACTCAAAGGCTAACACATCGTTTTACAAAAAAATAATTAGCAAATTTCCAAGAAGTCAGTGGTAAAAGGTTACAAAATAGAGTTAAGGTGTGATTTCACAATAGATGCGCATCAATTTAAGCTTACATACCTGCCAAAACAGGCCCTCTCATTCTCATCACCCCATACAGTCTTTCCATCCTTTCTGTTTGCTGGCACTCATGCACACGTGAAAACATAGCTGTCCAAGGATTTGATCCAAGTGGTTACTGGCTGAGTCTTCAGCCAGGTAAGTATGAAACAGCTTGCTGGAAGGCAGTATGATTGCTGGTGTTGACTGTGCAGCAGGAGATGAAGACAGAACTTCCCCTTTTGGCATCAGCATAGAACTTGGATCACGTTAGGCTGTGTATTTATGACTGACTTCAGGGAGTACTTAACCAATACAAATTTGCTACCTCCAAGCACAGGTACAGCCACAGGACAAGAGGGCTGGAAACACCACAAGAGAAACAAAGACATTTCCTTTTTTCCCCTAAACTAATTTGTCCTTCCTGTGACTGCAGGACTCAATACATTCACCTATCAATCCCTCTCCTCTTTACTTTTTATGTAGTTACAGTTATCTCCAAAAATATAACTAAGAGTGCGTATGCAGACAAGACAGTATTAAAAAAAAAAAAGTCTGATCATGATGGAGGCAGGGAAGTGGAAGACTACTAGGGAAGTAACTAGAAACACATGCAATCCTGAATACCATTCAGAAGACTTTACTGGTAGTAAAAGTTTGATTGTGGGACTATTTTTGTTTTAAAAGATCAACTTGCTAAACAAAGGCATTCCGAATGTCACGTATTACTTTTATTACTACAAGCTCAGACTCCACTTTCCCAGTTGCTATAAAACATTAGGCAAAAAGACTGCCTGTGCGCCAAGAACCTGTGAGCATTACTGCAGGCCTCAGATCTCCATCAAAACCCAACACAATCCATTCAACAAAAACAAACCATAAACTACAGCAGTCAACTGCTCTCCACATTTTGAGGGTAACAAAAAAAGCAGAACTGACCTCAATTTACCAACTTACCAAAGCACCACTCTCAGATAATTCCATTAGCCTAGACTAAGAATTGCCAGTATTTATGACAGCACACACATGAGATCCAGACTTTCTAATAACAGAAACATAACAAGAAAGAAAACAAGAGGGAGCAATAGTCAAATTATAAAGGGACTGACACAAGTAGGAGGTAAGACCAAAAAACTCAACTAAATGGAAAAAGCTAGATTACCATCTAAAGTTTGGGGAAAGATTGTCATCCTCCCTCCTTCTTGCCCCTACAGCTACTAGAACCTCTGGACAGTGTATTTCTGTTTGGGTTTTGATAAAGGTAGAGGCAAGTACACAAATCTGAGCACAAGACTCTGAACTACCCTAATGAAATGTTAGGTTTGATTTTTAATACTGAAACGTTAGATTATCTAAGTACCAACATTGTAAACTCTTTTGACAAATAGCCTGCAACTTGAACAAAGAACAATCCCGTTTCCTTCCAAGTTATCTTAAAGATCATAATAAAATTACATTCAAGATACAGTAACCCAAAGAGGTTTTTTCCAAACAATTATTTAATTTTAGGATGGTTTGGATTCTGTTGTTGTGGTTTTAAGAACAAATGTTTGGGAAATACGGCCACTGCTCTATGAGCTATACTGTACTTCTCAAGCTGTTTTATATTTCATCAGGTAATATCAACTAAATTTCTGGCAGGAAAGAAAAATACCAGTGAGACCTCTTACTGCAGAACACTCATATAGTCACTGTAATCCTTCTAAATGCATGCAAGCACTTAGCATATAGAAATTTTATTGACACTATGGTCAGATTTTACCATTTCTATGGAGAGCTGCTAAGAACAAAACTGTAGATACACCTTATTGGCAAAGTCATTCAAAAGGTAGTAGCAGACAACTTTTTTCTTCCTTTTCAGAGTCTTGCTATCCTTTTTCACTACTAATATATTCCAGAAACAAGACATAGTACTCTGCATGTAATTATCTTACTAGTCGATTTCCATACAACAGCCATTTCTTTTATTGCATAAACCCACATATTCCCATCTTCTCCTTTAAAAATGGAGACAGTGAGTGGTTTAGGTAATTACAGCTGTCATGAAGGGTTTGACAAATAACTTTTCTGCTCAATATATGCTTTAGGCCACTGGGAAAGCTGTCAAATAATGACATCAGAGTCTACATTAACACTGGCAAAATGCAACGGTGCTTCCTTTTATATTTAACTCAGATGGTTTATAGCCCTTCCTTTTCCTATTCCCTGGTTGAGAACAAGAGTGGAATGAGCAAAAGGGTTGTAATTCAACCCAGATAAAATGGGGATAGATAATGCACGTTCAATGAAAGAGTATTAAAGAAAAAGAGAAGCACATCCTTGCTTTGTTACTGAAGAAGCTTGCTCATTCTTTATCATCAATAAGCTTTGTAAGTTTGAGTCACTTCCTAAAATTCCAATTAAGTTGTAATGGATGAGTATAAAGAACAGCTGCTTCCCCTCTTTCAGTATCTAAGTTATTATTACACTGCATTTCTTGTACATGAGCCATCCCACATGTACAACAACGTTAGATGGACTACTGCATCATGCACTGTGGGGAGCTACCTTCCCAGCAATCCATTCCAAAGCTCTCAAGCATAGACTGCCCCATCTTCAGTTTGATTTTATATTACGTGATCTTAATTCCAGTCAAAGTGCAAAACAACCAGAAACTCACTCAATTACCTCAATGCCTGAAGTTACCTGCTCAGTTCTGAGAACAACCTTGAGCACTGATCTTGGTTTAAAAAGCCTTCTGTGGGTCTTCACTGTCTGGAAGACAGCAGTGCCCAGAAGCAGCTGAGGCTCTGACATTACTAGAGAATTCACTTTCCAGTGAAAAGTTTAGTGACTGAGGCAAATGATTAATGGGGAACTTAATTTTTCCACTGATGCCTAACAGAAATATTACATTAACTTCCAGAATGAAAATGCAGCAAACCTGATCTGGTCATATGGTTTAGTTTTATGTAGTCCTGCAAGGAGCAGGGAGTTGGACTCAATGATCTTTATGGGTCCCTTCCAACTTGAGATATTATATGATTCTATGATCTGTTTATCAAATATTTTTCCAAAGTTGTTACACCTGCCAGAAACTCAGCTCTGATGATTGTTTAGTGAGTGGTTAAGAATGGTACCTAGAAGCTATTACAGCCTGAGGACCAGGGTTAGTATTACTGTCAACTCCGAACTCATAAAAGATCCAAAGAAATGTGATCTTCCCATTGATTTAACATTTGAAAACATACCTTATGGCTGACATCTACTTAAAGGGATTCTCCCCTCACCCATCATCAACCTCAAAATCTGCACAGAGCACCCAACTAAACTTGATCAAGCATCTAATTTCTAACGCCCTGTTTCTACTGACCCGCTTTGCTGGTTCATCTGCGTTAACAACAGCTTCCTGGCAAGGCCAGTGATTCTGTTAAGGCTTAAGGCTATGCTAGATGCTAGTTTTCTAGTAGTTACATTAATGAGGGATGTGATTCATTCCCACCTCTTTAGCATCGATGCAGTTACAGTGACATGCAATTACTTTTGTCACTACAAGAACGGGAATGAGCTATACCAGTATAACATGAACCACACTAGAGAGGTGTCTCTTCTGGCACATAAAAAGGAGTAAGATTTGCATATACATTGTATTATCTTCAGTTTTATAGTTTGGGAGTAATTCCAATGATTTTATGAAACTCCACACACACATGCCCCACCTGATGTGCTCTGAGTCTTTGCAGCACAGCATGCAGGAAAGCACTCTGAGTGTACAGTCTAGGGGATTACTTAAAGTGTTTATTTTAAGTGTTTATAACACCTAACACACATATACATTCTACCATATTATTTGTGGCTACTCCCATACAAAAGAATTGGAAGTTACACAAGAAAGAAATTGATGTGGGGAAAGAAGTGGATTAGATTTGTAGCTGAGCACTCAACTGAAAACTGTGGGTCAGAAATGCTTGCATGGATTTTTCTCCACTGCCCAGCCTTATTCAAAACAAAAAAGTCATAGAACAGACCATGCTAAAAAAAGGCACAAGATGAAGTTATTCACAGCAGCCTTCAAAACAGAGAATTTAAAGAGAATGTGTCCCCCCAATAAGCTTTGCTTCTTACAACTTAAGAACAGTTCTAGCTTTTTTCTAAGGTTCATTGTGATGATAAATGCACAAAAGTGTATGGTATGCACTGCCGCTTATTAGCATTTAATGCTTCTTGAATAACTACAATGCAAATATTCATCACAATAGATGGGAACCTTGGTGGAAACAAGAATTCCCACAAATTGTTTAAGAGTACAGTAAATGAATAGTATTATAAACAAAAGCCCAAATCCCTTATAAATGTGTATGGTGTGTTTGCTTACAGATTAGCCCACTACACATTCATTGTGCAACTACATTTGTAGAAGACCCTTCGAACAAAAAAAATTTTATACCCTAACAAGAAGCGTTTTCTATTTATAGATGTCTTCAAATCAAATAAGCCACATCTGTCTCAAGGTCTGGTTGGCTGGTCGTTTTTTTTGTATTAGTGACAGATTTTTGCATAAATGGGATGTTACAAGACAGAGTATGAAGTCAGACAATTTTAAAAGAGGCTCCATTTTGAATTACTTAACTGACAGTGTATCAACACACTTACAAACAAACACGGTAATTTTCAGAAAGCGGTTTGGAGTTTATTTCGAAGATAGTTTATTTCTAAGCTTCTAAGCTACAATTCAACACAAAACACGAGAAAATCTAAATGACTGGATAGGAAGTAATCAAAGCTACAAACAAATGTCATGCTGACACCTTTTAAAGCTACTTTTACTTCACTTATACAACTAGACAGTCAAACATAAACTAAATTTGCTCTACATAATGCATTAAGAAAACTTCTACATCCTGCACAAACTCTTGTCATTTCCCAAGTCTCATCTCTCTATTCAATACAATAATCCGTAAACATACTCCGCAAATGTGTTTTTGCTTATGATCAAGGTGCTCACAGAGAAAGTATACATTTTTAGTCTACTCCTATGAATATATTTGAAGAGCAGAGGGAAAAAAAAGCCCTATTGCTTATTTAAGAAATACTTAAGTATTTCTTAAAAATTCTTAATATTTTTATCCATATAATACAGGAGAAAAAAAGAAAAGGGACATGATTCTGTTCACAGTACCTTTCATATCTTGCTTATGGCTGTCAGAAATGACAATAATAGAAGTATAAGAGCACAAGAAACAGTTGTCTTTAGCGTATGCACACCTGACAGCCCTTCTTGGAAAGTTAGTTTCCCCTGTCAAAGTACAAGATGAGAGATGGCAAGGGTATGTGTACATACACATACACACTCACATTTACATACATCAGAACAAGAACATGCCTGGCTAAAACCACATCAGTGAGCAGCAGTACTGAGAAAAGCCTCCTAACTCTTTTTAAAACAGCCTCCAACAAGGGAAACACCTCTAGAGTGGAGACGACGAAGAAAAAACCCCAACAAATCGAGAGATCTCATCGGCCAGACCCACGACGGGCAGAGGAAGGAGGAGTACCCTGCAACAGCTCCTCCATCCTGTCGCTCAGCCGAGGAGAGGAAGGGCGGAGAGCGAACGGAGGAGGCAAAAGCGTGAAGGAAAAACGGCCCAAGAGGAGAAATATGCCAAGCATCGCCTCCGGAGGCGAAATCCCCCTTTACACCCACACAAACACTCTTCAAGAGAAACAGGGGGGACCCCCCAAACATCCACTTAGGAAATTTCTCCTCCTCATGCATCCAGCTTCAATTTACTGAAGAGAGAGCAAATTGATCCCCTCAGCCTCATTCTTAGCGGGGGGCTGGCGGTCCTCCACCCCCGCAACGCCTTTCAGGACCACCGCCCCCGCAAGCCCTCGCTGATGGGGAGCCGCCCGGCCCCGCCACACCGGCTACCCCCAGCCCTGAGGCGCTTGCCAGGGCAAGGCAAGGCGTTTCCCCTACCCCCCTTCCCCGCTGTCTCGCGCCCCCCCCCCAACGCCGCGTCCCTCACCGGCCTGGGTGGTGTCGCTGAGGTCGTGGTTGGCGGCGCTGGCCCGCGGGTAGTCACGGAGCTTCCTGCCGCTCAAACTGAGCGTACCGCTGGCCGCCGCTTCTTCTAAGGCTCGGTCCAAGGAACGGCTCCACGAACCCGGGCCTGAGGGACCAGGTGGCGGAGGACAAGCCGCCGCGTTCCCCGCCGGCATCACGGCAGAGCCGCCCTCCGGCGCCGCCAGCACCGCGGCCGCCATTTCCCCCCCGCTGCAGCCCGCCGCCGCCGCTGCTCCGGCTCCGCGCGCCACTGCGCAGGCGCGGGGAACCCCAGTGACGGGCAGGGAGGGCGCAGGCGCCAGCCGTGACAGAGCGCCGAGTGCGCATGCGCAGCCGCGCGCCTGCGGTGACAGGGGCGGCGCACAGCAGCTCGTTAAAAAAACCCGAAGCATCCTCTTTTCGGGTCTGGTTTTTCCACTCGCCTGGGGTAATCTGGCGTGCGAGGGTGCCCGGCTCCCCTTGACAACGGCTGTAGTGCCCGTGCACCTCCTGAAATTCAGAAAAATTCTAGCTTACCCGCCTGGGTGGGATGCCACACCGGCTGCTCAGCACAGCGCGGCTTTTTTGCCCAGCGCCGCTGGCTGCGTCCTCGGACCCATTCCAGCAGCGAACAAAGCAGAAGACGCACGTATCTGAAGTAGGTGCGAAAAGTACCAGCTGCTTCATGTTTTTTTCCTTGATGTCATCAATCCTTAAAAGGATTTGCAGTGTCCAAATAAAAGCCAGCCTTGCTCTGGGAAAGCTGCTTACGCCGGAACTGTTGCATGTCTGAACACTGCCCGGAGCTGGCAACCGTACAGACTTGAGCTGGTAATGAAGAACAGAGACTGCAGATACTCAGGTGCCAAGGCACTCACCATACTCGACACCTTATCAAATATATTTACAGGCAGTATTTTTTTCCTGCAGCACCAACAGCAGCACTTCCACTTACGCAAGCCTCCTGCCGGCATTGCACTGGAAAACAGGACCACGGTCGTTTATCAGGGTGTTCACGCTGATCCCGTAATACAAGGTTTCGATTACAGCAACTTCTCGCTAGCAAGACATGTCACAGCAACATGAAAACCAGTGTTTGGGCTGACAGATTAAGGGATTTGGTACTATAATCTGGTACTATGATGTCCCTTGAAGGATATCAGAAAATTCACATAACCAATATATTGACCAGGTGGTTATAACAGGAACAAGACAGTATGAAACCTGTAACTTTTTATTTAAAAAAAAAATTAACAGCTTCAGAATAGATCAAATGTAATAACTTCTCCAAAAAATACCAAAAGGTACAGTGTAAAGCATCTTCTCATTAAATACAAACTAGCATTTTTTGATGCATTGCATCAATGTTTTGCATCTATGTTGATGCAAAAGAATTTTTTTGTTGCATCCTGGCACATGGAAAATGTATACACTGAAACAGGATGACTGACAACACTTTGTCTACTCAAATTCTAACAGTGGGACATTTAAAAAAAATAAAATTCCTACTAGTAATTAAGAAAAAAACCTTAACACCATTATACGTTTAGTTTGCTTCTGCTAAGGTATATTTTTCAACACTAAAAATAAGGGTTTAAGTACTATATAGCATCAGGATGCACTCTGACTTTAAAACTGCTATACAAACAAAAGCCCTTCTACTGTCAAATGCTCTTCAACATTGAAGTTCCTGGTAAACGCTAGTTAACTTGGAATTTGAGATAAAAATGCAAGGAAGCCAACTCTGTAAGAAGTCAAATGTAAATTCTTCAAGAACAATAAAAGGAATTAAACCCACTTCAAACACCATAAACATTTCTGGATGCAGCAAGCCAATCATTCTTTTACCTGACTGTACCTAAATCTCATTGCTGTAGAACAGTGTTAAATTCATCAGTTCCTGGTCTGGAAGCAATTCTGAACAGGTGCCTCAGTTGTAGGGATCGTATAAATTCAGATTGAGGATGCCCCAGTCGTTACCATCCTGCAGACTCTGATGCACAAAGCTAAGCTTAACACAAGTGACTACATGCTCCTGCTTAATGCCTTACACATGCTGGCAAACTGAGGGCTTTCCTACAGCAATGTTCCCCAGTTTCAGCCAATTTCAAGATGTCTGACCACTTTTGATCAGCTTCACATCTTACCTTTCTTTGGTATATACAAACAAGTGCCATTAGATTGCTTGCCTCTGGCTATTTGTAAGAGCCAGAGAAAACCCTCTGGGGCAAGGTATGCAAGATGAGAATCCTATGTCTGGGAGGATAAACCGGAACTCTGCCACACCACTGACTTTCTTGTGATCTGTTGTATTTATTCCTATGAAATTATTCAAAAACGTGAAGTTATTGCATTACGTTTGTGAAAAAACTTACAAAAAGAAATAGAAAGCAAAAGTTTAAGAAAAAATAGGAGACAGACATACTCCATTGACAGAGGAAGATGATGAACTTGAGTTATTTGTAATACAAATTACTCTCATGCTGCCTGTGCAGTATTCCTCCAATATGATCTGGACCACTTTTAAGGATAAGAGTGAATAGTCTCCATCCCAATTACATATTTTGGGTCTCAGCTAACAGCTTTATTTGTGAAAGTGAGGATGCAAAACATTTAGTTTTCAAGAAAGGAAAAAAACTGAACTTCAAAAGCACAAAGAAGTACAAACAATGCTCCCATGAAAAATGCCGCTACATCACTACCAAAGTATTCGTGGACTGAGGCTCTGTGCCAAACTGCAGTCCAAAGGAAAGTTCATAGGCAGTCCCTAAAAAACCCTAAAATGGTGTTTGTTATGAAACACTTAGACAATCTTTACCATAACAGAGGGGTCAAAGAACAGATACTGAGCACGCCTAGACAAAAAAACCAACTTTTAAAATTTGTGTTTGTGTTTTGGTTGCAAGATGAACCAAAATCAGTGTTTGTCATCAGCTGGGCAACAGAATCTTTTCCAACCAGGTGATGGTGCCACTCCAGCAGATCATCTTCCCCACTTTCCCCCCCTCAGGGCATCATGTCTTTTACCATTCAAAGTAAAAGTAATAAAGATAGATCGCTCTGCCACCATCTTAGCAAAAAGTCTGGAGAATTTCAGTGACGTATGTTGTATTCTTCTGCCCACTTTTATCTCAGTTTCTTAGGTAGGTGGGATCAGTGCTCAAGTCCATATGTCAGGTTAGCCCACTGTTACAAAACGGCTTCCTTTGTTCTGAGACAGTGCTGTTCTTTGTTCCTTCAGGATCCCAAATCGCTCGTTCAACGTCATTCCTGTCTGAAAAATAAAGTCATTTCACCACAAATGTAAAAGAGGCTAGGTTAATTTAATCAAAGTAACGGAGACAAGAATAATTTTTTCTTCATTCTGTATCATCACTTCACTTCTTAATTGCCTCACTTAGATTTAAAAAAAAAAAGAAAAAGAGGTTTAATTTGATTTCATTGTTTCCCACACCATTTAAAAATCAGATTGGACTATACATCAAGAGCTAGCAGTTCTCAGAATTCATTAAGAACACATGGTACACAATGTCAAGACTGAAAGTCTACTCAAAACATTGTAAGTTAAACTGAGGACAGACAGAGTGAAAAAGGGAACTTTCACTACACTCATTTCCCCACACAGATTCTATGCAACTTCAACAAATGCAGCATTTTAACCATGTTAATGCAGGTTGCTTTCCAGTCCATCCAGTTGAGGCAGTAGACTGGAGTTCAAAAGTTCCATTAATTTTACAATATAGTAGTAGACTATTTTTGACATACTGCTTATTCATGGAAGGAACAAATCCAGACCGACGCACTGATCCTATGTAGTTTTCTACAGCTGACAGTAGGGAGCTGATTACAAGAACAGCATCTAACTCTGTCACCCTGTAAGAATTCCTTCAATGACAGCACTAAGATTCCTGCACCACATAGCCTGTCTTCATGAAACTTGTGAAAAATTGCTCATCTTTCAAGCCTTTATGTCATCACATTTGATTTTTTTTTTCCTAGATGCATAGCAAAAGTTGCCTTATAAATTCAGCTGTCAGGGTTCCATGCAGGTTACACAACTGAAAGAAGCTCATCCCTGAATTATGCGCTGTTGCTCATTCAAGCACAGCAGGCTTGAATGGAACACCAGAAGGCTTTTAGAAATACTCAACATTTTAAATCCCATTTAAAGCATGTGGGCATGCAAGACATGAACTACAGGAACAGGAACAGTGAGTTTAGTTACTTGCTTGAAGTTACATAGCAAGTTAGTGGAAGAACTGGAAGTGGAAACAAGAAGTTGTCACTAGTTCCCTCTTTCTGTCACTAGTGAGTCTAGGAGGAAAGTGCCTGGCTCACTGACTTTTATCTGTCTTGAAACTACTTCCACAGTTAAGGAAAGAAACTGCATTTACCTGTTTTCCAACACTATTAATATCAAACTGCAACGGAACCCCTTTGGGAATCTTCTTCTCTTCAGATTGGTCCCTCTTCATCAGAAATGGTGGCACCGGAGTACAAGTTAATCGTAATTTCTGGGAACTGTGAAAGAAGAATGTTACAAAGGACACAGTGTATATGTGTTTTACGCAATAAATCCTTAATGCTGATAGAGGTATGAATTTTTCATCAAGCCATTTGATCAGGCTGGCTGAATAGCTGGAGGGCACAAATTGACGGTAAAAGTCAGGCAGAACTATAAAAGGGTAGCATTTGTTATTGTTATCAGACAGCAAGTGTCCCAACAGGAAGCGATCTTATCTTTTATCTCTCAATCCTACTGACAAATGCATAATTTGCGGTTAATTATGCCCATAAATACAAAAAATAAAAATTGGTACAGTCTTCCTTACAGATAAAATGCTACTAATCAAAAAAGCTACTCAAGAGATTTTTAAAATAAAACACCTCATGAAACAACAGTACCATCAACTTCCCAAAGATAAATACAGCAATGCTTTCTTAAGCACAACTCCAGCAGTATCTTTATGAATCAGGGAGGAACTATTACCATCACTCATCAACTAGATGCTCATTCATTTTATTCAGATAGGGGAGGAAACCAGCTGCAATACGGTCTGATTTGGAAGAGGCAGACAAGGTGAAAATCTACCAGCCCACCACTCTTCAACTCCATACACATCAAGCTCCTAACTGGGAGATGCCTTAAGAAATCCAGCTGTGATATTATTCAAATACAGCTCAGAAACACTCAGAAAGGGGACAGATTTAAAAATCTTCACAAGAAGCTGTGACGTTGAGGTCACCTAAAACGCTATCTGCAAGGAACATGCTAAATGGCTCAGAACAGTGATTTCAGCTATGTTAAGAACATTTCAGAACTTTTTTGCAAACTCACATTGGGCTTATGATTGCTCCTGGGTTGTCAATGGATACAGTCAGAATCCCTCCACTCGTGGTAGAAGTTCGCCATCTAGTTTGAAAACACAGAAATCACTTACAAAGACATTGCAGAAATTTCAGTCAGAGTATCTTTAAATGTGTGTCCAAAACACTGGCTAGTAAAGAATGTACAAGCTTTCGGAATATAGGTCAGTACAAAGACCACATGCAGTCAAACAATCTACAAGAAGCTTGGCCATTGATTCTTGTATCTTTTAGATTATCTAAACCTATTCAGGTGAGCGCTAGATCACAGGCTGGCAAGGTGTACCAGAACTATAGCACTGGCTGAAATGTTCACTTTTTTAAAACATTCAGTTTCCTTGCCACACATGGGGCCAAAACGGTCCTCACAGCAAATCAAAGAGGTGACAGGCTGCCCGTCTGCGGCATACGCTGCTTACTCAGCCTGTTGTGTTACCAACAAACAAGTTGCAAAGAACCTAGCAGGCACAAAATGATATAGGAAGAATACACGGGGGGAAAGCTGAGTGTCCACCTTGTGACCTGCCTTGCTTATTTCCAAACTGCTTCATAGGCTTATATGTATATTAAATAAAATGGAAATTACATCAAGAGCTCAGGAGAACATTGACATTTGAATTTTTCTTCCAGTCTATGCAGTATTCATGAGTGGTAGAGATTAGTCTGATCCTCTGAAGCTACCATCTTCCCCTCATTCCTGCAAGCATCTTATGCAAACAAACTGCTCCTGGTTAAATTAGAAGGTAATTTAGGAAATAACTGAGAGTAGGGGGAGGATCACTGTCACTCAGCTGATATGCCTACAGGAGAAAAACCACACCATTCAATAACCTTAGCCAGGAAGCCAGAACTAAAACAAGAATCATACTAGTAACCAAACTCAACTTTTCCAAATTAAATACTTACTGACGAGTTCTCTTTATTGTCTGATTATCAAGATCATCTGTTGACTGCACTTGGGCCTGCACCTGAAAACACATCAATACAGACACTGGATTTGAATACTGTTTCAATTCCCATTATAGCAGCTGGAAATACAGCAGTTCAAAAACAGAAGTTTAAAGCTGTTTGTACACTGCACAAACAGGGTTGTACTTTCAGAGGGCCTTCAAAGATAACTATCCTACTACTTTTGTAAGATATTGGAAAGAAATTACTTTAAGAACACAAAATGATTTAAACAAAGTTGTCAAATGACAGGAACTTAACCAATAAAGAGATGGAAACATTTTTAAAGACTATGTCAGCAAACATACACTTTACCAAGATACACCAAAATGTACCAGGCCAGCAAGAAAAACCTGGCTAGTTCCTAATCTGATCAATATTAACATACATAATACCCAATATGCCACTAAGTCCCACTGCTGTTTTAAAGGACTTCGGTTTTGTTTTTCTTCCTCCTGATCCTGTCTATAATTCTGCAATCCATGTGGATGGAAGACAGCAGCTACCTACAGTCACAACGATGGCAGATGTAGGATAAGGGCAAAAATGAAAACCAAGAACACCACTATCGTTCACTGCACACACTCTATTCTCTTGATTTTACTCAAAATAACTAAAAAATCCTTAAGTAACTAAAATAATAACTTAACTAAAATAAATAACCCCAAAATAACTAAAAAAAACCCCAAACATAATCAGTTTTTAAAATGTTTCTGCTCTATCCTTCACCCGAAGGCAACTTTTGAAAGGGGCACAGTGCTTTCTAACGCTGACTTTTAAAAGGAGAAATGAATAGCTCGCAACTACCCTCAAACACTCCAACAAGTTCCAGGCCCTTCAGAACAGTCCAGCTACACTGGAACAGGAAGCAAGACTCAGTTGGTAACAGTAACTGAAGAGGACAAGTACATTTCCCTAGAAGAACCCGTGCCTATTTCCCAGTCCACCTGAAGTTTCTACTCAGATCTGATATTTGAAGTTGATTCATTAATATCAGTATTATAGGTTAGCTTAGAACCTGCGGCACAATTTTGTTGTTGTTTTCAGTAATTTTTATTACCTTCAGGCCCCTTCTAAACAGGAAAGTTGCTTGACGAGTGTCTTTCTGCTGATTTAGTTTGTTTCCAATTCTGGCAAAAGTGGACGGCATGTTATTCCTGTAATTTTTATTAAAATATAGTTATCAAAGGCTCCACAGATAACACCTTAGAGAGACCACTATGAAAGTCAGGAAAGTGCCCAATACATCCCTACGGACATCTGCAATGCTGCCTCTTTGAGGCTGAACATTTCAGTTGCGATAAGCTTCTCATCTACTAGGAAATAAACACATTACTCATAAATGGAGAAATCACTTCTGTTACATAGAAGCCTAGCACTCCTATGTCACAGGACAGTATGATTATTAATTCTGCTTTTTACTTCACTCAGTATCCTTCAGCACTTTAAACATTGCTGATTAGATGAAAAAAAGGAGCAGTCTTGACATGTATAAAGAAGTTTGTTTACAGTTTCCACAATAGAGTCATATAGTAAAAATTTTCATCACGAAGACCAGTTAAGATGCCATTCATAACGGACATGTTAATTCCAGCACAAATAAAACATGCAATAGCTTCCATGAAACTGAAGATGGCACCATCTTCCACAAAGGCATTTTATTTAGAAAGTTCACTAAACCATGGCTGTTGCTTCAAAGCTACAGAAATCCACATTGGCCATTTCCATATAGGCTGCCTATGATTTAAATGAAGGCAGAATACCAGGTGCTCACAAATAGAGGTACTTCCTGAGTGCCCTACATGGTAATAAATATCTGGCTTTGTATCGAGACCGCATTTGTCCCATGCTCAGCTTCCAGGTTTGTAGAACTTCATACACATGATAGTCTTGACTGTATTACTATGGCCATCTTCTCTGGGACTCAGTCCTGTCAAACAAGACTCACTATGGAAAGTTGTCAAGAAGAGTTCAGAAAGCAGACTTGGTATTTTACCTTCTATTTAGTGGGGCAGGCCTCCTGAGGGCTGGAGCTTGTTTCCTCTGCATTTCAGATTGTCTCTGCAGGTTTGTTTTCTTTTTCAAAACTGGATAATTCCTCTGTGCATTCTTAAAAAACAATAAATGTATATATACTGTATACACACAAACACTTTTCCTTCAATTTCCATTTACAAACTGCATATAGAATACATTTGGCTTTGCCCACTTTTCACAATCTAGTATAATCTGAAAATAGCTTTTACACTTTCATGAATTCTATATTCCCCTCATTACAAGGCAAAAAAAAAAATAGTAGAGCTCAGCAGTTACTTTTTGATTACTGTGTCTCCCTAAACTGACAAAACACATGCCCCACACGTCTTTAAAATTACTCTTCTTCACGAATCCAAAAGCAATCCCTGTTCTGCAATACTGAATAAGATGGAGCAGGCAACAATGCACTGGAAGAGTGCGAAAGAGGGAGCCTACTAATGGAGTTAAGTATTTTGCAAAAACTTCCATTTCTGTAACAGGCACATGCTTAACACCTGCATGTCGGCTGAATCATTGGTTTGTAACAAAGAAATCCTAGTAAGTGAGCTTTTCTTGTAAAAATACAGTAACTACCTCCATACTTGCACAGAACATACTTCTGTACTTTAATTTTCATGACTTGCAACCCAATTAAGTGATAAAAAAACCTTTCAAACCTAGTCATTAACCACCCCCCTCAAAACAAACAAGAACTCAGCTAACTCATCCCCAATTTAACAAAAGGTTGTACTAGATGTCTCCATTTTATATTTCAGTAGCACTCTTCTGAAGCCATGGTATTTCATTTTTTTAATCTCTTCTTACATGAACCACTAGAATTGCATTAATTACCTTCTCGCTAAGTGGCTGTCTGTTCAGAGGACTAATTCCTTTGCGTGAACCCATTGCTTTCTTGGCTGCCAAGCCAGTTATAACTCCATAAGAACGCTTCTTCCCTGCTATCTTCTTTCTGCGTCCCAAACGATTTTTACCGTAACCTGCAACAAGCATGAAGAGTTCAACAATTCTTATTGTAAGAAAAAGCTTATAGCTTTAAGATGCTATGCAGGCAATGCAAGTTATTTGGCTGCACACTTTTTGCCTTAGACCAGAAGCTATCACTACGCTTGAAGACAATTTGGTCATTCAGTTATTTTAGCAGGTCTGGCCCAAGCCCTAGCACAACAATAAACAGCTTCTCACATAGATCACAGTTTTGCTCTAGTTCATTGCATTAATTTCTGTTGAAAATTTGTTATTTGACATGTCTACAGGGACAACTTAAGAGTCATTCTGGTATAGAAAACTACCAAAATATTCTGAAAGGGAACTTCATCAAGTGCTGAATAATACAAACCCAAACCAAACAACAAAAAAAACCCCACCAAACCAGCTCCCCACCCATTCAGCACACTTTAAATTACCAGTTTAGTTTAAAGAAAAGAAAAAAAAGCAACTTCAAAGCTTATTTATTTAGATCAGTGGTTCCCAAGACATGACTTAAAAAAAAAAGAATATAGCAAATGGCCCACAAAACCATATTAAACAGCGCATGAATTACATCACATTTAAAGTGTTTTCAATTAAAAGTCTGCATGGCAGTCTGGATGAAACTAAGAATTGAAAGCAGCCTTTGAATATAAAAGGCTTGTAAGTCTGAGGTCTGCAGTATAAACATCTGAAATCTCCAGTTGCAAGGGTTTGGTTAACCCTGTCTGGAGCCATTTAGCTTCACACTATGAATACAGACCATGCTTCAGTTTTATCCTCAAGTATCACCCTCTTTAGAACCTCAGACTGCAAGACAAGTTTAAGACTAAGGAGTCAGCTCTACAGCAACAGACACACGTAGCTTTGACATATCTGACTTCATAGCATCGATAATAAATCTGTGCTTCTTCACGAGACAGGAGCCATCAGATGAGGTAAGCCATTGATCAGAACCCACTTTAGATAAATTTGCTAAGGAGAAACTGCTATGTACCCGCATTTTGTGGATGGTTAGCAAATGCTCCTCTTCTCAAATAGAAAAGCTGAGAAACAGGGTTACTTAGGCTGAAAGGGACCTCACAAGCTCTCTGGACCAACCTCTGCTCAAATAAATGACAACCTCAAAGTTAGCTCAGGCTGCACAGGGTTTTGTGCAGTTGCATTCTGTGTATCACCAAGGACAACTTTTATTTAAATGAACAATGTTCTTCTCTCTGTTTCTCCCCCCAAAAGCTGAAAAGAGTCTCAGCTCAAGTTCCTCGCTTCTTTCCAGAGAGTTTGGCAGCCACTTCTAAAACCACAAGGAATTGAATGCTGTTGATTATTTGTGGTTTCTGTAGCTGTCCACAAACAACAGAGGATTTGCTACTTATCAGAATAACTTCAGTGGCAACAGAGCAGCAATAAATCTATCGGTCATAAGCTACTAATAACTAGAATGCTCAGAAGAACTATTTAATGATACCTTCTGCTCAAAAAACAATATAAAAGAGGTTTGCTTTCAATGGTAGAAAATATATAGAGCTGTATAGGAGGGAGCAGTTAAAGCTATTCACAACGTTTCAACATGTCATTAATCTGGTAATTTTGGGGAGGGAAAAAAAAAATTTGCTTTTTCCTAGAACAAGGGCAGGTAAGGAGGGAAGGTTCCAAGAGAGAAAAGTAACTGTCGAGACGGTTGTATTTAGAGTTTTATATTTGCAGCACAAAGTTCCTCCTAAAATTTAAAATTCTAATACTTGCTTCTTTTGTGCCCTTTGGATCATAAACAATTGCATTTGACGACTGCAGTCATAAATAAAAGCCTACAGGTTTGATAATCTACAACTTAAATTCACTTATTCTTTCACCTACACAAATATTCTTACACTTGGGCCTTATGATGTAAAATATTTTCGTGCACCGTCACCAATTTACTAAAGATGCACAAATTAAGAAACACTGCTATGTTGGCCTGTATAAAAAGCAAAAATCCTTTGAGCCCTGAGCAACACAACATTCCACTGATCCCCAAAGACATTTGTGTCTAAGATGCTAACTACGAACTGCTGCTACAACAAATATTAAGCAATGACAAAGATAAAATGGGGATCACTGTGAATACACCAGACAGATGTGTATTTGTTTTAAATGAATGCTACTAAACAAGAAATTGTATGTATTAATTTAAACACTTCATTAGCTTGGATTGAGGTGGTAAGTTTTCTGACTAGACAGTATTTTTTTCATATTTTGATAATCCAGTGCTAAAAAGGTACTCTTCAAAATGAAACATAAGCAAAACCAGTCTATACTTCAGGCAGGTGCTGGCCAGGTACCGGGATAAAACCTGGGAATAATTTTAGAATATGGCTCCTGTTTATAAAAAAAAACCACAAAACTGACAGTTACTCAGGGAACCTACAGTAAAGCTGCTGTTGTGCACTTTTCCTCTCTTCACTCCCTGCCTATATGATTTTTTTTCCCACTTTTGTATTCCACTGTAAAAACATTGGTTTAAGAAGGCTGACATGGTGCTTCCTTCGCATCCCAAGGTCTTAACAAGAAAAGCTGACTCAGACACTCTGCACTATCCATTTGTATACCCCAGAGGCAGCATTACAGTCTGCAGTAACGGCTATTTTGGGGAGGAGAATTCTACCTAGCAAATATAAATATGCTGGTTCTTTTGCACAAAGCTCTGAGCTCTGGCAAGGCCTCCACATTTCCTAATATACAGGCTTTGGCATAAGCACTCTTTCTATCCATCTCTGAGAAGGGACAAAGTATCAACACAATTTCCAAAATTAAAATAAATTTAAAAAAATCAGAAAGAAAGCCAATCCTTCCTTGAGTCAAATGGAGTCCATCAGGCACCTAAGCTCCCTGTTGGCCAAACATGTCAATGACTTTCTCACGCTGAACCAGAAGCAAAACCAAACATAAATGGATCACAAAGAACTGAATTATAATCAAAACTGCATATGACACTATTTGAAAGACACCTGATTTGACCATGTCAATCCATATATTTTCATTAGAAACATAGAATAGTTTGGAAGGGACCTTCAAAGGTCATCTAGTCCAACCCACCAATTGTAACCAATTAGGTTACATTTCAGCTCAAAAAAAATACTGCACAGTCCACATTATGTTTGACAGACACACCCTTCTGCTGTTGGATTCCCCACTTGGAGCCTGGTGTCCTGAACTGTCGAGTTCGATTCTGCTGAAGCCCTCTTTTCATTTTGGGGGAATACTGTTTTCTCTCTTCTTTCTTGTTCAGTTTAATTATATCATCTGTAAGCAGAAAATAAAAAAGAAAGATTCGACACGTTGCAGACATATTCTAGTTCTGAAGAAAAAACCCTATCGGGTTGGAGTCATGGGAAACAGACCAGTTAATCTTGCAAAGCCAGCACATACAAGCTAAGGTTCCAGAAACATCTCTATAAAACTTCCAGTCCCTGTTAATCTTATAGTACTTCCTTTATAATATAATGCCCTAGCAAAAGAGAAGCAGTTGCATACATCCAGAAGATCCAAGAGACTTGAAAGATCATGGCATTCCACCCAGCATGAAATTTTAAATTGAATGACTGTATTAGTTTTTGTATACCATTAAAGAGAAGGTAATCCCACCACCAACAGACTTTGCAGATTCCAGACAAAATGTCAGTTCAAGCCTTAGTTCTTTCATCTTAAGTTACTTAAGAAAAATCACACAGAAAGAACTCAGCCTATCAGTTATCTTCATGTGTTCACCGAGGTTGAGATGATGGGAAAAAAGCAAGCAAGACTTCTCTTCCCAGGTATCTGCAATCCAAAGCAATCACCTTATCTATTGTCCAGGGAAACAATGTTGAACAAATTATTATTTGGTTTAAGAATATGTGTAAGATAATAAACTGATGAAAAGTGAACAGCAGGTCTGTCAAGTGCGAATCACGCCACACCACTTTGATTTCCTTCACTGATCTGGTAGCCAGTTCAGGACATAAGAGTAAAGCAACAGATGCGGCATGCTTTTATTTGACTGTTAGCTTGTTTACAAAAACACCATAAAGGAAAATGTCAAATTATGTTTATTGCATCTAAATCAGGAGAGCACAACTGATAAAAATGTTACGTTTCAACAGGGAGCTACCACAAACAGGTGGACATCCTTTTTTGAGTCAGGGAGAGATGGGAACGGAGTTACTGTGTTTAACAGAGTTCAAATGGACTCGGATGGGGTAGAATGGAGAAAACAGTGTAAAAACAAATTAAAAAAATCACAACATATTGTTATCCAATGTTTTGTATCCTGCTGAAGTAAAGCTGAGAAAATCAGCTTACTTTGCTGCAAAAATGATTGAATATTTAGAAAAAATCTATTAGCATAAGGAATACCGATACAGGTCACCCAGGGTTTGAATCTTCTTTTCTTCTTTTCTAGGGGTCATTCCTAGAGCAAGGATTCCCAAACTATCCGTTTTATATGACAAAGGAAACCAAAGCCACTTCAAAATGGTATACAGCTCCAAAATAGCAGAAATGATCACTGCCAACAGTAGTACTCAACCAGGAGCATTATTTGAACTTAGCACCACTAATAAAGTGATGTTCAACAAAAAATAAAACTTCCAAAACTCTTAGAGCAGAATACGTAATTCTATGTAATGGCTGCTTCCATTCCTATGCACCTGCGATACAAAACTGCCACGTTCAGAGAGGCAGAAAAACTGCCACGGATCCCTGCTTCACAGTTCATCTGCGCCGCCTTAAATGCCATTTTTGCAAGTTAGCTGTTGCTGCACACAGGGTTACAAGTTTTTAAACAAAAGAACTTAAGTTCTTCAGATATTCTTTTATTTGGGGAAATGAAGGATATCTGGGACTTTATGCATTTGTTAGCTGAGAGACACTGAGGCATTCTCCTATCTCGCCTGAGATCAGAGATCAAACCTACAGCTAGAACAGCAGACTAATCTGGGAACATTATCAAACTGGAAGCTTAGCTTCAGATGAGTTGCAGATAACACACTAGCAACAAAAATAGGTTTAATCTTTATTACTACATGAGAAAATACTCAATGTTAAGATGGAGATCTTAAGGTTTCCTAGATTAATGTTGCGTCAGTTTTTTTGATATCACAACAAACGTGGGATTGCATCTTATCTTTGTTTACGCCGGACCACACAACGTTGACTTGGGGACAGTAGGCGTGGATGACACTGTTCTCCTGCAAGGAAACAAGTTAAGGGACACACCCACTCACAACAGCTTCTTAAACAAAACATCACCATGACACCACAACAGTCCTTTCCAATTTGCTATTAGTCAATGTCCACAACATTTAGTAGTGGCTAACTGAAAGGTTAATTTGGTCAAGTAAGAAACATTAGAATATATGAAAATAGACCTAGCCACTCAGAATCAATAACCCTATTAATCTTGGTAACCTTGGAAACAAAGATTCAGTGTGCTATACTACAAGTAAAAATAGATTTACAGATTTATAGGAATGCTGTAATGCTAATCCACATTCAGACAAACTCTAAACATCATTTCACAAGTTATCTCCATTGCCAAAACAAAGAACTCCACTGGATCATTTGCAGAAGGAAAAATTGTACAAATCCTCGTATTTTAAGGTGGTCCACAAAGGCCGAGTCTACTGTTAACATTCTAGTTCACACCGTGATTTCACTTTTTGAAGCAAGTCTCCTGATAGCACCTATCTACCATGCTCTGGTAGCGTCATGGTGCAGTCTTGGAGCATAGAAAACCAAATTTTTTGGATAAAACTAAACTGGAAGATGCACTCCAGGAACACACCAAATGTGTCCCCAACTGTTAAGGGGACTCAGTGTATAGGACCAGAACAGAACTACTCTGAGTTACCTATTTGAAATATATATATAGCGTGCATGTCAGTTGCTCAGGCACACTGAAGAGACACAGCTCTGCAGACCTGTAATGAGGCTGTGCGACTTCCTAACACACACAACCAATGGGAAGACAGGGCAGAAAGGGGTAATTGTCACAGGAAACTACATGGTAGAGACAACATCATGCTTGATCTGACCGGTGAAGTATTACAGAGGGGTTACAAAGGAGACTTGCCGTTACCCATTTCCAAGCCTGGGAACAAAAAAAGGGCAAGGCCGGCTAAGCTGCAACCTAGCCAACCCCCGCCCCTGCAATTACGAACGCCAGGCGAGACCCTGGGACGCTCCCCCAGGGCCACCCAGCAGAGGACCCGGGCACCGCGGGCCTGACTGGCGACAAACGCACGCAGCGCCCCGGTCTTCGGCCTGCTCCGGACACCCAGATGGAACAAAGGGGACCCACCGCGCTGAACCCGGCTCCTTCCTAACTAGGGACAGTGACCCCCGGGCCCAGACCCCCGGGAGCCCCGCTGCCGCCGGGGGCACAGCCGGGCCTCGCCTCCCGTCCCCGCCACGACGGGCCCGCAGGCCCCCAAAGCCTGCCTCGCATTCCGGCCCCCGCCGCGCTCTAGCTGTGGTAGGGTCCAGCCCCCCTCCCCCGCCCGACTTGGCGCAGGCCGCCTCCCTACGCCCCCCGTTGGTTCCGCCCGCGCCGGTGCCCGGCAAGGCCTGTTGGTTCGTTCTGCCCCCCCGGCCCTACCGCTTGGTTCAGCCCGCGCCCCTCCGCCCTCTCCCCCACAGCGGCGGGCCCGAGGCGCTCTCCTCACCGAGGGACATGTCGATCTTCTCCAGGCTGTCGCTGCTGCCGTTCCGGGCCCCCGCCGCAGCCGAGGAGCCCGCAAGCGGCGCCGCAGCCCCGAACCCGCTCATGGCTGCCCGCAGGACCACCTCCCCTCCCCGCCTCAGCCGACGGCCAGCGGGCTGCACGCATGCGCAGGGTGCGGCCGCGCATGCGCCGCAGCCCTCCCCCGCTCAGGCGCCGGCAGCTCGCGCACGCGCAGTAACCTCTGCTCAGCACTGGAAGCAGACGCCTGCGCCGAGGAGAGGAGCTGCCTCCCCTCTTCCACCCCCTCCCGCTCGGGAACTGGCGCGCCGCCCCCTGCTGGCCGGGAGGAGCAGGTACAGCACGGGGAGTGGCGGGGGTCCGGGCGGGGGGCGGCGGCGGCCCAGCGCGGTACCTCCGCGTCGCCTTTGGAGCTGCCGCCCCCGGCGCCCGCACAGCCGCAGCCCGCCCCAGCGGCTGCCGGGGTGCCGCGGGGTGGACCCCCGCTGCCCGCTCCCCTCAGAGCCTGGGGCAGGGGGCGGCCTCGGGGTGCCGCGGGCGGTGGCAGCGCCGCGCCTGGGCCCGGGGCGGCCTCGGGCCCGGCGCGTGGCGGGGCCCGCAGGTAACCGGCTGGGTGCGGGCGGCCGGGCCGTCTGGAGGCCGCTTGCAGGCGGGCTTCTCCAGGGACAGCCGACAGCGGGTGTCCTTGGGAAGGGTAAGGGCTTCCCCGCCACATCGGCCTGGGGAGACCGGGGCCTGGGAGCGGCGGGCCGTGCTGGGAAGCAGCGCTGCTGCTGCTGGTGGGGCGCCGTGCGGCCGGGGGCTTGGGGGAGCGGGCAGTTGTGCCGCAGGGCATGAAGTCGTGGGCTGACCGGAGAGCGATTGAGTGCTGGGGTGCTGCAGGGTAGGGGAGAGGGTGTTCAGCTGGGAAGCTGAACGCGGGACGACTTTGCCTGCGATCCCAGGGCAGTTGAGAGAAATAACCTGTTCTGTAAAGAGCCGGACCTGCGCAGGCTAGTTTCTAACACAATTGTCTCCAAACGTCAAACAGCAGGGTTCAAACCAGGTTCCTATTTCAAAATACCATGTTAGGCTTAAAATTACTATTTAAAAAGAGAACAGCATGACTATTGACATTTTGTTTTCTTTGGGTTCTTTTCAGAGTTGTCTTTTCCAGCTTGTGGTCAGAATGACATGATTCAGAAATTCAGAAAAGAAATTAACAACTTGTTTTTTGAACATGGAATCTAGTGAAACCTTTTTTCCCTGCTGTATATTTGCATTCTTTGGAGCTGTGTGTCTTGGTGGTTCAACAGGACACACATACCTCATGGTCAGCTGGCTGCTGCTGAGTGAGTTGTAACAGGGCTGGGATCTATCTCTTTTCACTCTGTGGCACTTCCTTCATCCGACACTCCCTTTATTAAATTTAAGGGATTGTAATTATCTTTGAAATCTCTACATCTTGCTCGTAGTTGGTTGAAATTGGTCACTGAGTTCCAAAGATAGTAAAGGAAGGAGCAGATGGGCAGAGGTGATCGCAGAGGCTGGACTTCGTTCAGAAACCAGGCAGTAAATGCTGGAAGGAAAATCCGTATCGATTTCCTCTGTTCACAATGGTCACCTGGCATTACTGTCCACATCTCCCTGCGTGTTCTCCTCCTGTGTCCTCCTCAGCTGTGCTGAGGCTGCCATTCAAAAGTTGACCTCCCTCGCCCTTGGCCTTCAGTAGGCTTTGCAACAAGACCAGGGCATAGCTTGTTTTAGGGTTTGACTGACTGCCTCCAGAGAGGGGGAGCTGCATACTGAGACTGCAGGGACTGTGTTGCGAATGCCCTTGGGCAGTGTGCTGGTTTTGGCTGGGATAGAGTTAATTTTCTTCCTAGTAGCTGGTATGGGCCTCTGGTTTGGATTTAGGTTGAGAATAATGTTGATAACACATTGATGTTTTCATTATTGCTGAGCAGTGCTTACACAAAGTCAAGGCCTTTTCTGCTCCTCACACCTCCCCACCAGCGAGCAGGCTGGGGTGCACAAGAAGCTGGGAGGGGACACAGCTGGGACAGCTGACCCCAACTGACCAAAGGGATCATATCCCATACCATATGACGTCATGCTCAGCATATAAAGCTGGGGGAAGAAGAAGGAAGGAGGGGGCGTTCGGAGTGATGGCGTTTGTCTTCCCAAGTAACCGTTGCGCATGATGGAGCCCTGCTTTCCTGGAGATGGCTGAACACCTGCCTGCCGATGGGAAGGAGTGAATGAATTCCTTGTTTTGCTTTGCTTGTGTGCGTGGCTTTTGCTTTACCTATTAAACTGTCTTTATCTCAACCCATGAGTTTTCTCACTTTTACCCTTGCGATTCTCTATACCATTCCACCGGGGGGAGTGAGCGAGCGGCTGTGTGGGGCTTAGTTGCCGGCTGGGGTTAAACCACAACAGGCAGGAATAAATATTTCCATACGCATGACCTTACACACAAGTCCTTGCAGTAGGAACACTCCCACATTTCATTAACTGCCCACATACTCCATATGCTCATTTGCTAAAATAAATACTCCGTGGCAAATGCGATATCCTAAGTACCCAACACACTACCAGCTCCTCGTGTGTGTAATCCCTGGCACAGTTCTATCCTGCTGTGCTGGGAGGCACGTACACCTACACCGGCCTGTGCACCTTAACTGCAGAATGGGAGATCTCTCCAGGAGTATGATCATGAAAAGCAAGAATGAGAGGAGAGTGGAGGCTTTCTGGCCTCTGTCCTGTACTACAGACTGGTGATAAGGTCTTGGCCTCTCCATTTACACTCTTTATGCTTCTCTTCCCTTTTAAAATAAGACCAGTAACGTGCTCCTGGATGTTCCTCTTGCTGCTTTCTACTGGCCAGAAGAGAATGGCTCAGCTACTGTCATAGGACGCCTTCAGGTAGTGGGAGATTTTCCCTTCAAGCAGGAGGAGCTCGTGACCACGGTGCTGGAGGCTGAGAGTTCCACCCCGTTTTCTTCTCTGTGTTCTCCATGTGCACCGTAAGTTCAGACATGGAGTCTTGGAGCCACATATTTGATAATTTATGCATTTTCCTCCAGATGATAAGTGGGATTTGATGACAAGTTATTGATGACAAGTGGGACTTGAGATTCTTAAAGTCAGGCTACATTTCTAAAGGGAAGATGCTATTGCCAGATGACCAATAAATACTAATAATAGAGGTGTCAAATAAAAGATGTATTTTTAAAAAAAAACCCTTTAAACCAAATTCCTGTGATGCTGTAGGGTGCAGCTCCATCTGGTGACTGTGTCACACTGATAAACAAATGCTCTGTTTACCCAAAACAAATATGCTAACTGCAAAGGTGGCGGATGCTGCCTGCCCTCGTGACAAGTGGAAATCAGACAAAAATCCAGATTGTATCACAGCCACAGGTTGCATTTATTATCCAAACAGGACACCAGCTGCCTGCTGCTCAGCACAGAAAACCAGGCAGAGGTTCTGATCCTGAAGAGTATTTTTCTTCTGTGTTCAAAATGGCTGAAATGCCGTAGGGATCATGGAGGCAACCATGCAAACATCAGCTCTTGGTTTTCTGTCTAGCTCTCGGGATTGTGTCAGTATCTAGCCCCATGACAACCGTTCCACGTGGCATTCACAGTTACAAGAACTAGTACTTTAAACGTATAAAGTACTGTATAACTGCAGCCCTGCTGAGTTTGTATCCACTGTAAGCAAACAGTGTGTCTAAAGCATCCACAGCCTGTAGTAAGTTTGGGGGCTGGTTCTTTCCTGGGCCTTCCCCAGGCTCTTCCTGAGCACCAGTTGTCTCCTCACAAAAATGAGACTTCACGGGTTGGCTGCCCAGTAACCCCTGTTATTACGGTACATTGTGGAGGAATCGCAGACTAGATGTCACCTGCGGAACATCCTGGCTGAAATTCAAGTGTTACAATTACCAAGCAGAAACCACACCCAAAGAATCAGGTATTAAATGCACTTATAGATTTAAAGCAGAGGGGACCATCTAGTCCAAGCTGTATGTTGCGGGCTGTGGAATATCACACCTGCATTGATCCCAGAAACAGGTGAGCTATTCAAGTGCATCTTCCAAAGGAGGTCTCTGCTTCCCCTGGGGGGTTGTTCCAAGGCACAGGCACTACCCCTATTAAAAATAGCTTCTTATTCCTAACATGAAATTGTCTGGCATCTACCAGTAACTTCCAATTCTGCCTTCTCTGTGAGGTTTAATGAGTAAAGAAATTACATTGAGACAATAACTACCTTTATGTCACCCAAATCTTCTCCAAACAGCAATCAGGTCTGAGAGATTCCAAATTGTGCTACTGTTCAGCAAAACGATACATAGATGCTTTCATACATTCACAATTGTTGACCTCTATTGGCAATCCTCAAATTTTACACTGGAGGATTAATCTCCAGTTTAGTCTCAGCGCAGTCGCAGAAGCTAACACATCTGGGTGTGACTATAGGCTCTGTCTGATCAGGCTTATTTTTGATGGAATGGTTTTTCATGAGCTCTCTAAATTGACATCGGCATTGACAATAGTTAAGTAAACAGCATCTATTAGTAACATATGCAAAACAACATAATGAAGCAGGGGAAAAGGAGAGATTTTCTGAAGAAAAGAAATTTAAAAACTCACTGTTAAGCAACATCCAGGCTATTTCTCACTCGTGGAATCTTGTAATTACCAATTTAGAAGCTAAATTAGATCTGTCAGCTTCATCTGCATGCTCCATTTCACCAGGCGTGATCATCTAACGATGATTTTACAATACGTGTCTTGATGACTTTATTTTCTTTGATATCTTTACTGTGAGAGTTAACACATAGTCTGATGCCCTGATACCAAACATGCCATATGCAGCCAGTGTTTTCAACCCACGCGATCAATGCAGTAGGCTCTATGCAAGAAAATTTCTGCCTGCCTGACAACCATGCTGGAAGTTGTTGTTCCACACTTGCATACAATTACTATGTATGGGGAGTCCTAGTCTCTTAATGAAGTGCCTTCTGAAAAACGTTTTGTTGTTGTTATTGCTTTAAGAATAGCAGTATTTAAGAATGCCGCTGAAGTACTGTACTGGTAAAATAAGCCACATAGAAAGTCTCAGGTCAAGGGTTGTGTCGTCATATATGCAGCATCAGTGAGCAGCATATACTTATCATTAAAAGTAACACTTATAGGAAATTTCCACTGCAAAAGACTACCTTTGGTTTCTGAAGCATCAAACAACTCTGGAGACATATCTGGGTTTTGTCTCCTATAAATAATCTGTCATTGGCTGTTCTCAGTCTGATGGCAGCAGCATCACTTTTTCCTTTTTCATTTCACTGCTTTTTAGTGGAAAGTACATAATTCTGCAATCTTTTTCACATCCTCTTTACTGTGGGCAACAGAAAAGAAACCTCTTTCCGTCTGTCTGTCTGTGCTGGTATGTTCAGTGCATGAGCTGTCTCTCGGGGACACGGTGTTTGGTTTTTTCCTTGCCATCGCAATTTTCTCACCATCTCTGAAACAGGATTTGGTAAGCGGCTATCTCAGTTAGCGATTATTCTGGTTTTACACTGTGGTGCAGCAAAACCCCAGTGCAAACACTTTACTCAGAGGGCTTAAGTAACGCGATTGGCAACTCCGCTTTCGCACGCTGAGAACGGCGTATGGCTTCGGGGTCCTACAGCAGCGTCCGCCAAAGACACACACCTGTGTGTAGGGACCTACAGGGGTGACGGCGGGATGGAGGACGCCGCAGCCGGGCCCGCCTGCCTCGCCCGCCCCGCTGCAGCGCCAGAAGCCGTGCTTGACAGGAAACCTGAGGGCCCGTTGCTCCCCCCTCACCTACTCACGCAGGACGTTGACTCACGGGGCGTTCGCTCTCTGAAGGCGGCAACAGGGCTGTCGCGAAGGCGGAGGACGCCGAGGGCAGTGCAGAGCTCAGGGGCGGGAAACTGAGGCGAACCGCCCGCCATGATGCCCGGCCCCCGCCTCAGCGCGGTCGCGCGCAGTGCATGCCGGGAGCTGTAGTTCTTCCGCCGCGCGGAGGGTGCCGGGCAGCCGCGGTGCTCGGCGGGAGCTGTAGTTCGTGGCGGCGGCGGGGCGGGGCGGGCGCTCGCCCCCACGTGACGGTGGCGCGGCGGCAGCGGGCGGCGGCGGCGGGGCCGCGCGCGCCCGGGATGGAGGTCGGGCCCCGCGAGGGGCGCGCGGAGAGCAGGTGGGGCCGCGCGTGGGGGCACGGGGTGACGCGCCAGGGTGCGCGGGGGGAGAGCGACACGCGTGTGCGGGAGGCCTGGCACGGCGGCGGCGGTGCGGTACGTGTGCGTGTGTGTGACACGCCGGTGGGTGCGTGTGTGAGGGCAGGACACGCTGAGGAGGTGTGAGTGTATCGGCGACAGGGCCTGCGTGGGCACGCGGGGGAGGCATGACATGGGGGTGCGTGGTGGGCAGGGCACGCTGCTCTGCGTGTGTGTCTGTGCCGGGGGCGTGGGGGAGCGTGGTGCGCTGAGGGGCACGCTGTGCGTGCCGGCACCAGGGGCGAGACACGCGTGGGGGCAGGGTCTTGTGCGTGCACAGGGGGCGCACGCGTGGGGTAACGGGGTGTGCGTACAAGTTATCTGGGACACGGCAGGGAGCACGGGATGTGCGTGCAAGAACACGGGTGGCAGCAGTGCTAGTGTGCGCTGGGGAAGCGCTAGGGATGCGTGGGGGTGTCCGGGATGCCCCTGGGGAGTTCATGTGCTGCGTGGGCGTGTGTGGGAGCGCGTGTGCACGGGGTACCTGGCAGTGAGCTGGGAGAGAGCAAACCCCCGGTGCCGGGTGGGCATCGGCGCTCGCAGAGCATGCCGCTGCCCCCGCTTCGGTCCCTCGTGGGGAGGAAGCAGGCGATGAGCTGGGCTGCTAGAGCAGCGTGTGGCCGCCGTCACCCACCCGGGGCCAGCACACCGCCCTGCTCCCTGCCCCGGGCAGGCGTCTTGGCCGCTGGAGGGGCAGTGACGGCTGCAGACGTGTGCCCCAGTACCCGATGCTCTGTCTCCACTATGATGGTGACAGCAACTCGCCATCAGCCGTGGCCGAGGCGGCAGCTGCCGAGGCTCTGCTTGGCACGCCGTGGCGTAAGGGCGAAACCGTCCCGCCCTGACGCCGCGCTGCCGTTCTGGTGGCTCTGCAGCTTGCTGCTTTTGGATCATGTCTCCTCACCCTCCTGGCAGTCGGCTGCCCCGACTAGGTGCTGAAAAGAAATCTTCAGCTTCTCTTTATTTCTGAAGGCGAGGCCCTGCGCCTGCACGTGGCTGGCGGTGCGAATGGCCGCGCCGCGGTGGCTTCGCCTGCGTGGTCTTATTTTATGCTTTAGGCACGGTTTTCCTTGTTAGCATTTATAAAAGCAGCAGAGGTTGTTCCCTGGAGGTGTTTTGATGACGAGTCCTATTTACTTCAGGTTTTTGCATGTCTTCGGCCTTTGCTTTGTGCTTCGGTTTTGCCCTGGTGCTCACAAGGGCAGGGTGGGTGTTGGATGGAAATGGGAGTGTTGGCTGGGGAGGAGGGAACAGCTGAAACTTGATATGGGAGAGAAGCATTCCTTATCTGAGGGGCTCAGCTAGCTGCTCTATTCCTGCTAGCAGTGTCAGCTGGGAAAATGCTACTGGTGCTTTTAAAGCTGCAGCGCAGGTTTGGGGTGCCTTTTGATTTGCAGGGTTCGAGCTATTCTCCCTCTTTAGCTAATGCTTCAGACCCAGCAGGTTCAGAAAGGTAAAAGGAATTGACTGCATTCACTACTTCTTCTTTCCGGAATTATCTTTGTGCATTTTCTTGCCTTTGCAAGTGCAAGTCCTGCACTACCAGACTCTACCATCGTGTGAGTAACAGGCCTGACGTGGTGCCACCCCCAGCGCTCCCCCGGGGACGAGGAGGGCATCGTCCCCTCCGGTGCTGACACACGAGGGGGCCTGCTTGTTCTCCTGGCTGTCACTGGTGCACTGGGGAGGATCCTGGCGTGGGCCTTGCACAGCCTCGTTGTCCTCTGTGCAAATGGTTTAGCATTTTAATTCCCAGGGAGGTGCCATTTCACTATAGATTGTGGCCGTGACTGATAGCGATAGGATAGAGGTCACTGGATCCAGCTTCCCATGGATCATGGGAAACACTCTCAGCGCCTTGGAGTGGCGGGTGGGTGATGTGAGGGATGCAGCCCCGGGGGGAGCAGAGGGGCCGTTGCTCAGCCGGGCAGGTTAGCAAAGAGCTGCCGCCTTCGGCTCCAGCGCCAGCGAGGCCCGGGGACGGCAGGGCCAGAGGAGAAGGTCCCTAAGAGGAACCAGTGCTGGGAGCGATGGAGGAAGGTGAGCAGCTGGTCCCAGGGAGGTGGGTTGCGGCGGGGGTCTGCTCTGCGTGTCGCTGCCTCTGGCTGCCTGCTTGCTTGTTGCAGCAGGTCCTGTGCAGATCGAAATCCGATGGACACTATCCCCGGTCCACAGGTTGTGGTCATCTGCTTGTGGGAGGCTTCGCCAGGATGAGCAGGCAAAACTATCTGCCATGCTGGGAAAAGGCTGAAAACCACCTTTAATCTCTATTTACTTCCCTCTTCCTTTGCCAGTGCAGAACCAGAGTGCTCTGGCGAGCAGCAGGTCTGGGCTGCGTTTGCTGTGGGAGCCTTTTGTGGTTGTGCCCCCAGTTTTATACCGGTGCAAGCTTTTAGCACCGGTGCAAGCAGCCCTGCGTTTCAGTTTCCCAGCCAGCCTGCTCGGCTCTCCCTGCCTGGTCACTGCAGGGCTGTCCCGCTGGGCTGGCAGAGCTCTTCTGCCTTCCTCTGCCTCGTCAGCCGCTCCCCGTGGCTGCAGATGAATTGCACGAAGCCTGCTTTTCTTTTAATCCCATTTCCCAGCAGTGCCGAGCGTGCCGGAGGAGCAGGCGGGGGAGCCCGAGGAAGGGGGCTGCTGGTTGTCTGGGAGACCCGGGGACGACGAGGCGGGAGCAGGCTGTGCGCAGCGGTGGATTATGTGGCGCCTTCGGGATCTGCAGGAGGAACCGGCAATCGGCACGGGAATGTCCTTGGAGATCTGGTGGAAGTCCCTGTATGACCTTGGCATCCTCACCCCAGCCTTTTTAGCTCGCTAAGAAAGATAGAGAGACTCCTCCAGGTAGAGGACGGTTCAAGCTGCCATTGCTAGATGCCTCCTGCAGAGCACAGGCAGACACGCAGCAGATGTTGTTTGCGAGAAAGACAAGCTTCACTCTTTTTTGAATACTAGCTACCTGTGTGATTCTGTTTTGGAAAGTAACCAGGGATTGGTTTTATTTTAAATGAAGAAGGTCACCTAGCAGCACGGTTCGCTGCCTCTGCTGTGAGTCACCTTTGCTGACTTGGACCAAGAGAAGTTCCCACCCCTGCTGGCGTGGAGGGGCTGAGAAAGCCTTGGGTGAGCAAGCAGTATCTCCCTGACGTTAGCAGCAGCAGCAGCAGCATTAAGCCATTTCTTGCTCCAAGGCTGGATTCTGTCTTTTATCACTCCAGCACAAAAGGTTCAGTTATATTTGGAACAGTTCCTGACGGCGGGACGATGTTGTTGCTGTACCTGAAGATAGAGTTTGTGGTGATAAAGCAGGGAAACTCAGTGCCAAGTTTACAGAGCTGGTGGCTAAAATTGGAGGCTGGATCAGAGGTCGTCTTTAAGGAGGGAAAGGGATGCGGCTGAGGTCTCACCGGTGCTCCACTGGTGATGGCCTCTGCAAATACCCTCGGCTCTTCTGGCAGGGGGACCAGGCTCTGCTAGAGCAGGAGAGCAGAAGCACGTGTGGTTCTTGCAGGGGAAGCTCTGCTCGTGTGCTGTGACCTCTCTGGGGTGTGTTGCTCACTTTGCCCTTCCTGTGAGTTGGGGTGTTTTCATGATGTGATATGGATTGGCCTTACCCCATGTCAGGTTTTCTTTAGCACTAGCGAAGGAAAATTCTCTTTATTCAGGAAAAACCAAGCAGATTTCTCAGTATTGCTCTGAACACCTGCTGAAACAGGGAACTTGAGGGCAGCTGGGACCCAGGCTTTTGCCGTCCCTCCTGGCAGCCCAGGCTCAGACTCTGTCAATGGGAGGGAAGCAAACCCTGCTGCTAATTCAGGGTTAACCCACAAGTCCAGTTCAAGCTGAAATGTGGTTAGCCGCACTCTCTCTCGATGTCCCTACCACCTGCAGCCAACTATATGGGTCTTTGTTTCTTCAGCCTTGTGTCACTGTATGCTTTTCAGCATGCGCCATGTTCCAGCCCAGAAGCAGCTGGGTTTTGGGTATCAGCAGGGTCTTGTGCATCCAACTTGTGAACTGCTTTGGGCCAACAAGTCCCACGGGATCCTTACTGTCTTGCAGGGATTTAATTCACTTTTGGTAGCTTCTGAATCACCTCTGCAAAGGTGCTTTCATTGCACTGCTTGTTCCCTATGTGCTTCTGAGTTCAATGTTTTAACATTTTGAGGTTATTTTGTTCGAGGATTGCTTAACCTTAGTCTCCCTGTGCTAGGAGGGAGCTGTGACTCCAGTCTGTTGGATCCTGGTTTCCTACCTCTGGGGAGATGCACGACTCCTCCTTTAATGAGACAGGTCATTTGGTAAGGCACGGCTCTGCGTGTCCTACCCCCACATCCTTGTGTGCATTGCCTGCTTTTTATAGCATGAAATAACAGGGAGTTTCCCTGACTCACTGACTTGGAAGATCGGCAGCGTGGCTGAGCTTTCACTTGCGTTTCCTAACTCTGAGCTTAGAAATATTTTGGGGAGGAGCTGATGAACTTTTGAGCTCAGTGGCTGCAGATGCTCTTTGACCGGGGATGATGCCCAGAACTGCATCGCCGGTCCCCGGTCAAAGAGCATCTCCATCCCTCAGGGCAGGGATGAGAAAAGCCCATAAATTCAGGAGAAAGGCTGGATCAGTTTTCTGCGTTTCCCTGAGTCGGATCTCCTTCAGGAAGCTGCTTTTGATTTATATCCATGCTTTCTTCTTCAGTCTCTCCTGAGACAAGCCCTGACCATGCTTGTTAGTCGAAGTACATCATAAACATATACATACTTCTTTATGCATTGCAGCTCTGTTTTAGAGCTCCTATGCTGCCAGGGTGACGGGCTTTGCTGGTGGAATGGGTTGGCTTCTGCATGGTTTAAGCTTAGGTGGGCACTGAAAGTGGTGAGGTTTCACTGGGGAGATCTTGCGAAGAGCGTGGATGGAGAGCTTGAAGTAGAGCCAATATTTGATGATCTGCTTGTTCACTTAATCAGTTTTGCAATAACAAACAAGTCGCAGAAAGAGAATATTGATGAGAAAAGCTTGGTTTTAAGTGTCAGGATTATGCTACTTTTTAGTGTCCTTCTCTGTGCAGCAAGAGGGGCGCAGCCCACACTTTCGTCCACAAGGATGAAAATGAGAGCAGTTTTAAATAATGTTGTTTATTTAAAATTTATTTTCCTTTTTTTTTCTTTTGCTTTGGAAATCTGGTTTGTTTTGGGCAGTGAGAGGGATTAACGGCTGAAACACTGGCTTGTTTCTTGCCAGTTGAAAGGCTGGACTTTCATTCTAAGCTGTCACCCGCAGTGCTTTTGTTACAAACCCTGCAGAGGCACCATTTTTTGGCATTTACACCCCCAAATATACCTTGCAACATTCCTGTTGCTTCTGAGAGAGTGACTCCTATCTGAATACATATTTCTGACAGCTGCTGTTCCTCTGGCAACACTCTCAAATGGCTTGAGGGGGGATCTCAGTCATCCGATGCTTCCTTCCCCAAAGTTGCTTTTGCATAGGCAAATGACGTTACCCCTCTGCACCGTCACTCCCGCTTTATGGAGGATAATGGTGATTCCTTGCTGTACGCAGGGCAGCCGAGGGGATTGATGTCGATGAGAAATGCTGTGCAAGCTCTAGAGTACAAACTGCAGTTTGCAGTTTGCTAATCTCTGTCTAGAATGTGATGAACGCTTTTGCAAGAAAGTCAGCTTGCACCTACAGCAGCTCTGGGGCCAGAGAGCAGCTGTACAGGTGGAGATGCAGATGAAGAGTTGCCGAACTCGGAGTGGAGCACGTCTGCACCCTGACCGTGCTGGAGTGCTCGGTGCGGTGCACATTGCTCGGGGAGTGCCGCGCTCTGCAAATGCAGGTGCAGCCCAGCCAGGGTCTGCTAGGGGTGGTGGACATTGTGGTGTTGCCTTACAGGTGCTGTGCTCCTGACGTGCTGCTGCTCTGAGCAGTCTCTGATAGAGCGTGTGAATGAAGCAAGCAAGAGGCTGGCTGGAAAGATGTCCTCCAGCTTTGTTGGCCTGTACTGAGCAAGTGGTATATTGCAGGAGCCATCAGTCTTTGTTCTGGGTGCCTCCCGAAACCACACTGGTGGTGGCTACCAGTCATCACAGGCATCATTACGATAGGGCCTCTTGTCCACAAACCATGCACAGGAGACCACAGAGAGGCGTAAAGTCCTTTAGCTCACCTTTGCTAGCTTGTGGACCGCTGAAGGTTTCAGCCTGACCAGAGTCTCCTTGGAGAGAGTGCAATACCGTGGTCCTGTTGTGAAGCTCCTCTTGCTGTATATCTGATGCAACTTGCTGTGTTCCTTTGCAGGAAGGAGCATTGGAAGCTGCTAGGCAACCTGAAGACCACAGTGGAAGGCTTGGTGTCTACCAGCAACCCGAACGTCTGGTCCAAGTATGGCGGCTTGGAACGGCTCTGCAGAGACATGCACAGCATCCTCTACCACGGGCTCATCCACGACAAGGTAGGGCTCTGTCCTGCCAGCACTGCTGTCTGTCTGTAGCAGCTTGGTGCCCGTCATGAGCAGGTGGGACAGTCCTGTCTGCTTGCAGCTTGCTTCAGTGTTCGTAGCACGGAGTGGGTACAACGCTTGTAGCAGCGTGGGAAATGATCGAAGCAGGGACTGAGCTTGCCTGGCAAGTGCTGTGGTTGTCAGAGGGACCTGGGCGCATGTTCTTTCTATCTCATCCACCTTCGACGTGGTTTTTCTAAGTACCTGCGCCCTCTGCAGTGAGGCCAGCCCCTCTCTCCTTTCATTCTGCTGCAGCCAAGTGATAAAGCTGCATTTGCAATGAATCAGCCATGTATCATTTGAACTTGGACAACTCTCCAGTGAGGTCTGGCAAGAGAAGCCTCACATCTTTACTGTTTCTGGTTAGCTGTGTTAATAACAGGAGCTGGCAGCCAAATCCGTGCTCTGCATGAATGGGATCTCTCTTTCCAAGCTCTCGTCGTGCCTTGCAGTTGCTCACCCAGACGTTCTTCCTTCCGTGGCTGCCTGAAAGAATTTCTCCTTCCCGCTTGTGTGCAGAGGCCTGAAGATCTCCCCTTCAGCTTGCAATTACCACTACAATTAATTTACAATGGAAAGTTGAAGCAAGTTTGCAAGGCATGCCTGGGGGCAGGCTTCCCGTCGCGACTCTGTCACCCAGACAGCGATGCAGAGCAGCGAGCGATGCAGAGGAGCCCCAGGCAGCTTGCACGGGCCAGCTGGGTGCAGGAGCAGGAAATCCGCACCTATGCAATGCTGCACCCAAGCTAATAAGCCTCCAGGGAGAGCGAGGCTGGCAGCTCATCCCAGCAGGGTGCTTTGATCCCTGGATGTATTAGCTGCAGTCAGCACTCGTTGCGGTGCTGCTCTGTTCCCGTTAGTCCCCAGTGGTGCGGGCCTTTGGGAGATCCGCAGAGAGAGGAGTTACCTTTTACATGTGAGGAATGCAGCGCTCCCTTCTGATAGACGTGCTGGTAACAGACTTCAGGAAGTGAGATTTAATTTATTTATATTTGTCTGTCTATTGGTAACAGTTCATGCCAGACCTGCAAAGCTGGACGGTGTGTCACCTTCCTCAGTGCTTTTACTAAAGGCAGGTCTTTTACTTAGAAATGTCTCCCCTGCTTGAGCACGTGTGACACCAATCAAGCTGTGAGAGCTGCAAAGGGAGGCCCATAAAAATACAGCTTCTTAAGAGCAGTTTTCTCATAGTTGCTCCAGCGAAACACATCCTTTCACTTATTATTTCCTTTTCAACTTTTTTCCTACAACTGGGAATAAATTAAAAAAAGGTAAAAAAATCCATATGTACATGTTAAGAGAACTAGGGTAAGAGGTTTTTAAACTTTTGAGTGAATTTTATTTATTTGTCCAGAAAACCCTAGTTCAATCTCAAGAACTAAAATGCCATGTTAGTTCTCTAGTCTTAAAAAACCAAACCAACCGCCCCCAAACAAATAAAACAGAACCCATTCCTCTGACACTTGTGAAAGAGGAAATAGAGATGGAGGAAAAAATAATCAGCCTTTTGGTGAAGAGAGACATTTTGGGGCTCTGTTTACACCCGATAGGGTGGTGAGGAGAACAGCAACTCTGCTGCAGTTCCTCTTTCACGGGAAGAATAACTAAGAACAAAATGACTCGTTGTCTGACTAAAGCTGAGGCAAACAGCAGCAAAGAGCTGATAGAAATGCAACGCCAAATTTCTTACCTGGGGTGCTCAGCCGTCCTGGTGCCTTTGGTGGTGGCTTGCATCAGAAGACAGCAATGGTTGCTGATTTTGCTGGGATGTGTTTCCATGTTGCCCTTTGTGTCCCCTCACTGAGGCCTCAGGACTCTCCTCCAGGTCCCGCTCTGGCAGGAAGGGGAACGGTGATATGGGAACTTGGTCAACCTTGAACTTGGCAGACCTGCGGTTGGCCTTTAGGATCCTTACTGCGCTGCAGGGATGTGAGCCCTTCGGTGCCACGTCCTGTCCCTGTCCCACGACCTCTCCACGGTATGAGGGACTGGGATCTTACCTGGTGGAAGAAGAGAAGCTCGGGGGATCTGTTGTCTGGTCACTTGTGGGCTGACCACAACAGAGAGGCAGGAGACAACTTACCTACATCAAGCCAGTGTTTTTTGACTCGATCCCTCGATCTTCAAAACTGTGTTATACGCTTGCCTTGTTTCTCCTTTGTAAAGCAGTGCTGCTCTTCCTCCGTCTATTTTCTGGCCCATCTTGCCAGGGTTAGGGGCTCTCCTCTCATGGTAGCACGGGGCTAACGGGGGATGTTGTCATTTAAGTGGGACTTGGGTGGTGGTATCTAACTGCGCCTCCCCCGGGCAGGTGTGCTGCAGACAGAAGGATTACTGGCAGTTTGTGAAGGACATTCGCTGGCTGAGTCCCGGCTCTGCTCATCACCTGGAGAAGGTGGGTTCTGGTGGGGTGGCCTTGTGTGCCCAGTGGGGAGGGTGGGATATCACCGGTGGGATAGCAGCGCCTGGGCTGTTGGCCTGACGTGGGTAAAGCGGCTCCACAACTTGTGGAGGCTGAAGCAGCCGCGTGTTTGTGTACAAGCCACGTCCCGGGAACTCGGCATGGCTTGGACTGAGACAATCGGCTGCTTATTTCTCCCAGGCCAGTCTCCAGCTCGGCTCGGCCAGCTGCAGCGGGCATCACCAAGGGAACCGGCACAAGCGGCGCTTGTGTGTGCGCAGGGGTGATTCACGCCCCTGTGCAAATCTCTAGAAGTCTGGGTTGTCCCATTTCTGGGTGTGCCTTGACCATGCATTCGGTTCTCCTGTTCCTGGCTTGTGCCGACCGCTGGCACGTGGGGATGCTCTCGGCCCTCGGCTGCCCCGTGCTGACGTCCGTGGCTCCCACCGCGGCTGGGCGCGAGGGGCTGACCGCTGGTGGTCCCTAAGTCCAACCTGCTGCTGGGGGGACCTGGGGTGTGACTCCAGTCCAGCTCTTCAAGCTGCAGCAGCTCAGGTGTTTAACTAAGGTGGGTAACTTCCCCAGTTAATGTGTCAGCAAGAACATGACCATCACCACTGGGGTCGGGTTGGATTTGAGAGTGTGGGGTCCTTCCAGGTCAGGGGTGAGGCACACAGGTAGGAGAGCGTGCAGGAGAAATTCATAGTGCTGGTGGCTGTCAGAGGACTTTGGTCGCTGGTTGACCTTTGAAGCGTTGTTCCTCCCTGGTACTTTTGCCTCCCTGGTGGCTGGGGAGCTGCTGGGACTTGTCCTCCTTCCCGCTGACGGTGACCGGTGCTGGAAAGCTGCCGTTATCGGGGGGGAACCAAAGCCGTGCGGTGGAACAACCCCTGCTCCTCCGCTTGCCTCTGCATTCCTTAACCTGTGCCTGGTGTCCCTTTCCAGTTCATCAGCCTGCAGGAGAGCGGCCAGCGCGACCCAGAGGGCCCGGGGGACCAGGCCATCGCGCAGCTGTGGCTGCAGCACAGCCTGCAGTGCCACTGCCTGTCGGCGCAGCTGAGGCCGCTCCTGGGGAACCGGCAGTACATCAGGAAATTCTACGCAGGTAAAGAGAAACGGGCCTTTTCCTTCCTATTAGGAAGATATCTAGCTGGTGGCATTTCCAAGCCACGTGGGAGTGAGGGGGGATGGCAGAAAAGGTGGTTTGCGTGTGAGCAACCGGCGCTGTCAAACCACGCGGCTGAGAGGGACCCCCCCGAGCAGCAGTTTTCTCTCCCCAGACACTGCCTTCCTGCTCAGTGACGCCCACGTCACGGCCATGCTGCAGTGCCTGGAGGCTGTCGAGCAGAACAACCCCAGGCTTCTGGCTCAGATCGACACCTCCATGGTGAGTTGAGGTCCCGGCTTTCCCATCTGGCTTTCTCCAGACGCCGGCTGGCTGCGGCTGCTTGCGCGAGGTCTCATTCAGGGCACACGGAGCACTTGGACGAGGGGCTGGACTTGGAAGTAGCAAAAGGAGCTCCAAGAGGGGAAGAGAGCGGTGAACTGTTCCCTGCGCTGTCTGCGTGAGCCTGGCAGGGGTTGGGATGGGGGAGATGGCTGTGTGGAGCCTGTCGTGAGGTACCTCGCTTCTGGCTGGCATCGAGTATTTGAGCATGAGGACCTGAGGACCAGTTCCTTGTCAGAGGCACCTCTAAAGCCCTCTCCAACAGGCCCAGGCTTCAGGGCTGCCTGGTCATGAGGGACAGCCACTTTCAGAGGGGTCAAGCAGCACCCCAGGACACCTGGGTACCCACTTCTGCTGATGATGCCAACGACCCCCCGTGCAGCCCTGTGCCAGCTGCCCCCTCCCCAGAGGAGGGAACAGCGGCTGCTTTCTTTGCACAGAGTTCCCCAGAGGAAGGCAATTAATGAGGCTTCATTAAATGGGGGCTGTGTTCTTTCAGCTGGCCGGCACGTCATTGCCATCCCTGTGCGCGTCAGGTCCTTCTGCTGGGACAAGAGAGATGTGTGACCACGATGCTGAAGGACAGGAGAGCCGTCTGCCTGGAGCGCTGGGCTGCCTGGATCGTTTCGCTGAGAGCCTGGTAATTTCCTGATGGGAGCCTGCCATGTAGCTGCGAACAGAAAGCCTCTTCCCTTCTGCACCGCGGCGTTTTTCCCTCCCCATCCTCCTGCCCCCAGGGCTGCCACATCCTTTGCTGGCTGGTGACCAGGCGCTCGCAGGGCGATTCCTTTCCGTTGCTGCTCCTTTGATGCGTAGCTTTGTAAATGCTGATTTATTAATGATGCCACCTCTCTTCAGCTTACTAGGAAGAGTGACGGTCCACCTCCGGTGACCAAGAGTCAGAGCCTGACTGCCCTCCCCGCGTCCCCAAACGTCCCTTCTGCAGGCTGCATGCAGCAGCGCTGCTTTGGGTCCTTCTCCGGCCTCCACCATCCAGCCTCCTCCGGCCTCTCAGGTAACGAGGGTGGGCTGAGAAGCTCAGGGTAGACCCAGAAAAGACTTTATCTTTTTTTCTGCTCTTGGATTCGTTGTGGATGGGTGCGAGAAGATCTCTGCCCACGATGGGAGGGAGATCCCTGGCCTTTGCCCATGGTGGGTGGGCATGCCGGTGTGAAGCCACAAGCTTATTCCCGTAGGGTAGTCTGCTTGTGCCGGGGTGTGTGACATCCTGCTCCTGCCTCTGTCCAGACGGGAGACCAGCGAGCTCCTCCATCAGCTCCAGCACCAGCCAGCCCCAGGAGCGCTGCCCGTCCACCCGGTCCTCCTCCTTCAGCGAGGGCAGGTCCCCTCTGGAGCAGCCCGGTTCTGTCACCAGCTTCCATGTCCCCTCACCCAAAGACCCCTTCTCTCCGGCCAGCGAGATGAGCTCCAGCACCACCAGCCAGAGCGAGGACACTTGGACGGGGAGTCAGGATGATCCGCAGAGCGATGTTAACGATGGACCGGAGTACCTGGCCATCGGGAACTTGGGGCGCCGGGGCCGGGCATGCAGCAGTGCCAGCACCAACAGCACCAAGAGCAGTAGCTCCAAACTCTTCTCCTCCAGCAGCTCCCAGAAGCTGGACTCGGTCTCGTCCCTGGGGGAGCAGGGGGCAAGCGGAGGTGGAAGCAGGGGCCTGAGCCTGTTGCGCCGGTCCAGCTTCTCGGAGGGACAGTCGTCAGCTCCGCAGGGCATCCTCAAGAAGAGCCATGTCCGCTCGCACTCCGACACCAACATGGCTTCGGGGAAGTTGCACGGTAATGGGACAGCTTTTCTGGGATGGCTTTGGGGCATGGAAGTCCCTGGTACCGGGAGGCTGATGCTGGCCACCCCTTTGATTCCATGCATCAGGTCGGCGAGGGGAACAGTGGGCGAGCGGTTGGGAAATTTGGTCTTTGCCCTTAGCTTTCCTGCTCCGCACTGGAGTGATGGGCTGATGTCTTGCTTCCCATAATGCCCTGACCTGGTCTGTTATTGGTATTGGCAGCTTTTACCAAAAACTTAGAAAATGACAGCGATGCTGTGGCGTTAGCTGTCCTGCTTCCCCACTGGCCTTGCCCGGCTGGGGCATGGGGCCAGGGCAGGGCACTGGGCTGGGGCCTGGGCTCATCCTACTGGTAGGATGTCATCCTAGCGGTAACCTGCTGGGCCCTCCTCTGCTCTTGAGTGGGTGGATGCATGTTGGGAGGGGAGTGGGATTGAGGGAACAACCAGTTTGTGGGAGTCTGCTTCACCAGTGCTGCCTTCCTGGAAGAAGTGGAGGTCCTTGCTGAGTAGTAACCAGTCTGTCTCTGTTTTCTCTCCCTTAACGCTGCCCTCCTCCTCCTCTGTCTGCCCAGGAGGCCTCAGGGATATCACCATTATAATAGAAGATCCAGTGGCAGGTTTGGGAGCCAGTGTAACAGTCCTTCATTAGTGATCATTGCATCAAGTTCAGGATTTCCATCAACCCATTAGTGTCCATTTAGAAAACAACAACAAAAAAAAAACCTTTCTTCCCTGTGTCCCAGATGGTGCTTTGAAGTGTGGTCAGGTTTATGCATGTGACCTGACTGAAGATCCCAGCTTGGTTTTGGGAGCAATGGACCAGACCCAGAAGGGCGCCCAACTCCCCTGCATGGCGTTAGGGAGCGCTGGCCACTGAGTCCCTGAGCTGCGTCCCCTGCCCTTCCCTCCACCCCACTGCCCTGGGAGCCAGGAGAGGTTTTGTCTCTCACCTAGCGAATAAGGGCTAGCAGCTAAGCAGGCGTGGGCTTGAACATCTTATTTTTCCTTTCATTAGTGGATCTGTGGCACGGGGAGGTTTGATGTTGGCCGAGTTCAGCCGTGTCCCAGCCAGCTTTGCTTGCACCCACAGCCAGGACTCTTGGGTGCTCTTCTGGGCTCGGGGCAGGTTTCCCTCCGAGCAGAGGTGCTGGGGTGCTGCCATCCCTTTGCCCCACAGGCAGAAAGAGTCAGCAGCTCAAAAAAATGAGCTGTTTTCTTTTGCATCCATTGAACAGCAGCACTGGGTTTGTCGAGCTTGCATCTGGGTGCTGAGGGCTCTGTGGCTGGGAAGGTTCTTTCCTGGAGGTGGAGGGTGTTCAGGCAGACGTGTCCAGCCCTGTGTCCTGCTCCAGCAGAGGATGCCGAGCACTGCCTCGCTTTGCCCTTCATTAGTAGGCTCTGTTGTACGTGGCATCTCTCAGGCTGGTGATCACACGGTGGTTTCTGTGCTGGTTTTCAGCAGGGTTGAGGTGGCTGCAGGATACCCTGCCAGGCTGCAGTGAGAGCCTCCCACCCCGACGGGTCTCCTTTGTCACCCAGCCTGTGGGGTGGGTTGGTCCCAAGCCCCATCCTGGTGGCTGCTGCTTCATCGTCTTGGCAGGGAGATGCTGGTGTTGGTGGGCTCAGGAGCCTCCAACCACATCAGGGTTATGGCACAAAGCTGGGAGCAAAGAGGAGTAGGAGGTTGAGAGGATGGGGTTACCCTTCTGTTGTGCTTGGGATATCAGGATGTCAGCTGGCGCCTGCTCCGTGTCCACACCCGTATGTTCCCGTCCTGCTCCAGCTGGGGTGTTTTCAATCTCCTTCAGCAGTCCTCCGTCACCCAGCAGCTCCATCCAGGTGCTCCCCGGGGCCGTGGCTCTCCATAGAGCACCATCCGTTGTTGGTCTCCGGTCAGGCCAGCTCCTGGCAGTCTCCGCCGGCTCAGCCCGGCAGGGAGTTGCACCACAGTGCGTGCGTGGGGCAGAGCCCTGCCCACAGCCTGGGTAGGTCACCTTGAGCACTGCAGCCCTGGCTCCAGGGTTGTGTGCAGGGAGCCCTGGCTTCTAGTTGAGCAAGAGCATGTCCTTCAGATGCCTCCTTCTGCTGTCGTCCAGGCTGCTTTGCAGGGCTGGGAGCCCCACAGATCCCTCTGCTGCTCAGGTTTCCCCTTGTCTCCTGACTCTCTGCCCTGGGGGATAACTCTTCCCTTGGAGATGCTCCAGCAGGAAGAAGGTGCTGGCAGAGGCACTTGCTGGAGCCTGTTGTGTCTCCCAGCTCTGCTGGGGGTAAAGAGAGGAAGGCTTGGGACTCAACTGCTCCGTGGCTCTCATGAGCTTCTCTCCTTCTTTCCCGTTCTCCTCTCCTGCCTGAAATGCCCTTCTAGTTTTGTCCTCTCCTGGGCTTGCCCTCAACCATGGCATGGAGCAGGAAGATGTCCCTCCTTGCTTCCCATCCATTTGTGCCTGCCCATGTGATGCTGAGCACCTTTCATTTCACCCTGTGCAATCGCTGGGCACCTCCAGGATACTGATGTGTGCCTGGTGTCGTCTTCCCTTCCAGAGTCCCACGGTGATCCAGGCAGAGGGAGAGGGCCGGTCTCCGCTTCCACCCAGAGCAGTGAACTGAGCACACCCAGCTCCCTCTACATGGAGTACGGTGAGCACAGCCAGCCTCAACGGGGACGCTCGCTCCTGGTCAGGCTCCTCCATCAGCTGCGGTGGCCTCAACTTCTGGCACCTGCTTGTGGGATGCTGGTTGGGCACTGGCAGGGCTCGTTAGCAGGGGGATAGCAGCAGGTCCCTCCCTCATACGTTTGTCTCTTGCTTTTCTAGACTCTGGACAGTACCTGAGCTCGGGGGAAGGGATGTTCAGAAGACCCTCGGAAGGGCAGTCCCTCATCAGCTACCTCTCTGAGCAGGACTTCGGCAGCTGTGCAGACCTGGAGAAGGTGAGGGAGGCAGCAGCAGTCTGTGTGCATTGGAGAATGTATCTTACTGCAGGTTCAGTGATACTTCCCTCCGTGGGGAAGATAATCCCATAGTATTTCCTGCTATAGAGCTGTGCACAGAACTTCAAAGTTGAGTTCCTCAGTGGTGTCTGGCAGCCAGGATCTGCCCATCCAGCAAATACACAGCAGCTTTGCAATGTTAGGGCTCCTCAGGGACATGTGCTGACTCCCCAGAGTGGATGTGTTGCACATCCTCTTAGTAGGATGCCCCTTGTGTTTTTTGTGAGTATTCTGGTGCCCAAGAAGGCTTTAGTTTCTAGGTCCTCATGGAAAAGTCAGGTTTTGTGGGGTCAGCAGGGATTAAGGTCTTTCTACCACTCTCCGTGAGTAATAAGCTCTTTCCTGTCACAGGTGGGGAGCAAGATTTTACCAAGCCTTCCTAGTTTCTCCATGGTACAGCCTTGAATGCTTTTGCTCTTGCCTTGCAGGAGAATGCCCACTTCAGCATCTCAGAGTCCCTGATCGCTGCCATTGAGCTGATGAAATGCAACATGATGAGCCGGCAGCTGGAGGAGGAGGAGGAAGACAGCGACAAGGAGATCCAGGAGCTTAAACAAAAGATTCGCATTCGGCGCCAGCAGATCCGCACCAGGCACCTCTTCCCTACCTGCCAGGAGATGGGCTCAGACAGTGGGTGATGTGTTTTGGGCTCATCAGCTAGCGGGATATGGGTTTTCTGTCCGTTGCCTGTCCTTAGAGCATCCTGCCTTCCTGCCCGTTCATGGGAAACAATCATCTTGCTACAGGTGCTGCAGAGATTTGTGAAACTCTGCTGCTGTGGAAGTCCATAATGGGACTGATACTGTACATTGATAACACTTGTGCGCTGCTGGCACTGAGTTATGAAATGTAATTTCATTTTGAACTCATAGTGTTTTCCATCCTTGACCTCCATCCCTCCCTGCCCTGGCCATACCTGGCCATCAACTTCTCCCTTAGCTGTCAGTGACCCTTCAGGCCACTTCCACTGATGGCCTGTGTTGCATTTCTCCCAGGTCTTGTGGCGACAGACAGTGGGTCCCAGTTCAGCTCCCACGGCTCCATGCGGCTCTCTGACTCTGGCTCCGCAGAGGATGTGGAAGAGTACGAGATCCGAGGTAGGAGGGAATGGCTGTGTTGGCTTCTTGCGTAGAGACAGACTTCTCCTTGGTGTGGTTGTGTTGAGGTCAGTCCCGCTGAAGAAGAGCGTGTCCCTCTGGCCTTCAGGATGGCTTTTCCCAAACAAATGGCTGAATTCTGAGCATCAGCAGAGCAACCAGTTTCCCTCATATGGTGGCATGACTTTCCTTCGAAATCCTCTGTAATCCTCTAGCATTCAGTGCCTCTGGCTGGTAGGTGGTTTCCATTTCATTACCTGGTCCACATAGCAGCTGTCACAGCTAGAGAGAGGTAGGAGAGCTGCCATCCTGCTCTCCTCCTCCCCAGGCAGAAGGAGCCATAGCTCTGACCACTTATCTCTTGGGTGGCAGTGGTGGGCGCTGGTCACATCCTGACCTGTAATACCTGAGGTCTCTGCTTCTGGCAGCTTGAGTGGCTGAGCTTATTGCCCACAGGAGACCTGCCTGGGTCCCTGGGTGTCCCTTTCCTTCAGAGCCTTGTTCATCCTCCAAGGTGGATGACTGACTTCTCAGCAGTACCTCCATCTCACTGACTTTAAAAAGAAGATGGAGCAGTCCAGTCACCAGCTATAAACTTCTCATCTCTTGACTGTTGACAGCAAAATCCTCCTTTCAGTCCCTGAGGTCTAGATTTTGGGCTCAGTTTTGAAGCCCACGGAGGGGTGTGTGAATTCAGTTCTGGGCTTCTCTTGTGCGAGTGCTGCTCTTGTATTATGCCCTTTCTCTTTGGCCTGGCTGAAGCACTGAAGTCAACTGTTTTATCATCACCGTGTTATACAGATGGTAACGATGGATCTAACCTGATTCAAATGTCCAAGAACGGCCTCTCAGTGTCAATGGCTTCCTTGTTCTCAGGTAGTACCCAGCAGTGCTCCCCTGCGGCACGCGTGCGTGTGTGTGCAAGGTGTGTGTGTGTGTGTGTGTGTGTGCATGTGCACACTTCTCAGAAATCTGCCTAATTTAGGAACTGTGAACAGTATCATCCAGACGTCAGCAGGGATGATAGGGCAGGATGGAGCAGAGAGGAGGCAGAGGAGCTCTGCCGTGGGCTCCATCCCCCAGGGCGTTTTGTCATGCAGTATTTTGGATATACCAAATGTGCCTGCTGTGGTGAAGACCTGTATTGCCTGGGGTAGGGCTTGGCAGGGCGATGACACAGCTTTGTGGCACTGTAGCTGCTGAAGGCTGAGCCTGGGCTGGATGAGAGCAGAGTCCTCTACAGTGTGGGACCAGGTCTCCATCCCAGGTGCCTTGGGGAGTGTTATCCTGCTTGACTTGGCAGAGCTGGTGTGCGTAGCTCTGATCCAAACCATGGCCAACCCTTCCCATCCTGCTTAGACTTGGCTTGGAGAAGAATCCTTCCAGGAAGAAGTCCTGGAGGGAGAACTAGTGAGAGCAGACAGGGCACAGGCAGTTCGTTCACATTGGAGGCCCTGGGCACCGGGATCACATGCAGCCAGGTCTTGCTTAGTGTTTTTATTGTTTACAGTACTACTAGATAATCCTTCCAGTCTGCTGGCTACATTTAAATAACCCTCATGTGCTCCCTGTTTGCTTTAGCAAGGGAACAGCCTACGTGGGCTGCTGCTGATCTCTCCTGTCAGGTGTTCGGCGCCAGCGCGTTGCTCCTGCCGGAGATGCTGGTGCTCAGACTTCCCCGTCAGCCCTGCCGTGTCCTGTGTTTACAGCCCAGGGGTTTCATCCAGGGGGGCTCATCCTGGCCTGAAGCTGGCATACGGGGGCTGGGGTTTGGGGGTTGTTCATGAGCCTCCTGGGGACTATCCCACCTGGTGATAGCATTGGCAGCAGAGGCTGCACAGATCCGAAGGCACCAGAGCATGGCAGGTATGTCTGGCTGGTGCCCTACGTGGTTGGGAGGCTACGTTTGCCTGAATTACCTGTTTTCTGCAGCTAGAAGTCCATTCACGTGATGTAGATATGCAGATTCCTTAGCATTAGGATGCTTTCCTGTGCCTGTTTCTAGCAATGGATGTCCAACAAGGAGGGTCAAGCATCCATGCTGAACTCCACTAGCGTGAGTCTGTAAATTTACAGGCAGGACTGGGACTTGCTCCCCTTGCCAGGGCAGCCCCGCTCTTCCTAGGGGAGCCAGTGGCTCAGGGGGTGGCACTCTTCGCTCAGCCGGGCTGTGATTCCCTTGGCCTCGGCGTGCGGTTGGTGCCTGGCCGGGATCGGATGGGCTCTGTGCAGGTCCGCGTAGCTGACCTGCTTGGGGTGGAGGAGCAGGGACGCCGAGCTGTGCCTGCCCTAGCCAGGCTCTGGGCCGCTGGGTCGGGGGGAGCTGCAAGCCTGTGTTTGGGGGTGGTGTGGTCACTGCAGACCCCGTTCCTAGAGCTCCCCAGAGGTACAAAACAGGAGACTTGCTGGGCTGAAGGTTGTGGCATTGGCCTCTTTTCTGTCCTGACTGTAGTACTTTCCCCTTGCATGCTCTCCTCCCTTTTCTGGGAGTCTGTCTGCAATGAAGCAGGGTTCTGCCTGCTTCTGCCTGCTTTGTACTGCTGGAAGAGTCTCCCAGGGTCCTTCCACCGTTGAGATTAATTCCCTGTCAGGGTTTAACCTGCCGAGTGAAAGAAAGATGAGTGATGAAGGTACCACTGGGTACTGCCTGGTACCCGAAGCTGGCACCGAGGAGGGACGCGGGGCAGCCCAGGGCTGTTGGGGAGCTGATGGAGGGGTGAGGGAGCCGAACCCCAGTGTCCTGCACTTTATCTTGGACCCCTCCCTCCTCAGGAGATGGGTCTGTGGCCTCTGCAGAGGGCTGGCCCCCGTGGCTGCCGGCATGCTCTCTGCATGGATGCTGACCTGTCTCTGGAGCGCTGGGCTGAGGCTGCCAGCCCTGGCTGTGCAGTCGCTGACAAGCTGTGGCATGGCCGCTGTCTGATCTTACAGGTGGCGGTCAAGTAGAGAGCATTAGCATCCCATTGCTAATCCCCTGCAGCATCTATACTGTGTGTAGAGAGCTACTAAACCTTCTTGCTAACCTTGCTGTCCTGCCCTCCTAGCTCCTGTGTGTATACTTTTTCAGGCCATGTCACTGCTAGGACTTGGTGTGTGACCTGTACCAGCAGCCACTTGTCTCCCCCAAACCCCAGGCTCACTGTTCTCACATCCCGCCATGTCCTTCCCTTGTAACTCCGACAGGCGACTGATTAGACTGCACCTCTCCTTGCTGCTCAGTGCCACTGGTAGAAGTTGATGCTGTAGTTCACATGCTTTTGAACAGCTTGATGAGTTTTACAGTGAAGCTTTGGTTTGAAATGAGTGTATCCCCCTGCCCTGCCCCATCTGCTCCACCTTGTCTGTTTGTGATTCAGATGCAGACATCAAGAGGAACCCAGACTCCAGCAGGAAGTCTTTTCTCTCCTCGGAGTCCATGTACGTCTTCGACTCGTGGCGAGACATCTTGGTACCGAGTTCCCCTTCCTGCCCAACTCTGCTCTTCCACGTGCATCGGCTGCTGTTCTGCACTGGAGTGGACATCCCTCCCTCCCTCCCTCCCTCCCTCCCTCCAGCCCTTTACTTAGCAGCGGGGCACTGGGTCCTAGTCTTAAATTTGGGAAGCAGCACCTGGGATGATCAGGATTGACATGAGGTAGATATGATATGGACTGGTGTCAGGAGAGATGCCCATACCTCCCAGCAGGTAAAAGGCTGGGGAGAGGACCTGGCACAGCCTGGAGCATCTGGACTGGCTGCTGGCTTGCTGCTGGCTCTGAGCCTCCCCTGCCTCCCCCCTCTCAGCTGGGATGGCCTGTTAGACTACATGGTGCTGCCACCTTCTCTCCAACCCTCGCTGCTGTGCTGCGACCCAGAGGTGGAAACGCTGGCACACAGCGATGCTCACAGACTCTCTGTGCAGTGCAGCAGCAGCTTAAACGTGAAGTGCTCAGTCCTTCCCCAGTATGCCCCTGTGTGGAGAGGTGGGGGCTGTGGGGCGGTGAATCACAACCCATTTTCAGGCATAGCTGCTGTGTTCATCTTCTGAAAGCAAAACCCCTTCGGGATGCAGCGACCCCTCTGCTCAGTGGGTGAGGTACAAAGCTGTGTCCATGCTAGGCAGCTTCTTGGGTAGGTTTGTACTGGGAGAGCAGTAACTTCTGGCTTGTACAGGCACCGGCTCTCACTTTGCACCTTCCTCTGCAAGCAGGCACAGGTTTTGTTAAGTAAGATATGTTTTGCTTGCCTTTCTAAAGGCTTGTTGTTGTGCCATTAGCCGGCTTTGCTTGGGGGCAGCTGCAAAGACAGAAATCAACCACGTATATCAATTTGAAGGCTGTGTAGCAGTGCAGAAATAAGGTACCAGAGTTGAAGGGAGCATCTTTGGCTTGAGCTGGGACTGGCATCAGGGCTTGTGAGGAGGGCACAGCTGTAAGACCCGGTACTAACCACTCCCTTTGCTGTCTAGATCCCATTCCTTCCTTAATTCCAACTCGGCAGAGGCCGTGGCCATGGGCTTGCTGAAGCAGTTTGAGGGCATGCAGCTCCCGGCTGCCTCTGAATTGGAGTGGCTGGTCCCTGAGCACGACGCCCCGCAGAAGGTAGGGGTGCGAGTCCCCAGTCACTGACTGGGTTTGATCTTCCCCAAACCCCTGGCATAAGCCCACTGCTGAGGGGCTTTGCTAGTCCTGGTGATCCCTTTGTGGAGCTGCAGGAGGGGTTTCGTCCAGGCTCTGGAGATGGGTGTAGCCAAGCAGGGCTCTGCCACTGCAGTGTCCTACAGCAGAGTGCCGGATCCCTGGGGATATCCCTTCTCCAGCCCCCATTCAGCTGGAGCAGCAGCTTGGTGCCTGGCAGTTTTCCAGAGGGCTGCAGTTGCAGGTTTCTGGCAAGGCAGCCAGTGCATTGCCTTTGCGGTACCAGGCAGGGATCTGACCCTCTCGCCTGCCTCTCCCAGCTCCTGCCCATCCCTGACTCTCTGCCCATCTCTCCCGATGACGGAGAACATGCCGACATCTACAAGCTGAGGATTCGGGTGCGCGGAAATCTGGAGTGGGCCCCACCGCGACCACAGATCATCTTCAATGTTCACCCAGCCCCAACGTAAGGACCCGCGCGGCTGAGGGCCCCCTGGGGACCTGCCCTGTCCAATCCTTTTCCATAAACACCAAGGTTGATTATCATCTCCTTCCCGCTTGACCACCAGGGCTTCCCAGCTTTGAGCCTGGTAAATCCATGGTGGTCACCACCAACAGCTGGTGCTGTGAGATGGAGCCAGTGCCTGCGGTCGGTGCCTTTGGTGTGCACCAGGGCACAACAGGGCTTTTCCCCTTGGATTTGTTGTCCACACTTAAGTGGCAAAGCATGTGGCCATCTCTGCCATCCAGACCTGTGCCAGTGCCCATCCTCTGGTGCCAGGTGCCTTCAGGGCTGGACTCACGCATGTTGTCTTCTGTCTCTGGGCAGGAGGAAGGTGGCTGTGGCCAAGCAGAATTACCGGTGTGCAGGCTGTGGCATCCGGACTGATCCTGGTGAGTGCTGGGACCCTGATCCATAGCTGGAGAGTGGGGAAGAACCTGTGAACAAGTGGGAAGACGCAGAGTTGGGTGGGTGGTGGCAGAGCTCAGCACAAGGTCACTGGGGAAATGGTACGCTGCCTTTGCCAGCTCTGCTTGCACGTTGGTGTGCACCACCCACAGAGGAGCCTTCTTCTCCAGAAGGTCATGGGGCTGGTGGAGGCAAAGAACAGCCAGCCTGTCCTTTGGAGGGCATTTCAGATGTTGACTCTTCCAAGGCAAAGTCATCTGTTGGGGGTCCTAAAGGTCACAGCAGGTTCTGCTCTGGGTACAGCTTTGACTAGCTGTTTCTGGAATGTGTAGGTAGATGTGGCTGCATGAGACTGGACTGTGGTCTCAAAAGCTTTTGCAGTCAGCAGGGGTGTTTGCAGACCCCAGTGTTGAGTGCTCTGGGGCTGGAGGAGGTACTGGCAGAGCAGACTGCTTTGCTTGTTGGAAATGCTGAGCAACGTTGGGAGTGCAATATGTGGTTGGGCAGAGCCCGTGCCTCGGCTGACCTCCCTGTCTGCCGGGGTTTGGCCAGATTACATCAAGCGGCTGCGGTACTGTGAGTACCTGGGGAAGTATTTTTGCCAGTGCTGCCACGAGAACGCCCAGACGGTCATCCCCAGCCGCATCCTGCGCAAGTGGGACTTCAGCAAGTACTACGTGAGCAACTTCTCCAAAGACCTGCTGAGCAAGATCTGGAGTGACCCGCTCTTCAACGTGCAGGATATCAATCCTGCCCTGTACCGGAAAGTGAAGTCTCTCAACCAAGTGTGGGTAAGACCCTTTCCACACCTTCCTGAGTGAGGTTTGGGTGAGGTGGGTGGCTGCCAATTGTAAACCGCATCCCAGGGAAGCTGGGGAGAAGCGGATATTTCAGTTTTTGAGGCTCAGCATCGTGGGTTTCCATTCACCTCTTGTTCTTTGTCCGGTGACGTAGGAATTTCAAAAGGAATTGCTGCCTGGTGTCCAGCTGGGCTTTAGTTTATCTCCTGGAGCACGTGACGATGGTTGTGCTCGCTTTGCTCCGCGTGGTGTAAACACTTCGGTAGCAGGGGAGCGGCAGCTGGGGAGCAGCCGTCGTTTCAGGAGCGCAGGAAACGGGGCAGGCCTGCTTGGCCAAGGACTGTGCTCTGTTTACTGATTCTTGTGTCCCCCCCTTCCTCTCCAGCTGCTGCGAATCCAGCTTTTCCACATGAAGAACATGTTTAAGACGTGCCGGCTAGCTAAAGAGTGAGTCCCAGGCCGTGAGATGAAGCTGTTTTGCTGTCCTGGATCTGTCCCGTGGCAGTTTGCAGTGGGGATCTGTGCAGCCTGTGCAATGAGCAACGGGGGGAGAGGGGAGTGGAGCGGGAGAGAAAGCAGAAGCAGTGGAGAGAGGGGGCTTAGTGGAGTCACTTTGCTCTGAGCTCTGGTTTCTCTGTCCTTGCAGCCTCCTAGACTCCTTCGATGCAGTGCCTGGCCACTTGACGGAGGATTTGCACCTTTACTCGCTGAGTGACCTCAGCGCCACGAAGAAAGGGGACCTGGTGCCTCGCCTGACGGAGCTCCTGAAGGCAGGCAGCCTGCACGTTGAGAAGTGCATGGTAAGGCCTCCTCGCCTGCCTCCTGCACAGCTCCGCACCCTCGGGACCACCCTTGGGAGCAGGCTTTGCTGCAAAGATAACTGATGGGTAGGCCTTTGACATGCAGGGCAGCCACCAAATTAACTGATTCAATGCTAAATGCTCCTGCCTGCTTCAAGAGCTTCTACCTAGCACGTATGGGATGTTTGTTATCCCATTTTGGCTCTCCCCCAGCCCTGACACGTGTTGATTCTGCCTTGCTGTGCTCCATGCTGGGGAAGGGCTGTCCCACATGGTTAGAGCAGGGCACCGAGTCCTGCTCCGCTCTACCTCCTGCCCTGCTTGCCAGGGAGATGAGGAGCATTTAGCTGCTTTTTCCTCACCTTTTCTCCTTCCAGCTGTGCCAAGCCAAAGGCTTCATCTGCGAGTTCTGCCAGAATGAGGGCGACATCATCTTCCCCTTTGAGCTCAACAAGTGCAGGACATGTGAAGGTGAGATGCTGGGGAGAAACAGGGAGGGGACAGACTCTGGGGCCACCAAGGTCTGCCTCCAGTTTGAGTGGCATTTGTGCTAGCAAGAGTTACAGAGCCAGAGCCAGCCAGACCAGAGTGCCTCTGTGCATGGCCTGTATCTCTGCACCACGTTATCACAGCAGCAGATCAGCATTATAACGGTGTTTGGCCAGAGCTGCTGGCCCAGTAGAGTGTGTGGGTCCCTTCCTGACCACGCTGTGTGCTGCCTGCCCCGGCGGCAGCGGGCAGTCGGGTTGTGACTGCAGCGAGTGGGTGTCTGGGAGCCCTGGCTTCCCTTCTGCTGTGGTTGCGGGACAGGCTCCAGCCTGCACGCAGCTCCCCTGCCCCTGCTTGGATGGCTGGAGCTGACCTTGTAGAGCAGAGAGAGAGCCTGAAGGCTTTGTCTCTGTGCCCTTCCTGCCTGCCAAGAAATCCCCGGGCCCCTTCAGGAGTCATCCTCGATAATGCCCAGTAGTAATGGCCAAGCAGAGCTTGTCCCTGCAGCTTGGGACCAACCTCTGAACTGGCTTGAAATGGCTCCTGACAACATGCAAGCCTTGGTTTGGCAGGTGCAATGCCAGAGAAAACTTGGGGCAGAGTCACTGTTTCCTTGGAGAATCAGGAAAGTTTCCTTGTGCGGAGCAGAAAACGTCCTGCCTGTGCTCCGAAAGGCTTTGTAAGCCAGTGCAGGGTCCCTGCGGCGTGACTTCTTGCTGCTTCCAGAACGGTGCTGGACCCCTGCTTCTGGTGCTTGTTCTGCCATGGTTTTGGTTTGAAATGTCCTCGTACACAAGCCTGGAGCATCCCTCTGGGGTGCGGAGTGTCAGGCAGTCTGTGTCAGCCTCTGACAGCTCTCAGCCATGTTCTCCCCTGCAGAGTGCAAAGCCTGCTACCACAAATCCTGCTTCAAATCCACCCACTGTCCCCGCTGCGAGCGGCTTCAAGCCCGGAGAGAGCTGCTGGCCAAGCAGAGCATGGAGTCCTACATCTCGGACTACGAAGACGAGCTGGAGCAGCCGGAGGCGGTGGCAGCCACATGAGCATGTTGCGGCGGAGGAGCAGATCGTGGGTTTATTTACGTACGTGGCCTTTGTCACCAGAGGCTGGGCCACACGGACTGGAGATGAGGAGGACTGTGGGGAGGCCTGGAGCGCTGTCTCAAAGGGATCTGTTTTCTCCCGTGCAGTAGTGCTGGGCTGGGGAAGGGGCATCTTCCATCGTCCGGGTCTGCTCCAGGTACTGCTCACACTCCCCAATGCCTTTGCTTGGGGAAAGGCGGCTGCTCCTGCCTGTCCTGCAGGCGGAACAGGGGCCTTTTCCGAGCAGTTGTTCATGCTGGACCGGGCAGGGCTGTGCTGCCAGTCCCCGTGCCCTGCTCCCCAGCAGGGTCCCCTGGGGGGTCAGCACTTTCTGCTCATCAGCTCTATACTAGGAAGCTCTGGCCACGTCTGCTCCTTGGAGGGGAGAATCAGCTCTCTTGAGTCCTCCGATCCCCTGTCCTGCTGCTGGGGGGTGTGTGCATGGAGGGAGGGTGGGGGTTTGGGGTTGGTTATACATTTAACAGCTCCCTTTCTCAAATCTGGCTTGGGACACTGCTGGAGAGCAGTTGCTCTCACTCCAGGATGAAAGCAGAGGAGGTGGCAGTGGTGAAAATGCCAGATTTCTGCCTCGCCTCTCTGTCATCTGTGCTGAGCTGCTTTCCCTGCCCTCCGCCAGCAGCCTGTGCTGCAGAGGGGCATTGCCCCCAGAGCAGCCGCACAAGGGGACCAGTACTCGGGGCTTTCGGCGGAGGCAGGTCCCCATGGCTGGAGGATGCAGTAAGTGAGGCTTCCAACCCCGCTTCCTCCTCATGCTGCTGGTCTGTCGTCCCGGTGGGACATGTCCTCCTTTAAGGGTGACATGGGACCTCACTCTGGTGGCACCAGGACCTGCCTTGCGTGCAGCTGCCTTCCGCAGAGACCTGTTGGGATGCAGGTGAAGGCTCAGCCCTCCAGCCCCATCCCCTGAGCCTCTGTCTCAGTTTGTTCTTTTAGGTTGGATTTTTGTTTTTTAATCTGCTGGATTTGGTTTTATTTTTTTAATTTGGTTATTTGTATTTTTAACTGTGTGTTCCCCCCCCAAGGAGGTGCTGCTTGAAATGCCTCTTTAGGGGACATGCGATCTTCTTGGGACTCACCGGTACAAAACCTCCAGGGCTGTCCTGCTCCTGGTTCCTCACCCCTGGATGGGGCTGGCATTTGCCAGGTATCCCCTCTCCCAGCAGATCTCCTGCTCTCCTTGGGAGAGGGATCTCTGAGCCAGGCAAAGCCTTGAGGCTTCCCGGCTGCGGTGCAGCGGGGTGGCCAGGCAGCCTGCTTGCAGTGGGGGGTGCACGGGGGAGAGGGGTTTGGCACTGGGGTGCTGCAAAGGGTTGGTCCCTCACCGATGCAGAGCTGCCCACCACTACCGACGGCTCCGCGGGGTCGGACCCGGTGGTACAAGGTGACCTCTGTGCTCTGGGGCTAGCGGTCAGTTGAGGAGGTGCTTCTGCATCGCAGGGGGATGCTTTAGCCCATGGCACAGGTGAGTGTCCAGCACCACCTTAGCATGGGTGGGATGTGGGGTGGCAGTTGGAAGGACGGTGTGGCCTGTGTATGTGTGAGAAGGCTGTTGAGGGACCGGGGAGCAGCACACTGGCAGAAGGCGTCTAGGGGCAATGGCTCTTGCAGTGCGTGCCCTGGCTTGAGGCTGGGATGTGGGCTGTCCCTGCGGGGGTGGCAGGGTTGGGGCGGGTGGGAGAGGCTGGGACCAGGAGGTGTGGCTGCAGGGCTTGGTCAGGGAGGGTGGCTGCAAGCCTCACTGCTGGGGGCCAGGCTGCTGCATGGCAGCACCTCTCCCCTGCTCTGCAGCATCCTGACAAAGCCAGGTCTAGCCTGGGAAAGGGGGTTCAGCTCCCCACTTGCTCCCCTGGGGTTTTTTACTCCCCCTGTCTTGCTTCTGCTTGTTTTCCCCATGGGAGCAGCTGCTCTCCCGCTCAATCTCCGTCTCTGCAAGCCCTGGGGCTGTCAGACGCTGGTCTGCCTGTCCCCAACCCCAAGCCGAGCCCTCCCGCTGCTGCCCAGAGCTGGCACCCCCTTCCCTGGAGCTGCCTCAGCAGCACACCTCCATCCACCCTGTTTTGTTTGAAGCACTTTAATATCATGGGACAGCAGCTGAGAGGCTGCCTGCGTCCCTTTCTAGAAGCACTGAGTACATTTAGAGAAGAGGGAAGGGATTTTGGCTTACTTGTGGTTTCCACTCTCCACCATGGACTTTGTCTGGAAGCAGCGGGACTTGCAAACCCGGCAGAGGTCTCCAGGGCAGGATTGTGCCCAGCACTGACACTGCTGCCCAGCACTGACCACTACGAGTAACACTGGAACTGGCCAAGGCAGTGAGCTCTTTGTAAGGGAGAGCGAGGGGCTGCCCCGGCCGTCGGCTGGAGCCCTCCCCACAGGACTATTGCACAGCGTAGCAACAAAAATGCCGTCCCTAATAAACTAAGTTAATAAGGGGCCTGGTTGTGTTGTGGCATTGTTTCAGGTGGGGTAGCAGTGTGTATCCCCCCCTTGGGGACCTGTTGGCCCCTGGGGCAGGGAGGGGGCCGGATGCACTAGCTGGGGGGACAACTAGTGCTGCATCACTAGATGTCACTGGGAGGGGGTTATTGTCACCACCCCTTGACTAATCCATCTGGTTTGGGGCCTCCCCCTGCAAACTGCCTACTGGGCTTGGAGCAGGAGGTACAAGCCACTGAGTAAGGGGCTCTCCGCAATGCCTGTCCCCTTCCCCAGCCTGCCTTTGCCCCTGTGCTACGCAGCCCGCCTCTCCCCTTGCAGCGGTGTCATGCATCGCCCCATGAACACCACAGACACAGGAGATGATACAAACTGAAAACTTTAAAACAACTGTTGAAAGATGTGTGTGCGAGCCCAGCGCAGCGCTGGCCCTGCATGGAGCAAAACAGGGCTTCCCTGCGGGCAGCACGGCCTGAGGAGCCAGTTTCTGGGGCCTTTTCCCCAGAAAAGCCCTGCTCAGCCTAAATCTAAGCTGTGGTTAGCAGCAGCAATGGTAGCTTGGGCTTGCTCCTGAGCATGGTGGTTGGAGAAGAGGTTTCTAGCAGGCATGGGCACGCTGAGGATGGGCTCTCGCAGCTGCCAGCAAACCCGTGGCAGCAGGAGGGCCCTGCATAGTCCTGTGGGACTCCAGCAGCTGCCCCAGCACAGCAGCTCAAGCAGGGAGTGATGGCAGAGAAAAGAGACCTGCAAAACCCTGGGGCTTGCCACTGTTACAGCAAGCCCTCCAACAGAGCCCGGGGCGATCCCTGGCCGGGGTGTAAGGTGCGAGCTGGCACCTTGGCAAAGGCTCCGTCCCCAGCATAGAGGGACACAAGCAATCTCAAGGCGTGCTGTGCCCGTCACTGGGAGGGTGTGCGGGGAGCGTAGCGACGCTCAAACTGGCCCACGTCAAACTTGCGCTTGCAGCCAGCGTAGTTCATGTAGCGGATCTTCCCGAAGATGGCCCGCTCTGCCCAGCCCTGGTCGTGTATGCCGCAGATGGACCAGAGGCAGCCTGCCGGGCGTGGGGACAGAGAGTCAGCTCTCCCCCTTGCTCGGAGGCATCCAGAGAGCAGGGGGGATGTGGGTGCAAAGCAGGATGGGCTGGAGCATGGGGGTCCCCCCCCCCCACCATGGCCTTGGCCATCAGAGATAAGACCCCCCCCACCCCGTACCCCTGTCCTGCAGCTTGCCTACGTATCCGTTGGGGTCCCTCCCATCCAGCTCGTAGCGGTCGTTGAGGTAGATGGCAAACCGCAGGGCCTCCTCAGGGGAGCGGGTCCACTCCAGGATCTTCTTGGCCCAGTACATCCGCAGGAAGCCATGCATCTTGCCCTCCTGGACCATTTGGAGCTGGGGGAAAGGGACAGCCGCAGGGGTCAGTCCGTGCCAGCTCACCTCAGCCCCTCGGGAAAATGCTCAGCGTTTTGCGGGGGAGATGCGGGGCACTACCTGGGCAGCATTCCAGAGCGGGTCATGCGTGGTCCCCTGCTCCAGCTCCTGCAGATCATAGAGAAAAGGCCTCTTGTCTTTGGCATGGAGCTTCAGGGTGGTTTGTGCCCAGTCGTAGGCACCTGTGAGCAAAAGAGATGAGGAGCAATGCTGAGCAACCCGCTCCTGCAGGGCCCCGAGGAAGGGATGGAGAATTGGGCTACTGAGGGCACCATGCCCTGGAGGCACCAGCCTTGAAGAGGGCATCCGCCAGCTCCTGTCCTACCTCCAGAAGGTACTGAATGATGGCACATTAGTGCTCCCACAGCCCCTCTCCTAGCAGAAATGGGATTGCCAAGTTGGGGTGACCAGCTGGGTACGAGCCCAGCCCCCAGCATTGCTCACCCGTGCTGGGATGCTACCTTGCACGCTGTCGTAGTTCTCGTTGTAGTAGCAAAAGTTTTCAGCCAGCTCCCGCCGCACCACGGCCTCCTCCACGAACGCATCCACCGACTCCTTGTACTTGCCCCGGTGCTTCTGCACCTCCAGGATGGCTCGTTGGGTGGAAACCTGACCTGGGGACATGAGGAGGGAGCAAGTCAGGCTGCAGGTCCAAGCCATCATGCTCGGTCCTGCTGCAGAGTGGGAAGCCTGGGATGCTCACCGAAGTGGAACCACGGGGACAAGTTGCTGAGTGCTGCCTTGTTGGGGTCGTTCCGGTGGGAGCTGAAGGATTTCAGCCGCTCCACGATGAAGGACTGCAGCACAGCCAGCCCCGCAGCCGTGCCAGGGGTCGCCCACTCCACCTCCTTCACGGTGCGGTCCACCTGCAAGCTGGAATAACATGCCTCCCAAGCGATGGGCTGGGCGGCGACCAAGTAGCATGAGTGCATTTGCAGATGCTCTTCAACCAGGGCTGCCCTGAGTGTAATGTCCCCTGGATGTCCCCAATCAGCAAGTCCCCAGCTCATGCCAGCCTTCTGTTCTTAGCCAGCCCTGCACGGCAGAGATGTGGAAACTGAATGAATGAGGTGGGAACCTCCCTTCCCCAGGGCATCCCCATCTCCACCACCACCTGTGTGTGACCTCAGACAGGTCACTGTCCCCATCCCCTGCCATCCCCTCCCAGGATCACGAAGCAGCTGTGACACTCTCTGGGACTGGCCACAAGTGGGTGTGGAGGCGTCTCCTGCTGGTACCTCTGCTGGGCAGGAGGGGAGATATGGGTGACGAACAACGGGGGGGAACTCTGTGAGGAACTCGGGGAGCTGAGCGTGGATCTTGCCCCGGATGGTCCTGGCACCGTACTCCTGCTTGGGGGAGGCAACCCAGCAGGGCACAATGTTGTGGGCATCAACCTAGGAAGCAAAACCATAGAGGAGGGTGTGAGCAGGAGAAGCAAATGGTCCCAATGACATGACATGGTCACTCCAGCACACCTTTGCAGGCATGAAACGCGGGAGACAAAGTTTCTCCCACATCTCACCAGCCAGAGTTTTCCCCTCCCAGCCGCAGTCACCCACCTGTGCAAATGGCACATCGTCAGGCAACTGCTCCCTGACATCCTCCACCCACTGCCGGGGGAGGCGGAGCGGGCAGAAGTCTGTCACCAGCCCGCCCACGCCATGCTCCACCACGAACGCAGGCAGCACATCCTTGGCATAGCCCAGCAGCAAGTGGAAGGGGATATTCAGCTCTGTGCACTCCTGCAGCAAGGGGGAAAGGGCCGTGGGATGGTTCATGTCTCTGCAGACCCCATCCCACCACCATCTGCTGAAGGGATGGATCTGCCTCCCCCCTTCTCCAGGAGCCCTGTCCCACCCAGTATGGACATTCCCGCAGCGGCCATACCTTGGCCACCTCCTGAAGGCCCCTCAGCATGAAACCGTAGTGGCGGATGGTGGCATCCAGGAATTTGGGCACCAGGCAGAAGCAGACATGCAGAGGCAGCTCCTGTTTGAGGGCCAGGCGCTGGGCATAGAGGAAAGCCCAGTTATCTGGGGAGAAAGCGCACGGGGCAGTGTTGGGGGCACCCTTTGCTGAGGGGATGGAGATGGGGTTTCACAAGAGGAATCCCCCCAGACCCCCGCTGCAGAGGGGGGACCAGCTCCAAGGGCTACCGTGGGAAGTGACCAAGGCTTTTGCCATCCATGGGAGCTCCATTTCCCGGCCCCCTCCGCCAGCTGGTTCGCACCTTGCACCCGCTGGTCCCGGGACATCCAGTAAAGGATGCAACGAGCATCATCCTTCAGGTCTGAGCCCTGCGAGACGAGACGAACCCGCTTTTTGTTGTACTTGAACTCTCGCACGGACGGGGCCGCCCTCCGCTGGGCCTCCTGCACCGCCTCCTCTTCCTCCTTCCTCCTCCGAGACACGCGTGGCAGCTCCGTGGCCTCGGCCTTTCGCTTCCCTTGCCCCCGCCGCATCCTTAGGACTGCCCGGGCCGGCGCCCGGAGCAGCGTGGTTGCCTGCGGCCGCTGCGAAGGGAAACGGGACCGTACTGAGCTCCCGGTGCTTCGTCCATCCCGGTCCGCCCCTAGAGCCCGGGGGATGCTGGTACCCTGCCCATCCTGGTCCCCGGTTCGCTCCCGGTACCCGGGGATACCGGTGCCCCGGTCCAGCGCCCGAAGGTCCGAGGTTCCGGTCCCTACCTGGCAGCCACGCCGTCCTCCGGCTGTTATACAAGCCGGGGGCGTGGTTAAGGGGCGTGGCGATGGGCGTGGTCTTTTCTGGAAGGGGCGTGGTGCCAGCACCTGGTACCGCCCCCCCGCACACGGGGGCCGCTGCTGCGCCGATGTCCCCGGCGCGCCCACGGGCGCGCCGGGGACATCGGCGCAGCACCGGTCCGCAGGAGAGAGGGTAGTGCCCGCCGGTGCCTCCCCTCCCTGCCCCCGGGAACGAGGAAGCGGCACCTTCAGCCGTCACTCGGCAGTGTAGTTCCCCACTGGCACCATCCCCTCGTCCTGCGTCCCTGGGTCCAGGGACCTGTCCCCACGCGGAGAGTGGGGATGCTGGCTCTGGACATGGCTGGGCAGAGAGGAGGGCTGCCCCTGTCCCTGCTGCTGCTGAGCCTTGCCGTGCCGGACCTCATACTGGGTAAGGGCTGAGCGGGATGCGGTGCTATCTGTGGGGTGGGTGGTGAGCAGGGAGCATCGCTCCTCAGGGTGGTGGGTGGCCCCGGGGTGGCTTCACCCACAGAGGTGAAACACTGTGGGTGCTGTTTGCTCTCCGAAATCTCAGCCCCGTCTCAGTGAGCGAACAGGGCTGTGCTTTGCAACACAGGAGCCACAAGCTTGGCTTTATTTCTTTTGCCTCTCACGTGTGTCTCCATCCGAGCAGAGAAGACCTTGGTCCCAACTGGACCCCCTTGCTGAACCTCGGTCCCTGCTGAGCCCATTGCCTTTGCTACGACCTGCCCAGCAGCACCAAACAACCCTGCCCAGATGGCAGCATCACCTGGATGTCATGGGCCTAGAAAACTGCAAATGCCATCCCGATGTTTGCACTTGACACAAAGCAAGAGCAGCGTTGTCAAGCACAGGGAATAAACCTGAGGCTTGTACCTCCTGCGAGCCTCAAGCTACAGCTGTAGGTCCCCTCCTCCTGTGTCCCTCAACCCCCTGCAGAGCTTTCATGGGTCACTGCACGTCTCTAACGACTCGCCCTGAGCTGCAAGCCGGGATTTGTTCCTCTGTGGCTCCCCCTCTGTGGGGCTGGTTCCCTGTTGCCATTATTTACACCCGGCGCTATCAGTTCCTGACTATCTGCAGCAGACGGGTTTGTGTAAACTGCTGCTGCTGCGGTTCCAGCCTGTCTTGTGGTCACCAGTTCCTGCACGGCTCTTCCCGTCGGACGGGTTTGTCTGACTTCCTCCAGGGATGGGTGAAGGTGGTGGAACAGGTCTTAGCGCTGGCGCTTACAAGTTTCTGCCCCAAGACTGGTGATGCCCATGGCTTGTTTCTGCTTCGTCAGACTGGGGGATTTACGTGGCCTGCCTTGGTGACGATCACGTCAGGGCATCCACGTGCTTGATCCATGCAGGACAGTGAATCTCCACTCCTGACAATCCATGGCTGATGTGTAGCTTGGGGAGCTCATGCTGGTGGTGATGCTGTGCCATCCCCAGCACAGCCATGGTCTCAGCCTTTCACCACCAGCCCGTGCACACCTCATTCTCCAACTTCTTTGCAGGGACCGCCACCACGGATGTGACAGTCACCGTGTCCCCAACTCTCCCTACCTCCTCGACACCTATGGAGACCTCGGCACTGCTGCCCACCACTGACTCCACCACCACGGCCACCCTCCCTCCCTCCAGTCCTGAAACCTCCACCCCAGAGGTGCTGACAGATGCCTTCCCAGCCAGTGCTGCAACGCCTCCGGGGAGCAGCCCGGCAGCCTCCAGCATCACCACCCCACAGGCGATGGGCAGCACGGCCCACAGCACTCCTGGGTCGCCTGCCGGTACCACGGTGCAGCCTGACCCCACCCCAACAGGGCTGGGGCTCACCACTGGCACCCCAACTCCAACCCCCATGGCCACGACACTCAACTGTGCTGAGACGACCACCATCACGTCTGTGGGGACTAGCACAGCCCCGGCTGTCAGCTCGTTTGGAGTCGAAACAAGCACACTGCCTCCCCCTACCTCCACTCTTCTCTACTCCACCTGGGTGGGCACCACACTTGGCACCAGCACCCGCCAAAGGCCAGCTGTGACCACGCCGCTTGGCAGCACATCCCCAGGGACTGGCAGCGCCTCTTCTCCCACCGCACCAGAACCGACAGCCACTTCGGACGAGCCCTCGACGACCCCGTCAGACCCCACGGCCACCCCCATTACCAGCACGGGGGTCCCTGGGAGCACCCCAACCCCCAGCCAGCCGGCCGGGACCACGGCCAGGATCACCCCTGGTACCTCTGCCCCGACAGCACCCGAGACCCCTAGTGCCGCCGCGGGTGAGTGCAGCCACGGGGCACCCGTGGGGCAGGGGCAGGGGCAGGGTGACAACTCCCCGCGGCATCCCCCGCCCTGCTCCCGCCAGGCCACTTCGCCCCAACCCAGCCCGGGACGGCCGCCCCGTCTCCAGGTTCTGCAAGCCGACGGGTGCGTCCCACGCTGCTCCCCGCGCCCAGGCCGGGCTGGCCGCCCCGTCGCGCAGCGAGGACGGGGCGCTCCCTCACCCCCCGCGCTGCCGGGCGGGGACGGCGGCACCGGGCCGGGGCTCGGTGTACCGCGGCGCGGCGCCCCGGGCCTCACACAGGGCGGGGCTGGGGGCGGGAAGGGGCGGGGAAAACGTGGAGGGGCGTGGCCTGTGGGCGTGGCGTGTCTTCCGTGGGTGGCTGGGAGGGGGCGGGGCTTAGGGAGGGGGCGGGGCATCCCAGCCGCGCGGTGGCGGTGCTGCTGTGCGCCTGTACCCAGGCGCTGAGACTGTACTCCAGGAGTGCGACTGTACCCCAGGAGTGTGACTGTAGCCCGGCAGTCGTACCCTGGCAGTGCGCTTTCCTGGCCACCTGTGTCCCAGCAGTGAGACTGTCTCCTGGTGGCTCTCCCAGGAGCCTTTACCCTGGGGCTGCAGCTGTACCCTGCCCAACACCCTCCGTGCACCTGAACCTGGCAGGGGGACTGTACCCTGCCCCAGTGCCCCTGGCTGTGCACGTGCCCCCGGGTGTCCCTGTACCCCAGTAGGGCGGCTGTATCCTGACAGAGTACTTGTACCCTGGCCTGACGCCTACAGTGTAAGAGCACCCCAGCAGAGTGCCAGTACCCCGGTGATGCCCTCAGTGTGCCTGTGCACTGGCACTGCCCCAGTGTACCTGTACAGCAGCAGGGTGGCTGTGCCCTGGCAGTCCTCCAGCGTGCCTGTCCGCCTGCGGAGCGCCTGTACCCTGGCCCAGTGCCTGCAGGCGCCTCCAAGCAGTCTCGTCCTTGACCCTGAGAAGAAGGAAGCGGCTCCGGCTGTCAGTGGTGCGCTTCAGCCGTGACATGCTGTGACATGGGGAAGTGATGCCTGTACAGACAGCCCAGGCGACAAACCCTCAGCCTGGAGCACGCCCTTCCTGAGCGCCGCCTGTTCTCTCGGCCAGTTCCTCGCGCTCAGACAGAGCAAGCTGTTGTCTCCTGAGGGCGTTGGTGCCGGGAGCCACCACTGAACATCACCTCTGTGGCGGAGCGCAGGGACGGTCCTAGGCAGCCCGGCTGCTTCCCTGGGCTTTTTTCTGTTGTTACTGTCCTCTCAGCAGGCAAAGGACCCGGTCTGCAAGGACCCGGTCTGCTGCAGTGGTGGCCCTGCTGGCCTGCCCTGCCCGCTGCTTGTGGCTGCTCTGAGTCCAGCCGTGCAGCTGATGTCTGCTCGGCATCGCGCCGGTTCCTGGGAGTGTCCGTGTCAGATGGAAATCTCCCCTTCGGTGCTAACACCTGGGGAGTGAAAGGACCCACCTGGATGCTCCTTGTCTGCTGGGCAAGGGAGACCCGGACACCCCAGTGCTGGGGCCGTGGGGAGCGCTCGGAGTGGTGCCTGCGGGGGCGGCATCAGCTCCCGCCCACCCGGACATGGCCGGGCAGAGAGGGGTGCTGCCCCTGCCCCTGCTGCTGCTGAGCCTCGCCGGCCTTGCCGTGCCGCACCTCGTGCTGGGTAAGGGCTGATGTGATGCTCTTCATGGGGTGGGTGGCGAGTGGGGAGCATCGATCCCTGGGGTGGTGGGGTGCTTCACCCGCAGCAGGCGCCTGTGGGGTGCGGGGGGGTGAAATGCTGTGGGTGCTCTTTGGTGTTTGTAAAATGGGAAGCAGAGGTGGACTTACAGCTCCTCCTTTGTGTGAGGATGAGGCCCTTCAGTGCAGACACCCACTGGGGCACAGGCTGGGATCAGACCTTTGCCCTTCCCCACATTATTATTTAACCAGTTGCTGCCTGCAGCAGCTCAGGGAGGGAGCGGCTGCCGGGGGCTTTGGGAGCTTCTGGTGGGGTTGGCTGAAAGCAGCCAGCGGCTCGTGGCTTTGTTCCCCACCACCATGTGAGCAGAGGCCCAAATTCACTGGGTTTGTGTTGGGATCACTGGGGAATCCGGCCTGGCATCTCACAGCCGCCACCTCGCAGGCACCCCTTGACAGAGGCCGGGGCAGCCAAGGTGTTTTGTGCATCCTTTTGGAGACGGTTACAGATGCCTGGGCTTCCCCAGGAACAGCAGGCTGCTCCAGCACAGGGTCCGTGCGGGCAGAGAGGACGGTCCTCCTGCATCCCTCAACCCCCTGCAGAGCTTTCGTGGGTCGCTGCACGTCTCTAACGACTCGCCCTGAGCTGCAAGCCGGGATTTGTTCCTCTGTGGCTCCCCCTCTGTGGGGCTGGTTCCCCGTTGCCATTATTTACACCCGGCGCTATCAGTTCCTGACTATCTGCAGCAGACGGGTTTGTGTAAACTGCTGCTGCTGCGGTTCCAGCCTGTCTCATGGTCACCAGTTCCTGCATGGCTCTTCCCGTTGGACGGGTTTGTCTGACTTCCTCCAGGGATGGGTGAAAGTGGTGGAACAGGTCTTGGCGCTGGCGCCTACAGGAGTTTCTGCCCCGAGACTGGCGATGCCCATGGCTTGTTCCTGCTTTGTCAGGCTGGGGGATTTACGTGGCCTGCCTTGCTGATGCCCATTCAGGGGATCCACGTGCTTGATCCATGAAGGAGAGTGAATCCCCACTCCCAATGCTCCACGGCTGATGTGTAGCTCTGGGTTCCTTGGGGAGCTCATGCTGGTGGTGGTGCTGCGCCATCCCCAGCACAGCCATGGTCTCAGCCTTTCACCATCAGCCCTTGTGCACCTCATTCTCCAACTTCTTTGCAGGGACCGCCACCACGGATGTGACAGTCACCGTGTCCCCAACTCTCCCTACCTCCTTGACACCTATGGAGACCTCGGCACTGCTGCCCACCACCGACTCCTCCACCGCGGCCACCCTCCCTCCCTCCAGCCCTGAAACAGAAGCCTCCACCCCAGAGATGTCCAGCACATCCCTGGGGACCAGCAGCGCCTCACCTCACACTGCATCTCCTCCCACCGCACCAGCACCAACAGCCACTTCAGCTGAGCCCTTGACAACCCTGGCAGACACCACGGCCACCTCTGTTATCAGCACGGGTGTCCCCGAGAGCACCCCCACTCCCAGTCAGCTGACTGGGACCACGTCCAGGACCACCCCTGCCATCTCCACCCCAACCATGGGGCCGACCCCAGGCACCCCAACAGTACCTGGGACCCTCAGTGCAGCCATGGGTGGGTGCAGCTGTGGGGGCGCCTGGAAGGCAGGGGCATGGTCGGGGTGACAAATCCCCGGGGACACTGGGCATGTACTTGGGTAGCTTCATGCAGGTGGCTTCATTTGGGCTCGGTCTGTCCCAGCTGTAGGAGCATCCTGCACCTCTCTGCAGACAGCGCTAACATAACGTAACGTTGCTTTGCCCAGGCACGGAACCCTCTTCCCCTGCCACCGACCCAACCCAGACCCCAGAGATTATCCTCAGCACCCCTACAGACCTGCCAGCGATGCTGCCCATCTGTCCCACCGCCACGTCCAACACCAGTAAGTGCAGTGCCCTGTGGGCATCGCCACCCCCCAGCACCGGTGGCTTTGGGCTTCCAGGGGCCAGTGCAGGGGGTCCTGGAGCCCCACTGCTTTTGCCGTGCTCTTAGTACAGGGGCTTTGATGTTCTGTGGGATGTGTGGTTTGCTGTACAGGTGGAGGGTTGTTCTCCTGACAGCGTAGGGTGTCCATGACATGATTAACCTGGAAGGAGGTCCCATGTCTGGGCCAGCGATCCTGGGGAGAGACCCACAGATCCTTTGGCACAGCCAAAGGTGTAAGGACAATAACCAGAGCCACATTTTTCGTCTCTAGGTGCCTCTCACCTCTTTCTGTCGCTACGGCTAACCGTCCCCCTGGACCTGGGGAACACCACGGTGCAGGAGCTGGTGTTGTCCAAGGTGAGGTGTGCCAGGAGGAGGTGCCACTTTGCATCTGCCAGCCATGGTCCAGCCAGTTGGGGAGGGGGTCAGGCAGCCGGCAGGAGGGGAACGGCTGGGTCTCGCATTGAATGTCACCCGGAGTCCTTTCAGTTGAAGGGGAGACCCTCCTTTGGCTGCCGTCATCCAGGATCAGGACCCTTCTAGGTGGGGAGCGGGGGTAGGAGACCCCCTCTGGCACGGTTTGACGGCTGTCCTCTCCCCCCAGCTCCGTGAGGACCTGCAGATGGCGTTCCCGTGCGCTGGCCTGGCGGTGGAGTGGCGAGGGAAGAGGAGGACCTGACCGCTGCTCCTTGCCCGGCCGGCACCCATGTGGACTGGCAAGCCTTCTGCTCCCAGCTCCTTATTCCATGGTGGTGCAGCCCTTTGGGGTAACCTGTACAGCTCCCCTTGAACCTGGGACCCCCTGTCCTTCACTGCACACCCCCAGAGGACCCCCAGTGCCCCCCGTGGGCTGGGGTGCCCCTGCCCCTTCCCGCAGCCTGTCTGTAGAGCCTGAGCCCTCCCACCACCCTCCCCCAGACCTGGCTCCCACAGTGGGACCCCCCCCAGTGCTGCTGGGGGGCTGGGAGGAGGGGACCCTGCAGGCGCTGCGCTTTTACAGCTGGGACTGAGCTGGCTCAGCCACAACAGCCACCCTGGGGATCGCTGGATGAGAGAAAGGAGACCTGGAGCCCCCGGTACCACTGTGCCCAGGACACTCGGAGGCCCAGTGCTGGTGACCTCTGATGTTTGCAACCTGGGGAGGCTGCAATGCCCGAGGTCTTCAAGAGCTGCTCCATGGCTGCTTCACATCCAGAGCGGGCCAAGGTGGAGCCTGGGATGGCTCTGGGAAGGAGGCAGGAGAGGAACCCCCCTCGCCTCCCATCTGAGCCCCGACCTGGGGCTCTCCTCGTCTCACCTGCGGTAGCACTGACAGAGGAGCACACCCATGCCAACGAAGGCCGGGCAGTAAAGGGAAATCCCACGTTTTCTGTGGCAAAGATGATGACCTCTTTTTTTTCAAGTTGCCTTCCCCAGTTTTCAGCTTTGCCATCTAGCAGAGGCACCAGCGAGCAAAACCGGCTGAGTCCCAAAAGCTTCGCAGCGGAGAGACGGGCTCAGGGCTGTCCCCTCCTGGCAGGGGCTGCTGCAGACGTTCCCGAGGATGGCTCTACATCCCGACAGGCTGGGGGTCCCCGCTTTGGTGCTCTCTGCCCCATGATACCCCACGGCTGCTGTGCGCACCGTGGAAATCCCGTGGGCTGTGTTCCTTCCCTGTTTTTTTCCAGTCCCAAGCTAGGGAGACAGCCGCAGCGTCTGTCCCCCTGCAGCAAAGTCATTTATTAACTGATTAATTAGCCAGATAAAATCCAACTGAAGCAATTATTAGCCTAAGCAAGTCACCTCGCCGGGAGATTGAAAACTGAAATAACTAGCAGAATAGCCCTGTTGCTCGTCAGGGGTTATTTTCGGCTGATCCCTGCTCTTTGCTGGCAGCCCGTGCCGCCCCGGGGGGGGCTGGGAGGGGGCACATGGGGCTGTGGGATGCCAAACCCAGGGATGGCTCCTGGGGTCCCCGGGTTGTCCCCTAGCTGGGAAGGAGCCAGCAGCCGGACAGGGTGGGAAAGGCACCCTGGGATCACCCGGCTGCCTGCCGGCTCGCAGGGGCTGGGAGAGGCTGGGCTGGGGCTGGAGGCTTAGCCCAGGCAGCTCATCAGGATACTCCCATTCGGGATGCCCTCTGCATCCCAGGCTTGCCCCTTTGGTCTCTAGGATGCTGCCTGGCTTTTGGGGGCTTGTTGGAGCTGTTGACACCAAGAGAGGTCCCTTAGTGCCCGGGCAGGGAGCCGGGGAGCAGGGCAAAGCCTGCCGGAAGGGGTCCCCGCGCCGAACGCCTGGTGGGGCGCTGGGAAAGAAATCCTTGTGCTCTGCCTACGCCGTGGAGCCGGGCCAAGAGTCCTCCCACGCGGCGTCCCACCGGGCTGCTTTCTCCGGCTGTTGAATCCATAACTTCAGACCCCGGGACATGGCCAGGGGCCAAGGCCAGGGTAATGGAGCCAAACTGCGTCACAAAGGGAGGAAAAGGTCCTGAAGTGCCGGGATGAAAAGGTGACCGGGGCACTCGCTGTTCCCCGCTGGCACGGCTGCCTTCCACTGTTATCATGGTCAGGGGATAGTAGGGGGAGGAGATGCTCCGGTCCCACTGAGCCCCTCTGCCCCCAGCCTGGGAGGGAGAAGAGGGGCACGGTGGGGGGATGTGGCTCCCATGGGGATGGTGGGCATTGCCCGGGTGCTGGGGACATGGAGCTCTGACAAGCTCCTGACACTGCCCATGCTCTCCATGCTTGCCATCCCTGAGGATGCTGGCCACCACCTTCACCCCACGGCTGCTTGCCTGCCATGGACCCCTGACCAGAGGGGCCTTGGGAGGTCAGATCTGGGTCCTGCTGCTTTCCCATCCCGTAAATCATTTCTCAGCCTCTTCGCTGTAACCCGCTCCCATCTATCAGCATTGTCCAAAGGAGCAGACCCTGCACCCAGCAGGGCTCAGCAGCATCACAGGGCGCGGGTCTTGAGTCCCTTGTGATTCAGGTGTCCCTTCCAGTGTCCTCCTCCCCTTCACCCCCACTGGTGGCTATAGCCCAGCTCCCGCTGTCCAGCACGAGGGTGTTGCAACACGCCTGGCTTGTCAAGTCATCCAGAACCTGTGGGGTTGATGGATAACCCGGTTCCCCCACCACCACCCCTGAGCCCTCTCCAAATGCCCTTGCCAGGAGGCCGGAGCGGTGCTGGTAGGAGATGCCAGGATCTCTGCAGGGCTGGAACAACCAGACCATTAATTCCAGGAAGGCTGATAAGGCACTGTGCTGGGCCATGCCCTGCTGTGCTGGATGGTGCAGAGCCCCTGAGCGCTGGGATTCACAGCACTGACCTCCAGCTGCGGGCTGCTCAAGGTCTCCAGTGCCCATACGATGCTTTGGTCCTTGATAACTGTGGATGATGGTTATCCTTGCAGGATCTAGTGGCTTGCCGGGACCTTGGTTTCAGGCGTAGCAAAAGGATCAGTGAAAAGCCCCTTCCCAGGGTGAGAATAGGGCAACATCCCCAAGACCCATGGTGGCTGCAGGCTTTCCTGGGAGGGTGTGCCAATGCCAGAGCAGAGGGACGAGCTTGGTTTGTCACCCCCGTGACTCTGCTGGAGGAGCAGCAGGGAGATGGGGCTTTTTGGGGACAGCATGGGCAGGAGGTGCAGGCATGAGGGTCTCTGGATGGTGCCGGTCCAGCGCAGCACGGGCAGGAGATTGCAGGTGGGCTGAGGACGAGGTGGGCTGGAAGCTCCTTGCGTCAGCTGAGTTATTTTCCCCTATGCTGAGCAGCACGTTTGCAACAATCCCTGTGGTTCCCACCATGTTTTGCACCTCAAACACCAGCTGGAGCAACTCTCTCCAGCGTCAGCACATATTCCTCATTGGGGTGGCTTTCCAAAGCCATACGGCATCGTCAGCACAGGCAGGAAGGACTCTCCCACGGTGGGTTTGCATCCCTCTAATCCTCCATCGGCCCAGGTGTGGCGGCCGCTTGGGTGGTCACGGGCTGGGCGGTCACCTCGTGATCTGCAGTGCTGGTTGCACGGGCCCCCGACGCACCGTCCTCCCCCCGGCTTCGCCCCCATGCTGGCATTTTCGGTGGGCGGGTGCTCGTTCCGGGCGAGCGGCGCTCTCCCCTGATTTACCGTCTGTGCCCTGTTCCCACTGCCGGGGGTAATGCGTGGGTTTGCAGGATGGGGTTTTGTCGGCTGTGACTTGGCCTCCCCTGGCATTTCCCCCGTCGACACTGCCCGGCCGTTGGGTCTGAGTGTCGCTTGGCGTGTCCTGCCGCTGCCGCCTGCCCGATGGAAGCCGGCTCCGGCGGGACACTGTGTACTGCCTAACACCCCTAATAACACTTAGCAGGAGTCGCCTGGGGGCATTTCTGGTTAAGAAGCGTTTAATTGATTACAAAACCATGTAGTGGTGGGGGTTTGCATAATGCTGTTCATGGGGGAGCTGGCAGCAGTTTTCAAGGCGGGGGGAGCGGGAATTGCTGCTGCAGGGGAAGGGGGGAAGGGGAGACATAGGGGTGAAGTGACCCAGGGGATCAGGGTGAAGTGACCCAGGGGATCCCCATAGCCGGGGCTACGCCTTTGCCTGCTCCAGCCTCTGGGGATGCTGGTCCCACCTTGCAGAGGAGCTTCCCTGGCCCATTCACTCCCTCCCAGCACCCTGGCACTGCTGTGCACATACTGAGGTGCAGGTTTAAAACCCTGCTGGGGCACGCTGGGGCTCTGGATGGGGATCCCCAGTGCTCCCAGTTGCAGCTGAGTGCTGGGGGGCTCAGCTGTCACCCCAAGGCCTGCCCCCAGCCATACCTCCTTTATAACCTGCCTCTGCTCCCAGGGAAGCCTTGAGCTAAGTGGGGACTTGCGCCCTTCCTTGCCCGGGGCTGAGACACGGCTCAGCTGCTGATTTTACTGCCCACGGTGTCCTCATAGGCATGGTGGCACCAGCTGGCATTGCCCTGTCACCACCACCCGCTGCTCTGTGGCCCCCTCCCCTGCATGGGGAGCAGGTCCTGTGGGGTCCGTGGGGTGACCGCCGTGGGGAGCAGGTCCCATGGGGACCATGAGGGTAGCAGGTGCTGTGGGGTCTGTGGGGTGGCTGCCATGCCACTGTTGGCAGTGCCATGCTGGGCAGGGTGGCCTTTGGGTAACCCCCAACCCATGCCCCAGCTGAACAGGGCATCCAGCCCTTGGGAAGGGGAGGGCTCGGCAGGAAGGGAATGGTGACAGGGACATTGGAGGGAAAGCACCGGGGGCGGGAGGGGACGGCGGCTGCAACCTGCCTCCTTCTGCCATCCCTATAAATAGGAGGGAGCAGGGGCAGGATTGCACCTGCGGGACTCCAGCTCTGCAGGAGAGGCAGGCAGGCAGGGACGGACGGAGCTGCTCCTCGCAGCTTTCGCCTCCCTTTGAGCTTCCCAGTGCTCTGCCTGCATGGAGGCCCGAGGCATGGGGACCGGGGGATGGACGCTCTCCACCTTCGTGGGATACTGCATATGGATTCTGCACGGTACGTCCTATATTTTTCTGCTACCTGAGCCCTTGCAGGCCACAGCAGGTATGCTTGTCAGATGCTCTTCCCTCCTGGCTGCACTGGAAACTCCTCTTATGACCAGTCCTTGCAATACATTGCAGCCAAAGAGCTAGAAAATTATTTTATGGGGCAGACATCACCCTGAGGGGGTGGCTGCAGGACCCATGGGAGAGGTGAGAGCCCAGCGCGGGGGCCTGCGTGCAGCCGCATACCCCTCCAGCAAGGGAGCCGAGGGAAGCCAGCCGGCAGAGCGGGGCTCCAGGGATGCTCCCATCCCTCCCACATCCCGGGGAAAAGCAAACGCCAGTGCTCCATGCTGGGGCCCCTCTTGCGCAAACTTCCCATGAATGGGCGGCGTGGGGTAGATGGCGTTTCCTGCTCTGCATGGAAGAACTAAGATAAAGCACGGATTTAGTGGGGTGGAGTGTGCCAAACTAACCTGGGGGGACTTGGCTGATGCGCTTTGTTTTCCCTGAGATGGGGAGGAAAGCAGCTGAGCTCTTCTGGCTGAGGGGGTTGGTGCAAGGAGCTTATTTCGGCCAGGGAAGATGGCAAGGAAGCAGCCTGCCGGGAGGGGGAACGGGGGGCTGGAGGAGGATGGACCCCTCGAGGACTGGTCTGGCATAGGAGATAATGTTCATTAATGATTCTGGCACAAGCTATCCGCAAGCTAACGAGCTGAGCCGGCGGTGAGGTTGGAGGCACCTCCGCTGCAGGGGGATCTGGCTGCCTGGCAGGGGGAACCTGACGAACCGGAGCACCGGGATGGGGAACAGGCTCGGGCTGTCGAGCTGCAGTGAAACGCTGCTGGATCTCACTCTTGGGGTGCCCTTTGTCTCCCCTAATTACAGCCACCTAAAGCCAAGCGTCAGCAGATCCGCCTGGCTCCTCCTGGAGCCAACGGCGGCAGCTTGGTCTTCCCAGAGCCCACATCCCTGTCCTAAAAATAAGACTGGGTGAAACGTCACCCATGGGTGCCAGTGGGTGCTGGGAGAAACGCCTGGGATGCGGGGTGGTGTCTCCTTCTCCTTTCAGCAATGATCCTGGATGTGGGGCAGGATTTTGGCAGCAGGAGGAGGGAGCTGTAAGGACTCGGTCCTGGGAGCTCGTGAATATTCCCGCCGGGGGAATGTTCCCACAGGGGACCCCTGGTGCCTGCGCCCAGCTGGGCGCAGGCAGGATGGGAGCAGGAGCAGGCAGGCTCCCACCCTGGCAGAGGTTTAACGAACCTGCTTTAACTGCAGCGGGTCAGAAGCCATTTGCAGTCAGGGAATGTTTCACTAAGCCCTGGCTGTCCTATCTGCCAAAGGGCTTTGGGTGAAGTGTATTTAAATGTCCCTCAGACACCCAAAAGGTAAAAAAACCCCCCAGGCTCTGCAGAAGCGACCGTGCTCAGGGCTGTCCCTGCAGCGAGGCTAAGAGGGCTGAGGGCTGTCCTCGGGCAGCAGAGCCCCACAGACACCACTGGAGCTAGAAACTAGACTTACCGGGCCCCAGCTCTTCCCAGTGGCCAGGCGGTACCATCCCCAGCACAACTGGGCTGGGTTACAGCGGCTGCCTTTGCCTCCGTGCTTGCATCAGCGTCTCTTCCTGACGTGTGATGAGTTGTGTCCTGTCTCAGCTGGCGGCTGCCGATGCTGGGGGTGCAAAAGGTGCTGTGCAGTGCTGTGCCTAAGGCAGCCCTTGGCTGCACTCCTTGGCTCTTAAATCAGAGCCTTGTAAGGCCGTGGGATGAGGCAGTAGGGTTTAAGAAGGGGCGGGAGCTTCCTCAGCTGGAGGAGACACACAGCTGAGCCTGGCAGGCTGCCAGCGCCGGCACCCAGCGTAATGCTCCGCTTTGTGCTTCTCTGCAGGGCTTGGGATTGCCGCTGCCATCCCCGTCACTACTGAGGGGTCGTTTGCTCTGGGGACAGCTTCTCCCGTCACGGCAGAGAGCGAGGGGCCCGGTGCCCTGGTGATGGGCACTGCGGAGACAAGCACCGTGGCGGCCGATGCTGAGATAGCCGAGAGCATCCTCGCAGGGAGCCCGGCAGGCCCATCGTTCCCTCCCGGGGCCGAGTCGAATGCTTTGGTAACAGCAGCAAGCGAATACGGCATCACAGTACCAACTTTGACGAACGTGACCGAGCCTCTTAACACGTCTCAGGATAACAAGAGGGGTTCAACTTCTCCCGCTGCAGCCACGACCACTGCTGCCATCTCCGCACAACACCCCGCTGTCACCCCAGAAACGGAGCTTGGTATAACAGGGACTGCTCCTGATGCACCCCTGGGGACCACCCCTCTCTTTGCAGACGTGGAGGAGGACGTCCTCATGACCAGAGAAGGAGCAGAAGATCTAGACCCCATCGCCGGTGCCGTGTCCCTCCCCACCACCCCTCTATCAGCAGCCACCTGGGGGGCACTGCCAACCGCTGGCAGCCCCGTGGGTGCCGGTGTCACTGTACTGGCAAGCCAAGGGCTGACCACAGCCACGGGAGCAGTCGAGGAAGGCGTAACCCTGCCTGTGGATATCCAAAGCGAAGCCAGTGCCAACTCCTCGAGCCCCAGCCCCGGCGCCGGGGGGCTGCTCACAACCCAGCAGGATGGGGCGGTGAGCGGGGCCATGGGCATCACCCCAGAGCCAGCGGGAGAAACAGCCCCGGCTGCTGAGGAAAGTCCCTTGGCTTCGGTGCCCGGAGACGCGGGAGCTGTAGTAAATGGCGCATTCAGCACGGCTGGCTCGTCCCCCCTGCCTCTGGAGAGCACAACAGCGTCTGGAACAGCAGGAAACCCAGGGCAGCCCTCCGCCCTCCCTGGCCAGGCTGCTCTGAGCCCAGCTGCTTCGCTGGCACCGGCCGGCGGTGAGGACGGAGACGGGCAGGGAGCTCCCGGCATGTCATCAGACACTCCTGGTTCAGCCCCGTTGCTTGCAGCCAGTGAGGCACCCACAGTGACAGTGGACACGGCCACCTCGCTGCTGGCCCCAAGGGTTCCCACTGATGCACAGAGTGACACGAATCCCCCAGCCCCGGCCACCGCACTGCCCGCAGGGGACATGGGGGCTGTGGGTCTGGCCAAGCCATCCCTGCAGCCTGCCCCATGGCAGAGCCCCACCGGAGAACAGCCACCCCTGCTCTCTACTGCCCTGCCGTCCCCCACGGACACCCCCAGTGCTCCTGGGGCTGCTTACCCACCCCCGGGGGCTGGCACCCTGCCTGCAGCTGACGATGGGGCAGAGACACCAGTGAGCCCTGACCTCAGTGCTGCCCCAGGAGCACCCGTGTCTCCATCCCTTGGAGGGTCGCAGCCATGGGGGATGGCAGCTGGTGCTCCCCAGGGAGCTGATGGGCCCAGCACTGGATTGAATTCAGCTTCGGAGGCCCCCAACCCAGTGTCTCTTGCACCTGATGGGCTGGCATGGCCTGCTGCAGGGGTCCTGGCTCAGGGGGCTGAGGGTGCAGGGGAGACGGCACAGGCAGGAGGTCCTGGGGATGGCAGTCCCTATGCAGATACCAAGAGTGACACAAGTCCTTCAGCCTTCAGTGCTCAGGAGGACTCTGCTAACACCGGAGAACTGCCGGCAGGAGAAACAGGGGCTTTGGCAAATGCTGAACTTTCCCCTCCATCAGCTCTTGGGGACGGAGCAGGAGCAGGAGCAGCCCTGGGACAAGTGTCTCCACCTGGTCTTGCATATCCTGGCAGCGCTGGGCTGGAGCCCGACCTCTTGGGGGCTGAAGGACCAGGGGACCTGCCCGGTGAATCTGCCAGCGCTCCTGGGGCTGCTCACCCACCCCCGGGGGCTGCGGCCGGCGCCGTGTCTGGGGCAGAGACACCAGCGAGCCTCGACCTCGGTGCTGCCCAGGGAGCACCTGTGTCTCCATCCCTTGGGGGGTCGCAGCCATGGGGGACGGCAGCTGGTGCTCCCCAGGGAGCAGATCTCCCTGGAGCCGATGGACCAGGCACCAGCTCGAACTCAGTATGGGATGCCCCCAGCTCAGCAGCTTATGGACCAGTGGGACCCCCATCACCTGCCCTTGGGGACCAGCTTGGCACAAACTTGGAGCTGCCGGGAGAAGAGGGGCTTGGAGCCGGCATGGCAGAGCAGGCACTGGGAGGAGCAGGCAGCGGGACTGGGTTTGAGCCATCCCTGATCTCCACTGCAGGCAGCGGAACGGCAGCTGGGATGGATCAACTGCCTGGTGCAGGTTCCTCGTCTGGTCCTGCCTCTCCCGGTGATCTGGTCGCAGCATCCTCCATTTCAGGCGGTGATGGAGCAGGACCCATCCCAGCCGCAGCCCCTGGACCTGACAGCCTGTCTCCGGCTTCTCCGGACAGTGAAACTGGCCCAGAGCTCGCCCCGGTGCAGGGGGCTGAGAGCGCAGGGGATGCGGCACAGGCAGGAAACCCAGAGAGCGAAGGTCCCTACATGGAGACAAGTCCCCCAGCCATGAGCACTCAGCAGGACCCTGCTAACACCGGAGAGCTGCCAGCAGGAGAAACAGGGGCTTTGGCAAATGCTGAACTGACCCCTCCATCAGCTCTTGGGGCCGGAGCAGGAGCAGGAGCAGCCCTGGGACAAGTGTCCCCGCCTGGTCTTGCACCTCCTGGCAGCGCTGGGCTGGAGCCTGACCTCTTGGGGGCTGAAGGACCAGGGGACCTGCCCAGTGAATCTGCCAGCGCTCCTGGGGCTGCTCACCCACCCCCGGGGGCTGCGGCTGGCCCCGTGTTTGGGGCAGAGACACCAGCGAGCCTCAACCTCGGTGCTGCCCAGGGAGCACCTGTGTCTCCATCCCTTGGGGGGTCGCAGCCATGGGGGACAGCAGCTGGTGCTCCCCAGGGCACAGGTCTCCCTGGAATCAAGGTACCAGGCACTGGCTTGACTTCGGCATGGGATGCCCCCAGCTCAGCAGCTTATGGACCAGTGGGACCCCCATCACCTGCCCTTGGGGACCAGCTTGGCACAAACCTGGGGCTGCCGGCAGCGGAGGGACAGGGAGTTGGCACGGCAGAGCAGGCACTGGGAGGAGCAGGCAGCGGGACTGGGTTTGAGCCGTCCCTGATCTCCACTGCAGGCAGCGGGATGGCAGCTGGGATGGATCAACTGCCTGGTGCAGGTTCCTCGTCTGGTCCTGCCTCTCCCGGTGATCTGGTCGCAGCATCCTCCATTTCAGGCGGTGATGGAGCAGGACCCATCCCAGCCGCAGCCCCTGGACCTGACAGCCTGTCCCCGGCCTCTCCAGACAGTGAAACTGGGCCAGAGCTCGCTCCGATGCAGGGGGCTGAGAGCGCAGGGGATGCGGCACAGGCAGGAAACCCAGAGAGCAAAGGTCCCTACATGGAGACAAGTCCCCCAGCCATGAGCACTCAGCAGGACCCTGCTAACACCGGAGAGCTGCCAGCAGGAGAAACAGGGGCTTTGGCGAATGCTGAACTGTCCCCTCCATCAGCTCTTGGGGACGGAGCAGGAGCAGGAGCAGCCCTGGGACAAGTGTCTCCACCTGGTCTTGCACCTCCTGGCAGCGCTGGGCTGGAGCCCGACCTCTTGGGGGCTGAAGGACCAGGGGAACTGCCCGGTGAATCTGCCAGCGCTCCTGGGGCTGCTCACCCACCTCCAGGGGTTGCGGCCGGCCCCGTGTTTGGGGCAGAGACACCAGCGAGCCTCGACCTCGGTGCTGCCCAGGGAGCACCTGTGTCTCCATCCCTTGGGGGGTCGCAGCCATGGGGGACGGCAGCTGGTGCTCCCCAGGGAGCAGATCTCCCTGGAGCCGATGGACCAGGCACCAGCTCGAACTCAGTATGGGATGCCCCCAGCTCAGCAGCTTATGGACCAGTGGGACCCCCATCACCTGCCCTTGGGGACCAGCTTGGCACAAACTTGGAGCTGCCGGGAGAAGAGGGGCTTGGAGCCGGCATGGCAGAGCAGGCACTGGGAGGAGCAGGCAGCGGGACTGGGTTTGAGCCATCCCTGATCTCCACTGCAGGCAGCGGAACGGCAGCTGGGATGGATCAACTGCCTGGTGCAGGTTCCTCGTCTGGTCCTGCCTCTCCCAGTGGTGTGGTGGCGGCATCCTCCATTTCAGATCCAGCCAGCCTGAGTGCCCTTGGAGGAGCAGGTGGTGCTCCTAGAGCTCTGCAGCCTTCCTGGGGTGCTGGGCCAGGTGTCCCTCCTACTGCAGGAGAAGGGGCAGGTGAAGTGGCTGGTGATGGAGGGTCCCCGGGGCAGTTCCAGGCACCTGCTGGTGAGAGACCGGGTGGTTCAGGAGCCCCTGGTGGAGAAGTGGGAGCTGTGCTGCAGTCTGCGTCTTCTTCCCCAGCTACAGAGGGGTCTTCATCACCTGGGATGGCTGGCGAGGCTGCTAACGGAGCAAGCCTTCCTGGAGCTGGTGGAGCCGGTGGTGGCTTGAGCACAGGCTTGGAGGCTACCGGCCCCAAGGAACCCCCTGTGTCTGGCCCCACCATCCAGAATGGTGCCGATCTTGGACTTTCTGATGCAAAACTGAGCCAAGTCAATGTGGTGGAGCTGCCTGGAGGAGCCTCGGTGAACATGGGACCTTCCCCTGGTGCCAGCCTGGGAGAGGGCGCAGGAGCCATCATACAGATTGCATCAGGAGCGCTGGCCCCGTCTGCCCTCGCCTCCCGCCAGGAGACACAGCCTCTGGTCCCGGTGGCTCCAGACGGCAGCAGCGCCTCCGATGGCACAGCCGCCTCGCTGGCTGCTTCTCTGCTTCTTCCTGGGCATGGGCTGAGCTCAGGGCTGGCACCCAACGGGGACCCCCGCTCTGCCCCTGGCACCCAGAGTGGGAGCAGACCCCTGGTGCCAGGGGCACCAGGTGGGCTGGCAGGAGATGCTGGAGGTGCTCAGACATGGTCTCTTGAAGATGAGGTGGCCTCAGGGATGCCAGCACCTTCAGGAGAAGCGTCGCCCCATGTCCCCGTGTCCCCCAACACTGCCCCAGCACTGCCTTCTGCTCCACAGAGAGAAAACGCTGCAGAGGGGGCATCCACTGGCCCCGGGCTTTCCACTCCGCTTTCGGCACGTGAGTCGATAGTGAGGTCCTCTGCAGAGGGAAGGGGAGAGCTGGGGGCTGCCACACCTGGGGGGACTGCCCTGCTCCTGCCTCCCCGCCAGCCGGGAAGCCCCGGAGCCCCCTCCGGGGATGCTGAGAGCCCTGTGCCCAGGGAAGCGAGTGCCAACCTCCCCAGAGCGATGGCAGGGCGAGGGGACATGGCTCAGCTCCTTCCCAGCACAACTGGAGCCGGGGCAGGTGTGGAGACCCCCGCTCGCTCCCCACTGGCGGGGAGCCCAGGGCTCCCTGGCCTTCCTCCTGCTGGGATGGCTGCTGGCAGCCCCGTATCAAAGACCCCGAGGCCGGGACCTGCTGGTAGCTCGTCACCCGCTGCCCTGCAGCCGTTCTTGGGTGCTGAGCTGACCACCAGCCTGGCAAACGGAGCCCCTGCCACTGGTGGGTTGAGCCTCCCCACAGCCTTCCCAGGCCAGGGGGGAGCCCGGGGGGGGTCCCCAGCCACAATGCGCCCAGCCGTGTCCTGCAGCCCAGCTGCCACCAGTCCGGCCCCGCCAGCCCCCCTCCCCGGGGGCAGGGAGGCTCTCCCCAGGCCAGGAGCAGCCACTGTCACCTCCCGCGCATCGTCCCCCGTGTTTCCAGCTCCGCCAGGAGGGCCAGCGGCCGCCCCGACCCCGCTGCCTGGCCCTGCAGGTACGTGATGCTCGTGGGGCAGCACGGGCGGGAGGAGCACGTCTGGCCTCCTGACAGACCATCCTGGGGGACATTCGGTGCCCAGAGACCGAGGGGGCTATTTGGGGCCAGGACTCACGAGGAGGTCCTGCACATGAGCTTGCATTTTTGGCAGGCTGAACCTGCCTTCAAGTATGGTCCCGTCAGGTGGAAAACCCATCCCCTCCAAATGCTTTATTTTATTTAACAGACATAAATAGGAAGCTGGAGGCTGTCAACATCTCTAGAAAGAGCTGTGAGTGTTTAATTCCCTGCCGACTCCCTACCACAGCCCTGTACAAGGTTTTTCCCCTCCTAATGGCAGTCCTTCAGCGTGGTGCCCCAATGGGGCTGGAGCAGGAGGGGACAGTGACCACAAAGGCCATCACAGTGGGTTTAGGGCAGCTGTGTATGGGTAAGGCAGCGAAAGGTATGGGAGCAAGCTCCTGCAAGGGAAGGTGACATGCAGGGTGTCCCAGGCAGCTATTGGCAGTGTCCCCCCATCCTCCTGCTGCCAGGCTGTGTCCCTTTGGAAGCAAAACCATTTCAGCCCTTTGGGTTTTTGGCACAGACCAAAGGCTTTGCTGTAAGTGTGTTTTGGGTTTTTTTTTTGCTTTCTTTTCCAGTTGCAGCTGTGCCCCTCTACGGATATGGAGCAAGGGAAAATGATCGGGAGTACGTGGAAAGGAGAGTGGATTTTAATTCTCCGCTCTTCAAGCCAGAGACTGGATTCCCATTTGGGAAGACCCTGCGCGACTCCCTTTACGTGAGTCTACCTCGGCTTGACTTGCTGTTGGGCAAGCGGCCATCCCCCAAAATCCTGGGGGGGGGCACCAGAGGCCAGGTGTCTGGGATGGAGCCCTTGTGGGGGCAAATCAATTGGGATGCTGCCGGGGTCTGTTTGCAGCAGGAGGTGACTTTGTGGCCATTTCGGTGGTGGCAGGTGGTGGCCTTCCTTGGGCATCACTCAAAGTGGGCTTGGAAGTGGGAGGGCTGCCACCCCTGTGTCAGGGGGTCCCGCTGGTCCTGACCTCACTTGATGGAGGGATCCCTCTGCTCAGTTTACAGACAACGGACAAATCATTTTCCCAGCCTCAGACAACAGCATCTTCACGTACCCCAACCCTCCTCCCAGCGGCTTCAATGGTCATGAGGAGGTTCCCATGATCGCCGTGTTTTGGGACAATGCTGACTTCTCCAGAGGCATTGGCACCACCTTTTATCAGGTGAGTGAAGCCACCCAGGTGGATGGTTGCATGAAACACCTTTTGATGATAAATTTATCACCTATTCTGTGGATGCCCCTTGAGATGTGTAATTGATGGAGGCCATGAGCAGCGTTTCCCTTTTCTGGGCCAAATCTAAGAGCTGTTGGTCCTGTGTGTGTCACCTCTTGAGCTGTCCAAATTTCATCCAGACCCCTAGTTGCAGTGCTCCATGCATGACCCCAATCTAGACCTGTCTTTGCCCTGCTGGGAGCTAACGCAGACATTGGTGTACCCAACCTCCAGGAGTTCCCCACCCTCAACACGGCCAAGCCTCCATTCGTCCGTGACGTGGAAGCGAAGGTTCGGCGGTACCTGAGGTCCTCCTACTCCGCAGCCTGGACCCTGAAGATCACCTGGGAGAAGGCACCTGCTTACGCAGCACGGACTGACACCCGGAGGGTAAGGGGCTGATGGAGCTCAAGGGCTTGTTGAGTTGTCAGAAAATAACCAAGACCCATGGGCGATCACCTTGTCTGTGCCTGAAAGTAAGAACCAGTTTTGTGAAAAAGGTCAGTCTTGAAGACTTTTGCCAAAAATAACTGGGCTGTGCCCATCTTTTGGTGGTTTTCGGGTTTTCTGGGGGACATCTTTAGTTGAATTCTCCCTGCTCTGTAAAATCTTTCTCTTTAATTTGGTGGGAGTTTATTGTGCACCAGAAACACCGTTCTTCAGGAGCATAAAATTGAGGGAATTTGAGGCTTCTTATGGAACAGCATCAAAGTAAAACTATCACATTTTCCATGCAAAATGTGAACCAGCCCAGGCTGCGTTTGCCTTGCACATCAGGACCTCAGCCGTGCCGATCCCCAGCGAGCACTGACCCACACCCCTAATTTTAAACCCAACAGCTTTGCTCACTTTCTTACCTGTCTGCAATGCTTCTCTCCAGACGATCACCTACCAGGCCATCCTGACCACCGACGGCTTTAGGTCCTACGTCCTGATGCTGTACCAGGAGGGAGGCATGCGATGGGATTACACCAGGCTCGCTGCCACCAATGTGCTCATCGGCTACACCAGGTACAGCAGGCTCAGCACCCTACCCCGCCTCCTCCGAGCACCCGGCTGCATCCCACCCTGGGCTCCAGCTGGTTTGATCCTTCCCCCCGTGTCCCATGAAGTGCCCTGCAAGGATGAGGGCAGCCTAGATGGGGTCTGCACGCCCATACAGCCTAACATGTGGGGGTCTCACAACCAAATTTGCCCCGTTAGTGGCTAGATCATGCTGCAGCACCCTGACTTGCCGGACTGTGCTTGTTGTAAGATCCACACACCCCTCTGGGGTCCTGGGCCTGCAGCATCCTGGTGGTTTAGGTGGAAGGATTAGGAATACGGGATGTTTGCTGAACTTTGCACCAGTCGAGGGAAGGGATTTCCGCCGCTTGGCCAGAGCGGTTGCTTCCTGCCTCCTTGCATTACATCTCGCCCCGTGCACGCCGTCTCCAGGGTTTGCTCATTAGCTGCTTGCTGCAGCTGGGTAAGGAAAAGGTAGCTGGGACGGGAAGCGCGGGCGGCACAGGCGTGTGTGTGTGCTTGCCTGTGCACGACCGCTCATGGGTTTCCTCTCCGTATTGCCCTGCAAGATGCTGGAAACCATGGGAGCTGCTCGCGGGGGTCTTGAGATGTTCAGCCCATGATACAGCAGGAGTGCTTGCAGCACCCAAAACTAACTGCACCCTGTAAAGAGGAGGCAGTGGGCTGAGGGAGCTGGTGTCTTTGCTGTCATGTCCCCGGAACTGCAATTTGGGTGCTGTGGGGTGCCGCTGGCTCAGGCTCAGGGTGGCTGAAGGGCAGGCTGGGGCTGGGGCTGGGATAATGCCACCCGGGAAGAGCAACCCCTGATTTTTCCCCTTTCCTCTGCATGCAGTGGGGATGGCTTTTACCGCAATGACGACCTGACTCGGAGACCTCCAGCAGCTAAATATCGCCCTGACCAGTTCAGGGGCTACAACACAGGTAGTGCCGCACAGCCGGGGCTGGTTCACGCAGCCCCTTGGGGAGGTTGGGGAAGGGCTGCGCGGGGAGGGAGAGTTCCCCAGGGGATGAAATCCACCCTGCTGCTGTGGCAAGGCTCTCACTGAGTTCACCGAGGCCAGGCTTTCCCCCGCAAGCACACAAAATGCTTCTATGCCCTGAGGCTGAAACATCCTTGATGTGTCCTTTTTGTTGCAATGGCTCCGTCCCAAGGATTTCTTCTTTGGCAAGTGCTTCTCCCCCTGTTTCCCTGCCGTTGGGTGGCTATTAGGCACGGGGTCCCAGGGCTGGCGGTCAACACGGGCTTAGCTTCCAGCATCAGCATAACTCGGCTCTCACCTTGAGCCGAAACTGCCCCTGCGGTCCCCTTGGCCAGAGGTGACAACTCATGGTTTCTCTCCCTGCTCAGACCTCCGCGGGCTGTGGATATATAAGCTGGAGAGCCGTGTGGGCGTCAACTACCGGCTGAAGTGCCTGGCGTGGATGGGACGGCAGCAGGAGCCACGGATTTGGAGCCAGGGCCTGCCCGCCTGCCCCTGCTCCCTGCAGCAAGGGCAGCAGGACCCACGCTTCAAGAGCAGCCGGGGAGGCAAGTGGACACGCCGCTTCCCCACCTTCCTCGTCCCAGAGCTCTCCCTCCCCATCTCCCCTGCAAGGGTGGCTGGGGTCCCTCCTGGCCGGGCGGGCATGGAACCCCAAGGAAAATGCAGGGGGGGCATGCCCTTCCCTGCAGAGACAGGGAAAATAGGGAGGAACGAGGGCTGACCTGTCCCTGTCTTGTTAGACTGGATGGAGCTGTCTAAGCTGCACGGGGACAGTGGGGATGGACCCTCCCCAGCACCAGGGTCTCACCTTGGGGGACCACTTGGATGGTCTCCATCAGTCTCCCACACTGCCTGTAGCACCATGGGTGATGTGGTGGGAGTGATGGATAACAAGGAGCCAACCCCAGCCCCACTCATCACCCTGGGGCAGGGGTGCTGGCTGGGAAGAGCTGCACCAGGGCAGGGGTGCTGGCTGGGGGGGACTCTGCTGAGGCTCACTGCCACCTTGTTGCAGGCTGGTGGGCTGCCCGCGTCTCCATGCTGCACTCCGCCTCCCCCAACCGGCACGGCGCCGGCGTCCGCTGCCTGTACGACAGCCAGAGCCAGCTCATCGAGGGGCGGCAGGAGAGGTACTGGAGGTCCTCCAGGCAGGCGTCCCCCTACCGCGGTAAGCACAGCCAGCCCTGGCATCCCCCAGCTGAGGCTGACATCGCTGTAGCCTCTAAATCATTTTAATCTGCATGCCAACCTATTTCCTGACATGCTGTTGCCCTCGGTGGGAGCGTGGACCTGCCAAAAGCCAATGCGAGCGCCCTGCCTGCCCAGAGCCAGCCCGTCTCCCCCTCCTCTCCCCTTCAGGCCCTTACTCTAATTTTTGTCTCCAGACCAGGAGCTGAAGTTGTATGACTGGTGCTGTAACCAGGCGGGCAGCGCCCGCCTCTGCGCCCGCTACAGTGAGAAAAGACCGAAGATCGGCTGTGATGGATACCAGTCACCCGGCACAGGTGGGTTTGCAGCCCGTGTGTGCCAGGGTGATGCTATCTTGGTGCCCAGGGCTGGGGGGGAACGTCCCAGCCAGCCCATGGTTAATGCGGCAAGAGCCCCAGGCAGACGAGGAATGGGTTTTGGGGTTCCTAGATGCAGGTTGTGCTGTGCCCTGGGTTGGGGGGGGGCATTTCCCTTAGCACATAACCACCAGCATAATCTGGGGGTGACAGCACCAGGAGGGGAGGAGGACCGCAGCTAACATGGTTGTCGGTGTGAGTTGATCTGGGGCTTTCTTGCAACCCCCAGCAGGTTCCTCGGAGGAGGCAGAGAGCGACTCAGAGGAGCAAGGAGGTGAGCGAGCTTGGGGGTCTCCTCTCCGCCGGCTGCTTTCCACTGCCCCCCATCCCCCCCATGGGGAAACTCCCCTGAGGCTCCCGGCTCGCCCCAGGCCCCCAGGGAGGAGGTGGCCAGGCAATGCACGTTTCTTCTTCTTTGCAGATGGAGAGGACAAGTAACTGGGGGGTTGCGCATCCGCAACACGGTCCAGGCCACAGCTGATCGTCTGAGTCCTTTGCTCCTGCTCATCCCGTGTCCCCCTGCTCTCCCCAGCACCCATCACCCCTGCCCACAGCACACGGTGGCTCACTGGGCTGGTGCCTGTGGTTGCCTTCACTGGCACAAGTTCATTTTTCTAACCCAGGCTTGTCCCAAGAAGTCGGTTGCTTTAGTCGCCCTTCCCCAGCGGCAGCTGGGCGGGTGCCTGCGGGCACCTCCTTGCTGGCGGGGAGGTGGGCAGGTACCCCCCACCGCATACACCACCCCCTGTCCTCCCTCCATCCCGCTGTGCCTCCCCCGCTGCGGGGTGAGGTTGGGCACCCGGGGAAAGGGGTTTTGCACCTCGTGTGGGTTGACTGCGGCCAAGCCCCTGCGTGCTGTGGTGCGCCAGGCTCACCCCGTGAGCCGGTCCTCTCTTGTCCCCCACTTCTGTCCCCCAGCCATCCCTCTCCGGGCGGTCCCCAGGCCCTGTGCCCAGGAGAAGGGGCAATTCTCCGGATCAAGCCAGAGTCTGCTTGATGCCTGTGCTGGGTGTGCGAGGGCAAAATGCAACCCCATGATCAGAAACGTTGGAAGAACAATAATTTTTTGAGAACATCTGCCTTTCTTAAAAAAAATAACAAATCCTTGTCAAATGTTTTTTGTTCAATAAAGTGCCTCTGCCTCACTGATCCCGTGGCAGCCACATCCTCTGCTGAACCGGGGTGGGAGGTGGTGGTGGAGGCAGGCTGGGGACAGCGGCATTGCAGGATGCTGGTGCTGGGGATGTGAGCGTCTGGGCTGTGGCTGAGCCGGGCTCTGGGGCAGCGGGGCTGGAGCTGGGGTCTGCCGGGGTCTGCCGCACCCTCCTTGGGCGCAGCATCTTCCCTCAGCAGGGGCGAAGGGCCACGGGGCGTTTGTGGGGACCACAGCCCGACCTGTGAGCGGTGCCTGGGGAGAGCGGTGAGGGAGACTTGCAGCTTTGCAGGGGGAATGAGGGGAGGGAGCAACAAAAAACCCTACATCCTTCTTCTCTTTGGAGCTGTGAGTGGGACCAGCAGAAAGCAGGGACTCGAGAGCTCAGCAACAGGGAAGCAGATCTGATGCATGGGCACCGCAGAGTGCAGGCAACTTACTCAGCAGCATGTCATTATTTTTGGTTTATTCTATTTTGTTCCTAATGGGTTATAATCCCTGCCTTGCCCCGCCTGAGTCTGCTATCAGCGGTTCTGCTGGGTCCAGTTACATTGCACTAGGGCACACCCCGGTGCAGACTCACTCAAGGACTATCGCGGTTGCCTCTGCAGGTCCTCAGGGGAAGGTGAAATCCTGCCGCTTTGGCCACCCAACATAAAACCACATTTTTCCTTCAAAAAAAGCACCACCTCCAGAATGAATCCTCCTACAAAGACCAGACCCCAAAAGGCAGCTGCCCGTCCTCTGTCTCCACGTGAACGCTGTTGCCGGAGACCCTGAGAGCGGACAGCGGGGCCGGCAGCAGCAGCTGATTCCTTTGCGAGCCCAGAGGCACCGGGGCAGGACCGGTGGCAGGCTAGGGCTGCTGGGGGGGATGGCTTGGAGGCCTGATGTGGGGTCTCTGGATCCTTATCTGTAAAGGAGGGACAGGCCACACCGTGCTGTCGGCGCTGCACGGGCTCTGCTCTTTGCGATGAGCTCAGACAGCAGCGCAGACCCCAACGCAAGCCAAAGCATCCGTGATGCTCCAGGACGAGGCATAGCTCCCGAGCATCTTTGAGGCATGGGGCCAGGACATCAGTCCCCAGCCCACAGCCCCCCACCCCGACACTCCACGGGGACAATAACCCTCGGACAGACCTGGACTGAGGGGTCGATGGCCTGGAGCTGCGGTTCCCAATGCCTTTCTGGGGAGTGGGAGTGGGAGTGGGGGGACTCTGCTCGCTCTCCTGCTGTCATCAGAGCTGGAGCAGGGAAGATGAGCAGAGCTCGAAGAAGAGCAGGGTGAAGGAGTGGGGGAGTTTTGCAGGGGTGTACTCACAGGAGAAGGGCCGTGGCCTCCAGAAGGTCTCCTTGGCCCTAGGAGGTGGGGAGCAGAAAGGGGATGACATGTCAGGGGGGGCCAGGAGAGCCCCTGCCTAGTCCTGGTGCCTCGCTTGGATGGCAGTGGGGAGCAGTGACTGAGTGTGGGGGCAAGATGAGGCTACGAGAGGAGGAAAAGCCCCAGTTGCTGTGCACACGCAATTTCTCACCTTGCAACAAGTGCAAATGAACAGAGGTGCTTCCCAGAGAGCCCCGGCTCCAGTGCCGGCAGGGAGCCGGCAGCAGGGGCAGGACACAGCTCCCACCAGTGCGGGGGGCCTGGGGCGCTGAGCTTCCCCCAGGTGTGGATGCCATGCCAGGACCAAGGGCTGGGGAGGAGGGAAGGAGATGCTGGCGTTTCCACCCCAGCCTTGCACCTTGTCAGCCATCTGCTAACTCCCTGCTCTGCAAGAGAGCAAGGTCCAACCCTGCAACTGCCTTTTTCTTGCTCCAGATCAACTCTTTCCAGAGCAACATGAATTGCAGTGGAAATCATTTGGATGATATTCAAATTAAAATTAAATAGAAAGCCTGTCTGTAACCAAGCACTGTGTGAGAAGAGGAAGAAATGCAAATATTCCCTCACATGGGGGAAAAGGGAAGGTAATGTTCAACCCACTGATGTTATTGCACCCCTGAGCAGCAGATGACTGGGATAAGGGCTGGAAAATGTTAAAAGACCACCTGGCTCAGCCCCTTCCCCAGGGCAGGCTCCCCCTGCCTGGGTCAGATGGGTTCCACCAGTGGTGGACCTTCTGGAGATGGTTTTTCCACCAGTTTTGAGGGCTGGCAAAGCTCTTCCTGATACCCAACCTCCATTCCTGCCACACTCGCAGCACCCACCCCTGCGCGGGTCCATGGCTCACCCCTGGTGCCGGTGGTGGCGCCGGCGGCAGAGGCGCAAGGTCAGGCAGGCGGTGGTGAGCAGGAGGCAGAGCAGAGCCAGGGCTCCCACCAAGATGCCGAGGAAGGCGGCGAGGCTGATGGCCAGTTGCTCGCACTGGGCGCCGGCAGGGGAGAAGATGGAGAAGGGGAGGCAGCTGCAGGTGGGGAGGGAGGAGCGGTGATGCCGTGGGGAGACGTGGCTGTGCCCAGTGGCCATCCCCAGCGCCGCTGCTACCTGCACGTCGGCCCCTCGGGCAGGTGCTGGCACCGGCCACCGTGCTGGCAGTAGCCCATCTTGCAAGGGGAGATGCAGACGAAGCCGATGGTCCCCGCGTAGTGGAGCCGGTAGCCTTTGTAGCCATACAGACCGCAGGGGAAATAGCGCCTCAGCTCAGCCACCGTCACTGGGAAGGGACGGCACAGGTTTGGCCACGTGGCAGCATCCCCCCTTGATACTTCCCCAGGTCTCCCTGAGCTGGATCCATGCCTAGGGTGGGGTCTGCTGCCCACCCGCCTCCCCCGCGGGTGTTACCCGAACCCCAGGGCACGCAGGGTGATGGGGACAATGGGGAGAGCAGGGTGCTCCTCTCGGGCTCCCTGGCTCAGCACCAGGAGCGACTCACGCTTCACCAGGTCGGTGATGTTGTCCCGGTGCAGGCGCTGGAAGAGGAGGCGCGCGCCCGCCTCCCGCCGCCCCCGCCGCCCGTTGAAGGCGCCAGTGATGGCCCCTGGCAGATCCTCGTTCAGGAACTGGATGACAGTGCTGCGGCTGTCGTAGGCGAACTCGGACACCAGCGCAAAGGTGAAGCCATCGCCGTCTGTCCTGCAGGGAAAGGATGGGGCTGCTGGTGGAGCCGCTGCTGCATCACAGAGTGGCCAAGCCTCACCGTGCCTCAGTTTCCCCATTTGGGAGGTGGTAAAGAAGGGATGAAGCAGGAGATGGAAGGTGCCACAGGGCTTGTGTCTCCAAGGGTGACAGGGCTTGAAAAACAGACTCTGGGGTGGGGGAAAATGCCCTTTGTGTCCCAAACCCTGTGGCCCCATGCCCAGTCCTGCCCCGCTGGCTCCCTGGGGTGGGCAAGGGGCCACTCCACAGCTGACTCACGTCTGGGTGATGTTGATGTTGCTCTGGAAAGCCTTTACATCCAGGGAGCCCAGGATGGCCGAGACCTGTGGCAGGGGGAGTAGAAGGGCATTAGGGGAGGGCAGGACAGCACCGGCGCAGGGAGAAGATAAAGGGCGACGTGGGCACCGTGGCCTAGCCCCAAGGGCTGCTCTGGCCTTTCGTTCACGTGCTGGGGACCTGGCACATGGCCACGGCCGCAGGTAGCATCAGGCGGCTGGCACTGCCTCCCTCCGGCTCTGCAGATCCACTAGATTCCTGGTGATCCCATGGGAAGGGGGTGCATGGAGGCACGGGCACCCCAAGCTGCCATGCTGCCCAGTGTACCAGCGCGTCCCCCTCCCCGAGCCCATCCCCTCTGGTAACGTACGGTGCCATTGACTTCCTCGGCAGTGGCGTTTTGCAGCGTCCTGACCCGCAGCCGCACACTTCTGTGGGGGAGATCTGCCGGGGGAAAGCCGCAGCGGTGGCTCTGGCATACCAGGACTGGGGCGAACAGGGTTGGGGTTCACCCCCCACCGGGCACAGGCACCCACCTGTGCTGGGCATTGGCTGAAAATCCCCCCCCGCCACCAGACAACGCTGGTCAATGAAAGCCGGGGGGCAGGCACAGGCGGGGGCGCAGGTCATGGGGTGCAGGCGACAGTGTCCCCCGTTACTGCAGTAGCCCTCGGGGCAGGAGCGGGAGCCACAGGCTGAGCCACAGCCTGGCCCCTCACCTGTGGCATGGGGAGCCCAGGTCAGGTGGAGGCACCTTCTTCCAAGGTTTGGTGGTTTTTTTAATGCATTAGGACTTCTAGTATAAATTCAGATCCTCAAGGAAAAGCCCCGGACCCCCTCCTCCCAGCCGGAGCCTTTTGTCTTGGTGAAATTCCAGCCTGCTGCATTAGAACAGGAGCAAAAACCATCATCCCAACCCCACCACAGCCATTTGAAAACAGGATTTGATTTTAGCCCCCCCAACTTCCACATGTGTATTTGAACTTTGATGGGCTGAGATTTTTTTTTTTCTCAAAGAGGAAAATTGCACGGGAAAAGTTTCCCTTCCCGGCGGATTAGTGAGATCTGCAGCCTGGGAGCACGAGGGGCGGCTGGACTCTGGTGCCTTCTGTTAAGGACAGCAAGGGCTTGGGTACAGAGATCAGCCAGCTCCCCCTCCTCTCCTCTCCGGCCAGTTTGGGTCCCACGGGATCCCACTTCCACTGAGGCCTGGGACTGATGGGGACGAGGACATGCCCGCCAGGGTGCCCGTACTCACCCTCCTCGCTGGCCGGGCAGGAGCAGGCGTAGCTTCCCACCGTGTTGGTGCAGGTGGCGTTCCCCGGGCACGTCGTCCCCTGCGCGCACTCATCGATATCTGCCGAGGCAATGCAGCATGGCACCGGGAGAAATACCTCAGCCGAGGTCCCACAGGTGTCCCGGGTTCCCCGGTAGCCATGGCAAGCCCTTGTCACCTGAGCAATGCCGCCCGTCACCGGTCAGGCCAGCTGGACAGGGGCCGCAACCGGCGTTCGAGTCGCAGCCCACACCAGGGAAGCATCCCTGGGCGCAGGGGTCCGGAGGGTCCTGGCAGAAGGGACCCGAGTAACCGCCCTCGCACCTGCAGGCTGCCAGCTGGGAAGGGGATGGTGACACTGGATTAGGGGACACCAGGAGGACAGGTGGACAGAGAAGACAGCCATTGCGACTGGCATGGGGACAGGCATGGTGTGGCACCGGAGGAACTACCTGCAGGGAGGACCCCCCGAGGGTGACAGTGTCACTGTAGTCACATTCTTGGCTCCTGCTGCAGCTGCAAAGGGTGAAGCGGAGCTGGAGGAGGGCGGAGAGGTTGTTGGACCCAACAGCCTCCAGGTTGATGGTGAGCGGGGCCATCCCGTGGGGCTCCCACGTCAGGGTGCCGCTCTCTGCCAGGGGGAGAGGTGGGAGTTAGAGGAGGTGACAGAGGAAAGGTGCTGCGTGGCCGGTGTCCCCCGATCCCATCCCAGCCACCCTATCTCTCCTTCCTTACCTGATATGTTGAGCTCTGGCGAGAGGTGGGGGACAAAGCGTGCGCCCACCCCCACGGCACGGTACTGCCTCCTGACCCTTTCTGTCCGGAAGGCCGTGAGTGATGCGTCACCGGTGATGACGGGAGGGAAGGCGTCTGAGGAAAGAGCAGCCCAGCACACAGCTGGTTGTTTGCTACATGGCCTGGGCACCCCTTGGCTCTGAGTCCCTCCTGGTGAGGATGGGACCCCAGGCAGATGCTGCCATGACCGCCCACCAGCAAGGCCCTCGTGTTGCACAGTATGGTGGCATCTCCCAGGCTTGGAGACCAACCAGCTGGTCAATGCAACTCCGAGACCTTGGCGACTTCTCTCCTGCCTCACATGGAGCAAGAGAGCCCAGGGAGGGAGCAGGGCCAAACCGTGCTGTCTTGGAGGTGAGGATCTGCTCCACTTACTGAGTACTGTCTTCTTCTGCTGGAAGTCGGCTGCGAGGCTCTGGGTGGCCAGGCCCAGGGCCACGTCGCCTGTGCTCAGCGAATCATAGATACACTCCTTGTTGCCACGGCACTGCGAGGCTGCCAGCTGGTACTGGCTTTCATTCTCCTGCCGCAGCCGAGACAAGAAGATGGGTGTGAAGTTCATTACTGGAGAGTCCAGATGCTGAGCAAACAGGCTGTGGTCTCCAACGGCCCCTGCAAGAGAGCACACCATGGGTGGCCTTGAGTTTTTAAGGTTTATTGTATTTTAGGGCTCATTTCCACAGAGCAGTGAGGAGACCAAAGGGCTTCCCTGGCATCACTTTGCCTGAGCAGGCAAGCGTCTAAATGTTTCCAGCCAAAGCATGGCCAGAAGGCGCAGGAACGGGGGGATCGTCAAGGTGGATCCTGAGCCCAGACTTACAGGTCATCCCGTAGCTGTAGATCTCCTCCTCGCTGCTGTTCACAGGGATGCTGGTACCGTTCGGCATCTGGAAGTCGTCTGCGGGGTCGTGGTCCCACACACCTGGTGGAGCATCACGAGAGGACTGGCATCCCCCATGCGGGGGCTGACCTCCTCTCTGGTGCTGGCCAGTGTTTAGTTTAGACCCAGGGGTCCCTGCCCTCAGAAGCACAATCCCCCAGCATTCTCCAGCCTGCTTTAGGGTGGGAAGGGGACTTTGCACCCCAGCTCTGCAGCAGTGCCAGAAGTCCTCACCCAGGAGGCCCTTGGTGCTGTTGCGGTACCGATCGGCCAGGCTGCAGACCACGTTGAGGATCCCGGAGGCGGCCGAGATGGAGATGGCGATGGCCCCGTCAAAGACAGCTGTGACGGAGGAGGCATTGACCAGCAGGACACCAGGGCTGTAGTACACCTTGGCACCCATGTCTGCAAGAGAAGGAGAGCACAGAGGGAGAGTCCATGCAAGGCTGGGGTCTGAAACGATGCCCCTGAATTTGGGGAAGGGAGCGCTCCCCATCCACCCCAGCCGAGTCCGAGACAGGGAGCAAGTGGGAGACATTTGATGGAGCTCAGGATGACTGCTCTTGTGCTGGGCAGGGCTGGTCCCCGTGGGATGGGGATACCCCTCGTCCCCCCCCAGATACATTTAACATTTAACAGCACATCCTGCTCACCTTGGGAATAGGAAAACTGGATGGTTTCATCGTTCAGGAGAACTTGGATGTCACCCTGGCTCCCCAAGGTCCACTCAACCTGCAAGTCATGGTGGATGTCCCAGTCAGTCCCTTTGCTCGTCCCTTCCTGCCCTCCCCCTGTGCTGGGGACACTTGAGCTAAACCCCATCCTCCTCCAGCCCTGCCAGAGAGGTTCAGCTGCAGGAGCCGTGTTGGCATGCTCTTCACCCCAGCAAACACATGATAAAGGAGCTTTGATGGTTGCGCAGAAGAGGACAGCAAGCTGTCCCCATCACTGCTGGCATGGGGCATGCACAGGCCACCACCGCTGCTCGGCTGACCGGGGCAGCGTGGAGAGCTGTGCCGGTGGGCTCCAGGCTCTGAGCTCCCTCCTCACACTGCTCAACAGCTGCTTCTGGTGACACCAGGAGATTTTGCTTACTGAAATGGGTGTAGGGAGCAATTCTGCAAAACAAGGAAGAGTACGCGCTTGTGCTAACGTGTCCGGAGGAGACCGGTGGTCGGGGCGAAGAGTGTGCAATGAAGAGAGTGGAGCAGATCATGTTCCTGCAGAGCTCCAGGCCCTTGCTGGCCAGCTTGCAAGAGGTGTTAGAGCTGTGTCCCGTTAGTCTTAGTCCAACCCACCGCTATTAGCACTTTGTAGGGGTTGTGGGAGGTGGCAGGAAGAGGAGAGGGGATGCTCCTCGGGTCCTGGCCACTTGTAGGTGATGCAGAGGCGATGCCCAACCTACCAGAGGGGTGTCTCCCGTTAGAAGCTCAAACTGATACCCAGGTCACTCCTACTCACTGTTGTGGTGGTGGCAGAGATATACTGGGCAGCGAAGGCCACAAAGTTGGTGGCTTGGGCTGTGCCCGTCTGGGCCGTGCGCCCATGCAGCACAAAGCTGGTCTGGGCATCGCTGGCCAGCAGCAGGACAAAGTCCCCGAGTCCATTGAAGGTGTAGGTGAGTCCATCCAGGGTGGTGATGTGGGGGTCCCCGAAGGCACCAGCTGGGGTCCAAAGGAGACAGAGCCGTTTTGGGGGGAAGAAGAAAAGCAAATGCTGGTGCTGCGCTGGGCTCAGCAGTCCCTACCGGGATGCTGCAAAGTGTGGTTAATGCATGGGGTCCGCGTGCAGCCATGCCACCCGCTCAGTACCCTGGCACAGAGGAGGTAGAGCCCTGGGGACTCACCGGGGGTGGGTGGCACATATCCCTCGCAGCCGATCCTCGGTCTCTTCTCAGCAAACCTGGCGCAGAACAGGGGCTTCCCCACGCGCCGGCAGCACCAGTCGAATGCCTCCAGCTCCCCGTCTGCGGAGGAAGGCGGCCGGGCGCTGGGGGGTGTCGGTGCCCCTGCTGCGCCTGCAGAGCGCTTGGTGCTCAGGGTGTTTAGGGTGAGGGAGCGCCGGTGCCTGCTTACCAGCGGTGGGGTGGATGGGGGTGCTCCACGCTCTCTCCTGCCAACCTTCGAGCAAGCTCCCATCTCGGTACAGACACCGCACCCCGGCTCCGGCCGGGCTGGGGGACGCAGTGCGCAGCATCCTCACGGAGGCATCCGCCAGACCTGAAATGGTGTGGGGGGATCATGGCCGCCCCCAGAGCAGGAGGGGACCCCCTGCCGGCCCTGGGGGGCCGCGCTTGGCACCTCTGCTCCAGCGGTAGCGGGGGTCCAGCTCTGCCTGGGGCTGGGAGCAGGGGCATGGCAGCAGCTGGCCATTCCAGGCAGCCGGCGCTGGCTCTGCGTCCAGCCATGCCAGGCACTGCAGCCTGTAGTTCACCCGGGAGCGACTGTCCAGCCTGTATATCCACAGCCCGCGCACATCTGGGGGAGCAAACGGAGAACAGCACAGCTTGGCCGGGGTCTCACCTTGTCCTGAGCGGGATCCCATGGGACAGCCGTCCCCAGCCATTGACCTCACACGAGGTCTCCAGGCTCCCTCTAGAGCCGGTGTGGCCATGGCAATCCAGAGCAGGACACGGGACACCCGTGCCCTGCTCTTGGTGGCCAGCTCTTGCCTGGAGGCTTCGCTGGCCCATGGCCTCACAGGGACACGTGCTGGGGATGTGTGCTGGGGACATGCTCCCAGCGCGGAGCACACGGCTCCCTCTCTCCCCACCCACTCCGAGGGCTCCCCTGGTGCCATACCGGTGCCAGCGCTGCTGTGCTGGTCCGGTCGGTACTTGACAGCTGGTGGCTTTTGAGTCAGCTCGTTATTTTGGGCATAGCCATCGCCGCTGTGTGGAGAGACAAGGTTTGGGGTCACCCTCCCAACCCTCCTCCGCTCCCCGTAGAGCAGCTGGAGTAGGAACTGCTGCGGTTTGCAGGACAGAGGGTTTAAACAGGACAGGGCTGCTCCAGGGGTGGGAACTGGGCTGTCCTGGGGATAACATCTCTGATGGTCCCAACATAGTCCTGGGAGAAAGCCCTGCTGTCCCAAAATGCAGCCACACATGTGCACAGCACCTGGAGAAGCCGATCAGCACGTTGCCCGCAGCCAGTTTGGTGTAGTCCCACCGCATCCCACTGTCCTGGTAGAGCAGCAGGGCGAAGGAATGGTTCCCATCGGTGGTTAGGACCGCCTGGTAGGTGCTTGTCTGGAGAAACCCAAGGCACCCCCTTAGCACCCCCAAAGCCTCCCCTGCTCTCCCCGCAGCACAGACTGAGGCGGTGAGACCTGAAACGTCCGCATCAAACCACGGGAGACCAGCAGCCCAGACCTGCCCCGGCCATCGCTGGTGACAGTCCCCTCCGTCACCTGGGTCCCCCACTGCTCACCTGAGTATCATCCCGCTGGGACGGGTATGCTGGAGCCTTCTCCCATGTCACCTTCAAGGTCCATTTTGCTATGTAGGGGATTTGAAGGTATTTCTCAATCTTTGCTTCCACGTCATGGACAAAGGGGTCTCGGGTAGAGCTCAGGGTGGAGTACTCCTGCCGGTTGGCAAGAGAGAGGGTTAAATGGGTGAGCTGGGAGCTGGGCTCTCCCAGGAGAACACCTTTGGTGGCCCTGACCTGGTACCAGGTGGTGCCGACACCCTGGGAGAAATCTGCGTCGTCCCAAAAGGCGGCCACCATCGGCAAACCCTCCTGGCCACGGAAGCCCTGGGGAGGTGGGTTGGGGTTGGAGGGGACATAGTTGTCCGTGGGTGGGAAAATGATTTGTCCATTGTCTGTAAACTAACCAAAATAACTCGTTATTTGTTGACATCCCAGGCAGCTCCTGGGATGGCTTTTAGCCTCCATGGGTGAGCAGAAACCAGCCATTTTAAATTGCAAAAAAATTAACATTCAGATGAAATTTGGTTTCTGCTCCATTTCTGTAGGGTTTTTTCTACCAAAGAGGCTGCACATTCCTTACGTGCTCGGCGAGGGGGGAACTCACATACAGAGCGTCCCGCAGCGACTTCCCGAAAGGGAACCCAATCTCTGGCTTGAGCAGGGGGGAGTTAAAATCCACTGTCCTCTGGACGTACTCTCGGTCCCCTCCCTTGGTGCCAAAGGGGTAGAGCGAGGCCGCTGGCACTGACATGGGCAGGAGATTAATCGAAAAGGTGAAAAACCATTAATGTCTGCTCCATCCTTCCTGTGGCCAGGATAAACTCGCCTGTGTGCCGCTGGGATGCTGTGCCTGTGCTCCCCCCAGCCGGACCAGCGCTCTGATGGCTTGTAACCCAATTTTTAACCCAGTTTTTAACTTGGAATAGGATGCTCTCAGATGTCCTATTTCATCTTTCCCCATGAATCTGGCAGCCGAACATGCAATGCAAACGAGTCACCCCGGGCCGGGCCAAACCCTCCGCCATCATGGTGCTTGGTTGCTGACAACCCCTTCCCGCTCCTTGCTTTGGGAAGAATAAAATCTACTTACTGATAAACTTCTGGGTGGGTCGGAGCTCAGGGGCAGGATTTCTGTGGCCAACGGTGGTGTGGGCAGATGTGCTTGGTGCTGTGATCGGTCCCCTCTGTGTCCCAAAGACAAGAGCTGGGGCGGTGGCAGGGCTGGTGGTGGCTGGTGGTCTCCCCGGTGCCATGGTGCCTGGGGCTGGGAGACCTCCCGCCTCCTTGGCTGGGCTCGCTGGGGCTGTGGGTGCAAGAGCCACACTGCTGCCTGAAGCAATGGCTGCAGTGCTGCCTGCACTGATGGCTGTGGTGCTGCCTGAAGCAATGGCTGCAGTGCTGCCTGCACTGATGGTTGTGGTGCTGCCTGCACTGATGGCTGTGGTGCTGCCTGCACTGATGGCTGTGGTGCTGCCTGCAGCGATGGCTGTAGAGCTGCCTGCGGTGATGGCTGTGGTGCTGCCTGCGGTGATGGCTGTGGTGCTGCCTGCTGCGATGGTCATGGTGCTGCCTGCAGCGATGGCTGTGGTGCTGCCTGCAGCGATGGCTGCGGTGCTGCCTGCAGCGATGGTCGTGGTGTTGCCTGCAGTGATGGCTGTGGTGCTGCCTGCAGCGATGGTCGTGGTACTGCCTGCGGTGATGGCTGTGGTGCTGCCTGCAGCGATGGTCGTGGTGCCGCCTGCAGCGATGGCTGTGGTGCTGCCTGCAGCGATGGTCGTGGTGCTGCCTGCGGCGATGGCTGTGGTGCTGCCTGCGGTGATGGCTGTGGTGCTGCCTGCTGCGATGGTCGTGGTGCTGCCTGCAGCGATGGCTGTGGTGCTGCCTGCAGCGATGGCTGCGGTGCTGCCTGCAGCGATGGTCGTGGTGTTGCCTGCAGCGATGGTCGTGGTGTTGCCTGCAGTGATGGTCGTGGTGCCGCCTGCAGCGATGGCTGTGGTGCCGCCTGCAGTGATGGTCGTGGTGTTGCCTGCAGTGATGGCTGTGGTGCTGCCTGCAGCGATGGCTGCGGTGCTGCCTGCAGTGATGGTCGTGGTGTTGCCTGCAGTAACGGCTCCGGTGCTGCCTGCAGTGACAGCTCCGGTGTTGCCTGCAGTGATGGCTCTGGTGCTGCCTGCAGCGATGGCTCTGGTGCTGCCTGCAGTGATGGCTCCGGTGCTGCCTGCAGTGATGGTCGTGGTGCTGCCTGCAGTGATGGCTGCGGTGCTGCCTGCAGTGATGGCTGCAGTGCTGCCTGCAGCGATGGCTCCGGCGCTGCCTGCAGTGATGGTCGTGGTGCTGCCTGCAGTGATGGCTGCGGTGCTGCCTGCAGTGATGGTCGTGGTGCTGCCTGCAGTGACGGCTGCGGTGCTGCCTGCAGTGATGGTCGTGGTGCTGCCTGCAGTGATGGCTGTGGTGTCGCCTGCAGTGATGGTCGTGGTGCTGCCTGCAGCGATGGCTCCGGTGCTGCCTGCAGTGATGGTCGTGGTGCTGCCTGCAGTGACGGCTCCGGTGCTGCCTGCAGCGATGGTCGTGGTGCTGCCTGCAGTGACGGCTCCGGTGCTGCCTGCAGTGATGGTCGTGGTGCTGCCTGCAGTGATGGCTGCGGTGCTGCCTGCAGTGTCGGCTGTTTTCTCCCCCCAGGCAGGTGCCCCTAGAGATGTCCAGAAGCCGGGAGGTGACGTGCTCGCTGCCTGTCGCATGGCATGGTTGTTGATGGCCATGGGAGAAGCGGCGACTGTTGCCGGCTCGGCAGGAGTCTGTCTGGCTGCCGACTCCCCAGTTGCACCAACACCAAGGGACGAGGGGACTGTTGCTGGCTCCTCCGCTGGGCTGTGCAGGCTGGGGAGGGGTGAACCAGGCACCGCGATGGCAGGGCTGGGACTGAGGACGCCCCAGGACCCGGCAGTTGTCTCCGCTGAGGGGGTACGTGCTGCTGGGGACGGGACATGTCGACCGCCTCCGCCTGCCTCGTCGTGCATTACAGAGAGGGACAGGGCACTGCTGGTGCTGGTGGCCTTCGCCGTGGCAGACGGCATGGCTGTGGTGGCCCCGGTCACCATGAAGGCTGACGTGGCTGGTGGGATGGTGTTGCTGGGGAACACGCTGGTGGCTGGTGTGGTGGCTGGGCTTGTGCCAGCGGTGTTGGAGACAGGCACATGGGTGCTGTTGGTACCGGCTGGGGGTGCTGCACCCTCGGTGCCGCTCTCAGAGGGGGTGGTGCCCGCCCAGGCAGTGGTACCCCTGGCATCTGACCAGGACGTGGCTGTAGTCTCCCATGCACGTGTGTGGCCAACAGCCAGCAAGGAGACGCCAGCCATGGGCTTGTCCTCAGCAACCGGGCTGAAAGCCCTGGAGGCTGGGTCGTGGGTGCTATCGGTGGCCTCAGGGGGTGGCCTCAGGGTGACACGGGGCCTGCGTGGAGTGGAGGTACTGTTGTGGACAGCAGAAGCAGATGTCGTGACCCTGTCGAGACTGGCATCAACCACTCCCACTGCTGGACCAGTGACAGTGATGGTGGGGGTGACAGAGGGTGCCACCATCACCTGATGGGTGTTCCCGGGGACAGGAGGGGACACACTGACATCTGGCTCAGCAGTGCTGTGTGCGAGGCCAGGGGAAGGCTCCAGAGCTGTGGGTGACACCGTGCCCACAACGGCCACTGCCGTAGGGCTTTTGCTGCCCGGGGCAGAGCGTGCCGACGCGGTGGCATGACTGGTGCCTGGCTCAGCCACCCCAGCCATAGGAGTGGGCAACCCCAGGGGCAGCCCCACAGCCCTGTTCTCCATGGTGGGAGAAGTCGTGTCCATGTCCAAGCCCATGCCCGTGTCCATGGTGGGCTCAGCAGTGTGATAGCTGTGGTCCGATGCAGCTGCGCTTGGCCAAGCAGCGACACTGGCTGTGGCAGGGGGTGACACCGGCAGGGCTGTCCCCAGGGTGGTGTCACCGCTGTAGGGGGTACCTGTCACGGCACCCACCCTTGTGTTTTCAACCAGGGTTGAGCCTGGAGCTGCCTGCGTGGTGCTGCCATCTCCGGCCGGCTGGGACCTGCCCCCGCCTCCCTCCACGGCTGTGTTTTCGGGGGGCAGCGGTGTCACAGGCTGGGGTGTCTTGCCAGTGGTGGCGTTGGGGAGGGGGCTAGCCGTGGCTGGCGCTGGGCTGGGGTTAGCCATGGCTGGCGGGGCCGAGCGACCGCCCCTGGGAGCCAGGAGAGGCAGATCCGCTGGGGGCCTGGTTTCAGGAGCATCGGTCCCTTGGGCAGGTGGCTCTGGTGATGGCCCGGCAGTGACGATCGCGTGGTTGGGAGCTGGCCCCGCTGCACTGGCACCTGGGTTCTCCTCCATGCCCACCTCCAGGGACGCTGTCCCCACCGCTTGCCCTGCGGTGCTGCCATCGGGGCGGGGGTCACCCGAAGCACCCATTGCTGGCAGTGGGGTGCCTGGGGACAGTGGGGACACGCCTGCTGCCATCTCTTGGGGGATGCTGGATGGGGACACCCCCAGAGCCATCCCTGCAGTGGCACTGCCTTCCAGGAGAGGGGGGACTCCTGCTCGCGGTGCCTCGGGGACAGTGGCTGCTCTGGGTACCCCCGGGGTGCCTGGCACAGCCGTGCCCGTGCCTGGTGCAGCGCTGGGTGACCACGTCTCTGCCCCCAGAGCTGCCCCGCGTCGGGGCCCAGCCTGGAGCGGTGGGGCTGGTGCAGGCCCAGGGGTGACACCAGCTGCCGGGGGTGCTGAGCCCGCGGTGGGACCAGGCTGGCTGCGGCTGGGAGATGCGTCAGGCACAGCTGGGGTGGCTCTGGTGTCCCACAGCATTGTGGTGGCATTGCCACTGGCCAGCGATGTTGTTCCCATCCCTGCTTCACTAATTGGAGTGCTGCTAACGAGGGAGGATGGATGGGCAGCTGGCCCGGTCCCCGTGTCGTACACACCGAAGGAAGGTGTCGGTGCAGCAGCGGCTCGAGGGACCCTGTCAGCGCCCGTGAGGGACAAGGACGTGGTCACGCTGGGTCTGGCTGGAGGGGATCCGCCTGCAGCCACCTCTGCTGTGGTGGTCCCAGGGCCTGCTGAGGGGGCCTGGGGGAGCAGAGACCCCGTGGAGTGCGCAAAGGGCCCAGGGCTGTCGGGAGCTGCGTGGGGGGTCAGCCTCATGCTGAGGCCCACGGGGGTGGCCTTGGTCTCCGGGGAAGTGGTACCTGCTGTGGCTCTGGTGCTGGGCTCACTCCTGACGGACACCAGCTCTGTGCCGGTGCTTCCCAGAGCTGGGAATGACGCTGTGGGGACATGCTCTGCAGTGGTGACATCCATCGCCATAACTGGTGTGGCCGGAGCTGGTGCGGTGGTCTGGGGGTGGGTGACAGTGCCGGGGGCTGCGCTGCGGCTGGGGGGAAGCGTCTCTCCTGTGCCCGGCACAGCACCACCGGGGAGCCGGGGCGAAAGGGCTGGAGGCAGCTGAGCGGCGGGCACAGGGGCATCCTCCAAGGCGTTGTGGCTGGCATTGGATAAGTCACTTGTCCCTGGCTCTGTAGCCTTGCCGACGCCAATGGTGGCAGAAGAAAAGGTGACCTTTGCCGACGATGCGCTTGAGGGGTCTGCAGACGGTGGGGCCACCATCCTGGCTCCTTCTGTGGCTGTGTGGGGGGGACCCCCGGGGAGGCCAGCGGCAGGGCTGGCTGAGGCTGCTGCCGGCTTCACAGGGCTGCCCGTGTCCCGAGAGATGCTGGCTGCTGCGGCTGGAGGTGAAGTGGCCTCGCCCAGCCCTGGCGCGACCTCCTGGGATGGGAGCACGGTGATCGCGTGTGGCTCAGCAGAGCTCTTGCTGATGCTGGGGGGTGACATCCCTGTGCTGTACTTGTCCTGGGGGAGCAATGGCACTGTGGTCCATGCTGTCCCCAGTGTCCCCTCTGCAGTGACAGCATTGCCCAGCTGCACCAACTCATTGGCATCGGCCAATTTGCCAGTGACTGAGGAAGATGCTTTTGTCCCTGGCACTGGTTGAGCAGCCACTGGCAGGGACAGACCTCTGCCTGATGCTGGGGACGCACCTCTCAGTGCACCAGCAGCACCCATGGGTGGCTCGGCCATAGTCCCCTCTTGCACAGGGACAGTTGTTTCCAGGACTGGCTCTCCAGGAATGCTGTCCAGAGCCACGCTGGACACTTCCACAGCCTGCTTAGGAGCAGTGCTGCTGTTTGATGGTGGTTTGCTTGTCCCCATTACAGCGGGGACACCTGGAGCTGGGGACAATGTGCCTGTGGCTGGCCCAGCACTGCCACCGCCCACGGCAAGACCCATCGCATGCCCCGTTGGCGCGAGGGACAGAAGCTGCTCCTGCCAAGCAGTGGTGGGAGCCGGAGGGACGCTGGTCGGGTGGCTGGCAGCGCCTGGAGAGGAGATCCCAGCCCCTGCCCCTGCCTGGGGGCTGCCTCGTGTTGCCGGACGCCCAGGGAGAGCTGCCGTGCTGGGAGGCCCCCCCTGCTCACCACTGGTCCTGGCTGGGACCGGTGCTCTCGCCGTCACCTGCGGCACCAGGCTGCCTGCGGGGCGAAACAAGGCAGCCCCAGCTGGATCAACCGCACCGTGGCCCCAGCAGGCAGGAACCTGCCCGCGGCCAGCTGCCTGCCAGCCTTACCTGAACCGTGGTTGCCTGCGGAGGTGGTCCTGCCGGCGAGAGAGGGGAGGTCCGGCCGGGCGACTGCGGTGGTGGGGAGCACCTGGCACGTGCCCAGGTCCGGAGGCAGCTCAGCGCTGGTGCTGTCGGCCGCGGAGGAGCCGCTGCCTGGCTCTGCCGGGGCCAGTGCGGGGGCAAGGGGCTGCCCCCCCATCTCCCCGGCTTGCACTGGCAGCAGAGCAGGTTGGTGAGGGCAGGACAGGGAAAAAAAACAGCCCAGGGTTCCCATCACCCCCATCCCTCCTCCCTGCTGCGGGAGGAAGGTGCCCCCTGGACACATGTCACCCTCGGGGCTGGTCCCCACCCCAGCACACACAGCCAGACCAACGCCGAGAGCAAGACAGGCACCTTCCCCATGGGCAAGAGTCCCCATTTGACCCACAAACCCCCACTTCCCTGCCGCAGTCGGGGGACCATGCCGAGGCTGCGGCTCCAGCGGGCAGAGATGGGGGCAAACCCCGGCCGGGCACTCGGGTTCGAACTTGCAGCGTTCGAGCAGCCAGAGAGTCGCTCACAGCCCATCACCCATCACCCAGATGGTATCTGGTATCGGCCACCCGGTCAGACCAGCAGCGGTGCAGACGACCCCGGCACTTACCTGGCAGCACCCAGAGACCCCACAGCACCCAGCTCCAGAGCAGCCATCGGGCCCGGCACCCCATGGCCCTTCCTCGGTGGCAGGGACAGGGTTGTGGCTCTCCCTGTCCCAGGGGAGCTACGCAATGGGGTGGCTCCGTCGGTGAACACTCCCCCGGGCGGGGGGGACGAGGGTGCCACGTGCCCTGCCTGGGGCACTGACGGCTCCTCTTCCTCGCAGCCCACCGTGCAGGTGGCCGCATCCCAGTCCTGGGGACCCGCTGATGCTGGGGGACACCCATTTTGCCATGGGAGGTTTTAAGGCCCTTCCCAGGGTGACCCCACGGTTGACACCCCAAAGTTGAGGTCCCCAACTCCTGGGGAGCACCCAATGGGCTGCAAAGTCACCTGGCCCAAAGGCCCTGGGATGGCAAGCGGTGACGGGGTCCCCAGCACCTCTGGGAGGGGTGGGCCCTGCACGCCCCCCCAGCCACCCCCCCGTTTGCTGCCGGGTCCCTGCCACGCTCGGCCGAGCAGCTGACAACCCCTGACAAGGGTGGGCTCGCCGCCAAGGAGGAAGAAGGAAGGAGCAGCCTCCCGCTGCCGCCTCGGGGTCCCGCATGCTAACCCTGCCCCGGCCCCGCTCCCGGCACCGCCGGCAGGGACCTGCGTGCCGGGGTTATCTGTGCATCATGGCAAACGCCCACGCAAGCCTGCCGGGGGGGTTGTTCCTGCATGGGTGGTGGGGCCGGGCCTTGCCCTGGGTTGCAGGTCACCTTCCACCGGGGACAGCGGCCAGGTGCACCCGGCCGTGCAAAGGGACCCTGTGGGGCCACTGTGGCAAACACACGTTTGCTTCTTCACAGGGCCTAGCCCAGCTCCGGGATCATTTAAGGTGGGGAAGTAAGTCAGTGAAGGTGGTGTGCCTTCCTCGCTTCATTGACAGCCATCCCACCTGGCTGCCATGCCATGGTAGCTGCACCTCAGATGGGGAAACTGAGGCACAAAGCCCAAAGTACCTACGCATGGCCATGCCCGCAGCAGCACCAGCAAACCTCCTTGTCCCCATGCTCAGGGAGGGTTGGGGGACTGGAGATGAGCAGAGCTGTGGGTGCACATGGCACATGGGTGATGTGGCTGGATACCATCTGCCAAGGGGAGGGACCCACGGCCATGTCAGGGCAGCCCTCCCTGCCAGGTGACTCACTGTGCACGGCGGGGTCTCTCCTCTGAAGCCACCAGCTCTGGAGCAGAGGGCATCCTGAGGACCAGGTACCACCAATGCCCATGGACGTGGTGGGTTTGGGCACCGAGGTCCTCCTCCACCTGCATGGAGACCTCTTCCTGATGCTGCTGCTAGGCGGCACCTCAGGGAACCCAGCTAAGGGGCTCTGACACCCACTTGCGGGGGGAGCAGCACTGGCACCTGGCCTGGGACCCCATGGGGGCCAGCCCCCCACCTCCCCACCGGCACCTGGCTCTGGCTGTGCGGTGGCATCCGGTTGCACAACGCCCCTCGCGTGGGTGAGAGTGCGACGCAGGTCCCGCCACTCCCTGCCTGGGCATGACTCAGTCGGCGGCCGGGAGCTGAAATGCCGCGGGGCGCCGGGGCAAGGGGGGGCCCTGCCCTGCACGGGGGCATTGCCGTGGGCACGCACTGCCTGCTCAGAGGGGGCAAATCCGTGCCCAGCCTTCAAGCTTTGGTCCTGGGGGTGGGACAGCACGTGACAAACTCCAGCAGCCCCAGGTGGGGAGATCTTTGCACCCCAAAACAGCCTGGGAGCCATGACCGGGGGGTTTTATGGGTGCCTATGTCACACAGCTCCCTGGGGATCCCCAGCGCCGGACGGGCACCGCAGCACACGTGAATCCCACCCGGGCACCCTGCACCTGGGCTCCATCCCTGGGGCAGGTCCCGCAGGTCAGAGTCCCGGCTGCCTGCAGGGAGGAACCAGCACCCGTGGAGACATGGCCTGTCCCTGTGACCCAGCAGGGATGAACCTGGGAGATAGCCACAGGCACCCTCCTCCTCTCTATAGAATATTTTTTATATATATATAATATATATATATTAAAATTACGTTTCTCTTTACAAAAACAATTCAACAAGGGGCCAGGGGACGGAGCCCATTGCTGAAGCCAGGGCGCAGGCACCCTGGCAAGTCTGGGGTGCTGGGCAGGCTCCCTTTCGGGGTGTCCCCGTCCCCCAAGCGGGGGCTCAGTCCAGAGTCCAGCAGCAGGTTGTGTGGGTGGGGGTGGGCACCGGGGGGGTGGCCCCGTGGCAAGATGCCTGCTCCGGATCCAACGCAGCTTGCCCCATACCCGCTGTCACCGCCTGTAAGGAGAGGAGAGGACGTGAACTCAGGAGAGGTGATGGTGCCAGCTGGCCAAGAGCAGCATGGCATGGAGACACCCCCACCCTCCCCCCAGAAAAAAACCATCCATGCCCCTACTTCTGGCGGGCGGTGCTGTAGGGATCGAGGAGGTGAGAGCTGGCCTGGGCCAGATTCCAGTCGAACATCTCCAGCACTCGGTGGCACTCAACACGGGACTTCAGGCCCAGGCAGAAGAGCTGCTCCACCTGCAAGGGGACAGGGCATGGCGAGGGGGGTGACAGGGTGCCACCACTCTCGCGGGAGCTGGGGTGGGGGGACAGGGGTGTGTGGCACCTTCAGGTACTGGATGGCCCGTTGGACGCTCCAGCCGTGGTTCTGCAGGGCCGCCTGGCACTCCTCGGTGGTCACACCATGCACGGTGTCCTGCACCTGGGGGAGCTCGTGGTCAGTGCCCGTCACCACCCCCGGGCAGCAAGGAGCCCATGGCTGGAACAGGGGGACACTGGGGCTGCACCCCACACCAGCTCTGCCCCCAGGGAGCACCATCAGCCCGGAGCTGGGACCATCCCCAGGATGGGTGCAGACACCATGGACCCAGCCCAGAGAGCCCAAGGGGAGCGCAGTGACAGCCACCTTCCTCCCCCTCCCTGGGGCTGTGGGTAGGGCTAATTTGGGTTAAAAGGGTTGCGATCCCCATTTTGGAGTTGCAATGACACTTTTACCCCCCAGCATGTCTGGGGACCCCTCGTAGCCACCCCTTGAGGGCTGAACATGGGGAAATGGAGGCACGGGGTGGGAATGGCTCTTGCCCAAGTGAGTCCATGACCACCACATCCCTTCTTGCCCACGGATGCCAGGGATGCCACTTACTAGTCGGATCTTGTCGGCAGGGCGGTAGCCATCCGGGCCATCGTAGACGATCTTCTGGAGGCTGCAGGAGGCTTTCACCAGGCACTTGGGCCCAGGGTTGCTGTTGTTGGAGGAGAAGTTGGCCTTGCAGTCCGGTGGTGGCTGCTGTACCATGGGACGGACGGTGGCTGTGGTGACCAGGCGGGACGCCGGCACCTCCTCGGGGCTTTTGGCCTCTTTGAAAAACTTCTCGTACTTGTCCAGGTAGGCAGGACGCTCGGGCAGCAGGTAGTAGTGGGTGCTGCTGACCTTCTGCCCATCCTTCACGATGGGCAGGATGCAGGGTCCCTTGGAGCAGTCCTTGCCCTGCGCCTGGATGACCTTGGGGGTGGCGTACTTGGGGTCGAGGGCGAAGCTCTGCGTGGTGGGCATGGGCTTCCCCGGCGAGGTGGAGAGGCAGGAGCAGAGGGCGGCACGTTGCTGTGGGGAGCCCACCTGCAGGGCCATGGGGCTGGGTGTCCGGGAGGTGGGCTGCGACAGCGGGTCCCGGGGGGGAATCTGAGGAGGCCGGTCCTCCTCGCCCCCTGAGGCTGGGGAAAGCTCCCCCGACCAGCGCCCGGGCTCGTTGCGGCGTAGGGGCCGGGGCGGGATGGGGACACGGGGGGGGATTTGGGGCTTGTCGTCAGTGGGGGCGGCTGGTCCCAGGGGGACGTTGAGCCTCTTCATGCACTCCTGCTGCAGCTCCTCGAAGAGCTCGGTGGTCTGCGTCAGGCTGGGCTGCTTTGTCTCCTTGGGGGGCAGGAAGAGGTTGTCCTCCAGTGCCGGTCCCCGCTCGCCCTCATCCACGAAGCCATAGTTGGTCTTGCCCCGCCGGCTCGGGGGGCTGGTGATGGAGCAGACCTCAAAGTCGTCCTCGTCCTGCGCCACGTCGTCATAGGCAGGTGGGGGCGGCAAGGGGCGGGCGTCCCAGTCCACCACTGGCGTGGGGTGGAGGGGCCGGGGTAGAACCCGCGTGGGGCTCTGCGGTGGGGTCTTGTCCAGCAAGGAGAAGGCCTCCATGGCCAGCTTGGCCAACAAGGGGGCCGTTGGCTCCCCCACTGGTGAGGGGCTACCTTGGGGCACCTCCTCCCCGAAATCGATGAGGGTCACCTCGCTGCCCGCTGGCCCCTCGCTTGCTGGTTGGCCGGGTTGCCGCTCGCCCACCTTGGTGCCTGGTACCCGTGCCGACGGCTTGACTGGTCGCAGACCCTTCCCTGTGCCTGACTTCTTCAGGCAGAGCTTCCGGAGACCACCCGGCAGACCCTCCTCCTCCTCACTGACTGGGTCGTAGCAGGGCTCTAGGAGGGGACAGGGAGAGATGGTTAGGGTTCCCAGCACCCATCCCTGGGGTGCAAGGGGGGCGCACCTGAATCCCCAAGCCCCCACATTGCCCCATAGCTTCAGCCACCTTTGCTCCCCCCTTGGGCGCAGTGATGCACACCAGGGCAGGAGGCAGGGTGCTGGGGGCCCTGCCCCAGGCCGGCCACCCTGCTCCGCATCTGTGTCCCCACCGCAGATGCCATCACCCATAGGTACACAGCGGTACCCAGGGTGCAGACGGGGTAAAGGAGCTAAGAGAGAAAAGAAGGGGGTAAGAAGGAGGGAGAGCAGCACCCGAAAAAGCAGCACCCAACTTACTGGTGAGCAGGACGGTAGGCTGAGGTGGGCGCGGAGGCGGCTGCCCTGCGGGAGAAGAGAGAGCCCGAGAGGAGAGGAGGCGTGGGGTGAGCGCGCGGAGCAAGTGGCAGCCGGGGCGTTCGTTAGCGGGGTGCATGCTTCGCCGTGTCCCCCGTCACCGATGGGGCATGGAGAGGATGCCAGTGGGAAGCCCCCCAAGGGAAAATTGCAGGTTTAGGGGGGCTGTGGCACATGCACAGCATCTGAGCTCCCTCCTCGTGGCGACTCCGCTGAGATCCCCCGTACCAGGGAGCCCAGCTGCAGGAGGCTGGGAAGGGACGGGGCACCCAGATGAAGGGTAGTGGGGCAGAGTCCAGCCGGGCAGAGCCATCGGCCGCCCACGCTGCTGGTAGTGGCACATGGCCAGGTGACAACGTGCCCCGTCACCGCAGCTCCCCCCGAGTCTGCAAAAAGCAAGTGGCAGCAGAGAGGTGGAAAGGAGAGGGTCCAGCCCATCACCCTGGCAGCAGGGAATGGGGACGGGGGCTTTGTGCAGCCGACGGGCAGGGGGAAGGGGAAAAGCCGCTCACTTTTAGCCCTGCCGGGAAGCTGGGTGGGTCTGGCAGCGCTTGGGTCCACACCTAAAATGTCAGGAGGGTCCATGGGATTTCCCAGGTACAGCCTGTGGGGAGAGAGGAGAGTGTCGAGGCGTCAGCAGGGGACGCGTGGGACCCCTCGCTCCCACACCGTGTCCCTATGGACACCCCACAGCCCCTCCACCATGCACCATGCCCTGGTGAGTACCATATCCCCACAAGCTCCCAGCACCCCACCCCAGAGGCTTTCAGTGCTATGGCACAGAGCCCAGTGCTGTCCCAGTGTCACCCACCCGCCTCCGGCTCCATGTGCGTGATGTGCTGTACCCACGGGACTGCAAACAGGGTGCGTGCCCAGGGTACTCATGCGGGGTGCGGTGCCTGGGACACCCCCCAGCACCAGGGTGCCGCGGAGCGATGCTGCACCCAGGGCATGGTGCCCCGGTACGGCATGCCGGTGGGGTGCTGGGAGGCCTGGGCGAGCCGTCGCAAGCCAGGCGCGGTGAGGCACGGAGCCGGCGGGAGCCGGCGCAGCCCGAAGGCCTGGGCGTGTGCTGAGCTCGGTGCGTTCTCGGCGGCCCGGGCGGCACGTACCCAGCGCCCGTGCCCACGCAGCGGGGCGCGGGGAGGCCTGCCGGGGCAGGAGCCGGGTCCGCGTGCGCAGTGCCTCAGTTCAGCCCTCCGAGGTCTGCCGGTACAGCCCGCGGCAAGGGGCACCGTGGGGGGGGTCAGGCTGGGACCCAGGGCACCGGCAGAGCTGTCCTGGGGCTGGGAAGCCAAACAGCGGCAGGGATCACGATCCCAGAGGATGGGCTGCACCGAGACCGGTGCAGGAGCTGGCTCTACTCAGTGGGAGCTTTCCAGGCTTTGAAATCCTATCCTGCCCCCCACACACAGCCCTCCCACGTCCCCCCCATCCCAGCACCGGCAGAGATTCCCCCATGCCCACTACCCTGAGCCAAGCCGCCCTGGCCCACTGCCCCCGGTGCCCGCAGCACCCATGCTGGGCACAGCCAGTCCCACCTGGCAGGGGGGCATGAGGCACCCTGGGGCACAGGCACCCGACCCCCCTTCTCCATCACAGACCAACCGGGGTCTCTCCTGATGGAGTGGAGGGGGGAAAAGCGTTTTGGTGGATTTTTTTCATATTTTGCTTTTTAAGAGGTTTCATGCAGTTAAAAAGCATGGGGCCAGGCTGCACCCCCTGCATCCCTCCACGCAGGTGCTGAAAGGCGCAGGCTTAGCAGCTCTGGGACACCGAAAAAGTGTTGGGGTAACATGGCCACCCCCGGGGTGGTGCTTACTGATGTCCCCCCCACCCCAGGACAGCCACGAGGGGCTGTGGAGCTGGAAGAAGGTGCTCCCCCTGGGATAGCCCCCCACAAGCACAGCAGCCCCCCACGTCCCTGACCCCATTAGTAAGAAAAGGCGAGCGAGTTAGTCCAGCCACGGGGACCCTACCCGGAGCCACTGTCCCCAGTCCAGCAGGGGGGAAGAGATGCTTCAAGGGGGGGAAGGTGGCAAAGCTGTGGCTCGCTCCCGTGCCCAGTGGGCAGCGGGGAAGGCAGGGACAGGCAGGGGATGCGGAGAAGACAGAAAGTTTCTTACTCATCAATTTTATCGGGAAACCCCCAGCAGTGCTGCGGGTTGGTGTCTCCATGGCCTGTGTGGATGAAGCTGTTTTTAAGCGGCTGGCTGATGTCGTGGGCCGACAGCCCTGCCACCGAGGTCACCGTGTTTCGGGGGAACTGGCCCACTTTTAGGGTCCGCTTATTCTGACCCCGCCACCAGTAATTCTCAGCCCTAAGGAATAAAAAGGACCTTGTTACCAATGAGGGGATGGGAGGGGGACACATGCCTGCCCCGGTGACAGGGGAGGAGGCAAGGTGACTCGCCCAAGGCCACACAGGCAGGCAGTGGCACAACCGGGAGGGCAACCCAGGTGCCCAGGATCCCAACCCTACGCTGGCAGCGCGCTCTGCCTCCCACCCTGCAGGGTCCCTGCACCCGGAGGTACTGGGGATGTAGGCAGTGGGGAACAAAGCTCCCCATTTGCACCCAAAAAGATGAGCCCCTTCCTCCTCCTCCCAGCTGCCCCAAATTATGCAGGAGCCTTGGGGTGATGCTGGCATCAAGCTGCTCACCGCTGGTCCCCCTGTGGTCCACACAGTTGGGCATGGCACAAGGGATGTGCATGGCATCTGCTGATGAACCCTCAAATATCCTAGTCCCATAAGGGAAACTGGAGGGGCCACGGTAAGGGACAGGGGGCTGGGGGGTATCCCTTGCTCCCTTCCTATGCTATTGGCGAGCCCCATGCAGGCTGGCATGGGCAGGGGGAGATGGGCAGGCAGGCTGGGGGACTCAAGCTGCAAAACCTCCCGTGGCCAGGGTGCCGGTCCCCCAAAGAGCCCAGTGTGCTCCAGGAGCCGGCCAGGAGCCTCCTGCCTGCCCCAAGGTACGGCCACCTCCAGGGTGGGACAGGGCGGTCACTCAGCCCAGAGGAACAGGGAAGGGGGGGATACGGACAGGTAGGATGCAGGGAATGGCACCCCAGGTGGCGTCCCCCACCCAGCCTGTGCCAAATCAACGGGAGGGCTCCAACACTAAACCCCCCTCCCTCCCACCACGTCCCCCTCCTCCCTGCCTGCCTGCCGGGACCCCCGCTCCCCGCGGGCAGGGTGCGCACCGGGCAGGGGGCGGTGGGCGCTGTGTGGTGCCAGCCCGGCAAGGCTGGCACGGCCCCACGGTTTCCTGGAGTCACCTGTGAGTCACCCCCGGCCACCAGCTCAGCCCTTTTCCTGTTTACCTTCCCCACTCGCCGCCAGCCAGCCGCCTTACTCAGCGCCGGGACCCCTCGGCGAGAGCCCAGCCGGTACCGGGCACCCTCCCTCACCCGCGGCGGGCCGGGGGGGAGACGGTTCCCCTCCCCGGGAGGTCCCCTCCGCTCGCCCTCCCTGCGCCCCGACACCACCGGAGGGATGCTGCGGCCGGGCCGGCCCCTCCGCTCCCCGCCTCTCCCAGCCTCCGTCCCACCGGATCCGGGCTCGGACCCCCGGCGCAAACCCGCTCCGGCTCTGCCCTGGCTTCCCCCCGAAAGCCCCCTCCCGCGGCCGGCTGGGTCCCCGGGGGGCTTTCAGGTAGGTCCCTGCCCCTGCCCACACACACGTACGCACGCCCGGCGCCCGCCGAACGACAGGCAGGGGCTTGAAAAGGGGTGGGGGGTGTTTACGGTGCCCCGGGCGGCCTCGGCGGGGCCGGATGCGGCCCCCGGGAGGAGCCCCCCCCGCCAGCCCTCCCCTCCCTGCCCGGGCATCCCCGCCGGCAGCGCGGTGGGGGGCAGCCGCCCCGGGGGAAACTGAGGCACGGGGAAGGGGCTCCCCTCCGCGCCCTTCGGGAGCACCGGCAGCCGCTGCGGCTCCTGCCGCTTCCCGGCTGCAGAGCCCACCCCGCCTGCCCAGACCCAGGACCCCCAAAACGTGCCCACCGGGGACCGGCGTCCCCCGGGGAAACTGAGGCAGGGGAGGCTGCGTCCCGGCTCCACTGCGCTCCCGGCCCTCCCCGACCCATCGACACCCTCCATCGCAGCCACGTCCCCCCCGTCCCGCCAACCTCCCGCTCCGTGGTTCACCTGGGGCCGGCGGCGGGGCGGGGGGCGCGGGAGCGGGACCCCCAGCCCGGCCGTGATGCGGCGGCGGGGACGATGTAGGCGCACTGGCGCGGCCGCGCCGCCCTCCGCCGCTCCTTCCCTCCCTCCCTCCTTCCCTCCCTCCGCCGACGCCGCTTCCCTTCCCCTCCCCTCCCCTCCCTGCAATTAAACCGCCAGACCCTGGGCAAGAGTCATCCCTGGCGGCGGCGGCCGCGGAGAAAGCCGGTCCCTGCAGACACACAAATCCGGCCTGATTCACCTCCGGGCCGTGACTAACCGCGGGGAGCCGGCCCCGGGAGGGGGAGAGGGAAGGGGGGAAGGACGGAGCCTTCCTCCTCATCCCCACTGGGCTGGAGGGGCCGGCCTCCCGTGTGCCAGTGGGGCAAAGGGACACCGAGTTCTTTTGGGGGGTCCCCGCTGTCCCGGAGCTGGAGGGGGATAGGCACGTCCTGGGACGGGGGGACCAAAGGTCCCCCCAGCCTGCAGGTCCCCGGGGCGGCGGAGGGGTCCCCTGGGGTGGCCGGCAGGGACCGAGGAGCGAAGCCCATGGCACAGGGGGTGACAGGTCATGCCATCGTGGTACCGAGCCCACAGTGCCTCTCCCAGCCCAGTGACAGCAGCAAGTCCCCGGGTGCCGGTGGCATGTCCCCACCGCTATCAGCAGGGAGCGGCCCTGGGGTGCGCGGTTTCCCGGGGCAAGGCCGGGCAAACCCACAGGCGCAGTGGGGTGAGTCAGCGGGGGCAGACGGTGCGGGCAGTGCGGGCAGGGCTGCGCTGCCCGCGGGCACGGCTGTGCCCCCACACTGGGGTGGCCCTGCAGCGCTGTGCCGCCCAGGGAACTGCACACCTCTCAGGGGAGCAGGGGCAGCTCTGCCCACCTGTGGGGTATGCGGCCAGGTGTGCTGGGGGGGCAGAGCCCCCATCCCCATTCCTGCTCCCCACAGCTCTGCCAGTGCCCATGGCCCCCCGTGCTTGGGGTCCCCTATCCCCACGCAGGCTGGCAGCTGGTCCATGCCCCCCCGTGCAATACCTGCCCTCGATGACCGTGATGATGTCGTTCATCTGGATGTGCAGCTTGTCAGGCTCCTCGAAGTCCTGCAGCGCCCTCATGTCAGTGGGCTGGGCCTGGGGGGAGAGGTGGGGTGAAGACAGGGGACGCAGCTCCCCATGATGTCCATCCCCCCCTAGCTTTGGGGCCAGGCCCAGCCCCACAGAGGGCAGAGGAGTCCCAAAAATGGGCAGGAGACAGCACCACCACTCCCAGCCCCTCCCCAGCCGCAGTGTCCCTGGGGTGGGCAAGGGCACCAGCAGCACCTGGATGCTCCACGAGGGCAAGGTAGCACCCAGGGGTCCTCCTGCTGTGACCACGTCACCACCTGCCACTTCCTGCAGAGCTGCCTGGCCCAAGCCCTCCAACGTCGCCTCCCGCCTCGGCGATACCCTTAACTCTGCCCCACTCAGGCAGAGCTGATGGGACACACCCGTGTCCCCCTCCCCACCCGCTCACCCACCTCCACCAAGAAGTCCCGCAGGGCCACGAAGGTGGGTCGGTCCTCAGGCTTGTGCGCCCAGCATTGCAGCATGACGTTGTAGACGTCCTGGGGACAGTCCTCGGGCCGCGGCAGCCGCTCACCCTCCTTGTCTATCTTATGCAGGATCTGTGGGGCAGGCGGTGCTGTCAGGGGGTTCCAGGTTCCCCCTGCTGCTGCCGGGGCGAGGCGGGGGGGCAGGTCCCTGCCATGCACCCACCTGGCTGCCATTGAGGCCAATCCAGGGCTCCTGCCCATAGGTGAACATCTCCCAGAGGGTCACCCCAAACATCCAGGTGTCGCTGGCATGCGAGAAGGTGCGTGTCTTCAGGCTCTCGGGAGCACACCTGCATGGGGAAGGACGTGAGCATCAGGAGGTCGTGGGTGCTGCAACCCCAGGTCCCCCCCTCCCCGGGGCTCACCAGGCGAAGGGGACCTTGCGATGCTCCTGCATTACATAGTGGTCATCATTTTTGGGCAGGGCCCTCATCAGCCCAAAGTCTCCGATCTTGACCAGCTCGTTGGAAGCCAGCAGGATGTTGCGGGCTGCCAGGTCACGGTGGATGAAGCGCTTGGACTCCAGGTAGGCCATGCCCTTGGCCACCTGGATGGCGTACTGGCAGAGGGTGGAGATGAGAAAATGGCCCTGGTTCTTCCGCAGGCGGTCCAGGAGGGAGCCCAGAGGGGCCAGCTCTGTCACCTGAGCCATGGGGAGGGGACAACAGGTTGGTCAGGCCAGGGGCATCCTGGTTGGCTGGTTTCCAGCCTTCTTGTGCCCCGCTGCGGATGCCAGTGGAGGACCTTCAGGGTACAGACCCAGCCTGGCTTTGCTTGCCCCATCATGTGGGACACCCACAGGGCAGCATCGGGGTCGGCCCTGTCCCCCCGCACTCACCATCTTCATGGGGTGGGAGAGCACCACGCCGTAGAGGCGGATGAGGTTCCTGTGGTCCAGGGAGTGCATGGCATTCACCTCCCGGATGAAGTCGTCCAGTGCCTCCGGCTGGCTCAGCACGTCCGTCTTGAGGCACTTCACCGCCACGTTCAGCTATGGCAATAGTGGGGGTGAGCCCTGAAGCATCTTCCCCCACGGGTGGTCCTGCACCCAGCTCCCCCCTGCAACCCCCTCACCGTCTTGCCGGCAGGCGTGCACCACTCGCCACGACGCACGACGCCAAAGGAGCCGTCACCCAGCTTCTCGAAGAGCGAGAGGTCCCGCTCCCGCACGAGGCAGGTGAGGGAGTGCTGGCCCCCGGCTTCGGGGGGCGGTGGCGTGGGGGGCTTGCGGAAGGTGCTCTGGGGCTGGGGTGGCAGCTCCGACTCAGGGCGCTTCCCGCTGAACACCTACGGGACATGGAGGCAGGTGAGACATGGGCACAGAGACACCCTGGGGTCCTTGGATCTGCGAGTGAGTAGTGCCGTTCAGACCCCCTGCCCAGGCTGTACACTCTGGAACCTAATGATGACCCCTAACTGGTTATTACCCAGGGCAGGCTGGCTGCAGGAGCAGGCTCTGCTCCTCAAGCTGCCTGCATGCTGAGCTGTGATTCGTGTAGAGGGAATCGTGCATCTCACAGCAGCCCTGCAGCAGCTCCCCAGCAGCCCCGGCAAACCAGGCCAGTAGCCAGAGCGCCCTGGGCACTCCTTGGCCAGGCTGCAGCCACGCGATGTGCCTGGGCATGAAGCCAAGAGAAACCTCCAGCTTGGGCCGAGTGTGGTGACACATCCCCGCAGCGATGTGGGCCTTGCAATGTGCACTGCCGCCACCGCCAGCCCAGGGGGGACGTGGACGGGCTTTCCCTGCCTCTCCCCCAGCTGGGACCGATGATGTGCCCCATGAGATGGGGTCCATCCCAGCCTCGGCAGTCAGGACCCATGCAGGGTGTGCGGAGGCTGAGCCCAGCATGTGGCTGGGGTGGGAGGTGGCATTTCTGTGCCCGGTGAGAGGCTGAGTAGCCTTCTATTAAAAGCCCGTCCTGTCCCTGTCCCGTCCCAGATGAGTCATGCAGGGCAGAGGCCACGACCCAGCGCCCAGCTGGCAAGTGCCCTGCTCTTTTGGGGGTGCAAAGTGCCAGGGGGTGCCAGGGTGGCAGCAGCACCAGCTTTGGAAGGATGGCATCAGGGGCATACATGAGCATCCCAAGGTCCCCTGCCCCGGTGCGCGCCCAGCCTGCAGGCACAAGGCTGTGCCCCCTCGCTGCGAGGCTGCGGGGTGGGCAGGGGACCGGGCAGCGCTGCTACCCACAGAGCTGGCTGGGGTGAGATGCAGAGACTCTGTGGCTCGTTAGCTGCGAATGAGTTTCCTGGCAAAGAAGCAAATAACGCAAGGGGAATGCATTTCCCAAGTGCCGGGGCGGCAGGGCCGTCTTTGCCGGGAAGTGACTCAGAAACCCACGGGGGACCAGAGCGCACGCTGGCAGGGTCACGCCGCAGGCAGGGCGTGCGTGGCAGGGGCTTCTGCCCCGGCAGCCCCCAGGGACTGGCAGCGTGGGGATTGCGGGGCACCGGGGAAGAGCACTGGGAGAGGTCCAGTTCCTCCTGCCTGCCTCAGTTTCCCTGCCACACCTGGCCCTCTCTCATCCCTACCTTGCTCATCCAGGATTTCCGCTTGCACATGGCTTTCCTCCGCTTCACCGCCTCCCACAGCCGCCGCTGGCCTGCAGGACACAGGGACCGTCACCGACTCAGCACGGGGTGGGGGTCCCCTCCGGCCCCATGGACCGCATGCTCCTCTGGGCTCCCCAAAAGATGCTGCGCAGCCAGCCAGGGGTACGGTGGGAGGTTTGGGGGGGACGTACGCACCGGGGCGTCCCATGCCGATCTTCTCCAGATCCTCATTTTTGACGTACTCGAAGTGGGAGAGGCGAGTGACGTTGAGCTCGTCCCGGATGCGCAGGAAGTACTGCTGCAGCTGCAGCTCGGTGAGCAGCTCCAGCAGCCAGTCCGTGCCCTCCTCCGCCTGCATGCTACAGCTCAGCCTCTGCCGGGACACCACGCTGGGTTAGGGGGGACCCTGCCCCGCTCCCCTCTGCCCTGTCCCCCCTGGGAGAGTCACCGGAGGGGCTGAGAGCCGAGGCTGGGGTGCTGCCTGGGTAGGGTGCGAGGGATGCTAGCAAGGTTCATCTCCTGAGCCCATCTCCAGCTCTCAGGGGGGTCGGAAGAGGCACCCCATCAGCAGGACCCCCAGGGACAGGCAGGGACGCCTGCTCTGCCCCATCGTGCCCATAGAAACACCAGCCCATCCCCTCCCCTCCCCTCCAGCACAGGCTGTCCCCAGGCAGTGGTGCCAGGGACACAGGAGGGGGCAGAGCCTCAGGGCATGGGATGGATGTGCCTGGCAGTGGCCCCCAGCCAAAGAGGCACCCCACGGTCTGGCACTGTGCCTGCACAGGGGGCACCCCATGCCTGGTACCGTGCCTGCCAGGCTGCCTTTGCATGACTGGAGAGGCTGACCGGGGAGGGGACAGCTGTCCCCAGCAGGGACAGCCACCTCGGCACTGCCTCTCGGCCCCCCAGCACCCCCGCACAGCCAGCTGGGCTGGGGCACAGACCCACGGCGGGTCTCCTCTGCCAGGGGTGGTGGCACCTCGCCGGGCAGCCACAGGGAGGGGGCCGACAGGGACATCAGGGCCTCTGCGGGGTCCTGGTGCCCCAGGGCTGAGGCACAGAGCACCCCAGTGCTGCCGGCGTCACCCCCCTAGCCGTGCCAGGGCACGGGGAGGGAAGGGATGGGGCCAGCTCTCACCCATGGTTCCCCATGCCCCCCCTAAACGTGTCCCCTGCCGCTCCCCATCCCTGCCTGCTGTCCCGGTTCTTCCCCTCCTTTCATTGCCACCTCTCTGGGAAGGGACACAGCTCTGCCTTCCCGCTGCCGAGAGCCAGAGGGGAGGTGGGACCCCTCGGCCCGGCCCCACAGCAGGGCAGCCCCCCTCCATCCTCTCCACCCCCCCCAGGAGACAATGTGGCCCTCGGCGTCTTCACTCCCCGCGCTTGGGTCCCTCGGCTGCGTCACCGCAATTACAGCCCTCGGCACTGGGCTAAAAATACGGCGGGTGCGGCAAGCAGCTGGGCACGGGGGCGCGTGGGGGCACGCAGGGGCATGCGGGGCGAAAGCAGCCGCCGGCCTTTGGCGCGCGCCCGTGGCTGACCGGGGACGGCTGGTCCCCTGCCCGCAGGCAACGAGGACAGGGACGGGTGACGGCCAGCGCAGGGTCTGCCCGGGGCGGGGGTCAGCACTTACTCGGTAGAGGCGGAAGCGGGTGAGGAAGGGGAAGGATCGGCGCAAAGCCTGGAAGCGTCGCATCCTGCCTGGCTGCCCGCCGCCGGCCCCTGGCACCGCCGATGTCCCTTCCCTGGCGCCGGCGTCCCACGGCAGAGCCCGCTCAGCGCAGCCGGGGCACCCGCAGCCCCGTCATCTGGGCTACGGAGATGCCACCCGGGCTCAGCCACCCCATATATGCGCCCAGAGCGGGCAGGGGGGCTCGGGGCGTCCTTCGGCCGGACGCAGGCTGTGGCTCTCCCCCTCCTTCCGTCCGGCTCTCGATCCTCCCGGCCGGCCCTCCCCTTCCCCAATGCAACGGGGCCGGGGCGGGGGGGTGGCGGCAGGCAGGGCTGGGGGTCACCCCCCTGGCTGGAGCCGCTTCCTGGGGACCCCCAACCGGCAGCGGGGTTCGGTCCCGGCCAGCTGCCCGCACGGCGCTCTCCGGGAGGGGTTATTTTCGGCTGGGGCTGGGACGCGCGCCCAGAGGGCCGGGCTCCCATCAATGTGCCGCTTTCTCCCTTGTTCGGCGGGCGCCCGCGCCAGCAGCTGGGAGCCCGGACCCCCGCTCCCATTTCCATGGAAACTCGCCCCGGCCTTGGGAAATGCTCCTGGGCCTCAGTTTCCCCCCCAGGAAGCGGGGAGGGAGGGAGGGAGAGGAGACATCCGGCTCTCCGCTCCCCAACCGAGGCCACAGGCACGATGCCAGGGCAATGGGCACTACGGGGGGAGCTTCTGGCTCGGCAAACGTACCCGCTGCCCAGCTGCCAGCCTCTGTGCAGCTCTGCCATGGGGTGCCACCAGCACTCTGGGGCTCGCTCCCCTTCCCTGGTGGGGCTGGCACCCAACCCCAGCGCTGTTGTCCGCCTGCGGGCTCCCTGGGGAGAACAGCTGGCTGCGCCGGCAGCCGCAGCGTGAGAGAGGAAAGACCCGCGGCAACCTCTTGCTGCGGGCCCCGCCTGCCCGGCCCCCCCAAATCGCTGTGCCAGGGGGCAGCTAGGAGGGGGTTAAGCACATCCCTAGGTGCAGAGGAGCCTCTGCTGCGGCTTCCGCCGCCGGGATCCCGGCTGGCACCCAGCGGCACAGGCGCCCGGCACAACAAGCCCATTGACCGGGGACACCCGGGCACGGTGCCCTCAGCACCAACCTCTGCCACGCGCCAGCTCCCCCCTCCTTAGCCCAGGGGATACTAGGTACGTGGGCGGTTCCTTGCCCTGCAATGGTACATCACCCTCATCAACCAGTACTGGCACCCACTGGGACTGGCACCCACCAGGGCTGGTGCGCTGCCTCCTGCACCCCAGCCCATCTCCTGTGCCCCCAAATCCCAAGTGAGGCTGCCCAGTTCAGTGCCCGCACTGGCAGTACTGGTCTCCAAAAGAGTGGGGGGACCCAGCCTTGGCCGCTATGCCGGGGGAAGCTCTGTGCCTCAGTTTCCCTCTCCGCGATAGACGGGTGCAGAGGGTAACACCACAACTTTGGCTCTGAGACGGGCAAGCAGAGTCCTGCCAGCGAACCCCCATCCTGGGGGCGGGGCGGTGTCATAGATGCCCATCCAGCCCCCACGACCCAGCAGGCAACAAAGACCCCCCCTGGCGCAGGTGCCGCTCGTCCCCCCGTGCCCTGCACACGCGCCATGCCGTGCACACCCACCCCTGCAGCCCCGGGGTGCACCCTACGTGCACCCAGGCTCATGCACGGGCGGTGATGACTCTCACGTGCACCCTGGGACCACACAGGCGCAACCCCCGGCACCCCGCACGCCTCTCGCCACCTGCACAACCGCAGCCGCCCCCCCACGCACACGTCACCTCCGTGCACCCCCCCCAGCAACCGCCCTGCCCGGCCGCACGTGCGCAAACACACCGGCGCTGAACAGCCGGCGGCAGCGCACCGGCCCGCTCCCCCGCCTCTGCCTGATGCACACCTGGAGCCGCCTGCACCCCTGTGCGCCCACGGGTGCCCGCCCCCGGCGTGGCATGCTCCTCGCCTCCGCCCGCCGGTGGGCACAGGTGACATCCACGCTCACCTGCCTGAGCTGGCACACGGGTGGCCAAACACCCCCAGTTACTCCTACCCATGATGACACCCCAACAGCAGCTGCACCCTCCACATGCACCTATGTGCTCCCTACACCCCCCACAACACCCCCACGCACAGCCCGACACCCCACAGCAACACCCCTATAAGCAGAGGGCAGCTCGCAGGGCCACCAGCTGGACGCGGTGCTGCCGCTGGCTGACAACATCCTGCGCCGGGCACCATGCCCCTGCCCCGAGCTGTGCCGGGACCGGCAGAGCTGCGCTGCCGCACACCATTCCCCTGTGCCTCAGTTTCCCCAGCGAGAAGCAGCAGGCAGCCTCGCTCCCGCGGGCTGGGACAGGAGCGCAGCCGTGCAGGGGGGGTGCTGTCCCCATGCCACCCCAGATGCCGCAGGGTACCGCGAGTGCCAGAGAGGGCAGATGCCATGCAGGCAGCCCCCCAGCCCCATGCCAACCGCCAACCCATGCCCACAGCAGGACCCTGCCCCTCTTGGGGACACCCAGCCCAGCCGGGTGCCCCCCGCCGCTCCCTCCCGCCGGCTCCCCCCGCACTGACCCGCCGGCATGGCATGCCCGGGGTGACGTCCTGCCGGGGGGACGGCGTGGGGCACCTGCTGCCCGGCCGCAGGGCCCGCTGCCCGGTGCTGTCCGAGAAGCTGTGGGGCAGGGGGCCGAGCATCTCCTCCTCCTCCTCGGCGCTGCTCAGGCGCTGGTAGTCGCATCTCTCGCCCATGGCCGGCGCGGCGGTGGCGGCTGCGGCGCAGCAGCAAGCGGGGGGCTCTGCAGAGACGCCCGCGCCTGCCTGGGGGTGGCGAGGGCTGGAGCCGGGCTCGGGATCACATGGCAGAAAGTTGCTGCAGTTCCGGAAAACAGCGAGAGGGTGAAGGTGACCGCAACGGTGATGGAGGGGAGGGGGGGGCTGGATGGAGGGATGCAGAGAAGATGGGGAAAGGGAAGCAAGGGGCAGCCCCTCAGGCACCCATCCTCACCCTGATCCCAGCCTGGCACCGCTGTCTTCTTCCCTGCTCGGCAGCCCAACTGCCTGCCTGCTGTCCCCACTCCAGCACCCGAGGTGGTGGCATCGCTGCCAGCCCCAGCACTGCGCTCGCAGCCCCCTTCTCCCCCCACCCCGGCACGGTGCAGTCCGCCAGCGGGGATGCGGTGCAGGCAGCTGGGTGGAGGAGGAGGATGAGGGGGGAGCATCGTCCAGCAGCCGGGGTTTTGTGGCGGGTGGGTGAAGGGGCACTGTACCCCCCTCCTGGGCACCTGCGGAGGGGTGGGGGGGCTCTGGGGCTGGCAGCATCCCCAGCATCCCTCCCGCTTCCCCGCGCCAGCAGAGGGGGATGGGATGTGCTGGGAAGATGGCTGCTCCGCAGCGACCCAGCAGCACTGGCGCAAGCACAGCAGGGCTGGGAGAGCAGCCAGGCCCCGGCAGGCACTGCTGGGATGGGGGCCGGGGGGGCACGCCAGGAGAACTCCTCCCAGGATCAATCCTCTCCCTCCACCCCCTCGCAGGGAGCTGGGGGTCTCCTAGACCTCTGCCAGGCGCTGCACCAGGCATGGCCCCCAGCAGGGGCAGGTGGCACTGCGAAGCCACCCCCTCAGGACGGGGAACCCCCCACCTGCACATCGGGACTGGCCCGTACCCCAACACTGCCCGGCCGCAGCCCCTCTCTGAGCCCCCTGGGCCAGAGCTGCAAGCCTGCAAGGAGGCTGAAACCAGGAGGGGGCCCCTGCAGCCCCCCCACAGTCCCCTGGGACCTGCCTGTCCTTTGGGGCACGGCACAGCCCCAGGGACCAATTTGCTCCTTATGCCAACGCCACAGAGCACAACGCACCATTCCAACCCCCAGAAGCGCCCCCACGACCCCCCCACTGCTCCCCCCGCACCTGCCCCCCCCCCACATCCCCCGAGACCCTGGTGTAGTCAGAGGAGTGACACCAGGCTGTCACCCTGCCAGGGCAGGGGCCACGAGCCCATCCTTCCCCCCCCAGAGAAACACCCAAATCCTGAGGGGCAACCGCCCTGGCTTGGGGGGGCCAGGCTGGTGCAGCCCCTCAGCGGCTCCTCCTGCCATACCACGGAGGTGAGCTCAGCCGCGGAGCCGAGGCGGCCGAGCCCGCGGCGTGGGAGCAGCAAGCCACCCCCGCACGCGGCCCGCCGGCGTCACTGGGCTGGCACGCCACGGGCTGGTGACTGATGCACGTGCTATGCCACCTTCCCTCCGGCCCTGGCCACCCCGCACTGCCCCGAAACCCTCGCCAGCCTGCCCAGTGAGAGCGATGTTGCGGGGTCCCCAAGCCGAGAGGGGACTAACCCTGTCCCCCCAGCCCCGAGCATGGATTCGGGTCACCCCCCCCACGCGTCGGGTCCTCCTGGCCTGCCCAGGCTCAGCTGAAACCCAAACGACTCGGTCCCCTGCAAGGGGACGGATGGCATTGCGCCGTGCCACCCCTGACCCACCTGCCTGCAATTCCCACCCTGGGGGGGACTCCCTCCACAATGACAGCCACCGGTCGGGGCACGCTGTCCCCTGCCACCCAGGGCAGTGACAGTCACACTGACCACAGGGTGTCCCTCCCCTCCGTGGGGACACCAGACCTCCCCAGTCCTCTGGGACACCAGGCTTGGCCCCGCATCCCTTCCAGCATCCCCCGTGCCCTGAGCCCACCACCCTGCGCGAGGACCCTGGGAAGCGGCGGGTCCCCAAAACAAGCTCCCAGAAGGGGATGGGGTCCCCACTCACCTCCAGCACATCACCCCGCTCACTGCCACAGCCCGCCTGCCACCTTCCTGGTGGCCGTGTCACCTGGAAGTGATCTCACCGGCTGCGGCGGCAGCGGTGGCACCCCGGGCTGGCTCGCTCAGCCCTGGCGGGGCCCTGGGGGCGGCCCCAAATTGCGGTGACACACTCCCCGGCCCGGCCGCCGTGGCGCAGGCGTGCGGGCACGCACATACCCACGCATACAAATGCACCCTGCTCCTACCAGAGCATGGCTGCCGGCCGCATCCTGCCCGCCCCTGGGATGCTGCTGCCACCCAGCTCCCTGGGGACCGTCCCAGCCCCTTGCTGGATTGCACCACCCCACATTCCCCCCGTGGGACCCCGTACCGGTGGGTGTTTTGCCTCCCTCGGTGCTGGCACCTGACGTTGCTTGCTCGGCCGGCTCGGGCAAGCAGCAGGTCTTGGGGGGCCGGCATGGAGGCCTGGTGACCCCCGTGGCGGGGGCGGCCGGGGAGGCCGAGGTGCCAGATTCCCCCTCGCTGCCGTCTCCGGGCTCCCAGAGCCTGGCCCCATAGCCTGATCCTGCTCGCCGGCACAGAGCATCCCCCACTCTGAGCCTTTGCCTGCAGCAGCAGCCACCCAGGGAGAAGAGATGCAGCCAGGTGGGGGGGCCCCCACCCCGACAGAGCCCGGCGCAACCCCAATCCCCTCCCTAAGCCTCTTTCCTCCGCTAAATCCCCTCCACAGGTCGAGCCGGGGCGGGCTGAGCCCGTCTTGTGCCTCCTGGCTCCCCAGAGCAGGCAGGGGACAGGCAGGAATTGCCGACCCCGTAGCTGATCCCCACCTCGGCCCCGAGCTCTCCCACCAAGGCAGGGACATAACGTGGTATTTTGGGAGACAAGCAGGCAACACCGCTCCGCGGCACCCACAGCACCCTGCCCACGCTGCCCACCCTTGGCTCCGTGCCTGTGGGCAGTGCTGGGGAGGGGGAGAGGGCAGCAGGCTGCCAGGGTGGGGACGCTGCCACCCTGCCCCGGTGCAAGGCTGGTTTGCCCCCACCAGTCCCCGCACTCGTCTCACCTGGGCCGCGGTGGCGGTGCCGCGGGGTCCCTCGGCAGTGCCAGCCCCAGTGTCACAGCGAGCCAGGCAGCGTGCGAGGGGGCACGGCGTCACAGCTCAGCCATGGGGCTGGCAGGGCTGTGGTGACGCCAGCCGCGGGGTCCGCCTGGGGCAAAGCGGGAGGGAGAGGTCAGGATGGGCCCCCCAGCCCAGCACCCCCTGTGTGACCACCCCAGGCCCTCCAGATGCCCCAGCAGCACCCAGGGCCACCCTCCTGCCCTGCCCAGGCAGCTGAAAGAGCCTTTGTGGAGCTGCTCCCCCCACAGCCCAGGGCAGGGGTGGGATTTGCCCCCGGTCCTGCTGGGGAAGGGGGGGCACCAGCACGAGCTGCAGGTCCAGCCAGCCCCTCTCCCCTGGGGGTGCCGCTGCCGGTACCCCCATCCCCACGCTGCTGCAGAACATGCCCTCGGGGTGGGCTGCAGCTGGCATGAAATGAGTTTGCCAGGTCTCAGGCCAGATGGGCACAGAGCCATGTCCACACTACGGCATCTTCCCTCTGCACTGGGTGCCAGCAGCAGGGGAGGTGGGACCCCCGGAGCTGGGGGGCAGCGGGAGGCTAAACCCCCCCGTTCCCCAGCACCAGAGCAGAGCAGCACCCTGGCCAGACTATCCAGCATCTGCTGGTCATTACTGCTAACTGACAGCAGCCTAATTAGCCAGGCTGCAGTGTGGGCAGTGCCCCCACGAGGCTGCTCAGCAGAGGGCTGGAGTGAGACTTTCTCCTTAAAGCCTTCCTGTCCCAGTGGGGGTTGCGTGTGGGGCAGAACCCCCTCTTGCCCCCCAAAACCCATATGAGTGGGAGATGCCCCCTGGGATGTTTTGTCCCAGCCGGCTGCTATCCCTCATGGGCGACTGGAGTCAAAACCCTGGTGCTCCAGGGGCAGGACGGAGCAGCTTCCTCTCAGGGGAAACTGAGGCGTGGGGTGAGGTCTGGTCCGCAGGGTGGCTGGGACAGGGCTTGGCTACAAGCCCGCAGCGGTTCCCAGTCCCGTGGGGGCTGCTCCTCTGCCCACAGAGGCCTCCCACACCCCGGGGGGAGACTGAGTCACGGTGGACCCAGCAGGCTGGCAGCTGCTGGAGGAGGGAGGGAGGCATCGCCAGCCCCCCCAGCCATACCCACAATACCCCGCCAGCAGGGCTGGTCCACGCCCTGCACTAACGAATACCGGGCTAACTACTGGGCTAACGAGGCCCGGGTAGCTCCAGGGGTTGGTAACAGGTTGCACAGCCTGCACGGCCCCCACCCTGCACCCCCGGGCCTCGGCACGGCGGGATGGGGGTGCAGAGGCTGCTTTGGGCCCTGCTCTCTGTGGGTGGCTGCGGGCTCGGGGCTGGCAGCAGGACCAGGGCTGCAGCCAAGGGTGGGCCCGCAGCACCCGGGGGCTGTCCTGAACCATCTCCCTAAAGAGGGGCCTGGCAGTGCAGACCTGCTCAGAGAGTTTTGCAAAGCCCGGCGCTGAAAAGCTTTGTTCAAGGGCTTCGCCCTGAGCCAGCCCAGCAAAAGGCTGAGTAAGGGCGGGATGCACGACCCCCAGAGCCCGCAGCACCTGACAATGGGGGACACACCTTGTAGGACGGCGAGCCGACGCCGGAGTCCAGTGGCACCAGGGCACCCCGGGGAACGCTGCGCCAAGGTGGTCCCAGGGAGGCGAGTGCGTGGGGAAGCACCAGCGCCGGGCTCTGCCCCGGCCTGCCCTGCCCAGACGGCCCAGCCCCAGCACAGCCTTCGGCCCGCGGCTGGCGGCAGCTTTGCAGGCAGAGACGCTGCCCCTGCCCGGGCTCCTCTGGCCGCCTGTAAACCTCCTCCCCAGCCGCCACTTGCACAGCGGGCAAGGGGTCTGACCGTGCCGGGAAAAGCGGAACAGGGCCCTCCCGGAGAGGTGGGATCCTCGCCTGGGCTGTTGGCATCACCTTACCAGGTTTAACTTAAAGGTTTTATTAAAAAAACCCCAAACCAACAAAGACGAGAAGTACCCAAAGAGTCCTGAGTGTTTAGAGAAAAACCTGCCACGACGTGGCCGGACGCAGCCGTGGCGCTGCCCGCTGAGCCTGCAGGCAGAATCTCCCCACACCTCGCCACTGCTCCGCATTTCAGCAGCAGCACGACACCCCGAGGCACAGGGCCGGCCCCGGAGGACAAGGATCCTCTGTTCAGCGCCAGGGCTCCCACGAGCCCGGGGAAGAGGAAGAACAGAGCAAAGCTGCCTTTTCTCCAGGAAAAAAAAAAATCTTCCCCCGGCTTCCGCTGTGGTTTGGGAGGGCTCAAGGGCAGCGGGCACCCACTCGCACCAGACCCCACTGCCTGCTCCGTCCTGGCAGGCAGGAGCAGGGGGGTCAGGTGCGCTGCTGGCTGGGGTGCAGCAGCCCCGCAGCACCCAGGCACGATGGCAGCACCGGCAGCCCGCAGTGCTGCAGGGCACGGTGCCAGCAGTGCTCGGTGAGGCGCCGCGGGCACACAGATGCTGACCCGGGTGGTGCCGCAGTGCCAAACCCCGAACGCCCCCTGCCCCTTGCATCGCCCCCCAGCAAGGGATCGTGCCTCACCTCTTACCTCTTTGCTCACGGCCGCTGCCACCGCATCCTGCGCCGGGTCTGCAGTGTCACCATGGGGAGAGGACTGGCACGGCGGCACTCCGCACAGCCGGCATGCCAGGCAGGATGCGCCCGCCCGCCCGTCGGGGCGGGGTGCACCGATCGACGTCGGCGGCGGCCGGGTCGCGAGCGGGATCCCCCGCGGGGCGGCGGGTACCGGGTGCCGGATCTGGCCTCACACCCGGGCGGCCTTCCTTCGGCTCTGGCGGGGTGCCGGCGTCCGTGTGCTGGGGGCGCTGCTGGGGTGCTCCTGCTCCCCCGGGTAGAGTTCGCCCTCCTCCTGCACCCCGCCTCGGGCCTCCCCCTCCTCCTGCCGGCCCCGCCGCACCCACCAGCGGGCGCGGGCCGGGGGACTCACCTCCCGCCGCCCCCCGCCCCGCTCCTGCTGCGCCCGCCGGCTCAGGCCCTGCTCCTGCCCGACTTTGGGGCCGTGCTCCTGCACCCCCCGCACCGCGCTCCGCGCCCGCCGCGGGGGCTGCGCCCCGGGGCTGCCCCCCGCTTCCTCCGCCGCCGCTTCCTCCGCGCCCCGCGCCCGCCGCCGCGCCCGGGCCGCCCCCCGCTCCCGGGGCCGCCGCGACTCCGCGGCCGGCTTGGGGCTGCCGATGGCGGTGACCGGCCCGGGCCGCTCTCCCCACTCCTGCAGGCCCGTCCGCTCCCCCAGCGGCACCCAGTGCCACCGGCCCGGCCCGCCGCCGCCCCCCGGCTCCCCGCCGCCGGCCACCAGCTCCTGGCCGCGGGGCAGCGCCCCCAGCCCCGCCTCCTGCACCCCCCGGGAGAAGCCCCCCTCCTCCTGCACCCCCGGGGCCACCCCGCCGCCCTCCGGCACCCCCGGGCTCAGCCCCCCGCCCTCCGGCACCCCCGGGGCCCCGCTCGCCCCCTGCCCCCGGATGGTGCACGCGGTCCCGGCCCCCGGCCCGGCCCCGCACGCTGGGGGAGCCCCCCCGGGGCCGCCCCCCGCCGCGGCCCCCCCGAGCCGCACTACCGCCCCCCTGCTGCGCCGCCGCCTCCTGCCGCCGCCGCGAGCTCCCGGGGCGGCGCGCGCCCGCCCGGCCCCCGGCCCCGCTCTTAAAGGCGCCGCGTCGCCGCTTTACGTAACGGCGGGGGGGACGACGGGGGGGTGGGGACGGACGGACCGAGCGGGGACGGGCGGGCAGGCGAATGGGTGAGGAGCGGTGCGCGGGGATGGACAGACGGACAGACAGGTGCACGCGCAAACGGACGCGGACAGACTCACCGCGGAACAGCGCCAGGCCCCGGGACCGCTCTGCTGCAGGGACTGGGGGCAGACGGGACACAGGGCACGGGCTGCCCTGCCCTGCCAAGGGGCTGCCCAAATTCTTGCTCCCAGGTGCGTGGGGAGCGGCTGCACCCCCCTTCCCTGCTGCCCCGGCGGGGCTGGCTCCGCCTGGCTGCAGCAGAGCCCCACGCAGCCCCGGCCCTGCCTCCCGGGGTGCTTTGCACAGCCACTGCAGGGAGAGGAGCCCTGCCAGGTTTGGGCAGGGAGGAGCGGGAAACAACGTGTTTCCAACAAGTAAATCATCCCTGTTGGAAGAGGAGGGACCAGGGCTATGCCGGGACAGCCCATAAGGAGCCAGCAGGGCTCTTGGAGAAGCTGCCTCCCACCCCAAGCGGTGCATCTTCAGAGGATACAGCGTTGGTAAAGCAGGAGGCGAGATGGCACCTGGGATGGGGGAAGACAGCGGAGAAAAGCTGAGCCTGTGTAAAACGCAAAGCCCCAAACCGGTGCAGTCTCACCCGAGAAGGCCTCTGGGGCTGGGGATGCAGCTCCCGCTCTGCCAGAGCTCTCTGGGGCTCTAAGCGGTATCCGAATACCCATCTGCACCTCAACCCCGGGGAGCTCCACGGTGGTGGTGAGGGGCAGGGACAAGGCAAGGGACAGCACTGGCTTCATGGGACACAGACACGGCCACCCACAGTCCTACCCAGCCCCCTTCTCACCAGCAGAGACCTGCAAAGCCACGGGCAGGGGGAAGTCTGACATTTCACCCTCCTCCCGACATCCACCCCAGCACCACAGGCTCTACAGGGTCAATGCGGTAACTGAGAGGCAGCAGGCAGGACACAGCCATGAAAGGCAAAGGGGGTCCGGGGGGCTTGCATACGTTGCTCCTCCACCTCATTGCCAGAGTCCTCAGCCCAGTCGCCTGCAGTGAGGCAGGCCTCTGAGCTGAGCAGCACGGTGAAGTTTGGACTTGCTACTGCACATCAACAAGGTGGTACTGAGGCTGCCAGTTAACCAGCCCTGGCGGGGCAGGAGAGCAGCCTCCCTCCAGCTGCCTGAGCTCACCCGTGGCCACAACAGCACGGTAGCTTTGCAAGAACCCATGAGAGGAATTGAGTGTTCAAGCTTTAAAACTTTATTTAAGCAGACAGCAGGTAACCCAGAAACAGAGCTTAGCACTCCACACCAGTCAGATGCCAGCACCGAGCAAGGCATCCCGACGTCCCAGTAGTCACGGATGTGCTGCCTAGCCAGGAGACAGGCTTTGTCTTTGCTGGCTGTAAAGCGCATGATTAAGTCTGACATCAAGATGCATGCAAACACTACAGTGAGGACTCCCAGACAGCACCTCTTAAATGCCATCCAGAGAAGTGTCACTAGGAAACAGTAACACCGGCAGCCTGGGAGACAGCAGGGTAGTTAAGGAAGAACAAAGAGTTGCACAAGCCTGGGCATCAGGCTTCTAGAGACGGATGAAAGTCCAGCCCTCCAAGTTGGCAAACACTGAGCTCAGTAACTAGGCTGGGGGCTTGTCCTCGCCCGTTCCTTGTGGAGGCCCAGGTCTCTGCTCCAGCTGAACAATGTTCTTTCCCTCAAGGACTATACTGCTGGGGCTCAGGTTTAAACGCCAAATCGAACTATTTGCAGAGCACAGGGCTGGCGACAGGGAACAGGCAGCACAGTTTAGCAGGTGTCACACAGCAGCAGTGTTCAGCTGAGCAGAACAGGGAGCAGAGGGGCACCATGAGAAAGGTGCCACAAGATTTCCGCCCTCCACACAACACTCAGGAGGGAAGACTGGAGTTTCCAGCGAGACCTGGGGAGCAAGCAGCTTCCCATGCAGGCGCACCAGCACCACCCCAGTGCCAAAGCAGGGCAGCCTCTTAGCTAGTACGCACGCCCATCTAGAGCGGTGACCAGAGCCCTCCAGCCAGCAGTCAGCCGCAAGCCCTACATTCACCTTTAATTCCCCAAGTCTTTGTAACTGATTTGAAGGAAGTTTACTAAATCACAGAGCACACAGTCTAAATAGCCTAGTTTCCGCTAAACATTCAAGCACCAGTCCCATGACTGGAAGCAGGAAGCCACTTCAAGACAGCACAGCTATTCGAAACAGTTTAGCCTACAGAGAAGGTAGAGTCTAGGGAAGTACATAACAGACCGAAGTTTGTATCTGCATCACCACAGGAGAGTGAAAAAATAGGACTGCAGGAAATTGATCCATGTTAGATACTAACCATCAAGCTTCACAGATGACATTGCATGATAAGTATAGAACAATTATGGGAAACACTGTCCCCGATAATTACGTACACCCATAGTGCAACATATGGAGGTCACTGCCTCCGATATAACACCGTGGTAGGCAAAAACTACCTTGTTCTTTACACATTATGGAAGACACTGCCCCCGATAATGTCAGTTAGGTTTCATGATACATAAGGTACTGGAAGTTTGCAGGAAGCTGCCATTTAAAAATTGGGCCAATGCCTGATCTGAGGTACAAGAAGTTTGTGTCACCATGGGTGGAGCTAGGGCTACGTAGCGACCCCTCCACCAGGGCCAGGAAGGAAGCTGTGCTCCCCGTGTGAGCACATGGCATCCAAAAAGGGGTACAAAGAGGGAGTCCGAAGCCCGCAGAGGGGCATGGACACCATAGGGAAGCCAAATTTCTAGTATTTGAGTTTCCACACGGGTTTTCAGCATTTCAAGGATCATTTTGGAGCACAACCCGGAGACTTGCTACCAGGTTTACACCTTCAGGTTTCTTCCAGAGGGGTGTTTTTGCCACAGAAAGCTTAATTGCTAGTTTTCAAAAAACTTTTTTCGGAGGGGCCTGTTTAGATTATTTTAAATGCAAAGTTCCAGTATCATGTTTGATTGTAATAGCAGATGCTGCTTTATTCAAAAACGACAGTATAACTGTCATAATTATGGAAGGCACTGCTTCCGATAATTATCTTCTATAAAAAAACACACCATTTATAGTGAACGCTGTCACTGATAAATAAATAAACAAATAAATATCTCAGTGCCAAACAAGAGCCATCCTGCAAAATGGCATCAGTCAAACAGGGTTTGGCCAGCAAGAGACTCGATTTCACAAAAGGCCCCAGAGCAGCAAGGTCTGAAGTGCCAGTCTAGAGCCATTTCTCAATGCCGCAGGACTCGCTGAGGTGCCAGCTAAGGATATAAAGGGGACATTAGATAATCTTTGGGTCACTTTCCCTGGGTATTGAGACCTGCCTTGGCAGAAGCAAGCCTCCAAGACATCATTGGGACCCTGCTGTTGAGTAAGGCAGGCCGGGCACTTCAGAACTTGCTGATAATCCAGCACTTGCGGGCTACTACGTTGTTTTATTTTTGAACTACAGGTTGGACTCTGCAGCTCCCTGCCAGAGAGGGGATCCTCATTACAAGCATTAAGAGGAATCCATTCCCTATTTTGTCACTAGGTTTAGGGGGCCAGCAATTAAAACCCTAAATAGATGAGGTACCTCCCCACTCAAGGTACCGGTTCAGGAGTCACCTGAGCTGTTAGTTCTCAAGTACGCTGGAGAGCAAGCCCCACAAGCAGCTGTAGGTGACCGGTTTGGACTGTGGTCAGATGGGAGCCTGGTCAGAGGAGATTTCATGGTAATCTTAGTACCTGCTTTAAAACTGCCTCCTGTGAATTTGTCAAGGTGAGATTTAAATTTTATGCTCAACTTTGGTCAAAAAGGATTTGTTGCCAGAAAATCTACAGAAAAATAATGCCATGTTAGGGAGTGGGTTTCCCTAATCCTGTACCTTAACGAAGTGTTTGCTGTGTCTAGAATTCATTGTCTGTATCCCAGATATCACCCACTAAGGCATTGGCAGCCCCTTTAATGGTCCAGGTCACCAGGGCCAGCTGCTCTTTCAGCATGTTCACATCCACGCTGTCCCTGCTGGTCCTCAGCAGCTGCAGGTTCTCCAGCAGATTCTGCAGGGTGTGGGAACCTTTGCCAAAGAAGATGTGGCGAAAGGGAGCATCTTTTGGCGAGAGGTATGGGGAGAGGAAGTCGTACTCCACCTGGAGTAGAGGTGCAAATTTAGGGTTATAGCCTCCCCTCCCAAGTTCTTCTTTCTTGGTCCCAATCACAAGCTCCCAATCTCTGATCCCCACCCAGCCCCTTCCCGCAGCAGCTCTACGAGGGCCAGACCCTCTCCTGATAGCAAGCGCAGGAAGTCAGTCACGCTGACACTAAGCAAGCAGAAGAGACCCCGGTCTGCACAGTGCCCATGGCTGCTAAGGAAGAGGCCCACCCCAGCCAGCACTCTCTTCCTTCGTGAAGAAAGGAAAACCAGTTGCAGATACCCACCTTCATGATCCTGTCATTCAGGGCTCTGCGGACAATCCTGTTTTCCCTGTCACTGCTTGCAATGTCTCTTCTCAGTGCATCTGTAGCTCGCTGGAAGTCACCACGGGCAAAAAACAGCCAGTTCAAGGTCAGCCCCAGCGCCTGTGAGGGAGGAGCTGTTAGCAAACCTGATTTTCTTCTTTTGCTGCTCTCTTACCAAGAGAAAGTGTTGGGTTTTTTTTTTTTGCTAGTTTAACCAAGTAGCAGAGCAAGTTCCTGGCAGGCTCTTCTGAGGTCACTGAGCTCAGTGACGTCTCTACCCACCCACAGTTTCTTGTAGGCTTTCAGCAGAGGTGCAAATGAGATGCAAAGCTGCACTGTGCTGTAAATGATAACCAGATGAGAAACCATCCACATCCATTTCCTCAAGAGCTCACCACAGCCAAATTAGCTAAATCTGTCTGGCACAGCTACTCTGCCTGCACTGCTCTATAAGGAACATCAATTCAGGGATGAATATCTTGCTACGCTCTCATGCCCAAAGGTGGAAGATGTCCATCCTGTCGTATCCAATGGCAACAGAGCCTTATTAGCACATGGCCCCATAACAGTCTACAGGGATTCAGTGCACTCTGAGCCTTTCTTACCTTCACATCCCTATCGTAGGGCAAAAACTTCTCCTGGAATGCTAGCAATTCTTCACCATATCTCTCAAAGTCCAGGAAGAGCTCATGATCATGGGTCAGCCTGAGAGCTATTTGCCCAGCAACTTCTGTAGCAGCACGCATAAGAGCATACAATTTGTCAGTCATCTTCAGGTTCTCCACAGTGTCCTGAGTAGTGCCCAAGAAGGGATATTCCTTATCCTTCTGCAAGAAAGAAGGCACTGAAATTAGGCAAGAGTGCTTCTCCAGCTAGGATTTTTCACCTCCCACTACAGTTTGCTTGCTGCTTCCACCACCTCCCATCTCCTTGCACTGCTAAGTAGTGAGACTTGAGTGGCAAAACTTCAAAGTGCAGGTGAAGGGAATGGAGCTCCTGCATCTTGTCCCTCAGTTTCCAGCAATCAGCAGGACACTCTGCTAGTTTGTTCGACCCAAAACCATATAGACCTCTTCCCCCTCAGAGTTCACTGCAGAAGCACAGGCAAACCCCAGCACCCAATTTGGTATGTGCTGCCAGCACCCTCCAACCCTTCTTGGCAAGATAACTCAAGTTTTTTTATGGAACAAGTCTGACACTAACAAGATCCAAGCATTCATAAGCAGAGGAAGCTGTTATCAGAAAGGCTCCCAGCTGCATGCCTGCAGTAACAGAGTAGGCTGCTTGGCTGATGCAATTTTTGCCAGCCCCAAGCTGCAGCAGCAGACCTGAACTGTTCAAGTTAGTACTTCCTCCTTCCCCAATGCGCTTTGCTTGCTGACCAGCAGGCTATAGCATAGTCTTTCACTGAAGCAACAACAGCTTGACATCTTTTTAGCGCTCTTAGCTTCTGAATCATCGGCATCTGAGCCTCCAGAAGAGCGAGTGCCCCCTCTCCCGACAAAAAACAAGTGTTCAGGACTCTGGAACAGGCCAACCATGCCCCAGGAGAAGCAAGTACTGCCACAGCCACCAGATCCAGAAGCTGCAGCTCCTTCCCCAGAGAGGCTCCTGCATGGACAATGAGCTTGGGACAGCACCCTGTGCTTTGCCATCCTCAAGAGCAGATATCCTTACAGGACTTTCCATGGAATGACTACATCAGGCAGGCAGACAATACTTACATTGCAGAAACCAAAGGAAACCACTGGGATTCCCGAGTAGGCCAGGAAAGGGAACGCTGCATTATCCAGACCAAGGGGAACCCTGCAAAAGACAAGTATTGAGTAGTTACCAACTGGTTTGGACATCCCAGGAGAAAAGCCCTACTCAAAAGCCCTAGAGTTCAAGGTCTGAGCCAACTGGATTACCCTGTCTAGACAAGACTGGTTTTGGCAAGGATTCCCAGCCAAGTGCCGAGGGCTGCTCGTCCATTTCTGGCCACCAGTCTTTGTGCAAGGCTGTTCTTGCCCTACAAAAAGGTGTCTGGGCTGCCTACAGGCAGCTTGGGGCAGCACTAAGTACCGCTAGTGTTTTACTGTTCACACTTGCCTGATCCCATTGCAGCAGGTACAGCCCACCCCAGACAGCAGTATGACACTCCAGCACAAAAAGCAGAAGCCATTTAGTTTGTTCCTTTACAGAGATTTGCTTTTCTAAATAGCAGGATTTCAATACTTACACTGTTTTTACCCAGTCAGAGCCAACTCTGTCATACAGGGTTCCCGAATCCTTCGTTGGGTCCTTCACCTGCACGGAGATGACAGTCAGCGCACTTGTTGAGACCTCTGCTTGGGCTTCCAGGTCCAAGCTGGAGCTTGCATTGCTGTGCAGATGCCAGAGTCAGGTGTGCTCCCCTGACCTTTCTCCACGCAGGCACAGTTCATGCACAACAGGCATTCACCTCCCACTGAACTGTGGCATTTGCTGATTTTAGATTCTGCGTGCATGAACTGCAACTCCCAGAGCCCAGCTGACTTCAGACAGGGCCCTCCAGAGTATCTCAGCCCTTTCTCCTAAATGGGGCTTTCTCCTCAGAAGGTGCCAGCTGGGGAAGTGACCCAGCACAGCTCTGGCTGCTTTCAGTTCCTCCTTAAAACCACAGTCACCTTGATTAGCCCAAGACCCTTCAACTCACCCCCTTCATAGTTCTCTCCAGCAACGTGTACAGCAACGGGCTAGCAGAAATCTTCATGTGGTTGACACCTGCAAAAAAAAAAAAAGGGTGTTTAAGGGTGTTTGACATGCTGGCACAATTAACCACATTAACCACTACTGCTACAGCTGCTCAGCCCTCTGACTGACCAACAGCTGATCTACAGCTTGTCGCCTAAGGATCTTCAACAGACATAGGACAGTCTACTGGGACCTAGCAGAGCTGCCTCCTTCTGGCTCAGGCTGCAGCAACCTCCCAGCTTCAATGACAACAGGAAAATAAATGGAGTCATGCCAGTCTTCAGCCAAACACCCAGCATCAACCTGTGGCATAGCCCCCATTCCTGGAGGTTAAGGGATATCTGTCAAGCTATTCTGGTCCCATTCAGTTTCAAGAAACTTAAGAATAGCAGGTTACCTAGGACTGCAGCATCCAAGTTAATGTAAGTGAAGGCTTTGGCATGCAGTGTGGCAGAGTACCCCTAGGACAAAACAAGTATTTTATGATGAGCAGTACAACACCAGATATTTAATCCACAGGAACAGGAAATCACAACTGCGCAGTCATCACGCAGAAGTCTGTCAAAGACACAGTACCTCCAGCCATTCAGTAGCACCCACAGCTCCATACTCTCCTGCACTCCAGCTAGCAAAGATGATGCTGCGCCTTGGTTTGTAGCCCTCTGCAAAGAGAGAGAGACTAAGATGTCTGCCCTTCCTCCATGGAGATGTAGATTAGCACTGAGGGCCTGGGTTGATGAGTCGCCTGCTCCTCAGAGCCGAAGCATTCTGGCTGCTGCAGACAAACGTGCACCCTAGTGGCTGCATGGACACTGTACCCTGCCCCCCGATGCTGCAGAGCTTTGTAGGAAAACGCTGTCTGCATTCCCCCCCTTTTTTGTTTAGCTGCCTGAGCCCAAAATTAACTCCGGAGAGAAGAGTACCCACACTAAGTGCCACCATGCAGCCCCCACCGCTCCAGCTGGTCAGCCACTTCAGTGTTTTCCCACCTTCAGGCCTGGCTGTCTAATAGACAGCCCAAGTTCTGAGGTTTGCATTGTGTTATCCAAGGACATTCTTGCATTCAAGTCATACCTGATAGAAGCAGGCAGTCCCTTGGAAGTGAATGCTCACTGCAGACAAGTTGTCTATGTTGAACAAGTAATAGCTTCTCAGGAAGCTTTGTCAGACTCCCTATGCCTTCCCAAAGGATTATTCTGCAACTGGGCTCTCCAATGTTAACACCTGCAGAGCTAACCCTGCATCACCTCTCACCCCCATGCTTTTCTACACAAATATTTACCGTTTTTCACTATGTCTGAGATCACACGGGCAAGTTCCAACAACATGGCAGTTCCAACGCCAGCCTTGGCTGCTCCTGGGCCCCAGGAGTCTCTCTGGGCTCCGATCACAACATACCGATCTATAAAGGGGACATCAAGATCTGAGCTGCAAGCTTCAGGTTGCAAACACCATTTATCAGAAAACCACCTTTGAGCTTCTGTACTAGGAACTGATCCCTGAATCTGGCACACCGCTTGCTTTCATTTAGCCTTTCCCTGGCAACGCGGTTCAGCTTTTTCCTTGACCCTTAGGGAAGGGTCTTGGTTCAGCTGAGGAAGTGGCTATCTCTGTCTGGGAGCAGCTGTCATGTTCTGATGATCATAAAAGAGGAAGGGTTCCCCTCAAAACTGAGCCACAAGGCAGTTGCTGTTACCTGGTTCTTCAAACCCCTTGATAGCACCAAAGATGTTCAGAATCTTCCTGTCCACCATAACGTTGTTCACACTCAGTTTCACTGTCATGTTGCTCGTGCTGCTCGGCTTCACCTTACATGTCATGATGCCACCTTTCCAATCCTGAAAGCATTCCTCTCCATCCATTTTGCTGAGGGAAAAAGAGAGATCCTTTGAACTCATTATCCAGCTCTGACCTCATTTAGCCATCCTGTGAAAAAAGCAAGCCTGCAACTGCAGGTGCAGCCTTGTTCAGGGCCTGCTCAGGAAACAGCTTGCAGTCCTGTACCACTAATTATGCAGGAAGAGGTAGGATGCAGAGGCCAAGAGAAATCCACACTAGATTAAGTTCAGTCTTTAAGACATGAGACATGGATACAAGTGACATTTCTCCAGCTAAGTGCTCCCTGCGATACACAGCAGAGACCAGCAGAGAGCTCCCTGGGCTCACAGCACCTCAACACCATCCTCACCCCTGCAAGAGGGCCACAGCAGCCTAGCCTGCAAGCCAGGAGAAACAGTTACCTGAACAGCTTGCCTACTGCTTGGCTAGAGATAGTCTGAACAGCAATGCGAGGTAGTCCAGAAGATTCCACTGGTGGGAACTGGGTGTGGTTGAAAGAAGGGAAGCCTGGGGTGAAAGGGTCTCCAGTTCCAAGGTGGGCCTGTGAAAAGCAAGAGGAGTCCTCAAGTCTCAGAGGAGCCCAACAATTTTCATCTACACAAGGGCATGAAGCACTGCTGAGCCAGAGGCCTGCAGAAGGACTGCTGTAGTCTGCAGTCCACAGTGAGAAAGGTTCATGAGAACAACAAACAGGGGAGCCGGCTGCACACTCACATGTCCAAAGGGGACAAGCGCATCAGTGTTCTTGTAACTGTCAGGGTCCAGGTACATCAGGGCACCAACGGCTCCTGCCTCTTTGGCATTTGCAACCTGAAGCAAAGAAGAACGTTAACTGCACATTTGCACTGCAAGCCAGGGGAGTTAAGGCAAGTACATGGAGTAATGGTGTGAAGGGTTGTGCTCCTCAATGCCCAACTCCACAACAGATTTTAACAGCTACCTGATAGTGATAGATATATAAGGAAGCTGAATACTAGCAGCTCAGTCCTACTCCAGGCAGAGTGTGTCTAACACCCTTTTGTACAGTTAGGACACTCCACGGTTAGTGTCGCACCCTATGATTCCTTCAGCTCATACTTGCTCCTCAGAGCAGCTTAGAAGAAAGATATTAAATTATGCTTCATCTGTTTTCCCAAGACTAGGTTAGTCTCAAGACAAGATAAGCAGCCACTGGACGCTCATCTTTACATGGAAAATAGAGGCAGAGTGGCCTAGTCAGGTCCCTGTTTAAAGCACCTACAACCCAGCTGCCTTCAATATGCCACCAGGAAACACTCTTGCAAGGCTAGACAACAGTTTGAGAAGTGGGAAGGGGATTGGAGAATCAGTGAGCACCCCTTGCAGAAGCACTTTTCAGCTCTGCCTATGTCTGATGCATGCAGAGCACTCATCTAAGGGGCAACTCTGGGTCAGACCTAGAACAGGTTTGCATACAGAAGGACTTGGATCCTTTAGGCTGCTTGGCTGTTCGGTTCTACTCACTACAGAGGGAACATTATAGCAGCATGCAAGGCAGCTGACTGGGCATGCAGTGCCAGCACCTTCACTTGGTCCAAGTGAACAGTCAGCAAGGGGCCAAGTGAGATGCTGCAGCAGCAAGAGGTGCTCTGGAGGCAAGGCTGTTCTGCTTCTAGCAGCCCTATTGCTGCACCTAGCAATACCAGCCAGCTCTGCACCCTGTAGCCCCCAGGCTGCCTCCCTCTGCCTGCCAGCTCCATCACTCCAGATGCTTGGCTGTCCCAGCAAGACTGCCAGAGGCCAGGGAGAATGCCACCATGAACGGTAACCAGCTCTGTTCAGTCTTGGTGTCCAGACCTGCACGTGGAGGCTTAGTGCAAACAAGCAAGACCAGACCTGCAGGCACAAGCCTACATACACGAGTTCTAGAGACTTGAACTGAGGCACAGAGGTGTGTCTTCAAGAGGAGGCAGCATAGCTTCCTGCTGCCAAGTTTGGCCAGGCTTTGGGGCACAGACAGCTTACCTTCTCAGCAAGGGTTATTTCTCCAGCTCTGAAGATGATTATCGTTTCATTCAGTGAAACACCCGCACTCTGTATCTTCCGAAAATCAGCCTTCCGTCCATAGTTCACATAAACTGGTTTGCCCTGGAACAGAAACACTGGTTATAAATGCAGTAGTCCTATGCCAGCAAGATACTTGAAGCAGCCTACACAGTCACAGTAACAGTGACTCCTGTTAACAGTAGGGAGTTCAAGCTCAGCAATGTAAACTCTGATCACATGCAACATGCCTGTTGGAGCAGTTCTTCTGTCAAGGTTCCTGTCTGGATCCCAGCAGAGAAGTTTAAACAGTTACTTCTGCATCTTGCTGAAGTAATAAAACTATGTGGGCCCACTCCTCACCCCACTCTATCCACCACCATCCCCAGCTCTTTAACTGGGGAGGGCTTTATACACTCCGTATCTTGAAGGGACATATTTTGAACATTGCCACCTGGTAAGCGTGCAAGCACATTTCCAGGATCTTCTGGAGTCACTTACAACAACTGAGCCACTCTTGCTGTATGCCACATATGCATCTGGACTCTCCAGTTCCTCTTCTTTACCATCTTGCAGAATAGATACTTTGTTGTTGCTACTGTTAAATGTAAAGAGACAGTGTTATGTTCTTTCACACATAAACTTCATATTTAACTAGCTCCCATATTTCAGTCTGTGTCCGAGCAATTCTGATCAAGCTAATGTAGCACCTGAAACAGGCAGACTCATCCCAGTACTTCCATGCAAGAATCTCTGGGGTTGTTCAGAGACATTAACGAAGGCTAATTTCTAAGACAAGTAGCAGAAAGAATCTGTGCTTCCAAGCCTTAGTCCCCTCCTAAGAGGAGCTAAGCAAACTCATTTCCCCCCCGACATGAAGGGGCAAGTAAGACATGAGGGTATGAGCTGTCAGCCAACACAATGCCTGTTGATACCCTCCTGAGCTCCTATAGGAGCCACTGCCAGCTCTGTAACACCCGTCTCAGTGACAAGACAGAGTCGCCCATGCTAACAGTTTTATGTTTAGCCCATGCTAACACAGGGCATCTGCCCTTCAGCTGAGTTTTTACTCAAGTTTGTTTTCTCTCCACTTCCTAAGCATGTTTTGAGAAAACAGCTGTCCCAGGAAAAATCCAGAGGGCTACTACCAAACCCTCTGGATTTAGAAAGCCTGAGAAGAGACAGGAACAGCTATTTCTTGGCTAGATTGAGGCCTTCTTTGGAGAGGGGTAACTGGCTCACAATTTCAGCACTGCTTTCAGCAGAAATCACGTGTTTGCTCAAGACTACAGATATCCATGCTGTAAGGAAGATATCTGCATCTCTTCATTAACGTACCTGCCTTTGACCTGCAGCTTAATGTAGTGCTCATCGTTCCACACTTCATCCAAGAGGAAGCTGGTGAACTGGTCATGAATGTAGCTAGCAATGCTCTCATCTTCACTCTGGCCAGCTTCAAAAGAGTACTTATTTGCTCTTTGCCTGTAGGTAACAGATGTATAGCTTAGGCACTGCAGTGCTCCAGCCTGCAAACCCAAGCTGGATGGGCCATTTAAGCCCACGTTTAACCACATGCCACCCCACAACATCTTTAAGGCCCTTGTTCTCCAAAGGAGCCCAACTTCTGCTCACAGGCTGTGCCTCTCATAAATGTGGCTAACCTTTCTGGAACTGTTACCTCAAGCTGTCCTCAAGATGTCTGGCTGACAGCTTATCCGACAACAGGGTTCGTAGCTCAGGCCAGTAGAAGACGGGTGGGCCAGGAACCTCTTCTTCCTCAGTTTCATCATCATCCGCCAAGTAAGATGTGGTAGGACTCATCTCACACTTGCCACTTCCATCCAGACACCTGCTAGTCTTCTGCATTCGTCCACGGTAACTCAAGTAGCCGATCAGAAACCCTGCAGACAGAACAGGTATTTTTTTGTGCTGCAGAAAGATGACTAAACCAGCTCCACACCATACAAGTGCATGCAAAGCAGCTTCAGGGTTAAGACGCGTCTCTGCTCTCTCACCATTTTTGACAAGCTGGCGTACCTAAGGACAGACAGGAATATGCAGCCTGACATTTTGCCTGAGCTGGCATGTTTTAAGGTACACTGTCAATCTGATCTTGTGCTTGGCAGAGTCCCTCCAGCACCACTGGAGAAGGAGAATGCTTACTTTAGGTCAGTGGCAGTGTTAGAACCCTTGAGAGAGGAGCACCAGAGGCTTTACTGATATGTTGACCCACATCTCTAGAGAATTGTTAAGAGTTAATCAAGGTAAAACCAGTACACTTGCCACATGACCAATTTGCCCTTTAGCTAAGTCACAGCTCCACTGTCAAACTTCACACTTCTTTGTGTCGATTCTGTACCTTAAGTCTGAGCTAGGCATGTTTAGAGTTAGTGACAAGAGGCTGCAGCCTGGATCCAGGCTCTTTAATTACCTCCTGAAATGACACAGATTCAAATGTTAACAGCCTCAGATACGCTCAATACCAGAGTCCACTTCACGCAGTTGCCACCCACCCTTCCTTACCAATCAAAAGGAGGAGGAAAGCTGCAATGACTAGGAAGCAGAGGTTCTTGCCATTCCTCCATGGAGGAGGCATGCTGGCATGCAGGTGCTCTGGTCTCCCAATTTCCCCTCCTTCCTCCTCATCAGCAGACAGCTTCATCTCCACATGGCTATTGTCTCCATCCGTTTGCCGGGCAATGCTGAAGCGTGTGTACAATGTCGGCTCGCCACCAAACTGTGTTGAAAGACAGTCATGTGATGACGAGTTTGCTATACCAGCCTACAGTCCTCGCAGCCAGCTACACCTATGCTCCCAATCAAATACAGCTTGCTCAGCTGAAACTGCTCCAGCACAGGCCAAGCATTCGGCTGTCAATAAGTCAGCTGGCTGCTTTGAACAGACAGTTAAACTCAATTCCAGGTGTAGCCAGGCACTGAGCAGAACCACTCAGCTTCCATTAGAGCCACTGAACTTGCCTGCAGCCACGGTTGTGCTGGGGACAGGCAGGAGACTGGCTAAAAGGCCAGAGGAATACTTTTGGGAGCAACAGTCCTGCAGCCCCCCTCCACCGTACTGGAGAAGCAGCTGGTGGCAAGCGCCCAAGCCCTGTTACAATCTCAGCAGCTCATCCACAGTTCTCGGCTCACTCTCAAACTTCACCTCCAGTGGCTGGAGGTGAAGAGACCAGACATCGTCTTGGTTGGTCAAAACGAAACCAATGTCATTTCAGACCTGCAGTTCCATTCTGGCCCACGCTACACGCAACAAAGTGGCTGGCCGCTCACATTTCAGAGAGGGCAACACCGCAGTCTATCCTAGCGGTCCACCTGCCCAGCTGCTTGATAGCTTGGCTTCCCTCACACTTTGCAGAGGACATGCCTCAACCCCACATATCCTCCGTGCTTGTTCAGTGACCAAACCATCACATTTGCAGTCCTAGCCTAGGGTCATTTTACAGTTCAAGCTCTCTAGGACCGTTGGGCTTGGCTGAGCAAGCTCTGAGCTACCTCCTCCTGCACATTTGTTTCAAAGCACAGGTCGCATTCAAAGGCCGGACTTGTGGTTGAAGTCCCACCCCCAAAGTAACATAATAGAACACATGTTGATTGTCCTGATAGGCGTTTAATCAGCTTCCTCAGCAGCACTTCCTCCTGGAACATTGTTCAAGGCTTGCCCCCCACCTCCTTATCAGCTTCCTGAGAGACCCAAGACATCGTAGCAGTTAACGATAACCCCACCAGCACTGAACCACTTACGCCACTTCCTTATCATGGCCAGCTAGCTACAGTGACATTTGGCTCACAACCCACACAGTAGCACCTAACACTGCTTTGTATTCGTCATCTTCTCTGATACTGACATGGATGCTGTTGAACCTTTCTTCTGCAGTATCGTCAGCCCACCAAGAGACAAATGGCACAGGGGGACTGTGTCTTACCAAGTTAGAGATTGCTGCTCTGGCATGGTCCATTGCCTTCTGGAAGAGTGCCCACTGACCTGACCAAAGCCCTAGAAGTTCAGAACACAACAAGTCAAGTCAGGCTGTTCCCCTGCCACGACATAAGGCACCCAAGGTCAGTCACTGCCACTAATGCAATGCTTGCCCATGGATTTTATGTGCATGCTTCTATGTAAGTCACAATGTTGGCGAACCTACATCAACCCTGAATGCAGCCTAGAAGTTCACATACTCCCACTGCAAATATAGGTTCTGATGAACAAACCGCCTCTTTCTATTGAACTCTGGGGATGGGGCGGAGGTGTGTGTGTATAAATGAGGAATACAGTCTCAAACAGCTAATTTCAGCCAAGGGTCTTATTAATGGTAGGGCCACCTCTATTCAGAGAGTGGTAGCAAGAGGCACTTGCTCAACTGTGACAACGGACACCACATATCTAAGGTTCCTGGGGTCTGCCTCAATGACAGGATGGAGACAAGACTCCGATGGTAGCCAAAAACAGCACAATGCTGTAAGGCAAAGCAGCACAAACTCCTACCCTGCCAAAACACTTCCAACTGCAAGGTCCCTCCTAGATGGCTATATTCTTTACCACTTTATGAAGGCAATTTCAGTTTTGAACAGTCTCCCAGCATAGCCAAGAGCAACTCTCCAAAAGCATTTCAGTAACTCTTATAGTTTGGATATCTTTAGACTGCGAACTTATCTGAAAGGTAAACTGTAACTGATTTACTTCAGCATTTCTTCCTGAAAAGATGCTTGAAAAAGCTTTGTAATTTAGTGACTAGACAGCTTGAGTTGGGACAGGTGTTTAGGTTGGGAGCATGCAACTTGAGTATGCCCTCAAGCAGTGCTGCTAGGAAATGGCTTTGAACTGGTCTTCAGGTGCACGTGGATTAGCTTTACACCTGGGAGCTCTGCAATGTAAGCAGATTTTATTTGAAGATCAAAGGTTAATAGTGGCCATCCGCTCATTTCACCTTTTGTTTAAGGCAAGAGTACACGGAGATGAATCCCCAGCGGCTTTGAAAAGCTTTTTCCAAGTGACAATCTGAGGCCCAGGCTCCCACCTGGCAGGCAGGGCACAACAGGGTGTGCATATGGAGGGCCTCCTAAAAGCCAGACCAGCTAACCCAGGGGATGAGTCAGGGAAGCGCAAAGGGCCTGCGGGCACTGCACCTGGCAGGGATGCTCCCCGGCCGCCCGGGAGCGCAGGGCCCCCCGAGCCCACCACCCCGCAGCAGTCACCCCGAACCGCTCACGGCTGACCCCCCTCCCCCCCCCCCCGCCGGCCGGGGCGACCGCCCGCGCTCCAGGCGCCTCATGGGGAAGGCACCTTTTCTCTTCCCGCCAAGCAGCCCGGGAGGCGGCCAACAACCCCCAACCCCTCAAAAATAAGGTAAAGAGGGGAAAAAAAAATTAAAAATGAAAAAAAAGAGCACAGAAGTAGCCTCCCGCGAGGGGTTGGGCGGCCCCGGTATCGCGGGCAGGGCCCGGCTGCGGGCCGCCAGATAAGCGGGCCAGGCGATACGCCGTCCGCCGAGGACACGTCTCCCCTCCGCCCGGGCCTGCAACCGCATCCTCGCCGGGGCCGCGGGGCTGCCCCCGCCGCGGGGCCCTACCCACCTTCAAGGTCAGGCGGCCATGGCAGCCTCCACCTCGGCCACGTGCGTGCGCGCCCGCCCACCCTCCCCGCCGCCAACCGCGGCTGCTGCTGCTGCTGCAGCGCCGCCGGTGCAGCCCGTGCGGCCCCTGCGCCAGCCCCGCGCATCGGCCGCGCTGCCTCGCCTCAGGGCGGCGGCGGCCGCCGCCCCTCCCCGCCCGCCCAACGGCCGGTGGCCAACGGCCCCGCTCGCGCGCCCCGCTGCTCACCCGCCGCCCCTCCGCTCGCCGCGCCGGGGCCCAACTGCTGCACCGGCCGCCGCAGCGCCGTTCTACCTCCCCTCTCCGGGGCCCGCCCCCGCGGCCCGCAGCCAATCAGCGCGCCTGCCGGGCACGCGCGGCAGGGTCGCCTCTTCTCCCCGCGCGGCTCCGCCTCGCCCTCTGCTCAGCGCCCGGAGGCCCGCCCCGCAGCCCGCCTCGGGCCCCTGGGGCACGGCGTGTCCTGCCGGCCCTGGGCCACCGCTTGAGCGCGTACCCGCGCGTCCGCTGCGGTGCCTGCAGAGCTCAGCCGAAGGGCTTGGGCCTGCGGGTGCGGTGGTGGGCCCTGGGGAAGGGGCGCGGCTTTGGCGCCCTTGGGTCGCCGCAGCGGCGGAGGGGAACCTCCTTCCGCCGGCGTTGCGTGTTGGCCGGTTGCTGCTGCCCTACCTGAGCAGCCCCCGCTGCGGGGAAGGAATATAAGGAAGCCGCATTCGTTTTAAATTGCCTTCGAGTGCCCTCGGGAGCCGCTTGCAGAGCGGCGTGTGTTTTACTGGGTGGATGCGGGTTCCAGCTTCCCCCACGGGAAGGGCTGGAAGCGGGGCAGCCGCCTGTCGTGTAGGGAGGCGAGTTTTAACACCTCTTCATGGGACGGGTATGCTTTTACCACAGTACGCAGCGGCCAAAAGAAGAAGCAGGTCACAGATTCATCATTCCCAGCCTCTCAGCATTTTGAGGGAAGAGGGCAGGAAAAATATTTTCCTGCCTGGGTGGTGCAAACCAGACACAGGACTCGCTCTGGCTTGGGAAGCACTCAGCATCTTCAGGTCCCAGCAAGTCATGCGTGCTCAGGGCTGCCTTTTTAGATCTGAATGAGCAGAGGCACCCAGGGTGCTTTTCCTTCATGTTGTGCTACCCGAGATTTCTATTTTATTTGCACAATGAGAAGTGTGGCAGGCCTTTATGAGAGCCAGCCCCAGTAGTGCATAAGCACGAGAAGCACAGACAGCCCATGTCAGGCTTGTGGCCCACAGAGCAGTTTCTGTGGCCACCCAGGCTGTGCTGGCGAGAGCATCCATTTGGTGGACACCATGGGATCACTCCAGCTCTGAATTAACTGGTCCTCCCCCCAGCCCTCTCCCTGGGGCAGGCAGAGCGACCCCACGCTGCAGTGGGAGCTCCCCAGTGTGCAGAGCTCAGTCTCTAAAAGCCAGCATGTGCAGAGCGGTGAAGTTCCCTGTTTTGTTTCTAAGAACCTGAAGGAGAAGTAGAACGTATTGGCCGTTTGACAAAACAGTAGACTTTATAAGGTGAAGCCACGGGTAAGGAGGCAGCTAAGTGGGTTTAGAGTGAAATTGGTAAATAATATACTGGGGGGTATTTAGGGAACCCGTAAACCACCCATGCCCTTGCAAGTCTATCTCCAGTTGTCAGTGTGATGCTGGGTTGAGGCTTGCAGCTCGGCCAGGCACCAGCTGGGGCTGCGAAGGGAGCTCCCCCTGCCAGGGGCTCTCTCTGCCACAGCTTCCCGAGGACTACCAGGGCTGTGATTATTTGCTCCCCTTCTTTTCAGCTGATGGCTAATCTCATAAAGACCCCAGCTGCATGGACCCTGCAGAACATCTCACCCTCCTCGAGCACCCTGTGGAACATCTCACCCTTCTCGAGCACGCTGACGTTTGCTGTCTCCAGGATTGCCCACGGTCATGAGTCGGCCTGGCTGTGGCCGCAGCTTCCTCTGCCCTGTCTGCCTGGGCTCCAGCACAAGTGGAGGTCACTTCCAGCGTCGGTCCTTCAGCTCAGGGCATCCCTCGAAGGCGTGCCGGAACCGGGGAACGCTTCAAGGTTTGGGTGCACACATCTGCAATGCTGTGCTCATTTGTCCCTTGCTCATTAAAGAAATAAATCAGTAGGCCTGGATTATTGCCTCAAATCCTCTCCCGGGAAAGAAGGACGGGAGCAGAAAGTTTGTAGTTTGGCAGAACACATGATTGCAAAGAGGATTATGTTTTGTGAAAAGCCATACATTCCTGCGCTGATAAAGGGGGAATTAACTAGATCTGAAACTCGATGCGGCTGTCTGGAGACAAGCCTCCTGTAAAGCAGCTCTTGGGCAAGATGTGCTGGCGGACCCGCCAGCTCCGTTTGCCGGAGAAGGTTTGAGCCAAGCTCCAGTGCCGAGCCTGTCCCTTCTCCAGCTCCATCCATCACTGGGTGTGGGGGGGACACTGCCGTCACTTGGCGTGTGGCTGCCCTGTGGGATGCGCTGCTGCCGGGTGCCTTGGTGGAAGCCGAAAGTGTAGGAGAGTTCAGAAAGAGATTAGATCAGTCCTGCAGGCTGGATCATCTGATCATTTCTCAACGCAACAGTCTGGATGCAGCCTGCTGCTCAGGAAAGTATACCCCGGGGAAAACAGCCCCAGCCCTGCCCTGTTTGTTGTGTTCCTCCTGCGCTCCCCCCTCCAAGCCTTCCGGCAGCGCCAGTGCTGGTGCGTGCTGGCGGGGCGCACCGTGCCAGGCACAGGGCTGTGATCACCCCCGGCCAGCGCCGCTGAGCAGAGCAGCGTTTCGGCACTGAGGTCCTGCCGGAGGAGGGACACCTGCAGCAGAGCTCAGGCTCGGGAGATCCCCGGGAGCGATGCTGAAATGCAAGCCGGGAAAGGGGCAGTCCGATTTATTTCTCCCTGTGGCCTCCATCCGCTGTGCCTCCAGCTAGCAGAGGAGGTGCTGTGTGCCCTGCTGTGCCAGCCCCGGCCTGCCCTGACAGGTACGCGCTGCAGGTGTTTTCTGTTCCCTCTCACAATATTTTTGACCATGTGCTGAGCAGTTCCCCATTTCTACACCTGCCAGGAAAAAGAGAAGAAAGCTGAGATTCTAGAAACTCAGATGTTTTTACACCGCAGCCAGCATGGGCAGTGAAACACCTTAAAATGAGGGTTCTTCAAATGCGATGTGGTACCCGAGAGTAGTTGAGCGACCCTTACCTTGCATTGGGTGCAGGCGGGGAGTGGGGGTCGGGTGGCTACCTGCCGTCAGCGGCTGGTGCCACCTCCCTCGGGTCAGGCAAAGCAGTGCCTGTACTGCAGGTGATGCTGACCCCAGGTGCTCAGGCTGGCCAGCTCGGCCAAAAACTTTTGCAAGGAGCAGATAGCCAAAGCTGGGAAATGGCCAAAGCTGGGGATGGGGACGTAGGATTGATGGGTGACTGCTGACTTCTCATCCCTCATTCCAGCAAGATGCATGGTCTCTGTGTGCATGATTTTAGCATGGTAAAAGATAAAGATCAAGAGCCATCGCCATCCACCTGGAGATCTCTGCCTGGTTCCCAAAGACTGGGAGCATTTAAACTCTGGAGCTGGCTGCAGCAGACTTGTTAGAGCCCTGCTGTGCCACACCATAGCTATCTGCAGCTTGCACCAAGCTCCTGCTTGCTTCTGCCTGCTCTGCTCCCTGCCTGGCCCAGCTCCTGCCTGCAGTTCACTGCAGGAGCCTCCGTGCTTGTCCTGACACCTCGCTTTAGACTAGCTTCCATCAGGGCATTCCTCCTCATTGCAACTTGGCCCTGGTATTTTAGATGTTTGTCCCTGTTTCCTCTGAACTCCTGAGGGGCTTGTGAGTCCCCTGATTCGGACTCAAATGACTCTGCATTCCTTTGTGCAGTACCTCGTGATGTGACAGTGTCTGTCCCGCAGGATTAGTGCTGAAACATGAGACCAAAATATGGGAAGGAAAATACGGTTTCACTTCAGTTTTGCAGCATGGCTGACCCTCGTGTGACCAGCTGTCCTACCCCCATTTTGGGAAGGCAGTTAAAAAGCAGAGGGAAAACAAGAGCCACAGAGATAAACAGGCTGGAAAGGATGCCCTGTGCTTTGTGAGCAGCTTATCAAAAACAACACTGAGAGATGACTTGAGCACTTTTATGGCAAGAAATACTGGGACTAACGTGGCTCTTCAGTCTGGAAGGGATGGAGAAGCCAAGAACCAAGTGCTAGAGCGTAGTGCCAAGTCGGAGGTGCTGCAGCCAAGTGTACGCTGCTGGGCTGAGGCTAAGGGTTGCGGGAGATGTGATGGCCCATGGGGTGGGAGAAAGCCAAAGGTCTCCTGTGGGCTGTGCACTCTGCGAAACAGAGGCTGTGAGGCATCCCAGGCACCCTGGGGTGCAGTGCCAGGCAGACACCTGGGGACAAAAGAAAGACTTTGGTCCTCTGCTCTGTGCGTCAGCCGCTTCCTCTGCATCACAGCCTCTTGGAGAAGCGGCAGTGCCAGCTCCTGCCTTCCTGGGAGCAGATTTGAGCGATGCATCGGCTGTGCTCCCTGCTCAACTCGTGGGCTGCACTGGGGTGCAATCAGCTATTATAGGTCCTAGAAGGGAGCTGGGAAATCCAGGTTTTTGCAACCTCGGAATCATGCTGCAACCCCGCTCCATGTTGGGGCTGGCAGGCACAGCTCCTGGGAGAGCCTGCCCTCTCTGCTCCTGTCTCCCCCAGCCAGCAGTGCGATATCCAAGAATTTCACAACACCATGAGTATCCCCATCCTCTAGAAGACCTTGTGTTTTTGGCCTTTACTGCTGCATTTCTCAATTGCCCTGACTGCAAGAGGGGTGAGGTGCAGCCTGAGGAAGGAGGGGGAGCCCAGCAGGCACCAGCATCTGGGAGAGGATCTGCTGCCTCTTCTCCCGTAGCAAAGGGGCGGAGGAGGCAAGGGGTGGGCCACACGCAGCCAGGGAAAGGCGCTTGAGAGAGTGGAAATGCGGCAGGTAACACCGAGAGCTGGCTGCAGCTCTGTCTTCCCTTCAAAATAACACCTGTCTGTCTTTGCATCCTTCCTGGGGAAGCACCTGGGTCTGGCCTGGCTCTCTGCATTGTCTGCAGCTGGCCCGGTGCTCCCGCCTGTCAGCCGGAGAGGAGCCAGAAAGCACCAAGCACCTGGGGAAGAGGCGTGGGGCCGAGGGTGGTGCGGTCCCTTGTTCCTATGAACGTGCAGACCTGGGGTATCCCATGGACCCCCTCCTCAGAGATCTCTGGGGGGGGGTGTCTCCCTGCAGTGAGGAGGTTCATCTCCCCATCTCTCCCACCAGACAAGGAGGGAAGTGGACGTGGTGGTGCTTGCCAGGGGCTGGCACGGAGGCCCAGCAGAGAGGCTCATGCTTGGACATTGCCCCAGGGGGGTTAAAACAGCCTGGCTCTTTTATCGGGGCTTCCTTGCTTGCAAAGCCTGAGTTTCACTGGATTTTAACCCCCAAAGTCCTGGGGACTCTTCTGTGCTCCTTGCACGACCCGAGCTTGCCTACAGGGAGGAGGGCGGGCGGTTATCCCTGCTTTATCCCTGCGCAGAGCATGCGGGGAGATGAGGGGATTAGCAAAGAGCAAGGCTTTAGCGTTGCTTCCCGCCTGACAGTTACATCTTTTGGCAAGATGCTGGCCCGACCCAGGTGCAGCCGAGGGGGAGAGCAGCAGCACGAGGACAAATCCTTGGCGTGCGCGGGGCTGATACCGCTCCTGCCAACAGACGAAGTGCCCAGGCCGCCGGGGCTGGTGGAGATCTAGCAGGAGCTGTTGTTGACCTGGAGCCTTTAGTGGCGCGGGGTCAGCCCGGCAAAGCTCCTGCTATCTCGGCAGCTGCACTGCGGGACTGTGCCTCTTGTCATTGCTCTGATAGCAACTTTGCTCAGTGAGCTTGGCCGCTTTTATCTGGCGGTCAGGGCGGCTGTTGCTGCGGCAGGGGGGCTGCGGGGCTGGGGGCCTCGGACGAGTGTACAAACAAGCTCAGGATGTGAGCACAATAGTCAAGGATGGGCCTTTGAAAAGCAGGGGGACGCAGCGCGGCCGCCCTGAGGCACATCAAAGGTCTGTCTCGCTCTGCACCGCCGAAAAAGCCTGTGTGTTTGATGGCTACCCACGGACCTGGCCCTGGCATCGCATCGGCAGATGGGGCAGAGGGTTTGAGCGGTGGGAAGTGGAAAGCGAAAAGATGGCAGCGGGGAGAGGACCCATGTGGGAGCTGGGACACAGCCCTGAGGGTCTCTGCCTCTCTGCTTCCAGATCATGGGTTTCTCAGGAGTTCCTCGGTCCCACTTTATTCTGCCCCTTGCGGATCTATATCTGGAGCGCAGCACACAGCCCCTCTCTCCTCCTTCAGTGCACCTCCAGGCAGGCATTTCAGGACATTTTTGCATTTTTGCAAGTGTGCAATTTCAGAACCACTTTTCTTGAATCAGCAATTGCCACAGCTGGGGGCTGTTGGGATTTTTCCCTTCCAGACTTGGTGGTTTGAATCCTAGAAAGCCAGGAATGCTATCCACAATTTGTGGTATTTCGATCAAGAAGCCCATGTAGCCAGAAGGAAAGTGACTGTTATCCAACAGCCTTGGAAAGCCGAGCTCTGAGCGATGTCTGGATGGAGACATGAAAGGACACAAAGATATGATGAGAGGGGTCTGCTTTGTACGCTGGACACGCGCCTGCCCTACGGCATCCTGCAGTGCCTGCTATACCTCTCTAGCAGGATCAGTCCTGCAAGAGTCCCTCTCTGCTCACTCCTGTACTCCCAAAAGGGCCTGGGAAGGGGCTGGAAAACCCGGGAAAATTTTGCCTCTGATTTGCTCTGCAATGCGTGCACACGTTGCTGCCTTCGGATAAAGGACAGCCCGAGCCTGCTCAGTGGGAACCACCCTCCGCGATAAGGGCACATGTTGACTCAGGAGATTAGACCTGTCCTCTGCTTTGTGTTTTTATAAAGTGCATTTATTGGCAAAAGAGCAGCCCAAAGGAGAAAGAAAAAAAAACAACATAAAGAAGGAGCCAGCACCCTGTGCAGCATTGCAGGCTCTGCAAAGTGTCCCCAAGAGGGCTGGATGATGGTTCTGCTCTTGGGAAATGCTTGAAACCTGCAGGCACTGGCCCCAGGCGCCCAGGAGCAGCAGGCTAAGCCAGTGCCGCCTCGGTGGGTTTTTTGATTGCAGGGCTCTCCTGGCCAAGGTGGCTTTTCTGCTTTTGAAGCCATTGTCAGGGTAATTAAACGCTCCCAGGCAGGTGCTGGAGCCGTTTGCAACCCGAGATTTGGCTTTGTCTTGTCCGCCTGCTGGAAATGCTTTGTTTTAGGGCGGATTAATCTCTCACAGGAATATCTGAAAGCAAAGAGGGGGCTTTAATTGGGGTGGGGTTAGCGCAGCCCGGCTGAGCGGGGAGAGTGGGAGCTTTCTCCCTACCTGCTAATTGCCCCTTATCTGTGCTGGCAGCGGCTGCGGCACCTGCCCGTGGCTGCCAGCGTGCCAGCTTTGTGCCACGGGGGCCCAGGAGATGCCATGTGCCTTGTAGGTTTATTTACGGAGCAGAGGATGAGATGTGGTGCTCAAATCAGGGGAGTCGGTCCGGCTCCGGCAGCCCGAGGGCTCGGGATGCTTTCGGCACTCGGGTGCCTGGCACAGCCCTGGGGGGCTCATGTCTTTCCCTTGGGCTGTTGCGGGGTCCTGGGGGGCTGAGCTGAAACCCATGGGCTGCGGTTTGCAGCCAGCCCCTGCCCCCCGGGCACAGGCAGGCAGCAGGCGCTGTTGATTTAAACGTGAGCCCGGGGCGTCGTTTTCCCCGGGGCGTGTGAAGCAGGTCAGCGCCCCAAGGGCAAAGCTGCCGGGAGGTGTGTGCCTGGAGAAGGGCTATGACTCTCCTAGCTCTTGGAAACAAGAGATAAGCAGCCCCGTGCCTCGGCCAAGTTGCTGACCTTCCCATCCCTGCTGGTCTGCCCTGCCACAGCCTCTCGCCCCGGGCGGGCACCATCCCCCATGTCCCTTTCCAAGGGACGGGGTGCCAAAGGCAAATGTCCATGGTGGGCTATGCGGAGGCACAACCTTGCCCGTCCCCCCCTATTTCGGCAGGCGTCCTTTGGGATGCACACACGGCAGGGCCGGGTGCCTGCTCGGTAGGAAAAGCTGACTTTACCCTAGGGGAAAAAAAATGTCAGTTTGTATTTTTGTCTCGATGTGGCCTGAAAGTTGAAGTCTTTCCTGCAGTAAAAAAACTCTCTGGTCAAGCCAATGGAAACAACCTCTCCTGCTCCCTTGTCGGCTTCCCCAGTGAAGAGCAGGCTGGTGTTTGTTCTTACCTCCTGACTTTTAGTCATCCTTGGCCTGTAAAGGAACGGTCGGCAGGGACCGTTTCCAGCACCAGCCTCTCCTTTAGCTCTGCTTGGCTCAGTCTGTCCACAAGAACTGCCCCAGGGGCTGCAGGCACCCGCCCCAGCTCCCTCCTCAGCTGGGTGCAGTTGTGGGTTTTGTTGGGTGCGATTACCCCTCTCTGGAGAAAGCGCCTTTCTTTGCCTGTGCACGTCCCAGCAGCTTTTACAGCTTCCTCCAGATGTGAATTCAGAGGTTCTATTTATTACCCCGTAATGCAAAAGGGGCAAAGGGGTGCGTGGCGATGCACCCCTCTCTGGAGGAACTGGTGCTGCTCCAGCCCTCCCTCCCCTCCTCCTCCTTGCCATTGGAGCCTGGGGGTGAAACGCCTTATCCCTTTGCTTTATTCCTCAGCAGGGACTTGGGGGAAGAAGTGAGACCCAGGAGAGAGGCTTGGCCAGGGTTGAGCATTGCTTTGCTGCCAGCGAGCAAGAGCCGGTGATGCTGGGCCCCTGCCACCCTCTGCCTCGGCTCCCTGCACCCCGTAGGGTGCCATGCTCGCAGGCGTGGACGCCAGCCGGGTGGACAAAACCACATGCACCCACACATCTATGTCTCAAGTATGGGCACACACACACTTACGTCCACACGTATGTGCCTATCCACATGCGCACCCGACACGGTCACCCATGTGTGTGCCCACACTTCTCCGGTCATGTCCACCCCCTCCTGTCCCTCTGCCTGCTTGCCTGCCAAAGAGGGAGCAGGCAGTGGGGCGGGAATGCTTGCCCGGCACCCTGGTGTGGATCCGGCACCGGTGGAGGCGACAGGAAGGGAAGGGAGGTGTTTTTCTTGGTTCCCACTGAGCTGCACTCGGGATGCTTTCCACCTCCCACCTGCAATGGGAGGCAACATCACTCGGGGGACAGCCTTGACCTGCTGAAGAAGACCCACCGAGGGTCAAAGGCTTTCCCCTGGCCAGCAGGACTGCTCCCCGTGCCCGACCCACAGCCGTTGCGGGTGTCCCCGTGGGGTGGCTGAGGACGGCGGGTGGGTGTCGTGGAGCCAGGAGGGCTCGGGGCCATCAGGGGAGCAGCACCCCCCTTCCACAAACACGCCGCGTCTCTGCTGGCTCTTTGGGAAAATATTTGTCAGTCTGAGGCAGGGCTTTTTAAAAGCCTCAGCATTTTCACCTGCGAGCTTCTTGCAGGAGACAGACGAGTATGAAAATAAAACTCCTAACCAAAGCAAACGCCCACAGCCCACGCCGAGTGTGTTTTTACCTCATCATTCTCAAAAAGCAAACATCAGCAGTGACGTGCAATATTTTAGGTGGCCGTGGCAGAAAAAAGCCCCTCTGTTTTTTCAACAAGGTGCCTTTTCATTCAGAGGTTGGCGGCGGCTCTAAGAAACCAGCAGCGTTTCACCGGGACGCCCGCTGGAAATACAGACGTTGCCTTACGGCAGCGAAACGCTTCTTTGCATCTGAAGCCTCGGAGCGGGGAGGAAGCGGCGCCCGAGGGTGTTGACTGCGGTGTTTCCGCAGGATCCCCCCAGCCGGGTTAGGGACCGCTGGCCATTTGTTTGTCCCCTTTGAAGGAGACAAAGCTCCCGCCACGCCGAACCCCACGGCTTGGTCGCTTCCGCTCCGGCCAAGCGCGGCACCGTCGGACGTGGGGCTGCTGGGAGGAAAAGCAAACAGAAAGGAGGCCAGAAGGGCTGGGCAGAAGACGGGGGTGTTATCAGGTGTCCCATCTGGGAGGCTCTGTTTAAAAGAGAGGAGAAGGCTGGAGCCATCAAAGCTGCTCCGATGGCCTTGGTCCAGGTGGGAGAAGGGTTTCATCCAGCTTCTTCCTGCTCATGGTGGTCTCCCCTTCCTCCCACGCCAGGGACAAGCCCCACCATCCTCCTCCTCTCCTCCAGCTGGGAGACAGACCCTTGGAGTGACAGTAACGGGATGCTGGGCATTGCGAAGGGCAGCACCCTGCCCTGGGCATCCCCTTTGGTCACCTTTGGGGCCGGGGGGACCCTTGGGCAGGAACAGCAGGGCCAGTCCCGCGGGAGCACTGGTTTGGAAGCGTGATTGGGGCTACGGCTCGGGCTATAAGCAAGCCCGTAAGGATGAGCTGTTCCACTCTTGAGGGCACACTCATCCCAGCTCACTGCAATCTATATACACTATATAAGATCCTATATAGTATATAAAGTCATATACCTATTTATAGACGCATGTGTATACGTTATGTATGGCTTTTCCATGTGTGTGTATATATATATGGTCAGTCTCAGCCGTTTTGGGAAGAGGCATTTTGCTGACGTGAACTGCAGAGGTGGGCTGCCGAGGGCCTGCAAGCAGGTTCCCTGGGGGGTGACCCCTCTAGGTGCTCTGGGACAGACCCGGTTGTGCCAACGTCTCATTTCTCTCCCCAGCCTGGCCCTGCGGCACGGGAGCCTCGTCAGCGTGGCAGCATCCGCGGTGGCACCCAGACCTGCCCGGGGAGGGGGCAGGAGGGTCCGTGGGGGTGTCACCAGGGCTGCGCGCAGGAGCCGGCCCCACGGCCGCGGCTGGGCAGTGTTTCTGAGAGCCGGGGCTGGCGGGAAGCGGGGAGCGGGGCACGGGGGCATTTTGCCCACGCACCCTCTGCACCATTTGTGCCTCCCTCGCGGGAGAGGATGATGAGACATCCGGGGGCTGGTTTTTCCGTGAAGCAGCGTGCTGCTCTGGTTAACGAAAATCCCCTGCTCTCCCTTGCACTCCCACCTGGGGGGAGACGGGTGACGCAGCCCTCGCTGGGGGTGACACCCTCAGCGTGCTGCATGCCTCCGGTCTCACCCCACCATCGCTGCCCCACAGCCACCCCACTGGTGTGTGCCATCGCCTGCGGCCGGGCAGGGGGCTCAGGGCTGCGGAGGGGGCTTGCCTGGTGTGTCTGGTGGGAATGATCCTTACCTCGTGCTGGGAGAAGGGGGATTTTCCCTGTCCAGGAGGGGAGGCTGAGGCCAGCAGCCCCTCCGAGGCCGGTGTTTCTCCCAGTGACCTTGAGGCAGAGGCTGGAGGCAGCCGGCTGGCTGCGAGGGCAGCGTGTCCCCATCTGAAATGCCAGCTCGGTCTATAAATAACACCTGGCATGGGTCTCTCCCCGGGCATCAGAGCGATGAAACACTGAGCCCTCTCTGCCCTCGTGCTGCAGGGCTCTTGCCCCATTTTACAGCTGGGGAAACTCAGGCACCTTGACCCTGCCTCACAGCGAGCCCATGATGCAGCCCTGTGGGTTTGCAGGGCACTGGGATGTGTTTTCCAGTGGCAAAGGCTCCCTGCTGGAAAGGGGAGGATTTGAGGGGGCCATTGCTCTGCCAGGGGGTCCACACCTTGTGCCACCCCAGCTGTGCTCTCGGGGGAGCCCGGGAGCCTTCCCCTGCCCAGAGAAGGGGACCCGCAGGGGATGGGTGTCTCACACCCCTGCAGTAGCCCCCCTGCCCTCCTCGCTTGCTGCTCCCTCCCGGCCGTATCTCCCAGGGACGGTGGCTCCCGCCCCACCGGCTGCCTCCCGGGGCAATCGGTGGGGAGCACACGGGCCTTATCTGCGGGCCAGCCGCGGGCAGGGCTCCCTGCCATCCCTATCAGCGGGGCGGCTCCAGACCTGGGGCCGAGGGGAGCCAGCCCCATCCCTGCCACACTGGGGCCAGGGCTGGGGGCATTGCCACGGCCCCACGCTGACCATTGCAGGGGGATGCTCGAGGGTCCCGAGCGTGACGCTGTGGGATTTGCAGGCGTCCAGCCGAGGCCATCACGCTGGGCGGTTGTGGGTTGTGGCAGGGCGTGTGAAGGCGGATGGTGGCAGCAGCCTCGCGTGACTGCCAGCAGGATCCAGCCCCCCCATCCACTTCCACCAAACTCTCAGCAGCGGTTTCCTCACGAGGGCGATGCTTGCGGGGGCCGGGGGGGGCCAGACAGGGCCAGCGCCCTGGGAAAAGCTTTCCTGTCCCTTTCACAAGTCTGGTTGACCTCCACATTTTATTTGTTTCTCTTGAGTCGCACCCACCCTCCTGCTTCCAGTGGCTCAGCAGGGTGCTGCCGGGACACCGGCGGGGTGGGGACACCGCCTCTCCCCTAAACCCCTGGGGTGGGGGGTACCAGGGTCATCTGTGGTCATGCAGAGCATGGGCATCCCTACCATGAGGTGCCCGTGGCGTGTGGTTTCCCCCAGAGGTGGGTGCCAGGCATCCCTCTGTGCCACAGGGTCCCATTGCTCTTGGGGTGCTGGTCCTGCCTGGCACAGGGACTGGGCAGAGCGAGGGATGTCCCCTGGGAGAGGGAGCGTCCTGGCCGCTCCATCCCGCTCAGCAGGGTCCGTCCCTCTGTGTCCTGGGACAGCAGTGACCATGGATCACCAAAACCTTGGGGTGAAGATCTTTATTGTCCGCTTGTACGGCTGGGCCACAGCCTGAGCTGGGTGTGAGGTTCTCACTCCTCGGCATCCCCGCTGTCCACCGCGGCCCCAGCCTCTGGGTGGGAGAGGAGAGTGTGGGGAGGAATGTGTTTTGGCCTCCTAGGTCCTATCAGGGCTTTGAACGAGGATTTTCCTTCCCTGCTGTGTCCTGGCCATGGGGAAGCTGGTGATGGTCGGCTGGGAGCCCGCTGTGCCTGCCAGGGTCGGCCCCTCTGGCCGTAACCACAGGGAATTAGAGACGGGTGGAAAACTGTCTAAAAACCCGTGCAAATATTTGCATTTCGAGTGCTTTTCCAAGTATTGGGGAACGCTGACAAAGCAGCGTGGGCGATGCAGGCATGCTGAGAGGGTCCGCTTGCCTTTTTTTGGGGGCAGGATTTCAATGGTCAAACAGTTTTGTTTAAAATAAAAAACCTCACCAAGCAAATGAGATTTGCCAGCGCTGCCGTGGGCCCCTCCGCCAGCTCCTCAGGGCAAAACAGTCACCCCGATGCCGAGGGGGCCATCAGCCTTCAAACCACCCCTGCCCTGGGCCGGTGGGTGCATGGCTCCTGTCTCGGTGCTCCATTTTCCTTCTCTGCTGAAGGGGTTTTTGGCAGGAAAGGGTCTCCCTGTGCCCAGTGCTCCTCTGCCCTGGAGCATCCCGGGGATCTGGGGCTAAGGTTGAGCTGGTGGGGCTTGCCTGGACCTTGCATGGCCCCCCTGTCCTGCCCATACCAGGGGATGCTTACCTGCCGTTGGCTCCTGCCCGTACTGCCAGCTTTTGGCCGTGGTAGCAGCCTGTGTGGAGAAGGGTGACTGGGGGAGAAGGGTGGCCATGGACCCTGGTGGCCCCAGGACCGCCCATGCCAAGAGTGGACAGGGGCTGGAATAAGGGGAGATGTTGGGGGGACTCTGGGCTACCCCACCCCGCTGCATTTCCCCTCTCCAACACCCATCTCCACCAGCTCCCGGGGCAGGTCGGAGCAAGCAAGTCGCAGGCACGTCCCGTCCTGCCGGCGCAGGGAGGGCTCAGGGCCATGGGCTCAGGAGCGAGAGCCCTCTGTGTCCCCGGGGGGCAGCTCTGGGGTGGTGACACCCAGCCCCACAGCGTGCTGTCCACAGCAGGACGGTGCAACGGACCCAAGCGGGGTGGGACGGGGTGGGCTTGGGCACGGTGATGGGGCTGGGGGCTCGGTGCAGGTAGGTCAGTGCTGCTGGGTGTCACTGGTGCATCAGGCACCAAGAGGGGATGGAGAGGGGAGTGTGTGCAGCGATGGACCCCCCCGTCCACGCGTGTGCATGCATGGTGGGACCAACTCATGCAGAGCATCGATACGTGGGCTTGGGGTCCAGCCACGTCCTGCATCCCCCTCCCGGGCTGGCGGGATGCTCCATGCCCCGCAGCCGTACCTGGCACCTCGGGGTGTCCTGTGCTCGGGGGACGCAGCAGACCCAGGGCTCAATCAGGCTCAGGTAGACAGTGGCGAGGAGGGTCACCATGATGCTGGAGCAGTGAGTCAGGGACAAACAGACACAGGTGTGCTGGGCCAGGGGACCACTGTGGGCCCCCGTGCAGTGGGCACCCATGAGTGGTGCTGGCCCCGGGACTAGGTGCAGGCAGGGGAATAGGCTCCTGCACGCGACAGCCTGGGCGGTGCAGCACGTGTGCGTGCGTGCCGGGGCAGGGCTCTGCCTGCCCGGGCCGAGGATACGTGCAGATCATTGCCGTGGTGATGGACCACAGGGGGGTGAGCACCAGGTAGGTGAGGCAGGACAGCAGGACCGCCATGACATAGTCCGTGGTGACCGTCACGAAGAGGCAGACACAGCAGGTGTTGTAGGAGCTGACGTGTTTCTTCAGCTGTAGGCAATGCTGGTGAAACTGGTGCGGCACAGCGGTGCTGGGAGGGGGGGGGGCCGCCATAGGTCCCGTGCACCCCATGGGGCCGGGGGCACCCAGGGCTGCAGCCGCCTTCTGCACAGTGCTGCATGCAGGGCCGGGTGTGCGTGGGGGGTGCGCTTGTGCAAGGGGGGGGTGAGTGTGTCTGTGTGTGCAAGGGGCGTGCAAGGGCTGTCTGAGTGCACAGGGCTGGGTGTGCAGTGTGCAGGATGTATGGACAGGGGTATAGGGTGCAACATGGAGAGTTGTGTGTGCCGGGTACAATCTATAGGGCTAGGTGTAGGGTATGGTGTGTAGGGGCTGCAGGGAGTAGGGCTGGGTGTGCAAGGTGTAATGCATAGGGATGGGTGTATATGGGGTGCAGCATATAGGGCTGAGCATGCAAGCTACAGATAGGGTTTGTGGGGTGCAGTGTGCCAGGTTAGGTGTGGGGGAACAGTATATAGGGCAGGACAGGGCGGGTATACAGTGTGTAGGGACAGGGCTACAGGGCTTGGTTAATGGGGCTGAGGGATGGGGTGGGGTGGGTAGGGCCGGGTGTGCGCAGCCCCTTGGACACGCGCAGAGCCCCCAGGCTCCCGGGATGCCCCGCGTCCCTCACCTCCACGGAGCGGTTGCAGTGGGGGCAGCGGAGGACATGTGGCCGGCTGTGACGGTGGCACCCACGCGGGCAGCGCCGTCTCGCTGTGCTGCAGAGCCTCTGCCTCAGCCCGTCCTCCCAGGCCACCGCTGCAGGAGACACGTGGGGAGACCCTGCCCCCCAGCCCCCGGGGCCATCCCGCCATGGAGCAGCCCCTGCTCCCCTGTCACCCCACCTAGCTGGAGGAGCCCCAGGTTGACTACGCTGAGCAGGACCACGCTGGTGAGAGCCAGGAGGAAGAGGACGGTGATGGAGCTGGGGAGCAGCAGCGTGACGTGCAGAGCCAGCCAGCCGCACCTGCAAGTGGGGGTACGGGGAGGAAAGGGCCGGGGTCAGGCCCTGGGGCTGCCGTGGGAGAGGCAGAGAGCGGGCAGAGAGCCTTGGGGTGCTCAGCCCCATGGGCTGCTGGAGCTGGGTGGTGGTGGTGGGGAAGAGGACGCAGATCCAGGCCGTTTGAGCTGATGCCTGGCTCTGATGTCTCAAGGACACTGGTATGAAACAGCAGCTCTGCTGCCCCATGTCCCCGGGATGGGGCTCGGCCCGTGGCTATGGGTGACTTACAGGAAGGAGACCAGCGAGTTCAGATAGATGAGGGTGCTGGAACGAAGCGGGATGAGAGGCTCCATGGTGGGCTGGGCAGCTGCAGGGCCCCGGCCTCACAGGATGGGCATCCCGCTCCCATGGCAGCCACAGCGAAACAAATCCCCCCATTCCATTCCCGTGGCAACCACAGCATCCCCCTCCTCCTCCCATCTCATTCCCCCCCCCGCCCTGTATCCAATTCCCATGACAATTGCAGCATCCTGTTCCCATGGCAGGGTGCAGGGGACCCATTTGGGGTGCCGGTGCCACTCTGGCTTCACCAGGAGCCCACTGCCAGAGGGGCAAAGGGTGGGGGCTTAAAGGTCCCTGGGGACCCAGTACAAACCAGCGCTCATTTTCCTTGGGGTGCTGGGAGGACACCAGAAGCCGTGGGCACCCCTGGGACCCATAAGGATGCTGGGATCCGTCTAGGATAAGGATAGGATACACTGCTCCCCACGCCTAACGCCCCAGCTCCCCACTCAGTGTGCCCCCTCCAGCCCGCCGTCCCCCTCCCCAGGCCTGGGCTCTGCTTCTGTCCCAAGGGGCGGGGGCGCTGAGCCGGGGTGCTGAGCCTTGGGCCAGCCCTGCCCTCTAGCGTCGTGGGAGCTGCTCTCAGCAGGGCTCAGCCCCGGGCTGCCGGGAGCTGAGCCACTGCAAACTCCTCACACGGCCCGCAGAGCCGTGCGGGGTCCCGCAGCATCGCCTCCCACCCGGCCACGGCTGCTGAGGGGACACGAGGACACGTCCTGGACCCTGCTTGGCACCACTGGGACCTCTGGCACCACAAGCCCATCTCCGGGCTGCCCGAGGGGGTGCGTGGGCAGCGTCGCCCCAGCACAGGTGCCCCGCTCCCCAAGCTTTGGGGACGCGCAGGCGTGCGGGCGCGGGCGATAACCGCCTCCCCCGGCACCCCGGGTCGATAACCGGGCGGCCAAGGCGCTCGGCAGGGCCGGGACGGCGTGGGGGCACGCCAATGGAGGCGGGAGAGGGAGGGGAGCGCCGGTTAAACTGGAACAAGGCACGGCGGCCTCCCGCCGTCCCTGCCCTGGGGACTCTGACCCCGCGGGCCGGCGAGGGGAGCCAAGGCAGGCGGTGCCGAGCAGCCCTGCAGCCGCTGGGAGGGAGCCGGGGAGGAGCAGAGCAGGATGGAACCCACCATGGAGCTGGCAGAGGACCCCAGGTGGGTGCCGGTGACCCCCGTGGCGCTTTGCAGCCGGGCAAATCCAACTTTTTGGAGCAGGATTTTGGGTTATTCCCTCTGTAAAGGAAAGGAGGTGCTTGGGGGTGAGGCGAGCCAGCCAGGGGACCCCAGGGACCCTGCAGGGCTGGGTGACCCCGGGTCCCTGCCGGCCCCACGCAGCACTCCCCTTCTTCTCCGCAGGTTCCCCCGCCCGTTGGTGGAGATGCTGATCAGGAACTTCAGCGTGCCGGCAGCCTGCTTCTCCCTGCCGCCCACCTCCGGGCAGCTGCTGCAGCGTAGGTGGGGGGACTGGGTGGGGGGGACTGGGTGGGACCTTGCTCTTGCCACTGGCGGGAGCAGGACAGGGATGAAGGAGGTAGGGTGGCTGCGGCGGGTGCAGGCAGGGAGCAGCCCCGAGGAAGGGGGAGGCAGCGGGGTGCTGCCGGGGTCTCAGCCTCCCACCCCATAGCTCTGCCCACAGGGATGGGGGCGGCCCAGGGAGGGCCAGCACCGGGGCAGGTGACATGGGACACAGGAGCACCGGGGCAGAAGCACCAGCTCTCGCATGGCCAGTCGTGCTGAGGACGTGGCAAGGGGCTTCCCAAACTTGTGGAGTGTTGGGTTGGGTGGCAGCTCCCTGCTGTGGTGGCCCCAGGGTGGACAGGACGGGATGGAGCTGGCTTCTCACCCCTCCCCGGCAGAGCTGGACGTGGCCCAGCTTGCCATCATGGGCCTCGCCACAATCATGACGCTGCTGTCGGTCGCAATCTTTGTGGAAGAGGCTTTCTACCTCACCCGCAAGATCCGCTGCCCCATCAAGATGAAGACCCTCCGCTGGAGCAGCTCAGCCCCTACGGTGAGCTAGGGTGTGGTGGTGGTGGGGGGCATCACGCCGGGGGGCCAGGGCCACCCATGGGGTGCCAGCCCATAGGAGGGGGGAGTGGCAGTGTGCTAAGCTTGCGTCTCCCCCAGGTTGTATCCGTGGTCAGCTGCTTTGGGCTGTGGATCCCACGCTCAATGATGGTGGTGGAGATGGCTACCACGACGTGAGTATCGCCTACCCCAGGGCAGGGGCACCGGGGAGCCCACGGGGCCTCACTTGCATTCCTCCTCCTCCTCCTCCTCCTCCTCCTCCTCCCTCCTCGCCAGGTACTTCGCCATCTGTTTGTACCTCATGATGCTGGTCATGGTGGAGGGCTTCGGGGGGAAGGAGGCGGTGCTCAGCACCCTGAAGGATGTGCCCATGGTGGTCAGCACTGGGCCCTGCTGCTGCTGCTGCCCCTGCCTGCCCCGAATCACCATGAGCAGGTGAGGAAGAGCTAGGGTAACCCCCTGCCCCTGGGGAGGGCTTTCATCCCCTGCTTCTGCTGGGGTCCAAGAGAACTTCCTGGGCAAGGGCTCAGGGACCTCAAGGTGCTACCAGTCTCTCTTGCTGTGCCAGGAGAAAGCTTCAACTGCTGATGCTGGGGACTTTCCAGTACGCCTTCTGCAGGGTGGTTGCCGTCTTCCTGGGGCTCGTCCTGGCCGCTGACGGGAACTACAACCCTGCTGACGTGAGTGCCAGGGCACAGGGATGGGCAGGGCGATGTCCTGGACGGGGAGCCTCCACCAGCCCTCGCCTTGCCCAGCAGCTTTGTCAGCCCAGGTGTGTTTTCTGTGCGTCCCCCCAGATCTCAGCGGAGAGCACGGCCCTCTGGATCAACACCGTGGTCGGCGCCTCCACCCTCTTCGGGCTGTGGGCCCTGGGCATCCTCTTCCGGCAGGCCCGGCTGCACCTGGCCGAGCAGAACATCAAGGCCAAGTTCTCCTGCTTCCAGGTGAGCCCCTGTCCTGCCCGACCCCCCCCTAGGTGAGGAGCTCCTCCGGCACGAACGGGATGAGGCGACGTGGGGGGAGATGGCGAGGCGGGAGCCGCTGGCAGGCGAGAGCCAGGTCCGGCTGCGGGAGCGCGGGGAAGGCGAAGGGCAGGAGTCTGGCAGTGGCGCAGCCCCCACCGCCTCGGGTGTTGGTGGTTGCAGGTCCTCCTCCTCCTGACGGCACTGCAGCCCGCCATCTTCAGCATCCTGGCCAACAATGGCAACATCGCCTGCTCGCCGCCCTTCTCCTCCAAGGCCAGGTCGCAGCGTAAGTCGGGAGGTGGGGGAGCGGCGTTGCGTGCTCCCGGCCGAGCCCCTCCATCGCACGGCGGGGCGTGGGGAATGGGCACGGCGGATGAAGGCGGCTTCAAATGACCCTTCTCCTCTTCCAGAGATGAACTTGCAGCTGTTGATCCCGCAGACCTTCATCTTGGCGGTGGTGACGCGGATGTACTACCGCAAGCAGGACGACAAGCCGGGCTACCAGCCCGTCAGCGTCACATCTGCAGGCCGGTGCGTGAGCAGGAGGGAGCAACTGGGGTGCCAAGGGGCAGAGTGAGGCGAGGGGCTGCTCTGCCGTGTACAACCATCTCCTCCTCCTCCGGCCCTGGGGAGCCGCTGGCAGCAGAGGAAGCAGAGGGGGAAAGGGCATCTCGGCGTGGGGTGAAAGGGTCTGAAACCTGAAAGCTACAAGGCAAAGGGATCTGTGAAGCCACCTCCAGCCCAGAGGGCTCTTGTCTGGCACTGAATAAAGATAAATTTGTACCGGAGTCTTGCGTTGGTGACTGGGCTCAGATCATCTCCAGGCTGGGTGGGAGATGACTCCACACAGGGGGAGGAAGACGGAGCCCAGACCAGCACAGCCATGGCATGGGGCACCCAACACCCAGCCGTGACATTGACCTCTGGGTGCTGCTGGCTGGGGTCTGACAGCCAAGGCAATGCCAGGGCAGCGGCGTTTTTTCCCCGAGACCTCTGGATGGGTCTGGCCCATCCCTGGGACACGTCGTCCACAGCAGTGGCTGCTCCTGAGAGCACAGCGGGAGCATCCACACCTGCCAGCCTGGGGCCAGGCAAGGGAAGGAGCCTTGAAGCACCTTAGCACACAGGCAATTAGTTAACGCTGCCTTAAGCAGCCTTGCCCGGTAGCAGTATCTGCTCTACAGCTACAACAGATGTGGGGACGGACATCAGGAACGATGACGACTTGCAGAAACCACTGGGTAATCTTTTGGCCCCCACTGAAGCATTTTCTCTCTCAAACCGTTGCTAAGATGGCAGGTGAGGAGACCACGACGGGAACTGGCTGTGCTAAGATGACAGAAGGGATCTGGCACACACTGAGTAAAATGACTTTGCATTTATTTGGCTAAACATAAAAGCCAAAAACCCAACTCCAGAACAAGCCAGTAAGATGCACGGTGTGCACACAGGCCCATACAGAGAAACCAGCACAGCAAACGCTGACTGGGAAGAGCCAGCTCGAAGCAGCCGCTGCAGGACTGGGTGATGCAGCGCGGCCGGAGGTGGGCAGCAGATGCCAGATGATCAGCGCCAAGACCAGAGCCTGCTGCCAGGCACCACCAAAGCTTCCCCTGACCTGCACCCTGGTGCCCTCCCACTGTAATATCTCTGGCCAGTGCGACACGTTGGGGAAGCAGAGTCAGAAAGCCAAAGGTCCCAACTTTTATTTAATTGATTCATTCTGGGGAAAAAACAAGTTTTCTGTCCCATGAGGAAGGGGAAAAAGTGACTCAGAGCTTTTTGCAGATGGCTGTGTTCAAAGCGAAACTGCTCAGCAAGAAGATGCACTGGCGATTCGTTATGAGATTACCAAATTTGACAAACTCCTGGCAGCAGTACATGGCCATGACCAACACGGCTCTCTAGGGGTCCTGGTTCCGGCAGGGACAGAGTTAATTTTCTTCCCAGTAGCTTGGGGGTGTGATGTGTTTTGGGTTTGGTATGAGAGGAGCGTTGATGGACCACTGATGCTTCAGGTGCTGCTGGGAAGCACCGGGGAGTTTTGGTTTCTCTTTTCGGCCACGTGCAGGGCAAGCTGGGGCGGGGGGGAGCACAGCCGGGGTGGTGGACCCAGCTGGCCAGTGGGGTATTCTATACCATGTGACATCATGCTCAGTATAAAAACCAGGGGTGTGGGGGGGCTTGCCCCCCGTTTGTGACACGCGGTCGGTAAGCAGTTGCATTGTGCATTGCCTGCTTTGTATATTCTTTTATTGTTGTTGTTCTCATTGTTATTATTACTGTTCTGCTTCATTTTATTTCAATTATTAAACTGTTTTTATCTCAACCTGGGAGTTTTCCTACTTGTGCCTTCCCGACTTTCTCCCCCATCCCACTGGAGGGGGGGGCTGAGCAAGCGGCTGCGTGGGGTTTATTTGCTGGGGTTAAACCACGACACTAGGCACCAACAGAAGCGCTGGGACCCAGCAATCTCACGGTTTGGCCAAGAAGCAACACCCAGGCAAGCAGCAAAATACAGGACTCGTCTCTCCCTGTCAGACAACCAGGCCCAGCTCCTTACCTGCGGCAGGTAGGAAACCCACACCTTTACACCAGGGAGCCCTTGGCGGCGAGAAGCCCACCCTGAGGGCAGGGGGCAAGACGCAGGGTCAGTCCCACCGAAGTCACCGCTACTGCAGAAGCCCACCCTGAGGGCAGGGGGCAAGACGCAGGGTCAGTCCCACCAAAGTCACCGCTACTGCCAAGTGTATTTGCTGCTCCAGCACTTGCCTCTGGTTACAAGAACCAGACTGCACAATAAAGTCCCGACCCTCTATAAAATGCACAAAATCATGTCAGTGCAGGTGTGTGCCATAATTTTCTCAAGAGATTAAAGACCACCGCCTACAGCTCTAAGCAATATGCTGTTAAAGTGCCTCGCTCTTCGTGTCTTGCTTCTACCAGCATCCTTGGCACCCTTCAGCTTTGCCCTGCTGCTGCTGTTCTTTGCCATCAGAAAATCCTCTCCCAGGGGCTGGCTGCTGGTGCCAGCAGCCTCACACCCTGGATCTATAGAGGAACTCTCACAGGAGTCGACGCCTCTGGATTTAGCAGGATCAAACTCAACACGTTCTTCAATGCATGCTAGTAAAGTTTTGTTTTTCCACTCTACCTCTTACTTCATGCTTAATTCAAGCACGTCTCTTCCGGATGCTTCTTTTGAAGAGTGTGGGATGGGTTAGGGGTGTGCAGGACAGCCCTGAAGCAGCAGCACTGGGTATATCTGTGGGTAACAAGATGTTCCTGGAGAACTTGGCTCATGTGTTTTGCCCAAAGATCAAGCTCTGTCCTATTCCTGATAGGATAGGGCAGTGCTGGAGAGGAGGCTGGTCCAGCAATCCAGGAGGAAACAAAAAACCAAAACAAACAGAAAAAGACCAGTCTGGGATCCGAGTGTCCAATTTAATTTAAGTGCAAGGAGGAAGCAGGGATTATTGGTTACAAGAAACAGCTCTGTTATTCCAAGCTAGACGTAAAACCATGGCTGGCTTCTTACCAAGCACCCCAGGTTTTGCAGAGAGACCAAGAAATACGTTAAGGTCTCTGCAGAACAAACCACCATCCAAAACACCATTGCTATCCAAATTTACAGAACACTGTTGCATAACCTGTGTTTAAAACAGTAGTAAGGCTCTAAAGCAGCCTGGCCTTCGTGATCCAGCTCCGGAAAGCAAGGCAACACCCATACTGAGGGAAGGGTGAGGAAGGGAAGGTGGGAAGGGTGAGATGAGGGAAGAGAGGATGGGGGTGATACAAAGTAAGTGCTCTACCACTCATAAACCAGGGGATTTGGCTTGTACCAAGTGACCATTATTTGCTCCTTACAGTTTAAAAATCCAGAGCAGCCAGCCACGCCCCCAGAGCCGTGCACGTCCCTGCTGAGAGGTCCAAGTGGCAGATAAGGAATCCCCAAAATACCCCTTCCCATACCGGCTCTGGCCTCAACAGAAGCACAGAGTCTCTGTCAAGCCCGTTGGGTAGCGTGACAAAGGATCAGCAAGATAAAAGTTGGAAAGAAGCGGCAGCCTGCTCCTACCACAGGGCCACTGCATCCCCTGGAAGCATCGCACCGTGCAGTACCCGTGGCAGCACCTGACGATTCGCCTCCTTGCACCCGCTGCTCCCTGAGCCCCGCATCCCGCTCTGAAGACCTCCCTGCAGTATTGCTGATGGGGCTCCGAGCTGGCCTCCGCTCCCAGCACTGCAGGAGGATACGGGCAACTCAGCCCAGCAGCTCCACCCAGGGACAATGGATATCACAGGCAAACCCGAACAGAGAAGCAAGCGGGAGCTTCACAGCTACGCGACAGCAAGTCCAGTCCCTCCAGCGCTGGCTGCCGGGACAGAGTGCACCGACCTGCTCTGTGCACAGGCATGCAGCATGGGGAGGGCAACTGCCTGCGGGGAGCCGCAGGCCACAAAGCTCAGTGTTTATTACACACACGACAGCAGGCACGACTTGGACCATGGTTTCAAACGAGCAGATTACACATTTAAAATCTTAAAAAGCTGCAGCACTCTCTGATGCTTTTTCTGGCCTGCCTCAAGGAGCAGAGTGAGCGGGCACCGATTTGTGCATTTATTGCGCAAGCCAGGTAACTGTCACATGGGGCCGGGACCCTTCACTGGGGTAAAACGTGCCCTTCATCTGTCCAGCTGCACACACCAACACGGACAGCAAACTGGCTGCACGGATTCACGTTTTGTCCTTATAGCAGCGACTTCATGGCACCAGTGTAAAGGACCGCTCCAGCCCTTAGAACACAGCAACTGAAACACAGACAAACACGCACAGAGCACAGCGTTGAGGGGCCATTTGGACAGACAGTAAAACTCATTACACACCAGAGACTGGGACAAGGAACTTCTCAAAGGACTATGCACATTCATTTCCTACCTGGGCTCTCACACACCCAAGGAAAAGCACAGACAGCAAGTGCCCTGAAGCAAAGATTCATTCTCTTCTCTCCAACAGCAACTGAGGGCTGAATTTTAGCTCAAGATTTAGCAGTCTTGTTAAGATTAGCTGGAAAGGCCTTTCCCCTGCAGCCCCCGTACAATTTGAAGCCGCGAATGCTGCGCGCTTACAGGGTGTGTGACTCTGTGGCGCTGCGAGTTCTTCCAGGGTGTAACTCCTGCGTGCTAAGCTGGCAGCCCCCTACCCAGCATGTCCTCACTGCAACACACTGGGAAGCTCAGCTAAGAGGCACGCGAGCACTACAGGATCTGCTGGATGGATTCCTATCGGCTCCAGCGCAGCAGAGATGTCTCTATTTCCTAGAAGCCTCTTTACACCACCACTTTCTGCGTGCTCTCAAGGTCACGCTGGTTGAGGAACCGAGAGGTCTTTCGTTTGGCAGTGGCATGGATACTGCCTGGGGGTGGGGGAAATAAGACAGAGGAGCTGAAGGAAAGAAGAGACAGATGGGTCTTCCCACTCTCCCTCTTGCCTGGAGGTTTAACAGGGGAAAAGAAACCGAAACAAAAGCCACGCTTGAGTGCTATTCTTTGCGCTTTAGAAGAGTATTTTCTTAAAATATAAAAACCATCTTCCCCCTGGAAACCACTAGAACGTAAACAATAAAAAGGGGATTTGGGGAGGAGAAGGGAGAGGAGCTTTGAATGTGCTTCCAGGCAGCAGCCATTGCTAAGAGCAACGGGCGCCTCCAAGGCCCTGTGCTCACCGTCAGCCCTGCTCCTATGGCTCTCTTGCTCATTTAGAGTTCCTCAGCGGGTCTGGACTTAGGATTCGGCGATTAGCGGTTCGCAGCAAATCCCGGCTGATAGCTTAATCCTCTTCATCCTCACTGATGTCATAGGTGACTGCAGACTCGTTCCTGGAGCGGTTGGCCGGTGAGGAAGGAGGAGTCTTGGTTGAAAAGGGCCAGCGGAAGGAGGGAGATGGGGAGCGGTCGTGCGTGGGGCTACTGCTGGGACTCTGCTTTGGGCTGATGGCCTGCAGCATCCGGCCCTTGCCCTCCTTCAGCATGTGTTTCTAGCGATGGAAGCAGGAAGACAGTTAGCATGGCTCAAACAGCGATGGAAATGGACGCTACTTACAGCCTGTGCAGCATTTTGAGTTGTTTTGTCCCTTCAATGCTTTGTGCAATATAAGAGCAGAAAAAGCCCAAGCATCGCTCTAGGCTTTGGAAACTGCATAGAGTGTAATCATCACCCATTTTGAAGCACTTCTAACGTGAAGTGCCTGTGATATTTACCCAGCAGCACAGGAGAGCCTGGCAAAAACAAGTAGCTTCAGACTCATCTCAGGCCAGCGACAAAGTGACTGCCAATCTCTTGGCTGCTCAGTGCCCTGCAGGACACAAGCTGGAGTTTACAGGCTGGTTTGTGGGACATGGGGACTTTTCATGCTACAACCCTAACAGGCGTCACCCAGTTAACAAGGGTGAGGGCTGCCCAAGTCTGGGACAACTTGTCTGGAGAGCGGCAGCACGTCGAAAACTGCAACAAACCGTAAACCTTTGCTCTGCAGAATGTGGGCTCTAGAAGCCCTACAATGACTGCCAAGCTCTCCAAAATCCCCTTTCCCCTTTTCCCAGAGCAGCTCCTTACCAACGCGCCTTCTGGGCCAAACATCTCCAGGAAATTGCCGATGAACTCCCGGGACTTCTCTTCCCACTTCTGAATGAGATCGATACTCTTCTCCTCCACTTTCTGGACAAATTCCTTTGACTTCTCCTCTACATCCTTGACCCTCTTTTTCACCTTATCCACGCGCTCCTGGAGGTGATATTTCTTCTCCTGTACAGTAAGTGGTGGATCAGAATATAGCTCACCAGATCTAAGTGGCAACCACCTCTGCTCTGTGTTATTACACTGAACAGCTGCTTAAGACTCAGCATCTCCATTAGTCTCGTGACACTTCTCCTTCACTTCAGTGACATTTCTTCCCTAGACTAAATGGCAGACACAGCGGGGCTGTGAGATGCTTTGTGGCAGGCACTGGCACAGTACATAGAGCGAGACTAAACCCAGAGATAAGCACTATCTAATAGGAGTGCATGGAAGAGGGAAATATTTATACAATATACAGATTAGGTTTGAGTGACCTACTGTAGGTCTCCTTGCATATCACGATAGCACAAGTCTTTTTGCTGGGTGTTTTTAAACACAGGCAGAGTTACATGCCAAAGAGAGGCCAAGCAGCCGTTAGCTCTCCTGTTTCATTTTTGTATTTGATTGTATTTAAAAAAATAGACATAGTATCTGAATGATAAAAAAAAATGTTTACTACTTTACTTCCAACATCAGAAGTGCCTTCTGCCATGTATTCTGCTTGTGGGCTAGAGCTGCTCAGCACAGGATCAGAGCATGTCCTTCTCTCCTATCCAAGCACTGCTGCTCCTGCAGCTCCAGGAAGGGAATAGTAGAGTGAGAACAGGATCAGATTTTATCCTAACAAATGACTCTATCTTAAGAAGGTGGCTGAGGGAAGAGGAGAGAGATGAGACACAGCAGCTGCTGCCAAGAACAACCCACACTTCATTCAATTCAAGAAAACACACATTTTGCCACACACCCTGTCTCCAGCTCTTTCAACAGTTAAAACGTCACCAAGACATTTCTGACAATGGAGCAGTATTAGCAAAGCCCCAGTTCCTCTGGGTGGGTCCCAGAGGCAGTTTCAGGAGCAGTAGTAGTCTAATTTCTACTCCAAGGACACTGGTTTGGTGCAACTGCTTAGCTCTGCAGACTGGCCTTTTACTGGCATATGGCAGGACTGTGCTACCACTAGACAAGACTCTACATCTCCACACTCTGCAAGATTCTGCTTCATGCAGCTTGTGGTAAGAAACACTTCAACTCACATTTATGAAGCTGACGTTGAGCTCTTTAGCTGTGTAGCCCCGTTGCAAGTTCCGTCTGGCATAAACATCATAGTCCCGCACGATCCGGGTGATGATATCTGATGTTGAGATCCCCTCAGTCCTCTGAGTTGGTGCAAACATGCCTAAAGTTGGGAAACAGGACCCAGGACAGCTGTAGCAAGACACATGGCAAAAAGTTGCTGCTACCTCTATTAAGAAACAATCTCTCCTGTCAAGAGCTGATTTCCTAACTGTCCTCACACCACCATGTCTTCGTCCTTAAACGTACAATACCACGGCGCTCCTTTCCGGGACTTTCTGGGACTATGAGGAAGACCTAAGTAAGACCAAAGCATGTCAAAACCATGTCAAAATACCATGTCTTCTAATGAAAAGCTCTTCACTTTAGCTGGTTTAAAGACTATTGATTATAATCCACTGCATATAGAATAGTGTGGTGACAAGGACAGGACAAGGGGTCCTACAAGTTAGGGGGTGGAAACATGCAAGCTCTGATGGCTGGGTTTGGATAGATTTAGATAAGCTGCACCCCCACTGAGTTTTACAGCAAACAGCTAGAGAAGCCACTTTGCTAAGTTCATGAGATTCTGTAAGCCAAACGGTAGTATTTTTTCAAAAGGTGGCTGTTAATTCAATCACAATAACTAGATTGGAAGTAGGAGTTAATGCTGGGTAATGCTTGGCCTGGGACATGGGAAAGTCCTAGCCTTATGAAGTAGGGCCCGAAGCTGGGCTTCTTCCTGCCCTCAGAGCCTCCTGGGCAGACCTTGTTCCCAGAGGGCCACTGCCATTTCCCCAGGCATAATCCTGCCATACAGGGGCACAGGAGAAACTACAGCAGATCTTTGACAGGAAGCTCTGGAGAATCTGACCCAGACTCACCTGCTTCTTTTATATGCTTATAAACATCATCGCTGCCAGCAGAAGAATAGGGGATGTCATCGTGTGCAACGAAGTCGATCTGAAAATTAAGAAAGTAATGCAAGTTATTTTATCTTGAACGTGCAGGCCTCCTGCTTTCTGTCAAAGGATGGCAACTTTTTGCTCAACACCTCCACGCAGGGGTGTGACAGAGAACAGCAAGACACTTTCCTCTGTTAAAAAGCAACACAGAGCAGTCCCAGTTCTCACCGGCAACTGCATATCAATTGTAAGCACACACCAGAGAGGAGAGGCTGGGACTAAGGACACAGCTGTTTTAAGCTCAACAGAGAAATGGCTTGTTAATGGCCCAAGGGTAAACTAAGCAGACTCCCCTGGAGACTCCTTCACCTCCCAAAGCAGTTCAACAGATGTTAGAGACTCCTTTCACTTTATCTTACCAACTGATAAAAGACTCTCAGGATAGCTTGCCTGGTCTCCTGCTGCAGGGAAACTGATGTAGATCTAAGCTGCTCCTGCTGTAAGCAGGGAGTCGGACCAGACGCCCTCCAGAAATCCCTTCCAACCCATGTTATCCTCTCCCTGCTGCGTTTCACACCAATTTGTAACCTGCATCAATTTCTCCTAGAACAGCGAGAACCCTCTCAGGCTTTTTCACCATGTCACAATCTCTACCTTATTTTAACATTAACTGCGAGCTCAGCAAATGCTTCTAGTTTCCCAAGAAACCCAATCGATTCCCATAACCCAGTTCCTTCCACATTTAAGGAGGTGCAACGGAAATGGGTTGCTCAGGCAGAGGTCAGCCCTAGGGATGAATTCTTGCTGTAAACAGCAAGCACAAACAGAGGCTAATCAAAATTCAGAACGGATCAGATATCACAAATTACCCTGTGCTCTGCCAGGAACTCGGGGGTGAGCGTCCACGGTGCATTTCTCACCACTTCGTCCACATAGCGACAGTGCTGCACAGCGTCATACCGCTCATTTTCATTCATTACCGTGAAGCCCTTGAAGTTATGGGTTAGCTCATCACTGCAGACTGAAGAAACAGGAACAGAGAAGAGTGAACATGAGGTACCTACCCCAATGCTTTACAGCAAAAGGACCTTGCACACCCCCCTGCTAAACCAGGCAATTCCAGCTGCTGATGGAGGCTGGCGCTGGCACTTTCAAACCCAGCTTTTACAGCCACAAAGCACCAGGAACAGAGAGTGGTGCAGGGCACTAAACTCCTCAGCAATTCTAGGCAGGCTTGTTTGGAGGACTTCTGCCCAAGCTGGGAACCTACACCCCAAGCCCTCAAGGTCTCTAGAGCCTACAATGCTTACCAAGAAAAGCAGCCAATACAGAAGACAACTCTCCTGCATGAAATGGCACCTGGAGCTCTCTCAGGCAGAAACCTGCTTATTAACCCATGAATGTCTCAGGCCTGGAAACTGAAGCCCATGAAAAAAAAAAACATTCCCTAAGCTCCTTATTTCATAAAATGCCATACCACAGTCTAGTTCTTGGAAAGTTGTATTAAAACAAAGGGTGAGTTGACAGCAAATCAAGTTAGCTTAATTATTATGTTCTATGAGAAAGTAAATGAACAACTCTTCATAATCTGCAATGTAAGATATTGAGGAGGGAGTTTTATTTGGTTATCAGACTCAAAAGTAAACAAGGCATTACAAGTCTCACTGGTATTGGACATATTTATGTTCTAGACAAACAGATGATAAAGAGCGGGTGAGATCGGTCCCAGCTTGAAGCTTATGTTCACTTGGGCTGTGGCCTCTTGCCTCAGTTCCTGGTACAAGGGGAGCAGTTCACTGCCCCCCACCTCCTCACCAGTCTCCCAGACGCAGAGAGTGTGGTTATACACCTTGCTACATTAACACGTTAATAGTTTGATGTGAAGTTACTTTCCTGTTTGATGTACAACATTTATGTAGATGGGGATGTCTTCCCGCCTGCAAGATTTCTAAGCTCAGAGCGTTTTGTAGGTTGGAGCAACTATTTCGGCTCTCCTCCCTCCCTTCTCCTTCCAGACACTACTGTAGCACACACAAAAAATGCAGAAGTACCACTGTAAAACGCCCTCAGCGGCGAGTGAAATTGTGATAAGGAAAGAAACGACACAAAGACATTAGGATCGCTCTACCGCAGGATCAGAGTTTCATTTTGCTTCAGGAAGCTAATGGTAGTTAGGAAAACTAGTAAAAAAAAAGGTATTCTCAGCTCTGATACTTTAACATCATTACGCAGCTGACCAGAGGTCACCTCCCGATAGACAACACGCACAGCCTGCCATGTCTTTAAGGTGGGAGAAGGTACGGGCACAGAGGCACTGCCTGGACAGAGGCCAGAGTATTACAGCAGCCAGAAGAAAGGGTTTCTTTTTTCCTGTTACATTCTTGAAGGAAGCCTGGCTGAAACACCTCTGCTAGATCCCCTCAGGCAGTCAGCAGGATATTCCTGGCATTATCTAAAGATTTTTGAACCTAACAGACAAAATGGGGAACTTTTATTTGGAGAAATGGGGCCTCACTGACTTCCATGTGGCCAGGCATCATGCCCACGAAACCACCGTTATCTCCATGCTCCTAGCTGGACCTGTTTGGGATTAGCCACAAGCAATCCCCAGCAGAGAGCTGGAGCGGGGGAGTGACTTGCAGGGTGATACAGGCGACACAAAGCTCAACCAGCCACGGAGGGACTGTTCCTCATTCTTTAACTATATTATTCAAGAGTCAGATGTTCAACTGCCCCTAATATATTTTGATACTCAGATGTGCAACTCACCAGTATCTGTCAAAAAATAGAAGGGTCAAATCAGAACAGCCTGATCAGAAATCTTCTTCTTTAGCGGTCATTTGGTACAGGATATCTTTCTGCAGACATATTAACTCTCAATATATTGCAATAAGACTCCAGGATCATTTGAGATAACTGGCTGCAGTGAGAGCCACTAAGGCCATAAAGACAAAAACCCTGCTATGCCATCTGTATGCAGAGCCATGGGTGGAGGTAAACTGTACTCCTATGACAGCCAAAGTCAACAAGGTCACTCCTTACCTCCAACAATGAGGTATGTGTTTGGGAAGAGGTTCTTCGCTTGCATCAAGGCTCGGGCATGTCCAGAGTGAAACAAATCAAATATTCCATCAGCATAAACTCTGACAGGGCGATCCACTGTGCCAAAGAGACAGAGAGACATTTGTGAAGATGCCTTCCTGGAGAAGCAGCTGCTGCTCACGCCCGCATTTGGGGACCTCCTGAAACTCATGGGGGAGTTGCAGAAAACTGGCAGAATGCAGAGCCATAGCCAGGAAAGATTTGTGAAGAGAAATGGCTGGCTCTCTGCCTTCCCATATGGAAACAAACGCAGCTGAGGATAGAGCTGAAATACAATCATGTTCAAAGACAGACTCAAAACCTACCACATATCCATCAAACCAAGGTGAAGGGAGACCAAGGGGAAAGCAAACCCTGTACATCTCCCTCCTACAGAAATCCAAATGCAGCATTAACTTTTTGCACAGCAGTGAGCTACCAGAGGGAAACTGGCCAATGGTTTCATAGGTGCCCGATTTCCCCCTGCCAGCCAGGATGGCATCTCAAGACCTTTTCAGCATCCTGCTCTGCAGCCCACTGCCACAGCTACCAGTTTGGCTGAGGGACCAGACTGTTCTGATTCCCCACCAGCATCATCAGCTCCCCCAGTTCCACGAAGTGTCTGGCAGTACCTAAAAATCCAGCTGGACTACTCAAAGAAAAGCAGATACAATTCTGTTGAACCGCTGGCACTATCACCTAAATCCATAGATAAATAAGGAGGAACAAAACTTTCCTCAGGCCACCTCTGCCAGGGGGAATTGTAGCTCTTCTCTTTGAGGTCAGCCCAGAGGTAAAGTGACATGGTCTAGCACTGCCACGTAATAGCAGGAGACTCCCTGACTTCTGGTATCCTGGGACTACACAGGACTCCAGCCTGCTGGTAACAGAAAGCCACACATTCTTGGTATCTGACACACTTCGGAACTGCCTGCTGCTTTCTGGCCCAATTCAGGCAGACAGGCTCAGAGGAGTAGTGTAAGCAGAGGCACACCAAAGCTGCATCGAGGCAGGGGCAGAGAGAAGACCTAGCAAGAAAGCTGAAATCCCATGGGTCTGGGCAGGGCCCTGAAGGTACCTAGAGACAGAGCCTGGGAGGCAGCAAGAGGATAAGCTGATGCAAAGGTAGGGTTGTTAAATTCCAGCTAAGCAGTGCAGTCAGTTTGAGGACAGTCTCTTACAATCACTTTTCAGCAAATCCACCTCAGTCTGAAGATGCCAAGAGGCTCTGGAGAGCCAAGGATCTGGAGATCTGAGATTGCAAAAGCTTTCTGTATGCCATAACAGGGCTCGTCCTGGCAGGCCTTCATTAAAGTGCAATCATGTTCTGGAAATTGGCTGGGACATCCTTCCCTTTTCCTCCATGCCTGCAGCACCTACAGTTCCTGAGCACAGGCATAAACAGCCACAAGGAAGCATGCAGTGTCTTTTAGTCTTAGCAGGCAGGAGAGCCATCACTGTTGAAATCAGAGACTCTGCAGGCTCTGGAGACTTTCAGCTGGGAAATTAATGTGAACTGTGAAAAGCATTGGATTTCCAGAACCTCCTGCAGGAAACCACTGCCAGGTCTCAATCTGAGCTGGCTCATCAATCAGCAGCAGGCAGGCAGGTAGAAGTGCAGCATTTTTATTGTCTTGGTTTCCATAACAGAAAGGCCAAGTAAGACAGCACCATCTGCACACTCTGTTTGGCAAGAGAGGGCAGCCATCCTTCAGGAGTCAGTCCTGTCTCTGCCTCCCCTTTGGACTTGCGAAGAGAACAGTGTTTTTTCCAGCCTGGTTTAGAGAATCAAATGACATGTTTTTGTTGTGGGGCTGGCCTACTGTGTTTAATATAACTTTAATCAAATTCAGGCTAGAATGCAACATTTTGGACAAAGATGCGTGTTGGTTTTACTTGCCCATTTCAAGTTTCAGAAGAGATGACTTTTAAAGTGCTTCACTTTAAGCTGCCTCAGACAAAGTAGTACAGAAAAATGTTCAACTCTGATACTACTCTATAGCTGTCAGTGGCATAGGAAGGGCTAAAACACAAATATCTATTTGCTTCAAATAGTCTTACTGGTGAAGGTACGGCTCCTCACATACAAAAGCTCCAATTTCAGTTGTAATGGCACGCCCAGTTTCACATGGGAACAGTTATCTAATCACCAAAGCATTAACTAAGTCATTGGCTGCAAACCCGCTCTGTCACATAAAGTTGGTTCAGTCTCAGAGGTATCAAAATCATACCCGTCCCTCCCCAACCCAACATTTATACAACCCTTCCAGTCTGTTTTTTTTTTTTTACTTACAAGGGGTCCCTCTCATCGCTTCTTCATATGTTACTCTGATGTATGGCTTGCTGTAATCGATTTCCACTTCATCTGAAAATGGAGCTGGTTCCCTCAGTCCCTAAACGACCAGAGAAGGTTAGCTGTGAGAATGCAAAGGTGAGTGCACTACGTAGCGGCAGCACGGCCACTGCAGTGCCCTAGTCACTGAGTGACTCACTGTGTCTCTGCACGATTCAAACACATGTACTGAAAGACTAATTAGCGTTAAACCTCAAGACAGCCCTGCAGGGTGATTACCCTGAGTTTAGAGAGAAAGAAAGAGAGAGAGAAAAGTAGAGTTAAGAAGGTGGTAGTCATGCTGGACCCAAGAAAACCGGAGGCCCAGATCTGCAGCTGGTAAAAACAGACTTTTGACAAACAGCAGTTCACAGCAGCACAAGCCAAGCTTCATCAAACCTCACTGTCGCAGCTCCAGCTATGCCCACCCAGGCAAGACCATCACTTTGCTGTGCCTGAGTGCTTGTGCTGTGATACACTAATTTTAACAGCTCCTCGATTTGAGTATATGAACAAGCAGAAGAGCAACACTAATAGCAGCACAAATTCCCAAGGAACGTGTGTATCGTCAGCCATTTCTGAGCCATCCACAGTGAGAGACTGACCTCGATCTGTGGCAGAATATCTCCAACTGCCACAGGAAAACCCCTCTAATCTGCTATCTTGACCACAGCAGTATGTTTAATCAGCAGCTGAAGTCCAGGTGTCATTTCTGGTCTCCTCTGAATGGAAACAAAACATCTGCCCTTCCCATAACAGAACAAACAGCTCAATTTCCTTCTAGCCGGAAAGTGTGGGGCAGCAATGGGTATCTCTCTCCTCAGCCAGAAGACTAGGAAACAAGCTTGCAGATCATTACAATAACACGTTCAAGCTGCAAAAAGCTAATCAGCAGTTTCCGGTTTCCTGATCCATTGCAGCATCCTGCCACAGTGTCCAGCACCACTGCAACCAGAAAGACCGCTGCTATTATTGCTAATGTCATTCCTTATTAGAGTGTTCAAAGTGAAGTGCACGGGACAGCAACCACTGACCACCACATTCAAGCAAACTGATACTGCTGAAAATCTCCTTTAACTTACTGAGGCTGTAGCACCCGGGTTTCACACACCACCTCCTCTACCAGGATCCTTACCATTAGGTAAGGCCTGAGCGTCTCTCCTTTCATCACTGTCATGTATCTGGGACTTGTGAATAAAACCAGATTCTTTGCAGTTTGGTTGGCACATACCTGATACAAAGCTAGGAATAAAAGCATTGAAAAACCTATGAAAATTACCAGAGGATCACAGAGAAGTGCCCTCTAAAGCTCCTGCCACAGTCTGGCCCTTCCTCTGCAGTGCCTACAAGGGTCAGGACTCAATCCGATGTGCACAATACAACAGGATTATGCGTCAGCAGGCTTGTTACTACCATCTGCTGCCGAGCCCCGCTGCTTTAGGGGAACACTCTGCCAGCCAGCTGTTTAGATGGGAGCGGTAAAAGCTTCAAGGTAATGTCACAGTTAGGCAACACTATTACTCTTGCTACAATAAATACATCTTTCACAAAAGGAAGAAAAAAGAAATCTTTCATCAGGAGGTCTGTGTTAGCCCTGTGGCTCAAAAACAGCCAGGAATTTTAGAAAGTGGCTAGATATTACTTGTCTAGTGCTGTTCGTAGACAGATGCTTTATTTCTAACATAGGACAGACACCAACTTGAAGAGCAAGAGATTCCCATGGAATAACCTGTGCACTTTTCTTTCCTTACCGAAATACATGGGGTCTTTAAGAGGGACAAGGTGGGTTTTGACAATAGTCAAGGATTTAAGGCTCTGAGGGATAAGTCACACAATGCCTCAAGCCTCCATTCCCAATGTTTGTCTCCCCAACTCTCACTGCTGGTGCTGCTCTTACTTCATTACCATCTGTTAAATGCCCTGGGACAGGACTGAAGTACTCCTGAAGAGCAAAACATTGTTGTCAAAGAGGAAAGCTGCAACACATCACCGTATTTTGCCAAGGACTATGACCCCAATATGACGTGGCAGGGATGGTAGCTGGCTTTTGACAGAGATAAGGAAAGAGCAACTAGAGCACACGTGATACGCAGGACAGCTCCAGGAAGAGGGCAGAGAAGAGCCGTAAAAAGTCCATCATCACAATATTGTGGCAAGGACAAGTTAAAGTCAACTCCTTACACTGGCATTAACTGGCACAGACCCCTTTAGAAGAGACCCCATGGTCTTGTTAAAGCCATCCCAAGGTTGATCTAGAAGGAGAAATCCTTTTGGTTTGTTTGTGTGGGTTTTTTTTTTTTTTTTAAATAAGCACTCCTGAAGTATCAGCAACATAAATGCAGTCTCCTGGCAGACCAAGAGAATCAAACAAACAGTCATATTCCTAGTGTTTCAGAGCACGGATTCAATAGATTGCTTCTGCAGGTGCTTACAGACTTCAGACCCTCCTGCAGTTCCCCTGACTTGAACAGGACTGCTTTCTGCAAGGTGCATGAGTTGCTATGTGCTTGTTTGGAGTATCTCTCCCTCCCGCTGGGTCACTTAAGAAAACCCACCCGTGAGAAATGAATGCTTATTTCTCCATGGATATCTATAGGCATGCCTGTTCGGGTTCAGCTTAAGTGACTACGAACAAGCTGGCCACACCACAAAAGCAGCTTAGCGACACTTGCCTCAGACCTAATTTAAGCCCATGTTGTAAGTATGTTATTAGTATGAACAAAGGAAGATTTTAAATTGGCTTTGCAAGAAGGATAGCTACTGTCATTTGCTCCTTCCCCCCCCCCTCCTTGTTTTCTGTGTCCACCGAAAAACCATCACATTTATCTTTCTGCTGTAACGGCTCTACGTCCTAATCTCGCAGGCACCTAAAGCTCCTATCTCTGCTTACTTACGAATGAGCGTCGGGACATTTTTGGAGGGATTCCATCCAGCTCTGTCGCCCCATTGGGGCCAGATCCATCTTTTCTTCTCTTTCGGGAATTCAGCCTGGAGGAGGTCGGCGGCTCCATCTTGCCAAGCACGTCCAGTAAGAACTGGAACAAAATGAAAGGGGGTGAGGGGAAGGAAAAAAAAAAAAAAAGAGAGAGAGATTTCTCAGCTCTTCCAAAGCAGAATCAGTCAACAGCAGGCACAGTGTACAGAAGGTCAGCGCAAAGACACAGCCACCTAACAAGGGGCTTAGGCAGTTGATTTGGCATCAGCTGCCAAGCCTTGACAAACAGTGCCTGGTGGGAATACTGAATCATTTAATGCAACTCGGAGCTGCTCTGCAGAGAGAAGCATGCAGCAGTCAGCTGGCTGGAGAGAAACTCGCACAAGAGTTGCAATGCAAGTTATAAGTCATTACTACAAGGCTAATTATGCTATTTTAGAATCTGAAAAGCAACCTAAGGATTAAGACATGCCCATTCCGCATTCAGCCCTCCCCCAGCTCTCACTTTGATGAATGCAAACACTCTTCTACTCTTCTGTGCCCCCCTTTCCCCCCCCTGACCAAGACAGCCGGTGGGTGTGCTGCATCCCTGCACAATCCTGAAGAGACGAAGGAGCAGGTTTAAGCAGAAGGACAAGGGTGAGGGAAGGGGTGCAACCCATGGTCATAACTTAAATGACTAGCTGAATTGCTGTTTGCTTTGCTGTTTGTGTAAGATCAAGCTGCAGCTCCCCAGTGGGGGACAGCTCACCTTGGGATGGCTGCCACCATGCTCCCCTCTCGTCCCCTGTCCCCACTGCAGTGTTGACTCAGCCGATGGTGAAGCAGCTGCTGACACCACATTAGGGCACACTTACTTCTGGCACTTTACGTACCAGGTTGTAATTAATGGTGGTTCAGCTGAACTGCTTCTGTGATGAATAGACAGACAGACAACCAGTGTGGGACAGAAATCGTGACAGCTATCTGGGAGTAAGTTATCTGTGCTTCTGAGTTGAAGTCATTGTACCTTCCCAAAAGGGCCCTGGAGCTTTAGGAAGCCCAGCACCTCACACAGCTGAAGCAAGCTAGGGATTTATAGAAAGGCATGGCAGCAAACGTTCCCTTTTCAGCTGCTGCAGGAGTTAGAAACGGATGTTAGATTTGCAAAGTTTATAACTAAAGAGCAGCATTATTTCTCTTGCTCACTTGAAGTGTGCAGCTCTCCAGTGCAGCAGATGGCACTTCTGACCTGCTGTTCCTGAGAGCAGCATGACCCCTCCGCCCAGAAATAATGCTTACTTATTAGGGTGCCTCAACACCCTAATACTAAGAGCTGTGTGGAATTTAAAATGTCTCCCCACCCACATGCAGTGGGTGTGCTGGAACACGGGAGGTGGGGCAAGCGCGAGGTATGAGAAAGGGCAGATGTCCCTCTGAACACCACCCCTCTCCTCGGCAGAGAGTCTCTGCCAAGTGTTCCTACTCAGGACGAGCTGGGACTGTCCTCATAAGGGCTGCTGGGCAAAGCTCTGCTGTTCAGCAACCAAGAAGTGTGGGCTTTGTGAAAGAGAGCTGTTAAGAAGCAGATTTAGGGATCGGACTCACTCAAGCACATATGACTCCGAGTTAAGGAATTTTCCAAAGTAAGGAGTCAAACACAGTTTAATAACACACGAACATACCGCTCTCCCCACCTAGCATCAACAAAATGATACCTTACGAACAGCATTAGGGCCAAACACAGCTGAACTGGTTTTGGGCTACATGCGTGGAAGTATTCCAGACTGTTCTGCTAGACCTAACACAATGCACTAAGAACTAGAAAAGAGAATCTTAGATGAGTGGGGAGCCAAAAAAATATTGGGGAGAAGACAAAAGTGACAGTGAAGAGCAGCCACAAAGACATTTCAGAACTGCGTGAGCCATCCAGCACTCACTCCATAACGCCTGCGAGTAAGGTTTGCCAAGCTTCCCCCATTCCAGTAATTAATTTACTATTTCCTAACAACAGACAAACATAAGGGAGTGTGCAAAAGCAATCTCAGGCAAAAAGAGTTTGCAATCCTGAGCTCCAAGTCTTCAAACACTTAGGCAAACATTTAACTTTCAGGCAAGATCTGTGCTATAAATGCAGCAGCTTCCAGAGTGCCTCTGTGAAAACACAGGGTATGACACAAATAATTCTACGGTTTTGCAAGATGCCATCTTGCAAGCACACTCTGTATCAGTTATTTACTTCACCACCATGGTCCTATCAGAAACCATCCAGGTCTCAAAAAGCAGCAGACCTCTGTCTCTGGTTCAAGTAACCCCAGCATTCATGGAAACAGTGGGGGAAAACAGCAGCAGATTTTCTTGTTACTTGGTCAAAATAATTCCACTGTTTCAAGTCACCTGTTGGTCTCTGACCATTCGCTTTCCTTCCCTTCGGAGACAATTAAAAGGTCTGTTAATATCTTGAACACAGTCATTCTGAACCACTGCCCAGCAAAATATTAAAAAGCAGAAGCTTTGGTGCTGAGGTACGCACAGAGCATCCTCCATGCACAGACAGGTAAAGCTCCTCCCGTGTTTGCCTGGCCCATCAGAGCAATCAGACTTCTCTGCACACAAGTACACTCTCTGCTGAGTTATCACCAGCATCTTGCTGCTGGGTGCAGAGCTCACGGCCAGCCAAAGAACTGCAGGTTACAGCACAGGGCCACACCGTGCTTTACGCTGATGTACAGCAGCACGGTCTGAGCCCAGGAGGAATCTCCAACAGCATCTTCCAACCCCTCCCACACCCAACCATCCGCTTGCCTCCACCTTAACTCACTTTTCCACTTCTCCGGGTATACGTAGTCAAATGATGGCAAACAATAGCTTAAGTGAATGGATTTGCATTAAATAAGCAGCAGCAGTCAGACAGCACCAGCTACCCAGCAGCAGCAGCAGCTCTACCTGACGTACCAAGGGAGAAACCCGCTTTGAGGACAGCACAAATATGCTCTATTTGCTCTGATGTTACAGGCTAGATGTTGCTGAAGGAGCCTCTGCAGTGTCTGGAGAGCTGGGCTGGGCACCTCATGAGTGACACAGCTCTGCTAATTACTCAAATTAATGCAGAAATTAAACAACAATTTTACCACTCTTCAGAGCTTTAAAACCTCTGTCCTGTGGCTAATGCATTTCTGGGAAGTCCTCCCAGCACCAAACTCTTCTTCATTAAAAACTGGGAACACGTTGTTTTTAAAAACAAACCATACCTTACTGCGATAAAACTACTAATCTTAGACTGTTTCATTTTGATCCAAAAGACTAAAATAGCATCCCAAACAACTACTTACTAACAATGGGATCCAGCATCTGTAGCTGAGCTTAACACATGAGGACATAGCGTTGCTTCCCCAAATGCGTAAAACACTGACTGTTCTAAAATTAATTACATTTGCAGCAGATGGGGAAGGGGACAGAGAAGATAACTCTCAAAGCTCATTCTGAAAAACTCCAAGATAAAAACCAGAAGGCATAACCAGAAGAAAGAGCCCTGCTGTAAAATATTAACATCGTTCTATTTTGTTTAAGGCGTCACCCTCCTGCATTACCAAAGTCTGTGCTGAACGTGAGAAACTGCTTGCTAGGAGCAAAGTTAAGAAGTGCGCCATTCGGGAAAGCCATAGGCAGACTACAGTCTCGGCGACACTTTACAAGGGGCTTTGCTTCTGAAACTTACTTCTTCGGTGCACATCCTGTATCAAAGAAGCGCCTTGCATCACCTGCCAGCTAGCTCACCTCAAAGAGAGAGTTGTTCTCGCTCTGCGAGGAGCAGCCGACTGCCAGACAGGAGAAGAGTTGGTCTCCCTATCAGGGAATCCCTCCTCTCAGTCCCCAAGTGCAGATACTGAATGAAGGAGGGGAAGTGGTCAAAGAGAGAAATAGGAATTTTCTTTAAACTGTGGCAGTAACAGCCTTCAGAAATCATCCCGCATTTTGCAGAGAGTAATACTACAAAGCTCAAGTCATTTCCCACTGAAACGCAGCCGCTTCTGAGAGGGAAAAAGGACAAGCATTGATTACCACAAAGGAAAAAAAATGCATAGGCAGCGAACGAATTTAAAAATTCTCCCTTGGATGATGGTGTAGTTAACTCACACTGAGCTGGAATTTAACTACAACACCAAAGTTAACACCTCTGGCAGATGGAGAAGGTCAGAACAGGTGCAGCAAATCTTCTTGCTTAGCCAAAGCCTTATCTCACTGTCTGCACCTTCATGGACAGTACTGATGTTTTGTTAAGCCTTGGTGGTGTCAGAGGACTGCCTGCCTCACGCGACACCAGAGAAGCAGATGAGATATTTTTGCACCCTAAGCACACTGATGGCATGAGGACCTGGCCCATCTGCACTCTTTGTGTTTTGATGTCCAAAGGAATTTCTGGAAGAATATTATCTGCAAATCTACATGCACTAGCAAGATTCTTCTGCCACTTCCGCAGATTTACGCGCTGAGGCAAAATAAATCCTGCTACTTAAACTCGAAGCCTGTGCAAAACAAGAGCTTACTGCAACAACTCAGTAAATGCTCCAGCCCCAAGCTCCTGCATTTCCCACTAGGGATCCGAGTCAGAGCAAGACTGGCACCCTGGAGCAGCAAGGCCCCTTCAACACCCACAGCTCCCAGGCTCCCCAGGTGGCACTGCCTGCTCCCAGGCTTCCCTATCGTCCCTCTGAACTTAGAAGGCGTTGGCACAGTCAGATGTGACTGTCATGTGCTGCTTTGCCTACAAGATCGTTCCACTTTACAGGAGCAAGCTATGTCTCTTCTGCTGACTCATCTGCAGGCAAATACTACTAAACTTTGCACTCTGCCAGCTGTCTGCAGAGAAGAATTGCCTTGACACATGGACAGCATGTAAGCGAGAGCCTTAGGGGAAAGGAAGAAGTCCTGTCACTTCAGATAATTCCCCTGCCAGGCTGTAAAGTACCCAAATCACCCTGCATTCCTTGGTCATGGGGAGAAGTGAATCCTTTTCCCCCTGTTCTCCCACACCTCCAACTCCCAGTTTATGATTAACCTTACTGGTGTGTATCCCTGTAGAGATCTGTTGTAGACAGAAAGACTCAGAAGAGGTTAATGACAGAAGACTCATCACAGTGAGAAACTGATGAAAGACTGTTTACAAAATGGGGGTTAACCTGTACATAATTACTGGGAGAGATCAGGATCTCTCTTCAATCCGTACTTAAAAATCTTGCCCAATCTCCAAGACAACTTCATTCCCAGCCCAGGCTTGCGAGGCCCACATTCACCCCAATCTCCTGACTGAGAACATCTGCTTAAAAACTGAGTGCTAATGGCTGCGACCCAGCCTGCTCACCTCCAGAGAAGACTGCGACTCTCCCCAGCACGGCTGCTCTCCCCACAGTCAGCATCTGCTCAATCTAGACAGTATAAGCCCTCAAGCCCCTTATAAATGTTACTGCAGGATCTGGCAGGCAGAGTCCTGTCTACACTTAAAACACAGGCTGCTTCAGCTACCCTGGTTAAGCAAAAGCAGCTATCCTGCAGCATATTAATAGCCACATGAACGTATAAAAGGGATTCCAGTTCAGCCAGTGCCACACACTGGTCCAGCAGCATCCAGACCCAGATTTTTGCTATACTGGCAAAAAAAAAAAAACCCAAGCCTTGCATCCGCTACTGCTACAGGCAGGCTGATAACATTTGCTCAAGCAGAGCCTGAGCGTGCAGAAGATCTGGTATCCGTGTCCTGCAATCGATGAAAAGATGCTGCTTTTCACCAAAGTCCCAAATGGCTCAAGATAATTCTCTCTACCACCACCACAACTGAAAACAGTGCAGTGTGATCACCCAAGCAGCGCTGCTATGAAATACACACAAAAAAAGATAAACTGCTGGCAAGATCTTCTCCATGAATTCACAGCCCTTCTGGGTACACCATAACCCCAAGGCACTGAGTGTCCTAGCATGTGACAAAGTCTCTGCTGCAGTTAGCAAAGCAGCAAGAGTAGGGTTTATGCAGAATATCGGAGATTTGGAGTCTGCCCAGGGACAATGAAGTACAAGGATGGGTGGTCATTCTGTCCTGACTTTTGTGTTGAGTTGCATCGTGTTTTGTTTTTTGGGCTTAACAAGAGAGCCTTTTGAGACTTCAGAAGGCAACCTTTAGTAAGTTTACACATCAATACCAAATCCTTGCTCCAACAATTATTGCTTGTAGCTCATTCTACAGTAATTTCAAGACAATTACAATCCAGATCTTGGACCAAGAAACTTCCAAGTCATGAATTTTAATAATTCTGTACATATAGCAAATTCCTTCAGGAAATAAAGCATGGGTATTTGTCATCTGAATTTCAAAAACAAATAAGGTGGCTGTCCTCAGGCCCAGGAGTACTGCGGATGGAAACCCACCAGTACCTGCTTCTGACTACGCCAGTCTTCGCCAGCCACAAGGGAGGGAACCTGGTGCTGCAATGGCACAGGGTGGGGACAGGGGAGGGAAGGCCACCTGCAACATCCTGCACCTCCCTCCACAGCGACCGAGGGCTACCGAGGAGCATCGCAGCTCTCGGAATTCCTGCAGACTTCAACTCTAACTGCAAAACTATTAATCAGCGCGGCCAGGACTTTGATGGACACAAAAAGCTGGTTAGAGAGGATGTATGCCTGCACAGTAGCTAGGTCACACCTTCCTTCTCCGCAGTCAAAGCCACCTCCTCGTTGTTCTGCTCCTCTCTCCCCAGGCCTTGGCTGCGTCCCCTAGGTCAGGGGGTGTCTCCCAAAGCCCCCACGCTCCACGCCCTGGGGGTGTACTCCAGAAGTTTCCCAAAGCATCTGCTGCTGTCTCCTCTCAGCCTGTCCCCACCGCAGCCGGTCCTGCCATCCCCCGAGCTCTGTGTCCGAGCCCCAGCTTCTCCCCAAGCCCCCACAAAGGGGAAGCAGCGCACCACACCCCCTCCCCAGCACACATTGCCCCCTTGCCCAAAGCCAAGCGCCCCATGGCCCTACCAGCCAGCACCTCCCAGAGCCCCCCTGCCCCACAGCGAGCCCGCCGCACCCAGGCAGGGCTGCTCCATGCCTGTGTCATGGCCACCCTGCTGGGAGAGAGGTCCCGGGGAGGGACCCCTGACTGACCCCGCAGGGGTAGTGTGAGGTGCCCCCTGTGTGCCTCCAACCGAAACCCACCCACCTGCCTCCAGCCCCTCTGACGGGCACCCCTCTGGTCCCACAGCGCGTGCCCTGACCCCTGCACCCCCAGCGATAGACCCCACAGCCATCCCAGGGCCCCCACGTCTCCCCAGCGACAGACCCCACAGCCATCCCAGGGCCCCCACGTCCCCCCAGCGACAGACCCCACAGCCATCCCAGGGCCCCCACGTCTCCCCAGCGACAGACCCCACAGCCATCCCAGGGCCCCCACGTCTCCCCAGCGACAGACCCCACAGCCATCCCAGGGCCTCCACGTCCCCCCAGTGACAGATCCCACAGCCCCGCCGGAGCCCCCACGCTCCCCACTGACGCCCCCCTACCAGCGCGCCGCCGGCCGCACGCACCTCCGCAGCCCAGTCCGGCCCCGCCGCCGCTGCCGGAGCCGCTCCCGGCGCCTGCCCCGCCCCGCCCCGCTCCCGCCAACGCCAACGGGGCGGCGGGCGGAGCCGCTGCGTGTCGGGCCGGGGCAGCAGGAAGGGACCGGCCGCGCCCCGGGAAACATCGCCCGGAACCTCCGTTCCGGCTCGCAACGGTCCCCCGCCCCGCTCCCGGGGTTGGTCTCGTAGGGTCGAGGGTGCCCCGGGGCTCCGCGCTCGGACCGGGCGGCCAGCGAGGGGAATGGCCCAGCGGAGGTTCGCTGCTGCGGCCCACAACCCTGCCCTGCGGTCCTTCGCCTGTCAAACGTCAATTCTGGGGACCATGGAAGGAGGGAGCCAAGCACCCCTAGAGCAGAGCTGCCTGCTCTGGGCCACGGCAGCTTCGTCGCAGCCCTTCGCACTCCCCTGCTGACGGCGGAGGTGCGGGAATGCCGGCCTGTACTGCTTCAGCAGCTGCTTGATCTTTCTCCAGGGAAAACACAGCAGCCGTTCGCCCGCCCAGGCCATGGCCAAGGGTGGCTGGAGCTGAACGATCACAGACTCAACCTGCTTTGTACAACGCCTTTGTGAAGCGGCTGTTAAAAGCCCCCAAAACAGAGCAAGCGCAAGGTGAAAAATCGTGATTTAATCACCGTGACTTAATAAAAGTGTCAAAACGAGTGTGAGGGCATATACTATCTCCTGGCAAGTGTCTTTATGTGGAGGGTTTTGCTGTTCCCCAACACTTGCCCTCCCAGGTTGACGCACAAACCGAATGACGCCATTGCATCCTCTCTGCAGCTCCCTTAACGAGCCACAGCCACAGGTAGTGACAAAGCAATCAGGGAAGTCACCCTCTATTTGCCATCAGAGGAAAATGAGAGGAAACCACTTTCAAACAAACATAATAGAGAAACAGGAGCGTGCTGCCTCCAGGATTGTAGATGAAAGAGTGATTCTAGAAGATGCATCGTAATCTCTTACTTCCCTCCTTTCCAAGAGCTGCACGGACAGAGTGAGTTCTGCTCTAACAGTCGGTGAGGGTAGGATTCAGGACTCACCTCACCCAACTTCAGCACTCTAAAAGCCATTCATGCTGCTGAAATTGTTCAGCTGTGTTTGCTCCTTGGTCAGCACAGAGAGAACAGGCATTACCACACAGCAACTCATCCCATCTTCCGATGGGCACCTGAGATGCACTCTGGTGGCACCCAATCGCTCAGGAACCAATGCGATCCTCTAACTTTTGGGGAGATGAGAGACTTCAGCGCTCCTTTTCTGACCTACAACAGCCTTTTCTATTGCTCTTTTCCGAGGCTGGAGTCCTAACAAATTTGGGCTCCAAACATCCACCCTCATATCCCAAAACAATTACAGAGAGGCAAAGATTGAGAAAGCACTGCAGTATCTGCTGAAGAGGGCAATAAGCAGTGATTACTCAGTGTCCACAGGTGCCAAATTGCACCAAACCAATGAGGAGTTACAGCAGGGAGGAGTTTCGGCAGTCAGTGGGGCGTGCAGGCCGCTGGGCTGACCTAATGTCCTAAATACCTCGTCTTCCTATCAGTTAATACCATCTCGTGTAACACTTAGCTAGGATTCACAGCCCAAATCTTATGGGAGTCACAGGAAGAAAGCTGGATAACCAGAATATGAGGTTGGCTTTATGGGTTAATTTACAAAGAATCCTCAGAAAACGTTCATCTGAGAAGCACAGACAAGCAATCAAGGCTAGTGCATCTTGTAGAGTGGAGGAAAAGGACAAATGGTGGAAATGGCAAGGGTCAACCCACAGGAGAGGAAATATTAAATACATAGATTTATTATATTACATTTCTTATAAATATTTCATTTCAGAAAATTAACAAAAATAAAAGCAACAGAATCTTTTCAAGACGGAAGTTGAGTTTGCCTTAGAAACAATGGCTATTGGCAATACACTGTTTTAGGACAAAACCATCACACTATAAAAACAAAGGGCGATTTAAATAAAGGACATAATAATATTGTGCTTAAAGCTATATCGATATCCGCAAGGAAGAAGGAATGTTGTACTGTGTAGAACTGGTGTAGGACATGCTTTGTAGAGCTGTTATTTTGTTAGGTACTAAAGGAAGAACATGATGCTTTTGTGCACTTTAACAAAAATACTTTAAAGTGTTCTCCCCCACCTCTGTCCTTCTGTGCAACGTTTACCGTCTTCAATAGTAGAAGCAGCCAAACGCAGCTACCACACAAAACAGGCTGTCCTGGGGGAAACAGAGAAAGGCTCTGTGTTAGTAAAGGCAAGCTCTTTGCTAGTCTAACTGAAAAGGCCTAACCTAAGGGAACATTTAGACCAGGCAATAACCTTATATTGTAATATATTGCAATTTTCTGTCTTTTAGTTAGTTTTTTATTCACCTCACTTGTGGTGTAACCCAGCACAGTGTGTCTGAATGCCAGAAGTGCCTCAATTTACTCCATCCACACACCTGCAGGTGTCTAGGTGTCAGTTTAAAATAAAATAAAAATAAAATAATAATGAAATAAAACCTTGACTTTTGCTCAGTCCTGGATTCCAGCCATACTCCATAATAGCAGTTCAGCAAAGCACATAAGAAAAGACTTTATCTCTTGTGCTTCCTCTCCCCACCTGTAAAATGGTGTGACTGTAACGACTTCCGTACAGTACTATATGACCTACTGAGGAAATAAGTTTTACTATGTTGGCTATTCTATCTAAGTATGTTTGGTGAATGAGGATGTAAATCATACTGTTTCAACAGAGTCTTGGTTCCTTCCTCCTAGTGGTTGTTTTTTTTCTGCTCCATATTTAAGGTCACTCTGCCCCTCATACAAAAGCAAGTAGCTTTACACTTTCCCATGGTCCAGCCAATACTTACATTCATAAACACATCATGAGCATAGCTGTCAGTGTCAGCATCCCAGAAACATCGTGCAGCCATACTAGACGAAGGAGACAGAGCGGAGCCATTACCCACAGAGTTCACGTGTAAGGACCTAAGTGATCACAGATACTTTCCTCGAAAAGCAAACTGAGCTTCCTTTAAAGATAAAGGAAGTGGGAAGTGTTCTTCTGAATCCTGACTACATCCCCACTGCTGAATTCCACCACATGCTGTAACCCCCTCTGTATGTGGATCAAGCTCCATCTTCAAACTCATCAGCTATTAACCCTGCCACCTCCACTGTGCAGCAGGGCTTGAAACCTCATTGCTATGGTGCTTAAGAATCTTTGACTTCTGGCCTATTGGTGGCTAATTTAGCTTATTTGTTCTTGTCCTTCACCTCCAGCACCCTCGTGGTACATACCCCCAACTTATTTATAGGAAGCTATCGTATTCCTTGGCAGATGTAGTGTTACCAGACCATGAGCTAAGCTCTTCAAGTCTTTTCGTATCTATACTCTCTGTTCCCCGACCATCCTGCTGGCCTTTTTCTACACCGGCTTCAGTCCAAGCCTTACCTTGAAGACAAGCAACTGGACCGTAACAGGATATTACAGACAAGACCTCGCTGCTGCCTGGTCTAATCTCTTTGGCACTCCCCTTTCTCTGCTGCAAATGCCCAGCTCCCTGCCTGCCTCAATAAGTCTCAGCTGTCGGGATCCCTGTTTGCAGCACAGCGTGTTGTTCCTAGTCCCTACATGTATGACTTACTGTTATAAGATTGTTGAATTTCATCCTTTTTTTCTATTATCCTAGCCCTCAGGGTTATTCTGCTTTTTTTTTCAGTCCAATATTCCACTCTGCCTCTGGAATACCCTGGTTACCCAGTATTTTGCATTAAGGATGTTGTATTAAGTATTTTGCATTAAGTATTTTGCATTAAGTGATCATGCTTCAGTCTTGCCTCCTGCCTATTGCAAACCAGAGAATTTCCCCAATTGCCCTGTCAGTCTGTTGCTGGGCTTCACGTTTCAAATCAGACCACCTCATTGAACCATTCACCCTGGTACGGTGCTTCTGGAGCGGTCTGCCAGCAGACAGACATTCCTGACAAAAGCCTGAGCAGCAGGTACAGATATTCCTTCCTGACCTCCAGAACATTGAGGCAGCTGATCTGATTACAGCTCTGCTGCACTTAACCTCTGCTGGAGTACCAGGCACGATAATAAAGATAAGCCCAGCAGATAAAGCACATAAACCTTACGGGCTGTTCTCTTTTGTCTTCTCCCTACTCGCTAGTAATGGAAAGCTACAGCCCGCTACTGCAGCCAAGAGGAATTCTTTTGTCTGATTGCAGGCATCGGGAGCTAGACTGCAAGTGCTCAGCACCCACATTCTAGGCTCGATTCCCATGACAGTACTGCATGGGATTATAGAAATTTAAACATAATAAAATGCCTACCTGGGGGGATTAAATGCAAATGAAGTACTTAGGGAAATCTGGCTTTAGAGGAAGTGAGTTACCATGGCTCTTGTGCTCCAGCAGGGCCTTGAGAATGGACTGGGTGGGTGCTCTAGTTCATCATGAATACAATGTAAAATGCCTCTCTGCAACACTCCTCACAAGTGATTTTCAGCATTTCAGCTTGCTAAGAACCACCATACAGCCAATTATCACCGGGTAATTCAATCCAAGCCCTCACTTGCCACTTAAAGAAAAAATAAAGTGCTTTATACTTTATGATCTGCAGAGAGTTTTTTGTACCTTGGAAAGTTGGAAGCAGCTACCAAAAATCCACCCAAATCCAACAAAAATGATAGAAATACAATTAAAAGATGCAAAACTTACTTCACTCCTTCTCCTCTCTGCTCTCCAATCACAACCTGCACCACCATTTTGTACCTGTCAAATCCCTCCTCTGGAGAGAGAGAAAAAAATAATAGTGAGAGCAACAACTTGTTTAAAATATGAGCCCAAAACAGGACCCAGAAAGCTAAAGATTTCTGGTTACAAAGCAAATGTCCTGTGCAAGTCCATGCAATTGGTAAAGTGGATGGGCTGCCTTGCGGCTTCATTTGGTACAGAGTACCACGGTCTTATTGGAGTTAAAGGGTGAATAGGGTATTTGGCATCCGTCAAAAGATGCATCTAAGGCAGAAGACACCCCTGAACAGCCACACTATACGTCAGCATTCTACTTTGACAACTTTCAAGAACTTGAACACATGGAAAGAATGTAAATAAGGCTGCTGGTGGACAAAATCCAATTTGAAAAAAATTGGCTTATTTTAAAACTGTTCTGATGCAAAGGTATTGTAGAGATTCTTCTGCTACATAGGTGTTTCCTGTGCTTCTGAGCTGGGATAAAAGGCCACATAAAAGCATACGCGGCTCTACGTTACGTGTCTGCAAAGATAGGCAGTTGTTTTACAATAGTAAAGAAATACCTTTAGGACACAGGCCAGATCCAATCAGGCCATGGCAACATTCCAGAAGCCAAATCAGAACAAGCATGTTTAAAATAAAATATAGATCCTAATACCTGTCTTCAACAAAGCAGTGTCCTGGGAAGACTCAGGCGCACTCTTTGCACTGGAAGATTGAACACAACATGCTGGGTCTGGTAACATCCACCATGTCAACACTTATCAGAGATGCCAGCTGATCGAGGGCCACACCGGGCCAGTCTCGCTTCAGGCTACTGCGAGTGTGTTTACAGATTACTGAAGCCAAGCCCTGTGCGTATTAGCTTGGGATCAACACGTGCTGGGACTACAGCTGCTGCTGGTTTTAAAGCAGATGCGTAACTCTGGGAGAAGCATAAATCTATGGCTCCAGCTGAGGGTGACGGTATGTCTGTGTCACCGTGTCAGGCCAGCTCAGCAGTTGGAGCACCAGCCTGTCCCCAGGAAGAAGGCAGAAAAAAAGTGACCGTGCCAACACACATCTATGTACTTGTCCAGTACTGAACAGAGGAAACACCTGCTGGAGCCTGAAGTTTAGTTCTTGAACTAAAATGTTGGAGGGCATCCTGTGCAACACCACCACGACCTTTTTCCAGTGCTGTAAGGCTGTAGTCACACCCCTCCTTGGCTGACTGTGCTCCTAACTCTCTCCCCCTTCACTGCTCCCACTAGGCCTTGTTCTGATCTCCCGGCTATTCCACTCTGACCCAACTCTGATCTAACTTGCAGCAGAAAAAAAGCAGGAATGGTTCTGTTTATTGAAGCAAGAAGCAATGAAGCATTACTTCTTCCTTCTCTCTAATGCAGGTTCTTTCCCCCTGCAGCCCTTCCAAGGCTGACATCCTACACTAGCCACTCTACACGAAAACAAATCTTGTCTGCTTGAATTAGGTTTCTAGTTCCGCAGGCGAGGAACATATGTATATAGGCCAGAATGTTTCATAATGGTAGACTCGAGTCAGTCAACAGGGAAGAAATAGGTTTCAAGACTAAAGAAGGAAAGAGGGATTTTGTCAACGGGAGAGTAAGAAAAGAAAGAACTTCCCCAGCAAACCTCCTTACCTTTCAGTCTGTCTTTTATTGTCTCTGATAAAGACTTTGTAAGCTGAGGCATTTCTTCTGGGATGTACTGTACGTTGGCCAGCTTCTCCTTCAGTATCGCATGGATGCATTCTTTTACTGTGGACGATTTAAATCTATCGGGGCAGAAAAAGAGCAACAGAAGGCCCAGAAAGTTCACACAACGTGCAGAAACATACATAACCCCACTTGGGAAAATTTAGCTTTCACATATTAAAGAAAAAGGACAAATGAAAACCATGGGGAAAAAAAGCCCAGCTAATATGGAGATACTTAACCAGACCGGCCAAAAGCCAAACACCCATAAACACAAGTGTGAAACCAGACCCATTGGAGGTTGCCCCTTCAGCGGCATCGCCCACCTGTGCTCCCCTCGCCTCCCCACCCACATCCCCTACATCTCACGCCAAAGTTGGTCTGGGAGCCCAGTGCCCCCCCGGTTCCCAAACCCCGGGGGTTCCCCCATTCCCAACACCCCCTCCAAGCCCTCATAGCCCCACACCAGCCCCCCATGCCCGGGGACCCCCTCCCCGACAGTCCCACCGCAGCTCCCACATCCCCAGGGCCGCCTCCCACCCCCAGACCCAAAGCCCCCAGGGCACCCCTGCCCCCAGCATCCCCCCTCCCTCCCCGGAACCCCCGGGACCGGGACCGGGACCGGGACCGGGACCGGGACCGGGACCGCCGCCGCCACGCCCCGCAGTGCTTCAGACACTCCTCGGCTCACCGGCGCTGGAGGCTGGGCCGCAGGCTGTACGTGTTCCCGGCTCCATCGTCCGGGCCCAGCTCGCCCATGGCCGCAGTCCCCCGCAGGCCGCCCCGGCGTTGGTTACCACGGCAACCCTCGCCACTTCCGCCTCCCGCCTCCCTCGCGTCACGGGGCGCCACTACGTCACGGCGCCGCGCCCCGCCCCGCCCCACGGCTTGCAGGTGGCCGTGGTGCAGCGCCGCGGCACGGCGGGTGCGGAGCCACGGAGCGGGGGTGCGGACCCATGGAGGGGGGTGCGGACCCCCAGCGCCGGTGCGGGCCCGGGAGGGGGGATGTATTTTTGATATTTGTCCAACATTTTTTATTTTGACATTGTTTACAATTAAAAAATTTATACAATAAAATAATTGGTGAATAAATGCTAAATAATTGCAATAAGAATTGTAATTGTAAATAAAGGGTTTGATGAGCCTGCTGCCTGGGGAGGTGAGTGTGGCAGGAGGTCTGATGGGGGGAGAGCGGCTCCTCGGTGGGGAAGGTGGCCTCGCATGGCTGGGTGCTTCCCCAGTGCCCTCCTCCCACACCAAATGGGCTGGCGCCCGCAGCCCGAGCCCCTGCCCGCTCCCTCGCCTGGGTCTGGGGGGGCTGGCACGGCTGCGGACATGGCTGCCTTGCGCTCGGGGTGCCAGCAGGGCAGAGGGGTCCTGGGCCCCAGAGACGTCTTTGCAAGCCCATGGCCTCGGCTGGAGGGGCCTGTGTTGGGGTCCCAGTGCCCAGGACCCTTACCGGGAGCACCCGGCTGCTGCGGGGGCAGCGGGTGCAGGCGGAGGAGAGCGCAGCCTGAAATCGTTGCCATTGCAAAGCCTATTCCCCCCAATTCCTGTCCCTGTGTTGCTGCCAGACCCTGTGCTCCCTTCCTGCCTCTGGACCACGCATCCCAACCATCAGCACGGAGATCCCAGCCTTGCTCCTTTCCTCCAGGAACTTCTTAAATCTTCCAGAAAGGCCTAAAATTGTTGCTCCCCAATATCCTCTCTCCGCCACACCCTTGTGCTCTTTCCCCTGTCCGCAGCTGCTGTCTGTCCCAAGGAAGGCTGGCGAATGATGGCTTGCGAATGACACAGCCCCCTCCTGAGAAGCTGACATCCTGCTTCCTCCACTGTTTTATCTTGATGCAGCAATCTCCGCGATCGTGCTTCTTACATGCAGCGGGTGACACCGCTGAGAAAGGTCCCCGGGCGCTTCAAATGGAAACAGGGTGAAGGCGCAGCTGGTGCTGGTGCGGAGCGTGCTGCTGCTGGGGACGAGGGGCGGGAGGGGGCCATTGTATGCGGCAGGGCTGGGGGGCGCCTGGGATTGGGGCTCTGTGGGCAGGGTGCTGCCTGGAGGTGCCCCTCGGGTGCCAGGAGGGTGTGAGGTTGCACCAGGAGGCAGGAGGTGCCTCTGCCAGGGTTTTGCTTGAGATGCACGGACGCATCCCAACTGGCGCCAGGTCCTGCCCCAGCCCGCTCTGAGCGTGGGCAGGTTGCTGAGACCCTGAGCAGCAGCAGCAGCTCCTGATTTCCACGGGCTTTAGCAGCACCACTCGCTAGAGATGATCCATCGGAGCCCTTAGTACCACCAGGGCTGGGCATCAGCTCTGCCCACCAGCAGGAACGGCACCCCACTGCCACGCTGAAGGTGGTGGTGGCCCCATGCCATACCTGTGTGGCACCTTCGCATTGCAGTTACCGTCGCCCTGCCCAGGCCCTGCAGATTTCCGCTCACTAAAGGAACGGTTTTGTGCCTCCGCTCCATCCCTCCGCTTACTCGCTGCTTGCTCACCCCCCCGGGGCCGCTGCCTTTCCCAGCAGGGTCAAGTGTTGTGGCTCACGCAAATCGTTTGCAGGGGCCTTCCTAATTTCTGAGAAGTATCTGAAAGACCTCGGTGCTCTCCGTGTTTATTTGCAAACACTATTAACCGTTTCCTCTTCTTGCCACAACCACGTCGCCTCCTGCCTGGGTCAGACCCGCAGATGTGAATTCAGTTAAACCAATGGGGGAGGGATCTTTGGGAACCTGTGGGTTTCTCCTCCTCAGCATCTTTTTGTGGTAATTTGTGTTCCCCATTTCATTTGGGAAGATTTGCTTTCCCTGGGCTTTGAGTACATTCAGTTCTGGGCTTCAGCTGCCTACATCCGAGGTGTTTGGTCATTGCTTTCTTGTACATCTTCCAAATTTTCAGTGCTCCTTAAATACGCCAGATGCTTTTAAGCCGTTTTGGGACTGACCCTTGATCCTTTAAGGTGACTGCTCAGGGTGATAGCTGTGTGCCCCGACAGTGATGGCTGCAGGAGACCAGGGCCTCGTCCGGGTCCCAGCTGCATCGCTGGGCCACTCACCGATACATTGGGCCAGCTTCTTGTTGGGGAAAAAAAGGACATTTGTGCTTCAATGAAGTGGTGTGGAACGTGCTTGCTGAAGTTCCTGTCTCTCAGTTTTGAAGAACAAACTGTTTTCTCACTTACTCCTCTTTCTCCTTCCTTTTTAGCCCTTCTTTTGCTCTTTCAGTAGCGAAATGAAGAGGACCGCCCCATGCAATTTACTGTATTCCAGCTCAGAGAAAGAGAATTTATTTTTTTAAGCATCAGAGGACCTTTTTCAGGCCCCCTCAGCTAACCCCAAGATGTACCGTCCACCCCATTGGGCTGGAGGGGGTTTACCAGCATGAGTGGGGAGCCGCAGCACAGCTGGAGCCAGGCTGTTTTCCTTGGTGCTGGAGAAGCTGGTGCAAGAGCCAGCGGGAGCTGTGTTGGTCTGGCAGGGTGCAGGCAGGGTGTGGGCAGGGTGCAAAGCCTGCCCGAAGCCTGGGGGCTGCTGCAGGGCCGGGGCCGGGCTCCTCGGCGATGCCGGCACCTGGGGCACGTGCTGGGCTGGGGCACAGCACCGCTGCTCGCCTGGCTTTCCCCCGCAGCGTCTTCCTAGCAGTGAAATTGATCTTTTCATTCATTCTTTTCATCCTTTTAAATTTTTTTTCAGCAAAAAGGGAAAAAAAACCCCCTGTTCTCTCTCTTGCGGTGGAGCAAGCTTTCCATCAGCGTGCTGCCGAAGAGCTCCGGACTTGGCCTCCCCTGCAGTTTCTGCTGCACGCTCTGTGGCTCTGCGAGCTCCCCGGCGCTTCCTGGCCGCACACGGCCTCATCCTGCACCCCAAGCAGCCTGGGAAGGCTCTGGTGTTGGTGCTGGTCCCCAACCTGCTGGGGAGCAGGGGGGGAGCACTGGGACACCGATTTCCGAAGGAACCTGAGCCTCTGAAAACATTGCCATACAGTCTGCAGCTAGCCACAACTGGTTGCTAGTGGACACAGCAGCCTCCCCACCCCGGGTACCAACTTACGCCCCATTTTGAGCGTGCATTGGAAGGTTTGAGCAATTTGTGCTACGATTCTAATCAGAGCCCTCTGCTGCCGCGTGGGGTGGGGAGGATGAGCCAGTTTTTCCTGCCGATCCCTGGCTCAGTGATCTCGGCGGTGATACTCATCACATCTTCCGCCTCTAGAAACCAAAACATGTTGCAAGTGCCAAACAAGCCTTCCCACACCCAGCCGGATGCCTGGTGTCACCGTCTGGGGGCACAAAGCCTTGAGATGGAAAAACTTCCTTGCTGTGAGCTTCCATATTTTCTGGAATTCAGTTTAGTTTCATTTAGTTAGGTTTTTTTTTAATGAGAATGCAAGAAACTGTGAAGGAAGAGGCAATGTCCACCTTGGAGCCCACCAGCACCATTGCACATGGTGGAGAGCGCTCCCCTTGCCACCCTGCCAGGCGGTGGCCTCCAGGCAGGCGGCATGGAAAAGTGACAAGGAGAGGACAGTGACAAGGAGGGGACAGCCCCCCCGGCTTGCTCTGCGGCCCAAGCAGGGCCAGAAGCTCACAAGAAAGGAGTGATACTGCAATGCCAGGAGGAGACTGGAAAAGAGGACCCAGGACAGGCTGGATTGAGCCGCCAACTGCAGCCCTGCCTGCCCTGGCTCAGAACCCCCTCCTTGGCCGTTCCAAATTAGAGGTGGCTCCCCCAGCCCACTCGCCTGCCGGGGCTGTGTCTGAAAGTGAGAGGTGAGGGTGAGCAAGCCCCAGCCCTGCAGCTCATTTCTGAAAGCCCGGAAAATAATGAAATCATCATGAGAATCGCATCCTTCAGCCCGATTATTAATTTTCCCCTGACGCTTTCCAAAATTGCGGGGCACCGAGGCTGTGTTTGAGAGAAGCGGAGGAGCCAGCCGCAGCGTGCTTTCACCTTTGGTTATTTCCTATGCGAGTATTAGTCAGCGAGGCGAGCGGAGAACATCGCTGATGGAGAAACTAAAGAAGTGTGCTGCAAAGGTTACCCCAATAACAGCACCCTAGCCCCGGGCACCTGCCCCTGCTCTCTGCAAATATGTCTGTGGAGAAACACACCTAAGGAGGCAAAACTTCTCCTTCTCCTCCTTCTCCTTCTCTTTCTCCATCTCCTCCTTTTTCTTCTCCTTTTCCTTCTTTCTCCTCCTCCTCCTTCTCCTTCTCCATCTCCTCCTTCTCCTCCTTTTCCTTCTTTATCCTTCTCCTTCTTCTTCTCCTTCTCCATTCTCCTTCCCCTTCTCCTCCTTCTCCATCTCTTGCTTCTTCTTCTTCCTCCTCTCCCATCCCTTCCCAACAGGCACTCGGGGCGCCCCATGGCTGCTCAGATCCTGCCAATGCCCAGTGCCACACTGCCATCGGCACCCAGCAGGAGCACCCATGGGTGCTCAGGAGCCCGAGACAGCTCTTTTACTCATGGGCCTGGCTTGGAGCTGAGGACATGTCCCCTGTGGTCCCTGCCTGCTCCATCCCTGGGACCTTTCCCCAAAAAGGGTGCGGGTTTAGCGGTGCCCGTCCCGGCTGCTCGGCAGCTGGGTGCCTGCGTGGGAGTGCGCCGGGACCGTGCGGGGAGGGGAAGGGGCCAGGCCCGGCTCAGCTGATCCCTGCCTCCGTGGGGAGGAAGCCGGGGGCGGGAGGCAGCCCGGGTTTCCCTCTGGGGCAGAGATGGGCACGTTTCATTTCCACCCCAGCCCCTGCCGTGCGAGCCGGAGAGCAAGCCGCCACTGCGGGGAAGGAAGCACGGAGAGAGCCGGGGGCTGCGCGGCACGGCACGACACGCCTGCCCGGGCAGGGGACCGACCGCCTCGCCATGGCTCTGGGTGCCTCGAAGACGATGTGGGATGGCATGGAGGTGGCCCTGACCAGACTCTGCGCGGTCCTCCTCTGCTGCGGCCCCGTGCTGGCTGGCTGCCGCCGAGGTAGGTACCGGAGCGCGGCGCACTCGCTGGCACAGCCCGTGTCTTTCGCAGCTGGTGGAAAATGTCTAAGGGCTGGGAGCTTTGTAGTTAAAAATAGCTCTGGCATCAAGAAGGCAAAAACCCCAAAGCTTTTGGGTACGCGCCGCTGAAGCAAGGGAAATGGGGGTGCTTGGGGTAGAAACTGGGTTAAAGGATGGAGAAGGGGACAGGTCCCCAGCCCGTGTTGCTGGCGCCGGAGCCATGTTGTGGGCACACTGGCCACGGTCGGGGTTTGGTGTGGAGCCTCTGGGTTTGCCAGCATCATGTGGGCTCTGGCTCTCATGGCTTCGGGCTGCGCCTTCGGGCTGTGCCTCCTGGTTTGGGCTTGACCCTGAGGGAGCCACGGTCCTGCGTGTGGTTTTGCTCAGGGTAAAATTTGGGGGAGAAGGGCAGGTGGAGGGGAAGGGGTAAGTCCAGGCAGAGCGAGCAAGAGTCTCGATGAAGCCGTGTCCAGCCTGGCTCTTTCTTTAGTGGCTTCGGGTGTTTTCTGCCCCAAGGTTGGGCACAGGGCTGGGCAGCCCTCGGAGCAGATGTTACCTCTGGTGCTGCGAAGATGCATGGAAACATGTAAACCCAAACTCTCCTTTCAGAAGTCCTCTGAGCGCTTCATTCATTGCTGGCAGTGGCACTGGGTAGGAAGCAAAGCCCTGAGCTTGCCAAATATTTCCTGTTAAACACAAGAAACCCAGAACACTGCAAAAATTACATCTCTCGGTGCAGGCACTGCTGCAGCCAGCGCTGCCCGCAGAAGCCGGGGCACTTCCCTCCCTCCTCCTGTTCGGTTTCATTCCTCATTTCTCAGCCCAGTTTTCCATCTAATCCTGTACCTATTCAGGGAGTCGTCCTGGTTCCTTTTCTGGTTGGTGATCGTGAGGGCAGGGTCCTACGGCCTCAGGCCAGTGCTGGAGGGACAGGAGGGACTTTCTAACTCCATCTGCAAGCCCTGGGGCTGCTATCGGTGGCAATTTCTGAAAAGGGAAGATAAATTTCTTAACGGCAGGGACTTTTCAAACCGTTGGTGGTTTGAATCACTTGGTCAGATAATCTGTGTGAAAAATGCTTCTTCCCGCTTTTTATTGCTCCGAACAAAAGTTAATGCAGCAGCTGCCTCGTCCTGCTGGATGGGGCTGGCTGAGCCGGGGGGTGAGCCTGGCCCATGTTCGCAGCATCCCTGCTGCCCGGGGGGATGAACCCATGGGGGTCATGGGCAGGGAGATGAGGTGAAGCAGCAGGGCTGGTGCTAAGGGCTGGCGGGGCTGCGGCCGTGGCCGACTGCCTTCTGTGCATGGGTGCCTGGCTGCCCACGTACAAGCGAGGAAGGGACAGGCAGCTGGAAATGGATGGCATTGTAAGCTCCAGGTCGCTCTGCCCTGTCAAGATGGTCTCAGTCTGGAGATGGCAAGTACCGTGCCCTGGGAAGCCCCTGCCCGCTCTGTGCTCCCAGCATGGAGCAGTGGGCAGAGCCGGAGCACCTCGGCAGGTAGCTGGGCACACGACAGGCTGCACCGCGGAGTGCTGCCCCGGCCCAGGAGTTGGTCCCTCTGCTCGCTTTCAGAGGCAACAGCAGCTGGAGATGTTAAAATACAGCATAGATTTAAAAATAATACAACCCCCAAAGTCTGTTTTCTTCAGTACAGGTTCTGGGTTAATTTTAGGTAGCCCAGAGCACAATTTATTCTGCTGAAACCACTTCATGGTACAGTTACTGCCCCTGAGGATTCCCCTCTGGCCGGCAGGCACTCACTCAGGAGGGGAGAGACATGGGCTGGTCTGGGGTGATGGTGCGGACTGGCCAAGCGTCAGGCTGCCTGCGTCACTGGCAAACCCCAGAGCCTGGCCGCAGGTGAGCCGGGCGCGGGCGATGGCACGGGGCTGGGCTCGCAAGCGCTCGCCAGCAGGTTTTTGTAAATCCCCGTAGGGGCCTTCAGGAGCTGAGGGTGAAACAGCTGAGGAACGCATGGAGCCTCTGGGTTTGGGACGCAGGAGCCCATCACCTCTCCATGGGCTCTTTGCATCCCTGGCTCCTGCACCGCGGGGTACAGCTGTTTCTGAGACCTGTACCTGCTGTAACTATGTCTGTTCCTTGTTTCCTCTCTCCCAAACAGTGACCCTCTTCCCAGCAGTGTTAACTCGCCCTGCAGGTGGCTCAGCCACCTTCTTCTGCAACATCTCCATGGAGAACGACTCAGGCTCAGAGTACAGCCTCAATTGGTACAAGAAGACCAACCACAGCCAAGCCCAAAAAATTGCTGAGATCAGCCGGAACAACCCCCCGATGAAGACAGAGAAGTACGTGCTCACCAACTACACTCCTGCCTTCAAGATCGAGATCCTGAACCTTCACCAGAATGACTCGGGCTCCTACTACTGCGGGCTGATCGCCTTCTTTGAACCCGATAAAGTGATAGAGAGCAGCCGGTCCCACCTGGTGGTCACAGGTCAGCCTGGGGGCTACAGGTTGTTGGTGTTGTCCCGTGGTGCTATGGCCCCCAGGCACATTGCAGCCCCAGAGCACAAGGCAGGCGGTACCCTGCTCTGCCCTTTCCCCTCTCCTTTGCACGCCTGGGGCAAAGGCTGTCCTCTCCCACTCACACTGCTGCTGGATCTAGCCCTCAGGCAGGTCGTCTTCATCCTGCTGGGGCTGTGTCCCCAGCGATGCTGTGGGAAGGAGCAAACCCTCACCCATGGATGGAGGCAGAAGACCAGCGCAGGGAGGCGCTTTCATCCATGGATGGAGGCAGGAGACCAGCGTAGGGAGCTGCCTGCATCCCTGAACAGCTCCTTTATTTGGGGACAGGGCTTGTGTTTGGGGTGACGATCAGGGCTCAGATCCCTTGAACAGCTGGTGTTGGTGTAGATATTGTTCCTGCAAAACCATGTCCTGGGAGGGTCTCGTAGCCCCATGGTATGGGAGACCGAGATCTCGCAGGAAGATATGCCCTGCACTTGCTTGGCAGCATGGAGGCTTTGAGGGACTGAAGATGGCCTTTTATAAAAAGGAAAACCACTGCAAAAGTTACTGTCTTTCACAACATCTCCTCCCAACATGAGCTGAAGCTGTGCTGGCCCCAGAATGTGGAAGCAGCTGGGAGGCTTGGGGAAGCTGTGTCCTCCATGGGGCTCTGCTGGGCATGAGGTCATGCCACAGGACTGCAGTGCCCTGGCCTCTGCACCCCAGCTCTCAGCGGTGTGGGATCATCCTCACCACCTGCAATGGGAAAGAATGGGACATAGCCAAAACATCCCCCATGTCAGTCCAAATTCAGGGCCCCTGGAGGGATGGTGGGGCTGTGGCAGCCTGCCTGGGACTGAGCCTTTTCTGGGGACAGCCCCTGTGTTCCCCTGTTGACTTTCCCCAGGGACTATAGAGGCCATTTTACACTCCTGACCTGCTGTTTTGTTCCCCCTTTTTTGGATGGCTATTACAGCAGCCCCTGAGAAGACAAACGCCACCGATGAGCCCGAGATGGAGGAAAGCAATCCCCCGGACCACGTCAAGGCCGTGCTCCTGGGCATCCTGCTGCTGGCTGGGGCGGTTGTGCTGCTGATCTTTGGCTACCTCACCGTCACGTACAGGAGAGGAGGTATGATCCCCCATGGTGGCTGTGCTGCACTAACGGGCTGGGGTCTGCCAGAGGACCTGACGGGGTGATGCTTATCCAACAAACCCAGCTTGAACCCAGGGGCAGCCAGATGCCTGCAGCTTCCTGGGGGACACGGGCAGGTTCAATGTAGTAAACTCAGCTGTGGCATGTCCCCAAGGGACAGGTGTCTCCATGCCTAGGGGAGAAGGGTGCTTTGGGCCATGCTCCCCCTTCGTAGAGCCCCCAGGCCACGTGCTGTGGCTCTGAACCACTTGTTAGCACGGTGTCTTAATGCTGCATGTGAGTCCCTCCCATGCACCTTGCCTGGGCACCTTCGGGGCACCTCGTTGTCTCCTGGCTGCAGCACCGGGCATGACCTCGGCCACGTCATGGGCAGTGAGGGGAGGCTTTCCCAGAGGGGAACCCTGGGGAATTGCACCCCACTAATCCCAGTTAAACCCTAGACTGTGGACTGGTATCTCACTTGTCCTTGTAATGCTCTGGGTGTTAGACCCTGAGTGGAGAAGGAGGAAGCAATGGTTGTGGTGTCCAGCGCTCTCCTAGGACATGAGGGCTGGGTCAGCCCCAGCCCTAGATGCTCATGCTGTCTTGACACACAAGCATCTCCTAACCAAATGTGTTACTTTGCAGATGTGCAGAAACCACCAAGTGAAAACGCGCCAGCGGTGAGTTTTCCGTCTCTGATGCCCTGCTGTGCTGCAGGGGAGCATCGCGACATCGCTGGGGTGCGGAGGGTGCAGTGCCTCCCTTTATCAGCCCTTCACAGGCTTCTCACTTCTCCTGTCTTCTCTGATGCTGCTTGATCTTTTCTGCACAGCTACGACTGCTTTTCTGCACCTGCAGCATAACCCCATCACAAAATCAAAAAAACCTGCCTGAGTTAGGATGAGACCTCTCTAGTCCAACCCTTGCTCAAAGCAGGGTTATCTTCTACAGTGGATTCCTCCCACAGAAAATGGGAGGAAATGTTCCCCTCCCAATATATTAAGCTAAAATTTCTTTTGCTGCAGCTAGCACCTGTTTCCTCTCTTCCTTTTGTCGGGCACCACCAGGATGAGCCTGGCTTCATATTCTCTCCAACCCCGTTAGGTAGCTGAAGGCAGTGAGTAGGTCCCCCTTTGCTATCCCCTCTCTGGGCTGAGCAAACTCAGCCCCGGGCTCTCCTCGTGCACCCCGTGCCAGCTTGGAGCCCAGTGGAGAGGTGGGAAAAGGGTTCCTAGCAGAACCCTGCCTTCCATGGCTGGGCAGGCAGGGAGCCCAACCTGCCTGCAAGGGCAGAGAGCTGAGACCCACATGGCCTCGGCAGTGGCCCCAAGGCTCATGGTTTCTCTGGGCAAATGCTATCCCGTCTGTGTGTCTTTCTGCTTTGTATTGCTCTCGCTCTCCTGGGATGCTTCAGAGCTGGTTTTGGCACTTGCTGTAAAAAGAGGGCTTGTGCTGGGGATGGTGGGTACCTCCAGATGATGAATGACCCTGATGAGGTTTCATTGCAGAAGAAAGAGAAGACCCCCATGGTGTCTGTGTCCACTGTGGACTATGGCGTGCTGGAGTTTCAGTGGGACCAGCGCACCCAGGTGCCCCCCGAGACTCGGCCGGTCGACCAGACTGAATACGCCACCATCATCTTCCCAGATGAGAAACCCGTCACGCCGGAGCGGGGGAAGAAGCACCAGGACGAGAGGACTCGGCAGCTGCAGTCGCAGCCCTGCTGAGGGCCGGGATCCCTCCTCGCTGAGGGGTGCGGGCAGGGACAGTTGGGAAACACCGCAGTTTGCAGTTGGGAAAAATCCAGCATGCAAGGACCGGAGTGACAGAGGCGCCGCTGCTGGAGCTGGACAGTCTGCCCACGAGGGATCGTGGCTGTGGGGTGGGTACCACAGGATGAGGAAGGTCCCTGCTGGGCTCCACGTGCTGCCTCTTTGCTCAGGGCAGGGAGGATGGGCTGGGGCAGAGCAGCGATGCCAACAGGTCTGTGCCGAAGGCAATTTACATCATGCCTCGGTTTTCTACCTCCACCCGGGGGCTCTCTGGAGTGGCCACGCTGCTTCCCTCGCCCGGGTCTGACCCAACCAGCAAAGCACAACTGTGGGAGGAAACGCTGGAGACCAGAACTGGAGTGGATCCTGGGAGATGCTGCTCGCGGGAGCCCGGGGCTGAGGGCTTCTCCTCGCCCGGGGCAGAGACTGCCTTGTGTACCGCTATTTAAAGAAACCCCTGGGAAGCAGGCAGCTAGTTTTCCGTCTCTCTCTGGGCACTTTCCTCCTCTGCAAGAAGGGAAATCTACCTCCGCGTCCCTCCCTCCACATTTGGGAGATGGATCTGGCCTTGGGGGGTGAATAAAAGGTTTCACGTCCGGGGAGTTTGTTGACTCGTGCTGGCAAGCGCGTGGGCAGGCAAATAACGGCTCTTGGCAGCGTGCAGGCGCGAGCTGGGAGGCGTCGGCGTCTGTTGTGGTTCCTGGGCCTCTCCGTGCGATACGCAAGCCGCCCTTCCACGAAGCTGCTCTTAATAATTTAGAGAAGAAGCCGCTCTTTTTCCTCTCGCCCCTGTCGGGGCTGGCCCTGCTGCAAACCAAGCCCCCCCTTACCAGGCTGGTCTTGGGGCGCTTGCCCAGCCAGGGACAAGCATCCCTGCTGTGCCGGGGGCCTGGCTGCCATCAGCCAGGGCAAAGCTGACGGCACAGTGCTCAGTGCAGCTTTCTGGCTCCAAACTTCCATTTTTCTTTTTGAAAGTGATGCCGGGGCCGTGCTGCCTGCCAGAAACCAGAACGGAAAGAAGTGACAACTGCTCGTGAGGGCAGAAACCCTGGTAAGGATTGGCTTTGGAGGCAGCAGAGACCTGCCAGGAGACCATGAAACCCAGCAAGAGAAGAGTCACTTTGCATCTCACACTTCAGCAGCGCCGTCAGCAGGTTTCTTTTTCCCTTACCCTCAGTAAAACCAGCGCTGCCTTGCAGGAGCCACCCCGGGCACTGGGGGAAGGGGTGAGGCATGCCAGGCATGGAAGTCTGTCCCAGCGGGGGCTGGAAAGTCCCTGAGAAACCTCCAGAGGGGACCAGATGGGATGAACATCCATCTGGGATGGCTTTCGCCCTTCCTCAGGGCAGGATGGTGGATGTGGTTGCCCCGTTTGGTCCCACAACATTCACTCACGTCAATATGCAGCTCAGCCTGGTGAGACTGTTCGCAAGCAGCAGCCCTGCTCCTTGCCCCAGCACGGCACCACGCGACCCGAGCAGCTCCAGCAGAGACCTGCTGTGGCCGGCCAGGCTCGGCTCACCCGGAAAGCTGCGGCAGGAGGCAGCCGCAGCAGGCGGGGAGCAGGAGCTCAGTCAGCAGTTTTGTTTTTGGCTTTCCTGTCAGACACGATGCTGGCGAGAGGGTGGGCCCTGCTTCATATTTTCCGTCCTGCCTCTCGGGCAGCGGAGGTGCTGGGTCTTCAGCCCTTCCTGCAACCCCCGGCTGCAGCCATGGCTCCTCCAGGAGCGGCCGGGGCTGGGTCCCTTCCCCTCTTGGTGGATGGTGGTCTGCAGCCGGCCGGAGGCTGGGGTTGGAGGTGTAGCAAAAGCATCTCCTGCTGCCATTTGGGATGGGAGAGCACCCAGCCCGTGGCAGTGCCCATGCCCCTCCGGCCCCTCAGCAGCCTGGCTGCAATCCTGCCCCTTGCAGGGAGCAAGGCTGGGGCCCGAGGATGCGTGGGGTGAGTGGTGGGGGTGCTCCAGGCTGCCAGGCACCATCTCCAACCCCTGTTTGGAGGACAGGGTGCCCAGTACTGGCAGAGACGCGAGCTACACTCCCCTGCGCTGGGCATGACGCTGGCTGTGCCGGCCAGAGCAGGAACAGGGCTGGGATGAGCTCTGGGCAGGATGCAGGTTTCAAGCTCCCAACTGAGCATCCCCGAACCAAGCAGTGCCCTGAGATAGGTGTCAGCCCCCACGCCCCAGCATCCTGCTCAGGGATGGGGAGCTGAGTGTGTTCATGTGCAGGAGCTGCTCTTGTCTATCCATGCAAGCCAGGAGAGCAGCCACCCACGGTTTTGACTCTCCCTCCAGCGTGGTGATAGTACTTCAGTCTTCCTGGAGTCACTGTGCAGGATCTGGAGGAAGCGATTTTACCTCCCATCCTGAGAAGTCCCCACTTCTGGCTTTTCCAGCTCCACCATCCCACATCGCTTCTTCCCCTGCCCCTCACTCCATATCACAGCCCTCCTGCTTTTGCCCACCACTGCACCCACACCAGCTGGCTGCCTGCTATTTGCACCAACCAGCAGGTTTATGCCCCTTTTCTCTGCTCCAAATTTAAGCAGGGACCCAAGCAAACTCATTTCCACCTATGATGCTAAGGTTTGCCTCAGGTTTTCTGGGGGGGGGGCTGAGCTGACACTCTCAAGTCCTTTGGCTTTCCCTGCCTGCACTAAGAGGCTGGGCTGCGATGGGCCTCGGATGGTTTGGGGGTACATCCTTTCTGCCGCAGCTGCTTTGCTGACTCTGGAGGGGCGTGGGTGGCAGGGTTTCAGTGGTCTTTGGTTTAGGCTGCGGAGAGGAGGTTTGCTGCAGAGTAGTTAGGCAGACTCCACCACCTGGTTTTGGTTTTTGACCTTGCTCCCTGCAGCAACCGCAGCCGCTGGAGCTAACCCCTATGCCGCAGAGCCACTGGCCACCGATGGAATAAGAGCAGGGCCCCGGTCTGGTCCTCAGCATCCCATTTTGGGAAAATTGAGTCTTCCAGTAGTGCAAACAGGAAAAGAACAAGGCCCTATAAAATTAAATAGCTTCTCTTTGCTCTCAAGGTGTGCCATCACTGGGAATGACTCCTGAAAGGCCAGAGGGGACAGGGCGTAGGTTTGGTTCTGCCCACCTCATTCCTACCGGCATCATGACTGTGAGTGGTAGAGGATGCTCCTGACAGCCCTTTCCCCAGTGCTTTGTGCTCCCAAGTGCACAGTAGCCAAACTGGGGGGGATTCAAATTTTTCTTTCCTGTATCACCCCAGAGCAAGCGTCCCCAGCCTGGCCATGCACCCTTTTGTGCAAGCACACAAGTGCTCATGAGCACGCAAATGTGGACACAGCTCCCCGTGCAAATCTATGTGCACACCCCCAGATTTACACAGCCAAACACATACACACCCCTACTGTGTGCCAAATACATACACACACCCCTTACCTGTGAGGGCATGCACACCCCTGCAGGCACACAGCCCCCCAGCTGCTTGGCCAGCCCCAGCCACCCCATCCATGTGCCGCAGCTCTCCCATGCCAGGACCTGGGTGCAGCTGAGGGGGTGGCTGCGGGCACCGAAGCTGCTGTGTTTCCTGCACACTCTGGTCTGGAAGTTAGAGCAACCGCTTCCAACTGCGGGCACCCGGTGCTCCCCCCGAGGAGTGGCTGCCACCAGCATCAGTGCCAAAATGCTTTGTCAGCTCCTGGGACCACATGCCAGCTGGGACCTCCAGAAAGCAGAGCTCATCCCCTGTCCCACACTGGGGTCTTGCTGATGGGGAATGGCCAGACCCTCCTGGTGAGAGACCTCAGAGAGCCGGGGCTTATCCCTCTTTGCATCTGCAGAAAGCTGGATGTATGACTTCAGCATGCCTGAGCTATACCTAAGCAAGCAAAACCCCCTATACAGATGCTTGAGAGCCAGCCTGGCTCCTTATATACCCCAGCCTTGATTAAAGGTGATTGGGAACAACATGTGAGCAAGCATCCCTTAAAGAAGCGTGAGCCCAAAAACCAGGTCCCGAGAAAACTGGGCAGGCAGATGAAGATGGAGAAGAAATCTTCTCCTGCTGCTTGCAGCAGCATCTTCGAGGAGAGCCGTGCCATGGAGCAGCAAAGCACCATTCCTGCAAAATGCAGGACATTGCGGATGCCAGGGGAAGAAGGGGCGGTTGGGTCGTGTGGCAATAGGGTCACTTAGAAGTGAGGACCTGGTCCTGCTCACTGGGAGGTCTGAGAGATGTGTTTTGGTTTTGGAGAGGTTGGGCTGGAGGTGCCGCAGCGGGGTGTGTGGGTTATTTGGCCCCTGGGTTAATGGGATGATCTTGAGGTGGGACTGGTCTGTTGGGCACTATGGTCTGGGAGCATTGCCATGGCCTTGTCTCACTGGGAAAGCAGCTGTTTGTCCTGGAGGGGAGAGGCTGGGGTGAACTGGTGGGCACCATGGGTGGTTGATGGGAGGGGTGGGCTGCTGGGCAGGTTGCCTGGACCCCTAACCACGGCTGACTTGCACAGCCCTGATGTGTCCTGAGGGGTCCAGGCCCACAGCATCTCCTCCATCCCATCCCACCGAGAGCCTTGCCCTGCCTGTTGCTGAGTCTGCTGTAGGCTTGTGGAACATCTGTATTTCCTCCCACCACCCTCATTTTGCTTTCTCTAGTTTTGCTTTGAGTCGGCTCCAAGGTTTCTCCTTCTCTCTCTTCCTCCCTTTGGCGGGATGTGCTGCTCGAGGAGGATGCCAGCAGGCCGGATCCTGGCATGCCGGGGCTCGGAGGGCGAGCGAGGCAGCCTGCAACCTGCAGCCAGGCAGGAGCCCTGGGCCAGCCCGCTCCACCGCCCCCAAGACCAAACCCACCGCCCATGGCACCGGGGCAGAGCCTTGTCAGAAGGGGCCGAGCTCTCTCCTTACACCTGCAGGGACCATCACAAGGCCCGCTAGATGAACAGGGAGCCCAAACCCATTTGGGGTGGTACCTGCCTGCGTCTTCACAGCCACCTCCTCCCTTCAATCTCTCCCCATTGCTCAGCATCCCTCTCCATCCCAGAAGTCCAAGGGACGATGGGGCAATGTCCCCTCTCTACAGTCCAGCTTGGGCATATCCCCATTTCCAGAGGATCCCCTTTGCCTCAAATCCACCCTGGGACAGGTGGACCTCTCTACTAAGGGCTTGACTATGAAGACAGTCCAGCCTGAAAGGGATCCTACAGCCATTGCTTGTCTCTAGAGGTGGTGGGTTTCACCGTGATGGGGTGACAAGCGTTCACCGTCAACAGCGGCAAGGTGGGAGGGGGACAGGGGCACAGAGAGCTGGCGTGGAGCCGTGTCCCAGAGGATACAGAGGCCCAATTCACCGCCTGCTTCAAGGAAGGGGAAAAAAGAGGATCCAGGAAACTCTCGATGAGTCAGCCTGCCTCTGTACCCAGAAAACTGCTGGAACAAATTAGTAAGGCCACCAAGTGGTAAACACTGAGAGGACAGCGCTGGGGCTGAGAACGCAGATTTAGCAGGAACGCGTTGTGTCAAACCAAGCTCATTTTCTCTTCATTAGGGCGATGGGCTGGGTACCGCAGCGAAAGCGGGAGCGATGCTATCTTCGTGCTGCCTTACGTGACATTCTCATAAGCAAATTAGGGAAATGGGAAATTCTGCCACTGTGGGTGGATGGCTACCCAAGAAGCTATATCCCATCAGCAGTTATCAATAGCTCGTGATGGCAGACACATTAAGCAGGGGTTTTCTGGGGAAGCATGGCACAAATGAAGGCAATATGCTATTGAGGGAGGGTGTAGGGGCTGTCTGGGAGGAGGGTTAGAAATCAAATTCACCCTGATGACCTGGAGAAAAGAGGAAAAATGCCCTGAAAGAATGACTGATGGAAAAGAATTGGGCGTGTTTAGTGCAGGAAAAGATGAGGGAAGTCTTCAGAACAGGAAAAAAGCCCTGGTATGAAGTAAGCAGTGAAAGACAGAAGTATTTAGGGTTATGCCCTGTTGCTGAGATGGCATCCATCTGTCTTGCAAGCCTTGCCGTGCCCACAGACACAGCACCCCTGTGCTGAGGGGATGTCCTGCTCTGCGGTCCTGCCTGGGAACAGGGGTTGAACGTCCCTTTCTGCCCTTCCTGGGGACTGCTGGCAAGATGGAACCACCTGGGTATGGGATGACCCCAAAGGGAAGGGATGGATGTCCCAGCAGGAATGGGACACACGTGGGCCAAGCAGGACAGTCTGGGCACTTTATCCCTCGGCTGGAGGGGTAGGGGTCGGGGGGGCTGACACACAGCGAGAGATGGCGAGGAGGATAAGGCGCCTCGGGAAACCTTCCACCTCTTACCTGGGCGGCTCACCCGGGGGTGGGAGCTGAAGTCAAAAATAATTTCAGGCTGTGCGAAAGCAGCAGGGAAATTACCGCCCAGGCTGTGCCTTGTGTTTGCCTCCTTACACATCCCGTGGAGGAGCCACAACCGGCGCACTGGGATGGAGAGGACTGGCAGGGTCCATCCCCAGCAGGGACTCTCCAGCCCAGCGGGGTCATGCCAGGGCTGGGACAGGGCTTGTCCCCAGTCCCTGCAGAGGCTGCAAGGAGACCTGCAGGAGGAGCTTTTGTTTCCAGGCAGGTGCCGGTAGGTGGCAAGGTGCTCGGGCAGCGCTGGGAGGTGTGTGTGAAGTGGAACAGGACGTCAAAGCAGTTTCGGCTCCGTGGGTGGTTCTGGGAAAGTCCCTTTAGTAAAAGCAAGTCAAAGGCTTTAATAAAGGGACCAGCGCCGGGCTCCGATGACTCCGAGAGCTCAGCGCATCGTGAGTCGTGATTTGAGTTATGTTGCCATGATGTAACGGGGGACTGATTTCCATCACAGCTGGGTTTTGGAGGCAGGGGCCCGTCCCCATGCCAGAGGTGCCACTGGACTCGCGTTGAGCCCGTGCCTGAGGGGCAGCGTTTTGCCCCCTGGGGTGGGCAGCATGGGGAGCAGTGTCTGTCCTGGTGGGGGGCATCCCTCTACCCCACGGCAGCAGCCTCGGGGAGGAAGGGCTGGGTTGAAACCACAGATCCCCCAGATGAAGCGATCGGTTTGTTTGGGTGAACATGAGAGTGCCAGGAGAAAGGACGGCCTCTCTGGGCCTCCTCCTCCTCCAAATAGCTCAAGGTGTTTAACACAGGCGCGGCTGCCTCTGAAGTAAAGGGGAGATGTCAAAACCTTTAGGTGTTTCCTGCATTCAACAACCCCCTGGGTAAATCTCAGCCCCCAACACAGAGGGGTCCAAGGGGATGGGCAGATGCCACAGGGCAGGTGGTCCCGTCCAGGTCACCCTGCTGCTGATGGCTCCCCACACCATGCTGTGGCACGGCGATGCCAGGCAATGCACGGTGCCAGCTTTCTGCACTAGGAGATTTGCTGGAGACCCCTCTGTGGTGGGGTGCACGAAGGGATCTTCTATAGTGAACCTATAGAAATGGGGGCCTGTGCTCTGGGAAAGGGGTAGGAGGGAGGCCAGGGAGATCTGCTGCTCCCTCTCTTCCTCCCCACGCACCAGACCTGAGCCAGGGATGTCCCACGGTCCTCACCTGCGAGCATCGGAAACTCTGGTGGGACAACCCTTGCTTCACCGTCCTGCTTGCAGAGCACTGCTCCAGCCCAAGCGGGACCCCATGTCCCCATGGCAGGGCTCTTGGGAAGGGGATGACTCAGGTCCTATCCACAGGTTAGGACTTTGCTAACTCTCCATAAGGATCCTGAAGACCTTGGCTTGGCTCCTCTGTTTCCATGAAACCTCCTTTCCTTCCTTCTAGTCATGTTCCAGATCGAAGCATCAAGGAGTAATTAAGGGTGGAATGACCTCAAAGCAGGGAAGAACCTTGAAGCTGAAGATGGGCTCTGCCCCAGGACCACAGGAGGGGCAGCGCACGTCGTGAAGGTGCTGGAGGGCTCTTGGTACAAATGGCTCGCTGGCTTTTCCCTTCCAGCAGCAAGATGAGAGGCTCCCTGCCAACCTATGGTTAATGGGATTTACCTATGTCACCTGCCTTCCTTTTGGGATCTGGAGGATCAGCCTGATGTGCTGGTGTCTCTTAAGACCTCACAGCTGCTGTCACCTACTGCTGGCAACTACTGCGCCTCTCTTGTGAGGCCACAGGTGCCGTCACCTATGTCCTCAGCAATCCCGCTGCCCCAGCCGGCTCCAGCCCTGCCTGGGCACCCAGGCTTTTGGGGTGTCAAGCCAGAAGAGCTGCCATGGGGACATACTTCATCTGAAACCAATGTGAAGTATTTTAAGCCTGATTCCTAGATCCTTCTGCCTTTTTTTTAAACAGAGGTCTGTCCTACTGCAGGCTTCAATATCCTTCAGTCTTTGCATTAAACCCTCCCTGCTTCTGGGAGCCTGAGTGCTGCTCCGGGCACTCAACACGAGGAGCTGCCATAACTTTTCATGGTGGCTTCATCCTCAGCAGTCACCCAGCACATTTCCTCCAAGGCCAAGCATTTTGGGGCATTTTTAGCCCTCTCTGTGTGCAGGATGGTCATCTCTGAAAGCTTCACGCTACATGAGATGGTTTTATTTCCATGACAAGCTGAGCTTGCTTTATCAAGCTGCAGATCTTCCTCTAACTCAAGACCGGCATCTTATCTAACCTGCTCCCTGTCCTGCATTGCTCTCCATGGGCCGTCCTGGGGGACCTGCGCACCTGGAGCGGGGTGAGCTGGGGGGCAGAGGGCTGCAGGCAGCCCCAGCCCTGCTGTTTATACCTTCCCCGGGTGCTCTCAGCTCAGAGCACACCTCACCTCTTTCGGTTTTACGTGCGGTACCATCCTCCCCAACTTTCCACCCTGCAGTTTCATGTCAGGCCTTTTTCTGCTCGAGTTGGCTGAAAGTTGTTAAAAACAACCCGCACTTGGTGGCAGCTATCGAGAGAGATAAGGCTACCTGCGGCTTTATCAGCTGCTGAGTCCTGCGTTTTCGGTGGGTTTTGCTTCAGTTATTCCTATGCTGGGCACAACCTCTGCCGGTTCGCCCCTGCTGCCATGACAGTGATGGGCAGGGGCAGCCTGGCAGGGGGTTGCTTTTCCAACCTCTCTGCCTCTCTCCAACCTCTCAGCATCACGAGAGCACAGCTTCAGCAGGGTCAGGAGTTCATGTGTCGGACTTGGGGAAACCCAGCTTTGGGTTGTCCTTGCTTTGGGGGACATTTCAGCTGGCCAGGACCTGGTGCAGCGTCAGCAAAGCCTGTTGATACAGGGATTGGGATGGGGCGGTGCTGCTCACGCGGGAGCAAAGGTTCCCCTCTCCAAGCACAAAGACGTGCAAAGAGCAAAAGTTTGAGGAAAAGAAAGTTGCACACATATATCAGCACCCAGAAGCCGCAAGCTTGACCGTGGTCACTGCCTCTTACCCAGCTCCAAGTGGGACCATGGGGACCTGGCAGGACATTTTTGCAGCTAAAATTGCAGATATGCACTTAACAGAGCCGTGGATGCTTCAGGAGGACGATAGCCTGCAGGTGCACGTCCTCAAGCCTGGCTGGAAGGAGTTTGTGCAGCGCCGTGCTCTCGGGAGGTAGGGGGCTGCTGGCTCGGTCCCTGTTGGAGCGGGACCAGGGACGATGGGCTGCCATGCAGACCTTTCCTTTTCTCAAAGTTTGCTTGTAGGAAACAGCTATTGACATGAAAGGGACAGTTTGGAGGTGGGTGAGGCTGGGAGGGGTTTTGCCGTTTTGTTCCAAGCTTGCTGGGTTATTGCTAAACCGGAAAAAAATCATGATAATTGGAGGGTAGTGTGGCAGCTCCACAGGGCCAAAGGGCAGCTGGTATTTGGCCAAGATACAGCTGCTGGGCAAAGGGCAGCTGGTATTGGTGTCAAGATACAAAGAGCTTTTCCAGCGAGTAGGGGTGGTTATACCACGCTAGAGCCAGATCTTCTGGGTTTGCACCCAGGGGATGAGGAGAGGGAGAGCCACTGTCTGCCGGGACATGGGGCGATGCCTCAGCAGTCCCTGCATCTACACTAGGCTGTGGGGTCCTAGAGCAGAGAGAGGCTGTGGCTCTGCGTTGATGAGAGGCCCCATCCCAACCGTTTCCACCCCGGGCAGGACCCTGGGCATCGACCAGACACCCTGCCTGGGTGGCAGCAAATGGAGACCTTGGCTGCCAGCCCCCACGCAGATTGTGCAGATGAAGAGCTGTGGGTTACACACCTTTTAACTCCTCAAGACATCTCCTCACCTGCCCTGCAGCCTCCACCCACACCTTCCTTCTATTTTTCTTCTTTTTTTTGACTTCCCTGGCCCTGAGCTTGACGTTGGCTTTCCGCTGAGCTGTGATGAGCTGGCATGGGTGAGGGGCTGGACCTCCAAATAGACTTGGGGCCTGATGCTTCCTGCTCCAAGGATCCTGCTCCATTCTGGCAGTGGGGCCAGAAAGGGCTAGGAAAGGGGGACAAGGGTGGTCCCAGCAGGCAGCCTGGCTCCTAAAATCTTTAACATCTGTGTCGAACTCCCCTGACTGGCATCATGCTGTTAGGGGGAGGACAGTTTGGTGTAAAGCTTGCATGAGGGAAGTTAATCCATCAGTCCTGGCTGCCCTGGTCCCTACTGACTGCATGGGAAGGCACCGGCTCAGCACGGGGAGCCCAGGATGAGCTGGTCTCCTCCATGCCCTGGCAGGTTTCAGTGCTCCCAGTGCTTTCGTGAGTGGTCCTCGGCCAAAGTGCACATCCTGTTCCACATGTGCCGGCGCCAGGGCCAGGGCACGGTGCGGATGCGAGTCTTCCGCCAAGAGTGCAGGCGGTGCTCCGACCCCCGGCTGGAGGAGCCGGAATTCAGCCAGGAGACCATGGAGAGGCTTCTGCACAACCTGGTGCTAAAGATCCTGAAGTACTTCTATCACCTGCCCACCCAGCCCTCTGACCTCCTGGAAGTCGTGGTGGACCACACCACGCTGGGGGTGGGGCCGCACGACAGCGCCCGCTGTGAGGGCTGCCAGCTCGGCGTTTGCAGCGAGTCGAGGCTGGTCCCGGCGTTGGATGCCTGGGAACCCTTGATGGATGCAGACAAGGCCAGGACCCATCGCACCCTGAAACGCCAGGGCGTGAGGCCCTATGCGACCCCAACCCACCACCCCTCGCCCTTCAATAGCAACTTCGTCTGGAAACGCTGCTGCTGCATCGTCAGCTCTTTACTCTGTGTTTTGGCAGCGCTCATCTTCGTCCTGCTTTATTTCACCAAGTAGTGGGAGCTGGGGCTCGCAAAGAGGAACAGGGGTGATGGCTGGAGGGGCTGATGGAGCACCTGGAAAATTGGATGCCCAAGGTCAGCCCTCAATCATGGCATGGTGAGGCTTCCCCGGCTCGTGGGGGCATGGGGACACACCGGGGCCCCTCAGCCAGGCGCCTCGTCCCACAGCCTCGGCGAGCCTGGTGGGTCTGATGGTTTCTTATGGGACATATTCTGCATGAAGATGACCCTCAGCTGCCCCATGCAAAGGATGAGTGTACTTGCAAGAATAAAACAAGCACATTCTCCTCAGCCCAAGGATGCATTTGTGCTTTTTAATTTCTCCAAAGCCTTTTCTATGTACGTGTGAGCAGCTCAGAGGGAAGCTGGGGGCTGCCTTTATCTGCCAGCTGGGCTCAGCTTCCAGGGAGATACATCCTGATGCTCTCCTGACTTTGGCCTTGGTGGAACTGGGCACCCAAAGCAGCTGAAAGGCACCTAGAGCTGGAGGTTTGCAGCAAAGTCAGGGGAGGCCGGTGCCCATGGAGGCTGGCACTGCCTCGTATGAGCTGTGTACAGCAGCATCTACCCTGGCCCCATGCACTGGTGGATGTCCCTTGTGTCACCAGGGGCCCAGAGATTGCTTCGTCCTCCAGAAACATCTGGGTGCTGAGGTTTCGCAAGGGGACTCTTTATCAGGGAGTGTAGTGATAGGATGAGGGGTAATGGTTTTAAACTGAAGGAGGGTAGATTTAGATTAAATATGGGGAAGAAATTCTTTACTGTGAGGGTTATGAGGCATTGGAACAGGTTGCCCAGAGAAGTTGTGGATGCCTCATCCCTGGAAGTGTTCAAGGCTGGATGAGGTTGGATGAGGCTTTGAGCAACCTGATCTAGTGGAAGGTATCCCTGCCCACGGCAGGGGGGTTGGAACTAGATGATCTTCAAGGTCCCTTCCAACTCAAACCATTCTATGACTCTATGACTGTGGCTGTGAAAAACACCCTGGCAAACACAACCCCCTCCCAGCTGGCTGGGCACCCTGCGGTGGGGGCAAAGGGTGCCCAAGGTTGGCAAGTGCAAGAAGGCTGCAGCAGCAAGTCCCAAGTCTCTGCCCTGTTAGGTCAATCATGGGGAAATTGCACTTATTGGGCTACAGGGTCTGGGCAAAGGAGACGATGCTGACTCCTGCTGCTGCTACTTCACCCTGCAGGACTCAGGGGTCTTGGTGGGCATCATAAAGTTGGGAGGAAAACGGTTGTCCCTGCAGCCTGACACCCCCCAGCCTCTTACCTTCCCTGCAGGAGAGCTGCTGGGCTCCTGCAGGACTTACCATGGGGACAGCATGTTCTGTGGGCACGACTTTGGGCCAGAAAACCAAGGTGAAATTGATCTATAAATGCTTGCAAAAGTTTTTGAAATAACCTGCACGTCATAAGGCCCAAATACAACCGTGGTTACCAAGGTTCGTTTGCCCTGGGGTCCTGGGGTGAGCAAGTGGTGGGGTAAATCAGAAGTGAGGCAGCAGAGATCGGGACTCCTCTGGTATGATCTCCCCGTGACCAGAAGTTCAGAGCCTCTCCTGGATTTCTTTTTCATGTAAAGAGCCTGATTGCTCTCCTGACCCCACCATGCATCCCGAATCGCCTGTGGCGGGGAGCCCTCAGGGTAACTTTGTTGCTGAAATGCTTCTTTTTGTTTCTTCCTCTTTGTGTGTTACAGTTGCCTGCATTTTTGTGTTAAGCAAGACTGTCCCCCCTCTCCATCCCTGGTGGGTGATGCCCGGTGGGCAGCGCGTGGGCAGGGCCAGGGACCCATTGCCCCTTGCTGCTCACGGCAGGCGGAAAAAGACACAGAGGAGCTGGAGAAGAATCCTTTGGGCACTGTGGGCAAAACTCCTTTAGGTTTCATTTCTTGTGCTCGGGCTTTGGCTCCCTGCATGCTACCGACCCAGCCAGCCCAGCCCAGGGCTCCTGCCCGGGGCAGGCAGCAGAGGCAGCTGGGCAGCCCCAGGCACTCGCTGCCCCGCACCCGGAGAGCAAGCCCAGCCCTTAGGAGAGGTGGACCCTCTGCATATGGATACCTGGAGGAAGATATTTTATGATGATATTTATGAGGAAGATGAGGTGAAACCAGAGGAAGAGTGGGACCTGAAAATTGTCCAGGGTCTCACTCCCGAAGCCCTGCCCTGGGGCTGGACGCAGGTGATGGAGGAGCATGGCTTGGCCAGGTGAGAGCAGCGGGGACGGGAGCAGCCAGCCCCGGCCTCTAGCAAGGGATGGGTTCAGAGGGCAGGGTGGAACGCTGCCTGCACAGGCAGAGCCACGGGAATGACCTCTTTTATCTGTGAACTGCACCGGACCCCTGTTTTGAAGGCACACCCCGGCTGCCCCCAGGGGAAGCAGTCTGCCTCTGCTCATCTCCCTCTGCCGGCTTGCCTGGGGTTTAAGGGACAAAACTTGGGTATGGCAGGGTCTCACGCTCTCTCATGCGCTGTAAAACCATCATGGTAATGGGAGCCTTCCCCCATCTCCCATGCCTGGCCCAGCCTCAGAGACAGTCACGTCTCAGGCGGTGCTAGGCAAGCTTGTGCAGCCGTGCTGTGCCTCAGTTTCCCCAGCTGTAAAATGGCTCGCAACCCTACCTGAGCCCTGGGGCATTTGGCTCCTGCAGTGCTGTCAGCCAGGGGAAGAGCTCAGGGTGCAGTTGGGGCTGGCATTTGGCTCACACTGGGACACCAAGGCTACTGCTCAGCTCCTCTGGCATAATCCTGGGGGGAGTATTTTGGGGGGGGACAGGGGTAGAAGCAGGTCAGACCCTTCACCTGCAGCCAGCCAGGGTATCTGTGCTGGGTGAGGAATAGCTCGGGGCTGAGCAGTGCATCCTGAGTCCCTCCCTGGTACCCAGAGGGCAAAGTGGATTTTGGGAGCCTCCAGCTTCATCTTGCAGGAGGTGGGGGACTGATTCCCCACCAGAGGGTCACTGGAAAGGGAGGAGGATGCAACATGGTGGGTGTTGCACCCAAATTCAGATGTGTGGTTGTAAGAAGTAAGCCTGGAGGGAAGCTGGAGGGTGTCCAAATGGCCTGTGCCACTCCCCATCCCCTCCAGCACCCCACCACCCTGGACACATGTGCCCATGGGGCAGGCGGGGGGGCATTGGGTCTCACTACATCACTACACTACGGCAGCATGGATGTGAGGTGACGGTGTGGCCAGCCCCATAAATCTGTGCTCCTCTCCCCCTGGCAGCCTTCATCCCACCACTCAGGCTCTCCTCTTTTCCAGCTTCTGGCGCTCCCGCTGTGAGTGGTTGTGGAGTTCAGTCCAGGCTGTCATCCCCTTCCACATCCACCTGGCCCAGGCTGGGGCAGGGTGCTAGGTGAGGATGAGGACCTTCAGGCAGCAGTGGCACCAGTGCTGGGTGTGCGCAGAGCTGGTTTTCAGCCAGGAGAGTGCCAGACGGATCCTGCTGGATTTGGTCACCAGCATCCAGCAGAAGTGCTCTGGCGAGGACATCGTTCGCCCCCGCTTGCAGGAGGCTGCAGCCGGGGCAGGAACGGCACGCCCCACGAGAGCGAGCACTGCGAGGTCTGTCACCTGGGGGATGCACCGGGGACACCAGGGATGCTGCGGGAAATCCAGCTCCATGGGGCTGCAGGAGAAGCCCGGACATGCGGCCATCCCCTGGGGAAGCGGGGTGCCAGGGGCGAGTGTGCAGTCGCCAGCCCACCGCCAAGCCCCGGACAGGTTTAGGAGCAACTCAGGAGACATCACCCCCTGTTGTGCCTGTGCCATCCTCACCGTACTTTTCATTTTTCTTACGAACCTCCCACAGAGAGGCTGCCCGGGGGCACCTGGTTGGTGAATGACTTTTATTAACTACATCAACTTCCCAGCTTGCTCTGCTTTAGTGGCACCAGGCACCCGACTGCGCTGGGATGCCGGCTGCTGGGGTGGGGTGGGGGCGTCTAACACCCCCCAAACAGAGCTGCATCGCTCACTCTTTGTCGTGTGCTCTGGGGTTCATCCACTGCCTGGGTGGTCGAGGAGCAGAAACACAGACACTGGGGGACCTGCTGCTCACCGCGAGTACTGAGAGCTGAAGTGAACAACCCCCAAACCGAAATTGTTTTTCAGACTGTCGACTGGCAAATGACTCCAACAAAGGCCAGACCTGCAGAGTCCCCTCCTGACTTTGCAAATGATTTGATGCTGAAGATGGACATGGTAGAAAAGATTTCATGACTGAATTAATGGAAGAAACATGGGCTGAAGGAAAGGCATTAACCAAACCCAGCGTCACTGGTGCAGCTTGCACAGCATCAAGCCCGGGCTACGCAGCTTCCCAGGTGCTCTCCTCCCTGCTGTGTCCTGCGGGGCCTTTTACACAGTTCCCTGTGGGTTTGGTTTTTTTGCTGGTTTAAGGTTCTTCCGTATTTTCATACATGTGACCTGCAGGCTATTGGTTAAAAAAATCAAAATAACAAGAAAACCCTGTGTGATCCGGGGGCCATGTGGATTTTGTTTCTTAAGTGCTTTGTCCTGCTCATCCCATCAACTGTCTCTCTTCCCCAGCATCTTCCCTGCTCTGCAGCCCTGGCCGTGGAGCCAGCAGGTGGAGCTGCGAGATCTCTGGCACTGCACTGGGAAGCACTGGGACCAGTGACCCGCCAGTACTGGGATGGGCCAGCCCTCTCCAGATGGGGGAAGCCCTTCCCCCATACCTGTGCCCAGCCATTTCCCTGTAGCGTGGTCCCCCCCTACGTGGATGTGGTCCTGGTCTGTGGATGAGCTGGTCTCTCGCTGTGATTTTCCAGTCTCGGAGCACTGGAGATGCCCGTGCCATGCACATCGCGGGGTCTCGAACCCCTCCTGACCCCAACTCTGCCTGGGGGTAGTGGTGCCGCGGCAGCAGGGCTGGGGACCAGCCTGGTACCACCAGCAGGGACTTCCCCAGGAAGGAGAGCCAGCATGACCTGTCCCCCTTGGAGTGAATATCAGTGATGTGCCAAGCATTTTTGGCAGGGGAACAGTGGCTGAGAGAGTGCTTGGGACCCAAAAGGTCTCGTATCTGAATGGACCTGTCTTTCTGCAGGAGGTCTTTCCTTGCTCGGGGCGGCTGGGGCTGAGCTGCTCTGCTGGGGAGGAGGAGGCTGATCCTGCAGCCTGGACTAACTCCCTTCCCTCCTGCGCAGCTCTCCCCGCGCTGGGAGCAGCCCGCCCTCTCCCTGCCGGCGTTATGTCATGAAGAAGAGACATGGCCAAGTTTCTTGCTGCCATTGCCCGTAGCCCTCTTCTTTCCATGCTGAGGTTTTCCCAGCCCCAGTCATCACGTCTGGCTGTCTGCAGCCTCCCCAGCCACCCAGCTGCTGAGGGGGAACTCCCTTGCCTCCGCCTGGGAAGCCAATCTGGTGGAGACCACATCCCTGCAGGGGTCCTTATTTTCTTGCTTGGGTCTCTCTGCTCTTTTACAAGGGTAGAGCCATCCCTCACCCCCCTGCAATGCCCTCTGCACACACCCTGCGCTCCCCCACCCATGGCCTTGCACGCATATGCTGCTTTTTCCCTGGTCCCCTCCCAGCCGCCGCCTGTCTGCCTGCCTGTCTCCTCGTGCTGTGCGTGCATGTCCCCTCCATCATGCAGCCCCTTCATCCCCTCCCCACTGCTCAGTGACACCCATGCATACATGAGCTTCTCAGCCACGGCCTCGTTTTTGGGCTCCTTCCAGGATGCCCCTCTCTAATGTGTAGTGTGCCCATCTCCCACTTGTTTCTTAGCCAACTGCCCTCAAAGTGCTGTTTTTCATGGCTCTTGGCACTTTTGGAGCCCAGAGCAAGCCCCCACGGCTCAGCTCAGCTCCTATGGATGGTGAGCAGTGGTCAGGCCCCCGGCTGGCATGGGGACAGTGAACCCATCCCAGGGAAGGCGGCTGAGGGATGAAGGATGCTCTCTCTCCCCATGGGTCCTGGGCAGGTCCCGGCTGTCCCCTCTGGTCTGTCTGAGGTTAGGCTCTGCTGCAGTCAACTCTCAGCTCACGCCTGGCGCTCACACACAGCCAGGGACGGGCAAACCTCACCCAGGGACATTTAGTTGGCCTTTCACTGCAGCCAGACTGATAAATTGCTGTCTCCGCGCCTGTATCCCTGGAGAGAAGCTCTCACCACTCCGGCAGGTCGCGAGGTGCCAGCAAATGCAAAGCCCGTTGTCGTTGCTCTCGCTTTTCTCCTCTGCTGCCCATTCCCAGCCCTCCCTGCAGCCAGCCGCAGCGGCCGCGGGGCACGAGGGGTTGGCACTCAGCAGCACGGTGGCTTGGTGAGCAGGGGACGAGGGCTGGGTTGCATCAGGGATTTCCCGGCAGAGCTATCGACGGGAGGCGGAGGAGAGTCTGTATTCATGACTGATCTATTATAGGGCAGCAATATTTCTTAACTTGCCCCGGAGCTGTCTAGGCTCAGATCCTACAGCTGATGGTTTAATGCTCAGGGGACCATGCCTTGATTTTGCTTTTTCTCTCTCCTCCCCTTCATCCCTCTGATGTCTCTGGACATGTTAGCAGACCCATAAGCGAGCGAGCCAAACCCACCGCCCTCCTCCCCGCTGCCAACCCAGAGGAGCCTGGCGCAGTTATTTCAGTTCTGTGCCGCAGGAAAATAGTGATCAATAACCCAGCTTTCAGCCCTGGATCGAGGCACATGATAGGAAACAGTGCCCATGATTTTAAGCTCTCTCCAAAGGCTGGATTTTCACAGCCTGTGGTGTGGAGAAGAGATGCCTGGGAGAGCTGTGTCCCTGCCGCAGCTCCCATCTGTGCTGTGCTTAAGCCTCTGCCGTGAAGACGTGCTTTCTCAGTCCGACAGCTAGCGGGGACCGGCTGATTTTTCACCCCTTTTAAAGCAAAAGTCACATACCTATTATTTTTTCCACTTGTCAGTTGAACTCAGATTTCATTGCTATTCTCAGCATGCAGGTTGCTGCACTCTCCTCCTGCCACCGCCCCTGTCTTCAGTGATGTGCTAAGGCTATAAATAATTGAAGGACAGGATCTCATCTGTTGCCATTTTTTGCAATTTGTATTCACGGCCGGTCAGGGTCTGTCTCAGCCCATGAAGCTGTGCAGGCCATGGCTGAGCAGCCGTCGGGGTGAGGGACAGTGTGAGAATCCCCCTGGGAGCACAGGCGGCACTAGCAACCAGCCTTGACCAAGTCCCTCTTGGAATAAATGCCTTAGGGCACAAAGTCAGTACGTATCAAGGTTTTATTTTGTTCTCAGGAGGAAGATTACACAGAACCATCCTTACGTGACATCGGGTATTTTACAGAACATAGTATCAAAAAAGAAATATATATATATATATATATATAAAAAAAATACCTTGCAGTTACATGACATAGCCAAGGGTACAGTCGTAGTGTGTCTGCAAGTTCAACCTTCCTTAGGCCTTCTGCCCCTCTACATGCTCTACAAATGGCTTTTTGGATGATAGCAAAATGGCAGTGGCTCATTCACTGTTGTCTCCTTCCTTGCACCGCAAAACCAAAGGAGGAGGAGGAGGATAGGCCCAAAGGAGGCTACAGGCATGCAGAGAGGACAGCAGGCAATTTTTGCATGTTGCTTACAGCTATAGGAGGGCTTTGCTGGCAAGTGAAGGAGATGACATCCCCAGGGAAGGTAAGCTCACCTGACTTTGTTCCTTGGTGGGGCTTACTTGTCTGCATGGGCCATGGAAGGAGGCTGGGAAGATATGAATACTTCTGGTGTGTTAGGTGAGTTGGGGTCAGTCTAGAACGACTTGGACACCTGCAATAGGCCAGAAGAGCCATGAACAAACACTGAACACCATCCGTAACCTGTAAATCGGCCAAATCAGTGGCCTTAAAAGCCATTTAACAGTGACTAGGTTCTTGCAAGACTGAATGTACTGCCATGCAGGACTATCCAGGCCCCTGAAGAAGAGGTGAAACCCCGAGGAAGGGCATTTTATCTGAAATGATTCTGCTGACAATAAGTATTGCTTAGGTACAGCGGATGTGATGCTGTCTTGTGTATTGGAAAATTTTCCTTGGGAGGTCTGCTGTGGCTGGAAGCCATTCCAAGAGCTAGTCTGGGGGAAGGACTGGAGAGGGCTTGAGGTGATGGAGGACTGGAGAAGTTTTGGTGGCTGGAGGTGAGGATGACACTGAGTCCAAACCCCGCTTCCTGTCCTAGTGTCCTCTGTGGGACACCCATCCCACATGGTGAGGTAAGGGTAACCCATTTGGGTTGGTGCCGTCTTGGCAACCATTAGCTTTTCAGCCATGGCTGAAGTTTAGGGCTAATGTGGATGCATCCTCACATCTCTGGGGCCAAGTGGATATCACCTGAGATGCCATCAGGCAGGGACATTTGTTTACAAGTAAAAATAGTAGTAAACCCCCAGGGCTTTCTCACTACTCCTTGCACAAAAAAGGCGGGGGACCTGTGAGGTCCAGGCCTGCCCAGCTAGGTTTCCCGCACTGTCCGTAGCCTCTGTAGCTCCTGCAGTTGCGTCGTCTGAAGGGAGGATCCGGCTGGAGAACCCTGGGGATGGAGGCAATTCTCTGTGCATGACCCAAATTCTCTGTGCACGGCCCAAAGCTTTGGTGGCAGGGAAATGCTGCCTCCATCGCTGTGCCTTTGTCCTGGCTTGGAGGGGGGTTCCCCGGGAGCGTGGGTGAGGTTTGGAGATGGGTAGCACAAGCTGAGGACGCTGGCTGAGATCTCGCCCTTCGCTCCCTTCCCCCACCTCCCTAGCAAGCTTTTCCTAAGAGCGCAAGTGAAGGGACGTGGGACCAAGCGAAACAAATGACGTGGAGGGCTGGCAAAGGCCTGGCGTGCGCTGAGCATCGTGGCTACTGCTTGCGAAAGACCAGAGTCTGGAGCATATTAAAAAACAACAACAAGAAAGGGAGCTGCAGCAGCAGGCTGCTTAGTCACTCATCTCTCCAGCTCTGGCTCCAGAAATGTCCATCTCCCTGAAGAGCCTGTTTTCTTCTCCACCCAGTCCACATAGTTGGAGACTTTGGTGTACACACCGTACACCTGCTTGCTGCCGCACTCCTCCGGGCCACCCCATGAGACCAGCCCTTGGGCCACCCATCTCCGGGTTCCCGGGTCCTGGATGACAAAGGCTCCTCCACTGTCTCCCAAGCAAGTGTCCTTCCCACCTTCGTAGTAGCCGGCGCAGAACATGTTCTCGGTCACGCTGTAGTTCCCTGACCGCGACTCGTAGCTGGTCTTGCACTCCGCATGCAGCACCACCGGCAGTTTGACGTACTGCAGGATGTCGGACAGTGTCCTCATGCCCGAGCTGATGATCTCGTCCACCGTGATGTTGGGGTTGGATATACCCCAGCCAGCCACCAGCCCCAGCGTGTTAGGGTGAGGACCCTCCAGCTCATGCTCAAACTGGGGCAGGCAGACAGGCATGACGTAGTTCCCCATAGTCACCTTCTCCTTCAGCTTGACCAGAGCAATGTCATGGTTGTAGTTCTGGATGTCAAACTCCTCGTGGAGGATGATCCTCTCCACTGTCCGGTTAACAGCCTCCATCTTGTTCCTCACGTCATGAAGGGCCAGATAGACGGTGACATGCTCCTTGGAGACAGGGATGACAGTCTTGTCTCGCCGCTGGGAGCGGAGCACGTGGGCAGCCGTCAGCACCCAGGAGTCTGAGAGCAGGGCCCCACTGCCAAACCATTTGTCGTTGGGCACCCGGGACATGTCCTCCACCACAATCAGGGCCTGCCAGGGGAAGAAGCCAGGCTCTGCATTTCGCCCACCAATGATGCGCTTGATGATCCCAGGCAGAGGACGAGCTGGCCGGCCGCACACTGGGGACAAAAAGGACAGGAGAGTTACTCCCAGCACTTACGTAGGAAACAAACGAAAAGGGACATCCCTGTAGATTATGCCACATGGCTGGTTATCTTCAAACCACATGGTCACTTGTGTCTTTTTTTTCCATAGAGGGCAACTCTTCTTTTCTCGGTGGATAAAGCCCATCCTCTCTGCCATCTTCACCTTCTCCTGGCAGATTGTGCTTCAGAGCTTGGAGCAGGCTGGGCATTACACCCCATCCCCTACGCTAACGGGTCTTTGGAGATTTGTCTGGGAAAGGAACGCATCTGTCCTGACGGATTTTGCTTCCTAACGGCAGCCCCAACTCCTTTCATGTCTTCCTTGCCTGGTGGAACCATTTCTGGTGGCAGCAGTTTGCCCTCCTGGGAAAGGGGCAGTCTATTGCTCTTCCATGAGGATGGCAGGGCAACCTTGTTCAGCCCTTGTGAAGCTAGTCACGGACAAAGAGGCCAGTCTGAAGCCTGCATGGGTGGTCCAGTTTCTTGTGTGAAGTAGGAGCCACCCTGTGTTTCTCTGAGCCTGATGGCTCAGACATGAGACCAGGAGACCTCAGTGCTAGTGCTGCCTCTGTCACTAACCTGCTACATGACTTTGGGCTCTTCCCCTCTCTCTGCTGTCTGAGCTATTCTGGCAATGCTTTTGGAGCACAGAGCATGGTTCTTTGCTCACAGCCCCAGGACAACTGGCTCCAGCTCTTCAAGAGTCAAAAATAGCCATACCAAGCCCTCTGGATGTCCCATGCTTTCTGTGGCTGTGGACAATGAGGCATAGATTAGAGAAGTGTCTTGTCTATGGGTCAGTAGAACCTGTTGGTTTCCAGGATTTGGGCCCCCTTTCCCCAGGTGCCCATGGAAACCCCAGTCCTGACATTTGCTTCCACATGGCACCCTGGGACACCCAAGGGAGGATTTCAGGCAGCTGTCCCAGGAGGTACTGCTAGGCCTTTGGCATAATCTACCTGCAGTGATGAATGCACGTTGCTCAGCACCATCCATCATTGCACCTTTGGGGCCTGCAGTACCTTCACGGTAGGACGGAAGGTTCGAACTCCCCTTGCATCTCCCCAGCGCACCTGCACCCTGGAGTGTGACTGTGTGGCTCCCACCATTATGGCAGCTTGTCCAGAACAGGCCATTCTTCTGCTGGCAATGAGACAGGACTGAAACCAAGTTGAGCCGCTAGACCCCATGCTGGACCAGGGAAGGAGGCATCTTCACAGCTGGGAGCTCCCTGCTCCTGCTGTCCGGGCTCTGCGGAAGTCCATCCTGCGTTTGGTCATGGGCAGTCAAGGCCCAGTTAGTCCCCCAGTTTGCTCCAAAAAAGTAGCCTCCTAGCTGCCCTCTCCTTCCCCATCGTTGCTGGAGGCTGTGAAAGGATAATGTGAATGCTCTCGGCCATGAGACCATGGACTTTCTAGGCACACTTTGGGCTACCAGCCCAGGTGGGTCTCAGGCCCAAAGAGTCTCCACTGAGCTTGGAAAGGGTCAAACTCTTGGTACCTGTCAGGGCAGGGCTGCAGCACATATGGCCCTGTTACGAAGGGAGGTGGAGAGCCATTGATGAAAAGGGCGGGCTTTTGCCAAGGTCCCGTGTGTTGGACCTCTACTCCAGAGAGGCTGGAGGATTCATCCTGCAAATAACAGGCTCATCTGATGTAAAGAATGAGTTGTTGCCCACTGGGAATGAATATGGACAGTCAGAACTGTGTATAGCACCCTATGGGGCCGTGGAGGCTTTCATCCAGGGTTAGCTACCCCAGATCTACTGACACTGAAGTCAGGCATGGATTCAGCAAAACACGTGAGCCAGGGTGGGACTTCAAGCACTCTAGGAAGTGCTTAGTCTTGGTTTACACCTATGTGATCTGTGCTCCAGATGGGGACCATGGTGCTACCAGATTCCTTAGGGAAGGCAAGTGGAGGGATCCTTCTGCTATCTCAAAGACCTGGCAGATGCTATGATTGCTGCCAAGCCTGGATTGCAGTAAAACAGGGCTGTGACTTAAAGGGTTGTTGTACACTTGAGCTGGTAGGTGGGACAAGGAGGTAGCTTGAGAGCCACCCTGCCCTTTGCAATTCCTCACTTTGCAGTTCTGTTTCTGGAGTGATTTGGCTGGATCCACACCACTTCAGAAGCAGAAAGGCCAAATGAGTAATCCTGCAGCCTCACCGTGCCCTGTGAGCTCGCTCAGCACTTTCCAGACCATCCAACTGCTTGTCCAGCTCCTGCTCAGTGTGCCAAGAAACCCAGGGGAATGCCGATGGGAGGACTGGAGCCTGACATCAGCCCAGCCTCACCCCTCGCTCCAAGACCCGTCACGAGGTCTGTGGTCTCATGGCCATGGCATTTGCCCTCCCTGAGGAGCTGTGGCTGGAGAAGGCTCGGCCGTGGGATGTTGCCTAGCATCTCAAGTCCTCACCACAATTCTGGCAGCCAAACCAGCATCCCTCTGTTCAGCTCCTCAACAGCCCCAGAATTAACGTCTGAAGAGCCGTGACGTGCTGCCTGGTTTACGTCCAGGAGCTTTATCCAGGCGTGAGGAAGGGCGTGAGGAAGGGCGTGAGGAAGAGGAGGGACTCAGCATGCTGAAAGTGGCTCTGAGAGTGTTGGACAGGGTGGGCAGGGACAATCCTGCCCTTGGGGAACCTAAGCCTTGGGACATGGTTGGTGGTGGTGGGGCTGGTGGGGTTGGTGTGGCAGCACTGTGGAGGGGGACTCCCAGGTTGCTTAGGGGTGCTGATGTCACTGGGAGGTTGTGGGAGCCGATTTGGGCTTGCCCTTCTACAGCTGGAAGAGTCCTGAATCACAGCAGCTCAGGTGCTGGTCTCATCCCTCCGAGTCTGCAAGGGGAACCCACATCCTCTGTGGAAAGTGCCAGGACTCTGCCCTGATGCCCCCTGTGCTGGGAGGGGAGGATGCAAAACCTCACAGAAAGAGGGCCTGACCCCCGAGGGTGATGGGGTCGGGGCTGAGAGTCAGCCTTGCAACCAGGGCAGGAGCACCAGGAGCTGCTAACACGGATTTGTTGCGGCTGGGATCTGCTGCTAGGAAAACTGCGACGCTGGCAGAGAGGGAGCATGGTGAGTGTCTCTGCGTCTGCTCTGCTCCCCTGCCTTTCCCAGTGCTGCAAGGAATAGAAAACGTGCTCAGGCAAGTAATTCCTGCGTCCCAGCCCAGCCCAGCTGGTCTGCTGCACCGAAGCTGATGGCCGTCCCAGGGAGATGATTTTATGTGAATTGCATCCAGCCAAATATTTATTCTATTAAATTACATATCAGAAACGCTGACCAGGCTGCAAATGCTCCCACTAATGGCAGAGGCAGGCATGGAATGGCCTGGAAGAAGAGTTTCTATTGATGGGGAGGTGGCGTGAGAGACGGGGGAAGATCTGAAGAGCAGCTGGCCAGCTGCTGCCTGCAGATCCCGATCTCGGGAGAGCATCACCCTCTCTCTGGGATTTTCCATTTTCCTGAAGTCTCTCTGACTTCTGTCACTAATCAGAAGGCCTGGAAATGGCCCATGAAAGCAGCTATGGCCCCAAAAGTTGTCCCTGTATGCTCCCAGCTCAAATTAGTTCAGGCTGAAACATCAAGGAGAGATGCAGGGAGCAGTTGCCACAACAAGAGCAGCCACAGCCCTGCTCTTGGAGCTCCATGGGCTGCAGGGAATCTCAGGGGGTCCCTCCTCTGGCCTTGCAGTTGCTCAGCATGGCTGGAGAGCAGATACCCTCCATGGGGCTGAGCCAGCTCCCGAAACCCGGGGTTGTTGCAGCTGCAGCTGCTGCACGGCAGCCGAATCCCTGCACCTCTCCGGAGAGCCGTCCCTGCACATCTGACCACAACCCGCACCAGAGGCTGCCCCCAGCCTCCCAGCCTGACAGCCAGACCTGGCCCCATGCTTGGCTGTGGCCAGCCAATGTCCCAGGGACTTTAGTTTAATCCCGAGTGGGCACCTGGACTGGAAACTTGTTGGCTGCAAACAAGTTTTGCCACTGCTCAAAGGCTTGGGACTTTTCCTTCCCTGCAAAACAGCTGGGTTTTTCTGCAAGGCTCGGAGACATGCTAATTGCTCCTGCATATGGACACACTGCTAATGGGAGCTGACAGCCAGTGGCGCTGGGCAGGTAATGTTCTGCCCTTGGCTGGAGCCATCTCCAGTGATGCCTGGGGCTGAACATGGCCAGTGAGCTCTGCTCTGGGGCTGCTGGTTTCCTGGAGTCTGCTGGAACGGGGAGCTTGGGGAGCCCTGACAGCCGGCATGGCTGTGACCCCACTCCTGCTCTATACTGCCAGGGAGACATGTCCTCATCACTGCTGCCCAGTGCCATCACTGCACCCTGACCATCTGGGCCAGCCGGGATAGCAGGAGGCCTCTGTCCCCATCACCCTCCCGGCCATACGTTGCAGCAGTTGGATATGTATAGCCAAGGAATATGGCATTGTCACCAGGGAGCAGGGTCCCTGCCTAGGGAAGCAGCAGCTCAAGTCAGGCACGGAGGCATCGCCCTGCCCCGCACATCCCTGCTCCGCACCCCTTGCCATGGGAGCCAGCTGCCCCAGCACTAGTACCTGGTCGGCAGGACGGCAGCTTGGTCCCCAGCTCCTCGCTCCTCCATACCCCCGATGCGTCGCATGTGTAGGTGCCTGGAAGAGAGCAAAGCATTAGCTGGGCTGTCGCCCTGGCATGAGGGGGTGCCTTTTGCAGCGAGATGTCGCCCAGCTGTCAGGACCCTTTGAACCCTTTTGCAGAGCAGGAGGTGACCTCCCTTTTACGTTCTCTGTACTCCATTCCCTGGGGGGCCCTGGCAGCCCTGTCCCCAGCGGGGGACATGCCACCATCCTCAGTTTCATTGCCTTCTGGAAGGCTGTGCTGCGCCCTCAGCCTCGGCTGGGAGCTGCCACCCCGTTAATGCTGCCAGTGCCCGTTCTGCTAATGCATCCCGGATGCTGGGACCAGATGCACGGGGCCAGCGGGTGTGCAGGGGGATATGAACAGGGAGGCAGGAATGTGAGGAAATCCTTTGGCTTTGGTTGCTGAGGGAGGAGGAGGAAGAAGGGCTGGGGTGTGTGCACACCCCTTCTGCTGCCCAGAGTTGGGTCCGAAGGGTGTGGAGACCTGTGGTGCTTGGCAAAACACCTTGTGGTGTCTCTGTGGTTGTGGACCAGGGGGATAAGGTGGAAACCCAGTCTGCTGTTTGTTCAGCTTTGGCTACTCTGGACATTTGGGTGCTGGGATGGGGAGCCTTGTGGAGCCCTTTCTGGGGCTGCCGGACCTGGTGCTCTCTCCAGCAGCAGCTTCTTTCACAGAGACACAAAAAATTTCATATGCTGCAGGGAGCAGATGGCAGGGTGAGAAGGCAGAGCGCAGGAGAGCAGCCACACTGCTCTGCCGAGGCTGCAAAATACGTGGACAAAGCACCAGGCAGTGCTAACTCCATCCTACCTCATTGTGGAGCAGGATGCGGCCAGTCTGACAATCCAGGCAGTGCAGACGCAGGGTACCGTGTGTGTAGGCTACATCCACAGCCTGCTGCTTGCAGAGCATCCCGGAGCAGCCATCCCAAGCTCCCCCCGCTTGCAAATGCACATGTGCACGGCCACGTACCCACCCGCACCGTGCCGTGGGGACGCGGCCCAGCCCCACCGCTCACCGGTGCTGTTGGGGGCCATGTGGTAGTAGGGGTGCTGGCAGTGGTACTGGATGGCTGCTCGGTAGGTGGTGAGGTTGTTCCTGGAGGAGAAGGTGACAAAGCCATGCTCCAGCTCCGGTGGCGCTTTGCAGTCAGCAACTGAAAGCCAACACAGAAGTGGGGATTGAGCTCTGCTTCTTGGGGTGTCCAGCCAGCAGGTAATGCTTGGGCTTTGGCATGTGATGATGGTCCTATGGGGCAGAGCAAGGACCTGTATAGTCCTGTATCCCCTTTCTCTAGGGCGCTGCAGGGGGCACAGCCCGACATGGCCTCAGATGGGAGCAGGAGGCAGCCTGGTCCCCACCATGGCCACCCTGCAAAAACAGGGCACATGTCTGGCACCACTGGACGCCAGTGGCACGGCTTGCCCGCAGGCTGTGCAGCTAACACACTCACCCTGGTGGAGACCCCGGTGCTGGGAGCCCGTCCTGAGCACTTCATTAGTGCAAGATCTCTCTGCTATATCTTTGGGAGGGGAAGAAACCTGCACTGGTCCGTGAGAGCCATTGGGAGATGCTCCCGGAGTATGTCTTTGCATCCCTTAGCAATGGGCAGGAAAAAGCAGGCAGTGATTCACTAATCCACCCCATGCATCAGGGGTGCTCCTCTATGCACAAGGCTTCACTGAGAGCATGGCCCCATCTCTCCTTTTCTGGGTCTTGCTCACCAAACAGTGCTGAGGTCCTCAGCTCAGGCTGAGCAACCCTAGGTCCTGGCTGTCCTGCGACAGCAAGAGATGGGGGACATTAAGAACGTGGTTTGGCTGGTCTGCAGGCAGGGTGAAGGCTGGCAGATGTGGGTGAGATCCCACCTGCTCCATCCCCCAGGACATGGGCAGGTTTGGCTCTGCTTCACCCATCCCTGGTGTGGGCTCAAGGTCTGGTGGAGGGAGAAGGATTTCCAGGATGCCATTGCCCTTTCCCATGGCCTGTCCATGGTCCTCTTTCTCCTCAGCATCCCTCACTGTGCCCTGCCCAGCCTCTCCTCCCCAACTTGTCCCCTGGATTGGGCTTGTGCCACCTACCCCAGGAAGGACCCCAGACTGCAAGGTGGTTCATCTGCCAAAGCCAGGAGTCACCCTGTGGGAGCTGTGGCTCCCCACTGCGTGGGCATTTCACAGCACGCTTGAGTGATGCCGTGTAGCCTCCTCCTGCCCCGTCCTGGGAAACCTGCCCCAGGGGAGGACAGGAACCGGGGTCTGATCCTGCTGGGAAATGCAGTGCTGCGGAGCTGGGTTCTGCCACATTTTAGATGAAGGGTTGAGTAGGGGATAGGTGACTTTGGAGAAAGCAGGTCCTGTGCATCACGGATGATGTGAACTCTGTGGGTCTGCATGTGCTCCAGGGTGGGAAGGGGGCAAGGACAGGACCCCTAACTCCTCACGCAGTGAACCCAAGCTAACGAACAGAGAATTCACTAGAAACAATAGCTGGCACCAGGGACATGTACCAATGCTCAGGGTTAGCTAAATGCTTGGGTGAAAAAAGCCTGGTTTATGGCAAAACGCTGCAGCTCACTGTTCACCAAGGTCCCCTCCATCCCTCTGTAGAGACAGCAGGTGATGGGATGGGTGTGTGGGTGCACCCAGGTTGGGTGGAAGCTCTGGGTATCCGTGGCTTGCAGAGGGACAGAGGAAGGGACACAGCCTCCTCTCACCAGCCCTGGGGGTCCCTGGCTGGCCTGAGCTTTCCTGCTGTCTTCCCGTGGTGCTTGGGCACACAGCGCTCCTGAGCCACGGTGCCAGCAATCATGGGACCTTTATAAGGTGCTGGGGAATCCTGGGGCTTGCAGGAAGGAGGGAATAGGTGTTGGGGGACCAGCCTGGCTTGCACAGCTGCTCTGGGTTTGTTTATGGCTGCAGGGCAGCACCCACTGTCATGCCCAGCCCATCCCCTCCCTGTGTGTCCCACAGGCCCGGGGCAGGCCTGATGCCTGGAGAATGGGCTCTTGCATGGAGGTGTTGCTCCACCAGTGTCCTGGGTCCTGCTGAAAGGGTGAGTGGAGGGAGTTTGTGTCTTGATCCTTCCCAGACTTTTGCCTTGGGAAAGGGGCCATTTAGCATCTCTGCCTTTGTAGGACCAGAGCTGGACCGAGCTTCCCAAAACACACCTCTTCCTCCTCTCCAAGCCTTCGGTCCACATCCCAGATCCTCCCAGTGAAGCCCCCAATGCCTCAGGGAGTCCAGGGTGTATGCCCGGGGTTCTTGGGGACATGGATGGAGCCAGACACCGAGCTCTGACCTCCTTCAGCTGCAACCAGCCTGAGGTTGGCCAGTCCTCACCTCCGCCGGGCCAGCAGTGGGGAGCAAAGGCGGAGGAGCATCCATCCCCCTGCACCGGTGCTAGGGCTGGTGCCTGCAGGAAAGGGCTGGTGACGCCAACCCATCCTCCAGGCCTCCTTGCTTGGAGGGTCTAAAAGGCACCAGGACGCTCGGAGAGAGGAGAGGAAGGAGTGTTTCTTATTTGCGATGCTGGGCCAGGGAGGAAGGGCAGCGGGACCCTGAATCCAAACGAACAAACAAACAACCAGGCGGCCATGCCGTGCTCCTTGCGCAACCGCCGCCTTGGAGGGGGAGCTGAGCTGGGCCGAGGCATCCGAGCAGAGAGGGAGGGATGCGGAGGACGTGCCGGGAGCTGGCAGCAGTGCACGGTCCCCGGGCACCCTTCCCATGGGGCGGCGCGGCAGTGGGAAAGGGGGGCTTGACTCCAAATTTCCTTCCCCTTGCTCGAGACGCAGTTAAGAAAGCACCAGGTGCAGGGGGGTTAAGAGTGCCATGCCGGTTAGACAAGCCACGGAGATGGATTTGGCAGCCGGGCCAGGAGCAAAGGGGGCCTGCCCTGGGTACCGGACAGATCAGAGAGGGGCATCGAGACAGGCTGCCCGTCGGGGCGGCGCGGCCGGCGCCAGCCTCACGCGGCCACTTGCTCCGAGCCGGCTCTTCCCTCTGTCTGGTTGTCGGCTCTATCTGCAGCTGCACCGAAAGCAGAGGGGAAGGAGGAGAGCAGAGAGAGAAAGCCCAATTAGCAGACGAGCAGAGAGAGGCATGCAGGAAACCCAGCCCCCAAAACACCAGAAATCGTTAATGAGCGCCTGGCAAGCCGTGCCAGGGTGCTGCGGATGCCGGCGGAGTCACGGCCGTGCCGGGGACCCGCTCGCTCTGCTCGGCCAAGGCGACCTGGGGACAGCAGCTGGGCAAAGCCGTCATGGGGTTGTGTTTAGCCTCGCCAGGCCACGAAGCTGGATTTTATCCACCTTGGCTGAGAAGATTTCTATTTTCTGCATTACTTTCTAAAACCATTTTTGCTCATGCCCTGCCTCTTCCAGACATCCGAGGGAGGTGGGAGGCATTGCAGTTTGGAGGCCTGAATTGCCCATTTAGGGGCTTCTTGGCTTTCCAAAAAAAGTCTTAAAAATTTAGTGTAGTGAGTCATATCACACAAGAAGGGACCAGTTCCAGCCAGTTGGAATAATGCAGGTAATCTTTTCAATTTTCTCCAAAAAATAATACTTTTTGGAGTTAAAAATATTTACCTAGATTTTTGTTCTTTTTTTATTAGGCATCACCAATTTTTATCTGATCTCTGCTCAAGCTGCATAAAATCAATGGGAGACTGTGGTAGTGGGAGTGGTAGGAGTGGGGAGTTCCTTGGTAGAGCAGAGGCATCACTAACCCCACACTTTCTAAGGAGCCCTTTCAGATATGAATCTATTTAGCAGGTCTGAGAGCCTCCCGTTTTCCATTTTGAGTGAGAAAACATGAATTAAAACTCCAGAAACACTCTCCTTAGGTAAGATCCACAGTATAATTAAAAGAAAAAGGATCTGCCCAGATGGGGAGGGACTGGATCCCAACATCCCTTGGGAGCATCTCATCCTGCCTCTCCTGGAAGGTCTTGGGACCTTCTCTGAGCATGTTTGCTACTTTTCTCCTCTCTGGGCCAGCCTTACAGCAGGCTGAGCAGCAATGAGAGCCCCCCCGAAGGCTGAGGGTGTTTGAGGGAAAGGGAAAAGGTGTTATCCTGTACATCTCCCAAGCCTGAGCTGAGAGAGGAGCTGGGTTAGATGAAAGAAGAGATGATGCAAATTGTCACCCGTTCTCTCAAATGGCATCTCCTTCCTTCTCCCCTTTTCTCCCATTTTGAGGTTTGTAAATATTTGGGCAACTTTTCTCTCCCCTTTCACTTAGCTGAGCAGCGCCCCGTTTGGGCTAGTACCTGGGACTTCTCTAATTCCCTGGGTCTTAGTAGCCTTCCCATTGGCAAGGAAATTTGGGCCAGGAACCAGATTATCCCGAATTGTCCCAGATTTATCCAATGGAGGCAGCTCTCAAGAGCCAGGGTTGCTCTTTCTTTGACAGGGAGACAGCAAAGCGGCTCACAAATCAAGTTATATGAGTAATCTAAATAAAAGCACCAACCTCCTGCCTGTGGCATTTGGAGCAAGCCCCGTTATGTTATCCAAGAACGAGCCAAAAGAGCTTTGCAGAGTTACGTAGTCTCTCTGGCTGGGTTTGTGCCTCTGAGTAAGGAACTCTGCTCTGGCAGGGCAGCTCCCTTTAGCATGAAATGATTTCAGCAGGAAAAGGACATTGGCAGGGTGGGGAAGGGTGCCCTTACTTTTGCAGGTAGGGATCTTGTTACTCCAGGTCCCGTCCTTGAGACATTCGATTTGGAAGGAGTCGCTTTCCAGGTTATCCTGTGCAGAAGGTGCCAGCAAAAAAGCACCATCAATGTACAAAGCAAGGAAATTTGTCTCTCCATAAAAAGTCAATTTCTTGGTGATTTAGTCAAGATATAGCCAGACCCCCCTGGAAGAGGACTTTTCTAGCTAAAAAATGCAATAAAATCATAATGAAAAACTTGAAGAGTTTTCTTGTTGCCAGCAGCTCAGTGGCATGCTGAGTGCAAAAGAACTAGAGACATTTATTCCTGTTCTAGGTGCTGGATTGGGTAAGGAGGCAGTTCTGCATGAAGGATGAGTCTGGGAGGAGATCAGAGAAATACCCCGCTCCATGTCGGAAGTCAAAGCGGGCTACTGGTTTGGAGGGAAGACAGCCATCCCATGAGTCACCCACGCTGCCCGTGGTTCTCAGCTGTTTCCCGGAGAGGAAACCCCAGCCAAAACCCCAGCCCTCTTGACTTGCCAAAGCTGTCCCAAAGTCCCGGAGGACTGCCTGGTCTGTGGAGGCTGGCCTCTGCGGGGCTGCCCAGGAGGCTGAGCCAGTGCCCACCGAGGTGGGGAGCAGACAGAGCCCTGGCAGCTCTGCTGACTTTTTCTCTGGCAGAGGTGCCAAGTCTGGCATCCTGTGAGCTGGCTGGCTCTGGAGGGATGATGAGAGGGTGGCTCGGGAAAGTGCCATCTCCTCTTTTCCTCTGCATCTTTGGGAAGGAAAGTTGGTGGCTCTCAGAGGAGGCTTTGTCCCTGCCCCTGGGAAGGGGGTAAGGATGGTGTGTGGGTTGTGTTCGCTCTCCCAAACAGAGATGCAGCGGTTTTGGGAGGAAGGATCCCCCCTTTCCTACCCAGGTGCCCAACCCCACACTGTCACTCCATACCTTCAGTACTTTGTATCCAGTGTTGCAGCTGATGACAACCTGGTCTTTGAAGGTGTACTTGGCTTGGGAAGGCTCGATTTTCCCATTGATCGGTGGTTGCACCAGTGGGCATGGGTTTCCTTTGAATAAAAAACAAATGAAGCAAAACAAAACTCAGCTGAATAAATGGAGGAAATTAAGAGTCCCAGCCCTGCCACCCAGTCCCGGTAGGAGGGTCTGAGCATTCCTGCCCTCCTCTTCCTATTAGCCTACACTGGCACGGCTCAGTCAGGCCCTTCTCCTAGAAGGAGTGGAGGCTCGAGGTCTTTCCCCCAGTCCTGGGCTGTCCCTGGCTTTGGGCATTACAAGGCTGGGAGCTAATAACAGTAGCCCGTGCAATTATCCTGCCCAAAACTGTTCTGCTTTGCAATGTGGTCTTGTTTCAGGGCCCACCTGGCATAGGGGAAAAAAGCACCCTTTGAAGGGAGGGCTCCGTATTATTTTATTCCTCTCTTCTTGTGATTTCTGGAACAGACCCTTTCTGGGGACAGGATCATGGACCACCAAACTCATCACCTCCACCTGCAGGGTTTATAAAGCCCTTCCCGTTGCCCAAGCCCAGCAAACAGGGGAAAGCAGCAGGAGTTACCAATTGCTGTGTACGACAGCTTCCAGCCCCTGTTCTCTCCGGAGTTGTCACTGTGGAAGAGGATCTGCACACTGTTGGTTTGGGTTTCAATGCGTCCCGGGGACTTCTCTCCACAGAAAGGGCCAAACTCCCTATGGCCAGCTTTGATCTGCCGAGGCAAAGAAGAGCGGGTGGCTTGAGGGGGATCTTCGATCCCTGAGGATTGCTTCACCCTGAGGCTAATGGATGGGGCTACGGTGGGGTCAGTGGGGCTTAAGCACCATGTGTTGGGGGGATGTGAACTGAAAGAGGGTCACTATTGGCTGAGAAGGTCAAAATCAGATGTAGCAAGAGACATGGGTTCAACTGAGCACAGGGCTCCTCTGGCTTCATCATCCCCATTTAGACCAGGGCAATTTTGGTCCCATCACCAGGGCACCGGGGAAACAACAGGAGAGCGGGACAAGAGGAGTGTGGAGAGCCCAGCTCACCTTGATGTAGTCATAAGGACAGGTCACCTCGGGGTGGTCTTCCACATCGAAGCTGTCCTCGAAGCTCAGGGTGATGAAGAAACCCTCCTCCAGCTCGATGCGGTACAGGCAGTCTGAGCTCTTGGGGTAGGGTCTGGGGAAGTCAGCGCTGGCGACCACCCCGCTCCTCTGGGTGTAGAGGTTGTCGCTGCACTCCACTGAAACACAGCCGTGGCTCGCTCAGCACCCCGCTAGCCACATCCCAGCCCTGACCATGCTCAGGAGCCCTCCCAGTGGAGTGGGATCTGCTGGGTGGGTCCATGGACCCCGAATATGGGTCCATGTGAGGAGAACCTCTCACAGCTAACCTCCAAATATGCCTGTGGCATAGAGGTCCTGAGAGCTAATCCCAGCTAATCTACATGATGCAGATTCAGAGCAGAGGCTAAATCTTTTAATTTCTCTGACGTGAGGAGGTCTATAGGGCTCAGATGGAGAAACCACATCTCCTTTCCATGCAAGAGGACTGCAGGCCTTGGGCACTCTCCAGTCCCAGGCTTTTGGTTTGTAGGGCAAGGGGAACCTTGTTCCTCCTGGCAGCAAGAGAGGGCAGTTTTGCCTGTTTTTGGTAGGTCTGTTGCCTGCTCAGGGACCCCTCTGTGCGACCATCCCCACGTCCGAGCTGTGCCTAGGTGGTACCTTTGCAGGTCCTGTTGTCGGAGTGGAGGATGTAGCCAAACCTGCAGGAGCAGTAGTACCCGCCAATGTAGTTGTGGCAGTAGTGGTCACACGCCAGCTCCTCGTCGCTTTTCTCCAGGCACTCGTCCACATCTAGGGTGAAGATAACAAGGAAGGGAGGTCACCCTACCGTCCCCCCCCCATCACTCCTCGTGGGGACATTTGCCACAACACTGAGAAATTTGTTGTCCCGTGTGGTGGGTCACATGAGCACCCAGTGAGTTCCATATGGCCCAAGGGCTGCACACAAGGACTTCTCTTGCTAGGGTCCCCAAGGCTGGCCTGGGATGTGATCCTAGCAAATTTGTTATGCTACCGTAGCAAGCTGGTCCTGCAGGCTTAACCACTGCTTACCCACGGCGGTGTAATGGGCGTCGAAGCCGGTGAAGCGTTCTTCGTTGGAGAAATCGGACCTGAACGTAAGCCCCATGTAGGGCCCTGGGGACAGGATCACTTGCTGGCCGGGAGCCTGCTCTGTGTCTGTTGTCTCCCTGCCACAGAAGGTTGCCAGCTCCTGATCCTCAGCTTCAATCTGTTAGCAGAAAGAATGGGTGAGCGCTCGGCATGGCTAGGGTGTCTGCAAGCCTGGAGAGCCCATGGTGCTTTCCTAGGGGAGGTCAGGCTGGGCATGGAGTCTTGATCTGCACCTGAGAGTTCGCATTTCTGCCCGCGCTTGCCCCTGTCCCCTGTCCCCTGCCAGGGCTCAGCAGTGTTTCTGTGGGGCAGGCTGTCCATCTGGCAGCCTCTGATGGCCACAGCCTAAGGATGCACCTCTGCACCCCTGGGTGCTGTGTCCTGCTCAGCCCTGAGCTGCCTTGGCCCTAAAAATCAATTTCCATCCATTCCCGCTGCATTCACCTCACCTTCTGCAGCCAAGCGTGACCCTGGGGATGCGCAGAGCATGGCAGGTCTGACTCCCACTGCTCCGGCTTTCTGAGATGCCGTTACTGCAGTAAAGCAATTAAATGGTTTCTCCAAAATGAACACAGGGACTCAGGTCTGCCCGCTCCTGCCTGTGGTCAGCCTCTGAAGCAGATGCTGAGAGAGCAGGTAGCATCTGGGATGTAGGGAGGAGCTGGGGGGTGGAAGGGGAGGATGCAGGGAAGGAGCCTGTTTGGGAGGTAGGGTGAGGACGTGGGCAGGTGGCGCCGAAGAAGGGGTGTGAAAATCAGCCCTGGGCCATGTCGTTCCCACTCAGAGCTGTCAGTACCTGAGATGCTCCCCCTCGCCTCCTCCCTCAGCCCAAATGCTGATCCAGGCAGCAGCATCTCTGTGAGGGCTGTGCTGCTGGAAGGGCCCTGGCACCCCAGAGGAGCCCGTGCCCATCGGTTTTGCATCAGGTCAATGCAGCAGCCTTAATTTGGATGGTGTTTCTGTCCCCTGGGCTGGCTTGGACAAGCTTGGTCTTGTCTCTGCCACCCAGGATTCTTGTCTGGTTCCAAACCTGCAGTACCAGGCACTGTTTGGACACAGAGCCACATGCCCAGAGGGCTACAGGAGGGGACCAACTGGCCAATGTGCCCTGTTGTCACGTCAGCATGCTCACTAGCTGCTACGTGCATCCCTTTAAAGCACAGCCATGCCCGTGCCTTCAAGCACTGTAATCCCTGTGGAAAACCCTCCAGTGTTCCATGGAAACCCCCTTCCTTCATTCTTCCTCGCCGTTTTCCCCAGGACCATTTCAGCATTGTCCCCATCTCCTTCTGCAAATCCCACTCCCAGCCCCTGTCACAACCACAAGCTCTCCCAGCTCGTTCCCAACACCCTGCCTGTTTTCCCCCAGGAGATTTGAATATGAATAACCCCGCGGCTGAGGAATGTGATGAACACCACCACGCCAGCTCCTGCTGTCATGCCAAGCCAAAGCTATTGAGGCCGTGATGAAGCGTGCAGCTCCCCAGCCCATGCCAGGGGAAAAGAGCCGCCTGCTCGGGGACCCACGGGGTCCCGGAGGTGTTGCAATGCCGTCCTCGGCTTGCGTGGCCTTGGCGAGGCAAGACCCTCCTCCGGCTGCGTCCCCATCTCCTGGAGACCCTCGGAATGTTTCGGCCAGGGACGGCCGGGGGCTGAAAGGGAAATTTCCCAGGGCTGAACAAGCAGGCGGAAACTCGCTCACACCAGGGAAAGCCAACGTGGAAATGGCAACTCAGCATGCCTTGACATTGCCTCCAGATATTTTCCATCCTCTCATACAAGCTGGAGCTGGCCAGAAAAGAGAGAGACTTTCCGATGATAAATTTTGAGAAATTGGAGAAAAAACACGCGCTCCGCATTGGGACAAAAATCCAAATGAATTTTATTTTCTTTTTGTGAAACAGCATTCTGAAAAAAAAAAAGGAAAACAAGTAATTTGGGATCCATCTGGTTTCAATCGTTTTGAAATATATTGTGGTGCTTTAGAATCTCTTTTAAATCTCAAAGAAAGATTGTTTTGAAATGAAATAGTGTTTCAGACTGAAAAACGGGAGTGCCATCACCAAAAGCGAAGGAAAACGGCATTTCGGCCCCGATACACAGACTTGACTGCGCAAGCGTGCGGCACGCAGCCTTTTCTGCAGAAACTGCTTTTTCTAAAGGAAAACTTAAGAAGGAAGCTTAAGAATTGCCCTGGGAAGGAGCAATTTCCAGCCAGCTCCTCTGTGTGGGGCTGGTGGCTGTCACCTCTACAGGGACACACGAGCCACCGTGTGAGCTCCCATCCCTCTCCTCCAGCCCCGGCCGGTGCACAACCGACAGCACAGCATCACCGAAGCGCAGGAAAACCTCACCGGTGCCCCGTGTCTCGGCCCAAGGATGCTCCCGCCACGGGGCCAGCCCCAACGCCGCCCCAGCATCCCTGGATACAGCCCTGGAGTGGCAGGATGAGGCCCGGGAGAGCCGTGCTCTCCTCGCTGAAGGTATCCACGGTCCCTTATCTGTGACGGGTCCCATGCCCCGAGCTACAGGGAGCAGAGACAGCCCTCCAGCAGTAAACTAAACAGAGAGGTCATCATCCCTGGTTAATATTTGCTTCTTCTGCTGAGGACTGTATACTTTTTCATAGATCATTTACATCCAGCGAGCAGGCTGGTAATTAAATCCTGGTTGTTTGTTTGGAGTTTCTCCCTCTCGGGTCACGATGTCGACGTTTTCACTAGAGAAGATGTGTCCCTGAGGGAAATATCAATTGCCGCAGAGAAATTCCCTATAAAAATACGCTGAAAGTATCCTCCTTTGAAAAATAAAATATAGCGGCACTCTCGTGCCTTAAATTTACCCTTGCCACTGCCTCCTGCCGTCTTCCTTGTTTCTGCTTGCCTCCTCATTCCCTCCTTAAGATTTCTGCCCCTCTGGATGGAGGCAGATGGGGGTCCCTCCCTGGCTGTGGCTTTGTCCCCCTGCATTTTGGCTTGGGCTGTGGCTAAGAGAAATGCTGACCCAAACCACGTGGCCCCCTCTCTGCCCATATTGATTTCCCTCGTTGGGGCAGGAGGCAGGAGCTGGGGTGCCCTGGCTCGGCAGCAAAGAAACGCTGCCCCAGGGCATGGGCTGCTGGGGATGCCGGAGCAGCGATGCTCCGGAGATGCCTCCTGCAGCAGGCGGGTTAACGAAATGCCACAAACACCAAGGGGAATTTGGCCCGGCGGTTCAGTGTTTGCCGCTGGAGAGGAGCAGGCAGCCGGCAATACGGAAACGCAGCCGCCACCCCCCCCCGCCAGCCCTCCAGGAATGCACTAATTGGACTGATGAAGGCCAAACATACCACTTGTAATATATATAAATGGCTCATTAGGCAGAGAAATCGCAGCGCTGGGCTGAAGACACTGGGAACATGACATGGGGAGGAGACGCTCAGAGACAGGGAAGGGCATGAAACAGCCCCTGCCGAGCCGCCTTGCAGTTAGAGTGCACGCAAGAAGGCAACACCCAGATGAACGGGGGTTTTTTGCAAAATGACTGATGCTGCTGCTGCTGCTGACTGTTGGAAATGAGGCAGGGATGGGACAGCCCCAGCAGGAGCCTCCACCTAAGTCTCCTGGAGATCCTCTCCCCAACATGCATGCATCCTCTCCCTGATATAGGTTAAGGGTCCTTTTGTGTGCAAACATGCACCTGAATTTCCATGGGAACATACATGGCAGCCGTGCCATGCGGGAAAGGGAATGATGGCTGGTTTCCCCTGCTGTGGACTTGGCTTGGCGTCTGGAGACTGCCCCCCGCCGTGGGTTGCTGCACCCACATGCCCTATTTCTGGTCCAGGCCTCTTCCTTGGGGGGGGCTGGGCATGCAAGGAGAGCCCAGGCAGAATGCTGGGGTGCTGATGGAGCTGCTGGCTGGCTCCCATGCCTGGTCCTCCTTCCCCTGCACGGGGGGTGACTGCGGTCCCCAGTGGTGCAGTGGGTGGCTGGTGCCACCAGACTCCTCTGTGCAGAGCCAACAGGATAGGAAAGGCGTGCAGCAAAGCCCTGGGCTCTCCCTTCCTCCCAGCTGCCTCCCGGGATTTGAAGTGCTCCTCTTGGGACCCCACAGCCCCGGGGCATGGATTACCCCCTGGCTGAGGTCGGCCGACAGCACCAAAAGAAGATGCTCTTCTCCTGCCCCCGCAGTTCATGCCAAGCCCTGATTTGTGCTTTTTCCTCCTCCTTTGAGCAGAGGAAGGTGTACATGGGTCCCGTGCACCCTTCTTGCAGCCCCAGGCTGGGCATGCACTGCTCTGAACATAGCATCGAGCTCCTTTCCCGGCCCTGCATGGCCCCTGCCAGTGCCAGAGCACCGAGGGTGTCCCCAGGGACACTGCCGCCGAGTGCTCGGCACGGTGCAGCACGCAGCCCGCCCCATGCGAATCGCCCGCGGGAGGGGATGGCACACTGCGAGCCCAGGACGCTGCGTGAAAAGCTGATTTGCTGTGCACCCTAAACGCTGTGCCAAACCTCAGGGGGACGCAGCTCCGTCACATCGCAAATTTTTCACAATCCTCCTCCCCTCCCCGAGTGCTGCTTCCCGGGGTGGTGGCACTAGCTGATGCTGTGCCTGCAGCCCTGCCTCCCCAGCTTGGCCCATACCCCTGTTTTCCCCTCACCAGCCCCTTACCGGGGCCAGCAAAAACTGCCTCCTGTGCTTGGTTGAACCCCTGGCCACCCTCGAGCAAATTTATTTACAGCCACTGGTTTGGCCTGAGATGCCTGGCCAGCTCCTGGGCACCCACACATGGGGTTAATAGGAGTCCTGCCTGGGTGAGCACCCAATGGCACAGATCCTTCCTGGGGACACAAGTGTGAATAGCAGCTGCAGAAAAAGTGTCCCAAGTGCCACACGTGGGCAGAAGTCTGAATGCAACATGAAGAGCTGCATCTAAGGGAGACTTTGGTTGTGTCAGGGGAGATGGAACCCACTGGACCCACAAAGTGTCACGGACTCCTCTGCCCTCCTGCCCCCATGCACAGTTGGAGACACCCATCACAGATGTCCCCTGGGCTTGAAGAAGTCAAGGGAAAGCCCTGTGGCATATGCTGAAACCTGCCAGGTCTCATGCATGTGCCATCCTGAATCAGGACTCAGAGGTAGGGATTGGGGTGAAGAGATGTAACCCCACAAGGACCGTGAGCCAGCAAGGACTTGCCATGGGCTGACTGGGGGGAAATCCTCTCACCACAGGCCCCATCTTCACTTCAGTCAAGGAGCTGGTCCCAAGCTGGCTGCCAAGCCCTCAGGGGCTGATTTCATTCCAGGACTTGACCGAGCGATGTGCAAAACCTCATGGACAGGACCCCAGGCTCAGATCTCCCTAATAAGCTCAGGGATTTATTCGTGAAGGCCCCTCAGAAGTCAGGATCTCATCTCCCATCTCTGGCCCTCCACTGGGATTTCATCTCCCTGCCTCTGCCACAGTGCTCCTCAGTGACACCAGTCAAGTCACTTAACCTGATTTCCTGGTCACGGCCGTAGCTTTTGGGGTGCCCCGGGCCAGGGCTGAAGACTTGTGTGCAAAAGTGCTCAGTGCTGGGTGACCCCAGAAAGGAGCTGGGCAAACCATGTTGAGACCCCCTGCAAATGAGGAACCCCCAAATCAGCTCCCTGGGGACAGTGATGAGCCGAGGAGCACAGCGGGGGGCAGGAGCCGAAAGCCCAGCGTGGATGGCTGCTCCTTCCCCATCCCCCTGGACCTGGCAGGAGGCTGAGGGCGGCCATCCAAAACCCGGGGAGAGGCTGTCTCCGACGTGCTGGGGCCCGGAGCTCGGCTTCCCGAGGCAGCGTGTGGCTGGTGTTTCCTACCCGCATGGGGCTTCTTTGGGTGGGTATTTTGGATATCCTCCTGTCCTCCTTGCTCACTTTCTTACTGAAGTACCACTCCCCCTCTCTGCCATCCCCGTTTGCACAAACAAGCCTCCTGGCCTGTCAGTGTTTCTTTAGGAGCCATGTTCTTTTTATATATATACACACACGCCCGCATATATGTGTATGTATATAAATAAACAGCTATTGTTTTAATTAGCCATTGTTTCAGAGCTCTGGAAACTGTTCCCTTCTGAAGACCACCCCGAAGGCAGAGATCTGCGCGAGTTTACAGCTCGGCTCGCCGTGAGCTTGCCACTCAGGGTGACTTTCTACACCGCTCGAGAGCTTGGGCGCGTGGGCAGCCAAGGAGGTTGGAAAGCAAGGGCTGGGGCATGGCGGCTTTCTGCCTGTCCTGGGCTGGGTGGCCACCTTGCATTGGGGTTGTTCAGCCCCCATTTTGACCTCCTTCTTATGGCAGTCAAGATGATGAAGACCCTGATGGAGAGCCATGGTCAGAACAAACAAGAAGGTGTTTCTTCACACACACACAGAGAGGCGTATTACGTATAGGTTTAACCTGTGCAACTCTCTGCCACAGGATGCTGCAGAGATTCAAGTCACCCATGAGTTCAGAAAGCAATGGTACAAGTTCATGGAGGGGGAATCCGTTGAGAGTCATTGAACGCAAAGATACCACCTGTGGCTTTCTGAGCATCTTCAGCGGGACTGGCAGAGTATTACAGAGAAGCACCTATATGTGTTGGGTCTATAATTATGTTCCATAGCCATGCACTGTTGGCCTCTGTCAAAGAGCGGGCTGATGCTGTTTTTACATCTTGCACTGATGCAGACAGGGCTGGGCACACAGACCCAAGGAGGAAAATAGCCATGGAGTAATTTGCTGCTCTCCTTAACATTTTCTTAGCTGGTAGTTCAGCAGCATCAAGATTGCACCCCTACTCAGCAGAATAGCCTACGGATCTCCCGTAATCTATCCATTTTCAGCACTTTTGAAATGTAATTCTGTGGTGGAGGCTCCGCAAGCTGAGTTACAGCCCCAAGCAAATTTATACAGCTGAGATCTAAATCCCTGTGAAAAATATCGCCTTCTTATGGAAATCCAGCGGCAGGGAGAGCTATGGTGCCAAGTTGGCACCATGGCCAAATAACAGGGAGTCTTATGAAAAAGGAAAAATGAGCAGGGGGTGAAGGGCGGGAGGAGGGGTAAAGCTTGGAATGGGGAAAGTTTCCAAGAAATCCGCTCCTTGAGCTTATTGGGTTTTTAAAGCAATATATCTCTATATATGTCCCTGGCCCTTGTGCTTGGAGAAGATCCAGGAGAAGCAGAAAGAACTAATCAAACCTCAATGAGAGCTGTTAGTAGCAGAATGAGTGCCAACACAAAGGGGAAATTAAAGCAGTGAACAACAGATCCTAGAGGAAAAAAAACCACAAATGTTTGCTTTGCTTTCTTAGGGCAAGAATAAAATAATAATTTCAATTAGCTGGCAGCTAGCACCAGGGCTGAGTTCTGCTGTTCCAGACCTGGGTGCAACCTCCACCTGCCTCTGTGCGGAGGGGCAGGGTGAGGCTTGTGCCTGGTGGTGGGGTAAGGCATGTTCAGCCAGGCAAACTAGAAAGCACCTGCTTGCTACTGCTGGTCTGCTAGAAAGCACCAAACCCGACCAAGTTCAAAGATAGGGAGAACCCAGCCTCCTGGATGTGAAGGAGAGCCCTGCTTGGAGAGACCTGTGGTGCAAGAGGCAAGGATGCTCTGTGGCACTGCAGTGTGTGGCCCACCGCAGTTTCTGATGGGTTACTGCCCGGCAATGAAGCAGACTGAAATCTTTTGTGGTTTTGGCTGTGACAGCTCCCTGGGAACCTCCATAGCTTGTTTGTGCTGCAGGTATTTGCTAGCAGTGGCCCTGAAATTTTATCTCAGATGTGAAATGGGTTTGCATTGAACCCAGGGGAGCCTTTGGGTCTGTGCCCTGCGGCTTGGGGGAGGCTCTGCTTGCAGACCCTAACTTGAGCCTCAAGCTCAGGTCTAACCTTTCCCTTTTGTTTCCCTGAGGGCTGGACAGGGTGTCCCAAGAGCCTGCAAGCCACAGCCAGGGATCCAGGCTGGCTGCAAGGTGCACCCATGGCCATGGTCTGGCAAAGGGTGCCCAGCTCAGGGGTCCTCCTTGTGTGCGGCTGGCATCAGAGTGGCACTGGGGGTTTTGCCACAAGGGTTTCATCAGCCCCTAGGTGTGTAAATCTCATTGGGTCCAATGAGAATTAGGTGCCCAAATACTTTCAGAAATCTGGTCCTCTGTGGGTAAGCTCTGGTGTCCCACTCACCGTTAGACCAACGGATGTTGTCAGCTTACCTGTGCTCCCCCCATTGTCCACTGGACTGACAACTCCTGTGCCCAATAAATGGGGAAAAACATTCCCCAAATGGGGAAAAGCTTGTTCCCAGCTTTTCCAGCCCTACCCTCTCTCAGCTGGCCAAACAGGCCTGCTGTCTACCCCACCATCTGCCCCGTGATATCACAGCTCACCTTCACATAGTCGTATTCACAGAGGTAGGATGACTCCAAGTCAAAATGCATGAAGTACAGCTTGATTTTAAATCCGTCAGGCACAGAGATGTTCCACGTCACTTCCGAGTCGCTCGGATAGGAATCGGGGAAGTTGGGAGACTGGATCTCCCCAAACATGTCTGTCAGCTCGACTGCATCCGCCAGGCAGAGCAGGAAGGCACAAAAGGACCAGGTCAGGGGGTACCTGGAAAACACATGTGAGGAGATGAAATGAGACTCTGGCAATGCCAAAACCTGTTGAGGCTCAGTCTCTTTTCCCAAGTGGGTCGTGTAAGGTGGGAGAGGAGGTACAGCACCGTGTCACCATGAGCAAACCCCCTGCCAAGCCGCGGGGAGGTGGAGGTGAGGGTGGGAGCTGCACGTGGCTCCCAGGAGGGGAAAGCTCCTTTGAAAGGTGGGTGACGCAGGTGCCACGCGCGATGCAAAGGCACCTCCACAGCTCCCAGCCAGCTCCGGGTGCCGTCAGGAGCTCGGTGTTTCTCACGCTTCTGGGAGCAGCAGCCGCTGGCAACACGTCCTTTAACTAATGGGGCTCTGATGGGCAAATATTCATTTAATGGAAGAATAAACATAAGGACGCTTAATAAAATAATGATGCTTTCTAAATAGGTTTAATGAAAGCATCATGGCAATAACTGCTAAGTATCATTATTATTATTACTGCTTAGCCTCATCCTGCCAAATTGCGATTGTTGACTCTCAATAAACAGCACACGACTTTGCAGCTGGGCAAGGATGGACCGGGGCCCCAGCAGTGTAGCCCAGCATGTTACTCTCCACTATTTTCTGTTTTTCTCTCTTCTCTCCTCTCCTCTCCTCTCCTCTCCTCTCCTCTCCTCTCCTCTTCTCTTCTCTTCTCTTCTCTTCTCTTCTCTTCTCTTCTCTTCTCTTCTCTTCTCTTCTCTTCTCTTCTCTTCTCTTCTCTTCTCTTCTCTTCTCTTCTCTTCTCTCTCTTCTCTCCTCTTCTCTTCTCTTCTCTTCTCTTCTCTTCTCTTCTCTTCTCTTCTCTTCTCTTCTCTTCTCTTCTCTTCTCTTCTCTTCTCTTCTCTTCTCTTCTCTCTTCTCTTCTCTTCTCTTTCTCTTCTCTTCTCTTCTCTTCTCTTCTCTCTTCTCTTCTCTTCTCTTCTCTTCTCTTCTCTTCTCTTCTCTTCTCTTCTCTTCTCTTCTCTTCTCTTCTCTTTTCTCCTCTCTTCTGTCTTCTCGTCTCTTCTCCGCTCCTTTTCTTCTTCCTTCTTATTTTCCTTTCCTTTCCTTTCCTTTCCTTTCCTTTCCTTTCCTTTCCTTTCCTTTCCTTTCCTTTCCTTTCCTTTCCTTTCCTTTCCTTTCCTTTCCTTTCCTTTCCTTTCCTTTCCTTTCCTTTCCTTTCCTTTCCTTTCCTTTCCTTTCCTTTCCTTTCCTTTCCTTTCCTTTCCTTTCCTTTCCTTTCCTGCCCTGCCCTGCCCTGCCCTGCCCTGCCCTGCCCTGCCCTGCCCTGCCCTGCCCTGCCCTGCCCATCACTTTTTGCTCTCTTTTCCTTTTGCTTTTTTTTCCTTTCTTCTTTTTCTCTTCAATTCTTCGGGTACCGCTCACCCCAGATGGAGAAGCACACAGAGGTTGAGATCCTTAGAGATCTTTTGTCATCAAACTCAGCTTTTAAAAAAATCTCAGCCTAAAGGGTTTGTCCCAACTTGTTACCAACTTGTTTGTCCCAGAGGAGGGCAGAGAGGACAGGTAAATCAGTGGCAGTCCAGCTGACCTTCCACCAGCCTCAAGCTCCATTTAGGGACGAAAGTGAGCATAAACTGAGTATTTCTCTGTGCAAGGGGAGAACACCACCTGTGCTGGAGGTGCAAACACAAAAGCCTGTGCCATTGCATGGGACCCAGAAAGAGGAGCAGACCTCAGGCTCTTTACATCCAGTGGAGTGCACAAAGGAAAAGAAACATGCAGGAAATTAGAGCCATTAGAGGCAAAAATTTCCGCTTTCTAAAATAGGTACTAAGGCCTGGCAAAGGCTTGTAGGTGTGTATTACAGGCGCTGGAACTACTCTCATGTACACGTACACCCGGTTTCAAAATCAGGGCTTGATTTAGGTCTGCTGGTGAGGAAATTGAAGCTATATAAGTGGATTATTTTTAACCTGTCTGTGCTCTTTCAAAACCAGGGCAGTAGATTTCTGGGGCTCATTTGTGTAGTGCCATCACTTTTCCCAGTTCTTCATTACAAAGCAAAGTTAATGGGAGCTGAGAAATTTGGATCGATTTTTCTTTCAAGCAGAGTGAGGTTGAACATGCCTTTTTCTGACAGCTTGTCTGAAACCACAAAAATGTGTGAAGGGAAAATCTGTTTCTCCGCTGGTCAGAGTACATGCACGGGGCTGGATGCTCAGCTGGTGTAAATGGGCATCACCGCCTTGACTTGAATGGGCCGTTTGCCGGTGCAACTCTTTGCTTTCCCTTTAAACAGGGGAGGCAAAACAACATCAAACTTCTTTTCCATGCCAGGAAAGTCTTAACCTCACGTAAAAGTGATAAACGACTGTGGCGTGCGCAGAAACCTGCAGCCCATGCAGCACGTCCAGCCTCGCTCGCACCTTTCGCCCATGGACCATGGCAGAGCGGTACGCCCGGGCTGCATGCCCGTCACCCGAGTTTCCCTTTGGCTCTGCCGGGATGCCGGCACGCAAGCCGGGCTGCAGCACGAAGCTGAGGCATGAGCAACGCCTCGTTCACTGGCAGATGGGGAAACTGAAGCTACCGTCATCAGAGAGAACGGCCCCCCTGCCCGGCCGTGCCCCGAGACCACAGTGTGCGGGACCCCAGGGTCAGCCCGTCGCGGAGGTACTCACCTCATTTTGCTGCCGGGAGGGTTTGCCGGTGGGTTTGGCGTGGAAGATTGCCGGTTGGTTTGCGGGGGACGTCTTTGCCTCCTTCCAAACGCTCCGCCGTCCGCCTTATCTCTGTCCGGAGATTTGCGAGCGTGTGCGCGCCTATGTGTGTGTGCGTCTGGAGTTGTCTGGCATTTTCCATGCAGGTCACGCCTTCCCCTGCCTGCAACCGTTCCCCACATCCCCACAGGCACGCAGGCAGACCTGCCTGCATTGGAGCCGTCCTCCCCGCCGCCGCCCGCCCGCCGCTCCCTCCTCTCCCGCCGCGGGGCTGCCCGTGCGCTCCAGCAAAAGCCGCGGCATTCAGCGAAGTTTTTGTCTTCCCTAATCTCCAGAGTTTTGTGTGTGTGTGTGTGCCCATGCACATTGTGTTTTCTCTCTTTTTTTTTTTCCCCCTACAGCCTGCTTTGCCAGATGGCTAACATTTGCCTCTCAATAGGGTCGGAGGCTCCAGCAAAAACAGAAGGCAAGAACGTGTGAAAAAAAACCTGTGCGGGGATAAATAGCTTTAGTGGTGGTGCTGCAGCTGGGAACGGCGCTCGGGACTTGCTTTTGGCTTCTCCGCTCAGTGCTGCGCAGCGTTTGGGATGGGAATCTGGTTTCCAAGAAACTTTTGAGTTGTGACAGTCCGAATAAAATCAAGACCTAGTTTGCAGCCTCCTGCAGAACTGAGGAATTGCTGGGTTCAGCATTTTGTCCTAGGGCAAAAGAGCAGCTTTAGCTGCGGACTCTGCTCAGGAGTGAGAACTTTAAACACTGAAGTTCCAGGTTTTGAGCCTGATTCCCTCCTGTCGAGGAAACAGGTAAAACATGAACACTCCCTACTAAGCCACAGGAGATTCATTCCCTTCCCCGTGCCAGGCACAAACCAACCCAAACCCCTCTTGTCTGCATAGCTAAGCGGGAAGAAGATCTATTTGGGCTGCAAACAAGGGAACAGCCCGTAGGAAGTCAAAGGATGCGAATCCAGAAATGACACCCTTGGAGACATGAAGAGCAAAACTTTAATAGCTGTTTACCAACTTCAGCTTGAGTTGGTTAATGTAAACCCTGCAGACATCCACTGGCAGGCACGGATACATATGCGGCGTGTTAAAAGGCACAAACAAGAGAGGGAAGAGGCAGGGAAACAGGGATGTGTTGGCACCACTCCTGGAGCAGCAGCTCCCAGCCCTCCCCAGACTCCCCAGCTCGCTGATGTCAGGCTGCGGCGCCGCCGTTAAAGGGGCGACGTTGACTCCAGCCTCTGCGGCGGCTGCAGCCCCTTCAGCCATCCCGGAGAAGCTGGGAGGGAAGGGGATAGAGTGAAGAAAATAGCGTTTTCCTCATTTTCCATTTCTTGTCTTTGTGCTCCGGGGGGTGACGGTTCCCGTGCAGAAGCCACTTCTCTTGCTCCTGTGGGTCTCTGGTTCTGTGCTGGGGAAGAAATGGTACCTCGGAGACTCAGTCAAGTAAAATAGAAAAATATGAGTGGAAAAGCACTAGGGAAATAGCAGAAAGGCTCTGGTCAAAGGGAAGATCTCAGTCTGCCATTATTTGTAGCTCTATTTGGGAAGTTTTAACAGCTCATCACTGTACAGACACGAGCTCTCACTCATGTTAACACACCCAGGCAAGCTGATCAAACTAATTAATATGTAAGCAATGTGTCAAATGCAAGGCTTTATTTTTGCAGGCAAGTGTGGTCTTGTCTGAGCCCTGAATACATTGTGATCTATTTTTTCCCTGCCTGTTCTGCAGGGTGGGTCCTTCATACACTCATTTTTCCATCACGACAGCTTTCTATAGCTTTTTGGAACAGCTCCTCTAATTCAGGAGGAGTTTTAATTCTGAAGTGACATTTTCTTTGCCTGCTGATGCCTCTTTCAAGCCAGATCACCGAGGGTCAAAGTCTGTGTTTACACTGCGAGGCTGGACTGGGACACGTGAAGCAGCAACAGAAGCTCCGCATGTTTTCGGCCCATGTTGCTGGGCGTAGCATGGACTTAAAGCATCCATGCTGACCCTGTAGGCTCTGGAGGGCAGGAGAGGATGCCCAAGAGGCATCACTGTAGATCCCATCAGAAGCCCTCTGAGCTGATTTCCCTGCCAGACTGCCATATTCTGGGGGTTTTCCTTGCCCCAGTGCTTGTCCCCATCCACCAGCCTCCCAAACCCCTTGGTGTGCAGAATCATAGCTCCCTGCAGGCTCACGCTGACCAACTCAGAAATCAGGGTTTTTCTGGCCAAATCTGACCTGAGACAGTGTGGGCTCCTAAAGAAAGTTGGGAGGCAGTGGCTGAATGGCCACAGCCTCATTGCTGCTGTCCCCAAGTGTCTAAAGCTATCTGCAGCCTCATGCATCCCCATTCCCTCCTGCTCCAAACCCCAGCCCCAACACCCGCAGTGTCCCAGACCTCTGCTAAGTGGCTCAGGACTCCAAACCAGTCCTATTGGAGCTCTAATTAGCTGGCCTGGGTAATTGCATTGCCTCCCTCGGTTACAGCAGATCAGCCCTGATGGACTCTGCACCCCACTGCTGCCGTGGGTCTGGGGTTGCCGTGCCGGGCTCTTCCCACTAAGCCATGGTGCCACCTGGCAGCAGTGTGGGCTTGGCACTCCAGGTTGTCCCCAGCCTCTGTAGCAATATAAACCCTGTGCTGCAGAGTCTGCCGGTGGGGAGACAGACAGGGGCCTGCAAAAGGAAGATGGTGGAGAATCTGCTCCGGCTGCAATGCCTTCTCCAGTGTTATTCCCAGCTGTCCCAGAATAGGGTCCACTGTGGCCAGGCCTGGTCATTCACACGGCTGTGTGAAGTGTCCACCAAGAGTAAAGGCAAAAAAAGGTCACTGAGAGGAGGATCTGGTGCTGGCCAGGCAGGGTGCCGGGCAAGGGTCACCTTGTCTCAGGTACGCTGTTACCTGCTCTTTACCTAAAACATCCAGCTAACACATAGCTATCTCAGTGATGCCAGGGGTGTTGAGTCTTGTCCCCACCTTACTGGGGACGTGCAAAAATGTTATCTGAGGCCTCACCATGCAGTAATAGGAGAGGGCATGCTAAGTCTTTAATGGTGAGTGTTTTCTTCCCCAAGGGCAGATGGGACAGTGGAGTCAGACTGTGACAAACCAGCAGACAGACTTGGACCTGCTTTCTCACCATATGTCTCCCATACTTGAGGAGGTCATCCCTGGAGTTACTTCTGCATGTCCATGATGCTCGCCAAGGAGTGAGCTCAGCAGTGTTATCCAAAGCATTTCTTTAATGCTGGGGTCAAATTCACCTCCTGGAAATAATACCCCTACACTCAGTGGAGACAGACAGGGAAAAAACAGCTGTGAGGCATAAATGTGGACCTGCAGGAATAAGACTGTGGGATGAATCCACAGCTGGTGTAAATGATCATACACTGAGCACCAGTGTCCGGCAAGAGCTTGTGGCCCTGCTGCCCCCTGGGGCAGGCCAGCGTAGCCCACACCACAGCCTCTCTCAGGCCCTGTATTGGGCACATTGCAACATGTGCACAGCTCCTTGGCATGATGTATGTGATGGGGACAAAAGTTATGGCAGACCCTGTAACATCTCTCCAGCTCTCCTCCGCCCTGGATGCTGGAGGAGACCCTGTCCTCCAGGAGATGTGAGCTCTGCTCCTGGCATCTCTCCTCCATCCTCCAGGAGATGCAAGCTCTGCTCCTGGCATCTCTCCTCCGGTTCAGATGTGTTCCTGGAGCCCCCTCGTGGCTCTTACCACTGATGAGGTCCCACCAAAGCCATCCTTGGGGGGCTGCTGGTGGGGCCCACAGCACCCTGCTGCAGGTTGTCTTTGCAGCCCCAGTGCTAGGGAGGCAGCAAGACCCACCTTGGGGTTGTCTTTGGGGGACAGAACATGGAGGTGACAACAGAGACACTCAGGAAACTGAACAGGGCTGATAGTCCCATTGCAAATCCACCTCCCTGCTTTGTGAGTTTGGGATCAGACAAATCCTTCAGAGGCTTTGCTGTCCCCTGCCCTTGGAGTCTGCTGCACGGTGCGCTGTGACGGTCCCAGGCAGAGGTGGCCCAGACCGGGAGAGATGGAGAGGGAGGATGTATGGGCATGGGAAAAGGGGGACATATGGCAATGGAGAAAAGAAAGTGCATAGAGATGGGGAAAGGAGGCTACACAGAGGTGGGAAAAGGAGGCTGTAGGGTGATGGGAAAGGGAGGCTCTGCGGAGAAGAGGGCAGAGCAGCTTAGAGGCAGCGTGCCCGGAGGCTGTGAGCAGGGGAAGGCTTGCTGCCCGGGAGGTGGGGACGTCCGTCTGTCCCACGGGGCCCCGCGTGCCACTAGATGGCACTTGAGTCTCTGCTTGGGGAGGTTGGCGGGGACAGCGGCCCGAGCGCGGTGCGACACGGGGGTCCCCGGGGACGCCGGGGCAGCTCGGGGACCGCTGGGCCTCCGGGGGGCTTTCAGAACTGCTCCTTGCAGGCAGCTCTCACGGGTAATTCTGCCAGATGGGCTGGATAAGGAGAAATTTTAGAGGTGGGATGGCTTTTTGGGACAGATGAGTTGCACCCAGCTTTCCCTCCCTGCCCCTGGGCCACGCTGGCCTCCTCTGGCATTTGCCCTGCGGTAAGGCTCATGCCACAGCCCTTTGCAGAGGTAACTTGCTGAGGTAGGACCAGCATCGACTAGAAGGTACCTAAAAAAAAAAAATCTAATGCACTATCAGCACAGCCCAGTGGCTATTTGCAATAAATCGATGCTTCATTTGGCTGCAAGAGAAAATCAGATCCATAATGTTGTGGATGGAAATATTGAGCCCTCTTTTTCCCCTTTTCGGCCCCATCCTCTGGCCCTACATGCATATGGTGAGACACAGGTCACGGGATGCACCCTGACTGTCAGAGCACCTTCATAAGTGATACGAGATGATCTGGATTGTTTCAGCAACCTGGCATTCCCTCCTCTGCTGAGCCTGGAGGATGCTTGGGGGAGCCCAAAAAGGTGCACAGAGGAAAAAAAGCATATAACACTGAAACAAAACCAGAGAAATCAGGATGTTGTGTCATATATTGGTCCAGTCAACTATATCTTCTCCTATTGCTGGGTCCCAGCCACTGCATCACTGGTACCTGACAGCTCCCAGAGCTGTGATTTTGTGCTGGTATTTAACTATGTGTACTGGCCCTGACTTCGATGGGTATTTTGGCATTGCTCACCTTTGTATTTCGCTGGAAGGGAAGCCCCTAAATGCTTTTGAAAGTGTGAGATTTGAGGTGCTGAAGCATCATCCACCGTGATGGGATACAGGCTTGGCTGTGCCTACACCACTGTTGAAGGACAGGCACAAGATTTGTGAAGGGTTTAGGCATTTAGTACCCACGGAAGCAGGCAGCAGAGCATCCCGTGTACACCTTTGAGAGAAAAAGACCTCTGAAACTTTTTTGGAGCAGTCCAGAGGAAAGTTGGGGCAGCGACAGGCTTTGAAGCCTACGGTCCTGCCTCACAGCCTGATGCCCCACACCCTCCCCAGTGCAGGGGAGGTCTTGGCATGGGAAGGGGTCTGCTTTCCATCCCCAAGTGCCCAGACCCAGCACCCTTTTACTTGTCCAAGCCCTTTTCGTGGTGGCAAGTAGATCACTGGGGAGCTCTGGACCCTATAAGGGTCCAACCATGGTCAATCCCTCTCCGTGCAAACCAGTGTCCTTTTAAAAGGCAGTGCGCAGTTGTAATGCTTTCAGACAAGCCCAAATTGCTGTGATTTCCCCCTGACCGAGCGGCCGTGAAATTGCAGCGGGGGCAGAGCGTGATGTGACTGAAGTGATTACGCGGGTGGCAGGGGATGATAGCAAATCCGTGGCGTTGGAGGGGACTGCACGCTGTGCCATGCTCCTGAGCACAGATAACGTGAGCCGGCTGAGCTCTATCAACAGTTTGTTTGCAGGACCTTGCTTCCCTGGGCAAAAAAAAAGAAAGACCCAGAAAAATCTCAGAGCATTGTTTCCTTCTCTTTTTTAATTTCCAGAAGTTTGGCCTGGCTGAAGCTGGTGGGTGTTGAACCACGATGTGAGTCATTGCTGGCCCTGATAGCACCAGCCCCTGCTCACACGCCCAGGGTTCACTGTGATTCCTGTAGCTCGTAGCTCCCAGCATTTGCGTCTGCAGCCCCTGTTCTGGGTGCATAACTCTCTGCCCTAAATGCAGCCTCCTTCTCTTGGGAAGCCTGAGGAACCCAAAGCTTTCTGCCACCAGAGGAGATGGATGCCCATTTTCCCTTGGGCCCAGTAGACCCTTCAAAGCTTCCCCAAGGGGAAGACCTCTCCCCTGGGTTACAGCAATCATTTCTAGACATGGTGATGGTGAGGCTGTGGTGGATAGGGAAGCCTGCAGATCTTTGCTAGCTGCAGTGATGAACGATCCTGTCCCAGCAGGTGATGCATTGGGTCCACCTAAGCTGGGGTCTGGAATATGGTGGCACCAGGTAGGATGGTGACCAGGGAGCAATTTACTATGAGTGATGGCTCCTGGTGGTGCCATTTGGTCCTCGGTGGAGCTGGGGTGGGCAGGCAATTTGCTGTGTGTCACTGGGGCTCTGTGCCCACGTGTGCCATGACCAATGCATATTTATGCTTCAGGCCCCTGTCTGTGTCCTTGGTAGGAAATATTTTCAAGGCTGGTGGTGTTGTCCCCTCGATGTTGGCTACCTCAAGCAACATGGCCTGGAAAGAAAAAGACCCAAGGAAGGTCTGGTATATGGAGAAAGACCACTGTGACATCCAGCACTTCTGGACTTGGAGAGTCCAAAACGGATGGCAGACCCCTGGCTCTGGACTGGTTCAGCAATGAGGCAGATCATCCTATACAGGCACCAGTGCCAAGTGACTCATTTGCACTTAGCCAGAAGTGGAAACATCCCCTGCTGCTGCCAGCATGGAAAGCCACATGTTTGCAGGGCCTTTCAGTCGCTCCAGGAATCATCCCTCCTGCTTCTGACATGTGGCCACCTCTGGGGGTGGGACATGGCGGCTGAGCTGCTAAGACTGGAAGGTAATACAGATGTATGGGGAGGGGGTGGCAAGAAGAAGGTGTCTCAGACAAGTCCTTCGACTGTTGATGCTAGTGTACACTCTGTTACTGGTCCCCACGGCCACAGCTGGATGTGTGCCTCACCTGAGAAGCCACACCTCACACAGAGTGTGGTATCCATGGTGGGGGCCCAATGTCCCCTACCTCAATTTCTCACAATGAAGATGACTGTCAAGGCACGTGAGATGCTCTGGCGTTGGAAGGGCTGAGCCATTAGTCGTAATGGCAATACAAACATTGAAGTCAATGCTCCGCTAACTGATAAATATGCTTCCCAGAGCTGCTGCCTTTAATGTGGCCAGCTGAAGGGCCAGCTGTCCCAGCCCTCTGAGCACCCTCATCCAGGGAAGGTCTGGACATTTAACCCTTCCACGGACCATCCCTTGGAGCAGCAATATGAAGACTGGAAACTCATGGCAATGCACAGACAGAGGGGTAGGAGAGGACTCGGCGAAGGAGGGATGCGGAGAGAGGACTGCAAGCTGTTTGCCTGCCTCTGTGCATTACTCCAAAGCAGCCCGGGAGCAGTCATTCTTCATGTGGGCTGCGTGGGTCTCGCTGTGGAGTATTATCAACAAACACCAGCTCTGCTCTCATTAACAACCTGTTAATCATCCGCCGCCTGTCGTTAGGAGATGTACAGAGACCTCGCGAATGGCAGGCAATCCACAACATGTTCTGTAGGCTGGAGGGGAAATATAGCTTATAGATCACATAGCTGGAGACAGGAGTGCTGGGTGGATTTTAACAACCCACCTGCATTTATAAGACCCAGCAATGGGCCATTAGTTATCTTCAAAATCTGCTGTGGCTTGTGTTTTTGCACACAATCACATTTACAATGTCATTCAAGTCACGTTTCGGTTCTTACTCATGCCCCAACCAACCCCTCCAAGACACAAAAACTCAGCTGACGATGAGGTTTGGGAGAAACAGAAGATTGTTAGTCCTGAGGGCAGCAGCGGGCAGAGAGGGATGGTGCCCTGGGCTGTATTTGTGGAGAGCAATTTCTGCATTATTCATTCATGAGTGAGCTCTTTGGGGGTGTATCTGAGCACAAAAATTGATACCAAATATTTCTAGCATCACAAAATGATTTTCACAGAGGTGATTTCACCCGCTGTCAGGATGCGGCCACTCGTGGGGCAGAGTACAGGTACCAAGAGCACATTACAAGTGCAGAAATGAAACGGGGGCAGGCTGGTGCGGGGAGAAGTCTGAGGCCAGCGCCTGTCTGAGACACCATCAGGCAGTGACCCAGACACACATTTGCCCTTGCTTACAGATAGAAGAAATTTAAACATCAGTTTTATACCTCAGACAAAGCTCTGCAGCCTCGGGGCATGGCTCAGGACTGTGCTCCCATCGCAGAGCAGGGTGCTGAGGGTGACTGGAAACGGAGGGTTAATGCTGCTCACTGGTCTAACTCAGGTGCACTGGATTTGCCTGGGGACCAGTTAGAGGGAGCCTGGAAATTGCATAAATAGCTGCAGAGCAGCTGGGGGCTGTGTTGTTATACTGAGCCTTGGGAGGGCTTTCTTTCTCCATGATCCCTGTGCTCTTTCTCCCTCCTCTGCTGTTTCCATTGGCACCAGGCTCAGGGCATGCAGGAGCGTGAGTAGCAGCTCAGAAAGCTGAGGGATGCTTTCTGGGTGAGATGGGGTGTGCCTGGTCCTTAGGAAAGCCTGGTGGTGTGGGTGGGGACACCTGTGACCTCCTGCAGGAGAAGGATGTAGGCTTGTCTTGCCACGGAGGATTTTCTTGCAAGCCAGCTATGTCCATTTTCTCCTTAATGGTATCTTTATAATGCTTGTGAGGGCTGAACTGGGATATGCAAACCTTTGCTCAGCTCCCAGTCTGGGCTCCCTGGGGAAAGCTGGTCTGTGATGACTGGAGGCTGGAGGGTGCAATGTGCAGGGGATGAGCTGTATCTATAGCCAGTGTAGGTGGGTGAAGATGCTGTGTGCTACCATGCTATAAACAGTGATAAAGATACCAAACCCACACAAACAGGTCACTGATGAGACTCCAGCACCATTAACAAGAGACTGAAGGACCATCCAGCCTCGTTGCTTGCAGTAGCTGCTAGCAGTGAGCTATGCTTCATGTCTCATCAATGCTGGGGGAGCACTGGAGAAGAGAAGCAAAACTGGGAACTGGGGGTGGAGGGGGAGAAGGTGGACAGCAAATGTGACTTAGATCTATTTCCCAGTGAGAAAATCTTGAACATGTTACAGGACTGAGGGGATGGCTCACTCAGCAGGTTTTGGGTCACCCATGGCAGCACTGGAGCACGATGGACTATTGGTGTAGTCAATAAGAGCATCCACTTTGAACTGTACATCTACACCAAACACTTGTGCGTGAGTACTGTGAGCAAAGATGAGATGAGTCCCAGCTCCTGGACCACTTAGTGCTGGAGCTGTCAACCTAGGAATGTCCTGTACCTTCCTCTGAAGCAACTAACTTTGGGGACAGGGTGATGAGGAAGGACATGGCATGGGGTGGCTGCTGATTGCAGCCTGTCCCAGCTGCTTTGTGCCAAGGTCATTACTGTTTGTGAGTTGTTTGTTTGTTTTGTTTTTTTTTTTTCCCCTAGCTGTGTAATTTCATTTATAAAATGCTGGAGTGCCAGCCGGGATCGAGTCCTGCCTTTCATTTTCTGTTTCTGCTTAAATGAATATTGATGTAGTGTTTATCTTTCTTTAATATTCATGATGATAAAGGACTTGGAGCCATTCACTTTTAATTACACCCTTCTATGAGAAACAGTCTAGTGTAATTAGAGAGCTTCCAGTGCATGGAAGAAAACAAACAAACTTTTTGCCTCCCCTTCCAGAAGTGCCAAGTGAGGTTCCCAGGGGTATTCCCTTTCCCTCTGCTGTGGTGGCCTGGAAGCAGGGACTTCTGTGCAGGACTGCCCTGGGCTGTGCCACCTCTTTGCTATGCTGTTAAGGAACTTGAGTCCACAAAACTTGACCATTTGCAGCCCTCCAAAGTGGGGCAGTGGCCTGGAGGGGGGGGAGGAGGCAAATGCACAGCTCCAGCGGATGGGGGTAGGTGGCTTGGAAGGGAAGGCAAAGCAGTTGGGTTTCCCAGGTTGGGGGTTGTGAGATGGGATTTCTATTTCTGCCCTTGCAGCAGCCTCCCTGTGTGACCAGAAACAAGTCACTGTCTCTCCATGCCTCAGTTTCCCCAGCAATGAGGAGGGATGGGACGACTTGCGCTTCCTGCCCTTCCTTTTGACTGGACACGGTCTTCCTGCTGTTGTGCAGCTCAGCGTCTCTCTGTTCTCCTGCAGCAGTAATTAGCTGTTTAAATCAAATCTGGCAAAATGATCACGGAGTAATGCCTTGATGGCAAGGCAATGACCAGCTCTCCTTTTTAGCACTCAGACAGCATTGCTTCTCCCTCCCCTAACATTACCCATGAGCAAATTGTTATATTGAGCTGTGCAAATTGCCCAGGAGCTTCTGCTGGGAGCCTGAACTTTTTCTGACACATAAAACCAATCTCTCTGAGCATGCCTGGTGATCAAACCCGGTCTGGTGAGGAGATGAGCTCTCCCCTATCAGCATCTCTTTTGGCAGCTGGGGCAGTGGTGGCTTCTGCTCTTTGTGTGGTTGGTGACAGGAGGCATCCTGGGGACTTCCCGTGGACTATAACAACTCTCCTGCTGTCTCCAAGCTGGGTTTTCACAAGTCTTTGAAAATCAGAGCCCTTAAGAGTTAGATGTCAGCACCTTACGTGGAAACATCCCATGTTACAACTCTGTCTTTTTGGAGACTCCTATGCCAAACAACTTTCTGTTCTTGAGCTGCCTTTTGATGAGCAATTGGACATTATTGGTCACATCGTGCTCAAACAGCTGAGTGCTACGTGGGGCTTTCTCACATTTAGTGGTTGTTTTCAGCACCAATGTCCTTTGGCTGAGACAACACCTTAACGATGCTCTTTCAATGTCCCTGTTCTGTTGTGTGCAGGTAGGGCTGAGTGGTGCAACAGGCTGATCATTTTCATCTTGTAAAATATACATAATTCTATTTTACATAGGGGATAATCATTGCAGAACTGACTTTTTTTTTATCCTTTTCCTGCTATAATTATTATCCTCCTGCTGATGCCTGCGCTGATGTCTGTGCATGATGAAACGAGTGAAAATTTAAACTGCCCTGGGTGATGGGACAGAGACCTTGCTGAAAAATTTAAATGTCTCCTATCCAGAGGAGGCTGGCCCATAAATAAAGGATGAAGTCCTCACTGCAGGAGGGGGAGAGCTAGTGCAGCTCCAGACTTAACGCCTTCCTGCCCACCTCCAGCCATGCCTAGAGCTGTGGTTCTTCTCCGTGCTGGAGTCTGGGAGTGTGAGGGAGCCCCAGGGTGTCAGGGGCTGGATACCAAGGGCTAGGAGACTTGCCTGGGTCATTCTGTCAGAAGAAGAAAGCCTTGAAATTAGGAATAAATTGAAAGAAACTGCCCTGAGTTTCAGTGTTGATGAAATGTTGATCCATTTAGCCTAAGAGCTAAAGCCACTGGTACCTGGAGCAGAGAGGCTTAGCTAGAGCAGAAGTGATAGGCCTGTTACCTCATTGGAAAATGAGGAATACAAGTAATTAATCTCCTTGCAACATGGTGGGGAAACTGGGGGGGAAAAAGATTATAACATGCTTTGACCACTAATGTGAATAAACCACTATCCCTAAAAGAGCAGTGATTTTTAGTTTTCTGGTGGAGGACTGTGGTTTTTATTCCCACATCTTTGGAGGTATTTTACAGTCGTCTTTTGCAGATCAGCCCAGACAGTCACAGATGAAATGACAGTTTGGTGAAAAATCTCTCCCAGTAGTAAGTTGCTATTTCTGTCCGTTCTGACTGTGCAGCTGAGTTCACCGTGGAGCACAGGGTTAGAGACCTATGGCACCGTCAGCTCTGACTCCCTCCTGTCACATGTACAAAATCATATAAGTTTTAGGGATCCCTCCTCCATCTTCTGCTGCCGGCAAGGGCTTGTCTAGCATGCAAGCATGAGGCTCAGCCTCCCCCGGACCCTTGCCCTCAGTCCACACTGATTTAAGCAGTTGCATGGAGGAGGAAATTGTGTGGGATGGACCAGTGTTTTGGGAGGAGGCAGTGCCACTTCTTGTTTCCCAGGTGGTAATTTGCCCTCATTTTCCAGCTTCATGTCCCAGGAATGAGACAAGGAGCTTGGGTCCCTGTCCCTCACCCCAGCCCCAGGCACCTTGAGCCAATTGCCCCATTTCAGCCAAAGCTGTCACGGGGCAGAGTCTCAAAGATGTTAAGTTCCTCTTCGGTTCAATGTAAGGGGGAGGAGAAAGACCCAAATTGATGTCTCCAAGGGGAGAACTCACCAGCATCAGACATGAGAATCCACTTGGGAAAGTCCTTGAAAAGCCACCTTGGTGGACTCTGCCCATGGAAGAATGAGCGTGAACACGTGGGATGCAGATGGAGGCAGGTCACAAGCTGTGCTTAGGTGACTCCATGGCACCTTCCTGCCATCAGCTCTTGGGAGTGGAAAGACAGCAGCAAGGCAGGCAGGACAGAGTATCTGCTTCTATTAACGTGGGTAATTGCTTTGTAATTCCCTTTTCAGAGCTGGGTGCGGTGAGCTGTGCAGAGTGGATGGAAATTGCATTGGCACAATTTGGGGGTGATGTAGAAATTAGCTAAGCTGTCAGGGCATCCTTCGGTGGGGTCCCACGGAGGCGGGTGCCCTCCACTGTAGTGGGTGTGCAGCAAGAGTTAATGAACCCTCCGGGGGATGCAGAGCATGGGGTGGGATGGGGCAGCAGGGATGAGGGGGTGCTCATTCCTGGGGCTTGCTCCTTAGGGAGGTCTGTGTGGGTTCTTCCAATTAACCCACTGTGCTTAATTAGCAAGAGCCCTGTGTGGAGGCAGATAACTACGTAACAGACTTGAGGATTGGTCCTTATTAATTCTGGGTTAGGATATTGAATAGGGAAGTGCAGGGTGTTCTGGGATCTGCTGTCTGAGTCCTGGAGAAACTCAGGTCCCATCTCCTGAGTGTCCCTGTCCCCAAGGCGGACAGTGTCATGCAGTCCCTGTGAGCACTGTGTTCTCTGCAAGGTGTTCCTACGAGGTGGCCAATCCACTTCCCAGGACCCACGGGGCTATGGGTTTTGCAGGATCACCTCATGGGCCACAGATGCCTGTTTGCAGGGCTTCTTTAGATGGAAGTTCCCAGAGATGGAGCATTGCCCTCAGGATGCAACCAGCAAAGCTCATGTTGGTGGCTCGGGGCCTCTGATGAGGAGACTGGCAGTAACAGCCTGGTGCAGATGACCAGAGACCCCTGCCTGTCCCATCTTCCCATGTTCCAGCTGTTGCCTTTAACAGCATCCAGCCTTTTAATGTTTGTTCCCACCTCCCTTGGGGTGGCCCATCCTCCCCCATGTGCAGTGAGGCAGCCCTTTCATTTTGCAGCTGCACCACGGAGAAACGAGGAGCTCTGGGTTTTTATTAATTTTGAAGAAACAGATATTTTGATTGTCAAGTCAATCCTAGATTATTTTGGGCAAATGCAGTTTGACAGACCATTATTTTGAAGGGACATGGATCATTTAACCAAGCCTAATTGCCTCTGTGTCATAATTAGTCACTCAGGCTGAGGAGGAATTGGTGTCACCATCATTTTGTATTGGGAGCCAGTGACTAAATCTAATGAAAGTGTTTGAATCAGAACTTTTATGTAGGTACATTCATTATACTGCTAAATTGGCCGTATCTCCTCGTGAGACTGGAGAAGACTGTATGTGAGAGCATGGTAGCTGCTGCATGGGCGAGATGAGGTGCTGAGGGTTTGGGAGAGGCTGAAGGGGAGACTGAGATTTTTCAATTGGAGTGATGCAGGGCTTCTCCCACAGATATGGAAAGTGGTGCTGAGTACAAGTTTTGGGGATGCCCTCAGATACAATTAACCTTCTGGCAAGGGTGATGAACTCCCATCTGCAGGACAGACCTAGGGGATGGAGGAAAATACCCAAAGGTCTGGGTGAAGGGAAAGGTTCAACAATCCCTGGACTGCTCCATCACCTGGTGGAGTCACCTCAAAAAGCAAGTCAAGGGGCTTGACTTCAAGGATGCAAGGTTATTCCTCAGGATGGGGTAAAAGGGTCTGAGTCCCTTTATTTCCAGGGGGTAAACCTCTGTGCTTGTGTCCTGGCTGTGCTGGTTCCTTGGCATCAGCCCCTCCTCCTAGGGAAGGGCTCGCAAACCTCCACTCCCACCACCATAGCACAGGATCATGTGATGCTGAGAGTGATTTATTTGCTATTGACATTTTAAAGTACTGCTATCAGATCAAATCTTGCCAAACTGTAAGGCTGTCAGTCATCTGCCATGTTGAGTTCAGTGACGGGAAGGTTGTGAGAAGGAAAGCTGGGAGCATGGTGGAAGACTGTGAAATTGGAAGGTGGCAGGAGGGTGCAGGGAACTCGCCCTCCTGGCTCACAAAGCCCAAAGTTTCAAAAGTCTTTCCATTTTTCAGAAAACACATAGACTGTCAGCCAAACATCACAAGCAAGCAAAAGAGCCAGGAAATGAACTTCTCCACAAAACAAAAATCAAACGGACTCATTTGTTTTCAAGGCTCTTTACCCCAGTGAAATGAAAGACATAATCATACAGGGGAAATAGGAAGATAAATTGGGTGTTATTTCAAGTATCGCTGGCTCACATAATTTTATTGTGATGTTTGCAAGAATGGGCATTTGTTCTAAAGCTTCGGATTCCGGATTCAGATGGATTCTTGCGACTCTAAGCTTTTAGTAAAGAAAAGGACTTTTTATGCTTTATAATCATGGAAAACAGCTTGAAAACAGTGGCCTGAGATTGACTCCAGAAGTTCAGCAACCAGAAAGTGAGTGAGGAGAACTCAGAGGGCACACATCTTCTGATTCGGGCCAGGAGGTCTTGTCTTCGAACGCCTCTGCCCACAGTGCAGTACAGACAATGAACATGGAGCCAAATATGCTGTGTCTCAACGTCTGGAGACATCCAGGTGTTGGATACGTGAGCTGATCGTAACAGGACCAGCCTCCTGGGAAGCTCATTTGTCTGCAGCATCTCTGCAGGTTGAGCTTACTGGGAAGTGAGGAACGGGATGCACGGGTGGTTTGCCTCACTGAGTGGGGGAAGGAGTTGGCACTGATGGCGGGGCAAGATGGTGTGGGAGCTGACAGACCCTATGACCACCAGGGTTCTGATTTTATTCCTCCCTGGTACTGTTGTCAGATGAATGAGGTGAGTTGGATACAGCTCCTGCTCCTCCTCTGAACAGCTTTGACAGCCTCTCTGATGGAAACAAAACTGCATTGGCCCCTTTCCTGTTTTGATCAAGAGAAATTCTTCTGTACTTTCAAACAGCTGAACATACAGCCTCGGCAGGAGACTGAATTTTGGGGACAGATCAGGTAATCTGTGTGACTTGGAAAGCTGTGCAACATCAGGGGAGATATGGGTCCAATACAAAATCTTTCCATGCTCTTGACAAACCAAATATCTGGACCCACTATGGTTTTGGGGAAAGGGAGCAAAGGGAAGACAGAACCAGTTTGGTACACTTAAGATAAGATTGGCCCAGGGTCTCTTGCATCTCCATCCCTCTCCCAGTTGATGGGTCCCCATCATGGCATTTTGTAATCATCCAAGGTGAATGAAACCCCAAATGACTGTTAATGTCCCCTCTTCATTACTAACATTTAAATCCCTTTCAGAAGCACAGCCATTAATTTTGCTGATGCCTCAGTGTCAAAGAGCCAGCACAGGCAATGTTAAGCGTTCCTGGGGGCAGAACGCAGACGTCTGGCTGAAAAACGGCCTCCCCCTCCGCTTGTTGCCTTTCTCATCAACACTGTCCAGGCAGAGGTTCAGGTCATTTGGTGCAGATGCTGCTAGTTGGAGAAGGTCTGCTTCAATGAAGAAGGGACAAATGTCTTGGTGAATGCAGAGGATAAAAGTTTGTATCTTGTCCCTGTCCTACTCTTATCTCCTCCCTTATAACCTCGTTGGCTTCTTCAGTGGCTTGTTTGTCCATTGTCCTGCCTTATCTTGCCTATGATACATTTTCTGAGGAGGGTGGCTGTAATCTGTCACTCTGAAGTGTCACACCTTTGAAACCATAAATGATTTCAGAAAAGAATAGTTATAGAGTAGCAAAGAGCAGGATCTGGGGTTTTAAGAAATAATCCTACAAGGCTTTTGGGACATGCCCAGCTTCTATTTTGTCTGGACAAAAGGGAGAAATGGTCAAAAGGAGCAAGGTGATATTCAGCAGGGAGAAGCAAAAATTTCTCTGATATGTCCATGCTCCCTGGCTGGTTTTGGCCACGTGATTCATGCTGCACAGATGTGATTCAGTCTGTCTGTTCTCTAAGCCTCTAACAGGGGATGCTCCCAGCCCTGTAACAATCTAGTCCCAACTGATAATCAGCTTGACTCCCCTTGTGAGACTAGGGCCTCCTCTGTAGTTAGGGAATGACAATATGTGTAAAAATGTGTAGACTGGGAACTGTTCATCCCATAATCTAAATATTGAGTGTCTGGGAGCTATACAGCCTGGCGCTGCTGCAGCTAAGGACATCCCATGTGATGTCCAGAGCAGCAGGAACATCTCTGATGCTCTGCATGGCTGCATGTGGGCCAGTGCTGCTTAGCTAGGAGACTGCATCTCCTAGTGAAATGGTCAAAGCTGAAGGTGGGGAGGAAAAACCTTCTTGCATTCATGAACAGGATTTATCTGCCATATTTCCAGTCCTCGAGGCATTTCCTTGTTTCTACTTTTGGATGTACCCTTGCCCTGTCTCTGAATCTTACACCACAGCCTGAGCTCTCCAACAAAAACGTAGTGGGGCAGGTTGATGGCAGATGTGGGCTCCCCAGCAGCCGCAGTGGGAGCACGGCAGGGGGATGTGTACTTAGGATGAAGTATGGGGCTCCTTGCTGCAGAAACCTCTTTGCTTGATTGCTCTCCCCACCCCTTTTCATTTTAGGGTATTCTAAAAGTAAAGTCACTGCCTGAATTATTGACCTAAACTGTGTTTAAGTTGCTTGTATAATTGATGAATCAGCAGCCAGCGGTTAGCCAGTCTGTTGTGCTGATGCTGTGCTGTGTTACTGGTCATCGCCCCGAAACATGGGGCAGGAAAATATTCTGTCCAACTCGTGGCAAGTGACCATCCCACAGTGGTGTGTAAAGAGCTCCTCTTCTGCTTCATCAGCTGCCCAATTGATTTATATGTCTGTCTAGGTGTCTGTCCTCTGATATGTCCCACAAACAGCCTGGTCCCTGGTGCAGCTGTAGCTATTACATCTTGCCTTATCTCATCCCCACCCTGGTGCTCAACCATTAGCTGGAGAGCTCTGACTCACACCAGTAGAACTGGGACAAGGCAGGGAGCGGGATGTGCTGAGGCGAAGCCAAATGGCTCTTGGAGGCAGCCAGGAGGACTTTTGTCTCCCTTGGCTTGTTCTACTCATGTCCTGTGGGAGGGGAAGCTGAAGGCCTGCGACGGAACTGGGGGATGGCTGCAAAGCATGGGACTTTGACTTGGAAGACAAAGTTTTGTTGGCAGAAGGGGATCAAGACAGAAAAGGGGAGGCATTGGTAGTTCTGGCCATAGATGCAATGATGGGAGTAGGGCTGGTCGTTCATGTCCTGACCATCCCTTCCCAGGGCAGGCCTGGGGAGCCTTTCTTCCCATGCAATGGAGGCCACTGTGCATCCCCTAGGGCCAGACCACCCTGCAGCAGAAAGGGCCTTGCTTCTCCAGACAGGGCATTAATGAATTTGGATGGATCCACTGTCAATAGTCAGTTCCTGCAATTAGAGACCGTACCGCAGATCTGATGGCTAACCGCAATCAGCTGTGTGGCCAAATCTGTGCTGGGACTGGAGCTATTTTCAGTGGTGCTAACAAGCCCTGTGGACATGTCGTGTGGCATATTCATGAGGTCTGGGACATGTGTCTCTTGGTACCTGTGGCTGCATGGGCAGACCAGAAGCCCGTGGGGCTGGAGGCGTTCGGAGGAGCGAATGGAAGCAGTGTGTGAGAGATGGCTGTGGCAGCAGGGAGGCACAGATATAAACCAGGGAGAGGGAGTCCAAGGACTAATGTTTATGGGCTACGGGGCAATGCAGCAGCAACACAGGCCATGGCTCAGTCAGTCTGGCTGTTTTGGAGAGCAAACATGCCCTAAAAGCGGGTTTGGGGACCCGTATTTCCTGGCTTGCAGCCACTAGAGGCTGCCCTGCTCCAGCTCCTGAGCCTTCGCTCATCAGGGCTAACATCAGCTTCGCTGCCTGTGTTTTAGGCATTAAGAGAAGGTGGCAGGAAAAGCCCTGAAGTCTTTTTTAAATTTTCTACTGTGAGTGGATTGAGCAGGTGTCGCAGCAAACCTGGGTCCTCAGGGATGTAGCTTATGTCCCTGCTCATAGACAGAGAAACTGAGGCACAAGGAGCTGCATGGAAATGGCTGGCCTGGCTGACGGCAAGCCAGCTCTGCAGCTTGGGGCGAGTGGGACGTTAACACAGACAGGCCCAGCACCTGGCTCTGGCTGCTGCCACACGAGGGGACAGGAGCAAACCCTGTGTGTGTGGGGTATAGCTGCAAAATCCACACACCTGCTGAGAGAGCTTGGAGGGACCTGATTCTGGGTACAGCTGGGCAGACCTGATGGCTGGCAACTGGCCTGAAGCAGCAGAGCTTCTTTGGGGGATCTGTAGTGTCTCCTGGTGCACGTGCACCCTCGATCCTCCACTTGCACACCCCTACAAACTCAATGCTGGTGTTTGCCAAGCTCGCTCCATGCTGGGGGAGCTTGCCCTCTTCTTAACTCCTTGCTGGGCATCCACTGTCAGCATCTGTCAGCACAGCAGCTGCGATGTCTCATTCAATGGAAATCCTGCCTGTATGGTGCCCAGCATTTGTTGCCCACATGGTGGCAGATGTAGAGATTAGAAAGATTAAGACCTGAGCTGTGCTGAGCAGGTTGAATATGTCTCTGAGACAGTCCTGCTGCCTTGAGAGAAAGTCATGGTGATGGAGCCATGAATTGTGGGCAGGATACACAAGCTGATCCCATGGGGATGCTGGATGCCAGAACAGATTATCCTGATGGTCCCTCACAGCCTTCAGATGGCTCAAGAGCTGCTGGCCTGATATCACCAAATGCTCAGCACCAAACCTTCCCATCTGCTCCTGTCCTTTCAGGTGTGGGGGGGTCCCAGCTCTGCTTGCCAAACCTGGTTTCATGGTGCTACACGAGATTGTGGGTTTGGCTCACGGGCCAGATTTAGCCTCATTGGATTTGGCACCTTTCTTCAGTGTCCTAGCCAGCCGCAGCAGGAGCTGTTTGCAGGCAATGACCCATGTGCCCTCCCACTTCTTGAGCAGAGGCAGCAGACAGGGCAGCACTGGGGGTGGTGTGGTATCCAGGGGCTTGGCAGGTTTGGTGGTGCTCATGGGTCAGAGCTCCCATTTCTCTTCTGTTTCTCCTTTGATCCCACTCATTGCTGCTCTTCCCTTTTCTCCCTGCCCTACAGAGGTTGCCATAAATCTCCACTTCTGCCCTTCTGCTGATGGGCTGTTTTGTCCAGAGCGAGCAGGATCCTCAGGTGATGTAAATTGGTGTAGTTGCCCTGTGATTGGGGTCCTGGCACCGAATTAGCCTAGGTGAGGATCTGCTCCATAATCTCTCTTTCATTGTTATCAAAGCCCAAGCATTGCTTCCAGTGCCCGAAAATGGCTGTCTTCTATCATACTTGGTCTTTGGCAGACCGATGTGTTGACAAAGACATCTTCGTTTATCTTCTCAATGCATCCGTTGCAGCCGGACGCTTCTCTGACCCTCACGTTTTCAATAATCTTTTCCCTTCTTCCCGCCGGCATTACAGAGCCTCTTATTCATTTGAGAGATAAGTATTTACGTATGTGTTGGTGAGGAAAACTTAATCAATAATGCCCATGAATAACATTTCTTTGTTTTACATCCACCAAATCTCCCCCCTCCCTTTGTTTTGTGTGTTGTTTTTTTTTTTTTTTTGTTGGGTTTTTTTTTCCCTTTCCAGGCAGGATTCACATTCTGCTCTGGCCTTTTTTTTTTTTTTTTTTTCCCAAAGTTCAATTGTCAGGGAGAGAAAGCGAACTCCAAGCAAAAGCTGTCATTTTGGAGAGACATCAGTCTTATCAGTCCCTTCCACCCACACTGTGCCCGTCCGGTGAGGCCACAGAAGAGGGACTGCCTGTCCTGTTGCCCCCAGCCTCTCCCCGAGGGATGGGACAGCCTGTCCCTGCAAATTCAGGGTCGCAGCTTCTGAGCACTGACTGCACTGTTGGGAAGCAGCTCCTCAATTCTGCAAGTTTCAGAACTGACCACTCTAATACAGCCGCAAAATCCTCTTGCACAGATTATTATTTTTTTTTTTAACCCTAGATGATTTAAAAATAAGGGACAGATCGCGTCTTCTGTTCCAGGGCAGGGGCCTCATAAGATGCTTCAGCTGCTCTCCTTGCAAGGGAAGGATGCTGCAGGCACCATGACCTGTTGGCTGCTCGGGGCGAGCTGCTGTGAGCTGGGGCAGCCCAGAGGCTGTGATGGGATGCTTTAGCTCCTGCAGTAGCCCTGGGGCCAGTCCTCATCCACTGGTTCAGGTCAGCACTTCCACACCTGCATTTAGCATGTACCAAGTGAGGGCGACATCAGCATCCCTGGGGATCCTGATCTGCAGACCCCTGGACACGAGTGAGCCGATTTTCCCGAGCCCCCAGAGCAAGCGTGACCCCTACATGTGTAGTCTGCCCCGTGCCTGTACTAGCGAGAGGGAAGCTCATATACCATGGCGATGTGTGTGCGTTTGCGGGGAGCAGCTGCAGGAAACCAATGGACCATGAAATTATCCAAGGAAGGAAAAAAAAAGAGACTGTCAGAGCAAACTGCACTGCATCCACAACCCTGTTCCCCTCTCAGCCAGCTTAATGTGGTGGCGAATAAGATATAGTAGTTTTATGTCAAAGAACAGGAGGGACTGGCAAAGGGCTCTTTCCAGGTTATCTGGGTGACCCAGTGTGAGTCTATGCTGGGAACAGCAATTGCCTGGAGGAAGCTACAGGGAAGGGTTATTGCATTTAAAAAAAAAAAAAAAGAAAAAGAAAAAGGCTTTAGAAATTGCTAGCCTGGCTTTCAGGGGACAATAGGAGAGTCATCAACATCCTCATAACAGTAGAGTGCACTGATCCAGCAAGCTTCATCCCAAGGGATTCCAAAGTGCGTTGCCAAATTATGTATACGGCAACTCCTTCCTCTCTTTCTGGAGCTCCACCTCTGGCAGGGGAAGCACACGCAGGGGCAAAATGTGCTTGAAAACTGAGCTGCAGGAAGAAATTGAGACACATGGTGCGGCTCCTTAGAGCAGAATTCAACAACAGGGCAGCAGCCCTGGCTGAGAGGGTTGCTAATGGCCCTGAATGGATGCAGAGAGAGCGGCAGCAGCTTTTCATCACCAGGCTCCCTATTTAACCTAACCTGCTCTAATCAATTCTGCTTTCTACGTTCCTGCCACGGCAGTGTCTGAGATGAGAAACGAAGTCATCTGCAGTAACTAGAGCTGTTTGGGAAATGTGTTATTTTTTCCATCAAAAAAAGTCTGGCGAGAACATATGTTTTTGTTGAAGCAAGGGAAAACCCCTGCAATTTTTATTTATTTTTCTGTTCAAAGTCTGAAGCTCAGGATTTCAGGTTTCTGGAGCATCTATTGGAATTAGTACATTTCTCAGCTCACAAAGAAGAATTGTCTGGGGAAATGCAAGTGTCCATTTGATCAAAAAGCTATGTCATTTCTGCGTTGCTCCAGGAGTAAAGCACGGCCAGTCTGACTCTTTGCGAAAGAACAGTCAGAGATCATTCATCCACCCTGCTGCAAGCTCTTCTTGTGATGATGGCCCGTTACAGCAGCACCCTTCCTGACATCTCATTCCTCCCCAGGTTTTGCATCCCCCAAAACAGAGCCTGCAGCAGGGACCCAGCCCAGGGCTCAGCATCGCCCCCCAGCCTGGCTGCAATGGGGAGGCCAGGTCTATAGGGACTTCAGAGTCCATCCACTCAGGGGTATCTTTTTATCCTGATAGAAATAACTGGAGAGGAAATTTTGACTGCTAAGAGGGAGTTGAGAGGTCAAGAGGAACCTCTGGGGCTGTTTTGTGCTGCTTGAATCTGTGCGGTAATTTGATTTCTCCAGCGCAATGTTAGTTTTACACCAGCTGAGGATCTGAAATGTGTTTGCCAAGTTAATTCGCTTGCAAACGAGAGATAATTGAAACCAATGCTGCAGCTTAAATGCTACGTGAGAGAATGTAAGCACATGTGAAAGGGCAAAACCCCCCCAAAATAAATGATGGTGACTATGTGGTCTGCTAAATACAGCCCCGTCTGGGATGCGGGAAGGGGAAAACACATAAATAAGAAAGAGATGGAATTGCGTGATGCGACTGCTTTGAGTCATGCACAAAGGCAGCTGCGGGAGCTGGACGGATAAGCATCACACACGGGTTTTCTTCCACCCCTTCTCTGTTTTCTTTTGCAAAATATTTTGTGGAAGGAACAAAAAAGTCCATGGTAAGTGAAGCTGTGCTGGGGGTCTGAGGTCCTGCAGTGGGATGAAGCTCTCCCAGAGTTCTTCTAACTGAGGTCCTCTCCTCTCGCCTGGCCAGGAGGGCCAGCCCACCTTGGCAGTGCCGGTCCCCTGTGCCTGCAGGAGAACCAGCCCAAAGTACCCCAGCCACAAGAGATGTCCTTGGCCACCGTCTCCACCCCATCCTCATCCCAGCCCAAGCCAGGTGGTCCCAGCTGATCGGTCCGAGGGCAGTCATGCCTTCCAGCTATCTGCTGCGGCTGTGTCCCTCGGGTGCAGATGAGCTCTCTTGCTTTGTGGGTCTGCCTAAGATTAGTCCTCTTGAATTCGAAGCAGCGGTGGCTCCTACTGTGCCGCCATGCTGGAAGCAGCCTGGAGCAACGCCGGGTTATACCAGTCCGGCACCTCTCAGCCGAGCATGGAGCCCTGCTCTCTGCTTATGAAAAGAAAGTTACATTAGAAAGGCCTTTTACCCAGATACTTAATTAAAATAATATTGAAACAAGCAAGACACACTGTGTGCTAAGCGCACGGTCACAGCTTCCCACAGCTCATTTGCAAGAGTGCTCAATAATGGCTGCGGGTAATTATTTTTTAATCAGCCAGTGTAAAGAACGATTGGCATGTTAACAAATGGTACTTATTTTCTCTTGCTCCAACGGGGCGAGATCACAGGCGATGCGGTGCCAGCCAGTGAGTATCCCCTGGCACAGCAAAATCCAGCTCGCTGCGCCTGGATCTTGTGTTTGGAGGTGCAAGGAAGTGGCTGGCATTAGGGATAGCTGGGGGTGGGCAGGGGCAGGCTGCAGGCGGGGGGCAGCCCAAAAGCACCGAGATGCTTTGGAACGTGCAAAGACAGATGAAGGACAGCCGGACAGAGATGCCTTTACAGCTATTGGGCTCTTATCCCCTCTCCTGTGTTAGCCAGGAGATAGTTCAGGACAGTTTTGGGGATACTGGTTTATGTCTGACCAGAACTAATACTTCAATCTGGGAGACTTGGGCTGGTTTGCTCATTAATTAGCTGAGATGTCACCAAAGCTCAGATGTGATTTCAAGGGCAAGATCAGTGTCGCCAGCCAGTGGCGAGCTCTACTCTTGTGAATATTTAGCCCTTCCTAATTGCCTGCTGTCCTGCTCCCTGGAAGCCTGGGGTGGCTCAGAAGCAGGGCAGCCCCGAACCAGTGCAATTAGACAATGTTCTCCCCTTTTAAAAGCTAAATGTCTATGCTACTTATTTCCTTCCAAACAGCAGAGGCATCAAGGGGGCAGGGGACCTTTTCTCCAAGGTTTCTGCTTTTCTCCCTCTGCCTGCCTCTGAGGACAAGCCCAGCTGAGCCCTGAAGGATGCACCCGCTCAATTCTGGCTTTTCCTTCCCCAATTTGCCAGCCCCCACTTTGACTCTCGGAGGGCCTTGTGTTCCCGACAGTGCTCGGGTAACTTTGAACATTAATAATTCTTCTTGTTCTAAAACCACACTGTGGGTGCCATGAAAATTAATGAGGGAGCCTCTGGAAATCGATTTCCTGCTGTAAAATCTCCTCTCTGGAGAGCTGGGTGCTGTGGGCCTTTGGCCATTATTTCAGGCAGGCAGCGTTACATATCCTTGGCCAAAGGATGTGCTGTCCTGGGCTTCTGCTGTGGAAAGATGCTCCTTGTGTACCTGCCATACATTTTCTGCCTCCTTTACATGACAAGGAAGCAGCGTGGGGTTTGCCAAGCCTTGCTCCGACTCTTCTACTCTAGGTTTACTCAGTCTACCTGGACTTAAATGAGTGCCAGGAGTGCCGCCTCATCTTTGCAGGGTCAAGCCGTGATGTTTCTCCCAGCCTTTCTGCACGGCTCTGACTCTTCCTGCTGTCAGTCTCTGCTCATCCTGCAGATATCAGCCTCCTAGGTTTTCAGTTTCTGCTTTGTTGTGTCCTCTTAGGAGACACAGCAGCATCCCAGCAGGTCGGGAGGGGCAGGACTTCATCCAGAGTCCCCTGAGATCACTGCTGAGCTGAGCAACAAGTGGCCTTTTTGTAGCTCAGTGGCCATGCATTCCTGAAACCTCAGCCCCACAGCCTGGAGAAAGTTCAAAGACGCTTCCTCACTTGGGGAATCTATTGTCATCACCCCAAGGGTGGCTCCGAAGTCCTCCAGACAAGATCTCGGCTTCCCAGCAGCTGGCTTCATGTGGCCTTTGTGTTCCCACGAGACTGTGTGGGCTCATCTTCATGTCTTCTTTCCATTTGGTTGATTTATTTCATTAAGTTACAAAATTGCGACTGACACATTCCTCCCACAATTGAGTTGTTTTTCGGGGTGCAAAAAATTACTTGTCATACAACCCAAGCGCAGTAACTATAATTTTCCCATCTGTGCAGATGTGCTTGGTGCCTCTGGAATTTCAATATTCACATTGTAACAAATAGTTTTACATCAGCCTCTGTCTCCAACATCTCCATTTGCAGAGTGTTGTCTAGAGGACAGAGGTGGGGAATGGAGAGCTCCCATTCTTTTGGTGCACGTTTAATTTATTTTCACTGATGTTGTTGCTAATTATTTTGTCTGGTTCCTCAGGTGCAGTGAGTTCTCATGTTCGTCCTTCCTTGCAGAGCCTCCAACACAAATAAACCCAAGCACGGAGTATGATCACAGCAGGGAGCTGGCTAAGGGGATGCTGAGGTCCAGCTGAAAGCTGCTCCCACTGGGGGTGACTTATGGGTCCCATTTGGAGCCATTATGCCTTGAGATGGGTTTAAATCCAACTCCACCAGCCAGCAGATGATCTGTCTGTCCTCTTCCTTCCTTTACTTTCCACCTCCAAAATGAGACTCAGTCTGTTTCCACCCCCTTTTCTTTCCTCTGAGTCAGTATATCATACAGTTTGTGCCCCCATCTTTGAGGTGCCCAAGGGTCAGACTTCTCAGAGAGCTTTTCTCTTTCTGCTTTTTAAGAGCAATTTGAGTATAAACCGTGCCCCTGCCCAGGCCCAGGGGACCCAGCCAGAGCTCTTCTTCTTGCAAGTTGATTTTCCCTCCCGCTCGTGCATTAAAACCCTTTCCCCTGCCGGAGCTGTTCTGGGTGAGAGCATTTTGCTTTATTAACATGGGCATGTTTGTTTGGGAATTGGAAAAGGGGGATTTCTAAATGGATTTTATCCTTTGAAACAGTTCAGTGGTTCTGGCTGTATGGGGTTTATTTTCCCGGAGTGGAGATGAGGTGGCTTTGCTGGGGAACTGACCCATTAGGATTCTGCTCGGATGGCTGAGGGGAGATGCTCAGGGAAGTAAAATACCAGCAGTCAGTATTTAGAGGCTGCTGTGTCCTGGTCCCAGCCATATCCACTCCACCCAAACTGCATGGAAAGGTGTCCAGGCTGCCTCCTTCCAGAAACGGGTTCACTTAGGTGTCCCTTAGCAAATCGACATTGCAGGGAAAGAGTAAGCTGGGTCTTGACCCATGCCAGACGGAGCGTGCAGACAGAGACACGTCGAGGGACACTGTGTCCTCACCTGGCTCATGGGGCGGTTGCTAAAGGGGGAGCTCCCCAGCAGCCCAGCAAAGGTCTTTCTGAGATAGCCACCAAATGCACAGACCAAGCACAACCCCACGCCCCTGGGCACATGCAGGGATGCACATGCACGCCCCCCGATCCTTGCTTTAAAGAGCACATGGGCAGAGTCAGCCCCTGCTCCCCAGCTGGCACTCAGGCTCTCAGCAACATCTAATCGCCTCCTGTTGTTTGTGATGATTGCCATAAATACCCACGGCATGAATGTGACTTCAGCCAGGCAGTTAAATTCTGTTTGTTTTCCTATGATTTAAATCCCACCAACCTTGACTGTGTTAAAAAGTGTAATTGTTCTGCCTTTTCCCACTGCCCTCTGCTCTTCTCCGTAACAAGATTATGAGCTGGGGGAAAGTAAACGCCTTATTTGAAGTAAAAAAAAGAAAGAAAATGTTGAAATAACTGCTGTCAGAGGAAGATACATTTTTCAAATACGTTCTCGCTGCTCAGCGTGAGGCAGCGGCTGCCTGTGTTTCAGAGCATTATGGTACATTAGCCTCCGCACGCAGTGTTGCTTGCTTTGTTTATTAGTTTAATTGCCAAGTCTCTCGCAGGGGTAGATGGTGCCGAGGTGACAGCAAGGGAGGAATGAAAGCCTCTCCCTCGCCGTGCCACGGGGATGGGGACAGGGATGGGGAGGCATCACTCCCCAGGCAGCCGGCTCAGTGGGGATGGCGGGGAGCAGGCACCGCCACCCCAGCAACAAATGTGGAAATTCCTCCTTTTTTCCTGAAAAACTGATGAACCGGAGCTTCCAAACTTTGCTTGTTCGGACACCCCGGAGTCCTAGCAATAGGGCTCTTTGACAGGACATTGTCCCAGCTACTCCATTCTATCTGCTCCAGGAGGGAGCTGCCTCACTAACACTCTGGCTGTGGAGAATGATTTGGGTGAACTAAAAAGAAGGGTTTTTTCCTCTTTAGAGCAGCCTCCTCTCCCTGAGCCTCCTGTGCTCCCCGAGTGAAAACAAAGATAGGAAAATGTGGTTTCCAGTCAGCCCCCATCTTCCACTCAATCCTGTGCAGATGGGTTTGTTTGTCTGTGTTTTGTTTTAGTGTCTCCAGAAAATTAGGGCAATTTTTGAAGAAAAAAAAAATTACTTTGTAACAAGGGGAAAAAAAAAAAGAGAGAAAATGTTTTGACATTCTCTCTAAAAACACCCTCCTTTCGTCTCCACCAAGACTCCTTTCTGCATTTGACCTGAATTCTCAAATAGCTCCAGCCCTCCGGAAAGTCTGGTTTTCAGCAAAAATCATCCCTCTCGATTCACCAAAAAAACGTCACCCAGTTCCCCTCAGGAGACTGCCCAGGGTGCTCTCTGAGTGCTCCGGGGTGCCAGGACCTCACCCAGCTTCCCCACCAGCTGGGTGCATTAAGCTGAATATTTGTGATTCTGCCTCTGCCCCCATCCCTGGGCTGTGCTAACAGCCGACGGCTGCATCTGTCCCCCTCCATTGCCTGGAGAACCCCAGAAGACGAGAAGCTTGGGAGATATCTTTCTCCTCTGAGAAGCTATTTGCAAATATTAACATAAAGCCCGTTGGTATGCATTCAAGGCCAAGAATGGTTAAGCTGAGTTCCTCTTATCTGATGCACGATTAAGAGTGTCTCCCAAGCCCTGCTGAGCTCAGGGGGGAGCACACAGCATCAGATGGTGGGTGAACAGAGATGAAATTTTGGATTCATTAACGGCACTTTTCACTTTCCACCCTGGTTCTGGTACCAGCACAGATTTAAAAGAGAATGCAGTTAGTGGGTAGCAGAGACGCTTAGAAAATGGCGTCTGTTTGCCTTTGCAAACATGGAAAGGAAGTATAAATCAAAGTAAACCAATCCTAACAGCTGTAGAAATGCACTTGACTTCTGATAACAAAATGAAACTGGAAGGAAAAATCCTCTTCAAAGTCTAATGGTTTGACAGAAAAGGGCTGAGCAGCTCTAGCAGACGGGTAAGCAGCCACTGACATGTTGACCACTGCCTTGCGCCAAACGGCCAATGGCCCTGGTGAGCTGCTTTGGCCATTGCCTGTGAGCACCAGCTGCCGTGGGGCATGGCTGTGTCACCCAGCCTGACCCCCCGGTGTCACAGCCAGCGGGGCTTTCCAGTATTCAGCATGGTTGCACTGGGCTGTGCCTTAGCAAAACCCAGCAGATCCTGGTCGGGATCCAGCTCTCTTGACTTCAGCCCCTGACAGCGAGGAGTCTGCTCCGAGCTGGTCCTGCAGGAGATGATGGGAGAAAGTGGCCTCCTGGCACACTCATCATCCCACTTGCCTTAAAACCCCCTCCTGGAGTGGAGCAGAGCATCCTCTGGAAACGCCTCTCTCCCCTCTGACTGCGGGGAGGACAGGACAGCTCACATAGATGTCGTGCTCAATTCCAAGGCAGCCAAATTTCAGGGAGCGGAGTCTCTCCCTGTATTTAGTAGCTTTTGTGTATCCCGAGAGAATGGCTGGGAACGGGATGTAGGGATCCCAATGTGAAAGGTGCAAGATCCATCCTGCAGCACAGGGCTGAGAGGTGCCTGTGTCCCGGTACTGCCGGCTGCCCAATGCTGGTTCATCGCAACCGCTGCAGGTGAAGAGGGAAAGAAAAGGAGCCAGACGATTGCTGTGAATACGCAGCGCATGGAGAAACGCTTGCTAAGAAAGAGTGCTATTGATCTCATTTACTGCCTGCTGCCATCAACTGGAACAGGGAAAGCAACTGCTCAATCCCACTTTGTAAGAAAAGCCTGCTCTGAATATCAGTTTCAGCTCATCCAAAAGAGCCTGACACTAAATATAAATCACAATCTGAGAGGGATGAAACAATATGTGTGTATATGTCCTTACTGTGTTATTATTACACAGCCCAAAGCTGGGACTTTGGAGCCAAATGCTTCAAGTTCAGACACAAAACTTCCAGTCTAATCTCACTGTAATTCTTCTGAATCAAGCTGGCATTTCAAACCCAGAAGGGACGGCTCTGTCCAGTCTTTATTTTTGGTAGGACTGAAATTTGGAAAGATGAAATGAAATCACATGGCCTTGCCAGACAGCTGACACTCAAAAATAAAATCTGTGTTTCCATGGGGAAAGGGGAGAATTTTTAGCAAATGTATTAAGGTTTGCAAATCTCAAGCCTCTGTTTTGCTTTCTTTACAAAGCCATGTAATTGCAGAGAGGATCTGGAGGAGTTGCAGCCACTTTAGATGAGTGATTTCTAAGTTAAAACTAGTTTGAATTTCACTTTTTGGAACTGATGGTGAAGGGCCAGGGTTTGCTGGTTTCTAATGCAATGTTTTCCAGGTATGTTTTATAACTTTTTTCCTTCCAAATCTCTTGAGTGGTCCATAAGGAGCAATTATAAAAGGCTAATCTCATTAAAAGGAAAATCTCCTCATTCATTTAATTCTTAAACCTCTTTCTGTTGAGAGGGGAATATTTAAATGAGCTTCCTCCCATTATCAAGTTACTTCATGGTCTGTTTTTCATCACAGCTAAATCAGAACAGGGGCATGAGGTGCTTTTACTTTAATCTGTTTTTAATCTGATTCTCCTTAAATGCAGTTGGATCATTTCTGGTGCAGAATCGTAGAAACCAGGGAGACAATGATGAGCAAGAGGTCATTTATTCTACTCCACGGTCCCAACAGGGACCCTGAAGTTTCATTAATGATCATTGCAGTCCTAAAGAAACCCGTTCATTTTACCCATTGGCCAATAAATGCTTTGTAGTATTTAATGGGAATCTTCTTTTTTTAAAGATGAGAGGGACGAGAGCCCTTTGTAGAAGCAGGATCCCAGAGCTGTCATAGGAGGAAGGGAGGAAGGCTGTCTGCACATCACGGGGGGGCTGGAGAGAGGGACCCAGAGCTGGAGTGAGATTTTGGCATCCCCCAGAAGCCATGGCTGGGAATGGGGATGCTGGGAAGCAATGGAGGGGACAGCAGCATCCTAACATCACACGGGAGGTGGTCACAGGCTGTGCACGTGCGCAGCGCTTCGTTATCTGGGCTGTGCACTCCAAGGCTGCCAGCCTGCGTGCCCGGATAGCACTTCATTGTCTGGGCCAGGTTCGTCATCGGGTCTTTCTTCTGCTCCCCTCCCATCCCTTATCAGCGAGCCCCGCACCTCCTTCCCCGCGGGTGCTTTCGGGAGACAAGGCTGTGCATTCACGGCCGCCCCCTCCTCTCCCCAGGGCAGGACTTGGCCTCTCCGGCCGCTCGGCGGGGGAAGGCAGAGCTCAGTAGGACAAAAATCAATCCTAATAATAAAGTCACAAACTGCTCCAGGTGAAGGAAAGTACCTGGAATTACTTTTAATTCAGAAGTCAGCCCGAGATAAGGCACCAGCCCAAATGCCAATATGCTAATGCGGCTCCGTTAGCGATGTGCACCGCCAGTATCTCTACCCCGCTTGTTCCACATCTGTGACAACCTGTCTCTCCTTAGCACCAGAGATACATATTTTGCTTAGAAATTAGGGCAAATCATGCCAATGTTTCAATGTGAATGATTAAAAAAGGCAAACCCCCTTACGACATCCTCTTACGTATTCCTCTTTCTCTCTTCCCACCCCCCCCCCCCCCGAGCTTACATTGTCTTTGGACACATTGTCTTTGGAGGTGACGCCATGTTTTCAGGTTTGATCCCTGCCTTCCACCCTGTCCACTCTCCAACTTTTCAAAGGGAAATTTCCAGAGTTTGACCTGGAGGGATGGAAAACATTTTGCTAAGGACAGGAAAAAAAGAATGGAGTGTTTGTTTGAAAAGAGAAATTTCAGCATGATGGGGACATTGTTTAAAATGGTCCAAAGCAAAACCTGGGGTCAGGACATCGTCAGAAAATGGCCAGCATCAACACGGGGGCCTGGACCAAAATGGCACAAATGGTTTCTGTGGCAATGAGCTGGGGCTGGTTGGGAGCAGGGTGCTGGGTACAGCCATCCTCCCTTCATGAAGGATCCAGGTGGCCGGTGATGGGCAGGTCTGTTCCCCCACAGCACACCAAGCCTTGGCCCCATCAATTGTCTGGGTTTTATTCAAAGCTTAAGCCCTCGTTGTTTCCAAGAACAGGCTTTTAGCCTGACTGTCAGCCACGTCTTTTCCTTTCTCTGTATTATCTCAAGTCTTAGGCTACTCTTCCTTTCTGCAGTGAGAGACAGTCCGCGGATGCTCTGCCCTTGTCCCTGTAGAAAGAGAGGAGAGTTGTGCAGAGGCCAGGTTCAATCGTTATCTTGTCTAAAAGCATTCGCAGACAGTCAATCCTGCCTCTCAATAAATGAAATATTTCCTCTTCAGTTTATCTCCCTGGACTCCAGCAGCCCAGATTGCTAATTGGCAGCAACCTCTTCCCTCAGCAGAACAAATCCTTTCTCATTCATGGATTGTTCTCCTTAAATTCAGTCATGACAGAAGTGGAAATCCATTTTTACACCTCTTGCTTTTTTTTTAGAAGAAAACCCTTTCCTGTTGTTGAAACGAGTCCTGTTTTTAAACCTGCAGACAGATATCGCTCTCTCTTTGGACTTGATTAATTTAAACGTAAAGTTTAGGTGAGCCGTTCTTGATTGCAGGACAAGGCTGGCTGTGGAGCTTTGTTTTATAGGAACCATCATACGGAGCATAATAAATAAGCACAAAATCAAATAAAACTGAGGAAATATTATGAAACAGTGTATTCTTATTAGGAGATCCTCCAGTGATATTTCCATTTTGGTATCAACGGGGAGCCATTATTATTGAAACAGTAACCTTAATCAAAAAATTACTCTGGTAAAATAGACCTTTTTCTTCCACAGATCAACTCCCTGTATATAATCTGGAGTCCAAAATGCTGACATTAGTTAAAGAAAAAAACCTTCGAAAATGGTTTTGTTTCTTTTCTTCTGAAAATGCTGACTGTATTGAACACCCCCCCCCCAAACAAAAATTCCATTGAAATGTGCAGAAAACATTTTAAGTGAAAATTACCCAATACTATAAAAGGTCTGACCAAACCTGCAAATGTCACTTCCATTTTTGAATGGAAAGATATGATCTATTTGTGAGGAATACTGCAACTTTCTAAAGGAGTCTACCGGTACTTAATCAAGCTGCCTGACTCCCAGCAAAGCATTCTGTCTGGGAAACTTCTGCCATGCTTGGAAAAGCCAAAGCCCTCCAGGCTTGCCCAGCCTAACTCCCACTGGCACAAACAGCAGTGAAAGGACCCTGGGCAAACCCTTCTCCAGCTCTCCAAATCAAGACAGGGGTATTGCATAGTCTAACCTATTCCTAAAACCCTCAGGTATGGAGGGAGGGATGGGTGGATGGATGTGGATGAACGGATGGACAGATGGATGGATGGATGGATGGGTGCTCAGTCTCCACGACCAGTAACTCTTTTCCCTGCCTGGCTGGTGAGGTTCCAGCTGTATGTTGGCAGAGCAGCTATAGGACAGCTCCTCATTTTTCGTCACCAGGAATGCCCAGCAGCCAGAGAGAAAAACAAGTGTAATCTTGCCCTGAAATCAGAGCCTGGGTTAAGCCCCAGCCCAAGCATCTCCAGCAGGATAAGGGCTACGTTTAAGGAGAAACCTTTGCTCCTCTCCCGCTCAGGGCCCCAGGGACCAGAGGTAAGCCTGGGAGATATGTTGGTGAGACAACGTAAGAGCAGCAGGATCAGGATGGCAGAGCTAATCCTGCCTGTCAGTTCTCCCTAATCCTGAGGCTGCAGGAACAGCTGGGGCTGCTGCTTACTCTCCTTTCTTCTGAGAGTAAGAGTGCTCACACAGACATGTATTTTTTCCAAGTGCACAGATTTCTGGCTGTTATTTTTGCTGCGCTGTCTGATCTGCTCCCATGGCATGATGATATTCCTGTTCTTTTCTTTACAGCATCTTCCCTAACAGGGTGCACAGCACCTTGCAAAGGTCCATAGCTACGAGCTTGCCTTCTCCCTTTGGTAGGGAGGGAAACTGAGGCAGGGGGAAGAGCTGTCACTCAGCCATGGTTACTCAGGGAAAGTAGGAGACCTCAGGAGCTTAGCTCTGGGTTCAGTGCTTTAGCAGCAAGGCTGTCTTTCCCCTCTGAACTGGGCCACTTTTGAGTTGCCTCCGCGTTTTATTATGTACAGGATTTTCGTCAGACGTGCAAAGTAAATTAGCACCGTATTCACAGCCATAATCACCTACCAATGATCTCATACATGTGGCACAAAGGGAAAGGATCTGCATGGGATTCTGTTCTGCAAGTATAATCCGCCCATAGCCTCCTTGTTAATTAGCTCCTCTCAAGCATCCAATCTGTGGCAATTATAGCAATCAAAAATGCATTCAGCCCCCCCACCCCTCCTGCTCCCCATCAGCACCTGACAAGCCGGCAGGCACATTATCCCAAACCACGGCAAGCACACGCTGATAGGACACAAACCTCCCCGCCGCCTGACTCAGGATTCATCATCCACAATACCAACCCCGGCACAAGGCCTTGCATACCAGGAATTATTAAAAAAAAAAGAAAGAAAAGAAGACAGAAAGAGACAGATTTCAATTTTCTCCCATAGTTTTGAGAGCCCATAGAAAAGCGAGTGAAAGATGCTATTGAGCCCCTTGGCCTCAATTGGCGGCGGCGTCTTCTTCCTTTTTTGCTGATGCCAATGGAAAAATGAATCTTATTTTTAATGTTGTCTGATTGAACGCGCCGCTCCCCACATCGTGCCGAGAGGCCCAGGTGGGATGAATGCCCGGGGTGATTGATGCATTGTGCTGTCCTCCTCGCTCTCAGAGGAGCACTTTGTGAGAGCAGCAGTAAGATTGCGCTGGGGGATTTGGGCAGCCCTGAGTGCAGCCCGCTACAAAGATCTGCCAGTTAAATGCAGCTCCTTCCTCCTCCCGCTGTTTCCCAATGCTTCTTACTCCAAGATCTCTGCAGCATGTGTGCAAGAGCGGCTGCTGGTGGGGACCCCAGTTTGAAGATGACCCTATGGGTACCCCTCGCTCCCCCTGGAATCAATAGCAACTTACTTCTTGGGGAAAACCCTCTGATTTGCACCAGGGATCAGTAACCCTAGGGGTAAATTTGCTCCTTAGCTTCCTGAATGGATTTTTTCTTTGCTGCCCAAGTATGCTCATAAAATGGCATCCTAGGGCTGTGTAATGGACTTGACATCCATCCTGTCTTCCCTGGGGCCTGGGCTGGATCTTGCTGGGAAAGCTGTGAAAGCAGTGGTACGAGGTGCTGTTCCACGTTGTCATACATCTGGCTGCAAACCCACTCCAGGGGTACTTGGCATCTCCTGCCTGCTATTGCTGCCCTCCATCATACTGGTACAGGTGTTTGGGGGCATTTCCACTAAACCAGCCCCAGGAAATTATCTGGATCAAGCTAAAAGCCCTCTGAAAAAAGGGTACCTTTTTTAGTCCAGATCCTGTCACTGGCCAGCATGCAATCAGTCCCAGTAGCTGTCCACGGCTACCCATTGCTGTGTCTCAGTGCATGGGACAGTCCATGGGAGTGCTCCTAGGCCATTCTCATGCAACGTCAGCTGGCTGAGCTTAAGCCAGGAGTGCTCACAAGTCCCCTAGCCCAGCTTGGCTGTGGGCACATCATCCTTCAGATGGACTGACCTCTTGGGAAAGTTGAGCTCTCAGCCTGATGCTCCAACCTGCTGATGTGAGAGATGACAAAACCAACCGGTTATGCCATTCTGGGTCCTGTAGGCTGCATGATGCTGCCAGACTTTTAGCTCTGAAGTGTTGAGGTAAGTCAGCCAACACGAGAGATGGCCCAATAAAGCATGGGTTGAGCTCAGGAGAGCCCCCAGATAGCTGCCGCATCCAGAATTACTTGCCCTTTGGTGCCCTTCAAGGTCCTCACAGGGAGGGAGTTATTGCTGTTATTTGCAGACACAACATGCCCCTCAGATGCCCTTGAACTCCTCTGCTGTGCTCTGCCTTGAAAATAAATGTCAGATAACCCACACCCCTACATTGCCTACACAGAGCAGCAGTGGGGTTAAGAGGGGCAGACTGCGGAGAGGCAGAGACAGGGAGAGCACCTCCACAATCTCCCAGGTATTTGCACAACTACATCGTGCCCTCTTCATCCATCACAGCGCTTTTTGCATGGATCAAGCCTGCGCAAAGTGCACATGGGGCCAGCTCTGCTCTTCAGGCTTCACCATTGTGAAGGTGTGGTGTGGGCAGAGGCACGGCTTGTGCTGCCCAGGCCCTTGGTGTGACCCGAGAACCCTGCCATCCCAAGGGGCGGTTCAGCAGGGACAGTGAGGATGAGGTGAGTGGGAAGAGGGGAAGAAGCTGCACGAGCAGCAGGCCAGTCGCTGCTGCAGCCAGTCGGGAGAGCTTTTCCATCTCTGTCTAACCAACATAGCCTGGGAAAGTGTCCCTAGGCAGAGCCAGCCCTGCAGGCAGCATCTGCCTTGGATGCACATGCAGGCAGCAGTTCCCAGCCACTGCCCTGGAAGGATCACAGAGTTTCTGGCTCTGGCCCGGCCACAGTGGCACCAGTGGAGACTGGCTTAGACACAGCTGTCATCTGGCCTTGGGGTCCAGCAGGATTTCCTCCTCCCTGGCATTGCCAAGCCTTTTTTATCTCCTGCCAGCAACCCTCCGCACCTTGCTGGGTATCCCTTTCTCTCACCTCTCCGCTTTCCAGCCCATTTCTCGCTAACCACTGGACTTGTCACAAAGCCATCCTCACCACAGGTCCTGCTGGCCCCGAGCCATGCCTGCCCTCTGGCACGCAGGCCAGCGCCAGGCGGAGAATTAAGCCCCAGGTACCGGCTTTGTCCATCTGCCATCGGCAATGCCGTTTTCCTTTGGTTGCCCAATAAATAAAAACCCTGCACCAGTAGCTCCATCACTCGAGGGGCCTCATGTTGCAGCTGAATGTTGTGGGGAGGGTTTCTCAGTCATGAAATGACTTCCCGGAACAGCGTGGTTACCTCAAATCTCCTGCTTATCTCCATTTGTTTAGGGGTTTGTGGGGGGGGTTCTTTCCTTCGAGCACAAAACCTGTTTGCTCTTTCCCCTCCTCGCACACATTCGCGATGGGGAAGAGAACAGACTTGCGTTGAGGGATACGAACCCCTGAGGGGTGAGGGTCGATGGGATGAAAACCCGTCTGCCTGCACCCTCCCTGAGATGGATGCTGAGCTGGGGTCAGGGGGTGCCGCTGCACGGAGGTATAGGCACCTCTGCAGAGGATCCAAGCCTATGCATTGGAATGGAAATGGCTGGAGAATGGGAACTAATTTGTATATACGGAAATAATGGGAATATTAGCTGAATTAGCTAAGCTGTTATTCAGCTTCCCTTTTTCCTTCCTGCTTTCTTTCCTTCCCAAGCCAAAAAAGCTGGTTTACATTCTAATGGCTTTAATTACTTCACGAAAATGTGAGCGGATGGGGAAGCGCTGCCACCAACAACGCTTTAATGGTCGACTGAACGCAATTTGAATTAATTTGGTTGAGATGGCTATTAGCACTAATACTCCAGGGCCTGTCTTGCTGGTGTTGCTGTAACCTTCCGTGCCCCTGACAGAGCGGAGGCTTCCAGGCGCTTGCTCGGTCACCCACCCGCCGAGGCACCTCAAGGAGAGTCAGGAATTGCCTCGTCTCCTTATCGTCTCCCTCAGTCCTGACTTTATTTCACTTGGTTATATGTGTCCTTATTTTTGGAAATGACTTAGAGCTGTCTTTGAGCCTGTATCAAGCCACAGAATCATCTTTCCTGTGCCTCCGTCTCTCACAATTGCGCTCTCTGGCATCCAGAAAGGTGTGAAATCTGCCCCAAGTGCATCCCAGCTTGGCTCTGTGTCTGTGTGCATGAGTCTGTGTGTGTGTGTGTGTGTATTCTCTGTTGTCTACCAAGGGGTTGAGCTCCAGCAGCTGCGCCTCTCTGGAGAAAATAACAGGGTCCTCCTCCTCTGTCTAGTCATCCAGCTCACAACATTTGTGGGACTTCATCTCTCTAGGATCTCTATCCGTCCGAAAAACATGCTCTGGAAAGGGCCTGAAGGTTTAAAAGCCTCAGGGGTGGGGGCTGGCAGCCCTTTGGACAGCATGGTACTCCCACGTTCCAGCAGGTCCATATGAGCCTCGTCTCTTTAGGAAGCCAAGGGAGAAGCAGCAGCTCTGGCAGCATCGTGGCAGCAGCTCCACACCTGAGGGCTGAAACTAGTTGCTTTTTTCCATACCATGAGATCTCCTTTTCTACAGCCCCAGGATGGACTTTAACTCCAGTACCAGCCACAGCTGCTGTAAGCTTTCTCCTCCCTCCCTGCCTGCATGTCCTGCTGAGGGTCAGGCCATGAGTGCCACCTTGCAGTCAAGCCTTGAAGGCAAGCGGCTGCTTGACTGGCACGGCCGTGTTGGCAGTAGGTGATGTACAGACCCGAGCAGGTGTGGATTGACCAGGATATTGCACCTTCTCCTATTAACACCTCTCAGGGTAGTGTTTGCAGCAGGTCACCTGGATCAGTCACAAGAAGCAGGAGCTGTCACCGGTCCTTTATTCCCTCCCCATCCCTGGTATGTCCCCTCTAGCCCCCCTCTGCTCTCAGGGCTGCTGTGAGAGATGTGGGATGTGTAGATGCCTTAGTCTCTCTTGCCCCTGATTTGCACCCACCTGCCATCACATTTAGCCTGGCCCCTACCACCGCTGCAACAGCCAGGGAGAGGGATCTGGCAGGGTGCTAATAAAGAGCCTGAAGGAGAAGGAAATTAAAATAATCTTCTGCTTTGTGTCCTTTCCTCTACCCCCACTGTGCTCCCTCCTCCCTGTCTCACACACAGACTCTGCTTCTCATTGCAAATGCTTTCTCCTGGGATGGATTTTCTTTGATCCGTCTGCAACCAAATCCTCCCAAATGCCATCAGCTTCACTGACTTACAAATCTGTCATGCCAGAATGGACTGAGAAGCCTGCCACTGCTTTGGATTTCACGTTCCTTTCATGAACTTCAGGTGGAAGGAGCCAGTGCTGGGACCATCTGAGCCTTTGCTGGAGGCTGGTGTTGCATATCCTCCCCTGCATTATCTGAAGTGGCTGTTGTCTGTTTTGCACTGGGCTGGAGATGGGACCAGCAGTGTTGAGGCTGGAGATGCTGGTAAGACCTGCCCTGATGGGTGCTGAGGGAGGCTGGGGTTACTCCTTCGGGAGTTTCTGCTGCGTAGTTTTGAGGTTGGGGCATCGCCCTGGATGCTCAGTCATATTTATTTTTAGGCAATGCTTCCCCAGACTCTTTGGCCACCTGGCCCAGCCTGTCATCTCCATCTGGCTCCACTCTCTTCCCCTGCATTGCAGTAGCCAGGCCATTAGCAGTGACCCCAGCTGCTCTGTAAGCACAGACCTGTCTCACCCAGCAACTGCGGGCTGCTGTCCCCCTCACCTTTTGCCCTGCTCATGAAAATTTGATCTCAGCCCAAGAGTGTTCAACTGAGGCACCTTTCTGCCTTGACACTGCTGTGATGGGAGAGGGCAGCAGTGGTTCTCCTAACTAGCATGGGCTCCCTTGCCTGAAGAAGTGCCCCAAACTTTCTGTTTGTCTCAGCTCTACCCCACCATCAGATTAAAGCTGTTGCCTCTGCCTGGCCCTCAGGCTGTCCTGGAGCAGCTGGGGAAGGATGGGTGTCCTCAAAGGGACGCACAGCCCTGATCAGCTCTAGCATCCCTAGCAAGGGATGAGCTACTTGGGGCAAGCTGAATTGATACAGGGTCTTTGCAGCATCGTGGATCAGTGGATTAAAAATCTGATACACCCTAGTGCTGAGGACAGTAGGTCCATACCGAGATCTTTGTCCCAGTGCTCGATGTGAGGCACCTTCTTGGACTCCAGCCTAAACCTGAGGCCGGGCAGGCTGCAGGCTGCAGGAGAAGTCAGCCCCGCAACTGGACGTGCCAGAATACAAAGAGAACAATCAAACATTAATATTCATCCTTGAGTGCTAGTGATGGACTGATTACAGTCTGCAAAGAAGATCTCAGACTGCTCACGGCAGGGACGGCTTTCTGAGGTATAAAAGAGATTATTGTATATCTAAAATACAAACTTTGAGAAATGTTTGCTTGGCTCCAAGAAGAAAAGCTTCTTTATTTGTGGAGTTAATTTGCATTTACTGTAGCTTGCATTAAAGTTACCCGTTTGCTTTCATTCAAGGGACTTCTCTTTTGTTCACATGAAAGCAGGCAGATTAACCATCTGCAATGCACGTGTTCCTCCTGCTAATTGCTTACGGGATGTTCCACTTTCCACTCCCCAGAACAACCTCCCAAAGACTAAGCCAAAGTCACCGCAACTTGCCAACAAGATTACCTAGGAGGGGAGGCTCTACCACCGCAACATGAAAATACTGAGTAATAGAGGCACCGACAGGCACTGAGGGATGGATTCAGTGCCCGATTCTGCTAATATTCTCTACGTTACAATAACAATCAAAAGCTGTGGCTGTCAGACATCTCCTCCCTGCTGGTCCTGTTAGCATCCTGCAAGGAGATCACAGGGGAACGTCAGGTGGCTTTGAAAGGAGCTCGTGACTTCTTGGGTGCATACGTGGCATGTCACGAAGTGTCACAGTTCCTCCAGCATCCCTGCCTGGCTTGCTAATGAGAACTCCTTTGATTCAGTATCCACCTTTGCCCTTGGTGGTATGTAGCAGGGCTTTTAATAACGTTATTATCAAGTGGGCTCTGTGGTGCTAGGTGCTGTACATAATAAAAGAGACTTCTTGCTCTAAAACATTTACAGTCTGAAAAAACTGTACAAAAGACAGAGGCTGAAAACCCAGGGAAATGAAGACCCAACCCCAGAAAGGTATTTAAATACCTCAGGCACTTGCCAATGCTAAGAAAGTCCCCCAAGGCCATAGCAAAATTGGCACAGCTCCCAGTCGGGTACTCCATCAACAAAAGGGGCATTTTTTCCTCTTCTGAGCAACGCTTGGGAAAAACTGAGCAAGGAAGTGACTCACCACAGGACCTGCTCTGCGGGAACAGGGCTATGCGCCTTGCTCCTGGGTCTGCGTGTTCCTCTGGAGATGTCCTGCTCCCCTAAACCGCACCTGCAATTGCTGGTAGTTGACATTTTTGCAGGTACAAATCCTTATCTCTCTCTCCATCCAGAAGGCTCAGTCCCTGGGTCTCACAGGGTTCGAGGATGCATGAGGTACGGATGCGTATCATTGCTGTGCCCTGCTCCTTGGACAGAGCACATGAGCAGAGCCAGGTGCTTTCTAAAGCCCTTGGTCTGGGAGGGACCCCCCAGCTCGCTGAAGATAAAATTGTCCAGCCGATGTCCCTGCTGCCCATTTTCAGCAAGCCTGTACATCTGTGCGCCAGCTAGCAAATATCCTTGAGACCCCCCTCAGATGTTCATCTTAGAGGACACCTGGTCACACTTTCCCCAAGGGCGTTTAGCTTGCAAGGATTCAACACTAAAATTTATACATGTTTTAGCTAAGTGGTGCTGATTGCCAATTATTAAAGCAAGTTAAAATAAAAGCAAGTGATGCAGCTAAACAAAGGCTTTCGGAGGAGCCAGGGTTTGTAAACAGTTAGAAGGAACTGTTTTCCTGTCTTACATTTCAAGTGAAAGTTTGCTTATTTTTATGCTTCTAGCACCAAAAATGAGGATTTCTGCCTCCTCCTGCAGGGCTGAAGAGCCACAGCTTCTTAGGTTCAAAGGGAGAAAAGCAGCAGTCATGAGGACTAGAGCATCATAGATCCCCCAAACAATCTGGTACCAGTTTTCAACATCCAATGTCACTAAATCCCTTGTGAGAAAGGACTGCATCTCTCATCTGAGAAGCCCGGGATGAAGATTTCATCTAAAGTACCACCTTGCCTTTGCACAAGGGGATTTGTAACGAACAAAAGCTTCAGATAATCCTCCTCATCTTAATAAAAGGATAAGACAAAGTTACAAGCAGTCTGGGGAAAATCTAGTCAGGCTTCAAATTTGGACAGGCGGCTTAAGCCGGGGAGATTAAACAGTTTGACAGACATAAGTATTTGTGCCTTCCCGAGTTGTTTTGTGGGCAGAGGACAACAATGTAGGTTCTTAGATGCTCCTGGCGCTCCACTGGGAAGAGCCGTCCAAATTCCTTGATTTCCTTCCTGTAAGCAAGTATTGGTTCAGACCCTTGGCTGGCACAGACTGGCTTTTCCCCTCTGATGGCGGGGGAACCCAGCCAATTCAAGCCTGCTGAGCGCCTGGCTCGCTTTCTGAGCTCCAGCGTTGAGGATAAGCGTGCCGGGAGAGTCTTCAGTGAATGAGCCTGTGTGCTCAAGAGAGACCATCTGGTTTTACTGGAAACACTGCAGATTAAAGATCTCCTAGTGGTATTTAATTTAGATTCCATGAGACCTCCAGCGGATAGCTAACAAAGGATCAAAAATGTGTTTTTTAAAACATCTCCACTGAGAGGTAGCAAAGCTGCTGAAGCTTAGTGGATGTAAGTGTGTAAACACTGCTCAGCAAGCTCCTAAGCGCAGGCTTGGTTCATGCGTGCGCAGTAAAAGCCAGCAAATGTCTCTTAAGCTTTTTGTCTCATCTCAAGGCGTTCCAGAGGGTTGTGATGATGAGATGGGTGCTGGAGCTTACTGCAAGGACTGCAGCTGCTGGCAGGGTTTGTCCTTTGCCTGGAGCACAATGACAGTGTAGACATACTCTTGACTAAATATTGGTTAATTTAGACCAGACAGAGAAGAAATCTGAACGTGTTTCTAGGGAGGAAATCGGGTACCTCTTTGTGGATGCTCAGCATCTTGCAGATCCAGCCTTAGGCTGGTAATAAGTGGGTTTAGGATTCTTTGGGATCATCTCTGCTTTTAGAGATTGTGTCTGCGGGTCTTTGACCCAGCTGGGTCTCAGCCACATTCAGGAGAAGATCACAAGCGCTTGTTTCATGCAGCGTTTGCCTGACTTCTCACTGCCTTTCTGAGTGAAGTCCTCACTTCTTCCATTTGCTACAATCAAGAAGCCATCGCTGGGATGCCAAGAGCGGTGCTGGACCATCAGGCTGTGTAACTCTGGATTTCACCAGAGCGAAACCTTCTGGCAGGACACTACCCTGCAGAACATACCAAAGCTTCGCTGCTGTTACCCCACAGCCTGCCAGCAGTAGGATTTCCTGCTGTAGCGGTGCAGTGCTGTACAACCTACGCTGAGTCCTCTATCGCAACAGCACCATAAATCCTCATCTCGATGCTCCAATTATCCATCTCGGTGCATGTCTGACTTCAGAATCCCATCAGACAACTTCCCTTAAATTCTACTAGCGACAGAGTCGTTAAATGCAGTCTGGTCACCCTAATTCGCTTAAAATTTGACATGGGCATTTTTTCACCTTTTTTATGCCCGTACGGGGAGGTGATTATAATCAGGGAAGTGACTTGGTTCAAATGACATAATTGGTTTTCATATTTATTCCCTCTCACTGATCTCAGTTCAAATGTGCTCAGCTCACAAGTCAAAAAGATGATTTCTTCTAATTATCAGTTCTGCAGAGCTCATGTTGGGCTCTGCAAATCCAGCTGTATCCTTTGTGCCTCTACCATGCTGTCACCAAGAATAAAGTGTTTGCAATCAGGACGCAGTCAGTCATGTTTTGTTGCTAATGTGCAAGGCAGAACAGAAGCTCATTTGCCCCTCCGCCCCACTACTGGCTCTGTTGAGCCAAGAGTAGAAAAACGCATGTTTCCAGCTGGGACTTGACTGCAGGAGAGAAATTCAGGGGGCTGTATAGGGGAGCAATGCAAGAGGGATGTTCCAGGCTGCAGGAACAGCAGATGAGGTGAGGTTGATGAAGGACATGGTGGATGAAATCACTCATGCGTCAGTCTCCCTGCACAAAGGGTGAGTGGAAGGGCCATGTCCCCTTGCTTGAAACCTCCCTGCTCCGTCAGCTGGGGGTTTTACAGCAGGCTCCTGCAGCCTTTGCTGACTCTCTGCAGTCAGGAGTTTGGGTGACGCAGTCATATTTATAGGACTGTGACACAGTCCCACAGTTGAGGCCATACTTGCATCGATTGACATTCAAGCAATCCCTGTCCTTGATGCCATGGACCTTCATCATTGAAGCTGTCGTTTCTGCTAATTGAGTTCCTTATGAACTTTCAGACCTTGCTTTTGTAGGCTGAGACCAGATCATGGCTCTTGATGAGAACCTGGAGTTGGGCTACTCTTGCTTTGGGAGTGGGAAGGGACACATGAAAGAAAGAGCTAGGAGAGAGAGCCAGGAGACAACGGCTTTTTCTCCCTGCAGCTGCTGGGTGAAGCCACTTCTTCCCTATGGATGGAACCACCACGGGCCATATTCTGACCCATCTCCTGGCAGCAGTCGCAGTCAGTCTGACTCTGTAAAGTGCTGCCCTTGCCAAAGGAAGCAGTGGGTCCACAGCTCTTCTGCCATTCTCATCAGTGTGTTGGCTTAGCAACAACTTAATTTTCTTGTGCATGGAGCTGGCCCTGCTAATGGGTTTGATAGACAGCTCATCAAAATCCAGGGCTCAAATGGACCTTTGCTCAGGACCTCTATTTAGTGTGTCCATCTGTTGCGTGGATGACACAGATGGCAAAAGCCATATTTCAGCAAGACCTCCGCACATCTCATCGCCTGGCAGCCTGGGGGGTGAGCTGATGGCAGGGCAAAGGGGAGAAGCACTAAGTGCTGGAAGGCTTTGTGGGCAGCGGAGAAAAGCGACTGAGGATCGAGCAGCTGGGGGCTGAAGGCAGACCATTCGATGAGTCATACATTTTTAACAAAGTGGCTGGAACAGGCAGCCGAGGAGCATGGTGCCTTCTCCATCTCCCAGCGCTTTCTGACCCAGGCTGCAGGTCCGCTACAGCACAAGCCCTGTCAAATATAAATGGGGTCAGCAGAGAGTGGCTGTGCAAAGTCCTGTGGGCTGTGACACCCAGGGCTACAGAGCTCCAGCGTCCCATCCGAGCCAGTCATCTCGGAATTTCCCCAAGCAAACCCACTGCAATTTCAGACATTTGTCTGCCTCTTCTCCCCTCTCCCTGTGCCATCTGATAGTTGTGGGTTTGTTTTCTGACACAGCTCCAACATCTCGGGGGACGTTAGGGTGTTGTATATGTGGGGTGTGGACGAGATGCTCTGAGGACTCGTTTGCATCATGTGGCTGCCCTGGGGCTGCGATTGCCGGGGATGTGGCTTGAAGACCCTTTTCTTCCCTTCCAGTCTTGTGTGCCTAATTCCTCTGAAATAATCCCAAACGGGCAGTCAAACATTTCCATAATAAGGAGCATTCTGAATAAGCAGTTTCTGTCTCTGCCTCATCAGTAGGCTTTTCTTAAGAGAGCAAGTAGTTACTTTTGAAAGTAAGAACAAAAACCCAAAGAAACCAAACTGCATTTATTTCCTTTAAACTGTTGTAGAAAATTTTAATTATGATGATGAGCTCTGTGTTTCTTTCAGTGCTTCTACTTGGAGGGAATGGGTAATTCTACCTACACTTAAAGTATAGACAATTTTATACACTTACACATTTATATGTATACATATACATATATTGTTAAGCTTTCTTGATCTTGCCTACAGCCCTTTTGGAGAAAGCTTGTGTTAGTCTTGCAGATGTGGAAGGGGATTATACCACTAATCTTGGTGCATGATGCAGTAGTTCCGCACCTGAAATCAAGATAAGGGGAACAATTCCCCCAGTTCTACTAATAATTTTCCCAGCAGGCAGAATGATATTCATCCTCCCCTCCAGGTAGGTCACTTTCTACAGTGTTAGAAAATATTAGTCACACATCAAAAATCCAAAAATCCCCCCCCAAATGAAGGGCTGCTTTTCTCTGAGTTGAAACAAAAAGGATTAACACAGAATACAAATGCAAAGCTGATAGCTAATGACATTGCTTTCTAAAGCTCCCATTACTTTCAGATTTCCAATCACTTGATGGACAAGTTCACCCCAAGTTAGAGGAGCAGACGATCCTGTTTGTTTACCCCTTTGGCATGATGAAGGAGATTTGTAAAAGCTTTTCCCATTTCCCTGAGTTTGAGACTGACAAAGCAGACAGTCACAGTGAGTTCAGAGTAGACATTACCAAGAGTTTTCAAATATCTTGTTTCTGAAGATTTGGCTTATTTTGCTATTTAGTGAATCCATCCATCCATGCATCTATCCATCCGCACTGAATCTCGCAGTTATCTATGCACTGATGTACAAACACTGTTTGCACAAACACACCAACTCACCCATCCACCCTCATATTTATCTCCACCTGCCCAAGGTTGCATTGGGTGGATTTGGTGTGCACAAGCACCGGTGCTCAGGCATGCCCACTACTGTGACCCTTACAAAAAAAGCACATCTGTGTCGCATCTGTAACCCCTACAAAAAAAGCACATCTTTGTCCCACCCTAGGCCTGAATCATGTCATCAGATGCAGTGCTGTGCGGTGATTGGAGCTGGTCCTTTGGCCCAGGCACTAGAGATCTGTGCTGTCCCCCCGAGCTGGTACACAGCCTAGACTGCCATGAAGCTCTCATTAAATGCACATTAATCAGAAGCCTTTTAAAGTCTATTTTTTCCCTAGTTTTTGTTATCACTTCTCCTTGCAGTACTTCAGGCTCTGCAACTCAGGCTCAGTGGTTGCCAAAGGGAGCCAAGGAAATGTGTGTAGGGCTTGGTACGTCCACAACGTCCTTTCTAGGAGAACCTGGGCAGGAAGCTGGGCTTGTCCAACCCTGCAGTGACATATGGACGCAGACCTTCCGGGGACTCTGCATCGTCCTTGCAGGGGAACGAGAGTCACTCAGGCTTCAAAAGCCAGAGCGTAGGTGTACTGGGGCTGGTAATGCGGCGGGAGCTCCCAGACGGGGACCTCGTGGTGCTTGTCAAGAAAAAACATCTTTTTTTCAGCAAATTTTACACTGCTCCTCCCAAGGTTGCCTTTCTGATAAAGAAAGCACAAAAGGGTTACCTTGGATTATATCTAACAGCTTCTGAGCAGGCTATCGTGTCCCAGCATGGCAGGAGATATCACGCTGTGAATGAAAGAAGCGTCCTGGGATTTTCACATCAAGGTATGCAGTTATGAGCCAGCCCCCGGCAGCGTGTTTGGGAGCGCGGGGGCAGCAGGCAGACGGGGCATGGCAGAGCCAGGAGCTGCTGCCCTGCATTTATCCTCTACCTCTGCACATCTCACATGTCCTGCTCCCACCTCATCTCGCCATTCCTCTTGTCTCCCAGGCCAGCTCGGGGGGAGGCAGACAGGCACCTCGCTGCTCCCTTCTCTGGATGGGGAATGATGCTGTCATCCCCACTGGCTCTTGTGTGGGAGGAAGAAGTAGGCTGGGAGGCAGGGGATGGGGGAAGGGGACAGCATGTGAGAGAGGAGAAAGATGCTGGGACAGCTGATTCATGGTTTACAGCCAAGGAGGAGGGATGGGAATCTGCATCCATTCAGAGGCACCAGCCCAGGAGGAAAGGTGCTGAGTAAGCATCCCTCCCCTGCAGAAAGTGCCGGGGAGGCTTTTGCAGTTGCCCATGAGAGGGACCTCTTCCCTGTGTCACTACCATAGTATCACCCCTGCGAAGCCTCTTCTCCTTCTTGAGGGCTTAGAGAGCTCCCAGGGCAACTCCAACCTTGCATGATCAAGACTTGCCGCCATCGTCTGTGTCTGGGCCCTCAGTCCTGCCCCTGTTAATGCGCAGCCACAGGCAGCTCTCACCAGCGACACAAGCTGGGAAGGCTCTGCGAGATAAACCCCTGGATTTCCCCTTCTATAAGCGGCAGCAGCTCAAGCTGCCCAGGCTTTCCTGGCTGCTTCTCTGAGAGCAAGCATGCCGAGAGGACCCTCTGAAGAGCAAACTTCCATTTTCCATGGGTGCTCGGCTTTGGTGCTTTGCCGTACGGGAGAATGGAGAGCCCCAGTCCTCAGGGTGACGGATAGCCCAGCTCATGGCCAGGCTCATCTGAGAATCCTGGTGGTGTGGCTGGACATGCTGGTTGCAAACTGTTCTGTGTCCTTGTCAAGGTCACCCGACGTCCATCCCAGCCGTGACAGCCGTCGATGTGCAAAGCCTTTTGCCTGTCCTCAGTACCGAGACAGGAGCGGGACCCCGGAGAGCCTCTACTGGCTGGTGTGCACCTCTGGTAGCCCTCAGCCTCCCAGACCAATTAAAATCCTCTTCAAGTGATGCGTCTCACCTCCAGACCCCTCTGGGGAACTTGCACACCTCATTAGTATAATTGGGAGATGTTTCCACTGTGGCAGAGCCCACCCAGCCACCGAACTACTGTGACTGTTGTGGGAGACAGTCCCGTAACTTGAGACATGGCAGGGTGAAGGGGCCTCATCAGGTCTGACATCTCATGGGGACCTTCCGTAATCCCTCCTTGCAGGGTTCAGCAAACAATGCAACAGCACTGTTTTAATAGCATCTGTTGTTTCTGCAGTGCCTGTGTTGAAACACCTTTGCCCCTGGAGCTCCACTTGCTTCACAAATGCTTGCCACAGTGTCCAGGTACCCACTGGTTGTCTACAGCTTTGAAAATCTCCCAATTTATCCTCAGAGACCAAGAGGTAATTATCCAGCTCTCATGTCACAGATGGGGAAACTGAGGCAGAGGACTGTGAATTAGAGCATGAACAGTGTGGTCTCCTCTCTGCCCCCAGAGGGGTGAGGGGTTAGCAAAAGCAGATGTGAGGAGTCCTCCCTCAAAAAAAAGTCCCTCCAAAGCTGTTTCCAGAGACCCAGAGGCAGGGAGCAGCGGTTTAATGTTCTGGATTTCCTGACATGTCCTTACCTCCTGGCACAGTCTGGATATGGCTGGCCACAGCCGTGCCACCTTGTACAGGACTGCCTGCTCCATCAGCCATCGTGTGGAGCAAGCAGGCTCTTGCTCACAGTGGTGGTAAAACTGGTTTAAATGGGGCTGGCACTGGAGGGAAGAGCTGGGGAAGACAGGGGATGAGGTGGGAGGTTAGCGAAGCAGCCTGTGCTCTACCCTTCTCTCTTGTGGGCAGGAATTAAACACACTCAACATAGATGTTATCCTGAATGACAGTTTGCATATGAGCCTGAAATAAATGAGACAGCAGCACAGGGAGGTGTGAGACCAATGCTGTGAAGTGAGGAGGCTCCTGCCCTCCACCCTGACACACAGCAGTGCTGGGGAAACCGAGCCCCGATTTCCAGAGAGATGCTGTGCTCCTGGGAACTGGTGCTTCACCAACACAGGTGCAGGTAACACCATTGCCAGTCCCCTCCCAGCTGATTTCCAGCAAGCCAAATCAAACACGTTACTTAAGGAGAAGCAGCAGCACAAAAAGGCCAGGTGCTCAGTGTGGCAGTAAGTTCTCCCTGGGTTCCACCTTGGTGGAACAGCTGTGACCACACAGCATTACCACTTCCCTGCATTTTTTCTGCCTGCAAGGACCAGGTCTGCTGCCTAATGCTATAGACACAGACTGGGACAAAGTAAATTCAGTGACAACGTAAGGACAGAAGGTTTTGCTAGAACCTGGCTCAATGAAAAACAAATTTGTATGGTATTTAAGAGGTCTTCTGCCTCCTGTAAGTATTGGCTCCAAACTGATATAGAGCAGGACTTGTATGGCAGGATTCTCCTCTTCCTGTCTTAAAAGTATTATGAAAGATTAGTGCCTGCTGTCATCATGGTTTGCAGGCATGTTATTGTTATTAATTATGGTTATTACTGTAGTGCAGATCTATGCAGCATCTGGCTGACAGGCTGCCTGCAGAACCAGGGCTGCCAGCCGTGGAAAGCCAGCTCCTGCTGTCTGGTCAGGTTGGTAGCCAAAAAACCGGCAGCTGCCCGAGCAGCACGAGCTTACCCGCGCCGTGGCCAGCTGGCTCGGCAGCGAGCACGCAGTGCCAGCGAGCCTGGCGGCACGCAGGAGCTCGGCTGCCTGCAAATGCTGCCTGCTGCCTGCCGGCAAAGGTGGGAGACTAGAGAGAGCGCGGGGAAGGCAGCAACCTGTTTGGAGGAGAGCGGTCATGCTGGAGTGTCAGGCAGAGCTGGGCATAAAATAGGAAAGGGTTTTTGTGTGTGTTTCCGAGCAATGGATTTAGGTCTGGAAGTTTTGTAGAGACCTGCCCTTTCATCAGCTTGGAATGCTTGGGAACGCTGGAGAGCTTTTATGTGGCATTTTTGGAGGTGGGGGAGGACTTTGGTATTTTTAGAGGCTCTCCATCTCTCCTCCCTTGTCTCTTTGATTTTTCTGTTTGCAGGAAAGTGGAGAGAGGAAAGGGAAAAAGAAACACTTCAAATTGCAACAGGAGGGCTTGAAGCTTTGCTGGAAAGCAAAGGAGAAGAAACCTCCCCTGGTGGCCCTTCCCTGGGGGAAGAATGAAGGGAAATGTGGTGAAATCAAAGTATTTGTGGAAATGTAAATTCCTAGTCAACACCATGGGGGAAGGAGACTGTGAATATTTAAGTAATTCTACTTATCTGTATCAGCGGCAGCTCAGCCCAGGTGGGGGGGCTGCCACCTCTCGGAGCCCTGTGACATGGGACCCCCGTATGCCCCACGGCAAGCGATTCATCCCAGGGAACTAATCAGCGCTGCCGCAGAGAGATGCTCCCTGCTCCATGGGAGTTTCTATTTTTGCCGTGACTTACAGTCATCGCTGCTCTAATGGGAACGGCCGGGTGTTAATGAGCATCCCCGAATGGGATGTCTTGGCTCGCTGTGCTTGACAGCACGATGCACGAGCCCCAGCCCGCCTTGTCACCCCCGGAGGCAGCTGATGGGCCTCAGCGGGACCTTGCGTGTGACTCGGACAGGAGAATTAACAAAGACATTCACTTCATCCAGAAGGGGAAAAGGTTATTTGCTGAGAAAGCTACTGCAAGAGGAGCAAAGAGCAGCCCATGATGCTACCTGCCTTTTGTAGGAAGAGTCTGTGCAGATTCTTGTCTGAAAATCTGGGGTCCTGGGAGAGTGGGCTTAACAGATACAATGCTTTTGGCAGCACGTAACTCTACCAGGCGATTGCTTAGTTTGTGTTACACAGCAGCTGGCAAAACTTTCTTTCTGGGAGGACCTCTTGGTAGTGAGCATCACAGGTCCACATGCTTGGGGGACAGTCCTGTCCCAGACACCCAAAGTGGGGAGGCAGGGACCCGAAGAACCCCGAAGGGTGAGCAGGCTGTGCCCTGAGACCGATGCATTGGCAGCTATGTGCTGGCATGGACACAGAGCCTGCAAGACTCAGGGCCCACCCTTGGTTATCGGCCCAAGGTGATTTCCAGCCATTTCAATGATTTTGGTTGCTGCTTAAACCTAGAGCTGGTGAAGCCCTCGGTTTGGTGTTACACCTCTGTGCCCAGAGATCCCCCTCCTGTCAAGTCTTTGGGTAGGTAAATGAGAGACGGCCAAGTCATGGGATAAAAAATCAGGCCAGAGCCTTTGAACCATTTATTTTAAGCATCCTGATGACTTTCTTCCCTAGGTCCTGTCCTTGCTATGACCATGGGTCTTTGGAGCGTGAGCAGAGCTCTGGTGTTAGCAAAAAAAGCACAGTTGCAAGTGCTGGGAAGTGCTGCCTGGACCCAGGAGGTGCCAAAGATGTCCAAGATACTCCATGAGACTTCTCCTCCTGGCAGCCAGCCCATGAGCTCCTCGCCGGACTGGAAATGCTGGTCCCATGTCCCCTCTGAAGACGGGGATGGGGATTGTGACCAGGGAGGAAAGAGTAATTAGGAGCTCCTCAAATTTGCCAAATGAGCGTGGAGCTGGTAGATAGCGGAGGCAGGAGAGAGCAGACTGTGTCGCTGAGTCCTCAGCAGCGTGGAAATGCGGCTGCAGTTCAAGAGCTTATTAAAGAGCCGAGACATACACAGACTTTATTAGCCACATGTCAGAAAGCACTTTCTACAGTAAATCCTGCTTAATAGCCGTATGCTAGGAGAGAATTAAATGCTTTTTAGCTCTCAGACAGTTATGTAAACTTGAGAGAGGAGAAAAAAAAGATAACAAATATCAGCAGAGGAGCATTCAGTACATACCAGTTATTAATGTATTTATCTAGGCCATTTATTTATTGAAGACATATTTTTTTTCTGGGACAGGCCTATTAAGTCTGACAGCTTAATCGACACCCAATGGGAAAAATGCCATTTTATAAAGTAGTTAAACTCCCATTGATTTCGGTATCAGCTCCATTTTTTATTTTGTATTTTTCCCCAGCCATCACAGTCTGTTTGACAGACTCGTTAACAAGATATTAAACTGCCCCACTCTTTTTTTGAGGACAATAAATTACTATGGAGAAAGATGCTGTTGTCTTAACAGATGCCTTTCACAGTGTAAACATCCCTTGACTGATAAGCAGAGGGGGAAGCAGCGTGCAAACTAGCCTTTTCATGCTAAATAAATAGCAGGACTGGAAAACTGGCACTGAAATCAATGGTGTTTTGCTCTGCAAAGAATGCCAAACTGGAGGACAGGATGGTTTAGGAGATGGATAATGTGATACAGAGGTTTTTGCTTGGATGTGGTTTGCCATGTTAATCCATCCCGACTGTGGAGGAGAGGAGCTCTGTGGCTGCCCGGGAGTCTCACGCAGGGATGTGGCTGATGAGGGCTGTGGTGTGGGGCTGGATGGCCCCATCTTGCTCAGGCATGGATGTGGGTCAGAGTGGGTCCTTCCCCTGTCGGGTCCCTTCATCTGGGTGACGGGCACAGCATGGCTTGCAGCAGGAACTGGCTGACCTGCAGCTCAGAGCAATGAAGGGACTAGGACTAGCCCGAGGTGACACTGGGTTGGTGGCCCACGGGCGAAGTGGGCCCATGATACCACATCATTTGGCACGGAGGAACTCCTGCCAGCCACAGCACTGTCTGGATGTGGCCGTTTGCAAGGGTGTGCAGGGTGAGGTCATGGCAGTGCTCTGCTAGCAGAGTGCTCCCCTCTGCACAGAGGAGGAGGATGGGGGCTGCAGAGTTCACTGGCAAGGGCCAGAGCCAATGTGCCAGCACTGAGCAGGACTTTCTGGATGTCCTCTCCAGGAAGGATGGGGAGGACAGACCCGCAGGTGTCTCTGCATGGGTACCAGCTCCACCTGGGCAGGGAGACTGGGCAATGGCCAAGACGTGGGGCTGCAGGTGGGGGCTCAGCATGGTCTGGCTCATTTCAACTCCTCTCTGAGGTCTCTCCATGATAGGAACCTTAGATTGGCTTCCTCCTTTGACAGTAGCAGCTCCACCGAACATGGTGTCCTGAGACATCATTCCCCAGGATGGCAGCACCTTCCCTCCCAAGGAACAAACAGATGCCTGCAGTCAGTCGCACCACAAGAGTTGCCTCTGAGGGGCTGGGGCTTGGCCAAGCTGCCTGTGAGCCACTGTTCAAGGCTCACAGTGGAGCCTCATCTCAGCACTGGGTGCTGCCGGTGACACTTCTTTTGCAACCGTTAACTCAGAGGCTGAGTTTTTCCTTCAAAGCTGAGATTCTGCCGAAAAGACAACAGCTCTGAGAGGGGCAGTTCTGGGTCTGGCTGCAGGGCATGGGCAAGCTGCTTCATTCCCTGGCCTGAAAAGATGGTCCTGGCTGCCGTCATCACCACCAGTGCTTGATGCTGGGGTAGCAGTGGGATGTCACAGCTCCTGCTGTCCCTCGGTGCCTGCCATGCTCTCAGGGATAGACACCGGCCATGCTCAAAGCCCTGGTGACCATCGCGCTGGGGCAGCAAAGAGGAAATGCCAGAGTTAAGATTTTGTACATTTAACCTTAATGCTTGTATTTGACCCTGCTCAGGGTACTTTTCTTATAACCACCACATCCAGGTCTTTTCCTGTGGGTAGTTTCCCAACATCCCCACTAACTGCTGCATTGAATCAAAAGTTTCCTGGCTTTCCTGGCATCCCCTTTCTCCCTCCCCCCCAAACCAGCCCTCCCCAGCCAACACGTTCCCAGCTCAGAGCACTGCATTAATGCTCCGTTTTATTGCATGCTCTTAATGACGCATCTGCAGATACTTCCCTTCTCTAACTGAGCAAATTCTTGCTGGGATGGAAATTTTAAAATGAGAGTCAGATTGTTTCTACATCACAGGGCACAGCCAGGCTTTAAATACCACAAAATTCCTGAAATCCGTTATCCTGTCACCTAAGCATTTAAATAATTAACTACAGAAACATCCCACAGGCCTGGCTAGGAAGGCGAGAGTGTTTGCATTCTAATTGATCACTAAATGCAAAGCAAACAGCTCAGGGATCTGTCAATAATTGCTTTAGAAGAGGCAGCCATGGTCACTAAGATGAACTTAATCTACTAAAAGACTCAGCAGCACTTACAGGTGTAAGCACCGGCTCTGGCTGTTCACTCTAATGACTTTATTATTCCAATGTCATTAGTCCCGTTCCTCTCCAAGTTTTGCTAATGGGCATGCACATAACCAGCCTTTGCTACTGAATCATTCTCCCACTCCTTTATTTATTCCTTTCACTCTGTGGGGGCTGCAATTGCTTTCTATATCTATGCACATACGCATATGGATCTTCTCCTTTTTTTTCTTTTTTTTTGTTTAATTGGAACTGAAAGGACAATTTTCTTGCTGAAGGTGGCAATCAGAGGAGAGCACGGTTCATTTCTGAGGGGCTCCCACCTCCAGATCCCCAGCACATGCTGTGCATCCCAGGTTCCCTTACATAAAGACACATCAGAGCAAAGAAATCAGCCTGGCTGCTGTTTAACTGTTGGCATGCTATCGCAGCTCTTCTCTAGGAGTCTGGGATGACCGAAACAAAGCTGGGGCATCCTTTGAGTGTGTCGCTTTCTGAATCCACCATGTCCTGGCTCCCGGTCCCTCGCTGCACCTCTCTCCAGGAGCTTGGCTGAAGCAGTCCCAAGCATATTTGCTCTCTCTGCCTGGCCTCTCTCCTTTGTCCCCCTCCTTTGCTGCTGCCCCAAAGCTCCCGCACCATCTTGGCTTCATGATGCTGCCCTGCCTGTACTGAAACCATTGGGTTTGCTCGGGGGAAGCAGCTTCCTCTGCTCGGCTCCCCGCGGCTCCCTCCCGAAGCCTGCGGCTGCGTCGGGGGCTTGGTGGAGCCTCCGTTAATGAGGACTGGTGCAGGGGACTCTGAAGCTCCCTTAGTAAAAGTCTCCCTGGGACTGACCCAAATCCATCTCAGAACTCCAGGGGCGGTTGTTTTTCAGGATTTTCCATGAAATGACATGTCTGCAGCTGCAGTACCGCTGGTCCCAGGCAGGAGATGGCTGTGGCGGGCAATGACTGCAGGGAGACAGATAATTTTACACTTTCTGGATGGTCCTTGAGTAAAAGGAGGGTGGAGGTGAATAAAAGGAGGTGTTGGAGGACAGGAACCTTTACAGCTCTGCCTCTCTTCAGAGACCACTTCCATTCCATGCCTTCCTTTCCTGGAGTGAGCCAGGCTGGTCTGTGATCGCGGTCTCCCCATTAGCTGACACACCACCAGCGTGTCCCTGCCTGTAGTGACGGCCCTTAGGAAAGCTCTTTCAGAGGAGTTTGGCTTGGGAAGCAGCAATCACTCCCCATTGCAAAGTATGTTTGCACTGGAAATCTCCCCCAGCCCTGGCCCTCTGCAAATCGCCACCCTCCAGCAGGATGGGTGCAAATGTATCTGCTGCACGTCCAAACCAGCGGGTTGCAAGAGGAGAGGCTCTGCCTCCTGCGCACAAACACCCTGGAGGAGACACAAACTGAAGGCGCAGGGGATGGCGGTGACAGCCCGGGACAGGGCAGAGCCGTGGGACCTCACCACACACTGGTTTGCACAGCTGCGCTCTGGAGCAGCAGGCAGCCCTGGCAAGCCCAAGGTTGGGCTTCAGTGCTCTCCTCTGCCTTGGGCTTTCTGTGGGACCCGAGAAAAGACACCATGGCTCAAGGAATGATGAATTCCTACAGATTTAGCCAGAAATGGCCTTAGAGGCTCTGGGACTTGGTCTTCCTCAGTTTCTTAGGAGGTAACATGGATGGGAGGGCTTCCTCCTTCTCTTGGGTACTTTTTGGGTATATCCCAAGGTGAGGAGTACAGGGACCTCCCTGCTGCTTCCAGACCAGGTTTCTCTGCACCCCGGGCCAGGTGGACATGTCCCCTTTCCTCCTTGTCTGCTGGGTCGGGGGCTCTTTCAAACAGCCACCATTGCATTTATGCAGCATGTAGGACTCCCCAGGCCATGCAGGGCAGTGAGGGGAAGTCTGTTGCGTGATCCCTTTAAAAGCATTAGTATTTCTTCATTCAGCAATGGGCCAAAACTGCCTGCTTTCAACTCAAACCCCTTGTTTAGTCCAAACTATAGCAGGACAGAGGCCCAGACGCACCCTTTTCAAAGCCAGTCAGCTGAAAGATGGGAGGAAGGTTTCCCTGCAGGTGTTCCAGCATTGCCTGGAGGTGGTGGCGATGTTTCTTTGAAGAATTTGAAGTCACCCAGCTCCGGCTGCAGGACACGCGTGGCAGCCAGCTCTGACTCTGCCATCCCCAGCCCTCCTGAGGATGAAGCAGTGATGGGGGCTGCTGCTTTTAACCCAGAGCACAGAGCTTCTCGCCGGGAGTATGAAAAAGTGCCTTGTAGGTGGATTATTTGCCTTGGCATTAAGCTTGAATAAACAGGCAGAGGACACTGGGTGAGGGATGGAGGGCACCGAGCACAGAAAAACGCTAATGAATGTAGCATCCTTGAGTACGCGAAGGAAGGGAAGGCAGACAGAGCTGTCTGTGTGGGAGGCCTCAGCACTGACAATACGCTAATCAGTACAGCTTCTGCCTCAGCCCTGCTATTGCTCACGCATTAGTTGAGCTGTTATCGTAAAGCTTTCCCTTAGCCCACCCCTTAGGTGGTTCTGTCTCACAACGAAAAGCAATCTTTGGTCTTCTCCGGAGCATCCTACTTATGAGGTCGCCTGTGACCAACGAGGGGCTGGGAACCCCCATACTGCTCCCACATCCACCGGCTGCTTCCTACACCCTGCTCTCCAAACTGCAGCCTGATGGAGCAGTTTCCTTCTTCCAAGTTGTGTGGTGCAAATACTTATTCAGTCACCTTGCTCAGGGCATCTTCCTTTGTGAGAGATAGAAGTAATTTAAAAAATCAGATCCCCTTTCTTTATTTTTCGGGGTGGAGGGATGATGTTAGGATGTTGTTTGGGCCACTGTCACAAGCTCCACCATTGCCCATGGTCAGCAATGTCCCAGCCCCACGAGGTCCCCTGTGCTTGTGCACTGGGTTGCAGCCTTTTTTCCCCCCTTCGTTGCATTAATCAGTGAGGTAGGAACAAGCCTGGGTTATTCAGCTGTGTCTTCCCTGAAGTAACACAGAATAAATAACTCCCTTGGGCGGTCTTTGGGAGAGCTCCCTGGAAAATGGAAAAGGCTGAAAACAGCTTTTTTAACAGTCCCCGCCACGGCTCCGCCACCAGCCTCTTTGATTTCGTGATTTATTTCTTTTCAGGAGTGAGCTAGACCGTGAAATCACTTTGAAGTTTTGCTCCTGAGACGGAACATCAGGAAAGTATTAATACAACCATTTTTTTTTGTGATAGAGGAAAAAAAGAAAACCAAGGCAGAAATAAGAAGAGCTCCTGCAGAGTTGTTTACTCTAGATTAAACTGTCCCAGACTCTCCGGGTCTTAACAGCTTTAGCTGAGGAACAGCCTGAAAGTGATTAATTTATAAGGTGACAAATATCACTTGCAGGCAAGAGGCAATTCGACTGTTTGGCTGAGAGCAGAGACTGTAAACAGGTTGTTTCACTATGTGAACAATATATTCGCTTTCAAGTTGGGGGTAAAATTCAGAGCTCCGGATACCTCGGGTTTTGGTATCAGACCCAGAGTCTTTCGGCCATAGCTTTGCTGGTCTTGTTGATGGTCTTTTACCAGCTGATGGCCATTCACAGCTATGCATGGCCTGAAGGTCACATAACCCCCTGAGATCTGCCACAATGAGTGACTCAACCAGAAATCTGCTGGGTTGTTCTGGTCAGGCTGGCGGGGATTTTCAGAGGGAAGGCGCAGCCGTGTTGCCCATCTTGGGTGGATGCAGCAATGCCTATGCAGCAATCTGCAAATGCCAGCGGGGGGGCGGGGGCTGGAGCCGCTTCCCGGGTGCAGGCAGAGTTACCTGTCTCACAAGTTATCCCCAGAAAGCTGGATCATCTCTCGGGACTAATGACATTAATTGTGCCTGGATGAAAACAGACACACACCGCTTAATTTATTCTTCCTGTATTGCGGTTGATTGCTTGTTATTCTATTACCCCCCCACTGGATAGATCTTGTACTCAATTATTACACTGATGACCCACCTTTGCTGCTAATGTGACACTCTTGTTTCCTCTTCACTACAACAACCTCTGAAATAACATAATACATATTTCTGTGCAGCGGCACATGGGGCCGGGCATTGTACGGCTCCCACGAGTGGATGCCGAGCAATTCTGGCAGCATGAGACACGATCCTTCTGCGATATTGGTTTAATGAAACATTTTGTGAGTTGTAGTTGTCTCTGCTGCTGTCCCCAGGCTCTGTGTTTCGACCAGGCACCAGAGGCTTGAGAATTATTGATCTGGGTAAGTTGTGAACAAGGTTGTTCCCTCCAACAGAAGGAGTGATCTTGCAGGAGATATATGAAGGCATTGGCTCCTTGTATCTACTGCAACCTTCCCATATGTCTTCATGGTAAAATATGCTCTGGCTCAACTAAGATAATAATTTGAGGAAGGCTGAAGGCTATAGGAAACACAAACAGTTGGCAACCCACAGCCAGGATGTGGGAGACCTTTGTAGCCTAGCAGATCAGACGATGGGGTGCAATGCAGACCAAGACTTGAGCTGTCTTCTTCCAAATCGTGTTGACTTAGAAAATCACTCCTTCCCCCCTGCAGCTGTGACATGATACCTTTTGTGCAGCGAGATGGGAGTACCAGTCTGCCACCCAGAGCCCCAGTTTTAATGTTCTGCATGGTCTCGCCAAGCTCAGCAGGGAAGTGGGTCACAACCACGCAGCCTGAATGAGATCCTGGAAGAGGCACGTCTGCAGAGCAAACGATGCTCATCCTGCCACAGGGATTTGCTTTCAGAGGACACCTGTTTTGAGCTGTCCAGCAAGCATCTTGGGCCCAGGGTGGTTTCCTCCCTTCTCGTGCTCTCTGTGGAGGTTTGTCTCCAATGTCTGCAGTGTCTGGCAGCTCCCTTGCACCCTCTGTGTTGCTATGCCCATGCTGCAGAAGGAACATGCTGGAAGTTGCTTGCTTCCCCTAAAACTGTGCCTGGGACTGTTTGGGATAGACAGGTATGGAAGAGTGAGAGGCTGGTCCTCTGCAGAAAGGTGCAGGGTCGCTCCGACTGTGCTCCAAACAGAGCCTGAGTGAAGCCCTGTTGCTCCCTAATATGGTGTGTGAAGGGCCTGGGTGTTTTTCCCTTCCTCGTTGCCTCTGTCAGCAGTGATGTTTTTCAAAACGAGATTTCCCAGTTCATTTCTACCAGTTACAAAGAAAACCCCTTCCCCAAGGCAGCGATTCTTTGACTCAGTTGCTTTGTTTATATCTCTGCCTGCAACCAGGCTTTCAGAAGCTGGGCTCCAACTTGTCTCCTTACAATAACATCTCAAAAAAGACTGGTTTGAAGGAGGTTCCTGAAGGATACTACATCTCCACGTCTCAGCAATGTTCATTTGCTCTCTGCTAAAGGCGGTGCTTGGGTTGGTTTTAGGGAGCCGTGACCATCGCAGGGCTATTGGACAGACCCCGTGCAGGGGTGGGGAACATCTGCTTCCCTGCACTGGAAAACATAAAAGCAGGTTATCCTCAAAACTCAGTCTCTGAATGGTAGTTAAAAGCTGTGCTGGGGCAGGTCCTTCTAAACCATGGCCAAACCCATTAACTGAGCCTCCTTCTGCTGCCGGTGGTGTTTTATCTGGTCCATGAATTCACGACCAAGGACTTGATCTTGGCCTGGGGCGATCACCGTCTGGCTGGCTGCTCAGGTCCCTGGGGGCACCCCTGCTGCTCTTCCAAACTTTTTCCCATGGACCAGCCAGTAAAACATCCCTGGCGCTAACAACTGATCTCGGAGATCTTTTATTCCCCCTTCACATAATGTCCTAGTTTCTCATAAATACAGGAAGATGCAGCCTCCAGTTCTGCGTGGTACAGAAGTGCCATTAGGGCAGTCGGCGCAAGCGCTGAGCAGCAGGCAATTTAGGATGATAGTGTGCTAAAACAGTTGAGCAACCCACTGTCAATTCAAAAGCTTTCTGGCAGCTTTCTCTTCATTTTGGAGATTTCTATCTTAACAGACCTATAAAGGAGCGGATTAGTAAAGATAAATCGGATAGCAACTTGGCCTATTGTGTCAGCAAGGCTAGATTATGGCTCTCTGATACTATGTAATGCTTGGTAATGCTGTCAGAGGTTTCTCCCAGGTCCTGGAAGAGGCTTTTGTGGGGCTTTGCCCAGAGCACGGAGGGCCAGAGGGGAGCAGGCAATGCCCTGTGCTGTGCTTCATGGTGGTGGTTTGAGGCTGTTTTGCACCCAGGTGCTGCCCTGTCCTTGTCTGGCTATGCTGGCTGCCTGGACCCCACCTTCTCCACGGGCACTGGAAAGAAAAAGGGGGTCCGTCAGAGCACAAGGACTTCAGCCTTGGTGCCATCTCCAACTTGCTCCCTGGAGAAGTTGTTCCTTCTCCCTGGCTGCATGCAAAGCTGAGGGAGGACCCCCTGTGAATTTATCCCGTTTGAAGTCCTGAGAGGCAGCAAGCCCTCCAGCGTGGGTGAACCCGCCTTGGCACTTCTACAGTTCCCTGTGATCCTTACCCTCCTCTCTGATCTTGTCCAGATGCCACCACTGCTTGTTAAATACAGCAGATTCTGCATCTTTGTATCCAGCTGCTTAACATCATCCAGCTTCAATACAAAGAGCTTCACAGTGGAGGATATCTGTGAGCACGTTCTTTTCTGCCCATAAATACAGATCTTTTTCCTTTTAAATCCTGACTATAAGAACTCCATTCTATTTACTCCATTACCCACAGGCAAATTGTAAAATTATAGCCCTGTACTTTGGTTGGGAGGCTGTGCTTTGAGCAGCCGCTGCAGCTCAAAAACTCCTATTAATGCTGTGCTATGAAGGGGAGCGTTGGGGACGAGGGAGCCTCTGATTACTCAAGATAAAATGATGGGAAATACTCCAAGAGGAATGTACTGAAAAGGCTCCCCAGTCTATTAACCACTGAGATTGGGGTGTATACTGAAGCTACTCAGTTTAAACCTTATTTGCCACTCTAGGGGATTTTGCTCACTTTCCTCATTTAATCCACCTACTTTTGTAGGCAGGCAGACAGATGGATCCCTCTCTCACTCCTCTCCACGATATCTTCTGACTTCCCTTTGCCTAACACCATCATTTAGTGGCCTCTGCCTGCATTTCTTTAAGATGTTCAAAGTTGTTCTTTGATAGATAAATCCTCCTGAAGCTTAAGCTGCCAAATCTGAAATAGTCCTGGCTAGAGCGGGGGATTAAGCAGCAAACCCTTATTTATTTTCTTCTTGGTGCTCAAAACAGACCGTTCCTGCCGTTCCTTTGAGGCATTGCCTGTCCTGCCCCTGCAGGCTCATGCTCTGCAGAGGGGCACTTCTGGCACCGACCTGCCAGAGAATTGATAGAGAATCCCCCGGCTGAGCGGGGGGATGCCCTGGGGATGGCTGGGGACCACAGGGGACAGGGGGAGTAAATCGGCCTCATCTGTCCATGAAATTTCCCATCATTGTGCTTTTCATCTACTTGCATTAAGAGCACTTGCATATCTAGATGGAAACATCCTTGGGCATAGTTATTTTATTAATATGCTGTTTTTTAACAAAATACACAAATCTGAACACTAAGTTGTGTTCACTGTACCTCTGGAGACGTTTTGGAAACCACCTAGCAGTAATCTGGCCTCTGATCCTACTCAAAATGGGAATGCCCAGAAAAAACCTGTGAAAGATGGTATCTGGGGTCCAAACTGGCAGGTAAGGGAGTCTTCAGAGCTAATAACTTCATGCCCTTTTGTTGACTGGCAGCTTCAGAATTGAATGTCTTTCGTTGTTGCTCTTGGGAGCAGAGCTTCCTGTGGCTGTTCCTCAGCAAACAGTGATTAAACTGCGGCTTTATGCTGCCAGAAATAAAAGAAGAAAGAAAAAAAGTAGCTTTGTAAACAAGCTCTCAGGAGAAACCCTCCAGCTTGCCCTGCTCACCTTCTGCATTCAGAAAGCAAACACCAGCCTCCTTCTTGCAAATTCTGAGGTTCACTTAAAAATTGCTAGACTGAACTGTTCTTTTCTATTTCAAACACAGCTGGGGAACTCATTTGTCGTTTTGATTTTGCCACTGTTCAGTTCTTATTTTTCCCGCTTCACTGTGAGCTGCACTCGCAGAGGAGAGCAGAGACAGGGTACCTGCTGCTCTAGCTGCACAGGGCAAAGACATGGGGATCACTCATTATCCAGGCAAAGCTCTCTGCTGGCTCATTCCTGCTCTCTTGGTTGCTCAGAGACTCTGCACCTCAAACGGGAGCTGCCTTGGCCATGCAGCAGGACCATGCGGTATCGTTGCAGACACACAGAGTTACTGCCTGAACGCAGCCAATGCTCTACTCTCAGTGCGTTGTTTCCCCGTATTTGCTTGCTGAGCAACTCTTCTGCAAGAACATTTGGAAGTGAGATGCCTGTGCATGCCATAAATGAGCAACAACATTTTTTGTTTGACTTGCTATCCTGACTTTTTCCTCCTCTTTTCTCCATTTCCACTTAGAGGTACTCAGGACCAGACATGACTGCAGTGGATGCGACACAGGAGCCACCTACAACTGCCCCATCCCCATGACGGAGCTTTGGAGCAGGCACTGGCTGCGAGGTCGAAGCAGATGCTGATAACAATAAACTCTGAGATTAAATCCAGAAGAATCAGTCATTTTCCTTACGCCTTTCAAACAAAGCCCATTCCTGTTGAACAGGGGCTCATTATTGCAGCATCATGAGAGGAGGGATGTTGCCATATAGCTAATGTGTTGATTTCAGGTACAGTTGCTGATGCCTGATTAAACATCTCTGGGATTAGGCAGACTGCTTGGATTGAACCATTATTCTATCCCGCTAATAGCAGACTCACGTTATAAATTAATAGCAGAAGCACGTGATAATTAAAACCAGGATAAACGTCATTGCTAAACTTTGATGAGAAGAGCTTCTGCCTTTGCACACATCCAGGCATGTCAGGTGAAATGCAGAGGACAGATTCTGCAGCATCCTTCGTTTCGGCACATGGGATCACATTGTAGCTGTGCTGCATTGGGGGAATTGGGGATATAAAACATAAAGTAATTCCAGAGTCTTGAAGGAGTAGACTAGACCTATTGCTATTGCCTGAACTGATGATAATGCCTGCCATGCCCTGGGTTCAAAGAAGCTGTCATGGGAGGTGGGTGGTGGGACCCTGAGTCCCAAGCCCTGCTGTGGGTTTGGGGATGCACTCGAGCACTGTGGGCAGCCCTGGTCTCTGCACTGATGTAGGATGAAGGGGGTTAGTGGGGCTACAGGGAAGACTGGAGTGATGGAGGGGATGGGAAAGCTGCCTTAGGAGGAGAGAATGAAAAAGCTGGGACTCTTAGCAGGGAGAGGAGAAAGCTTGAGAGGATGAAATCATGAAGGTTTTGGGTAAGGTGACTGCAGACTTGTTCACCACACTCACTGAAACTAGCAGGATACCAATTTAAACCGGATACAAGGTGACAGGTCTTTGCACAGAGGTAGCACATTTCCAAAATATGCTGCCTGGAGATTGTGGAGGCTGACAGTGTCAGCAGCGTTGGTGCGGCTGTTCATGCAAGAGCCGGTGTTATTGTGGCTGTCCTTCAACCTATGGCAGAGGGCAGAAACAGGACAGAGCACAGCACTACCCTGCTGCTCAGTGCTCGGCAAACTCTCCTTGTTTCTCAGTGTAAGTTATTCAAGTAAAGGCTGCAAAATTCCTGGGGCTGCTTTGGAAGTGGGATGTTTGTCATGATCAGCGTGGGGTGTCACTTAAAACCTGATTCATCCGGATCCCTCTGGAATGACATATTTAATATGAATTATTTTTTATCCTCCAGCAATTTTCTGACTGCTCCTCTCTATAGATCTGCAAGATATAGAAAACAGCATATATCTCCTTTCATGCAGCCAATGTGGAAATTAAACAACTTGCTTCCTTAAGGGACATATTTTCCCCTGAGCAGGAGCCCAGGTGGCAGAGCTAACAGGCTGCTTCATCGCTTCTAGCTGCAGGGGCACAGCCCTGGTCAAAGGCCCCTGGGGACACATGCTGTGTGTGTCCAGCAGTCCAGGTAGCAGCCCTCCCGTTCAGTGCAGCTGGCTTCCACCTCTCTTTCCCAGAGTTAAAAGCCAGTCTGGGATGGCTCCAGTCCAGTTTCTGCATCATGAGATCCCTGACCCTGTTTGCAAAGGTGAAGCCCTCAAAATTATACAGATGAGGGATAAGCCAAGGGAGTCATTTGCTCATCCTATCCACATCTCCCTGTCCTAGCTAGCATGGGTCATTTCCCAGTGCTTTTCCATCATTGGAAGTGTTTTCCATCATTTCTCTGGGTTTTCTCCTCCACCCCTCGCTCTGGCTCAGCACCACCTGGCTGGTCCCAGTCAGGTTTCCCTCTCTGAGCTGGAGATGCTGCCCCAACCCCTGAGCATCAGGGGTGCTGCTGTGCCCCAAAGTCCCAGCAGAGAAGGCATCCCTATGGCTGTGGAGTCCCTGGCCCATTTGCAGACTGCAGTAGCCATGCATGGAGAAAGCCCTGAGCAGGACCATGGTTTACAGGCTGAGCAAGGCATGGGTCTGAGTCTGGAGGAGGACAATTGCCTTCTGCACAGGGCTCAGCGCACACCAGACACGCGTGACAGCAGTGTGTAATGAGTGCGTGTGAGTCTCTGCATGTGTCCACCCCATTTGCTTGCCTCTGCAAGTACATATGTTTGCAAGCACACGTGTGAGCCTCCGTGTCCAGACTCCTAACCCCATTTCTCTGGGAAGAAGCCACCCAAGAGCTCTTTCCAAGTAACATTTCCAATAAAGAAACCTGCGTAAATGGTGCGTAAAGCTTTTATGAATCAAGCCCTTAATCAGAACTTCAGGTTTCCGAGCACATCCTTCAGGCCTAACAGCCCTTTAATGCATTCATCACATTAAGAGTTAATTTACAACACGCGGTTTGAGACAAGCTCTCGGCCCTTCGGTAAGGATCCGCCTGAAGTGCGAGCCATGCGTTAACAACCCAAATGTATTCTGCTCTCAGGAAAAAAAAATTACCCCTGATATTTTCACCCTTCAAGGGAGACTCTGGGCCATGGAACAACATAGCAATGGTGTGACGGGACCACCGCCGTGTTCATGAATTTTAGATGCCTGCGAGAAATTATCTATTTTGCCGGACCCTTGCTGGGCTCAATCAGTTCCTCTGTGGTTGGTGACAATTAAGAGCCAGTATGATGCAAAGCGGATATTTTAGACACTGCTTGACATCAAGGCTCCCATCCCACTAGCTTTGGTCTCTTCTCTACCTCCCAGGACATGTCCCTTCCCTCTCTTTCCCCAAAAAGGATCAGCATGTTTGATGTGCTCCCAGTTTCCAGGAAATGGGCTTTCATGTCCAAAGGTTGTGCGTTTCTATGCAGAAATGGTAATTATGTTGGAAGGAAAGGAGTTCATTGCTTAACACCATCTGCCCATGCAGGATGTTGGGAAGTCTTGGGGCTGAACTGTGGAGCGCTTTGGTCCATGCAGAGTGGGTATCAGAAAGGCAGATCTTTTCCCACTTCTCACTTTTCTTCCTCTCTCTCTTTTCTAAGCAGATAACAGTTTTCAGGCCATTTTTCTCTTTTGAGACAGTACTATTCTGGAGTCAAGCTACAAATCTGCTAGTGAAATAATAAGGCCATGCAAGGCGCTTTGTTAAGCAGCATCTTTCCTGGGGAGAGCTTGCAGAGCTTTGCAAAGCTTTGCAGATCCAGAAGGTCACAATAGCATCACTCAATGTATTGTTCTCCCCATGTCCTCTTTTATCTTCTCCCCCACAGTAACAGGTCAAAAACTGAGACACAGGGGGCATGAAGGGAGATTACAAAGCCACACTGCCAGCACTACAACACTCTCCCCCCTCCTCAACCCCACCGTCCCCCTTTGCTACACCAGTATTGCTGCATGGCACAGCTCTCTATCTCAGCCTGTCACATCCCAGCTGCAGATGTGGACTCCACTGTATTCAATAGTGATACCAGGAGAAGAGAAATGATAATCAGCTGTACCCCTAAAAGAGATGGCCAGAAAAGCTTTACAGTTTTGGATGAAAAAAGGCTATTTTAATTTAAATGAAAATCTTTTTCAAAACATATCAATTTCAGCAAAATATTGTCTAGGAAAAAGAGGCTCAAATTATCCTGTATTCATATGCTGGCATTGGATGATTTCCATTTTTCATCTGTTTCGATTCAAAAACAAACCCACAGTTTATAAGAGATATATATACATCTCATATAGCTTTAAAGGTCAAAGCAAAATGAAGCTTGAATTCACTAAAACTAAACATTTCAATTAGAACAGTTTTTACAAGTTAATAACATTGGAAAAGTTTAAAACTTTGGGGTTTTCTACTTCAGAACTGGATAAAAAGAGAAGGATTTGTGGAATTTTAATGAAAAAACCATGGGGTTTCCACCCCACTCTTCTACTGATGGACTGAAATGAGGAATACAGGAAATCTGGGTTCACATCCCTCACCTGCTTGATTTGGACTGGAAATTTGGACGTGCCTCTTCTACAAAAACAGCCTTACTTACCTGTCATGGGCTTCTCTCATTACCCCCACTCAAATTGTCCCACTTTTCCACAAGGTAAAAGCCTGTTAGGCTTTGCCTGGACCCTGCTTAGGGCAGCATCTCTCCATCAGAATGTTTTCCTCTGCCTTGGCCTGATTAATTTTAAACAGCTAACGATGAAGATGGCATTGCTTTTGCTAGGCAAAGTTTGCTGTATCTTCCCAAAAAAAAACCCATTCCTTAATATGTAGTTTCCTTCTCAGCCTCTGCTCATTCCTCCTGTTGAGTCTGCCTTGGTGGCCCTTGCTCAGCGGAAAGTCTCTGCCCATGAGCATAGAATCATAGAATCATTAAGGTTGGAAAAGACCTCTAAGATCATCGAGTCCAACCGTCAACCCAACACTACCATGCCCACTAAACCATGTCCCTAAGCTCCTCATCTACACGTCTTTTAAATACCTCCAGGGATGGTGACTCAACCATTTCCCTGGGCAGCCTGTTCCAAGGCCTGACCACTCTTTCAGAAAAGAAATTTTTCCTAATGTCCAATCTAAACCTCCCTTGGCGCATCTTGAGGCCATCTCCTCTTGTCCTATCGCTTGTTACTTGGGAGAAGAGACCAGCACCCACCTCGCTACAACCTCCTTTCAGGTAGTTGTAGAGCGCGATGAGGTCTCCCTTCAGCCTCCTCTTCTCCAGGCTAAACAATCCCAGTTCCCTCAGCCGCTCCTCACAAGACTTGTGCTCCAGGCCCTTCACCAGCTTCGTTGCCCTTCTCTGGACACGCTCCAGCACCTCCATGTCCTTCTTGTAGTGAGGGGCCCAAAACTGAACACAGTATTCGAGGTGCGGCCTCACCAGTGCCGAGCACAGGGGCACGATCACCTCCCTGCTCCTGCTGGCCACACTATTTCTGATACAGGCCAGGATGCCATTGGCCTTCTTGGCCACCGGGGCACACTGCTGGCTCATGTTCAGCCGGCTGTCGACCAGCACCCCCAGGTCCTTTTCCTCTGGGCAGCTTTCCAGCCACTCTTCCCCAAGCCTGTAGCGTTGCCTTGGGTTGTTGTGGCCGAAGTGCAGGACCCGGCACTTGGCCTTGTTGAACCTCATACAGTTGGCCTCGGCCCATCGATCCAGCCTGTCCAGGTCCCTCTGCAGAGCCTTCCTACCCTCAAGCAGATCAACACTCCCGCCCAGCTTGGTGTCATCTGCAAACTTACTGAGGGAGCACTCGATCCCCTCTTCCAGATCGTTGATGAAGATATTGAACAGGACCGGCCCCAGTACTGAGCCCTGGGGAACACCACCCGTGACCGGCCGCCAACTGGATTTAACTCCGTTCACCACAACTCTCTGGGCTCGGCCGTCCAGCCAGTTTTTTACCCAGCAAAGAGTGTACCTGTCTAAGCCGTGAGCCGCCAGCTTCTCTAGGAGAATGCTGTGGGAGACACTGTCAAAACCTTTACTGAAGTCCAGGTAGACCACATCTACAGCCTTTCCCTCATCCACCAGGCGGGTCACCTGGTCATAGAAGGAGATCAGGTTGGTCAAGCAGGACCTGCCTTCCATGAACCCATGCTGGCTGGGCCTGATCCCCTGGTTGTCCTGCACATGACTCGTGAGTGCCCTCAAAATGAACAGCTCCATGATCTTCCCCGGCACCGAGGTCAGGCTGACCGGCCTGTAGTTCCCCGGATCCTCCTTCCGGCCCTTCCTGTAGATGGGCATCACATTGGCAATCCTCCAGTCGTCCGGGACCTCCCCAGTTAACCAGGACTGCTGGTAAATGATGGAGAGTGGCTTGGCAAGCTCCTCCGCCAGCTCCCTCAGCACCCTTGGGTGCTGGACTTGTGAGCGTCCAGGTGGCATAGCAGGTCATTAACTTCTTCCTCTTGGATTATGGGGGGTTTATCCTGCTCACCATTCCTGTCTTCCAGCTCAGGGGGCTGAGTACCCTGAGGATAACTGCTCTGACTATTAAAGACTGAGGCAAAGAAGGCGTTAAGTACCTCAGCCTTATCCTCGTCCTCAGTGGCAATGTTTCACCCCGCATCCAATAAAGGATGGAGATTCTCCTTGGCTCTCCTTTCGTTGTTAATATACTTGTAAAAACATTTTTTGTTGTCTCTCACGACAGTGGCCAGGTTGCGTTCTAGCCGGGCTTTTCCATTCTAATTTCCTTTCTGCACGATCTAACGCGATCCCTGTACTCTTCTTGAGTTGCCTGCCCCTTCTTCCAAAGGTGATAAACTCACCTTTTTTTCCTGAGTCCCCGCCAGAGCTCCCCATTCAGCCAGGCCGGTCGTCTTCCCCGCCCGTTCTTCTTACGGCACATGGGGACAGCCCACTCCTGCGCCTTTAAGACTTCCTTCTTGGAGAATGTCCAGCCTTCCTGGACCACTTTGCCCTTCAGGACTGTCTCCCAAGGGACCCTCTTGACCAGTGTCCTGAGCATCTTCCCAACATTGGAAAGCCTGGCTCACAACTGGGGACATCTGCTCTCTTCTCTTTTGTATGAGGATCTCGGTTAGCTTAATGCCAGCTACTGAGGTTTTCCTGTGTTTACAGAAGATGGTGAAAGCTGTATGGTTTTATTGAGAAAGCTTCAATTTCCTAGCCCGGGCAAATACTCCGTTGACTTTTGCAGCAGAGCAGAGACAAGTTCTCTCCTGCACAACAGGCAGACAAATAATCCTCACAAAATTTACCGCAAATCTCTTGATCCAGTCTTTGAATTTGGGAGCCTTATATCAAGTAAATACATATGAAAGCCTATTAGCTCCTTTGATCATATTAACCTGCTGCTGTGCACAATTAGTTTGAAATCTTTGTCTGAAAAGCTCCGTATTAGTGTAAGAAAAGACACAGGGGAGGGATTCAGCCTGTCAGAAGAAAACGACTTCTGAGAAGATGAAAATACTGTACGATTATGTGACTCAAACATAATTCTTGCTAGTCTAACATGGAAACCAAGTCCAACTGTATCATAGGAGCTCTAGGATGCCGCTGAGCCCTCTGTTAGGCTTGCCTCAGGGCAGACGCAGTCCCTGGCTGTAGGTGGACACAGCGTATTAAATAGTGGGGTGACAAATGGTGACAGCACAGAAGAGAAGACGATGTCAAGGCCTTGTTATTAAAGAATTTATGATCTAAATAGACACAGAGTTTTGGGGAAACAAGCATAATGTTGATCCCATTTTAAAGGTCTTATCAGTGGCTGGCATAAAAAAAAATCCGGATTAAATTCTGAGTTTCCAGTCCAATATCTTCTCTTATCCATGGGATGATCACTCCCTCTCTGGAGGGACCTAGTTTTGTGTTCTTTGAAAATGTGTTGATCAACTCATGGGTTGGAAGATTTGTATACTGCAGTTTCACCTTGGCTGTTGACTGTACCAATTTCATTGCTTTGAATACCCTTGTCCGGAAGGGATGTCCATCCTGTTTTCTCCAAACACGGCCTGACATCATCCGTTGAGTAAGCTATTCAGGAAGCTCACTATCCTTGTGAGATCAGTCTGGCCTCTGCTGGAACCGATCCGATCTCCTCTCTCCCACATGGACTATTCACCTGACAATTTATCATTTTTAGCCTCTCCAATTAGGTGAAAGGGTCAAGAAAATGACAGCATTGTTTCTCCTATACAAGGCATGGGAATTATTGCTTCCATTCATACATTTCTGCCTCTGCCTTGGTCTTACTGCTTGAGGTGGATGGAGCTGCACCCTCCCAAAGGATATAAAACCCCTCAAAGCCACTTCTCCACTTGTGCAATAGCAGCAGCATGCCTTATCTGCAAAGACCATATAAGCAGTAAACCACTCCATCTGAGCTGGGCACAGCCAGGTTTTCAGTGTAATTAAATGTGAGGATCAGTTATGGGGGGAAGGAAAGAAATCTAACCCTGTTCAACAAGGGTATTCCAGAGGGAGCTGGTTAAACTAATCCACGAGGCTAATTAGCCATGTTATTTTCTTGTTATTTCTGGGTCCCCTGCATGGTGTCAGATGTTTGATAGTAGCTATTCTGCAATCTTCAGCAAAAGGAAACATAGGACATCCTCTAAACACTACACTGGAAGAAAGTTTGTTATACCGCATCTTCGTCTGTGCGAGACCCAGTGAGATCAGCATCTCTACACAGCTCCTTGGTCTGTCGGTGCTACCAAAACACAGTGGTTCCCCTTGTTTCGTGTGTCTGGCAGTGCTGATATGCTCTGGTCTTCCTGGAAAAAGCCCACGCCACACTGCTTGAAAAATCTGCTAAGTTCCTTCCTCTGCAACTCACACTGCTGTCATATCCTTAGCTGGCAGTCAGTCTACACAATTGAAGTGCTTTGTTTTTCAAGAGGGAGACGGAGGCAGAGACGAAAGAGCTACACATGCCACATGTTTTGTATTTGCACACATGCTGATTTAGCCTCTTGCAAAGGTTTAAGTGGAGCAGCAGAGAGGGTCTTCTGGCCACTCTAAAGGACCTTGCTGGCAAAGGGACCTGGGTTCTGACATTGCCTCACTGGGCCCTCTATGTATTTTGTGCAGCAGGAGTGCACTGGGATGGTTAGAGGAGAATGTGAGTCCTCTTGCAAACCTCACTAGAATTTGGGAAATGTTTGCCTGAATATGGCATCCTGGTTTGTGTCAGACAACAAGCTATTAGCTTAAAATACCCCAGACAAATGTTTTGGTGCACAGAGCTAAACCTTCAGAAGCGGGAGGAACTGGGCATGCAAGAGACTCAATGGTCATCCGTTACTTGGCACTTGGCTCTTTCAGAGGATGTGAGACCTCATCTTAGGCAGAAAACATGCACATTACAGATTAAGCCCCATTTCAGACCTGTTCTTGCCCTTCTAGACACAAACATAGTGTCACGCCAGGCAGCGAGCAGCAGTGGGGAGACGGGGATTGCTCCTGTTCATACGGGCAGAGGAGATGGTTCCCCACGGTTGCACGCACTTTCAGCAAAAGCAGTGCAACTTTGGGATGGGCAGTGGAAAAGCTGTCTTCCTTGGGCAATTTGATGGGGGATGATACTGGGAATAATGATAGCATCTGATCATTGTCATGATTCTCTCCTAACTGAGCTGAGTGACCCATATGCTTTTTGGCATTGTGGGGGACTGTTTGCTAAATGAGACAACAGCTAGGCATTTCCAGGCTTGTGATAATTTGAGGAATTGTAAAGAAATAAATTGTTTACCACTGAATAGAGGAAAGAGAGGAAAATAGCAGTGAATGCAAACACTTGAGATATCTTTTCTCTGCTCCCCTGTTAGTAATGGTTCTTTGAGCAGTGATAATTCAGGAGCAGCCGTTTACCTCCACAGCTGACTGAGATGATTTTCCAATTAGCCAAACTTTCAGGTTGCCTCCCGTGAGCTCTGAAGAGAACTCACTGATGCATTATGCAGCCCTGCTTGTCATTTCTACCCTTTCAACTCACCATGCTGCCTGTTCCGCCTTGCAAAAACCATGAGATCTCAGGCACAGGTTGATACCTGGACATGTCCTTGTACGCAGGAAAATGCCAGAGAGCTGCTTTACAGCCGTTGTGGCGATGAGGAACAAATGAAGGTAAAGGGAGCTCTGCTCCTCTGTCTGGGGCTTGCCCTGAGTGTTGGACCCCTGCAAATGCTACTGGCTCAATGCCAGTCTCAGGGACGCTGCAGAAAAGGAGTCGGGCTCAGGGAGAGGATTTGCTGGTCCCCAAGCAAGGAGGCACCCAGTGAGCTCAGCAACCCCGTTAGCTCAATCAGCTCCTGCAGGGCCACAGAGAAACCCGAGTGTCCAGGTGAAAACTAAAGAAACCCACTGCCTCATTTACAGCAGTGATTCCTTGCTGACGGATGGAAATCTTCATAGCCTCGTAGGTGGATCTTGCTCTGAGCACACCTGGTCTGTGAATACCAGCTTATCTAATGCATTTCCTTCCTTGAATCTGTATCTCAGAGACTTTCATGTGGCTTTTCTAATGCAGCCTGCAGGACCTTCTGTGCCTGCCAAAGCACCCTGGCTGGAGGGGACCGAGGTCTCCATACAGGCTGTTCTGAGATAGTTTTGGAGTTGCAGCAACGCCAGGACTTTTCAGGTTTGCAGGTGTCCAACTGCCTGAACACTGATGGGAAACCTCCCTAAAAATATATGGTCCATTCAATCAGGACTGCTCATTAGATTTCTGGGTGAGGTTTTCTGAACTATGTAGTCCAGAAAGTCAAAAGAAATGGTCAGATTAGTATTTCTACTCCTAAGAATTTACTAAAATCCCCTGTTTCTCTGTTGCTTGGCTTCCCTCGACCAAAGACCAACATGATACCAGAATTTCCACTGCCTTTAATCTTCCTGAGACTCAGAGAAATAAAATCCCAGGGACTGACTTTCACCTTTTTCTTTTGTAAGGACTCAAGCCATCCCTTCCTTGGGGTCTGCGAGGATGCTCACTCCAGTGACCTGCCTGGGCAGAGGAGCGTGCTGGGGACAGGATAAGAAATAACCATAAGGAGGCAAGTGTCACCCAATGAAAAATACTGCTCTGTTCTGCTGACCTTTAACTTTCCAATGAAACAGCCATCTCTTGTGTCTGGTGGCAGGTGACCCACAGCCAGTCTGCCTGTGTGATGGACTCGGGGGGCTGGACGGGGGATATTCCCTAGAGGTGTGAGCACAGAGTAAGGACGTCACTTGTGTGCCCGGGGTACGGTCTGCTTTCATCGCTGCTGAGCGCTGACACCCGTGTTAGCAACTCGGAGGGGAATCTCTCAGGGGTGCCTGTCCTTGCGCTCCAGCACTTGTGCTTGCGCAAGGATGCAGTCATGCAAAATGGCCTCTCAGCATGAGGCAAGTACCTGTTACTGAAGCACTTTGAAGCAAGCTAAGGTTCTCATTATTTTCCGAGCCTGGCGACAGCCCTGTTGCTTCACCTGAGGCTGTTTCTTGTGCTTCTGAGGAGCTGACAGGAGTCCACCCACTCCCAGGCAGTGGGGAGAGCTCCCGAATAAGCACCGAGCAGCTATGTGCACTCCTGCAGGGCCCAGCTGGATCCCTGAATTGCTTTACAGACCAGGACTGTATTTACACCACCAAGAAGCAGCCATGTAAGGAGGATCTGGAGAATACCCTGGAGACTTAATCCCGGCTAGATCTGTGCCACAGACGAACTCACAGCCCATGATAGCGTCTCTAGGCCAGGCAGCCTTTTCTAAATGGATACTGGAAGGCAAATAAAAGTGGAGAGAGCAGCTGGAGGCTATAAGATCAGAGCTGTCTTCGTAGTTCCTTTAGGTATGGAAATTGTAGTTAAACTTTTCTCCCCATCCCTCAATGCGTTTTGGTTCAAGCCCTGCAGGTCACTTTGATGAAGAGACAGTGCTGCTCTGCAGACCCCAGAGAGTAAATGGTTTCTCTACTGGACTATTTGCTGTGGTGGCATTTAGTCACATTTCTCACACTGGCAGCACCTTCAGCCTGACCCGATAGGGAACCCGTTGTGAAGAGCATCACTGCATAAATACTGTAAATCACATTGGCCCCAGCAATGGGACTTGCAGGGATGGGTGTGTGCTGTGGGAAGGCAGAGTTTGGGAGAGGCATTGGAAAGCCAGGCTGCAGGTTGCTGGTATGCTAAAAGTCCCATTACTAAAGACTTTGCCTGAGTTTCTTGGGCATAATGGCATGCTTCCCAGTCCTGATGCCTTCTTTCCATGGGCTCCCAGAGTTGTGAGCCATGCCAGGTACCTCAAATGCTCTCAGATCCACGTATTGAAGTTTCTCAGAGATGAATTACCATGTGTAATTGCCATGATGGATAACGTGGCAAGGTATTGAACAGGCCCTGGAGTCATTCAGGACCTACATTCGCCCCTTTTGTTCAGATGGAAAATTAAATGATTCTTAAAATAATAAATGTGCACCCTGGAGAGAAATACTCAGCTGCTCCCTCAAGAGGTGCTGTGCTGTTCTTGTGTTGAGCAAGGAATAATGAAGGTAATTGAAAAGTTATTACTGTGGGGGCAAATTTATCTTGGCTTGTATAGCCTTGCAAATACACTTGACTGGTGAGGCAATCCATGTTCTGCAACAGGGAGAACAACTGTGCTTTAGAAAAACCAGGCCATCAGATCTGGGGTCAGATTCTGCACTACCTCGTTCTTTGTGCAGTTGCAAAGGTCTTGAGCTAATGCCATGCCAACCGGCTGTACGGTGCTACCCGGTCAGACGAGGGTGAGATTGTGCAAGCTAACGTGTGTCATCTGGGCTGGGGCAGGCTAAGATCTCCCAGGCCATGGAGGAGAACTCACCAAGCTGCAGGCAACCGGTCAGGGAAAGAGTGTGCTTGGATATAAACAGCAGCATAAGTGCTGTATGGGAGAGGTTGGCCCTGGCCAACCCATTGGCATTACTGAGTCACATCAAGGGAGACCGCAAGGACTTGGCCATGCTTCCTATCACTGGTATCAGCCATTTGGTCTCTTCTCTGTATTTTTTTCTCCTCTGTGGCCGTAGTCGAATGGTGGAGGTGGAAGCGGGATGGGAGGACCAGCAGGTGCAGAGAGGCCTGGCTGGACCATCTGGCTTGAAGCACAGTGAGCTGGAGAAAGCACATCAGAAGCCACTGAGGATGGCAGAGGCGCATGTACGAGATGAGGTGGAACGGTTGGGTTTGTTTGAGCCTGAAGACAAGAAGGACGATGAGGATCTCGCTACCAGCTTCAGCTACCACCAAGGGAAATGAGAGGCTGGAGCCGGACTGTCCTCAGAGGTGCAACGGGACAAAAGCCCCGGGCACAGGCTATAGCAGGGGCAATGCCAACAAGGTATAGTGAAGAAACACCTTCATAACGAGCATTGCAGCCCCGAACAGGGCAGTGGGGGAATCTCTTTCTTTGGAGATATTAAAAACTCAGCAGGAAAGGCCCAGAGCAACATGACCTAACTTTGAAGTTGGCCCCTTTGTGCAGGGGGTAAGACCAGAGGCCACCTCAGTTACACTGGTGCTGATTTGTAAAGAAGAGGAATTAAACCTTGCTAGTTCTGCAGGGGCAAGGAAGCTGCAGGAGTTGCAGTCTGCCTCACCGGAGAGTTGTGTCTCAGGCTAAGGTACAGCTGCTGAATACTTTCTTGGTGATGCTAAAGGTTTGGGGGGGGGGGTGTTGGATCTCTTAGACCAGGCAATGACAGTGACTCTGTCCCCTGCAGCTCAGCGAGGGGTAGGAGTCTCCTACGAGATGGTGCATTTATTCCTTGTGATGTTTTCAGAGATGGTGCAGGAGTGGCTGCATGAGCATCCAGCGTGCAAGTGGTCGCCCCTGCCCTGCACACCCTGAAGAGAGAAAGCAAGAGAAAAGCAAAAGAGAAAATTTGCTCCTCAGTGTCTGCCTGGGACCTGGTCTGGCTGCAGGAAATTTCGAAGCAACACTTCAAAAAGGTTTTTTTTTTGGTTTGTTTTGTTTTTTTCCTGTTTGTTTTTAAAAATCAATTCAAATGAAATGAAAGTTTTCGCATGTTGGGTTTGTTTTTTTAAAAAAGCTCTCAAATAATTAGAGTACTCAAAGTAAACAGGCTCTTCATGCTTTATTACCTGATGTGTATTATGCCTCCATTAATGCACTATGGCACTTCTGCCATTTTCCGTATTTCAAAATGTTTTAAAGATGGGACTCAAGTCATCAACATTAATTGCCAGCAAAACAGAAATGAACCTTCTAAAAGGGAAATCATTTTATAGCTCTAATTTGATTAAGTAGTAAAGCTCATTGTTTCCATCTTAGGTGGACAGTAAAAACACAAGTAAAGTTAATATTTATTAATCTTAATGTGCAGGCCAGGTAATTACATTGCCCATTGCAGCAGTGAGGACTGCGTGACTCTCACTTGCTCTCTCGCTGTATGTTTGCACACCCTTCGGGTAAACAGGAAAGAGAAGAGGATTTGGTGCTAATTAGAGAGATGAAATTCTCTTTCCAAAGGGCTCCTGATTTTAATCGTGTGCTCAGGACTAGGGATGCAGGTAGGTAATTGTGTTTGGTGACAATGGCTAAAAACCTGGAGTGGGTGAGCACTCCGGAAGGAGCCGTGACTTACGCACACAGAAGCACGTGTGTAGGCATGCGCACACACACACACACACACACAGAGTCACACATACGCTCTCCCTATGTGGTGTTCGTTTCCCACACAGAAATCTTTCCACACTTCCAAAATTATTTTTTCCCCATGTTTTTTTCTTTTTGTCCCTTTTCTTGCAGCCTTTAAACAAATCCAGCTGAGACGTGGAGCATCCTAACGCTGTGAGCAGGACCAGCACTGCCACCAGCATGAGCTGTGGGACACACGTGCCAGGGGCATTGCTGGAAGCTGAGCCCTGAGCTCAGGAACTTTTGGGGCTGTTTCTGCCCTGCTGTGACTCTCCCTGTGCAGAGTGTGACAAGGGGACAGAGCAAAGGCAGGGGCAGAGCCGAGCCGAGCGTGCTGGCTGGCAGGGAGGAGAGGCTGCAGACCAGGAGAGCTTTTGCAGCCAGTGGAGAATTGCCTCTTCTTGGCTGCTGGTTCAAACCCACCTCAGGACAGCCGTGTCTGGAAGGCTTTGCCTTCAACAGTTTTACTTGCCATGTGCCTGTAAATCTTCTCACTTCCAACACTGCATTGAGCACTCGTCAGCATCTTGGCTGGTGGACACCGGGCTCTTCTGTAGGAAAGATGCTTTTACAGGGCAGGTGTAGGCACGTATGTGGGAGAAAGATCATGACAGTTGCCCAGGGCAGATAAGAGCCATCACTTTGCTAAGTCAGAACCATGCCAGGTGCAGAGAGCTTTCATGGCTCTGATTTGCCTGTGCCTGCATCGAGCTCACTCTAACCACAGGGGCTTCACGCGGCAAGCTGAGCCTTCAGCCACACCATGTCTGTTCGAATGCCAAGCCTGGCTGGGACCTGCCAACCCAAGGCAAGGTTGGCCCCACAGCTCTGCAGACCGGGCTAGCTGGCGGTGAGTAGATACTAAACCTGTGACCTCTGGATCAGCACTGACCTGAAATAACACAAGCTACTTCCAAGACCATTTGTGCTGGGCAGGAGCAGATTTAGAAATTTTCTAGCCTCCTCTCAATCGACCCAGTGGAGAAGAAAAAAGCCCCAGAGCATCACAAGTCTACCATTTGATTTCCTCACCAAGCCTGCTCAGCATCTTGCAGGATTGGCCCTCCTGCATCCTGCCTTTTAATTGCTGACTGATTGTAATATAGGATTTTATTTTCCCTATAATGACTCTTGGGGCCCCCAGATGTTCTCCTCAAGTGTGGTTGCGTCAGCACTACAGACTGAATGACTGATACCAGCAATTTTTACAGCTTGAAAGAAGAGAAATATGTGAAGGGGGTTTAATTTAGCTCCAATATTGTGTCTTCATCTTCAAGACTCTACAAGAAAATGACACCAAAAGGTTATTTTACAACGAGAGGAGGAAGAATTAGCCTGAGAGAGGGAGAGATCACCAAGCTGGCTTTCTAATATCAGTTCATTACAGAGAACACGTCTGCACAGCCGCTTCGCTGCTGCTGTTAATTTAAACCTGGATGATTAAAAGCTGTAATTGCACCATTTTAAATAAATGTCCGCTATCTGGATTATTATATTTTTAATTAGTGTGGCTCTGCCGAATGTTTTTATCCCTCTGATTGATTTGTTTATACTGTATTTATTTATAATTCATTGATCTCCCTGACCCTGCTATCTCCTGAGCATGCAGTTTGGTCATGATTCCAGCAAATGGAAGAGGACTGAACCAGGAAAGAGCAAAAGGTACCAGGTCAGCTCTCCCTTATGAGCTCTTTGCAGCTCTCCTTCTTCGCCTCCCAACCCAAGTGCTCTTTTGCTCTTTGCTCTTCCCCAGGGCTGTGGGGGAGGATGAACAGCCTGGAGGAGTGGCTGTCTGGGAGGCAGGATGGGTGAAAATTGAATTGCCGTCCAGCAAACCTCAGGATGCGGTGCTGGCAGGAGCATCCCAGGACCCCGGGGTTTCATCCTGTGTGTTAGGACCCATTCCTTAACCATTGCTTCACAGGCAGGAACCTGCTCCTCTCTCTCTGGGGGACTCTCGAAAAATGTCAAATTTCCCTGGCAGAAGGCATGATTTCCTGGCAGGCTGGGTTACATGTGCTGGAAACAGCTCTTCCAGGGCACAGGCCTCCACTGCCCGGATCTGAGTGCAAAGCATATTTCTAAGCCGTGCTCTCTTTGTTAACACCCCCTGAATGAGACTGTTGGGTAAAATCCAGAATAAGCACCTAGACCCCTGCTGGACCATGATACCTCATTGCATGCTGTTCTCTGCCAGGGGCAAGGAGGTGCAAGCAAGAATAACTTGTAGATCATCATCTTGATGTTCAGGACACTCCTGACTGCTGCTCGGGCGCTGTGCTGAGGGGTACACGTGAGAACGCGCTGAGAATATTCAAGAGGCCGCTTGCTTCTGTAGGACTCCAGGGCACCTCTGCTGGTGCACTTATCTCCTCTCATATGTAATATCTGCAGGACAGGGACTGCCACTTGCTCTGACTTTGTGCTGCACCCACTACGGGAGGTTTCTGAGTGCTGACAGAGGCCCTGAGGCACTCTGATAACATGATGCATCACGATGAATAGTCTGCCTGCCTGGCAAATACTGCAAGGCTTCCAAACACTTGACTTTCCCCCATTTTCTAGTCTCTGGAACCCTTGAGGAATGGAGCAAGCATTATAGAAGAGGAGTCTGCCTGTGTCCCCTGGCTACAACGTAGTGCGTGGCCTCAGCGTATCAGTGCTGTTTGCTGGTTAATGGCTTTCCCTGCAGCTGCAGCACGGGTCAGGAGGACAGCCTGGCGATAGCACGTTGCCAGAGAGGCTTTTGCAAGGGGAACGCTATTCCTGGGCAAGTTTCAGTGTGGACTCAGTGACAGGGCGGTAGATGGACAGCCCTCCCAGGTAACTGTGCTGGAATGTTTGTGCGTCGGTACAGAGCATTTCCAGGACTTGGTGGAGAGGAAGCTATAAAAGCAGCTGCTCGTGAGGCATTGACTACCAGCAAAAACGGGGGCACAGCATTGAAGGAAACCTCCTGGAGCAGCAGGTCCAGTTGCCTGACCTCACAGCTCAACATGGTTATGAATTTACTTTTGGAAGGCCACATAAAGGGCACCCAATTGTATTGCATGTAAGCTACATAGCTCCACTCCAGCCTCAAAGCTTATGTCCTTTAGCACAAAAAGAGAGGGCATCCCAAGGACAGAGCAGGAAGGAATCAAAGAATAGAAACTGCAGAGGCTTCAGCTTCTCATTGTGAATCCTCCAGCTATCCAGCCAGAAAATAAGGCAGAAACTAGATATGGATGTATCAGAGCCTGATTTCATGGGTACTGGAGCAGCCCCTGGGCAGGTACAGCACTGGATGAATGGGGTAGCTGAGGGGTTGGCCATGACTTTGTAGCAGCATTAGAGAGAATTACAGTCTGCAGCAAACAAGTCATTTTGGCCATTCAGAAAGGGTAATTACACTTGGAGATCTCTGGGGTGTATTTTTCTTGTTGGCCAGTAATCAGACTGTATATTCCTTTTTTTCTTATTTTAATTAAAAATATTGGTTTGCCATGTTCACCAGGCGGCTAGCTCGTTCTGTCTGAATACAAACGCTTAATAGCATTTTGTAATTGGCTGAATTGTCTATTAGTAAATAAGCCTTGTAATTTAGTGAGCATCCTTAAAGTGCTTACTGTTATACTTGACACAAAGCTGAGGGCTCCTACCTTCAGGAACTTACAGGCAAGAGGGGTGTTAAAGACCCATCAAGGTGGGTTTACATGAGAATAGCAGCGTGCTCCTTGGGAAATGTGGAAGGGATGGGCTGGGCATTTTGCAGTTGTCCATAGCAACTCTGCTTTCTTGAACTCTTTCAGTTTGACAAGTGGAAGTGGGTTTGAAAGTCTATGTCTTATTGATTTTACCTAACAGAAGACAGAAACTTCTACAAATCTCTTTCCCTAATGAATTTCCTATTGCAACCTTTACCTTTGGTAGGCTCATTGTGCAACTGGTGGTCATTGTGCAGAAAGGCAGAGATGCTGTTTGAAAGCCCCGATCTCTCCAGGCAGCTCCCAGCTGGGAACCAGGGCACAGTTGGTCTGACACTTTACTAACCATGAATGTTTTGACTGCTAGAAAATCCCATGTCAGAAGGACCCCTGTGGAGGTTGTCTGGGCAGGGTCAGCACCCTGACTGGTTCTCTGCCCTGTGCCCTGGCCAGATCTGTGTGCTCTGGGTTCAGTTTTGCCCCAACGCATCAGTCTCACCCATCTTATTTTTTTAAAGGCTAAAAAGTTGTGCTGTGACATGGAAACGTGAAGACTTTGAGCTCTGGAAACAAGCAAACTCTATAGCTGTTCCCTGCAGTGCACAGGGAACCTGGGAGACCCTCTTCCCTTTGCCTGGGTTGCACATCTCCTGGTCTTAAGACCTATCTCCTCTTTGGCTTTGGAAAGAGCATCAATTCACTCTTCTTTCTATTTACCTGCATCCCTTGGGGAAGGGATCAGCCTCTGCATGCTCACCCGAGGAGCCCAGTCTGAGCTGGAGTGACACCTCCCTAGGTACGCGCATGCTTTTAATGCTCCCCAGCTGAGTACCTGTGCCCCAACGCTACCCGCCCCACTCTTTGCTCTTCTGAACCACAGCAACAGAGACATCAACCAGAAACTGAGACCAGCTCCTGGGGGCTGCAGGCCCAGGGTGCCAGTGCACAGATAACTCACCCGGTGTTCATGGAGTTTTTTCTTTATTTGTTTGTGCTTGACGCCGTCTGCCCGTTGATGTGTGTGTGGAGGAGGGCTGGCTAGTTCTGAGGTCCCGGTGCTATTTCTGTTGGTGGTTCTTCATGCCCCCAGGGACATCACTGTTGTGCAGCCCTGGAAAGGAGGGAAAAGCATGACATTGGCATCCTTCGAGGGGAGCTGACTGGCAGGGAGCCCGCTGTGGGCTGTCTTACTCTCAAGGCTGTGTTGCTGCTGCAGGTCGATGGCAGGTTTTCCAGGTGGCAGGATGGCATCACCTCCTTCCCCTTTATGGTCCCTCCTGGGATCCCCATTGATCTAAGGGGAGATACTTCCACCTCAGGAGACATCCCTGAGGGAGGAGGAAGAAGATGCTCTCTGGTGTCTTGTTCTGTCCAGATGATGGCCAAGCTTTGCTTCACATAGCTCTGCAAGAAGAGGGAGAAGTTTTCTAGGAAAGACTCCAACTTTCCCTTGCGCCGTTTCTTCTTACATTCCTATAACTCCTCTAGACCCTCCCTCAAACTCTCCTTGGAGCAAATTTTCTAGAAGATGCTCTCCAAAACATCACCTGCTTTATCCTTTGCAACCCTGCGAGCTGCCCAGGGGACCTCCTCCCCTGATCCAACAGCTGTTTTGTTTGCCCCCTGCTTGGCAGTAGGCCTGACCGTCTTTCAGAGGTAAGCTTCCACCTCGGAGCCAGCTGCATCCTCAACCAGGGTGAGGTGGTCCAGGATCCTCACTCCTTTCAGCTTGCACAAGTTGTGCAGCAGAATTTTCAGGGTCCACAGGAGGAGTTTGTTTGTGCGCTGCCTCAGTTTTTTCCTTTGAGAGAGCCTTCATGAGCACGTGGGCATCTGGCAGGATTTCATCCGGGTTGATGGTGCCTGGGAGAAAATGTGTAGTCCTCCACAGGCACTTGGCCAGCAGGTCAGAAAACTTATCTGGGCTGCCCTCAGCAGTCAGGTTGCCTTGGACCAGCTTCAGCAAGGCACAAAAAGTCCTCGTCTGGTCAGATTTTTCCAACATCCTCTTCATGAGGACATTAATGGACTGTATGAGCTTCTGATCTTCCTCTAGGTCTCTGTCCAGGAAATCTAGCATTAAGGTAAAGAAATTGTTCATTACATCCTTAAGCACTTCCACTGAGGCCTCCTGAGCCAGTTTCTTCTCCTGGAAGACACAGTTACAGGCCTGGATGACACAGTTACATCGCAGAATGATTTCTTCCTTCCCCCATTTCTTATCTGCTTCCTTTTGCTGGTTGATAAACTTGAGTGATTGAAAGCTGGCTACAAGGAACGCATTAATGTGCCCAGACATGGCTTCTACTTTGTTATTGTCTCTCAGGATCTTCTCAATTTCTTTCATTGCCTGGATGCTGGTGTCAGTATCACCACTGCTAATGTGACAAATAAGGGAATTAATGGTGGAGGTGATATTATGACATGTGTCATCAGTGTCTGAGGACATAGGCAGGGTTTGGAATTCAGGGATCGTTTCTAACAGAATGATATCCTTCAGTCTAAAGAGATTACATTTTCTGGAGACCACCTGCTCACTTGCTCACCTACACGTGGAGGCTGTCTGGGAAGGCTGCCTGGTGGAGATGGGTTATCTCTTTGAAATGTATGGCCTGGATGTATGTGAGCCCAGCCCTAGCAAAGCCTTGAAGAGGATAGCTGTCTTCCTTGGAGACCAAGGCAGTGCTGTTCATAGTGCTGCTCTAAACATTATGGTCACAGCTTGCAAAACTCATGGGGAAGCCCTGTTGAAAATGGCTGGGGATCTTCCTGAAGAACATATGAGGATGCTGGGACAAATTGCAAAACAGGAACCTGGCAGGTCAAGAGTTTCTTCAGCAAAGTGTTTCAGTGAGAAACCTCAGCATGATTCAACCACAAGATCTGAAGTCACCTGTCAGCAAGCAAGAGATGCACCCTCAAAGCTAGACCCCACCTGCTCTCAAGGAGGAACGTATTACTTGAGCCCAATTTTCCTATTAGCTGTTGGCCTCTGTCCTTCCAGGGGTGGTGGTGTTTCCTTCCAAGGACCCTAAACCAGGAGCAAGAGAGTATTACTGTGCGTCCCTGCCACTAGGCCATGCCGAGGGGATGGAGATGTTAGGGCAGCAGCTTCGGGCCCCTCCTGGCAGGGTGCATAGAGCCTATGGAACAGCCCTGGAGAGCAGCAGCCATTCTGAGGTTGGGGCAATGCCAGCTGTGCTGGGGCGACAGCCCGTGGGGAGCCACACCAGTGGTGTCCCATTGCCACAAGCAGCTACTGCTCTTGCCAGAGCGGAGTCTGAGACTCCAAGGTCCAGGACCACTTCTTGCAGCTGGGAGGAGAAGACATCAACACAGGTAACATCACAGGTAACATCACCTCCAGCCCCCATTGCCTCCAGGGACTGTTTATTCAAGCTATGGAAGGTGCAGTCTCCTGCAGCCTGGAGCTCTCATGTCTGGCAAACTGTGACTGCCACACATTGTGCCAAAGTGCCACCACCACGGGCCATCTGGTCCCCTGAGCCTTTAACTGGACATTGTCCTTCCTCCCTCTGCCCCTGCTGCTGCTGCTTAGACTGTGAAGTTTCAGAAGAGCTGAGTGAATAAGGAGTTGTTTTGGATGCTGGACAACCACAAAAAATGCCGGGGGAAGAAGATTTGCATGGGAACAATTTCGTACAGGTTGCCGTTAGAACAAACCCCATTGCATTTAACCCTAGATAGAACAGTTCACTTACTTTCATGTTATTTAACTTTCTTCTAAACTGTTATAAATTGACAACTCTGACATGAGAAATGCCCTCTAGAAATGAAAAGCAGGCACTTAGTTTGGGGGAAAAATCTTTGTCAGTGCAGCAGCACTGCCTGCATCCTCACACAGCGCCGGCCCCTGAAAGTGCTGCTCCATGGAAAGCCCCTCTTTGCAGGACCCCTGCTCCAGCCCTTCTCCCTGTAACCAGAGCTCGGCCAGCCCTTGGCACAGAGGACACCCACCCTAAGCATCTGCTCTTACAGATACAGACCGTAAAGGGGACAATCTGTGCTCTTTGGCTCTCTCTGCTGGCTGCAGTGCACCCCATTCCCGGGCTTGTGCTCAGCAACGTCCCCCCACATTGCACCCTTTGGGGAGCAGGCTAGCAGGGGGAGCAGAGACGCAGGGAAAGAAATATTATATTTGAGCCTCTGGGAAAAATCACAAACCCTGACAAGCACAAGAAGTGAAATAGGGAAGAAAAGAGGCGGCAGCGAAGATTTACAAAAGAGCCTTGCAAATGTGACAGCCAATTTCCAGGGGGATCCTTTATCTTCTTTAAACCTCAGTCCTGAGCAGAAGGAGAGATTTTCCTTGAAGGCAGAACACAGAGCTGTGTAAGGGAGCAAACGCTCGGCCTGGGGGCACAGCAGCACAGGGCTTATTGCCGGGCCGGGAGGGATTCACTGACTTCTGCTCTGTGCCGGGGGGAATCTCCTAACAAGGGTTGAGGGACGAGCAAGGGAGGGCCCGGGAGCATCTCTCGGCTCACCTCCGGGAATGCTTTGCCAGGGCTGGAGGCCAGGAGCGCGTCCTCCCTCCGCACCACGGAGCATGGGAGGCTGCCGGCTGCAAGAGCCAGCTACACGGAGGGGGAGGCGGGCAGCGGAGAGCATCAGGAGGGATGCTCTGACCAAGTCCCTCGCTCTCTGGTCCAGCAGCCAACCCAAGTGATGAGCAAAGTGTGAATTTCAATGCATCATTTTATGCTTTCTCAGGGAATCTCTCTGCAGGAAATACTGGGGACCTTCATTAAATTCATTTTGTTAATTGAATGACCCAGTGGGTTTCTTTGGCAGATGATGTTGGAAATATTTGTTGATGGCACAAACTGGCATTCGTACTATACCTATGAGAAAAACTGAACTTGGTGATTTTTTTGTGACTTGTTAATTTTTTTGTGTTCTACAAGCTGTTTATGGGGTAAATCTCCTAAGACTGGGATCCAAAAAGTCTTCTGAGGTACTCTCAGCATCTGGCCAAACAGCTATTCTCGGAAGTGCAATTAGGTGTTGAAAAAAAGTAACAAATAATTCCCTACTAGAACAAAGACAAAGGAGAAGAAAATGCTCAGTGTAAGTGAGTTTTATTGCATTATTCTGGTGAGAAGCTGTCAAAGAGTCAGAAAGTGTTCAGAGAGCAGAAAGTACAGTCTGTTCCTTTATCATAATAACTTTTATTGCCTAGGTATAGCTTTTCTCACCCTGGTCAATAAACGTCCTGCTGCTTTGCTTTTAGAGAATTAGGACTTGGTTGCAGCAGCAAGTGCTTCTTTCCAAACGCTTGGTGATGACCCTTATGGGGGCTGGGGGTTGCTCTGGTGCTCCCCAGAGGTGCTGGGAGCTGGGCAGGATGAAAGGGAAGAAGATTCCTGTGGTGAGAGCAGAGACCTGGGAATCCGAGATGCTCCCAGTGGCTGTGGATCAGAGTGATGGTGTAATGACTGCTAGGAGGCACAGAGGCAGAGCAAATGCAAAGGCAGCACAGAGCATCTCACAGGCTGTTCTGGGTGAAGGGTAGTTGTGCCCATGGGTCCAGGCTTTTTTCTGCAGAGCCAAAAGGAGTAAGCTGGTGCCAGAGCGGACCCAGGCTATGAAAACTGGATCCCACAAGTATGTCCTCTGCACCACAGCTAGGATCGCTTCAAGCTGTCTGTCACCAACAAGCCTTATGGGACAAGGAAACTTGCTTTTTTTACCAAGTTGGGCTGCACATAAAAAAAATCCTGGCCTGCTTGCTAGAGTGAATGACCCTCCCTGGCATCGTTAGTTGGAGAGTTTGCTGCTGGGGATGGCTGAGAAGCTCATCACTGACTTCCCATTGGGGGAATGTGTGTTTCCAGGCCTTATACAACCTTTTCTGGTTTTCATTAGAAGCAACTCTTCAGACAGCAGTTTCAAGCCCTTTTATGTGGTTCCTCACGGACATTTCCCTGCACTGCCTCAGATGAATCACCGGGTTGAAGGTACCTGCTGGAATGGGGATGCTCTGGGTCTGCCCGTGACACTGAGTGCAAGAGGGGAGATGAATCAGCCGTGTGTGGATCACCACAGCCCCTAACCTCCCCCCGGCCCATGCTGAGGCTGCTCCTCCATGGAGCCTCGGCTCTGAGCTGCAGAGAACATCGCTTGAAAACCCCTCTCAAAAACTGCTCCCTCCTTCAGCAGTTCTGGCCCATGGGAGCTGACCATACACACAGTGTGCTCATCCCAGATTCAGCCTTGTCCAGCAAGAGACAGCTGTTCTGTGGCTGTGTGGCCAGGGATTAAGTATAGCCATTTAATCTCTTTACCCCATAATTCCCACCTATCAAAGAGAAGCAATAAATCTTTCTTTGTCTTTCTAGTCTTTTTAGCTCAGCAGGGCAAGACCATGTCTTCATTGTGTTTGTATGGCTCCCAGCACCTGGGATTGCTGGTGCTGCCGCCGTGCAATTACCTGTGGTGATACTGTATTTAATGCCCTGGGAGCCATCTCCCCAAACTCCAGGAGCTCCTGAGTTGATGGAAGGAGCAGGTTTGTCTTTCTGCCTCTGAACTGAGGACATTCGCACGTGCCTCTACCAGTACATCTTCATCAAGCTTCGCAGAAGCTGCCGTGACATGACGCCTGCTTTATTGCTGAAACAGGCTGGTGTAGCATGTGAATCACTCTGTCTTTAATTCCTGCTTGTGTCTGAGGATCATCCGCATCCCTATTTGTGATGGGTTTCACTCCAGCAATTGGCAGGATTAAACTCCCTTCAGAAGCACTGGCTGGGCATAGTGACCAAGACGAAAAACTTCAGGTGAGTAGTGGTCTATTTATATCCCATGAAAGATGGTGCATAAGAATATTCAAGCTCCTGGCACTTCCACCCACTTTCTGTTCCTGTAGCTGCTGTCTTGAGGCTGCCTCAGCATTGACGAATTAGCTGCTTTTTGAAAGCTGAGTGGAACCTCAGTCAAGACAGGAGCAAGCAGCCAGGGATGGGGAGGTCTCTGCTTTACTGAATCCCCTAAAATCTGCTCCTTTGACGATGCACAGCAGCAAAGGAATCAGACGTAAGCTAGGACTGTTACTTTCTTCTCAGAAAGTCTGTCTCCACTTTCAAATGGGGTCCTATTCTCACCCTGTCTGCTTTTAGGGCTGAGAAATGACCTACCTATGCTTCTCAAATGTCTTTTTGGAGGCTTCCCCCCAACAGTGCCAGCCCTTCCCCTCCCGGGGGTTAGTTAATGCTGTACCCTCCACGGCTGCACCAGCCACAGAAATCCAGGGGGTGAAAAAGGGTGCCCTGTGTGCCAGGGCTCCCCCTGACTCCCTGAAGCACCGGGAGGGTCAACGTTCCCTGCCCAGTCTGCAATGTGCCCAGCTCCGGTAACGAGGGCAGAGCCGTTAACCCCACCGCACTGCATGCAGGGCAGTGGAGGCCAAGGACCGTGCATTTCCCCAGGTCATCCCACAAAACTACCCCTCTTGCAAGGGAGGAGGAGAGGAGGCTCCCAGGAGCTGGGGAGACACAGGATCGTGTCACAGCAAGGCTTCTCCAGCGGTGCAGGATCCAGCTTCCCTGGCAGCAGCCAGGCAGGGAGCAGGCAGCCCTTAGTCCTGCCTGCAGCACCGACAGCAGCCGCGGCTGCCCCGCTCCAGGGAGGGAGGGCAGCATCCAGTCCTGCCTGTGGGCTCGGAGGGGCCGATGCCAGCAGCTCTCCTCGCCGCGCACGTCCCCCGCTGCCCTCGCCTGCTGCCAGCCGGCTGCGGAGCCGCCCAGCTGAGCCCTGCGGTGAGTGAGCGCAGCAGAGCTGGGATTTCACGTTGGCACTGCTATAGTTCCCAATGACAAGGGATTCACCTGCCCCCAACTCGAATCTAACAAACCCCTGCCCACAGGGAAAGGAGGCACAAACTAAGAATAAAGGCAATGGCCCACAGCCATCAAGAACGATGCCCCACAGAAAGCTGTGCTCAGCACAGACCAGAGGCGACTTAACATGCCCGCAGCTGGGAAATCCACCTCCGCCAGGGTCATGCTCAGCCCTCCGTCCATGAACATCTCTAAGATCCCCCATTTTTCACCTTTCCTTCACATATGATGGCTACAAAATATTTGTTACCTTTAGTCCTGAATGATGAATTTCTCATCACACCCGTCCCCACGCAGGATGCGTGCTCTGTGGCTCCAACTCCCCCATGATTGCATGTCACAAACCAGCACGGCCAGAAAGGGAAGCGACTCTGCAAAAGCACGACGGATTTCTCTTCCATTGAGAAGCATGTCTTTTTCCCGATGCTATCTCCTACCCTACTGAACCTTTTAATATTGCCTTTAATGATGATGTAGTGGGTAGAAAAACTACTGTAACCACTTTATTAGATGGAGAAGGGCTGACAGCATGGTGTTAACATCTCAGCTTTACAGGGATGCGAAACCTCCCCCTGTGCAGCAGAACAAAGGAGAACTTTCCGAAGGAATCCCTGTTTGTCAGGGATGTTGCAAGGAGTAAACTATGCCAGGTAAGAAAACCTTTTAGTGTTTGTGGCTGAGGAGGGAATGAGGTATGCGTGGGGTAAACTTGTACTGTGAACCACTTTTATGATCCCCATTGCTGGGAATACACAACTGTGATTTACAGTGATGTCTCTGGTGATGGGTGTAAATCCTCTAGACTGACTGAAGTGCCAGCGCTGTGGATTTGACTCAGCCACAATTACAGGGATTTGATATCTAAAATACCACTGTGTCTCTGGGTCCCTTAGAAAGACCACAGCAAAAAATTCACTTTAAGAGATACTGTGTGCGTGTGCATATGCATGCATGTGGATGCTGTTTGCTGTTGCTGCCCTGAGACAGGTGGCATTTCGAAGACAAGCAGCCTGAGAGGTGACTTAGATTTTTCTCATTGACCACCAAGTCTCAACATAACCGTTTGAAACATAAACTTTATTGCAACAAAGAATTAAAAATAGTACATCTGAAAGAGTTGCAGAGTGCATGTAATTAAAGAACTAGTCAGAAATCACAACTCAAGCAAATCGTGTACAATTGGAACAGAAAGTTTTATTAAAACAACTGGAAATCAAACTCAAATTTTCCTTGTTTATTTAATTTCACCATAACCGTGGATTGTGTATTTACAGTCTTCGCCTCTTGTGGTGAAGGTTCTGCTCGGGGCAGGGGGCTAGGAAGAAGGCAGGGATGGATGGGGAGAAGAGGTGGGTTTCAAAAGCTAACAGGATGTGAAAGTTTTCCAGAAGAAGTTCTTGCAGCCCGCTTTGCGTTCCCGGGGTGCCAGAGCAGGGTTTGAGTTAGCCGAGCGCTCCAGCTCCAGTCTCACTTCATCCTGCTCAGCCCCTCGGGACAAGTCCTCAGACTCCAGGGCTTCATTTTCTGTCTGGCTTGGCTCTGAGAGCAGTTCTGCCAAAAAGTACTTGGCCAGTTCCTTGGGGGAGAAGAGGGAGAAAGAGAGAGACCACAATTACTCTTTGGCTTTTGGGGGCTCACCACTCTGTCCCTCTAAGACACCTTTGTGCCCAGATTAGAGATGCGCTCGACTCTGGAGGAGAAAGGGAGCCCCAGCTTTCCACAGAGCCCAGCCCGACAGCTGCTACGCAGCAGCTGCGCCTACGAAATAAAGCAGAGCAGAAGCGCACTGACATCTACCTGGTGTGGGGAAGAAACTGCTGTCCTGGCATGGCAGGGAATGAGCTCATCCGAGCACCACCCCACCTTCCCTTCCCTTCCCACTGGTCCAGCACGCTGTGCTGGACTCAGCGAGGGTGCCGTGAGGATGCTGCTAAAGTGACACGGGAAAGATCTTTGGGGGAGCTTGCAGGGGAAGCTGAGTTGGGGAACCTTCTAACTGGGGGTTATTTTTCCTCTTGCCCCTCCAAGCCCTGGCTGCCCCCTTGTATGGCTAAAGACATCCTCCTGCTGCACTGAGGCAGCTGCCTTGCTTCAGCGCCCCGGAGAAGCCCTGGAGAGCTTCACCAGGGGCTCTGCCCTCTGCCCCAGCAGCAGCTGCTCCTCATCCCCACCAGCACCCAGCTGGGCTGGGCTGGGGAGGTCTCCCCTTCCCGCCCCCAGCTGCCCAGCCTGTCGCTGGCTCAGCCCCGGCAGGGAACCAGGGGATCTGCCAGAGAACCGGCATCTGCAGCAAGCAACTGGGGTTCTGAAATGGGGTCATTGGGGAGGTCCGGTGAGGAACTGCAGGTCTGCACTGAGGGTACTGGAGGGGTCTACAGCAGAGAAGCTGGGGGTCTGCAATGGGGGTGCCAGGGGCTCTGGCGGGGAAATGGAGGATCTGCAGCGGGGAACTGGGGGGGTCTCCAGAGGAGAAGCGGGGGTCTGAAGCAGGGGCGTCGGGGTGCCCAGCAGGGTGCCCGAGGGGTGCCCGCCCCGTCGCGGGGCTCTCACCTGCTTCCCGGCGGCGGCAGCCAGGGACTTCTGCAGGAACTGCCGGAGCCGCGGGTCCGAGGGAGCGGCCGAGACGGTGCCGAGGGCCAGGGCGATGGAGAGCAGGGCCAGGGCGCACTGGAGGCGGCACGACAGCATCTCGCCGGCGGGTCGGGCGCGGAGAGGCGGCGGCGGGCAGGCGCTGGCGGCTCCGCTGCGGCTCGGCTCCGGCGTTGGGGATCTCCTCGCCGCCCGCCGCCTTTATAAACCCTTCTCCTGACGTCAAGGCGGGGGCGCCCCCCTCGCCCCACGCCGCCGGGGGTGGGTCCCTGCCCGGGACCGGGGGGGCCGGGACCGGGGATGCTCCGCTCTGCCCGGAGCTGGCCAAGCGTCCACGGTGCCCCCCGAGTACCCACCTCCGGCCGCCCCCCCGCCGCCCCCGGCCCCTGGTGCGTTTTCTCCCTAAATCACCGCCCCTCCGGAGCCCCCGACCCTGCTCGTCCGTTCCCTCCTCCCCAGCCACAAGCCCCCCGGCGCGGCGGTGGGGGGTCCCGGCTGTGCACCGCCCACCCCGCGGGTCTGACCCCCACGCCGGAGGGCTAAGCCCGCCAGCAGTCCCGGTGCCAAAGCCCCTCGCCCTCGCGCGGTTTCCCGCCCCGTCGGGTAAGAAACGGCTGCAGAGCCCGGGGAGCTGGAAAGGGTTCTCTTAAGGGCGGATTTGCCCCCGGCTCCAGCGGGGAGTGGGGGATGCTGAGCTGCCCCCGGGGGTCCTTTCTGCCTTCCATGGCCCCTGTGGGGCTCTCCGGTACTGGTCCTTGCCCAGACCCTCCCTCCGATTCCAGCCAGCTCCACCGGCCGTCGGGGCAGCTCCGCTGGCAGCCGGCAGCCTCCCGGGAGAGTGCCCCGGCGCTGCAATAGCTCTGCAGCTCCGGGACGCAGCGACAAACCGGTGCCTCGGTCGAGGCGTGCAGGTCCCTGGCTGAACCTGCAAGGACCCCTGTCCTGTGCAGGGACCTGCTGGCCCCATGGGGGATATGCCTGTTCCCCTGGGATGATCAGTCTCCCCCACTCTTCCAGCCTGTCCCCCTGAGGTGGCTGATGCCCACACTAGGCAAAGTTGCTGCAAGCTGCTGTCACCCCAGAGGATGGGCCTCTTCTGCTGTCTCCCAGCTGGCAGGAACAGAGGAGGATGTGCGAGGCAGGGGCTCTGCTACCTCCCAGAAAAGGGGTGTCAGGAGGTCTCTCTCCCCCCTCCATTTCCAGGTGGGGAAAAGCAAAAGCTTGTGGGGACAAGGACCCAAGTACTGCACAAAGGTCTCCAGAAATCTCCAAAAGGATGTTTTGTTTCATATCGAATTAATGTGCCTCTCCCCCACTCCCCTTCAAACCTGGTGCTGCTGGCTGGCTTTGCTGGGGCTGGCCTGGGAGCATGGAGCATGAACGAAGGTGTTCCTGCTCTCCTTTACAGTCCAGCAAGAGGAATTGGTGCTGGTCGCTGCCTCTGGGCTGAACAGGGGCTGCCCTCCCTGGATGGTGCGTCCCTTCCTCTGTGCAGACATCTGCAGCCACACACAGCCTTCATCCCTTGCATCCTCCCCAAATCATGGTGCAAATGAATGACACCCATGAGAGAAGAAGCCTTCATTTGTAGCCCAGGAGGCCCTGAGTGGAAGGTTGAATTGTGCTGCTTTTACAGCCAGATTTTCCCAGCTGCCTGACCTGAAAGAGGCCAAGCCCTGCACTCTGGGGACCCTGCCTGTTTTCTAGCACTGGTATTGCTCTGGGAGAGCTGGTAGAGAGGAGTCAGTCTCTGTTGTTTGTTCAGACACATTCCCTTGTTTTGGGCATAGGACACAGCCTTCTGCCAAGGTCAACAGGAGTGATATGGACCCAAAAAGAGCAGGCTGGCTCCAAGGGCCATGACTCCTACAGCTTCTCTTTCCCCGTACTAGCAGCTGGACCAGCATCTCTCTCCTCCTGCGGCCAAAGAAGCAGATCCAGTCCTGGGCATGGCAAATGGCCAAGGCAGCCGATGCCAGGGCATCAAACCTATCCTGGCCCTCTTGCCTGCCTTCAAGATAGATTTCCTAGGGATGGTTTCCCCAGCAGCAGTGATTCCCCCACTCCTCCCAGCTGTGCCGGTAGCCCAGTTTACTTGCACTGGAAATAGGCTGCTTTTGTAACCCCCGGGCTCTCATCCTTGGCACAGCACAACCCAGCTGTGCCACGCTGCAGTGCCAGCCTGGGCCAGCTTTGCAAAGGGCCCCAACTCCCCAGCAGCTCACCCCAGCTCCCACAGCCCAGAGCAGAGCAGCCTGCTTGAGCGCTGCATTGGGGAGGAACAGAGAAGGAAATGGGGAGCAGCATTGCCTTATTTCAGACTCCCTTGTGGCTGCTGGAAGCTGTTACCTAATGTCCCCTGCCACTTCACAGGTGACTGTCCTGTGAAGCCTGACATCTTTTTGCCATTCAGCTTGTCACCCGAAAGGGAAGGGGACATTGGGAGCCCCCATCACTCCTGAATGGGGAGGAATGGCTACTAGCTCCCTGGTAGCCACAGCTATGGAACTGAGCTGATGTGCCACAGGGATCAGTTCAGTGATCTGATTTCTCAGGGTATAGCAATGGGCTGGAGCGCAGACTTGGACTGCTGCATGGGGTGGAAAGCTGTGCTACATTTCAGCACTGTTAGGACCCATCTGTAAGCCAGTATGGAGCTGGGAGATGTAAGAGTTGGCACAGTGCAGGAACAACCTCCTTGATGAGTTCCCCATCTTTCTTGTTTCCTGCCAGCTTTGTGGAGGGCCAGCAGGACTCAGACACATTTAATGGGATTTTGCAGAGGTGCAGAGCTCAGTCTGAAATGTGGCCAGGCCAGCAGGAAGCTGGTATGGTCATGCTGGTGTAAAATGGGGGAAGATATCAGACTTGAGCCCTTGAGGGGTTTTGAGAGGCCATTCTTGATGTCCTGCCCAAATCCAGACTGCTGAGCACCGCATTCTTCTCCAGCTACCTGCAGCACCTATGTGTGCGTCAGTTCAGGCCTACAAAAGACTTTCAGCCCAAGGCTGTTCCTTGCTGGCCCCTGTCCTCACCCACTCTTTGTTTTTCATTTTAACATCTATCCACCCCAACCCTGCCCCGCCAACCCTCCCTGGCCAACTGGCAGTGCAGGGCATCCTGCTGCAGAGCAATAATGCCCAATAGGGCTTTGGGCTAGGAGCAATGTCGCTGCAATTGGAAAGATGTGCTCCCTACGGTGTAGTCTCAGGCAAGCACAGATCCTCAGTCACATTGCAGATGCCTGGTTTTGATGGTCACTCTGGCTACCGTGGCTCTTCCAGCCGCATGGGGACAAGATTTGGAGGACCACGTTGGCTCTGACTCCATCGTTCTGTGCAGCACTGGAGCTGAGCAGCTGTGCCCCTGCTCCCCGCTCTGCCCGGGGGAGGCTGGAGGAATTACAGCGGTGTACTCTAGCAACAGGAAAAATATTACTGCAGGGAAATGTCTTGGATTTGTCCCACTGAATTTCAGATACTTACCTCAGGAAAGCGAAGGTGTGCTGTTTTCTGCTCTCTGATCCCGCATCCCATCAGGAGATGACTTGGGTCCTGAGCCAGAGCAGCCTCAGGAAGGCTCTGAAGCCCACCTTGGCTGGTTTTCTCTTCCTGGGATTCAGCTGAGGTTGTGAGGCTGGTGGAGCAGGACCAGAGCCAGAACTTTGATGGGAAAGTTCCCCTAGAGACATCTTGGCCTGTTTAAAGAGAGAAACTGAGTTCCCACCAGGTCTGAGCCTTGTTGCTGGATAAAATGCTGAATGGACAAAAATTCTTGGTGCCCTCAGGTAGAATTTGGGACAATCGCTCTAATCTCCAGCTGAAAAGTTTTGATATGTCACTTCAAAGAAAATCTAAAGGAAAAATACAATTTAAATGAAAATGAAAACATGCACTTTGATTCAGAAAACCATCCTGTGCTGACCTGAAGGAACCAGCAATGAGGGAGTGGAGAAAGGGAGTCTATCTGCTCCATACGTCTTTGGACTGTCTCCTAAGTAAGGGCAGACATCCAGACATCCTTACGAATCTGGTGCAGGCATGGAGGGGTGAATTAAGTTGCAGATTGATTTACCAGTTCCCCCTCCCCCAGCTCCTCTATGGGATCACTGTGCTCTGAATTTTTTTACACTCATTCCCCAGCCAGATAAATCCATCATCCGCTCGGCTGCAAGGCGATTCTGTTCCTTTCTTTCTGCCGCAGCGCTGCGGGGCATGTAGCTTTGCAGACGATTGAATTGCATTGAATTCCTGTAACTACTTCCTTACCCCCACGGTTCCAGCTTGCTCCACAGATCCAGAGCAGCCCAGCAGTGCCCGGGACTGTGTGCACGGGCTGCACGCTCAGCTCCGCACCGGCAAAGCGTGCCCTCTGCTGTCACCGCAGCCGCAAGACCGGCTCTCGCCGCACCTCGCCTCCCTGGCTATCACCTGCAAAATACTCTCCAGACTTTCTCAGCTCTGCTTTCGTTAGCAGGACAGTTTTGTCATGTATCACTACCTTGCCAGCCGGGAAAACCCCTTTTTCTTTTATTCTAGCACTCAACCCAGTAGGGCTGAGCTGGGGCTGTGAAATTCCTCATCCTGGCTCTGGACACGCATCCCATGCTGCGGGGCAGTGAGGAAGCTGCCACAGCCCCACTGCTCTTGCAGCTTGCCGAAAACGTAATGGAGCAATTTCCTTCTGGAGGGCTGGTGCTACCCCCAGAGATACAGATGAGCAGAGGAAGAGCAGTCGGTCATGCCTGAACGATAATGAGAATCAAGAGCTCAACAAGGGAGAGAAACACCCACCGACTGGTACCGTGTGTCCCTGGGAACGGCCATGCGGAGAGCGGTGGTGTTGGGATTGTACATGGACTTGCAACAGCCCTGAGAGGTTTCTGGGTAAAATACTGTTTCTATAGTAAAACTTGGGCACAAATCCAAAAGAATTGGACTGTGCATTAATTACAGTCTTCTGGCATTTCTGCTCCAGGTAGCAAAGTGGGAGGGGAGCCATGCTGTGGAGGTTCACAGAGAAGGGATCCCGCTACCTAATTTTTCCGATGTCTCTGTCTATGAGCTCGAGCTGTGTTCAGGATTTCTGTTGCTGCTACCTGAGATTCACTCCTGGTCTCAACCTCCTAGGATGCTGCCACGGCATTTGTAGGGTTGAAAGCGGCCCCCTTGAAGTCAGACAAGGGAAAGATCAGCACAAACCTGTGCAGAAGCAAAGGTAAACAGGATGAGCTAAGGGCAGTACTAGGGTATTTACCTGTACCACTGTGCAGACTACTAGGAGCCATGGATCGGGCTGTGTTAGGGACTGTACAAACGGATGCTGGCCTGTGCTGTAAGGAGTTACCAGCATAAGGCAAGAGATGATGGATACAGTCAGGTAAGCATATGAAATCATCAAATAATACAGGGCTCTGCTTCCTCTTTATATATAACTCTCCTCTATAAACACTAACTCCACAACAAGAGCTTGGGCGTCCCTTCCCTCCAGCTGTGACACTGACCCCCTCTCAGAGAGGCCAGGCCAGGAGGCTCCAGGTGGCCATGGGCACTTGGGTCCAACCCCACAAACAGGCAGCATGCATCCCAGTGACACAGGATCCTGCCCGTGGGACCGCAACGGCTCTCAGGCTGCTCCCGGCCAACTCAGGCTGCAGCTGGTCATTCCCCACAGCAGATCCACACCAAGGGGGGACAGGCTGGCCCTGGGGACAAGCTGCAGGCAAGCACCTGCCTTCTGCCTGCAAACCTTCTCCCTGGGTTGTAAGATTTTCCCCGACAGCAGCAGATGTCCCAGGTCGGGCTGCATTTTTTTTTTTTTTTGGACAGATGTCTTTATTCCGGGGACTCCTTGCTTAAACTCCGTCTTCGCCTGCCCTCCCGTGGAGAGCCGGCAGAATACAGCGGAGCGCCCCGAACCCTCCCGCCGGGTCCGTCGGGGCGGTGCGGAGCTCGGCCCCGCCGTGCCGAGCCTGGGGCCGGGGCTGCTGCGGGCGGGGGCGGCGGGATGTGCAAGGCAGGGGCAAGCCGGCCAGCAACGCTGCTGAGAGAAGGCAAGCATCGACGGCGTCGTTGAGTCCAGCTATACACCGATCGAACATCCATGTCTTGGAAAGTCACAGCCTTGGTGCCTGCATTTAAGTCTTCCACATTTTAGTGTCATTTTTACTCAGCACAGGTTTTTCAGCACCAAAACCAGGCCCAAGGACCAGAGAATAAATTGGTGAGCGCAGCAAGTTCAGCACAGCAGTTCACAGCATCGCTGTGGGCATCCCTAGAACCCTGCTCAGCCCCAGGAAACTTGAATCCCCATTTCTCTCCTGGGCCTTCCTGAAGCCTGCGCTGAGAAGTCAAATGGGGAAGGAGCTGGCAGTGTGGCGAAGCTTTTTTTCAGTGCAGAAGAAATTTGAAGATAAGGAAAACTCGACCACATCCCCATCTATTGCACAGGTCTTTATGTGGGAGGAGGGGGACATGGGTACCAAAGGAGCTGCTCAAACATTCTGGGAAGCTTCCTGGAAACCAGCCAGTTTATAGGTTTGGTGTTGTCCTTTCTTCTGAGGCTTGGCAAGAGTCAGACTCTTTATTTGGAGCCAGGTTTTCAAAGGGCAAATAACCCAGTGATACTGACCCGGGCAGGCCTGACGAGTTCCATGTTTGTGGGCTCCACAGCCATAAAACATGTAGTGCAGCCCTGTGTGTGACTGCTCCCTGGCCTCTGCAAACACCGTCCGTGCCGAGCAAAGCTTGCCGGCACGGGCTGGCTGTGCCAGATGTCTGCAGACCTCTGCCCTGCAGATAGTAAGGGAGCGATTGCTATCGCTTCAGCTGAACTGCCTGGAAAAGCCGTGACATCATTGTTTAAAAGAAAAAAAAATCTGTCAGGAGGAGGAAACGCAGCCATGATCCAGGAAAATACAGTATTTATTTTGCAAATGCAGCTGAGCAAGTCAATGGGAAATAGAGGTCGTGGCTACGCAGCCTCCTTGTCTGCGGGGCTGTCAGCCCAGCCCAGCCACTTCCAAAAGTGACAACTGCAGTAATCAGAGAGGTAGCGAGCTCAAAGACAGGCAGCTCCCGACAGAGAAGGAGAAACCTGAGTCTGTGTGTCAAATGAGGACAGTATGGGTGTCAAAACCCCGTCATGAGGACAACCAGCTTTACTAAACATTAAAAACCTACTGGGGAGAGGTGGAGAAAGGAAGCAAGCAAGGCAGCAAAGTGAGAGAGGAGGTTTTTGCTCTTCCCAATACTCAGGCAATGCCCCATTTGTTGTCATTTTTCCCCCACCCCGCGCCTAACACGAGTAAGCTGGTGAGGGCTCGTGCTGGGCTCAGCCCTCCCAGCAGTCAGCAGGGTGCACCCAGCCTGGGGGTGAGAGGATGCAGGTGAAGAGGGGTTTTGTGGCCGAGAGGACCTCGCCCCACAAAAAGCCTGCCCCGCAGCCGGCGGGCGCTTGCTGCAGGCTGCCAGGCAGCCCTCCTGCCTGGCCAAATCAAACAGCAGCAGGAGCGAGAGGCTGGCTCCAGCTTAGTACTCAGCCCTCGCTTTTTTGGGGGCTTCTTCATGTGCCAGCAGATCTGGTCCGCTGGGAGACAAGTCAGAGGAGCTGGGGGTCCTGCAAAGCAGCGCTGCAAATTGGCTGCCCCCCTTCTTGGCATTTCCCTCCCATGCAGGGCTGCTTTTTTTGTCTCACGTCCACCTCTGTCCCATGGTGTGTTGAAAAGCCCATCCTCCTCTTCACCTCCAGCACCTCCTTCCTGCAGCCCCTCCTGACGCTGCAAACAGCCAGGCCCTCCCCTTCCCCTTCCAGTTCCTAACTCCCCCCACTGTGAATCAGCCCCCAAGTGCTGCACCAAAATTGTCCATGAATTAACTAAACTAAAAACGAAACAAGCCCTGCGTGGCTCAGACCCCACCCTGGGCCGTGTTGAGCAGTGGCCCTGCTCCACACCAGCACTGGTTGCAGCCGGTCCTGCCTGTGTAATTCAGAGAAGCTTTTTGCTTGAGGCTCTTTAGTTTTCTGCAACTAGTGAGCCCTCACCAGCAAAGAGCTGCTGGTTGCTTGCACAGGCACTTGCGTGCACCCCGGGCATCCCCAGTTCTCAAGGTCCTGGTCACCCCGTGGCTTCACCCCCCAGCTTTGCACAGCCACCTAAACAGACCAAAGCGTCTCCTCTCCCTGCTGGGGGAGAGCAGGGGGACTCCCTCAAGCTGGGCTTTCTCAGCTTTGGCCTGTAGCCAGCATGCAATGGCTGGAAGCCCAGAGATGCTGTCGGCCAGCGAGTTCCTGGAGGGGGTTACAGACCCTGTTCTACCGAACCATTGCACAAGGCAGCCGAAACCAGCAGCCCCCCCCGCCCTGCCCCAGGCACTGGAAAGCGAGAGGAGCAGCAGGCAGCCTTCTTCCCTGAGCAATTCTGGCAATTGCATTGGTTTCCAAGAAATATAAATAACTACCCAGCCATCTGGAACCAGCCCTGGGCTGGTCAGCAAAAGGTCTCTCCCAGGCTCTGCCCTATTTCTGCCGGCTGCTCAGTGCAAATGCAGAAAGTATCAAGGAGGTGGCACAGTTGGGACAGTCCCCACCAGGATGCAGAGCAGCGAGCTCAAGTCTTGCTCTGACCTCATGCCAGAGACCATCTTCGCTCGAGCCTGGAAAAGGCTGCTTCACCAGCCCCGCCTTCGATGCAGGGCCAGGGCTGCACCAAGCCAAGAGCTCGTGCCGGGGCTCAGGATGCTCAGCCCCCTCCCGGGGCACCAGCTGGCCTTCAAGGTGCTGAAGGAGAAGGACAGGCAAGAAGAGACCCCTCACTCCATCATGCTTCACTTTTCTTCATTTTATTCTTTTATTTGTACAGCTATATTTTACAGAACGCATTAATGCAGTTTAGACACAGCCCAAACCCTGTCTCCCGAGATCGTTTATAACACAAGCATGTAAAATAAGACCAAAAAAACCAAAAAACAAAAAAAATAAAACATTCCCCGATAGAGAGTTCCACCAAAACTCCTTTTGCAACATCAGGCTGTACCTTGAAGAAACTGAGCTCAATATAGTCCATACATTGAAAACTTCCATTGAAAAGAAAGGCACCGTGCGAAACCACATTTTACATATATACAGACTGAGAACTAGAACAAAAAAAATTACACTTTATTATTATTTTAAATTCCTTCTGCAGCTTTGTTGGTTTAATACACACTTTTTTGTAAATTGTAAACCTTCACTTGCAAAAAAATACAAATACACTGATGCATTTAGACAAAATATTTTCTTACTTGTACAGATGCAATACTTTAAAATATCTTGTTAAGTGCTCTATCATAATAAAGATTCTCAGAGTGGCTTCTGCCTGCAGAGTCCAACTGAGCCTTTAATGCATTTTATATATTTTTAATATAGCTTTTTTTAAAGGTCTATATATATTTATTTTATATATATATTTATATATTTATATCTATATATATTTACAACTCTGCCATAGATTCCTTCACCTTTGGTTAAAAAAGTTAAAGCCCTCTCTTTAATAGCATACTTTCTCTTTAAAAGAACACACATTTTGCATACAAAAGAAAAAAATCTGTTCCCATAAATCGACATTACATTCCTCATCTTCAAACGGCAAAGGCTGTGAAGGTTAGACTCCAGAGTTTATCAACACTCCACTGCACAGACATTTAAAATGACTATTTTTATTTTTTATTTTTTATATACAATAAGATCTGAATAATTTTATTTTTCTTTTTGTTTCACATAACTGGGAAAAATAAAACCCGTGTATTTGTAATTTTTTTTTTTTAATTTCTAATGTTTTTCCACCTATCTGCACTATGGGTTTAGAGGCACTCCATCATGTGATGAATTTTTTTTTTTTCTTTCTTCTTTTTTTTTTTTTTTTTTTTCCTTTTTCTTTTAAAGTGTTGCAAGTATCCTTTGGACAGCTTCTCCCCCCCCAAGACGACCTCCTCCTGGGAAATCCTCTGCCTTCAGCAGGCCTTGGGGAGCTCCGGAGGCACCTCGCTCGCCGAGATGCGGTACTGCACCTTGGTGTTGGTGATGGCCCCGTGCTTCTGCCGGAGGTGAAGCCGCAGCTGGCTTTTGTGGCGGAAATGCAGGTTGCACTTCTCACACTGCGGGGCGAGAGGCAAAGGCAGAGGGTGTGAAACGCGACGGTGGGGATGGTAGGGGACACGTCCTTCCCTGCAGGGCAGGGGTCCCACTGCAAACACCTGTCCTCCACCAGCTACCCCAGGATGCTGTGCCCATTATACGGGTGGTCGAGGGAAAAGTGGGGACGTGGTAGGAGAAGCAGCACCCGGGGGCACCCTATGCCAGGCTTTCAGCAGCACATTTTGGTTTACAGGATGCACAAAGGCCGAGGTCCCTTAGGAGAGGACCCTGGCTCTGATGGACGTAGCACCAAGCTCCTTATCTAGATGCTCAAGCCAGCCACAGGGCCTATTTTGGGAGATGCTTTTGACCCCCGCCAAGCTGGATGGCTCCAGAGGGACAATAACCCTTGCTCCGATTCTCTCTCTAGCGGATGGGGAAAGCCAGGAAATTCTCAGCAAAGAGCTGGGACCCCCCAGGGCTGCAAGCAAGGCAGGGCAGGCTGCTCGCTCGGCACGGGTGCCACCTGCACAGGGGACCCCAGGCCAGGCTGTCCGCTCCTTTCCCCCATCCCCGCACAGAGTGGGCGGCTGTAATTTAAGTCACAGCTATTTGGAGAAGTGTGACCTTCTTCCAGATGGGGTGGAAGAAAAGAAGAGCAGCTAAGATGTACCCAGCCTGGGCTGCACGTCAGTGTTTCCAATGCAGCCGCTCACGACAAAATACCACGTTGGCATCGGCTAATGCACGAGAGGGGGACGGGGCATGAGGAGCAGGGATGTGACCTTGGCGTGGGGCTTCGTGAGGCTGGTGAAGGGCATTGGGGTGTTGCAGCCAGCCCTTGCGAATGCCCTGGTGTCTTCCCAATCCCCCCTAGGTTTGGCAGCATCCTCCCCTAGCCCTTGCTGAGAGTCCCCCACCAAAAAAAGCAGGGTCACTCACATGATACGGTTTCTCTCCCGTGTGGATTCGAAGGTGACTTTTGAGGGTCTGCAGGTGCCGGAAGCGTGTGCCACAGATCTCGCAGGGGTACGGCTTCTCCCCGGTGTGAATGAGCACGTGAGCACGGAGATGGGCCACCTAGAGAGAGCAGCTCCGGGTGAGGACAGCCTCAGGGACGAGGGCATCCCACCGGGTATCAAGGGCATCCCTGTGGGAGCAAAGGCATCCCACTGGGAGTGGGGGTTTCGTTTTTTTTTTTTTTCTTTAAATTTAAAGACCTCTAAGATCATCAAGTCCAACTGTCAACCCAACACCACCATGCCCACTAAACCATGTCCCTAAACACCTCATCTACACAACTGGTTCTGCCCGGTTGTCTTTTTTTGGTCTATTGGGTTCTAGCTGGGAGTCAGGGCCACACGTGTTTGAGGTGTGGTATCTCCAATCCTTAACGGCAAATGGAGGAGAGGAGCTAAAACCAGCAATCAGGCTTCCTGCTAAGCCAAACTGGCCCACACAGACCTTAAGGCCCCTATTTATCCCACAACACCATGGGAAGAGCTGCCCAAGGCAGTGAGTATGGCCCACCAGCCTCCTCTCTGCCATGAGGTGTCACTGGTCTTGGGCAGGAGGTCCAGCCATCTCCCACCTCCCCAGACACTGCAGGTCCCAGAGGCCACATGCACCTGGACAAATCTGGCCCCGCAGGTCTCGCACTTGTAGGGTTTCTCTCCGGAGTGGATACGCGTGTGGGTTTTCAGGTTGGCCGGCCGGTTGAACTGTGCCCCGCAGATGTTGCAGCGGTACGGCTTTTCTCCTGCAGAGCCCAAAAAAAGGGGTGAAGGATTAAGCACAGGCATGCTCAGCCCCCATGATCCACGGCACTCCCCAAAGCTAAGTCCCTTCAGGTGCCAGACCCGACAGCATGAAGCGCTAGCCCCGACTCCTGTCCCTTTTGGAGATGGCTGTGGACAAGCAGCATTGGTCAGGACAGCTCGCGGTGTCCCCGGAGCAGGGTGAGCTCGGGAAGTACCCGGGCACTGTGGGTACCTTTTCTTTTTCTGGTTGGGAGCTGCAGCCTTCAGGGCAAGAGAGAAAGTCGGGCAGCTCTGCCAGCGAGGATTAACAGCATCGCTCCTCCTGGCCCTGTGACAGCGGCTGGTGCCTGCGTCTCCCTACAGCCGTCAGTAAGCCATGCCGGGCCACCCGGCTCCCTTCGGGCTCCTCATGGTTCCCAGCACATCCCACCTTGGCCGTTCGACACCTCTTTAGAGGGGCGAAAAGAGCTGATAGAGTGGAAAGCCAAGGCAGATCCGGCTCCCAAGTCATTATTTGATTACAATCACTGCTGCTGGCTCCCGGCAACGGGGGGAGCTGCAAAAAGGTTTTAACTAGTTTCTTTAGGATGGTTGAAGATGGGCTCAACAGGGAGTGGGAAAGAGCCATCATCTATCCCTTCCTGTCTTTTTCTTTTGTTTCCAGGCTTTGACCCCACGCACCCTCCAACCCTGCCCTGGCACTTGTGTTGTCTCATTCACCTGGAGCTCAGTTGAGACTGTGGGAATTTATGGCTAATTCAGCGCAGCAGCACTGACTTGTCAGCACAGACTTCCCTTCCTCAGCTAGTGAACTGGCTGTTGACATGTTAAACATTAATAAAAGTATGAAAAAAAAAAATCCCAAGGTTTGTCAGCAAATGACTAAACCCTTAATATCCCCTTCCTTTCTCAGCTTTCATTGTGCTGATTCAGAGTCCATCCATTCACAGATTTTCCCATCAGCAGAGTTTCTGCCAGGCTAGATATGATCTGGATTTCTAGGATGTAGGGGAAAAAAACAATCCCAGACTTCTCTCTAAGTGTTCTTCTGATTTTTTTTTTTTTTTAATTTTTTTTTTTTTTAATTTTAAGTCTACCACAAAGTAACCTGGAGCCACACATCTGTTCCCAGCCATGCATTTTGCAAGACACCTTTAGGAACAGTGGTGCTCAGTGCTTTACAGCAAAGGAGCTTGAGCTCCATCCCTGCTGTGAGGCCAGGCAGCATCTCCCCCGTTCCCAGGTTTGCTGCTCTGCCCAAGGGCTCCCTGGCAGTGCCAAGAAAAGCACCTTGCTCTTTCCATCAGGGACAGCTTGTGACACAGTGCAGGGGACGCTGCACTTGGGACAAACCCAGCCATAAAGCCCGCATGCCCAGCAACCCACAGCCTCCTCAGTAAGTTGTCCCCTTGGCCAACACTGTACCTGTGTGGACGGTTTTGTGGCTAGCAAGGTTCCCCTTGTAGCGGAAGGAGGCCTGGCAGCGGTCACACTTGTAGGGCTTGTCACTGTGGACTTGCAGAGAGTGTCTCTTGAGAGAGGCCTCCTCGGAGAACCGGCAGTCGCACTCGTTGCAGAAGAAGGCTCCGTTCTCTGGGAAGGCACAGAGGAGAGCAATGAGATGGGCAATGCGTGGGCCAGCTCCTTGATGGGCCACAGGTGGGCTTGGGATGGTGGAGAGGGGCAACCAGAACAAGCATTGGAACAAGAAGCCGAGTGCAGACATTCGTGGTCAGCGGTGCTTACACCGTGCCATTACCTCCTGACCTCCTTGTCACACAGCAACAACATGCATGGTTTGAGAGAGCAAAGACATCACGAGCCATCTCTCCTTCACTGTGACACAAGCTGCTTCCAAGAAGCCAGCATCTCACCTGGACATCTTTCAGAGAGGTCCACAAAGGCACCCAAGTTGTCAGGCATCCTCCAAAGGATGGATGTTCAGCTCTGGAGCAACTCCAGCACCTTTAGAGGTCTTAAACCTTTACATGTACAGATGTCTTCCTTGAACATAGGAAGACCATCATCATCTGAAGCGCAAGGCAGGTCCCCCCAGTAGGAGGGTGCCTAACTCTTAAATGCTGTATGTAGCTTTGAGCATCACCACAGTGGGGTTCCCTCTGTGGATCTCTGCCCACACCACAGGTGACAATTCTGCATTCCCCCTCCCTGAGCTACAGGCAGATGGGTGCAAAGATACTTGTCTCTGGGCTTGTGGAGTTTTGCAACAAGATTGCAAGCCTCATTATCTGCATTTCTCCAGATGTGCGCATTGGGCTCCCTGTTAATGAAGATATCATGACGGATGCATGAGACACACCATCTTGCCCAATCCCCATTAGGGTCATTACATCTGCCAAGCTTGTTCTCCTGTGGTTCTGGTGGGGTGGGGTGCACTTTGTTTCCTGTCCTTAGCTGCCAAGTTTGCAGCAGGTGACTAACTCCCTGCACAAGGTATCTGGACGGTGCTGGGGAAGGGGAGGAAGGAAGCGATTCCCACGTGCTTGTGTCCCTCACATGCACACAGCTGGTCAGCCAGTTAAGAAGGGACTGTGAAGCACCTTGGGATCCACCAGCATCACGGACAGGTCTGACTACCTGTTTGGACACAGGACACCGGTTGGACGGGTCCCCAGACCGCACAGCCCCCTTGCCTGCTGGTTGAAAAAGGCGACTAGGGATGCAAGACTCACCGCAGCTGGAGTCAGAGTATTCAGACTGAGTTTCCCCCATCTCCTCTCCAAAGTTTGAGCCAGGGGTATGAAGGCACATCTCAGCATGTTGTGGGGACTGGCAGCCACAGGAGCTGCACTTTGACGAATGCATGTACAGCGGGGACTGCCCTTCGCTGCTCCGAGGGGACCCATCCCGGGACCTGTGGAAGGACAGCAACGCACACAAGCGTGAGAAGGCTCTTGCTGTGCTTGAGCTACTGGGCCCTTGTTTGCACCCTTCCAGACACGAGGGACAGCCATGTTTTATGGGGACACTTTTGTGGTGAGATGCACAGCATAGCCCTGATCAACAACAGGTCCCTGAGCCTCAATCCTTCAGATGCCCATCACCAAATGACCTCAAAGCTCTCTAGGAACATCCAGGTCCAGAGGATAGCATACTGTTCCCTGGTAGTTTGGCCTTTCCAATGCTTACAGCCAACCAAAAGCACGAGGCACAGGGAATCTGGTGAAAACCAGGTTGGGCAAATCCAGGCTCCAGAAACCAACCAGAGCTGCCAAAGTGAGCCAGGGATTCCTGACCCAATGTTCCCAATTCCATCGCCAGGTCAGGTTAGCACCACTAAGGTGGCGATGGCTGGCACCCAGCCGATGTCACTGGCAGTGCTCCACCAAATGCAGAGGCTTCCACCTGCTCATGGCTGGACTCCCCAGCCCAATGCTACAGCTATTTCACACACTTCCAAACCCTCATCAACAACGCAGGAAGTCCTGCCTCTCGTAGCGGGGGGGAAATCTGCTCACCTGTTAACGATATTGTTGAGTCTGCTCGCTTGTGGGATAGTAGAGTCTTCTCCATTCACGCTCATCTTGGTGGGGGATTGCACGTTGAGATGCTCCGGCTCCATGGACTGCTGGCACGTGGACATGGGCATGTAGGTGCGAGGTGAGAGGGTTCCCATCTCGTTCTGGTCAGCACTGTCTTGCTTGGTGCTCTGATTGAGAGAATTGAGGACAATGAACTTGTACTTCTTCCAGTTGCAGGCTTTGGGGTCTGTGGGGCTCTTGGTGAAGAGGGAGCTGGAGCTCTGACTGATACGGGCGTTCTTGCTGCTGCTGGACTCGGTTGGTGAGTTGGGCTGACAGTCCGATTTCTGGGGGCTCTGGGGGCTGATGAGTCCCTTGCGGTCCAGGGAGGTGTTGGTGGGCTCAAAGTGCTGGCTGATTTCATCCTCTGAAGAGGTCCGCTCCTCCTCTTTGGCCACTTTGTCGCAAGAGAAATAGGGATTGTTCCGGATCGAAGGGACGACAGGTTTGGGGCCAGAGGCTACGCTGTAGTGCATGTCGCTCCTGGCTTCTTCAGCAGCACCTTCTTTCGGAGCATAGATGGTAGCGTGACACATGTTGGCCGAGATGTCGGTAATGGTTCTCATGTACTCGGTGGGGATTGTCCTGGAGCTGTCGCATGGCAGGATCCTCTCCTTGGGGAAGGCACCTGCCCTCGAGAGTTCGGAGAGAGGCATCCTCATCTCTCGCAACTCATCATCCACTAGGAAGCTATTTAGAGGGAGAGGGCTGTATCCATGGTAGGAAATGGGGGATCCAGACAAACTATTGATCAAGCCAGGTGCAAAGGCCCTCCCATTGCAGAGGGACCCATTTTGGAGAGGCATGCCGTTCTCCGAGACATCTCTGCTCCGATAAGCCATCACCTCTGGGTGGCTCAGCATCCGTCCAGCCAAAAACTCTTCTCTTGGGGTCTTCACAGCAGACACCATCTCCGCTTCACTGGAACCAGGCAAAAAGGAGGGAGACACAGTCATTTTCAGCCCATAAGGATAACTTTGCAGATACTTTGTCAGTTCTCCCCCCTCCCACCCAAACACACCGTCCCAGGCACTCCAAAGTTCACTCACGGCGCTCACCTAGATTTGACAAACCTTCGGCAGGTATCAACCACGTGCTCCATCTGCAAGTACAGCGCTGTGGCCATCACGGCCATGATATTGTTCTCCCTCAAGTTCAGGCGGGATGTATACATGAAGTCCAAGAGGATGCAAAACCCCTCAGGGTTAATTTCAGGGTCCAGGTTGATGACATTCAAGTTGCACTTGAGCTGGTCAGTGAAGATGCTGTAGAAGAGGCCACTGCAGGGAGGAGACAGGAGAGAAGACGAGGGTTATGACAATTCAGAGGAAGAAAGGAGAATTTGTCTGAAACACCTTAGCACAGAGGGGTTCGTGAATGGGAAGGGAGGAGGAGGCAATTACAGAATTCCCTGAGCTTCCCCCTTATTATCAAGCTTGGTTTCTCAGCTTAGTAAGCATCTTCTGCACGGCACTTTTCCCAACTGGAACAGCCTGCTTTTAGATCTCACCTGCTCAACAACTCCCCACTGTCTCCATTTAGAAATTCCCCTTTTTTTTGTTGTTGTTGTTCTTACCACCACCCCCTTCCCACTGTGACTCATTTCTTTCAGAAGACTTTTGGGGCATCCACACTCACTCTTTAACCAGAAAAAAAAAAAAAAAAAAAAAAAAGGAAATGTTGGCAAAACATTTTTCAGATGTCTTAGTAGTCAAACCTTGCCTTTTTCAAATCTTTATACCTTGCCAGCAGGAGAACCTGGAAGGCATCTGCCATAATTCAACTGGGCAATGGCGGGATGTTAATTAGCATTCACTAGGAACCAATTTCAGCAATCCTAGGACCTGGAAAGGGATGTCAGACCCCACCAGGCTTGGGAAAAAAATCAACAAAGGTGGGTGCAGCCAGCAGCCTGGGAGTCAGGGAGGAATAGCTCTAAAAATAGCAGTGGCAGGGGACACTGCGGTCACAGAGGACTTGCTCACCCCAGTGAGCATCCAGCCCTCCCTCCCCTCCCCTCCCCTCCCCTGTCCCTGCAGAGTGTTTGTGCTTTGCCTTCAGGGATGTGCCTCACATCTGCTGTGCTCCTGTTTGTCTCCATGAGCTGTGTGTGGGCAGATGTGGACATGCAAGGAGGAGAGAGGTGTGGGCACCATGCTGGAGGCAAAAGGTCTCAGCTCTAAGCCCATTGCAGGTACAATTTTCTTGGCAGTCCCTTTCAATTCTGCTTCTCTGCCTCGTTTTCCCTGTCTGTAAACCCCACGAGCCTCCCCAGGGCTGCAGCAGTGTTGCTGGTGGCCAAAGGCAGAGGGAGCAGGGAAGGGAGGCAGGGGGGGACCCTGCTCTCACCTGCAGGCCATCAGGACAGTTTTGTGGGCTCTGAACTGCTCCCGGTTCACGATGATGACAACGTCGGTCAGGATATCCCGGCTTCTAAGGCGGTTGAGATTGAGGAGGACATCGCTCGCGTGGCGGGTGAACTGGATGCAGCTGTCTGCCGGCGAGGCCATCTCGAGTCTGCTCGAAACAGAAGTGGGAGGAAGATGGGAATGGAGAAGCAGCCAGACAAGTACCCTAAACTCAGCGAAGAGACAGCTGCTGCTCTGGGATGTGCTCAGATGACCAACTGCCGCTGGTAGGGACAGCACCAGCTCCTCGGTCCCAAGACAACCAGCCCTACACCACACCAAGTGCCTGCCAGGCTGCCCGGTGAAGTCTCTTGGCCAGCAGCGAGACCTGGCATGTCTCAGTTCCACCCAGCAAGCTGGCGGGCGAAGGCGACCAGACCCTCCTGAGGATTAGCTAACCGGCTCCTCTTTCTCCCTGCCTCACCCATGACGGCTCCACCCCAGCCCACTCCTCCCACCACCACTCAGGTTCATCTCCATGAAGCTCCCAACACAGCTTCCCAGCCTTCAGATGTTCCTCGGGCGCCATCCCCCTCATCCGTCTCCTGGCTGGCTGCAAATCCTGCCACGGGAATCAAAACAAGCCTTGAAGGTCCCAACTGAAGCTGAAGGATTTCAACTTCTGCAAAATCCAGCCCACAGTGGAGCACCAACCCTCACCCACCAGCAAACTACTTTCCCAATCCCGAGTGGTGGCCACTCTGGAGAAGACCTGTCCACAGTTTCCCAATGAATTGGTGGTGGCAGTGAGGAGCAGAACTCATCTAACCTGCTGGACTGCTACCCACACAGCAGCCCCGTCTCTCCCAGTGAGCAAGGCTTGGGTTAGTCGAGGAACATGAAGCCTTCCCCCAACACAACACCCATTGATCCATCTCAGAGGTGTCCTCCCAACCAGCACCCAGGAGAGCCCACATCTCCCTGTGCCTGAAGTTTGGGCTGGAATGTGCATCTTCAGTGTCAAATTCCTCCATGATCAACCCCCTCCCACAACCCCGACTCCTCCTCCTTCCCCAGCGGCATATGAACGTACAGTATTTTGTACAGAGCAGCTGCTCTCCTGAAAACAAATTCCAGCTGGGTCTAATGAAACATTTCATTCAACATGGTAAAAGGAAGGGGGGGGGGGGTTAGGAGGGGAAGCACAAAATTCAAATTTACATACCCAATGCCTCAATTCACAGTCCAAAAGTTTCTTTCAAACCTACAAATAAAGCACAAGAAAACAAACGTCACATTAGCTGGTAATTATGAATTGGCCATGGCAGGACACAAGCCTGCTGTTTCGCTCAAGTATCAGTTGGATAAAAGCTAGAGATAACAAACCTTCTACTCTCCAGTAAGGTTAACATTTGTTTCTTCCGGTACAGTACGTTCTTATCACAACCACAGGCTTTGAGAATCCAATCATAGCTTCTTCCACACCCTCTAGCCCAAACCATGGGCGTATGCCAAGGAGATTTTCATTTCCATGACTCAGGAACTTAAAGGCAGGTGGGGAAGGGAAGTCAAGCGAGAATTTTCTCACCACTTCTTTCGGAGATAACTCTTCCCCTGCCAAGATCGAATTCCCAGCCGGTGCCACATCCAAGACCAATGCCATATTCCCAGCACCTTGTTAACTTACACACAAACATCTGCTGCCGCTCTGCTCAGAAACCTGGAGAGGGCCTGAATCCAGTCCTCCAAAACAGCTACTGCCCTTCTCAGAATACCCACGCGCTCCAGCTACTGGTGAAAACGCCCTGGGACGGGACTGCCGAACAGACTTGGGAGGATATGGGCGTCAAGTACCGAAGTGATTTGGCCAGGATCACAGAGGAAGCCGGTGGTGGAGACGGATGAGGACCCAGCACAAATGCCTTTCTCTGGCTGCTGGAAAAACCTTCCCCCAAACCGCAAGCTTCGCCTCCAACCGCTGGCTTCACAGGCAACGCAGCTGGGGCAGCATGGCAAGGAAACCCAGGAGTTAACTGCCTTCCAGAACTCACATTATTACATCCAAATTTACTTAAAATCAACAAAGACAATTGACCTGGCACTAATGCAGGAAGAAAGTACTCATGCGGCCACCCCAGCAGGCAGAAGCGCAATAAATAAGGGAACCAACAAGCCCCAAGGCCTTCATCACACTATTTTGAGGATCGACCCCCAAAAACCGGACAGAGACAGTAAGACTGCCAGAACTCGCAGAGAGCCCATCCAGCCCTGCGAGGACAAGTGTCCCTTTCCCTCTCCCTTGCGGGAGATGCACAGATCTGGAGGCCAAGCTCCCCTCATGTCCCTGGAGACACCGGAGTGGGATGAAGAAGTGAGATTTAAGGCAAGGTATCACACGCAAAACCCCGAGGGGTGTCTTACAGCCCTGTTCCAGCCATCAAATGCAAAATCTTCAGAGCCGCTCTGAGCCTGGCTAGCTTAAAACTTTACACACACACAAAAAGTGACTCATTTCCCAAACACTGCAGACTCTGACCTTTCCGTACACACTCGCTGCCAGCCGCTCGCTACCGTCAATCGCAAGCCAAGGGACTCGCAGCGCTCTGCAAGGAGCCCAGCATGCACCCGTGTGTCTATACGAGCGGATGTATGCATTTGGGGCAGCCGGCTGGCATCCTGTCCTCGGCCGCGCCGGCAGACGCGCTCCGCTGGGCTCCCAGGGACTCACCCTGGTGTCACAGACACGGGGAGGTGACCCATCCACACATAAACCAACAGAGTTACAAACTGCGAGATGAACTCTGCGCCTGTGAGCATCACGTGAGAAGCTGCTGCTGTCGCCAAATTCCCTTCCCCACAGCGAGGCCGCAGCGCTGCCTGGCCAGGGAGACACCCAGCTCCTCTCCCAGAGCCGGACCCCAGCACAGCCCCTTCCCCACCCTCCCAAACTACCCCTCCCCAGCGCAGTGCTGCTGCAACACCCGGCCCCGGGAGCCAGGCAGGTGCATCCCAAGCAGCTCCCGGCTGCAGGATGTGGGCACGCAAAAGGGAAAGGGACCTTCCTTCCCCTCGCTATGCCGAGCCGGGTTAACCCCAGCATGGGAGGATGCTCCGACCAGAGACCAGCAGAGAAGGGGACAGGAACAGAGACCAGTGATGGGGAGCAGAGAAGACCACCTCGGCCAAGCATGGCCTTCTCCATTCCCCCCCTCAAAGCCCATGAGGCTCCCCCAGGCTCAGCTGGGGCCAGAACATCACCCCAAGCCCCTCTCCCCCCTCCAGTTTTCCTGCCCAGTACCTTGCAGGTGTGGGTTCTCCGGCAGCGCTTGGGGCTCGCTGTGCCCGGAGAGGAAGGTCTGGGCCAGGCGCGGGGCCCATTTCGGGGGTGGCCGCATGGGACTCTCACTGCTGCTGCCTTCCAGGAAGGCAATGGGTCTGCCCCAGCGGTTCAGGGAACGGCCCTTCCCTGCCGGCACCTCCCCGAGAAAACCCATTCCTGGAAGGGAGCCCAGGGCTGGCTCTGCCCTCCCTGCGGCTGGCTCGGTGAGTGTGGGGAGGGTGCACCTGCGTGTGGAGGAACCCCTCTCAGCTCCACCCCATGCAAAAGGGAGACCCTCAGAGATGCCCCACCCCAGGGCAGAGGGGAGAACCAGAGGCTTCCCACCCCGTCCCCCCATCCATCTTTCTGCCATGTACAGGGAAACCCCTCCATCCATCCCCTCTCCCATTTATAGGGAATCCCTTTTCATCCATCCTCCTCACACCCTGTGCACAGGGGGGACTCCTTGCTCCCCTACCCCTCTCTGCACGGGGGATATCCCGTGGTCTCTGCCCCTCTCCCACCCCCAAATGCATAGTCGGGGGGAGGGCACCCGATCACTCCCCCTCCCTGGGCCCCGGTCTCCTACCCCTCCAGAGCCTGCAGCGCCGACTCCCTCACATCACCCTGGAGGGGTGGCTGGGTGAAGTCTCCCTTCCCCACAGCCTCATCCCACACAGTGCTCCGAAACTGCCCGCCCAGGGGAAGCTCCATCCTGCCTCCCCTTCCTCCCCAGCCCCAGCACCCTGCAGGGTCCCAGCCCCACAGGAACAGCCCCCCGCCTGCCAGGGCACACTGCCAGCTGCCCCCCCACCCTGCCAAGGCATGCCTGGTTTCTCCTGAACAGGGACCAGGGGGACAACCAAGAAAACGGGGTGGTGTGGGGGTCCCCCCCGGGCACAGCCCCGGGTGCTACAAGCCACGGTGAAGGGGATGTTCTTGGCTGGGGGTGTGCAAGCGCCCAGCTCCGCTTTCCCGGTGTCATGCAGTCAGGGGGCACTAAGCGTCCTTTAGCTGTCACAGCAGAGTTTTATTAATTTAGTAGCTTCTGGTTGGCGTCTAGGCCAAAACGTGGCTGGGTTAACAATAACCCAAGAAGAGACCGAGAGAAGTCCTAGCGCAGAGTGTCAGCACAGATCAAAAGCAGCATCACTAGTGCAAGCCCTGTCGTTTTTTCCATCGTACCCTTCCGTGAGCGGATTGCACTCGCTCTATCGAGCGGTCTCTGCTAACTTTCAATCTGATCCAATTTCCTGCCAGCAAACAAATGTTTCTAGGAAATGCAATACATTATCTGGACGGGTTTATTATCAGCATTTGGAACCAGGAAAACTGCATATTTTCTCGAGCGCTGCAGGGAACTTTATAGTTTGTACTTCAAAAGAGGGTTTAAAAGGATTGCCCTTGAAAGCTGGCCCGGCTCAAGTCTCCACATTGTTTTGGTCTTTGCAGAAGAAAACGCAGAGGAGAGGGGGAAGCACACTAAAACTGCCTTCAATGTTTTCCACTAAAGAGGACTCCCCTGCCCTCTACGGAGCCAAACTCTGACTGCGAGGCAGAGGCAGCGCGTGCCCTTGGGAAGCGAGGAGTGAAGCCTTCTTCAGCATTTCAAACGACCCCAAGCAATTTGGCACATTAATTTTTCAAGGGAAGGCAGGAATGGCATCCCAGCTGAAGTCGAGGGAGCTACTCCAGAGAACAAGGGACGGACACCGTGCCCTGCCAACACCGAGCCCTGCACCGAGGTGCCGACCCAACGGCAGGGTACAGCCGGAGCTGGGCATCCCCAACAGCTGAGCCGGGTCCCTGGCCCGGCTGGGCTCAGAGGAGGTGTCCCATCATCCCCACCCTGTTCCGGAGTGGTAAAACACCAGCCGGCACCGACCCTCCCCTCCCTGTCTCTGTCCTCCTGGGGCTGAGGGTGGCACAGCTCATCTTGGCAACAAGGAACTGCTCTGGCATCCCGCCTGGATGGGACGAGACATGCATGCAGCTTGGGGTCCCGTGGCCAGGGGAGAGGCACCCCCTCACCGCTATGTTTATTTAACCAGATAGATTTAAGACGACCCTTTCAGAGGGTGCCCAGTCCTACAGCACACGTTCTTCAGGACCCTCTGTCCTGCAGTGTCTTGTCCCAGGCTCTCCCCTCCGTAAGCAGGGATCCCACATTCCTTACGGGTACCTGGCATACTGCCCAAAGGCAGCATGCTGACGAGGACAAAGAGGGGGAGGAAAACAATATAGCCCCAAAATTTCTCCCCTCTCCCAACACCCTTAGCTGTCCCTGTGTTTTAGATGTGAAGCTCCACTGAGATTGCTAGGGTTTTAAAGCAGTCCTGAAGACCACACGCTTGCTCTGATTTAGGGGTGTGTGTCTTTCTGGCTGCCAGGGTCCTGCAGCAATGGGAACACACAAGATCTAGCATGGATTTAAAAAGAAAAAAAATGCGGGGAGGACTACATTTGCAGTCTAAATTTGCAGTCTGAAGGAGTTTACTGGTCAGATGCTGACTTTTGGATACTCATCTAACCAAACTGCAAACTGTGAACTCCTGAGGTTTGCCAATGCCTGCTGTAAACATGGAAACCAAGTGTCACTTTTTGCCAAACAGAAGAATGGTTTAAAAATAGATCTAGAAAAGAATACCGGCACTCGGCATACAGGGCTCCCATTTATAGACTCCCATGCTACTATAAAATAGAGCAAGAGGTTATGAGTACGCAGGCAACTTTTCACCAAATTTAGATTTTACAAACTTCTCAGAAACCTGAAAACAACATTTTGGGTTCCAACTGAACCAGTAAAAGCTCTTCGTGTGGAGTTTGCAGCTAAAACATTACAGCACACAGACTAAAACGGGCATGAAAGGGTTCTTCAACCTCAATGCCATAAGTACATGAAGGTACATAAGCTGCACATTGAGAAATGCACCTGCTGATTAGAGCTTTATTTTACTCACTTATAGACTTTGTAACAAGATTTTCTTTTTAATGGAGTATTCATACAAAATGAGAGGACCCCCACCCCTGCTCCTACAACACAGGACTGCTTCATGAAGTTTACCACCTGTATTTGTAATGGGTTTTTGAGGACAACATTACTGTTTACTAAAAAAAAAACTAAACACCATTCCTACAAATTAGTATTAGGCTGCTGCCATTGGGGGCTGAAAGCTTCCCCTCCCAAAAAGAAGAATAAAAAAAAAAAAAAAAAAAAGGAAAAAAAAGCATAGCTTTACAGTACATCCTAAATTAGGCAGAAATTCAAGGGTAGATTAACACCACAACTCGGAAAGATTTTCACATGTGATTTCATGACCAGACCCGGACAGAACTCCATATGGAAATGTCAGTGACTTTAATAACCACTCGGTTGTTTCCAATTAGGCTCCTTAACTAAGTTCAGTGGCATCCAGAGTTTCCTCTGCCACCTTCCTCCTTGCTGGCAAGCATTTTTTTTTCTTTTTTTAACGAGCAGTTAAGAAACATGTTCCCACTCTCCCGAGGCTCCCGGCTCCGCCAGCCCCTGCCTTGGCCGGGGAGGAGGCAGAAGACACGACACTAGATGGCACCAGTTAGCTTTGCTGCAGGAGCAATTTTTCCCCTTGGAAAATAAAACACCCCAACCAAACCTGGAAAACATATAATTTTGTCGATGTAATTCTGTTTCTCTTAAAACGCGTCTGAGCAACATTATTTTTATGAGCTTTTCCAGCCTTGTTTTGAAAAACTTAATGTTTCTGCTAGGTTTATTTTTGTCTCATCAGACAGCAGGCTGAAGTCCTCCCAGCGCTGCAAACAGGGATGTCTAAAAAGTATCATAAAGACTTTTGACTGATTGGTTTTTTTTTTTCTTTTTTTGGGGTGGGATTTGTAAGAATCACTTCTCATTCCGACTTCTTCCTTCTCAATAATAACTAACCAGTTAACCTCCACTTCCTCTCCCAATATTGACTCAGACAGTCAGAACTGAGGGGGATTGGAAATTGGAATTGAAATGCATCCCAAGAGATCTTTGATCTGTTTTGCCAGTCAAAATTGAACGCTCGGAGATGAAGTCTTTTCTTACTGGAACAATGTAATAATCCATTCTTCTGGAAAATTGCTAGACACCCTTTGAATATTTTAATGGCTTGATGATTTGTTTCATGGGGCAAAAATTGCCATCTATAATGTAAGTTTTTAAACCTGCGATCCTATCGTTAGAAGAAAAATAGCAGAACCTCAGGTTCTGCCTCTCCATATAAAGAGAGCCTTCCCCTAAAATATTTCTAAAGCAATTTTTGAACTGTAACCCCCCCAAGGACTGCAGTAAGAAGCCCATATTTGCTCTTAAAGCACTTATCCTTTAAACCTTCGAAACAATACAGCAAATAATAATTTTTAAAGCATTTAAAACCTCAGGAGAGGAATCAATAAGCATCCTCAGATCGAACAAGGGCCTGATCCCATCCCCGGCCCTGCTGACACTTCCACTGGCACAGGTACGAATTTGGCCCCAGAGAGAGATGTCGGACCAACGCAGCACTTCTTGCTAAGCCTCACCCGTCTGGCCCCAGCCTCCCTTCGCACCAATTCTGCGCCTACTGAAGTCAGTGGAAAAAACTAACCCGGGCCGGGTTTGTTTTTGTTGTTTTTGACTCATGATTTTAAGCCCAGATCTGCCTCTTCCCTGGAAATGCAACAGGGGGGTCAAAGGCAGCTTTTTAGGCACATCTGAGAGGCCGCCGCAGATTTTTCTAAACAAACGCCTTGCTTTCTGTTTCCCTCCTTCCCAAGAGGCGATTTCATAACATTTCATACTGTGACTTTGCAAACTAAAGCCGGGGGGGCGGGGGGGGAGGGGCAGGATGGCGAGGCGGAGGGCCGGGGGGGGGGGGGGCCGACCGGGAGAGGTCGCTGCCGCCCGACCACGAAAGTTTTCATAACAAAGTTGGGCTTTTTCGGTTTTGTTTTGCCCCTTTTTTTTTTAAGGGGGGGGGGGTTAAAAGAAAAATAAATATACACACACAAAACCAGACACCTAACCAAAAAAAGCCTTCTCCCTTCCCCCACTCGCTTTTGGGTTTTTTCGGGGAGCCGGAGGGAGGCTGGGGGGGGCACAGTGGCGCGGGCCGGGCGCGGTGCGCGGGGGTTGCGCGGCTCTCCGCGGCCGGCCGCGCCGCTCGCTCCAGGAATAGCGTGTGGCCGGGGGCCAGCCCCGCGGCTGCCGGCGGCAGATTTACGAGCGCCTGTCGCCGCGCCAAGTCCGCCGCGGTAGTAAACACAGGGGAAGGGCTGCGATGGGGGTACCGGGGGGCTCCCCCCCCGCACCGCACCCGGGACCCCATCCCTTGCACGGCTGCACCCCACTTCCCCCGCCGGCAGCCTTCCTCCCGGCGGAGGACCCGGGGTGTGTGTTGATATTATTATTATTTTGAGCCCTGCGCGTAATACTCAGAGCTGCTCCATACACTTTTCCCCCCCTTCCCGAGCTTTGCATCGCGTTTTATTCTCCAGCCGGCAAAAGCCCGTCGCGGCCGCCCCGGCACACACCGTCGAGGCGAGCGCGGTTCTTCCCCGACGCGGGCCGCCGCTCCGCGGTGCTCCGGGGCCGGCAGCCGGCGACGGCCGAGCCTCCCCGCGGGCTCCCCCCTTCCTCAGGCAGAGAAATGCCGCAAGTCTTCTCCATCACCGCCCGCTCTTAGCCCGGGGCTTGACAGATCACGGCGCAGCCCCGCCACAGGTTGCAAAACGCACCAGCCGTTTCGCAGTTGCATCGGGGACAGAATAACAATAACAATGGTATATCAGTGTAATAATAAAAATAGAGAGGGAGGGAGGGAAAATGATGCCGAAAGGCCGGAGCGGCGGTGCCCGGTGCCGCCGAGCCCCCGCGCTGCCGCCAGCCCCGCTCCGCGGCGGCTTTGTGCGGCGGCGAAACGACAACAGCGACACGACACGCACAAAGAAAAAAAAAAGAAAAAATAAGAAGAGGGAAAAAAGAAAAAAAAAAAGGGAAAAGAAAAATAACACACCCCGACCGAGAGATCCAGCCATTGGGAGCCGACCCCGAGTCACGCAAAACGCCACAAGCTCGGCGGCCGGCAGCCGCGCTCGCCGCCGTCCTGCGCCCGCGGGGCGGCTGCAGGTGCAGAGCGGAGCCGCCGCCGTCCTCCCCGTCCCCACCCGGCCGTCACGCGTGCGGGAAAGCCAATAATCCCAGATAACCGACAATCCCCGGGAGAGGACGGCGAGGGGAGACACCCCCCCCTCCCCTCATACACGCTCCCAGCGTTAAGACATGCAGGCACCCCGATTTTTCTCGCCTGACAGCGGGCAAGGAAAGCGAAGGGGGAGGCGTGTGTGGGGGAATTAAATAAATAAATAAAGCAGAAAAAAATATTAAAATTTAGGAGATAATAAAAAAAAATTAAAGGGCTGTCGGGGCACCTGCCGCGGGAAAAGGGGGGAAAAGGAAAGAGGGGGGGAAAAAATGGGTAGAAATATATAGAGGCGGCTCCGCGCCAGGCGTCGGAGCGGGGCAGGGAGGGAAAGAGGAGGGAAAAAAAAAAAATGGAGAGAAAAAAAAAAAAAAAAAAAGAGAGAGAGCGAGAGCGAGAGAATTAAAGGGTAAAATCGGCCGCGGCAATAGAAGCAGCAATCACCTGGTCTCCGGGCTTTCCTAGAAACTCCTTGCATCACCACTTCTAAGAACCCCAGTTCTAAGAATCAACAGAGCCCAATTCTCGGAATTTGAGCTGCAGACTCTACCATTGCGCCGAGCACGGGGAGGGCCGCGGACCTCCCCCCGCCGCTCCGTCGCCGCCGCCGCCGCCCTCCCGGGCCGCGCGCCCCCCCCGCGCCGCCCCCCGCGGGGGCGGCGCGGGGGGGGGCGCGCGGCCCGGGAGGGCGGCGGCGGCGGCGGGGGTCCCATCGAGTCGCCCTCCCTTCTTCACCCCCCCCCTCCCCGTTCCCAGTGGTCGCGCCCGGGCGGCGGGTCACGTGGCGGCGGGTGCTGTGTGTGACGTGGGGGCGCGGCGGGGTGGCGGCGCGCGGCCGCGGAGCAGCAGCGGCGGCGGCGGCGGCGGCGGAGGCGAACGGGGGGTCCCGGGTGCAACGCCGGGTGGTGCAAACACACATCCCCCCACCACCCCCCACCCCGCTCTCCCATCCCTCTCCGAAAGAGAGAGAGAAAAGGAAGAGATCTGAAAAAAAAATATGCGCCTTTTATTTTTTTTTTTTTTTTAAATTATTATTTATTTTTATATTTAATTTGGGGCGGGGGGTCACTTTCGCGTTTAAAAAGCAACCCTCCCCCCTAAAAAAAAAAAAACAACCCAGCGAGCAAAGCCAGGATGCTGCTGCATTGCACTGGATTTTTACTTTTTTATTATTATTATTATTATTTTTCCCTCAATCAGCTTTTTTTTTTAATAATTTTTGCAAACAGCCACGCTCGGCTCACGGCCTCCGATGGGATTTACACTCGGGGAAAGAAGCTTTTTACTTAAAGACCCCCCCCAAGCGCTCCCCTTCCCTTGTTCCTTTTTGTTTTTATTTTTTATTTTAATTTTTTTTTTTTTATTATTTCTTTGCCGGGATTCTCCAGACCTTAAAAAAAAAAAAAAAGATAATTTTTTTTTTGATCCATTTGCTCTTTTCCTTTCCAGGACTCTGGAGTGGTGGGTTAATTCTTTGTAGCTGTTGTTGTTATTGTTGCAAAATAACCTGTAAGTCTGTAAATACTCTGCTTGTACGGAAATGTCGGACTGTGCCGGGGATGCAAAACCGCGTTGGCTTTTCTGGAAGGGGTTTTATTTCGGCGCTTTTCGCCTATTGCTGGGCAAAGGCCTTTGCCGGGCGGCGTGGGGTGGCGGGGGGGCATAACGCAAAGCCTTTGCAATCCATATCTGGGATGGGTTTTGCAGGGGGGTGCAGAGGGAGGGGGGCCCATCACCCCAGCCTTCCCCCGGTCCTGTACGGAAATGTATCGCCCTGTATGTAAATCCGTCGAGATTTCTGCCTCTCTGTCCCCCAGCCTTGCGTATTTATTTCGAGTGGGCCTGCTGCGAGGGTTTGGCTCGGGGCGGGGGTGGATCAGCAGATCGCCGGTCTCATTTTTCTTTCCCCGTCGGTTTTTTGGGCTGCGAGGTGCCGCAGCCGCTCGGTGTGGCAGGGAACAGGGGGAGGGCGCGCTCCGGGCTGCGATGGCATTCCCGGGCCGTTGCAATTAATAGAAATTTGTTTACGAGAATAACCACCGCAGGTCACAGTGCCCTCGGTCCACTAATGCAATTGCTCCGAGCTACTGATTCAGCCACCGCCGAGCCCCACGGCGCGGCTACCTTGGACGCCAAGTCCCCGGGTGCTGCTTTTATTTTGATTTCTCAGCTGAGCTCTTGAACCAAAATGCTTTAAAGCAAGGAGGGGAAAAAAAAAAAAATTAGGAAGAAAGCCCTTCTGCTAATCCGACTCATCTTATCATTAAAAATAGCCCGGTGGCAAGACAGGGATGGTACTCCCAAGTCACTTGAGATGGTACAGATATGCCGGAGAGACGGCTTTCCTGTAGTTAAAAAGCCATATGTAATTCCCAGTGAGTGGTGAGTGAGTGCAGCTCGAGCTGTGCGACTCCGATCCCGGCCCTGGGCAGGGGGGGGTCCCCGGGTGTCTGCAAGAGGCCGAAGGAAGAACGGACCCAATAATATAAACTCTGCTCCGGGATTTTGAGTTTTGTTCTTTTTTTTTTGTACAGCTATGAAATTAAAAGGAAGGGGGCCGTTGGGGGGGGGGGCAGATCTTTTCTGTTTGTCATTGCTCTGCAGCGTGTGACGCTTTCGCTTTAGCCGGAGCGTGTGCCCGGCGGAGCCCAGCGCCCGCGGGACGTTCGGGAGCAGCGAGAGGGCTGCCGCTTGGGTGTTTTTTTTTTTGGTGGAGACCCGAGGTCGAGCTTCTGTTCAAGTAGCACTTTTACGGGGGAGATTTCTCGCTCCGCCTGGCCGCTGCCAAGCCGGGCTTGCATCAGAGTTTCCATTCTAAGCCCCCTCCTTACAGGGACATAGAGAGCAGCCACCAGCATCCCCTTCGGGCTGGGAACTGGGCGGCCTGGGTGCCTTCGTGGGGTTTTTGGCCTCTCTCCTCCAGTTTTGTACCTTCTTTTCCCCGCTCTCCATCAACCGGGGCCCGGCTGCAGCTCCCAGGGGCTCCTGCCACCCACCCCCACCTCCCACCGCTTCCTTCTGCCCCCCAAAAGCAGCAGTGGTCCCCGCAGTGCCTTGCTGAGGGCTTCGGGGTGCTGGGGATGGGGTCATTTCCTCGGGACCCCTCTCCCCCCATCGGCCAGAGGGGTCAGTGCCAAGCGAGGCCTCATCTCCCTCTTCCCTTGCCCGTCCCATCTGGGTCCCAGCTCCGAGGACCAGCTCGGCAGCCGGTAGCGGTGCTGGTGGCTGCCAGGCGGGCAGGGCGGTGATGCCCTGGTGGGGTGGCCTCCCTCACCTCCGCCGGCTGACAGCAAGTGGCTTTGCTTTGGGGGGGAAGGTGACCCCATGGTGGGGAGGTTGCCGGGCGGGGTGGGAAGCCACCAGCAGCCCCCATGTTGGCTATGGGACGCTCCCCACTGGCCTCGGCCTCGGGGCAGCTCCCGCGCACCCACGAGGTGCCTGTGCGGCACGTGGAGGGGCAGCAGCTCGGCCCCGCCGGTGGGGGGCCTGCGGTAACCTCGCTGTGGGGGGCCAGCCCCATGCAACCCCTCTCGAAAACACCCCCCCACCCTGGAGAGAGCCCCTCACCCAGGCAGGGGTTTGAACCCCGATGTGCCGTCCTGCAAAGCGGTGGTGATGCTGGGACAGGAGCGATGCTGCTGGAAAATGGTCCCCTTGGATTTGGCAGGGGTATTTCTGGGCACACTGGAGCAGCTCCGAGGAATGGGAGCAGAGGCAGGAGCAGCGCTGGGCATCGCTACAGGTGCCTTGCACCCCCCGCGGGGCATCCTGCTCCAGCCTCTCCATTTCCCCCCCCGGCAAAGCTCCTCGGATGAAAAGCAACCCCTCTGCCTGTGTGTTGGTGTGCGGGGCACAGAGAGGTGTGAAATTATTTAGCCCTTCCTGAGAGCTGCAGTTTGATGTTGAAAGGCCTCGGAGCTGTAGGTGCTGCTTGGCGGTGATGGGAGCCCCCGGGGTTTGGGTCGTCCCCCCCAGGGGACATGGAGCAGGTTTTTAAGCGGCGTCGAGGCCAGTGCGTATTTTTCCCAGATGAACTGCACCCCTGGAAAGAAGTGCCTCGTCTTTTACAAAATACTGCTTAAATAAACAGTGCCCCACTGTAATTTTTTCTTTTGAAATTAACTCCTTCAGGCCATCCCTCTGCAAAATAGCTGCCAGAACTTTTAAAGGAAAAAAAAAATGTGTCTGGGAGAGAAAAGTTTAGACTGACAGAAGAGAGCCCGTACATCTCTCCCCTTCCCCGTGGCAGTCGAGGATGGGCTGCGGGAGCAGCCTGCCCGTTTCAGAGCCGGGTGCCGCTGCATGAACTAATGCGCGTGCACCGAGGCCAGGCTGCACGCTGCGCGGGGACAGCCTATTCCCTGGTTGAATTGAACTATCTTGTTTTCTAATCTAACCTACTTTTTTTCTTTTTCTTTTTTTTTTTTTGTCAGAGGTTGGTGCTTTGCAGGAACCTGTTCTCAGTGCAATCTCAGAGCTTTTTGTGGGTGTCTGATTTCTGTAACACGTTTTGGTTTCCAGTATGAATGTAACGTACAAAGAATATCATGACACTGCTCTAGGTGTATGTGATCTTATCTACCTGACATTTAGGGCTTTTTTAACCGTCCAATTCACCTGATTTGCATAAAAATCACATGATTTTTCTTTTTTTCCTCCTTTTTTTCATGCATCATCATAACAAACTACTCAGGTTTACCAGGCTGTTTTCTGCCTGTCAGCAGGAACGCAGGGCCCGACTCTCTCCTGCTCCTTCCTCCCCGATGGAGGTTGGGGATGTTAAAGGCAGCACTTGGAGGGGACCTGTGATCCCAGACAGCCACTGAAATTCTTAATAAGCAAACGTGTACGGTTTAAATTCCAAGAAAACAAAGCAGCTGAGCACGCATCCCATCCGGTTCTTGTTAATTTAAATAGACGAGACTTCTTTTTATTGATAAGGAAACTCCCCCGGAACAGCCCCCCGGATCCCAGAAGGCTCCCCCTGCCGCGGCCGTCCTCATTACAAAACAAGGCCGCAATTAAAATAAACTCCAAGAGCTAAACAAACTGCTGCCTCTCGCTGGTCATGTGTTAGCTTTAGCCTTTAACGCAGAACAAAATGTTTTCCTGGGTATCGGCAGAGGCATGGGCTCCGGCTGGGAGGAGAAGAGGGAGCAGCAGCCGGGCGTATGGAAATGGCAGGGAGTGGAGTACTGCGATGCTCATCGGGGCTCCTTTTTCTTGCTTTCTTTTCTTTTTTTTTTTTTTTTTTTTTTTTTTTTTGTTATAATTGGAGTGTTTGTGATCTGGCTCGGTCCTTACTGCAAGGGAAAGGGCTGGAAGTGGAAAAACTTGAATGTCGTGGTAGAGCCTGGCTGTTCCAGCACGCCCTGGGCACACCTGACCATACTTCACCCCCGCCCAGCCCAGCTCCGAGGCAGCCCACCGACCGCTTGCCCATCCACAAGCCCCCGGCCCAATTTGTGTTGCGTCCATCACACCTCGTGCAGAGGCTTTAGACGGCCGTAGGTACCACTCGGCATCTGCCGGCATCTGGAGCTGGACTGGTATGATGGGGGGGGGCACGGGGCGCCCCGGGGGACAGGACCAGAGGGATGGAGAGGTGGATGGAGGGAGGGACAGCCGAAGGCTGTGGAGGGGCGTGCGGCCGGTCGGCCCACAGTGCCTCCGTGCAACGACACAGCTCCCCGCACTGGCTGAGAGCACGTTGTCACCTCCGTGCCATGTGCAGACACCCCGTTTGGGGTAACGAATCGCACTTGGACCAATACCCCGCAAGAAGAACCGCTTCGATGACGGAGGGCTGTGCGTCTGTGCTGCACTCAGATAAAACCCCAGGATAATATTCCTACAAAGTTGCCCAAATAACTGGCATATCTGCATGGCTCTCGCTGCCAGGAGACAGAGCAGACTTGTCTGTCAAAAGTGACTTTCCTCCCACATAGGCAAAGGAGTGAGATATCTGCCTGCCTGCCTGCCCCAAACACTGACTGTGAGTAAACACCAGTTACCAGGAGGTACACAAGGGTCATCCCTGTCCCACTGAGCACCAACAGCCCCGTGCCCCCTCTGCCCCATCTTTGATTTAAAAGGGAAACTTCAGCCAGAGGTTTTCCAGCCGCAGGTAATTACCTCCCAGCCCTCCCCGGTCCCAATCAATTTTTAACCAATTATGGCCCAAAGCCTGGCAATGCCTCGGTGGGGCTGTGCCGGGCAAGCAGCCTCCGGGCAGGGCACGTGGCGGGGCAGCCTTCGCCCGGCCAGCATCCCCAGCCCGCTCCCTTCCTTGTCCCCAGATCCTGTCATCCTGGCACCCATGAAAATACGAAGCGTGAACTTCCACGTGACAGTGGAAGCTGAAAATCCCTGGCCCGTGGCTGAGCGGCACTACTGACCTCTTTCCTTTTCAGCATATCTGTCAACTTTCAGCTGTCAAGATTAAAAAAACCTCACTAACCCCTACAGATACGTTCCTGATAAGGAGTTATGCTGAGGTGGTTCAAACCTAATGCGAAAGTGGTGGCTTTGTTGGGAAAAAAAAATAAAAAGAATAAAGGCAGTGCTTGCTTTGGAGGGTCAATAGTATTATTTATTACTCTTATACTCATGCCTTGGAGAATCTTGCAGATCCCTGATATTAAAAAGCAGAAGACAGCCTAAGCAGAAGGACGATGCCTCAAAGTTTTATGGGCACAAGCACGTTGAAATTAAAAGAGGGATTTGCATCGATCCGGATCATTTTGAAACAGGCCTCTAAAGTTCAGGCTAAACCAGCCTGGTTTTTTTTTTTTTTTAATAACTCCTCGGATGTCTCAGCCAGTACAGTGCTACGTGAATTTCAATTTCTCTCTTCAAATAAAACATCAACATAATTTTTATAGTCTTTGAAATGATCTGTACAATTTTGTTCACTGAAACCCTTTGATTTAGACTTAAAGGATTTCATGACTGGATGGGAGGGTATCTGGAAGTAATGGTGAAAATGGTAATTATTTGTTTTACTGCCTCCTGAAATTCTTTTATTTCTCTGTACTATCTCTAAAAGCATGTCTGGCAATAACAAGCTGTCTCTGAAAAGAATTCAATTAAATGTATTGCCAACAGAATATTTTATAATTTTTTATACCAGTAGTTAGAGTGTTAAATAATATATTAGTAGATTTATAGACTACATTTAGGTACGACTATGAATAGCTACAGTAAAAAACCAGAATATTCATGTGAAAGCCGGGGGGAAGTTTAGTTTCTGGGTTTTAAGATTTTTTTTCTCCTCGTCCTTCTTATTTGAGTTTCAGTTTTAGGACTTAAAAAGAATTTGATTTTCTCATCTTTTTCTGTTACTCTCAAATGACAAGAATAAGTCAGCTATTTTTTGAGACAAAAATTCCCCGTGGGATTTCTCCTTGTTTTAAATAATTAAATATTAAAGGAGTAAGAAAGAAGCAGGCGGATTGTACGATATGGACATGAATCGAACGAGATATTTATTTGCATAGGTACATGGCAAATAGGGAAGGATCGATCTCGAAGCTGTATGAAATGGCCAGTTACTCCATTACAGTATTACAAATAGATTATTACCCATAAGAACGTAACTCTTAATGTCCTAAAAATAATTTAACTCTAGGATTATTTTTATTTAATCTGGTAAATGACAAATATATTTTTAATTCCTATAAAGCAGAAATAAAACATCTCCCACGAGCTGGAAAGTAAACCCAACTGCTCCCCCCCCCCAACTCCAACTCCTCCTTTTTTTAAGGACATTTCTTTCTTTTTTTTTTTTCCTTTCTTTTTTCTTTCCAAAGTCTCATCGGCTCTTCTGAATTTTCCAATTTATTTCTTCCTCAAGAAAAATGCTTTTCATCAGAAAACATGATACTTTTTTTCTTCCGAGCCTCCCTGCAAATTGCCTCGCTCTCTCCAGGCAAGTTTCTAGGATCAACAAGTTAACCTTCAGAAAGATTACAAAGGTACAAGTGGGCTGCTTAAGAGGTGAATCATTAAACATAAGGTGAAGTATACGACTGCAGAAGGTTTCAATTAAAGTGACAGTTCAGGCAGCCTTTGCCTGCCCGGGAAAGGTATGCTTTTATTGTCAGCGCGCGTTGGGAGCTGCATCCATCCCGGGCAGGGAGGGCTGGTTCCCCCCGGCCGCGCTCTGCATTGCCAGGGCTGCTGCTGCCGCCGTCCTCGCTCCTGCAAACAGCTCCACCGGTTTCAGCGTGATAAATTTGACTGTGACAGCATTAAACATGGGAAAGGGGCCAGATCTCCTTTCTGTCCCACCCAGGCTGGAATGAAGGAGCCTGCCTCCGACCTGCCTCCCCAGAGGCTTCACCCAATGCTCCTCATTACCCCGGCCTGAGGGAGAGCAGGATCAGGCCCCTAACCTTCCCCATTACTTCCCCGAATCCTGCTTGCTTCTACTTACTATTATTTTTTAAAGTAGTTTTGTTTTAATATGACAGCATATTTAATAAGCAGCCCCGGGGTGGAGGGAGGAATGCGAAATCCTTGCCGAGTCGTGGAAATCCTGCACTCGTGCTGCCTCGTCCCCGCGGCCCCCGCGGCTGCTCAGAGCGGGGCCGGCACATTGGTGCTTCTGGTCCCCTTGCCAAATTTCTCGTGGGTGCCCAGGGACCGTCTGCCCCGATGCAGAGCCGATGCACAGAGGGCAACGCGTGGACGAGTATCCCACAGGCAGCTGCTGCTGCTCCGTCTGCCCTGCACGGAGGTCCTGCGGGCTTGGGAGGGCTATGTGCAACTTGGGCTTGTTTTTCCTGGCTTCGGGGAGTACAGGCAGCACGGCGGTGAGGCAGGAGACAGAGAGGGGTCAGGTCAGCTGTCCCCCTGACCTGGAGCAATGTTGGGACATTTCCTGGCACTTTCCTGATTTAAATTTTAAGTATTTCTGGGTTTTATATTTCGCTCCGGCATGTTTCTCTATGGCAGCCCCGAGTGTGGATGAGATCCTCTCCACGAGGATGTTCCAGCGATTGGGTTAATTCCCTCCTGCTAATTCCTTACATAATCATGTGGGCTCAGATCCTCAAAAGTATTTGTGTGCCTGCCTCCCTTGGAAATCAGGGAGTTTAATTGTCTGCTAAAATTATTGTGTCTTGTTTTGAAAGCAGAGCAGGAAATAACAAACTTGGGTTTTATGAGATTTGTTTGCCTCTCTGTGGTCACAGAGCATTTTATCTACCTTCGCAAATAAATTCACGATTAAATAGTGTAGTGCCCAGATTACAGATGCATTTTTAGACTGTGACCAGTGGGAACTGGATGCCAACGTAGGTTAGGGGAGCTAGGTCTTGGCCTGTTGGTGCTTCTGGTCCCAGTTGGTAAAATGCATATAGGACAATGGCACGGTCTTGCTAAGGTGCTGGAGGGAAGAATCCATTAAAGACTGCGAGATGCTGAGATAGGAGGATAATAGAGATCACGTCAGTGAGAGATGCCATCTATTACAGATGATAACTATTGCACAGCTGACTGCATCTCCCTCTCTGGAAATGGCTCCTTTCTTAGTTTCATTTTTGGCAATACGGCCCAAAAGAATTCTTCTCACTCCTTGGCGTTTGTCCCCTTCAGATATTTCACGCAATACGGGACAGAGAGGAATCAAGGTACCATGACATGGAAGTTTATTGCCGATTCTGCTCACATCGGTTGAAATCAGTCACTAAAACCTCAGCCTGCAGGACCCCGTGCTCTGTATTTTTCTTGTCTAGGTAATCGCGATGGCAGCAGGGGGAGGTAAGTATAAGGGAAAAGGACTGATTTTATTAGGTGTTAGAAGAGCTTATTAGAAAACAGGGGGAAAAAAAGCAATAAAATTATAAAGACGTGAATTAAAACAAGTGATGAAATCCAGTCCCTGCTGACTGCAAGGGGACCCTTCTCTCTGCATGCACCCTTTCTCGGTTTGGAAGATGCCCAGGCATTGATAAACATTTTACAAGATCCTGACTCCACAGCAGCAAGCGGTGGCGAATACCGGGAGAAAAAGTAGTCGGGTGCCAGGATCAGCCCGGCAGCTTCAGAAGCAGCGTTTAACCTGCTGCCTTGCAGCCTGTGGGCCCTGTTTGGGTTTGTTGTCAGCGGGCAATTTGGATCTGCAGTATACCTGGGTTATATTTAGGCCAATTAAATTAATTGCTGGAACAGACAACCCTTTTTAGACCCAAGACACTTTTTGCCCCCCTTCTCGATACTGTAGGGCTGATGTAGTGATTCTGGGGCTTTGGTTTGGCAGTCAGAGCACGTGTGTATTTTACGTAAGAAACAGCAGCAGGGATGGATGCTGCTAGACAAATATTTGGTTAATTTTTGTAATTATTAGTAATAACAATACTCTGCTCTCTCAAGGACCTTTCATCTCCGAGCGTTTTCGAAACGCGAGTAAAGCCAAGCCACGCAGCTCCGCTCTAGGGGCTGTAATTAGCTTTAGCTCCACGTTGAAGATGTGGAAAATGAGGCGGAGGGAGGCGGGAGGATCGGAGGTGCAGCAGAGCCGGGGAGCGGTGCGCCGAGCAGCAGCCAACAAGGCCTGCCTGAAGCAAAGCTCCGGCCACCGCCAGGCTCGTTGTGGACCTGTCCTGCGAGGCAAGCTCATCTCACCATGCCTTGCTGATATTCGAGCCAGCTCCTGGGCCAGGAGCCTGAACCTTCCCTCCTGGGAGGTTCAAACGCACCCTGGCCAGGAGGGTATCCCTTGGCCACCAGCCCATGTCATCTCCCCTCAGTGTCAGAAGTGATGGGACAAGGCAGTTTCACGTGGCTCCCCTTCCCAGCCCTGTGGTGCCTGGGCTCCACATGCCAGAATCCCACAAGAACAGGAGGGACCTGGTGGTCTTTGGAGCCCAGTCCCCACAGCTCCGGGCCACCACATCCTCTTTGGCAGCTACAAACTCGCCAGGTTGGCTTTTTGCCTCTGGCTGCCGGCTGCAGGACCTCTTTCCCCACATGATTAGGGTGCTTCTTCCAATTTCCACCCTATGTTTGTTCACAGACCGTTGGTCCCCCACAATGCATAGGTCAACTCTGTAATAGCTTTGCCCTCCCGCTCCTGTACTCTCCAGGTCTTTTGGACACCTGTGTCCAGGCTGTGTTTGTCTTGCTTCGAAATGTGTAGAAAATGCAAGAATTTGGGATTATGCCTTAGAAAATTCAGCATCTCATTCCAAAGTGATTTAATAGATCTCTGCCCATTTCTGACTGATCCCTACCCCTCTTTTTGGCCCTGGAGCAGAGGTAGCAGAACGCACCATGTGTCCTGCAACCTGGCCACCAACCTGGCAGCCTGCCCCATGTTCTTATCACCACCTCCTTCTGCAGTTAGTACGTAGGGCTTTCGTTCATGACCCGCCACAGCTGTGGCGGCTGAAGAGGTTGCCATTCCACGCTGTGACTCATGGATGTATGCGGAGGACACAGATCTCTCAGGAGTGAACCCTCTGTGATTTCAGGACATGGATAAGGTGATTTGCATGGGCTCTTCCAGCCTGCACCTTCCTTTAGTAGGGTCATGCCATGTTAGCTAGGATCTAGGTCTAAAACTAAGATGGGAAAGTAAGTTCTAGATCTAATTTTGAAAAAAAAAAAGAAAAAGAAAAAAAGAGATTTAATAATCTATTATTTCTATTCTATTCTATTCTATTCTATTCTATTCTATTCCGTTCCATTCTGATGCATCACGAACGTGTGTTCCCAGCAAGTTTCCTGGTTTAGGCCCTAAGTGCCAGCACAGAGATCCTGGCTGTAATGTTGAAATTAGTTGAGCCCAGCAGATCGTCAGAGCTTCAATCCGACACAAGGATTCAATCACCTAAGTATATTTCAGATCCCAGTTGACCCGGTACTTCTCTCTTTTATTATTGTGCGCAACCTCTCCTGCTGTGCCAAGATTTCTGTGTTCTTCATTTCTTTTCCGTCTCTGATGCCACAAAGTCAAGTGAATGTCTTCAAGGAAATCTCAGTAATAAAATCTATTTCCTCCTCCCTGCTGCAAAGAGAAAGCAGAGTAATAGTTTCTTTATCCATCAGGGACCGGTTAATGCCTCGCTCCTCATCATCACCAAATGCAACTAATAAAGGAGTAAAGGAGATTTGGCAGTTTAATGCAGCAGCTAATTTTGTGCCTGCTGCTCTGCCAGAAAGTATTTTCACTTTTGGGTGATGCCAGAATAGCAGGGCTGATTAATTAGCCTTCTCTTGAGCAGGAAGAGCTCAACTAAGACTCCTGCAGCCCCCAGACATCCCAGGCATTGGCCAACCTTGTTAGTAGCCGACATTCCCAGTATCTCAAGGGTTCATCAGTCTGTCTGTCTGGGTAAGGCAAAAAGACGACGGTGCAGAGCTTTCCCTCGGGAGGGAGCAGGTCTGTTATACAGATCAGGTCTAGCTCTGTCGTTGAGAAAACTGGCTAGGGAAAGCTCCTAGCATGGACAGGCTGGCCAGGCACCACCGACGTGGTGGCTCACAGTGGGTCACTACAGAGCTCAGCTCTGCCTGTCAGGGAGGCAGTGCACAGACTTTCAAGACCCTCTGCAGATCCTGCTTTGGAGGGGTCAGCCCTGCAGCCGTCACACACAGGCGTGGGGGTCTACGGCAGAAGGCTCTCAGGAACAGTCAATGTGTTTGTGCAATGAGCAGAAATGCAAAACAAGGAAACTGCAGCCTCGATGGAAGAGTCTCAGAAGAGACATTCAGACTCACTCATTGACTGCAAACAAATACATGGGAGACACCAGCCGCACACGAGGGCAGCCCCCAGAACAGCACGTGCCCCACAGGACCACGACAAGCAGAGCCCCCGTACCGGCTCAGTAGTGCTCTCCATGGGTCATTAACTCCTCTGGAGCTCTCCCTGCCCTGCCTTTGTCTTCCACAAGGTGTTTCAGAACAGCTTAAGCCCGTGGACAGATTGATTAAACTCAGGGACAGGAACAGACAGCTTCCGTAGGGCCTGGTCATCTTCCTTTCCATGTAATTTCTCAGAGGTTTTATGGTAATGCCTGTAAGAATTTGTGAGACCAGGAACTTAGTGAGTAGGTTTGTAGGCAGAAAAACTCCCTCCAAGCATGTGATGCGTAGGATCCAGCAAAACAAGTCCCTTGGTCTTGGTTGGGTCCCTCTAGATGCTGTGACAGTAATGATAGTGCCGAGAATTTCAGTCTGGAGACTTGAACAACTTCTGCTGCCTGAGAGCTGGTGGGAGATGAGTGGCTGTGAAGAGGGGAGCAGGCAGATGGTATGGTTCGGTTCTCCTCTGGACCTGCTGCTGGGCTGCAGTGTGAACCTGGGCAGGTACCCCAGCATGAGCATCTTCACCGGGGCTGGCTAGCTGTGCTGCTCTTATAACGGCTGCAGAAGACCAAAGAGGCCCTTCATCTCATCCTGATGGAGCAGTCCATGGTAAGCTGGTTGTGCCCTACAAGTACCTTTATGGACCATCCAGATGGCCAGCTCTGATGGGAGCACCAGCCTTGCATGTGTGTTCAGACACAACCCCTGTTTGACGTTCCCTGCTCGTTCCCAGCAGCTGGTCCTGCTGGGCTGGCGCTGAGCAGGTCGGAGCACTGGCTGTGCCCTGGCTCTGAGCCAGGCTGTGCCTGCGCTGCTCCTGTACGGCCAGGGTTAAAACAGAGGAGGGAAAGTCAGGGGAGGCTTTGGGAAATACGGGTCTCCACCTCTTCTCTCTGCTGACCCTACAGCAGAAGGTGGATAACTGTTTTTTATGATCTAGGGAGGACGGACGGGTTAATTAATGTTACAAAGCCTTCCAGACAGAGGCCACTACATGTGCATGGAGTTGTTATTATACTGAATGTTGCTTTATTGTCCTTACACAGTGTCATTACTCTACTAGAGATGTTGCTGTGGGGAGCAGCCCCTGCACCGTACCATTTAGCAGCAGAGGGGAAGGCCCCTTTGATCCCACCTCCCCAGATCACCTTTGCCGGGAGCTGTGCTCAGTCACAACTGCGCTTCGCCGGGCTCTCTCTACCAGACCTGATTTGCTGGTGATCGCAGCACGTCCCGCTCACCCGGAGTGGGGTGCCAGGCCTTGCTGTACGTCCTGCTCTGCCTTCACCTGTCAGACACTTCTGTGTTGTTCAGGCTGGGCTCCCAACCTCACCTGTGTGCCCCTCCAGTTCCAGAGCAAAGGGATTTCTGCCCCAACAGGTTGAAATCACCCCCTTCCTGAAAGTAGCGTGGGGTCCCCAGGCTATTCCTGCCTCCTTGGGCTTTCCGAGCATCACTTCTGCCAGCCCCATGTGTCAAGATGAACTTCCCCAGTGGGGTGCTTATTCAGGGAAACACAGGCTTAACTCCATCCTTATCCATCAGAGAGCTTGAACGCACCAAGGAAGGTGGTTCCTTAGCTGGAGGAAAGGGCTTATACCCTATTGCAGGTTGGTAAGGTTTAAGCCAGTCTGTAAAGCCATCAGGTCAGAGGGAAACGCGGTGTCTTGCACGGAGACCCAGAACAGCTGGGGATCGCTGAAACTTGCAATTTCAACGTGCCAGACTGCTAAACTGCAACACCAAGAGGGGAGACCTTGATCCAGCAAAGGAGATAAGATGTTTCAACTGGTACAAAGTAGCCAGTACAAAATTGAACTGAAAACAAGTAGAAGGTTGCATGTATGAGGCGGTGTAGCCTGGTGATGGGGCAGCAGCCGTCAGGCACAGCGTGCCGCGATGTAGTGCAGAGATAACGGAGAACAAGCACGCAGCCAGAAAATGGAAGCAGGATCAGTTTTGCATTTTCCTGGAGCAAAACACTTTTCCATGTAAAACAGATTGTGCAGGTGTTTCCATCGCACTGTATCCAACTTCACGGTGAGGGGAAAGAAGTTGCTTTTCTTCCACAATCCAGCTTTGATACGGCAGCTCCAGTTGGTACAAGACCCTCGGGATTGCTCAGGGGATGCAAAGGCAAAGCAGTTAGGAAGGGTGGCCGTGGCCTTTCCCATGCACGGCGGTGTGCGTGCATGATGAGAGCTAGATGAGGCTGTAGCATCCCCCTGACCTTGCAGAGCAGCCCCCCTGTTCCCGGATAGCGGCGTGCCCAGGGGTGGGTGGGTTGCCCAGCGTGCTGTGAAGGTGCTGTTAGCACATGGCGCAGACGGAGCTGCGGGGGCAATGCACGGGCTGCGTGCTTTACAGTGGCAGAGATTGACAAATCAACTCACCTTGATTTATCTTGCTCTCCCAGATGATATCTTGAAATGTCTCAATCCAATTGCTCCAGCCCGACCTGCCAGATAAGAGACAGCTTGTGCATCGCTGGGACGGGGTTTGGGCAGCGAGCGAGTCCAGCTGGCAGGAAGCGCATCGCCTGGCTGCAAGGGGACAGCTCTTTCTGCTGTGGCAGTCACGAGATCAAGAAATGCTTTTTCTTCAGAAGAACTTGTTGATTTTAAAAATAAAGCAGCCACGGCCTATGCTCCCAGGAATGTCTGGGATCAGGAAAATGAAAAGACATTTTTCCGTTCCTAGTGCAATTCGCACTGTAAAACCTAAACAGTGTTTGTCCTTCTGGACCTCCCCAGCTCCACACATCTGTGGCATTTATCAACACAGTGTTTTGGTGAGTGACCTTCCTCGGGATCACTAGCATGACTGCAGTGAGGCAGCGATAGTGCCAAATTCCTGGTATCCGACAGCTTCCCCCTTCCTACCCAGAGCGGTCAAGTGGATCCGGGGAATGCCCCACTCATGGAACAAACAACCTGATCCGAAGGTATCTTTGGATCAAACCAAGGCCCAAACCTGTAAAAACTTGTGCGCCTGCTCAGCTCTGAGAGCATGAGTAATTGCAGAGACCGAACATATTATTTCTATCATTTATTCGTACGCGCTATTTCTATGGCTCTCTTCTCCTATTATCTCAGTGTCTCGTAAACATTAATTAATGGTTGTCAGGTCCCAGCACACTGCTTCATTGTTTGGGTTGCAGGTCACAGGGAATGATTAAAGCGGTGGGAAAAAATGGGGGTTTGGATTAAAAAATGTCTGATTTTATTAACATTTCTTTGGCTAGCTTCTGGAGCAGCTCCTGGAGCATAGGAAATTCAGGCTACCCTAATGGTGCCTTTTTGAGCCATTTCAGAAAATACAAACCATTTCCAAAGCCGCTCTGTTTCATCCCGCTCTGAAAGAGTCATGAAAGCCATTAGAAGTGCCCCCAAACCTTGCTGCCACTAAAGAGTTAATGCATATGGCTATAAAATGGACTTTCAGGTCATTTCGGATGAAAAACTATTTCCTCTCACTTAACTTACCTCTGAGAAAAATGTTACTCCTAACCTTGGCTGCCTGATTTTATTAACCACTGTCATTTTCACTGGGACCTCAGAAAGCCAGGGATAGCCGAGGTCCACTGGGGCTGGGCAGTGTGACCGCCTGCCCTCGTCCCCTGAGAGGGTGCTCATCCCCTCCAGCCCTGGGTGCTGGTGCAGCGAGATAAATTTCATTGGGGAGCAAAGCCCCAAAGGGTCGGTTTTTCTGCGGCCACGCAGCCGAGGCAGGGACCTGGTGTGGGGTGCTTGGGAGTGATGTTTTTGTCTCTGGATCCATGACCTGGTTGCTGTAGGGTCAGGACAGAGGTTGTCTCAGCGTGGGACCAGGACTCAGGCTGGGTTCCCTGGCCTTCAGACTGGGGACTGGCCTCGTGTCCTCTGCCATTGTGGGAAGGAGGGTGACCCCACACAAACTCAGCCAGGAGATGGAGGACCTCCACGTGCCACCTGAGAGCTCTCTGTGTGACACCACATCGTGGGGAAACCTTGCCAAAATGTTAAAAGGGCAGAGCTGCCCAAATACAATACGCAAAGCCTGGTTTGGAGGTGTATCCTCAGCAGTGAGATGTTGGGTGCAAACGTCCGGCTGAGTTAATTCACACAATGGCAAAGGGCTGGGAGATATCCTCAATTCCCAGGCTCTGAGCTGGGAATGGGTGAAATTCTTTCACCTGAAACTTCCCTTGTGTGAAAAATGCAAATTTGGTGACAAATAGTTTTGAGCATTTAGTGCTGGTTGTACTAAATTGTTTGTCCTGAGAAAAAAATTCCAAGAAAGTACATTTGCAATGTTTATTGCAGTTTGAAATTCCCCTCCATTTTACTTGTAAATTGTTCCAAATCAAAGTGCAGCATTTTCTCCTCACCTTTCACGTTTGCTGTAATTTAAATAAATAGTCCTACTTGCAATCTGAACTAATTCCCTCCTTCCTGACTTTTCAGAACTATTCATGAAACAAAACAACTCCAAATTCATTTTTTCAGACAGCTCTCCTCAGAACCATTAGATGCATTAACATCCACCACATAAATGAAACCACAGGCTATCAATGTTTTGAGACAGCTGTATTTCCCACCAGAAATTTGCATAGCACCACCTTTGTAGCACTCTGAATTACTCTACCAATATTTTTTTGGGGGGAAAATGCAAGTTACTGGTACCAGATCTAGAATCGGGAGACTAAAAGTCCCCAAGCAAATCCTCAGCCATGCGCTTATCCACCAAGCATAGGTCGCTCCTCCTGCCTATGTGCTAGCACCAGGCGACCTTCATTCCTTACCCCGTTTCTCCTTGCTACGTCTGTCCCCAAGAAAGTGGTGTCATTCTGTTTTCCTAAACCATTTCTTTCTTCTCTGGCAAAGCCATCCTGCTGAAAGATCTGGTCCAAAGAAAGGTTTAAAACACCTTTTCAGCAACAAAGCATAGCTTTTCTGAGGGTTCTAGCAGCTATCTCTGCAAAATTTCTATTTTTGCCACCACTTAAGGTTTTCGTCAAACTCCCACCTAACAAAGTGTAGTTATCAGCAATTGGAAGCAGAAGCAATTCAGCCCTTGGGGCAGTGATATTTGTCTGCATCAAGAAAATTCTCCCGATTAGACAGAAAATTGATATTTTTTCCCCTGTAATATATATTTTCAGTGAAATCCCCCAGCTCAATTCCCCCCCCCCAAAAAAAAAAAAAGAACAGAAAAAGAAAATAATGAAACCAAAAAATGCTTTTCCTGCAGAAAGCACCGTTTCCTGGCGAGCTCTGTCACCAGCGCGCTCCCGCTCTGTCTCTTGGGAGGTGCGAGCTGAGAAGGTGCAGGAAGCCAGCAGCTTGCCCCGGTAGCTGCGTGCGGTTCCTGCCCGCTTTCTGCCTCACCCACCCCCAGATGACCAGCCCCGTGGAAAAGCAAGGTTTTGCTTTTCCCACAGTGGGGAACACGAGAAGATGAGCCTTTTGGAGGGAGCCTGTTGGTTTTGCACCGTTGAGTGGAGATGAGGACTGTGATGGGGCCGACCCTTTTCTTCGCTCTCCGGTGAGCCGTGTCTTCTCATCAGGGATGCTGATGGAAGTGGTCCAGCTCCTTCCACCCGATGTCGTGATGGGATGTGCAGCAGGGCCAGCAGCTGAGGATTGTATCTGTGGGTAGAGGGGCTCGGTGTGGACCCCGCAGCCCCCGTGCCTCCAGTGGGCTGGAGGAAGCTGGCTCTGCATGGCCTCTGGGCTGGAACGCAGCACTCGGCACAGCGAGCTCACCCCACCGCCTGCACCTGCGTGGAAGTTAGGCAATATTTAAGGAAAAGAGATGGGGGTGGAAAAAGGGAAATGAGAAAGAAAAAGAAACATGAAGGAGATGATGATGAAATGTTTGCCCTGCCTGGAAAACTGCCCTAGCAGGGCAGGGGCCATGCGAGCAACACTAGCAAAACACGCTGCCGCTGCCCCAGAAACAGCCTGTGGAAAGATGTGGGTCAGTTAAGACGGGTGTATTCAGGAGGCCCGTGCCCAGAAATGCCAGCTGCAGGAGCCCTGCTAGGCAAATGCCAGGGCACTGTTGTTATGTGGCCATTGCAGAGAGGTGCTGCAGGGCTGGAGAGGAGGAGGAGGGGGAGGAAGAGGGAAGTTTGGGGAGTTTCTCTCGTGTCAATGCCATGGGTCCTGGCAGCCCAGCTCAACTCCTCTTGCCCTGGGAAGTTTGAGTTTTGTCTTGCCAGGTTGTGCTGGAACAACTTGACCAAGTGAGGAAGGTCCTGAGCAAGAGAGTCCAGTCTGGGCACCCTCCCCTGCTCCATCCCTTCCTCTTGCGGGTGCGTTTGGGGGCTAGAGCTGCTCAGCAGTTCAACGGTTAACCTCTGACCTGTCTCCCCGGGCTTTCCTGCAGGGAATTTGGGCCTTTTTCAGCCCGTGCACTCTGAAGTGGTGCCCAGGAGAGCTTGGTCCTTGCAGAGCTCATTTACAAACCCTCATGACAGGTTACTTTGCGGAGTAATCCTCTGCAGAGCTCTTTCTTCTGGGAACAAAACTCTTCCTGAGGACAGGTCTCCTGAGAGGGGCCTTGAGCTGGTACTGGATTGTCATACTCAAGCAGGGACAATATTTTGCACGGAAAAACTTCCTCTAAGAGGACTCAGACTTTCTCTGTGTCTGGCAGCATCTCCCAAAGGTGTGCAGGCTCTGGTTTACCTCATCTCCTGTGTCAGATACTTCCAGGGTAGGAGCCTCCATCCAGTCCCACGTGCAGCACCGTAGCAAATCCAGCACGAGTAGCTAGAGAGGGTGTTCGGAAATGTGTCTGTCTCTCTCACAGCAGCAAAGCAGGCAGCTGGGAATGGTTCGGCTGGCCCTGCCAGGCACTGCTTGCTCCCTCCACAGCTGGCAAATGCTTTGGCACCTGCAGCTGCTCCCCGAGAGATGTCTAGGAACAGAGGAGCTGTCGCCCGCTTGCAAAGCCTGGCATGGCAGATTTGTGGAACAAATCAGGATGAAAGTGCTGCGTATGAGCAACCAAGTTTTAGAGATGTGGCTAAAGAAACGGTGTTACCCACCGTTGGGTACTACCTGTTATTGCTTTCCCCAGGCTGTTTGTTTGGGCTCCACAGAGATGTGCTGGATAGTTAGAAACTCTCAAGTTTTGAAACTTTCCGCTCATGTCAGGGGAATAATGAAAACCCAGCTCTAGTTATCAGGTTCTCAAATGTAATCACTCTAAAAAATGTCAGCTGTAATCCCAGCCCCCATGAATACTTTATTACATCAACTACGTGTTGACACTCCGAAGTCAGGTATTTTTTAAGGGATTGTTCAGATCTTTTATAATTAAAAGGATTTAAAAATATAGAAATGTATTAACTTTTCTCCCTCTAGTTTCTGTCTTTTCCTCTTCTGAACAAGCCAATGAAGTCATAAGAAGCAGGTGTAACGGAAAAGAAACACAGAAATCTCCCTGCTGAGAAATGTTGTCTAGCAATGGATTTTTTTTTTTTTATTTCAGCAGGAGGAAATGGTGACATCAAAATGATACTGTAACATAGTTGGCACTAAACAAGTATAAAGTGCCCTAGATGACAGCCCATTATCTCACTTGCCTTCTATGCTCTAGGTGTTGAAAATAAACCACTTGTCACATAGACCATAAATGTGTTTCAGAGGCTGAGTGAAATCCAGGAACATCAGGTATTGCAGCCATCCTGGATGACTGGTTGCACTGAACTTCCCTCTCACTGTGAGGCATTTCAGAAGCATCCCATTGGCCCCAGTGGTCCTGATGGTCAAGAACCACATTCCAGTCATGTGCAATGCACAGCCCAGGATGGGGCACCAAGCCTGTGTGCAAAACATTCTTGGCCTTGTGCTGTCATCCACACCGGGGTTTTCCCTTGGCAATCTCACTACAGCTAGTCTCCTGGCCATCCTCACCAGGAGGCAAAGGATCAGACTGTGGGCTTGATGGGCAACTGTCTCACTTGTCTGACATCCAAAGGTGTCCCACCTGTTGTTCAGGGCATCTCCACCTGCCTCTCAACTACACCCATGCACTCCTGAGCTGTATCCCCCTTGCTTTCCCAGGCCCGGGGCAGAACAGTCATAGTCCTTTACATCCAGGGCCCATGACCTTGAAAGAGATTTTGTGAGGCTGTACCATCCCCATGGGCCATGGGGAACAAAATGGAAAAGAGAAGCAAGATTTGGACTCTGTCCTTTGGAAAAGGTTTGGCCAAACATCTCTGCACTTCCCAGAGCCTTCATGTGGTGCCAGCAGCCTGGTTCCCAGGGCACAGAACAGTTGCCTCTGCCCACATCCCTGTGCCAGCAGCTGACGGTGGCCACACCATCAACAGCAGCATCCTACCACTCAGGTGTTGTATTTTGCTCCACCATGTGCACTTTACCTACCCGTTCTCTGAGCCTTGCTGTAGGTATAAACTCTCCCTGCCAGGAAGCCTGTTCAGCATGGCCAAATATTTGTCTGGCTCCCACAGGGCTCCCAGTGAGACCAGAGGAAGCCATTTCAGCCAGAGGTGACCATGCAGCGCTGACAGGGTCTGGCATCAGAGTGGGGAGGAAGATTCAGCAGTGGGGGAGGCCAGCTGAGGAATTCAGCTTGCATCATGACTGGAAGCTGCTTGAAATAGCCAGGTGGTTTGAGGTTACCCCTCTTCATCCCTCTGACCCTGACCCTCACCTCATTCCTTCCCACGTCAGAGCTCACTCAGTCCTCGCCAATCTCACGTTCATCTTTTCACCACTGGGCCCCCGCTCCCGCTTGCTCTTCTGCAAGTCTTCCTTGCTAGATCACCGCTTGGTTCCTCCTGCTTTGCATGGCAAGGACAAGGGCTAGCAACCCTCTCCTCTCCTTCCCTCCTGCCCTTAGCAGGTTGGAGGGACCCGGTTGAGAAGGAACTGGGTGACTCCTTCTTCAGCCTAGTAGAGCCAGCTGACCTCCTGCAATGTCCCTCTTTTAGGAAGGGGCAGAAGAGTCATCCTTTCTATGTTTTGCCAGTTCCTAGGATAACGTACAGCATGACAAAGAGGAAAGAAACCCAACCGCTTATTTGAAGACTGCAGGACCTTCAGGACTGACTCAATTTGGTGTTCGTGTTCAAGTGGGGAATGATTGAGCAAGAACTTGATTTTATCAGAAGGAGGTTGTCCATTCTCTATTCCAGCAGGGATTTCTTTGGTTATTATCTATTCACGCATTTAATTTCTTTAGAAACAGCATCTGCCCAAAAGCTCTGGGCAGCCTGCCATTCCTCTGATGTACAAAGTGTACTTGTTATTGAACCTGGGAATGCATTAGCTACCGATCAGGCCTTGGTCTTGCAAAGTCTTTTCCATATGCTTAATTCTATACGTATAGGAGATATTCAGAGGAACAAAGCTAAGTTTGCCATTTCTCTTTGTGTTGCTGGAGTTACAGTGAGTCACAGTCTGACCACTTTTAGATGCTGTATAATTTTTCCCCTTCCCTGAAAGACACAAGATCCCACCCCACCCGGACATGTGGAATGCAATGATCCTTTCCTACTTGTGAAATTATGTCAAGTAACTAGTGTTTTCAGCAGATGTTATTCGCTATTTGATTCTCTAGAAAGATCTCAAGTAGAGCAGTTCTGCTTAGTTGCAGTCATATGGTCTCGTTGTCGCTCTCAGGAGGACTGGATGAGTCCACCAAGTGTCCCAGGCTTGCATCTGGGGACTGATTTAAAACAAGCACCTGCCTCTGACTGTGCACAGATTGCAGGTCAGTAGAGCAACTCAAGCACTTTAGGCAGCTCCAATGAAGTGACATACAATCTCCTTCTACTGTTTCCCGCAAAAAAGCAAACATTCCCCTTTGCACAAGGGTTTCTGACAGCAAATGTATCCAGAAGAAAGAGGATCCCAGAAGACCCTAAATCTAGAAAAGGACAAGTTCCTTGTAAAATATACACAGATGCTTCTGGAAAAATTTCCAGCTGTAGTAACTACCAATAAAGAGTATTTTATACCTTTGGGACCAACTGAACTTATGCAATCACTCTGCATCTTACATAATGCTGGCAAAATGCCACCCCCTCCCTGTTCTGGAAGAACCAAACAGACGTGTTAGAAGAACATGATTGGAAAGGCTGGCCTGGGCCATTACTTTGCTGGAGCATTTAAAGGACATGTGGAATATACTCAAGATGCCATGAAATAATAGCCCACGTCAAACAAGTTCTAGGTCTCCTAATGCGCCTTGATCTGGCCACTGAACACACCTGTTTCCAAACTGGGGTGACATGTCGCTACTTCTTTGGGAGCGCATGGGTGGACCCAGACGTGGTCTCCTCTGCCCCACCCAGCTCAAGGGGGTGGGTGAATCCAAGAAGGCACCATGGCAGGAATTAACCACGTAGGGAAACCTGTGCCTTTCCCATCCTCTACCACCCTCTCCAGTAGCTCGTTTGCAATCAGTCCCTGATGAGGAGGTGCGCACAGACAAGTTCCCTGGGCAGTGCCAGTTTCCCCTCTTTGGTAGAAAGGAGCTTCCCACTCCTGGTTAACGATGGGCCAGATATGGGCTCTTCATCCCACCTTGCTCGAAGTCACTGCTGCTGAGGATGTTCTTGCTCAGCTCATGTGGGTGAGTGGGAGTGTGGTGGGAAGGGATAGCAGAGCTGCTGGGAACGCTTGAGTTTGATGGCTGAGGGGAATTTCTTTCCTGTGGGCAATGTTCCTTTTAGCCCTGCTGTGGAAGCGTAAAGGAATATATGAGATTATAAATGAGAAAGTGCAAAAGCTGCTAAGAACCTTCAATGCATTTTGTGGACATTAAAAAAACAACCACCCTAAAACAGCTTCTGTGGGCTCCAGAAGCAAAGAGGAGGCATGAACACGTGCAGCCAGGGACCTCCATCCTCTCCATCTGCACCGCAGCTCTTTGCCTCGTGGTCGCTTGGATCCAGTGCTGGTATGGGAAGGACCGTGCAAGATCCATGGAGGGGTGGGCAGCACCAAGGGGTGCCAGACCCTGCTGCTGCCCACGCTGCTGGGAAGCAGAGCGTGCCAGGGCCCTGCTGGGTGCAGGAGCCAGGGGCGCAGATTCAGCCTGTGCCGGAGCGAGTGCTTCGGCGTAAACACCGGGGTGGGGAAGGCGTCTGGGCCGGGGCAGGCTCAGACCTGCGTGGTGCTGGCAGCCTGGCTCTCTCCGTGGAGTTTCTGATTTCAGGAGCAAAGGCGTTCCGAGAAAGCGCCCGTGCTGGGCGCGCCAAGCCATCACCAGACACTGCTTAGACCAAGGTCTTCTTCAGGCCCTTTCCTTGCCTCTCTGCAGTAGCTCTTGTGTTGTACAGATGGAGTTATGGGCATGGCTTTTAATAGAATAAATAGTTTGTGTAAAAAAAAAATTATTCCGTGGTTATTGCCCTCTTAAATCTGCTCATAAAGGGCTACAACGGGCGAGGGAGGAAATTATTGCTGACCTGCAGCTGGTCAGCTTCTGTGAGGGCTCCGTCCAAGCTCGGCGTTTCACACTTAGCTTTTCAAGATGTCATCTCATGAAATTTTACAAGCTCAGTGGGAGCAGGCGAGGTCAGTGCCTTAATGGGAGAGGAGCGAGGCGACGCCGGGAGCGGGTGCACTGGTTCGGCAGGCGGTGCTCTTGCCTGCGCCCGCGGTGCCGTGCCGTGGGAGCCACGCTCCAGAGTGGGGCCCTGACCACTTCAGTCGCTGCAGATCTCGTGGCGTTGGTTTTCAGGAGCACTCAGGTGGCAGCCCCAGCGGCCAGGCCAAATTACTAGTGGGCTGGAGACAGAAGGCCACTGAACAGGTTTGAAGGGATGAGGAAACATTTAGGTCATTTTTATCCAGAGCGCGTCTGCTATCTCTAAATCTTGCCAAGTGGGCACGACACCAGGAACAGGAGGTGAAGTGCAAGAAAAAACAATGCCAGGCTTTTTTCTTTCTTTTTTTTTTTTTCACCTCCTTCTTCTCTCCCATTGATTTCAGTGAGATTACACCAAACGCAACACATCTGAATGCACATGGCACGATGGAGATGCGGGTGGTTTTAGGGGCAGGAAGCCAAACTGGCGATCCAACTAGTTCGGTGGAAACTAAACTCCACTGTTTGGAGATCAACTTGTCTGCACGGAGCGAATGGATCATCTCCACCATCTCCCCATGCAGGGTCTGCCCGGCCGTGCTAACAGGGAAGACCATGGGGATGCGGGAAAGGTCTGAGCTGGTCTTCACAGGGTAGAGCAAGGGCTGCACGCAGAGTTTGAGAAGAAAGAGATCCAATTAAGCTCCTCGATCCTCCAGAACACTGTGTTTTTGAGGACAGAGTTGGGATATTTATTTTTTACTCCTTTTCCTTTCTTCTCCTGGCTCTGCAGCAATGTGGGCTGTACACACAGTGTAGGATGTGAGCACATACTGTACATCTGAGGTGAGATGAAACACAAATATGCCTTTTCATAATAGCATTTACACCTGGAAGAGAAGACCGGTTTATTACCTTGGTAAACAAAAGTTAGAATTCAAGCAAAGTACAAACTTTGCCCCGGGCTATTCTGACAGCGCACCTTGTGTTTGTGAAGTGAACTCGGCTACTAATGTGCATCGTGAAGCAACGGGGCCATTTCCAACCCTCCCCCATCCCCTCATCCAAGGCCCAAAGTTTAAAAGTTCATTTTTTTTTTTTGGAGGGGGTGCTTTTAGGTGCTGAGGTGCACCCTGGCCGAGATGGCTGCTGTCAGGGGGGAAGGCTGTGCATGGCATATCTCTGCTGTGCGTCGGGTTTTGTCTCTCTCCAGAGAGGGTGAGGATTACAAGGTGTGTAGATTTAGCAATACGTGCTGTGCTGAACTGAGACTTGTGCTGCAGGGATATGCTGATGGGGGAGAAATGCCTACAGTGCTTCTCTGCACATGGCAGCAACGCCGAGTCCCAGCCTGGCACCTGGGAGGACCTGAGGACCATGGACCTGACTGCAGAGTGGCTCTCAGACCTCCAACACCCCCATGTTACAAGACCTGGCCAAGGCTCTGGACCACTTGGAAAGTGTCTTCTTATGTGGGGGACACGTGGGCTTAAACCCAAAAGCCTCTTGGGAACCAAATTTCACTCTGCAGCAACAAGATTAACTCCTGTATTACACGAAGGAGCGAGCTCTGCCCTGTGCCCCAGCTTGCTTTGTTGCAGTCCACACAATCTGCCAGCTGGGCAGGGAGGAAGGGGATCCAGATAGATCCAAGAGGAGCTGGAGCAGCAGGATGTGTCTGGCACCACGCTCCCAACCCATCAATCCTCAGCCATTTTTCTCCATGCCAGAAGACAGTTCCTGGACCAGGCATAAGGCTGGCTCTGGGCTGGCCCGCTCTGTATCCTCATTAGGCAGCACCATGTGCTGAGGGCAGAAAACTGCCAGCTTTGCCTGAATAAAAGGATGAGCTTGTTGGGGTAAAATTTACAACTGTCCCCAAATTCCTCGCTCAAATATTTGACTGAGCAAAATCCCAAACTTTTTTTGCATGTTTGAGAATCCGTATAATTTCACTCTGTTTTCATTGATGCCTTTATTTAATTCTGGTAACAAAAGGGTAAGCAATCGCAGCCAAACATTGTCAGGGAGGCTTTTAGCTTCAGGATCTGCAGCTCATAGAAAAGACTGGATTTCTGATGAGACTGTTCATTTGAAAAGTTTCTGAAGAATCCCCACTCCTGGTGTTATTTCCAAAAATTTAAATTGCCCTCGCTGGGCCTCCATGGAGCCGGTGTGCCCAGGGTTGCAGTGAGGATGGAGGCATGCCAAGACAGCGGAGCTCTGCCTGCTGCCTGGCAGATGATGGTGTCCCCCTGCAGTGGCATCTGCTGACCCAGCTCTGGAGGTCATTAGCAAGACACTGCATATCTCACCAGGCCATGTATTTTACTGCAGGTCACTACCTGCTTTTTCTGATGACTTAAACACTTTCATCACTCTGTACAGGAGCCGTACCACCAAGGGGAGCTGAGCCTTTGAAAAATCTTGCCCTTTCCTAGACCACAGTGTTTTTGCTAGTTGTTTTATTTAGCTCTGTTGACCCCAGAAACCTCCAGGGTTACTTTAAGGAAACAAAACATGTCTGTTGGCGAGATGCAACCGAGCTAGGAAATACACCGGGTATTTATTCTCAGAGCCCCATGACCCCGGCATAAGAACTTATTCCTTATACCTTGTGTGAGCCCAGCTACTAGAGCATGGCATGCACATTGCAACTTATCTGTGCTGCAATCTCATCGGGCTGCTGGGAGGGGACCTTCTTGCGTTATGCTTTCAAGGGAAGAAAACCAGGACCCTGGATGGTAAAAAAATGACTTCCACAACCACATTTTTTCTGAGTCATTGACTACTCTTTGTTTGCATGAGGTGGAACATCACCCTTCTGAAAGCAGTCACTGCCACAAAGGGGCGGGCCCATAAGTAGACCTTAGAAAACAACACTGAATTCATTCGACATATGAAATCCTGCAGAGACTCTCAGTGGAGGCAAAGCATCCGCAGGGATATGTTAGCAAGTGCCCTCCACATAGGTGAGGGGTCCCTAGATGAAGTGCCTTAAATCAAGGAAGTGGTGGAGGAGATGTCAGAGAAGAAATGCCCACTCAGCTCTCTGATCATAACTTCTGTTGACCCGCTCACTTTGCTGGATTACAAGATAAAGTCACGAGGGTTAAATTTAATCTGCATATAGCAACCCCATTAACACAAGTGTGATTTCAATTTGTTGAATGATGGCTTTGGCTATGTTTATTGCAAGGTCTTAAAAATTCTTGGAAGACGAGTACTGATAGAAATTAAATGCATTTCTGCATAGGATTTGTTTAACCACATCAAACATGCCTAAGTACAACTGTGGGGCTCAGTTCTGATCAGAGATACAAGATTCCCCAGTGCCGCTTCTGCAGCAATATGACATAACTTTGCCTGGCTGTTCTAGTCCCTTTGCTTGAGTGATTAAAAACAAGACCAGGCAAAGCAATGAATATAGCCCAGGGAAAAATTCTGCCTGGCTCATGAGAGATTGCAAATGGACCTAATAGATCACTTCCATCTCTAACTTCTTTAGATTCTGTCATGATTGTCTCAGGCATTTTGCAAAATATGCGTGGCTGTACACATGGATTTGCAATGGGTCCTGAGATGAACAGAGCTGTATCTAAACCTGTTTGAGAATGGCTGTGTGAACTGGGGGTTCTGGTCAATGTTATATGGGGAGGGCTTGCTACATATCCAATTTACCTGTCTTTAAGCTAGACCAGAACAAGTCTGGTTAGTTATGAACGTTCGCTCCATCTCTTTGCATGTGATACCCACTATGGCCACGGGATTTACAAATATTTCCCAGCGGTGCAGGGTCTGGGTTTGCTCTGGAAAAGTGCCCGTTTTCTCAGTGCTTGTGTTTGACCTCAGGTTTGTTTCTACAGCATCCCTCCAGAAAATCTCCAACTGGAGACAACGCAGTGACTGGAAGACAACCTTGTCTTTGTGCACTGTGAGATATCACTGGAGTGGCACACCTGGGCTCCAGGCAAGACAGGGCATATTCTACTCGTTGTATTGACATTTGAAGCACTTGCACCAACACTTCGCTTGGGCTCCAGCCACCTGCATGTGGTGATGAGACCAGCTCCATTCACTTGAATAAACACACCACACCTGTGCAACACTCTTAAACAGCTGCCTTGCGCATGGCGAAAGCGTGACATGGATTATGGCGCAAAGCAGCTTTGTCCAGCATCCCCTACAATGGATCTCTTCTGATATTGCTCCTCCCTCATACTGGTCAAAACACAAAAGCTACCCAGGCATCTTGGAGATTGAATAGAGAGACCCATGGGGGATCTATCCTCCTTATGAGCAAAGATGTGCCTGGGAACAGCTGTCTGTGCACCAGGCTTCCCCTCCATGTGGCTGGCATGAGCTTAGCTGCAGCCCAAAATTGCAGCTGAGTCACGTGAGAGGCACCCTTTGCTTAGGAAGGGCTGGCCGTGGGATGTCCACCTGTGGACGGAGCTGTAACATGCTCTGGTATGCCTCTCCCTCCATGAACAAGAGCTTGGCTAACATTATAGCCCCAAACAGGTTGAAGCTCTGAAAGAACTGCAGAGAGCTCCCAAGCTCGAGCGGAGCCAGCGCCCTGCTTGGGTGTGAAGATTTACGATGCGAACGCTCCAGGGAGCAGAGTCTGAGATTGCTCAATGGACAAGGCATGCACATCTCGGGAGGCCTTCTGGGGCAGTGCTCAGCAAGGGACCGGGATCTTGGGTTTGCACCAGTGATTGCATCTGCGAACCCTCCGACACAGAGGTGTGAGCTTGCGGAGCTGGACTATGGACACGGACTGAAAGGGGGTTTATTTCCCCATACGCGGATGCCACTTTCAGGTGTGTCTGCTGTTGTGTGCTCCTACGAGTGACTGAGACTCCCTGGGCAACCCCACGTGCACACATCACCTCCATGCACCGGAGGAGAACGGGGCAGCTCTCAGCACTGGGAGGTGAGAGGAAAGAGCTCAGTTCAAAGGCTTGAAATGCTCAGTTCAAAGACATTTTAACACTTCATAGTTACTTTCTCCATGTTGTACTGTCTGCCCCTTAGCTTTGATACAACTGTCACATTACATCCATAGTAAACCTATTGTATAGAACATAACTTTCTATTTGTTACTTACTAAATGTATCAATAATCAACTTTGTCCTAAAGCATAAGACATTCCCAGCAAATGCTTGTCTGCCTAAGCTAATGTAAAATGTTGAATAACTATTCAGTTTGCAATTCACTAAGTATTTCTTAAATACTGAGACAACAATAATAATAAACTTTGTGCTTTCATTTCTTCTCTTATTGAAGATCTTAAAGTCTGTTACAGAAAGTAATCGATAAGGTTTCACAACAAGAGGGAGTTGGGCATTGCTTTGATAAAAGCATTATTTGTTAGGAAAACACTGAAAAGTCCCAGATTTGGAAAAGCTTTGAAAACTTCCCCAGATTTCTTTGCAGCCTCTGTTTCCTTCCTTCCCCGCAAAACACTACTGTCCCCTTCCCACAGAGCCCCATTAGGATTTTGAGGGATGTCCAGGGGCCCGGCTGCCGCAGTGACAACGCAGCAAGCCTGGCTGTGACTGTTCCTGTGGGACACGGACCAGCTCTGTCCCACCCCATGCTGGGGTTTGGCCGGGCTCAGAATGCCCCCCTTTGCTCGTGCTTAGCATTGGGGTCCATACCAGGAGCAAGAGCAGACGGTTTTCAGACAGATAGAAAGATGCTCTAAGGGAGAAGGGGGGAGAACTTGTTCTCCACGTTTGCGAAGGCTCAACTGCAAGCCATGGGCTTACGCTATAGCGAGGGGGGGCTAATTCAGAGTCGAGGGAGCAGCCAGGCGAGAGGTGCTCTGCAAGATATTGCCTGGGAGCAGCAAAAAAATCTGTATCAGGAGATTTCCAAAGAAAGCTGAGACAGTGCCTTCTCCAAGGAGCTCAGGCAAAGTCCCCACAGAGCCTTCCCAAGCCAGCTCTGGGATGCTCTGATTTGGCGACCCGGGCCTCTCGCTGCCCAGCTTTGCATGCAGGAGCACTGCTCATCCAGTGTTATTTACGGCGAGCGGCTGAGCGCCCATCCATCTGGAGCCCAGCCCCACTAATCATGTCCTCTGCCAAAATAAATTGAACCTAATTGGTTGGAAAAGGAGGAGGGGGAGAAGCAACAACAACAAAATCAACAACAACAACAACAAATACCCCAACTCACCCCAACTCAATACTCAAAACAAATAATTAAATATCGTTTAAAGTCAAATTGCACCAACTGTCTGACTGAGGCTTGTCCAAGTTTGGCCTTATCAGCATTCAGCACCATTGCCCTGGGATGGACGAGGAAACACAAAACACCGCTAAAGGGTAAGCGGGGGAGAGAGGGCCCATGTCCTTGTTCACTCCAAGACCCTTTATGCTCTTCTAGAAGATAGGAAAAAAAAAATCTGACTGAGAAACAGGTCCGTTGATTATCTTGGCTTAATCTAGCTAGAAAATGTCGTCTGTCTCTCATTTCTGCTCTTTGTGGGCAGCGCAGAAGCTCACACCTCTTGGCATTGGGATCAATGTGGTGCTCGAGGCTGCACGGCTGCGGGTCAGCTCCGGGCTTTGCTGCAGTTCCCTGTGAAAAAGCCACCCTGCAGCCCTCCTCCTGGCCCATCCCTTCTTCCACGGAGGAGCTCAGGGCCATCCTTTAGAGTCTACTTGGGTGCCAGGACATTCACAGGCACTTCCCCACCTCAGGTTGATACCAAGGGAGAAGTGAGAGTGGTCGATGCCTCGGAGACCTCGCTACCTCGGTGGTCTTCTTTTGCCTCGGGGTCCTCCTGCTGTCTCCTGCTCTGGTGGGTTTCTCACACCACCTTGTCACCATGGGATCTGATCTTCCTCCAGCGTTAGGCGTGGTGACATGGTTCACATCTGCTGCTTGTTTGTTCTTTCACCCTCTCCCCGCGGGAGGACTGTGTGCAATGGACTGTTCTGTTTTGTTTTGTTTTCTCTGTGTGTGTGTATACATATTTTTATATATGCATACGTGAAAACACAGATACAGATACAGGCATGGATTTCCCAGCTCTCGCCTTCCCTCCCACTCACAGATTAATACCTCTGAGCAGGCTGCTCTCTCCCCAGAAATAAGAGCGAGGTTGTTTGGCTGCACAGTGTCCCGCCACCAGTGTATCCTGGCCCCGGCTCTGTGTTTTACAGCATGCAAGCATGGAAAAATACGTCAATGTGTGTTACATCTACCAGGTGGGGGACTTGGTCTGCGATAGCACGTTGGAACTATTTTCCTTCCTAAGCAGGATGCGGTTTCCGAAATGCTGTAGTTTCCCCTCAAAAATGTCTCCACCAGAGGAGTTTCTCTTAGACTTAGAGGAGATGGTGCCATTGGGCTAAAGGAGAGACGTTGCCATCTGGGACCCCTCTCTTGGACATGGTGTGTTTCCTGAAGCAGAAGTTTTTATTTCCCATTTCAAGGCTGAGGCTCAGATGCGATGATAAGGTTGGGTATGGAGGGGTGTGTGCCTGCTGGAAAGACTCCCTGCTCCCACATGCACAGGGATCTCCCTGACCCATGGGTTTCTTCTCTGCAGAGGTTTTTATGCTTGTAATTTCATGGGCACAGAGAGGAAAGTCCCAGTTGAAAGTTATCAGAAATTATTTTACAGACCACGACATAATCTTCGTGCTGTGTTTCAGAGGTAATGGAAATCCTCTGGACTCATCGAGGAGGAACATCTCTTGGGACATCTCTTAGATCTTTCAAACAGCAGTACTGGGAAGACAGAAATGCTTTGGATGCCGTGATTTTTTTTTCCTGCCTACAAGCCAGCACTGCCTTCCAGGCAGGCGGTACATGGATAAAGATAGGCCACCTCACCAGACAGACAATTCCCCAGACATTGTTGGCAAGGTGAGAGATGTTTCACCTATGCTTCCAAAAACTCTTGGCCCATTTTTCCCTCTCCAGTGAGGCTTATCCGTTCCCTGTCTGGAAACATTTTCTCCTCTGCTCTCTGTGAGCCTTCCTCCACAGAACTGAGTTCCAGTTCTTGCTTTTCCATTTTCCCTGCCATTTCCTCTGCCGTCATTCCAGCTATAAAGGACTTCCCAGTCCCCTGCTCATCCAACATTTTATAGTCCCCTCCAAAAATGACTCAAGCTTCATCCTTAAATCAGTACCATCCCTTGGAGCCCCTGTTCCTTGCAGGCAGCTGTTGCTGAACTCCACGCCAATTACAAGTCTCCTCCTAATTTTTATCCCAAACGTTTTCAGACAGCAACTGATCCCTCATTTGTTCTCATGCCAACAGGATCTTTTTGCTTGGATAGCTCTTCTCCCACCCCGGCATTCATGCCTCTGGTGTATTTACAGACAACAAAGCTATGCCCTCTCTTTCTTAGTTTTGCTAGACTAAACAAGCCAAGCTCTCTTGAATGTGGGTGAGAAACACATTCCAGAGACCTGCCAAACTTGGGACACTGACGGGAATGGCTGCTGGGGGGCCTTCTGAGGCCCTGCAATGCTGTTACTTTAAGTTGCTGGAAGCAGGGTGCCTCTCTGACTGCCAGAACAGTTTATCTCCCTCCATCCCCATCCTTGGACAAATTCTCCGCCGTCTCCTGCTGGACAGTTCCCCCGCTCCCTGCCGCGCTCGTCCTCCTCCAGCCCCGGGCTCACTCTTGGACCTCTGCCTGCCGAGAAGTGCTGCGGCTGCCCGTCTGCCTGACCTCCCGCACTGGGTTTTCGGATGGCAAAGCTGCTTGTGTGGATGAAAGACGTATTTGCCGTGCAGTTCTGTACTGCGCGGGCGGGCAGGCTGCAGAGCCGCCTCTCCTTCCTTCCTCCCTCTTCCCTCCTTCCAGTTGCTGCGGCCACCGTAAAGCCTTGCCCAGCTCCTGCATTTCATCCTTTCTGCTCTCCGAAGGAAAAGAGCTCTGTAATCAGTGGGGCTGGTCATTCCCTTGCATACAGGAATTTATTCAGCCAGCACCCAGCAAACGCCTCTTGTCTGGGGGATGTTTGTGCTGCTCTCATATTTGATAAGGGCATAACCAAATAAGCTTCTGTCTAGCTACCCCATGTCCTGCAGCTGTGAGCTGTGCCTAAGCTTATCTCTGTGCCATCCCTTCCAGAGTGAAGGAGTTTTTATTTAAGCATTTTGAAAAGATAGTAAAGGGATGGGGAAGAAAACAGACATACACTACAGGTGCCTTTCCCTGGGCTCAGAATAGCAGTGCAGACGAAAGGTCTCATTTTCCTTTTGCTCAGCCTGGTCCAGGCGCTCGCCCGAGTGGGTTTCGCTTTTCAAAAGGCACTTTCCAGCTCTACAAAGGAGAGCAGATCTGACTGTCTGGGTTTGCAGCAGGGCGGGCATGTGGTGGGCACTGGTTTCAGTGCGTTGGGTTTTTTAACCAGTGAAAGGATTGCCATCATATTTTGAGCTGAAATACACCTCACTTGGGGGACCACTGGCCTGCCCCTAAAGACAAGGTTTCGGTCAGCTGCAGCTGCAATGCTGCGGGCTGGGGTGCAGAGACCTGCCCAGCCGATGGCTGTCAGAGGCGCAGAGGAGCAGCTGTGGTCAGCTTTCTCTTTTTGTGATTTCCCCTTTTTTGTTATGACTTTTTGGCCAGGCTGCATCCCAGACCTGCAAGGCTCCTGCAGCAGCACATAGAGCAACACATTCATATCATGAAACCATACGGAGTGCTGCAATATAACAGCCTTCCTGAAGGCTCTGTCTGTGTGTGTGTGTCTCTGTGCATATAAATATGCCAGTGTTTCAAAATGTGATTCAAGAGCAGAATGAGCGAGGAGAGTTCGGTGAGGAATAAAGAACAGGAAAGTAACAGTATAAATATAATGGGTTTCAAATCTAGGACCACCTTACTTCATTTTAAGGAAGCCTTGGGAACAGTGTATTTCAGCTGCAGCTTAATATATATTTGCCAAGGAGTTACACCTAATTTCATACACCACATTGTTCCTGCAGAGCACCAAAAGCACTTTACGGAAAGACAGCAAGCTATTGAATCAGGTTTGAAGCCTGGAGCTGTATCCTTGAGACACTCTTTTTTTGAGACAGCCTTGGCCTAGACTATTTTAAAGCAGCATGAAACTCGGATTGGTAATTTCTCTTGCCGAGCACAAAAGAGCTCTCTACAATAAAAGTTCGAGCTGTACCTGAGAGAGACAGAGCTCTGCCAGGCAGCTGATCCACAGCTGTGGCATCCCTCAGCCCGTGATCCTTACCCTGAAATCAAGAAGTGGACGCTGAGCCTAAGACTGTCCCAAGCAAATCCCTGTTATTTCTCACCCACAGCCCAGGAGTAATGAAGACAAAGCCAGACGTGACAGATATTTGTTGCCCAAGTGAAAAACACAGAAATAACATGATGATCAGGCTGGTGTGAGAGCCCAGGAGAGAATTAGACACCCCACAGAGTTGCACATATGGGGCACTGACATCCCTGGTGGTCACCCAGCAGCTGGGATCCAGGTATCCTGATCATCATTTGTGGTGCATGGGCAGCTTTCAGCAGTTTATGGAGAAGCCTCTTCCGCTCACGAGCGCTTCAGAGCTGGAAGCCAGAGTCCTGTGCTGCTTCAGGGTGCTGCAGCGTAAATTCAATGGGTTTCTGACACCTGCACCGTGCAAAACATGGCAGTTTCAGTTCACAGTAGCTTGGGCAATCACTTTCCATTGCCTTACCTTTATGCCCACTTGAGTTTTGCTTTCAATTTAAGGTTCAGGCTCACCCAAATCTTTGAGGTGAAATGAGCTCAATAGAAAATAGCATGAAAGAGGACACTACCCGGATTTCCTCCAGCCTGGGCCTGTGTTCTCTAGAAATGTGCATGAAACTTTGAAATTGGAGGCTGGTTCATGTTTTTAATAATACTGTAAACAAAAATATGAATCAAAGCATTTGCTACCTTCCAACCCATGATACAGGAATTGATTTGAATGCATCCCTGCAAATCTTTAAAGCATCTTGGCTCCTTTGCTCTAAAGCTCCCACTGAATCTTCTGCATGGGCAGTGTGACTGCTGTGACTTTTCCTCCTGAGTTGGAGTTGTTTCCAACATTTCTTCTTTTAGTTTTCAGTGTACCAGCAAATCATCTCTTCCTGTTGGAACCAGATATCACCCTGATAGCCTGAGGGGTGAAGCCTGAATTGAAGTCATAATTTAGCTGCTGTGTGATTTACTTTTCTTCAGTATTTGTCTTCAGTAGTCCAGCAAACCTCAGATTTTCTTGCAGGCTTCCTACCTCTGATCTGCTGCAGAAAATTTTGGAAATTTAGCTTGATAGCTTTATATCCTTGCCCTTCACATTTTCTCCCCAGCTTCCCAGCCGCCTCTGACCTGCTATCTGCTGTATGCCTCTTCATGGAGTCCAGGCTGGGGTTCCAGGCTGGAACTCATGTGATCCAACAACGTTGTGTACCTGGCCTTTAGCAATACTGCTTCTTGACACATTCTGCTTTCTAGAAGCAGGTTCATGCCCTGTGATTGTTACATATATCCCTATATCACAACAATGGGCCCACAGAGTGATGCAGTGGATGGGTGACCTGTGGTGCTGACTCTACAGTTTTAATTGGACTTTAGTAACTTTCAAGATAATTAAAAACCCTTCTGTGCAACCTTTCCATGTTCTGTGTCAGAGAGATTAAAACACAAGCCCACACACACCCGGGGCAGACTTCTTGTTCTAATACCTTTTGAGCCCAGTGAGACAGTTCTTCTGTACTGACTCAGAAGGAAAAGCACACTCTATTGAATCAGCAACACCACTTCCTTCCTTTGCAGTTCTACCATTCACACACTTACCCTGCTCTGCTTGAGAGAATTAGCGAGAGCGGTCCTGAGGAAGAAAGGCTGGAGGTGCAGAGAAAGTGTAGCAGAAGAGATATGGGGTAAAATACACCGGAGGGGGAAGGCAAGCTTAATCCTCTGCAGCTGATATCTGTGATTGCCGTGCTCTTTATTAAGCAATGTAGCTTGGCTGGAATTGGTGTCACTGATCTTAGCATCCTCCCAACAGCTGATGAAATGCATCATGTCACACTGCCAGGGCATGAACGGTGGCTGTGAAGGCTGCTGTGGAGAAAGGGTCTTTGACCCAAGCAAAAGGGAGCAGCTGCTCTTACTAGGCTATGCCATCTGATGACTCTTGCACCAGACACAGCCACCTCAGGATGTTTGTCACGGCTGGTCACAACAACGCTGTGGTGAATAGTTGATTTCCCTTCCCTGCTGCAAAAACCCTGGGCAGCAAGACCCATCCACCAGCTCAGCTCTGCTGGCAGGATAATTAAAAGGTTTCCCTTTTTTCAAGACCCACCATATTATCATGTTGGGCTCTGCTGGCTGAGGGAGGCCTGGGGCCGTACAATCCCACATGCCAAGGCAGAGTGCAGGGGTGACAGCAGGGCTGAACTCCCCACCACAGAACGGTGGTGTTGGCTGGTGCATTTTAGTGGCCAAGGGTCCAACTTTGTTGCCTTCCATTGCTTGCAGCTGGGAACTGCACATGGCCTCAGCTGTGGTGGGAAATGGGGATCTATAGCTCCAGATGTACTTAGTGATGGTTGGTACAGGTCATGCTTCCATGTCCCTGGTGCAGTCATTCAACGGTGGATTTCATGCAACCCAGTGGAGAATGGGATAAGGAAACACCAGACACAACCACAAAGCTTCACAAGGCCTTGAGGCTCCCTTTGTTGGGATGTTGCACCCTTCCAGGTCCTGTTATGGGAGAGGACGAGTTTATAAAGCTCCAGGAATGGTCTGGGCAAATGTCACCTGATTGTCTCCACTTAGCCTCAAACCGATAGCACAAGCATGTGTGCAGTGTCCATTATCAGCATTACTGTCCAGGAACCATGACAAAGGAGTTGTTTACGAAGACAGGGAAAGAAACCATCTACCATTTCCCAGGCTAACAGCAGTGGTTGGGATTTACGTGGCACAGCTGGATTTGAAGCAGACACCGATGGGCCAGTCCTTGAGCAAACCAGCTCCCTGCTCACTGAACAGAGTCACAGTGGTTTGAGACTATGCGGGACATGAATGCAAGAGCAGACATGAGGAGGAGGTTTTCTTTCAAGCTAGAGACATGGTAACAGGATTTGATTTTTACTTTTGCTAATTCTTTACTATTTCGGTGCTGTTCTGACTTTTTTTACTTTTTTTTTTTTCCACTAAACGCATAGAATCGTGTGAACCAGAGAGCTCAAAAGCTAGGTGAAATTTTTGCCCCAGGCTCTCAACATGTAAGATGTGTTCGTGTGTGTGAGTATGCATGTCTTCATATGCACAGATGAGTCATTCTTACTCTTGCTCGTGTTATTTCCGGGAGGGGGAAGTGAGGTGGTTTAATCCAAGGTAGGGGAATGCAACACACAGACCTCCTGGCATGGGGGGATGGCATGCTCGGAGGGTTTTCTGGCTCAGCGGAGGTGGCTGGAAGGGGAATCTGCTGCGACTTCCCTAGTGGAAGGGTGGGCAGAGCAGCCCTGTGCCCCCGGTGCCCCGGCTGGTCAGAAAGCGGCAGGAGTGTCTCATCTCCATTCCCTCACTTTCTGTATGTCACTGTGGGCAGAGGCAAGACTCAGAGAGGAAACCACAAGCGGTCCGGGCTGCCGAGTCTCAGCAAACAGCAGAATGGGCTCCAGGTGCAGCCTGTTTGCTTTCCAAAGAACCTGGTGCATTGCTGTCTGTCCCTCTCCTGGGGAAACATCACCTCCTGCATGTTTGCCAGGACACGACGCCTTCCCCTGCCCCGTCTCTCCTTCTCCTTCCACCACCTTCTTGGGTAGAGACTGACCTTTTTTGTCTCCTTGTTGTCCCTCCTTATTAAAGCTACCTGATGGCTGGCAGATTTAGGGCTAGCAAAAAGGTGCATGCCCGATAAAAACTGACCCAGATTGTCACCCATGATTTGTACTGAACTCAAATGGGACCGTTCCTGAGGCTCTCAGTTGTTTAATTCAGTGCAAGATGAATTATTTTTAATCATCTCACTCCTCTGGATCCTGGCTGGGGACAGTACTGTCTATATTATCATATATTAAAATGGAACTGAGGTTGAAAATATACATCAGCAAAGCAGGCTCTTCCCGGGGTAATTTATGGCTCATCCCATTGCAGAGACCAGTGAAAATCCTCCAAGAAGGTGTATCCTGCAGAGAAGGTGAGCCTGAGTCTGGAAGACCAAAGAGTGCAGATAGGATTTGGATAAACTTTTTAGGCCAAGATCCATTGGTGGGAGTCAGAGGAAATCAGGCCAGGATCTGGCCCAGACCTTTGGTCATCACCCGTCTCCCGTGGCCGGGAGGGGGAAGAGTGGTGCTGCCCGCAGAGCTGGAGGTGGGGTGCCCCACTTCCAGGCACCCACATTGCACCCCTGGTTTTATCACATGGCCCCTCCGTGCTTTCTGCCTGTTCATAGGTTTTGGTCCCCATGTTGCGTGTCACCAGTGCAGGCTGCCCTGGCTCCCCGGCTGTGCTCCTCTTGCCCCAGAGCATCGCCCTCATTACGAAATGTATTGTGTTTGGAAATGTTCGCTCAGCATTCGGGGCAGACGTACGTCTTCTGTGGCATCTTTTGAGACTTCTGTCTTCTGTGACACCTTCTGCAAGGAGATGACACACAGGTCCCCTTGTCTCTGCATACTGTCCTCCTTGCTCCTGTGGCTCAGGACTTTGCAAAAGCCATTGGCAGCTTCATTTTCCTGCATGGTGCTGGACATCTATCACAAGCAGAGACATTTCCAAAGAGCTCTCAGGCATCAGGAAGAAAATAAAGTCAGCAAACAGCTCCACTGGACTCTGAATGATATTTAATGCAACCCTCCCTCTTCCCTCTCCAGGAAGATGAGCTTTTCTTGGAGGCAGTGGTTGTTCCTGCCTGCTGGGACGAGGGAGCAGGCTGAAGCTTCCTCTGGACATCAGTATAAGAGCCATCAATAAGACGAGTAGTACAAAAATAATTTGTTGAGGTTGCAGCAGGCACCTCAGTTTGAGGACAAACACCCCAGCTGCATCCCTCGCTGCAGTACTGGGGAGCACTGGGATCCTCATGGTGACACATATGACTGCCCAGGGCTGCTCCAGAGTCAGGCAGGGACTCTGCAGGCAGGATATCTACAGGCCTACGGCCAAGAGACCAAAGCCAGCCGGGAACGTGCCTCCTACATCCTTTCCCAGAGAAGGTCTATCTCTGCAGCACCATCCTGATGCCTTACCAGCAGCACTGGGAGCTGCAGCCTGGTGTAACTGGCTGTGGCAGCACTTCTGGGGAGGTACCCAAAATGTAGGAAAGCCATTGGTGAGACTCATGCACCAGCTTTGCTGCCTGCTGTAGGGGCTTGCTGGAGAAGGTGGTGTTTCACCTGAGTTGTAGAGGCTTGGCAGATCATAGTGGGAGGTGCAGAAGCTTTGGTGCAGGGTGACCTAGGAAGCCACATAAGGTCAGGACTTCTTAGAAGTCCTGGATTTTTTTTTCCAGTGACATACAGAAGATTTTCATTAGTGTGTAGATGGACATTAATGGCTTTGCAGTTTTTCGTGTCATTCTGGAAAGTCCAGTTTACTTTCCCTTAACTGGTGGAGCCTTTTCCAGGCACACAGATAGGACAAAGGAACTATTTTCACTGAGTTATTTCCAAACAGCATTGGAACATGCCTTCAGCAGATTGATAGAGGAGATGGAGGACCTTGACACGGTGGCCTGATGGAGATCAGAGATGTCCTGTTAATGTGGTAAGCCATGGCTGTGATTTTTCTAGTCTTTGTGAAGGTTAACGGGAGGTCAACACACGTGGATGTGATAAGGACGGTTGTGGTGGATGTTCTGAACAGCCAGAGAGCCTGGGCTGATGCAACTGCACAAGAGCAGGTAGTTGTGGATGCATAGTGTTCCTGCTCTGAGCCTAGGGCCATGGTAAGAAATGCATATGTCTGTGCAGAAGGCCTTTATTAAAATGACCTCACCCATATGTATACATTTTAATCATGTCAGTGAATGCCTGCTGTGTTTATTTTTAATACAGTGCTTGTTTTGATGTTACAATTGTGATGGTGTAGATCTAATGGCGGTGACTCTTCATCTTAGGCCTCAAATCCAGAGCTGAAAGTGAAAAGACACTTTGCATTACTTTAAAATACAAAAGGGAATGTCCCTGGGCAAATTAGTCCTTCATTTCCATTCTAGACTGTAGTCAGCTGTCTGCTGCCTGGAGTCCACAGTGCACAAGTCGCTCTGGAGGTCACCTGAGGTCCCTTCTCCTGCAGCCTCCTGCAGCCGACCGATAGGTGACAGAAAGGCAAACAGATCTTTGCGGGAAGGTTCACTTATACCCTGAACTTCAGTATGACCTCGAGGGTAAAACACAGTCTTTGCGAGTCCTGACTTTTATTTGAGATGCTATTAATTCCCTCTTTCTTGCCCTGGGTAGCTCAAAAAAAATCCCCAAGAGGAAGGCGTATACCCTAACACCCAGGTCTAGCGGGGCTTTCCATCAGACACAGTGGTGCTGGAGTATCAGTTACGGTAGCAGTTCCCACCAGCTTTTCATAGACGAGAGGTGTTAAAAAAAAAAGAAGTGAAAACTGAAAAAAGACCAGCAGAGACATTGGCATCCAGTCCGTGTGACGGAGCCTCAGGAAGACCAGGCATTTCTGACTTCAGCCTTGCGCTCTCTCCTTAAATTGTAGCATTGTCCCGGGTCTGCAGAGATCTCGCAGTTTTGTAACGCGTGGCGTGTGCTGGTGACAGACAGGCAAGCCAGCGAGCCGAAGGCAAGCTGCCAGCCTTCCCCTCACTTTGAACGCCCTTGGCCGTCCCGAGACTCGTTCCAAAACATTTAAATTGCTTAAGTGTGCAGCGATGTGTTTTAATTAATGCAGAAGAAGGGGGCAGTAAAATACAGGTCCCTTCAGTACTAATTTGGCCTTGTGGTGGAGGCACAGGTGCTAGAAAGCCAGGAGTGCCGGGATCTGCCTCTGCCTCATTGCAGCATGAGCAGTGCCGCAGTTTCCCCAGCCTCAGAGGGGCTGACGGTGCTGAGCTACCTTTGGCAGCTGCCTGGGACACAGGGTACCGCGGGAAAGGTGAGTATAGTACACAGGTATTCATGACATCTTCTCGGTGCTCTGTCTAGGAAACGAGCTCCGCAAAATAAACAGCAGGTTTATTATTAAACGGCAGAACCTGGAGACTGAAGCCTTCCTGTGACACGCTTTGTGAAAAGTTTTAGTGGCAGAGTTTCCTCCAAAGTCCTCTCTCCAAAGCGGGGCAAGCGATAGCATCATACGAAGAGATTGCTGCTCCCGTTGCGCAGGTGGGGAACACAACTGTCACACAGCTGCGCAGCTTGCCCAGGAAATGTGGCATCAAATCAGGGCTTCACATACACTGTCTGGAGGCTCACACTTGTGCTTTACCCTAATACCATCTTTCATCAAAAAAAAAATCCAAACCACCTCAGCGTTGTCCTGGAGAAGGGATATTTCTGGGTCCATTATTTTCCCTATGAGCACAATGGGAAAAAGCAAAGTGGCAAACTTTCTGGGTCATAATTAATGTAAAAGGGATCAGATGATTTTTGAATATTCAATGACATCTGGATTATTGGGGATTACATGTTGGCTCATTGAAGTGGCCCAACTTCAGCATCTACATCCTAACCATGATTCTTTAACAGAGGGAGGATATCTTGCCTTGACCTTGTGAATATATTGTCCACTGCAATGCCAATGACGTTTCCTTCTGAGAGACACTGATATTTTAAGCAATGGCTCAGCCTGCGAACTGGTCAGAAGATCTGTTATTAGCTGACCTGGTCAGCCAGTGACCCTCCTGTGTTTGGAAATAAAAGGTCAAATTCTCAGCCAGGCTGCAATGGACTAGGACATTTTTGTGAGAGATTTCCCTTTAGAAAGCCACCCTAACTGGATCTTCTAAGCCTCTCAGATACCCAGAATTTGAATGGCAGCTAGGAATGACTTTGATTTTGTACAAGTTTTATTGGGGAAATTTAACCAGCACCTGCAATTAGTCAGCGTGAGTCTTACCAGAATGGTCAGTCCCTTAATTTAATGAGCATTAGAACAGTGATTCATTTCAAAGTGGAACTTCGTTATATTGCTGCAGAACGAAGAAATGACAGAGAGGAACAAAGAGAATGAGGAAATAGTTGTTTTAGGTTGAAAACAGAGCAATATGTTCCTGGAAGTACACTTTCAGACCCTATGCAGGCCTGGCTCAAGCTGAGGGAGGAATCCCTGTATGCAGTTGGCTCGTCTTTTCTTAACAAGGTTGGCCTGGCCTCACCTCTTCAGGTCAAAGCTCTGCAAGGCTGCAGGTACTGCCTAACACCACGTGCCAGGCTGCTCTGCACACTAGAGCCATGCAAAGAGCATTTTCTGTGCATTTCCTTGTTCCGTGAATGCACTAACAGGTTAAATGCTTGCATAGAAATGAAATAATAATGATTAATGCATTCCTGCCCAGGCTCTGGCCATTCTTCTGACATAATCTATTCTTCTTCAAGACTATAGATCCTTTGCTCACGCCGATGGGTGTTCGATCCTGCAGTCTGACTGAAGTCAGCATTAGATGAAAGTGTTACACCTCTCGCAAGATGAAATCCACCCATTCTTGACCAAGTATATGCCTTCCAGAGTAATAAAAGCAATGTAGCAACTAAGCCTGTAAATAAGAGATCAAGCAGAGAAATGAGAAAGCATTCATTGCCTGTGAAAAAGGCCTGGCAAAGCTCACGGTGGTGAAACCAAATGGAAATGTTGCAAACTTTCACCTAGAATAAACAATCCCAATCAGCTGGAAGCGCTTTCCATCGCACTGGTTCCCAGGAATGGAGTTGCATCATTTTCTTGACACAAGGCTGCCAAAATCTGTAGCGACATACTAGAATCCTGCTGATTAGCCAAGCTCTTGGCACACTTGTATGGCCAGAGATTTTTATTTATTGTTATTTTTCTGGTAAGAATTGCTGGTAGATTAAAAATAGGAGGCAGGCAACAACACAAATACATATTTATTTGGGTGGAGGAGACTTTGGCTTTAGGGTAGAATAATGCGTTGTGTTACGTGGCAGCTTTCTGTCAGAGGACCTGAGACATGAAATACCATTATTAACCTCCCAGGATCGTCTGTGGCAGATGAGACATGCTCCATTTCTCAGATGGTCAAAAGCTGGCCAGAGATATTAAGCACCAAATGCTCTCAGATCCCCTTGAGTCAAGCCTGACTTGCTTCTCCATGATTCTGAGGACCCTGCTCCATGTTTTTGTATTAGCTTTTGAAAGCTGCCTGCAGCGCATGCAATTAGTAGGCGCTCTGGTTGAGGAGTTAGGGCCACACTAGGATCAGAGCTCAGGAGTTCTGGCTTTCTAGCTGCTTTGCTACTTGTCAGGTTATGTTTGGAAGCAGGCACACCATCCCTTGATGTTTGCACTTCAGAATTATCCTACTGTGAGAAAATCCTTCTTTCTTTTCTTCACAAGTGTCATCTTCCATTTCACGTCTGTTCTTCGAGCACTGCCTAAACCATCTGTTTCAATGGCTGTCTAGTCCTCGCTGCTTGCTGCTCTTGGTACACACAAACCAGGCGCTGGAGCACCTCCTTCACCCACCTCATCTTTACCAGTTCTCCCACAGTGCCTACTTCTTTTTTTCACTCTTCACTGCCTAAGCCAGCATCCTCCTGTTGTTCAAGGCAACCTTTGTACACACTTCTTTTTTCCCCGAAACTCTAGCAACGCAAGAAGTATGAGCTTAGAAAAAATTAAACAGCAATGGCGGGGTTTCCCTCTCAGCTCTTTCTTCAGCGTGGCTTCCTTTGGGAATCCTGTTCATCATTTCTTGCCATTTGCAACAGCATCCCAGGAACCAAGCTGCAACGTAACACATCTGGGGCTAAGTTTGAACAGGAAGCCAGATGCAGACAGGCATACTAGAGCGGAGGGGAAGGAAACAGGGAAAGTTCAGACATAACTGGACATCCAGCAAGGCTTTGCAAAGCCAACTGGCAGCCCCCTCTTCCAGGGGGCTGTCTGAAAGCAGAGATTTGTCTGAATCAGAAACTTCCATCCAAACATGCACGAACTATGAGAAGGGTCGAGATTGGTTCCAGCTGGACTCCAGACCCTGATAAGAGAGTTCCTCCCCTGGGCCTCGAGAGCATCTGAAACCTCAGGCAGCCTCTAGACTGACCTCTCCTTTCCAGGGTCACCAAGAATTTTTACCCAGTTACTAGGTCATGAGCTTGCAGGAGGAGACCAACCCACTTTGGGATTGTTTGTTTCACTGTCCAGGGACACTTTTCTTTCTTCAGGGAGCTCTGCGAAGCAATTTTTCAGGAGGGGAGGAGATTCAGCATGACTCAGTGGTGTTTAAGAAACAGGGGAGACAAATGAGGAGATCCTAGAGGTACTTCCTTTCTAAATAGCTCAGAGATTAGTAACGCTTTGCCATACCTGTAAATAGTTCACGCACAGACATGAATGCCAACAAGTGCTCTGGAAAGCTGCATCTCGCTATCCCTTGTTTTCAAAGTGCGTTTGTGATTTTTCAGCAACCACCTACCAAAGCCAAGAGAAAATAAAAAGATCCCTGACCTTTCACTGCTCTGATTTCCTAATAATTTGGACACCTTTCATCCTTGCCTCAATCCGCAGGGCACGGTTGTGTAACACAGCCACAGTCCAGGAAGGGCCTGGCACAAGAGAAATGCTGGACCTGGAACATCCTCGATGTGCAAAAAAGCAGGGGGGGGTGCAAAGAGGAAAGTATGTCTGGGAGCTCACAACAGCATTAGCCATATTTCTGTGGTGTTTGAGGAATCCATCAGTGCGTGGAAGGTTTTCGCTTGTCACCAAAATGGCCATGCAGAGTGGTCAGACAAGTTGGGCAGTGAACGCATGCACATTAATATTTGCTGTCACTAAGGTTGCAAAACAAAAGCAGACAGATCACATTTCAGGACTTGGCCTCCTTATCTCCACCTACCACAGCCTATAAAGTTGCATAAGAAAACAGAACTGAATAGGAAGAAGTTTGAGGTGGAAACCTGAAGAGAAATTAAGCAGATGCAGCAACGCTGAATGGCAAAGCTCCCCCAGAATGGGATTTTATGGTAATGGCAAAGTAGTTCTGAGCTTGTCTCAAACCCTGACTTCAGGTCCTGCCCAACTTAGGCCAAAAGAAGTTAAAATTAAGGAGGCTTCTTTTGTGGTTTGTCATATGCTCTGTGATTATGGACACTCAAAAAGCTCATTCTACTGCAAGACTCAAGGATATGCACCCTGCTGGAAAACTTCCTTGTTTAACGCATATAATTCCAGTATGCAAAAACTTAATGACTGAGAAAAAGAGGAAGATGTTCCCGTTGTGGTTTAGTGGTGACAAAAGGGTTAATCATCTCCCAACGCTTTACTGTAACAGAGCCACACTAAAGGCCATATGAGTCCCAGTCTTCTCCTAGGCTGCAAGAGCAGCGCAGTGGGGACAACCCCTGCAGAAACAGGGTCCTCGCAGAAACCCAACGTGCAGCAGAAGAGACAAAGTGGCACCAAAGTGCTTTTGATCTGTTGGAAACCCTGACTTTATGTAAAAAAAAGTGAAGATTTTTTGGTTGGGAGACATGAGCATCTGCTTAGTGACTTCTCGGTGCAGGGGACAAGCAACTCACTGGTGTCTTGCCAGGTAAGTAGCAAACAGCATTAGGTCATTGCAAACAGTTCTCCTTGAGCTCCATCTGTCAGATAAGGACTGTATCACTGGCAAGATGTTTATGATGACAAACTCTCCTTCAGTTAAGAAAAGCCAAATGTGAAGCTTGTTAAGGAGAGAACCTGAGATGCCCTCCCTAGACCAGCAGCAGCCGACTTGCTGCCGTCAGTTGGTTAATCTCTCATTAGCTCAGGTCAAAATGAGCTACGTGAAGAAGAAATGTCTCTGTCATGACATGTCAGACCTGTGGAGCCAACTGAATCCCAAGTGCAGAATCTGTTAGGGGCCATGAGGGTGGTTCTGGCTCCGAATTACCCACGGCTGATTATGTGTGAGTGACTGTGTGCAGTCAAGGCGTGCTCTGCAGCCTTCTCTGGGCTCAGCCTGCAGGAGACAAGCATGCGTTACGGCCTCACCTTCACCGGCTTTGGAGCAGGCCCTACTTAGTGGCCATTCAAATATGGTGCTGTCAAGGAAGAAGCGCAGCACCTAATAGTGGTGTAGATTAAGACGAGATTAAAAGAAAAGCTGTGATTCAGAGGAATGACGCCATGGAAAACATCAAGGAAAATGAGACGGAATGTGCAGTCATTAGCAAATTGCTTTATTTATGGCTTTTGGACACTGCTGTTGTGCCAAATCTTGAATTTATTGGGTGCTGTGGATTTCTTCATTAAAATCATATTATTGAATTGTTATTTGTTGCAATTTGCAATGACCGTCCCCTTAGGTATTCTTACTTTTGCTCTGTGTGTGTATGATCCTGTAAAAACAGGCCAGTCTGTGGGGAGAGAGCACGTTTCTAGTCGTGCTTTTTAAATGGCGTGGCTGATTTTCTCTGAGTTCACTCGCTTCTCTCCTCCATTTTGGCTTTGTGCTTCACCTCGCAGGCTGCACCACAGTGGCTCCAAACCCTTTCCCTCCCAGTTATTAACGTTAAGCTGACAAGCTTTAAGCAAGGATTTTCAGGTGTCTTTACAAAGCTCGTGTTGGCTGCTAGGTGTTCCCAGGAGGCTGCAGATCCTGGAATCTTCCACCCTGGCAATGTGCCCAGCCCATCGCAACTGCGACCTTACCAAGATCTCAGTGCTGGGATTTCGCAGCTGTTCAGAGGTCTCCAGACACCACAGCAAATGGTTTCTGCTCTCCGAGTCAGCCAGTTGCTGCTTCAGATGACACAGACCCCAACCCTTTAAGGTTTTCCCACTGTTCCTTACCAGAACCACCTTCAGAGTTGGTCTCCTTGAGATGGAGGTGGAGCAACAAGTGGAGGTTGGTGACTGTCACTTGTCTTTAGTTTGCTAATGCCAGGGTTTTTGGCAGGTGGTCTTCAAGGAAGGCTCATGGAGATGGCAGGCTGGGGAAGAGCTGAGATCTCCAGAGCTGATGATCGGATCTGCAACCAGCTCTGCACATCGGCTGTGTTGTACAGAAATCACACCGCCCTCTTCTCTCATGGTAATGAAATCAGTTATGTGATTCTGTGTGGATCCAAATTGCATTCAAGTAGTTTTATGCTTCACAGGCTGCTGGATCACAGTGATAGTTGTGCAAGGCTGACAGTGGCTGCAGAAGGACAGAAGCAGCTCACCTCTGAGCCCTGCTCCCTCAAACCATGCTCTCCTCTGATGCACATTCGTATGCTGGAGCACCCTACAGCAACCCTAGAGCTCAGACTCTGGCTTGTCCGAAAGTATCAAGTCATCAAGATTTGTCTCTCTTCTGACCAGACGTGGTCATAGTAAGAGCACAGGTCCTCACCAAAGCAAGGTAGACATTGCTTTTCAGTGACATGCCCATCATCGATCCCTACAGGAAGATTTTTCAGTTCAGAAACTCACAAGTACATCTCATACCCTACACTGTGCTGCTCTTTTGCGTAACACTTCCCAGCCTCTTTGAACCTAGCCCTGGGCTTTCTCAGATCTTTTTCAGGTCTCTTTTGTCCTGGGGAAAAATCTCTCTTGAGAACTGCAGTATCAACCTCATGTGTTGCTCAGTTATAAGCAAGCAACTGGAGGCTGGTTACCGTCAGGTTCATTAGTAGGTTTCACATCTTGCATGAAGCAAGACCAAGAGGTTTGCATTTGCTTTCATGATTTTTTTTTTTGCCGTGATTTGGAGCACTCAGGGAGTAACCTGGCTGCCAAAGCAAGCTGAAACAGGCAACACTTGGGACATTCAGGGCAGGGGGGAGTGCGGTTAAACCACCTCAGCAGGTACGATACTGTCCTGACACCATCCCGCGCCGATCAGTTTGTAGCCCTTTCTTTTGCCCTGGGACCTCATGAGATGAAAAGCACCAGTGCAGAGAAAGCTCCGTGGTGACACCTCCCTTGTGCTGACCTCTCCTGCAGGGTTTCGTGGCCCCTGGGAGCAGCAGTCTGTGCGGGGGCACTGGATGTGCACTCACTTGCCTTCTGCAAGTGGCATCTTGCAGCCGCTGAGGTCCAGGGTGGAGGATGCAGAAAGGCCCATCCTTTGTATTTTGGGTCTTCCCTTCGTCTTTCTTCAAGCAAAGAACTCTTACCAGGAGCTGCTCCCCACGGTAGTGGAATCTAAATAATCCCTCTAATTAGCTTTCTGACAAAATCAGGCTGCTGGCTTCCCTCCCAACACACACACACACCTGGAGGGTTGGGTGCAGAGGTTTTGGGGGAAGATAAGATGCTGCTCTGTCAATCAGAAAAACTGTGAATAGCATTCTCTCTGCTTTTGTGGGGCTGTTATGTATTTCATGTCCCTTCCTGTGACTTTCTACGGGTGGAAGGCACCTGGCGGATGACTCTCTAGACTGCCATCCACAGACCAGCCGAAGCACACGCAGACACCTGCCTTCAGCTGGATGAATATTAGACATGTCGCCTATTGCCAAAGAAGGTATCTTCAGTACCAGAATAACTAAAACTTCCTTAAGATATGCAGGAGTGCTTCCAGATTGCAAAATGAAAATCACTGCCCGGAATCACTGCATTCAAAGCAGGGAAATATCCCTTTAAAGAAACCCATTGGCAGTATAACTAAAGGCCCTAAGGTCAAGCTGATCATCTTCAACTTAACTCCACTGAGTCAAGAGGAATACACCAGAGATTAAGTTTGGTCTGATAGTGAAAACCACAGGCAAGTGAGGATGATTCCCAGAATCAAGCTGACCTGAAAAATGTAGTTAGATTTTGCCCTTAAAGGAATAATTTTATTAATAATAATAGATAAAATTAAATGTTTGTCAAAATTATTACAAGCGTATGGGGATGAGACGATCAACGTTGTATGAGTTATTTCCTTCAGCAGCTATATTTCAGGTTCATTCTTTAGCTGTTCTTCTCTAATTCCAAAGCTTGTAACCTTCCTACTGGCTCTTCTAGATTTACTACATGCCCTATTTGTTCTTGGCTTGCTAGAGCCACAGACTGTGTGTTTTAGGTGCTAGTCCCAGCTTTGCCACTGAGTTCCTGTGGGATTTTGGTGAGGTTTTTTTGGCCAGTATCCTCCAACTCCATCTCTACTGGTACATCAATACGTGAACTGATCCCCAGGCAACGTTAAGGGTAAAATACCTGTTGTTATCTTCCTGGATTGGGCCCTTGGTCCTCAGCTTAGTGCCTTGCAAACATTACCAAGCAAGGATGACAATTAGCATGAAGAGGAAACTTTCTCAGAAGCAGTGCCTGCATATGGTACTTGCTTCCCGAGAGAGGAGAATGAATGACCACAGAATTAATCTCTTTCAAAGCTCTGTCCAAAACTCATTTGTTGTGTTTAACTTGTTCTCAGCAAGTCCTAAACACACACTCAGAAACAAAGAGTGGAAAACCCAACTGTAGTTGTTCACAAAAACCAAACAAAACCAAAATAGGAGCAACTTGCCAGTGTGCTAAAAAGATCACTACCAACAAACCTCTATAAAATAATAAAGTTATTTCACTTACAGTATAGAAAAGGCAAAAAAGAGAATGTATAGAGGCTTTTTTTGGATGTTTATCAGTTTGGGAGCAGTTACCAAGAACTCCCAGGGTTTTTCATTTGCTTTGTTACCCTCTCGTACCTTCCAAGAGGCAACAGGCCTTTTAAATTATATTTTTCTTCCTCAGCTTTGTAGTTCTCAATCCCAGAATTCATGGCTGCAAGAGAGGGCTGGAGACTCCCTCCTGAGACCCAGCAGTTCAGGGATCCCCGACTATCACTCCCTCACCTCTGTGTTTAACTCGTGTTTGGCAAAGCACAACTTGATCTCAATCAGGCCTCCTAGGAGGGCAGCCAGGTTGGATTTGACGGCATCAGGAAATGTGGAACCAATCCTGCCCTGGAATTCATCCCAAAGACTAAGCATCTTCACTGACAAAATGCATGCTACTTTCTTACTTGAAATTACTGGGCTGTAGTGTGCTTGTCGTGGGCCTTTCCTGGGGTTAAAGACTTTTTTCCTACCACCATTTCTTTCTAAAGGTGCTTACACATTATAATGACATCATCTCTCACTTAATCTCTGGGTGAATTTAGCAGGGTCAATTCTTCAGGCCTCTCAACTTTTTTCTTAAAATGCAGAGACCAACAAAGGGGAAAATATTTGTCTGGTTAAGACCATCTGTGGAACCAGAACTGGTCCATACTTCAGTCTGCAGCTCCTCTCTTCATCCATCCAGAGCTCCTATGAGGCCCTTTAGCTGCAGTATCACACTGGAAACTCAGGTTGGGCTGCTTGTCCGCTCTGACTTCAGCACCCTTTCCCGACTCCCTGCTCTGTTTTCCAGGATAAGGGGTTCTCCCTCCGCGTCGGCCGGCTGCATCCCTGGCTCCTCGGCACAGGGCTCTGGCTGGCTGAGCACACGCGCTCTGTCTGCATGAGCCCGGTGACCCGCATCTCTCCACACCGCTGCCCACACCTCTTCATCAGCCACCGCTCCGCCTGTCTGGTGTCATCTGCAGGTTTTGGCAGCAGTCGTCGTGCATCACCTTCCAGATGGCTGATAAAAGCACTGGAAATTATTGGATGTCCTGTCGGTCCCCGAGGCTCTCCTCTGGGGACGTGCCCTGAGTTATTCCCGAGGGACTGCTCATTTGGAAGAGCTTTAATCTCACTGCTCCCTCAGCCATGTACAGTGAGTGCTATTGATATCGCATATTCTTATTTGTTAAGAGAACGTGCTATGTTAACCACCTCGCCAAAATCTATCCTGTCCACAGAGCCACTTTTCCTAACCAAACTTTTAACCTCTCCAAAGAACATAATTAGATTTGTCTGAAAGGCCTGGTTTTCATTTAAAAAGGCTGAGCCAACTGCTCAAATAATAGTCGCAGTTTTTAACTCCACTCAGTTCAGTTCCCCAACAGCTTTTCCATCATGTTGTCCACAACTGGTTTCATCCTATTGTGTTGTGCAGTTTTGCTTAAAAACCTTGTTACGCCCCTGTGATTTTGAAGATGCTGTGCCATGCTGAGATGTCTAGGATGGGGTGCCCAGTGCCTTCAGGAGACAAGAGCCTCTTGGGAAGGTCTCAGGGTAGAGTCTCTGCTCTCCCATCATCTGTCCTAAGTGGGCCAGGTATTGCTCCGAAACTGGTCGAAATGTTCTAGCATGATGCAGCTACTGTTTACATGCAGAGGTGGGGGAGTCTGTGCTAGGAATAGCATGGGAATTTTTCTTTTTCCTTTTTATAACCACTTTTACCCCTCGTTAAGTGCTTTCAGACCCAGCCTCAGGCTTGATTTATTTTTGAAAGGCCATTTTTAGCCACTGTGTCTTAAAGGAAAAAAAAAAGAGAAAAGAGTCTGCCGAGCTTATTTTTAAAGAAGAAACCACACACATGCACACTCTGTCACAGTTTGTTCGCTTCTCGGTATCCCACAAGATCCTCCCTGCCGTGATACCGGTGTCTCGCTCCACTCCTCTCACCTACAGTTATAGGATTGCATCGGGGTGGCAGCTCTTTTGCTTTCTAGGCTGGGGCATGAAGAGCAATAATCTCACAAAATTACCCGCGTCAGGAGCAGCCCACTTTGGAGTAACCCACCTGAACCTACAATTTGTTGCACTGTTTGCTTAGCTAGTTTTTGTCTTCAGGAATATGTGTAATGAAGGCTGGAGAAATGTTTCTTAAGCAGCTATCTGCCAACATTAAAACACCCGGGATTTCCTCCTGGCTCTGATTTGGTTCTTGTCGCTGTTAATTTTCCTTTCTAGCTGCCCTGATAATGCGAGACGTTCAACTAGCAGCCTCTCCTTGAATTTGTAAGCATTTACTGAGCAGTGTTTAGTTAAGGGACCAGATAGAGATGTACACCGAAGAGGACGGGATATGGTGAGTTTGTGGTCAAAGTACGAGGCTCTGAATCAGGAAATGATCAGAATCAATTTTGAGAGATGGGTCCAACCCACAAAGCTCAGTTCTGCATCTGCTCCTGCACGGAGCTCCAACTGCCCTGAAGTTTAGGCTCATTTGGTCTGTGGCTGTTGCATGGAGATCACCTCTTCTTTCCTTGGACTTCCACAAAGCAAGTGCTTATTAAAGGCACTACCGAGTGTGCCAGATTGCAAAGAGGGTTCAGTGCAAAATTAACCGGCCGAATAGCTTCCCAATGGTGAAGGAGTTTGGACCCTGTGGACATCACCTGGCTTGCAGGTGTCACGAGAAGTTTCTCAGCTTGTCTCCCAAGACCTGCTGTGCACACACAGCCGTAGCTTGTGCCCAAGCTGGAGGACAGAGGCTGCAAAGCCAATGGCAATCCTCTTCTCTGAGCTGTCTGTGTGCATCAAGCCGGAACTATCCACGAGGAGCAATAACAAATTCCCTCCCCCTGAACAGCACCACAAAAGATGTACAGTATCTGATTCCCAGATGGCAATGTTAAAAACAGAAGGCAACATGTCTGGGAAAGTACCCGAGGCATATCTGAACAATAGAAATAATAGAGATGTAAGAAGAAGATAGATCCTTTCTTTTCTTCTGATATATGCATGCCTTGTGATCACTTAAAAAACAAACAAACACCTTTTTTTTTGTCAAGCAGGAAACAGCCTGACTGAATAGAAACACAGTCAGAGTGCTGGAGTGAAGTAGTTTAAATAGGTGAAAGGTTGGTAGCATGAGCAATGTGCCAGGCTTGTCTGCTCCTTATGTCTGTGTTGTGTGTCACGTGAGCATGTAAATCCTTGGAATCCCTCAACATTTATTCGGATACCAGCAGACTGAGTGCATATCTACCGTGCCAGCGACTTGGAGGATTATTCTTAAGGGCTGGGGTCCCCTAGCTAGTCTGCTTGCAGGAATATGAGGCTTGGGATAGGTTTTTATGCATAGGTTTTATTTTAGGCCCTCTAAGGACAAGGTTTAAAAGGCTAACGTGACGAAGAAGTGGCTGCCTTGTCTCACAGGTTCCAGGAGCTAAACATCCTGCAGAAACCAAAGACAGCGAATGTTTTCTGAGATACCCATCCAAACGTCAGTGAGATGGAGATACCACCCGGATGAGCAGCAGGCAGCTTCATGCAAGCATACCGGCTTCTGTCTCTCCGGTCTCGCCCCGCCTGCATTTGTTCCTCCTTTGCCTGATGGCACATCTCCCCCACACAATGGCATGTAAAATCTAATCTCTACTGAAAGCTCTGCAGGGCAGGAACTCACACATTCAGATCCAAATAGGCTACTCATGCCTTTTTAATTTCACTGGATCAGAATAACAACAGCAAGGAAATAAAGTAACAGCCAAAGAATCAAGTCAGTGCAGTGAAATAGGTCCCTTCCCTGTTTTACAAGTTACATCCACACCACCCCAATGGTAGCGGGAAGTCTTCTAGTCACAACTGGCAAATCTGTTCCAATTAAGCAGCCCAAAAAGCTCTTAGCCACCAAGAAGTACCTGGTGATGTCCACTATTCCCAAAGCCACATGGACTAGACCATCCCTGTGAAGCATCCCAGGGCTCAGAGGTGGCCGGAGAGCCCCTCCATGCCGGCTCAGGGTCTGGGAAGAGCAAGCCTGGGGTTGGTGCACTCCCACGCGCATCTGCACCCCAGGCTGGCACCGTGCTGATCTCCGCAGACATCAATCCTGCTGCCATCTGGATGACAGTTCTTGCACAAGACCCATACCATTACATAAGGTTGGGGCTGTTTACAACTTCCCGCCCAGCGCACACCCGCCGTGTGTTAATCAGGATGGTTCATAGTCAGTCCTGGAGTAAACAAATGCAACTTCACCAGAAAACATGGGAGCCACACCTCTTTACTCCAGGTGTGCATTTTGGCCCACTATCTGTTTCTCCATAGTGATTAGTGACTGGTATTTAAGACAATTTCTTAACAGGAGTTGGGATCGGTGGTTTATCTCCTCATTAGCTTGGTAATATCATTAATTAAGGTTATGTCAACGGACATGATGCCACAGCAGATGGGTGTTATCAGTGGCAACAGCCTTCCAGGGTTTGGGCTCACAGTCTGCCTACCGCGATGCGTCAATTAGCATCCTGCCCAAGGTGGGGACCTGCCCTTTCCCCGCACTGCCGCCGAAAGTGCGCCCCGCAGTAAATGCATTTTGAGGCGAGCTCCAGAAATCCCCTCAAAAGTCCCTGCTCTCTCACCGATCCCTGTATCCCAGCTGACGAACCAGCTCAGAGCGGGGAACGAGGAGCAAATGTGGAGTTTCGGCAGGACAAAGCAGGGGCACGGGGGCTGTATCCTCTGCCGTGCCCACCCCAAGAGCAGCGGTCCCCAAGGCGTAGGTTAGATCCCCCACCTAATGCGGCTGCTCATTCAACATTTTTGACTGACTCTGCATTTTTAACTGAGAAAATTAGCATGTTACCAAGAGATGTGGTGGACCCTGTGCCACGGCGTTAACAACAGGGCTGGATAGCTTAGAGCAAACAGGCTGGCAGGGCTAGAAGGAATTAGGTGATCATGATGTTCCCTCTGGATTTAAACCATGTGCATCATGAGACCTGTGAATTTTGAGGCTTCCGCAGTGAAGAGCCAATGTGGTTAGCCTGTCCCGCTCACATGATACATTTTGATGTAGCAGAAAAGTGTGAAGACCTTTTAAAAACTTTCTTCTTTCTCCCTTTTTACTCCAGGAGACGTATAGTTAAGTCAAACACACCCCTGGTTCTGTGCAGAAGTTCCAATATATCCCAAAGACTCAGCGCACTTTAAATACACGTCAACACTAGCATGTGCTGGCCAGAAGAGATTTTAAAAAGCGGTCCTTCAAATGAATGCAGTTTTAGTTGTTTTCCTCGGTTGTTTGAGGTCACTGTTCCCCCGCCCTTGTTAATAAAGATGTGATTAATGACTTTTGGCAAAGCTGCTGCCTGAAAGAGCCAATGCTTTAGGAAAAGCAAAACCAGTTTTCAGGTATTTCCTTTAAGGTTCATCTCAGAAACACACAAATACATTTCAAAGCATTTACAAAACACACCGACGCCCCCTTCGCCCCGTCTCCACCCCCCTGCAGACACATCACCGTTCATAGCCCGCGTAATTATGTTCCATCTACCTGGAAGAAAGTTCTCGCTGTGCCTTCAGCTGGAAGGTACCCCCTCCGCTTCGCATGAAGTGCGGGCGCCAGCGCAGAGCAGTTATCGCAGGGCTTCCCGGGGTGGCCGTGTTGCAGTAATGGCTTTGTGATTACTCTCCCCAGACTGAGCAGTACCCAAAGCTCCTGACTGAGGCCCCCAAGTCCCTCTTTAAATAAATCACAGTGGTAGAGGAAAAAATAATAAAAAAAAAAATTGAAATTGTTTCCTCTGAGAGTGCTGGGCTCATGTTTTGAAGCCTATTTCTGCAAGCAGGGAGACTCAGAAATCCCAGCGGTTAAAAGCAAGACAGAAGCTGAGATTCTTACAGCTGGCCCCAGGGTGCCACAGCGGGGATTTGGGGGAAAGCACCAAAAGTCAGGGTGTTTATGAGAAGTGCAGTAGCAAATGTAACCATTTAAGCAGCGTTGCCTCTGCTGAGGAACCACTTCTCCTAGGCAGGCCCTGTTTCCCAATCAGGTGGTTTAAATCTTCATGTTGGTGGGGTTTAGCCTGCACCATGGGGGCCTGCGCTACTTTTGAGGGGGCCAGAAAGGATGTCTGAGAGAGGGTAACTCCTGCCTGGGGATAGCGGTAGGGATGGGGATGGCGATGCCAGTGCAGGTGCAGATGTGGATGCAGATGCACTGGGCCAGCGATGCTGCCTGAAGGCTCATACATGGGGTATCAAATCCGCGCTGTGAGTTAGCACAAGAGTTAGGACCAAAGCAGAGGTGCTCGTGTCTCAGCCCAGGAGGGTGCAAGACCCACGTGCCACTGGTGTAAAGACCACATCAGCTCCTTAGTCCTCCTCACCGACCCTCATCCTGCTGGACCTGAGCTCTGAGGATGTGAGCCGACCTCTCCGAAGCAAGCACGGCCTGGGCCAGGGCTTGCTCTCAGCCTCCACGGCAGCTGGACGGAGAGCTGGGGATGGCTCTGAAGTGCCTCAGTCCAGGCATGGGCACATTGTGTGCTTCACACTGTGCTCCATGGGGCTGCTTTTGCAAGGGGACAGTTGTGCAGCTTTGTATGGGGAAGGGGTGGCCGCACCGTGAAACATGCTGCGCCCCCGGCACACGGCGCTTGGCAGAACTGGTGTTTTTCCAGCTGCAGGAAACTCTACTGGGGAGATCCAGTTTGGATGAACCTTGGACATTTTATAATCCAGTGGAAAGAAAGGAGCGAGGACTCAGTGTGAGCTTGTCTCCAAAGCTGAAGCAAATCTTTTAAATTAGGAGGACACTCAGGCTAAGGGCTTATACAGAAATTCCCATTTCTGCGCGCTTTCCCCTGCAGGAAACCAAGGTAGCTTAAAGCACCGCTAAACAAGCAGGAGATGTGTCTGTGGGTGCTTGCTACTGGGTTTCTGGACTGGCCCAGTCCAAGCAGATGGTGAATTGGCAGCACTTACAGTAAGATCCCGATCCATGTGCTGAAGCTTCCCCAAAATTGCTGTGGGTGGCTCTAATTATAACCTGTGTCCTACCGCCTCCCCTTTCTGTGAGTAGGAAGGAGCTGAGCCTTCTTGTTACTCTAGCTGCCTGCCCGTTACCAGGTCGAGATTGCTGGTGGGATAAGGGCTTTCCATTTGTTTGTAGAACTGATGTCCTACTTGGCAACACGCGCCTCATTCCTTCAACCCTACAAAGGGAAGAGCCCCGAGCAAAGCAGGTTTGCAGCTGGCTTAACAACACGGCTGCTCTGCATTCCTGTAAATTTCCAGGTTCAAGTGCAGTTTGCTTTTCTTTGTTGCCAAGCCAAGTGGACATCTCGCCCCCCTCATCCCACTGCTGAGCCTTTGGGGAGGCTGATGGGACCTGAGAGAAGCAGCGGCTCCGGACACAGGCGCGGGGCCACAGCAAGGCAAGTGGTTCAGTGACGCAGATGAAGACGACCAAAAGCTGCACCATCCGCCCACCTCCAGGCTTCCAAAGCAAAAGGGAAGCTTGCTCTTGAGGTCTGAGGTGAAGAGGTAAGTACAGGTATAGATCCAAGTCCCCAGGGCTAGTCTGATTTATTTGGCAGTCCAGCCAGTCGATACTTTCAACCGTGGATGTGATGAGTCTTTTCTTTTTAGCATGTGGCTCGTTCTTGGGTTCCCATTACTTTATTCCACGTGGGGTTGGTGTTTCTTCATTGTTTTCTCCTATGCATGACTGACATGAACAGGAAGGAAATGTGGAAACTATAGAAACTGTTCTCTGTGTTGAGGGAAGGTGCCTCATATTCTTCTGAACCTGACCCCATTGTTTGCTGCTGCGCCCGCAGGTTCTCTGCCATGCACTGCTGCGTTCTCTGCCATGCACTGGAAGGACCAGGGCATCCTCACCCAGGTTCGGGCAACAGTCACCAAGTGAGAGTAAAGGGCTGGCCCCATTCCCACGTGAGTCTGGAGGAGTTTCACCCCTGATTTGGTTGGGGGAGGAATCAGGCCCCTAGTTACACTATATAAATAGAAGGATTTGATTTCAGGCAGATGGATATCAAGTTGTTCTGAATTTTTCCCCTGATTTCATTAGTGAGGCAATTTGTGTTACAAGGAAAACTTGTTCTGAAGCTGTCATTATTTACCTGAAATGCATCTGCACTTTGAAGTAGGCTCTGGAAACACAAGCAGAATGAAATTGCACATAAAGCAAAGGTGGAGTGGCTTTTCCTGAGGTTTGAGACTGTTGGGTTCCCTCTACACTGGAATGCAAAATTAATGCCCTAAATTTAAACACTCACTAGGCTTTTTTTTTTTTGCATTCATGACTTCAGAACGAATTCAGTCGTAAAAAGAAATGCAACTGACACATTTGGCATGCAAAACAACCATTGTTTTTGCCAGGAGGTTTCATGTGCACGTGTGTGTGTGTTTATCTGTCAAACAGCTCAAGAGCCTTCATGGAAGACTTGTGCAGTGGAAGTGTTGGCTTTGGCTGCCCAGAAGAAGTTAGTACCCATTTGTGGTCCTCAGTCCCCTTATGGATCATCCAGGTCCTGCCCTAAGGATCCACCTGGCTATATCCAGTTAGAAAGACTTAACATCATACAAGAACACTGCAGTCCCAAACCATTAAATGAAATAATTTAACCACTAAATTTTCAGGTTGGTAACTTATGTGGGCTCAGACACAGCATGCGGCTTTGTGCACGCACCTTGTTTTGCTGCGCTGCTTTCTTCCCAAATGAATGGTGTGATAAAAGTAGCAGCAGCAGCTTAGTGCAGAGCGCCTAAAAAAAGGTGTTTGTTTCCATTGCAGTGCTTAGCTCATTGTTCCTGCTACTCGTCCTGTTGACTGCCTGCTCAGGAAGGCCATGTTCCCAGCAGCCAGGAGCTCCTGCCTGCTCCCCACTGCTCTGCCACCAGGTCCCTAAACTCACACTTTTTATCCCAGTGCCCCCTTCTCCGTCTTCATCGAAAGAAGTGGTTTTTTACTTCTCTCACAGGGATGTGGTGGGCACTTTTAAAACCTTTGAAAGCTGCTTACAGTTCCTCAGATGGCAACAGAGAAACGCACGCTGGTATAACTGGCATCTCTGACTTGCCAGCTCTCAGCCTGGCAAGAACCTGGCTTTCCTAAGCTGTGCAATGAATTACACCACCCTGCATCTTTTGGTCACTGGAGGGTTAACTGAAATTCCCTTGTATGCTGTAGTTGAATGAAAATGCCAGCAAGCTCTGGTATGATAATATTTACATTTGAATCATTTTAGACAGTCTTGGGATGAATGGGATCTCACAGAGATTGAGGTTTGCTTTCCACTTCACTATTTTTCCCAGAGCTGCTCTTTTTCCCAGAGAAGGGACACGCAGGAGCAAACCCCTCTAGGTCCTGGGTGCTGCCAGCTCTCCAGGCAGAGCCCCTGCCTACCTCTCCTGCCTCCTGCGGTCGGGGGGCACAGGCTCGTATCCAAGGGCGAGAGATGAGTCAGTCTCCATGCTCAGCTTCTGTCCTGTGTGGCTTCCTGAAAGCAAGCATCGAATTACGCAGCCCAATTTTGTTTTTTTTTAATTTGCCCACCAGATCCGGAACTGAAACCATCAATTCATTTCACTGAAGATCTCGTTCTCAACTCAAATCAGCAATAGCTACCTCATCTAGCACCAGGTTTCTACTCACTGAAACAGCTGTCCCGTCTCCTCTGGGAATGAAGGTACCTGTTTTGCAATGTGAGAGAGGTTTTTTTATTCAGAAAACAAGGTGAGAAGCTTACCTAGACCCTCACTACACATCTTTATGTCCCTTCTCGGAGACACATTCACCCCGCAGTCATGTGCTGAGGTGGAACAGGGGAGAGCTGACAGTGGGAAACATGGGGAAGGTCCACCTGAACATCAGATTTCCTATCCTGAGCCACACCATCTGATCAGTGAATGACTCCCACAGGCTCCAACCGTGTCGATTTGAGATTACTTCCCAGATCTCGGGCCCATGTTACTATCCATTTCCGTAACCCCGTGTCACATTGGTTGCCTTGAGAGCACCGGAAAAGGATGGGGACCACAGGACAATGGCCGCAGGAAGAAGCTCTGCCGCGTGTGTTGGTCTTGCTGTGGGGTGTCAAATAGGGACAGTGCTGCCCCAAGCTCCAGAAACACAAATTCTCAGTATCTGTTCTCATATCTTTCAGAGCTGAACCAAAGTCCACTGAGATGGAGTTTTCACACTGGCGACCATGAGTTTTGGATTCAGTTTCCCGAGATGAAAGTGTTAGGAACAGGCAGGAAATTATCCACAAGGAAATCTGTTTCAATCACCGCCTTTTATAGCAGATGTTTTGGAAATGATTATGTGCTGTGTAAAGAAATATGGCCTTCTGAATTTATTCAGGCTAATTCTGAGCTAACCCAAAGCTCTTTTATACTGTTCAGGCTGTGCAAAGAGTCTTAATGCACACAGAGATTAATTTACAAGCAATTTAGTTCGCCTTTGTTCTGCCAGAACCATAGAAAGGAGAAAAGCCTGGGTCTACACTGTTTTTCGTACTTGTGTGTTGGTCAAGAGTGTGTTTTTCTTCAACTACTGCAGTTAGAGTGATAGAATGAGCATTAGAGTGATAGGCAGACAGAGCGATTCCCTAGGGTGGATATAGCGATGGCTTTATTCAAGTATAATTTATCCCCCTTCTCATAAAGGAATAAGCCCCACACATATAAACACCTTTATAGCATTACAATTCCAAGTACAGTAGGGAAGTTTCCTGCTTTCCCACTCACAGACACAGGCTTACAATAAATGTTGAGGCCCGAATCGGCAAGCATCTCCTTGTTCCATACTGTGGATGAGTTCAAGAGGAAGTAGCGGGACAGATGATTCAACTTTGACAAAAATCTCAATTGCGATGGCCTTGACAACTTCTCTTACCTTCTATTTGCTGCAATTTCATGTTATTTGCCACACACCTTGAAAGATTTCCAACTGACATCAGTGGGCTTGAGTCTACCTTCAACTGCCTCAGAGGGCCATTTTACAAAGAGCCTTCTCATCCCCAGCCTCCTCTCTGCCTGCCTTTGCAGGGGTAGCCCAAGGGGCTGTGATCAGAGAGGGGTTGTAAAAAGCCAGGTGCATCAGCTAGGACCAAGCAAGGCTGGGTGCAAAGCAAAGGGAGACCACAGTTTGCTTTCTCCCAACAGAACGAGGGCTCCGTTTTGTCTTCCCACAACCCTCACAGTTTCACCGCCTACGTGGCTGTTTCGGGACGGCCTCCCCAACCCACCTGAATCTCAGGAAGGGCAGTTAAAATGATGCTCTTGTTCCCCACTGCAGTATCTCTAGGCTCAGGACAGCGCCGAGCCCATTGCTGCCAAAAGGCCTCTGTATTGCTGGCACATGGACTGGTCGCCAAAATCAACCTCCCCGTGTTTCCTCGGGCTGAACATGCATTTATGGCTGGTCTCAGCCAGGAGATAGCTGGTGCATGGTTAAGGTTAGGTGTCTGCTCCAGTTCCCAATCAAGAAACAGATATTCACCATGTGAACCATGGTACTACTCAGTCAAAACAACTCAAAATAAAAGCACTGTCTACTAACAGTGAGAGGGATTTGTTTGGTATAAATTACTTGGCAAATAATCCTGTACCTCAGATACATTTCAGAAAATCGTGACCTATTTCTGGATGACTTATCACTCCCACTTGTGGCAAAATTCCTCCAATAAATCAGTTGTGATGAATGATTTCAATGCTGCTATTATTATTATTATTATTATTATTATTATTATTATTATTATTACCTGCTTTGGCCACCTTAAATGTTCTGAGACAAGATGAAAGTACTGAAACTTCTAATGCCTCTCTGCAGAGTCGCTATTGTAGGAGTGAAAAAGAGAAGAATGGATCAGTTTTTAGTAAAACCCATGGTTTATGTAAAGCATCTGATTCAAAACCTATTTTCTATGTATCCTTTTCTTGCAGACTGAGATAGTAGGCTGCATTCAAACTAGACTTTGAGCTCAGTGAAAAGGAAACGCTGATGAAAATCACGACTCAAACACCCTTGCATCATTTAATTCTATTTGTTTTATTGGTGAGATACAACCCGGGCCGTGTTCCACCACTGTAGAAGGAAACTCGGCAGAGGGCAGAAGGCCGGCCTCAGGCTTAGCAGCTGCTGGACCACAGTCAAACCCAAGGGGTGGAATTCGGACCAGACCAAAGTCCACGGGGACTTTGCCATCAGCTTCTGCAGGGCCAGATTTCACCTTAATGACCACTTCAAGCGCAGCCCTGCAGAAAGGAATATGTTTCTGTTCTTAAAACAGGCACCTGTTGCAGAGTTCAAGTTCTCCCAAGGGCAGTCCCTCTTTCCTCTTTGTATCCACCCCAAGTGATGGAGAGCAGCCACGCACCAGGTGCTGGGCAAAATCCATGCCCCACTTCTCTGCACGTGGACGGTGGGGTTCCCCTCTCTTCAAACCACCCACGCAGAATTCATGACATCTTTCCTGGCTGCCCCAAGGGTTTGTGTTTCACTTGTGTGACTTTTGGGTCTTGATATCTCTGCAGCAATTGCAGCTTCTGAAAAACATTTCAAACATTCCTGCCCAGGAGGCTTTTGGTTAACAGGCCATCATAATTTGGGAGAAATAAAGCTAACGAGGCAAACTCTACGTGCGGCGAGCATGCACACGTGCTTGTGTCCACAGAGCTGTGGTGGCACAAGCAGACATGTCTGCAGAAATCACCGTCCCGCTCTCATTTCTACGATCTCTAAGTAGCTTCCCATTTTCTATATATGAAAAAAATATTTATAGGTATCGGGGAAGTGGTGACACAAACTCAACCTAAAATGCCTTGCAGCAGAAAAGAGGCAAAGGTCCTTGTTGTGGCTGCTGGACAAACCCCACTATTTGGTCTGGCTCTGTTCCTCACGTGAGCGGTGTCACACTGCTAGAGGCGCTCAGTGCAAGGGAAGGCTGTCACCACGCTACGCCGTGGAGCAGTGGTGGTGAGATATTGCATCTTAGGAGAAGGGATCCTGGCACTGAGCAGTCACAGCAAAAAGATACCGCTCTAAGGAAGCCGAAGCCAACACCTGAGAAGCTACACAATAGTCGTAAAAGACGCTCAGCCTGCAATGCCTGATGAAATATGGATCAGTGTAATTGTTTCTTATGCTGCTGAAGTATATCAAAAAGCAACAGAGACTCTACGTATTGTATTACCACTGCACCCTTCAGTGGCTACAGCTAACAGCTTATCTTTATTTCCATGCTGACAGCACCAAGCAAGTTGATTTATTTTCTGTGCTTTCTTAAATATCAGAGAAAATATGCATATCCTAGAATCTGAGGCATGGGATACAGCAGATGAGCTAAATGCATGCTTAACCAAAGCCTTCTCTTGATTCACTTTGACTTACCTGAGTGTTTGCTAGGTGAAGCTCTTCAGAGCATTTGTGAGCCAGCATCCACCAAGGGTCTGCGTGTGGCAACAGTGATTCGCTGACGTGGCTCAGATAAGCCACAATTGCACTGATCGTTTCCTACTCCCCTTTCTTGAACTCTTTTGTCATACACCTAACAAATATTGCTCCCAATCAAGAAATGTGTGTGATTAGCAGATTTAGACGGAAAATTGGTTTCATGTTATTTGCCTTCTGGTTCTGAAGCTCCGTGGAGGACATGTTTTCAAGCTTTCTCTTCAACCACAAGATTTAGAAACTTACTTTTCTTTTTTTTTTTTTTAAAGAAAGCTGAGATTCTCATGTAATCACCTGCCTCCAGCAGCTGGGGCTTAAAATACAGGACCAAATATGGTTTGAAGTGGAAACAATGAATGATCAGCTTTTCTCACATGAGTAGTCCCTTTGAAGGCTAAGTGTCTATACCCATGAGCAAAGTATATGAGAGCTTGCAGAACCAGAACATGAACAAAATATAAAACTTAACTTACCCTAGAAATACAAACCTAGTATAAACTTTTTGTTTCGTAGCTGGGGAAATACCCTTTTTCCTAAACTAAACATATTTCTAATCTTTTTTTCCTTTCCTGTGTAAAAATACCTGCTTAGATACAGATGTCTTGTAAGCCCTACTGTTTTAAGTCTTTCCTTAAATGTTTCAGTAGATATTAAGAAAGCTTAAGGCAATAACAGAAGTTTATGACTTTTTAAAAGAGCTTGTTCCTTTCCCTCCCACATTATGTTTTTTTAAAAAAGTCACATAACCTACATCTTTATCTGCTCCAGTCTGAAGGTTTCTATTTATAGTTTTTGGTTATGAATGTTTTTTCCTATGAAAAGGTCAGACCTCGCACATATACAATGGTGGAAAGCCCTGCTTATTAAAAAGCAGGCAGATGGATTTGTTAAAAAGAAGTCATTTCATAATGCAGCTGCTGTGAAAGGAGGCTGCTTTAGCAGAAACATCCTCATGCTGCTTTATGAGAAAAACAGGTAAAGGAGTTCTGTTTTGCAGCTAAGTAATTTTTCCTTTCCCAGCCTCCATCCTCACATACACGGCACGTTCTTTACCTCTATTTACAAGCTTTGTCCTACACCCACGCAGACACACACACACTCACTCGCCCCATTTTTCCCACCCCCGCTGCCCTGGAAAGGCTGGAGGAGGTGATGGTGCACCATTTCAGCATCTCCTGCACGGACCAGCCACCTCCGGACTGCTACCCAGGGCTCACCCGACACGCACCACCACCCACACTCAGCTGCTCCTGTCCAAAGCAGATTGCGAGTGCCCTTGGTCAGCGCTGGAGATTTGGGGTAGCTTGAGAGGTGGGTCCTGGCCCTGGGGCTGGGGTCTGCAGGCCAGGATCTCACCTGGCCGAGGCAGTTCCTGCTCAGGATGACCTGGGAAGGGGTGGGTGTTGACTGACAGATGTCCTTCACCAGCACCGAGAGGAGCTGCACTGCCCAGCATGGGGTGTTGCTTCAGAGGATGGCATCACCTAGGGTTTCAGAACTTGACAACGGGATAACAGCAACCCACAACCTCCCATCCCAAGTGCAGCAAAACCCTCATTGCTATATGCAAGCAGAGCTAAGCAAGCCTCCTGGTTGAATGCCATCTCACCTGAGCTTTCAGAAGCAGAACCTGACAGCCTTACCCAAAGCCAGTCAAGTTCTTGATGGAGAGATATGGCAGCTTCCACTTACCTGCAGCACAGTATTAATATCAGCAGATTATCACCTGCCAGTTTGCCACCTGCTTGCACCAACAGGGTGAAAACACAAATCTTATGCAGCAACAAAACCCATGGGATTTAGAGCTTAGGTGGTGCGTGGATATTTTGCCCCAGGTTAATCTCACCCATTTTGAAATCTGATCCAACATCTGATGGGATCCTGTAGCGATCATCAGTACAGCTGGAAGAATGGCAGTCGAGATGGGCAGAATATGCACAAGGAAAGCTGATCTTTCAGGAAAGTGCAAGAGTTGAAGTGAGTCTTGAATTTGGAAACATGGAATGAAACACGGGCCTCCATGACAGACCATGTACGTGTAGTGTTCATTTCTTTATCTGCAATGAAATCATTAAAAAGGTTTAGTAAGAGGAGTAGAAAAACAAGAAGAAACAGTCTTTCCAGCTGACCTGCTGTGCCATTCTCTTGACTGTTGTTCTTTCAGAGATGAGCTTCTGATAGCCATTCAACCCAATGCAACCTGGCTTTAGCTCACCTCGCATGCCCTGTCCCACTCCCAACTCCAAGGCTACTGCAGAAGCATTAATTACTGCCTTTGCCAAAGACAGCATCTAATTGCACCACAGGGCTTGATGCATGTGAAAGGAGATACATTAAATTACAAACCACTGTTCCTTTAAGCTGCAATGTCTGTATGTGCACTAGGCTGCAAGTTACGCTGGCAAGAAAAGGCATGTTACAGATTTATAAAGTACTGTGCACATTAGTCAACATGGCCATTAAAACCAATATTGCAGTTGTGGAGGCAGATATTAAAATGCTCATATCTTTTATGGTAACCATATTAATCCAAGAGGAAATCAATTTATGAGGAACTTGATGGCGGCCAAGACTGAGATCGTCAAGCTCTCCCTCTCTGCGGCACCACATAGGAGACGGTTGTGCAGCCCAGCTCTGCTGTGCCCGGCAAGCAGGGTCCCAAATCTTCCCTAGCTCTGAGCATCCTTGGGACCTGGTCCCCACCTGATGTCCCTCAGCATCATCCACATTACCCTGGCTTGGTGTCCCCAGAGCTCGCTGAGGATTAAGATGCTGTGACCCACTTTGATGTTGGGGAAAAGTGCCCACGTGTGTTGGAGAAAGGATTGTGTGCCAGCGAGGCTGGGAGAGGCCGGGAGGTGTGCGGTCCAGCAGCGCCGTACATCTGCCTGCCCAGCTGTGAGTCTGCAAACCGGGGGAAAGTGAAATAGCTCTGCCCACACCGCTGTCGTCGCAGGGGGGCTGGGGAGCGGGGAGGGCTTAGTAATACCGAGAACAAAGAAGTCTGCCTTAGTCAGATATTTTTAATGATCTCTCCCCACACAGGGCAGGAAGTGAAACTGAGGTCCCAGTCGAGCCCCCCCCTCGCGCTTCCCCTCGGCAGCCCCCTCGGCAGCGAGCCCGCCCGTGTGGTCCCACCGTGCCGGAGTGCGGCAGCGGGCGAGACGTCGTGCTTTCAGTCAGCACGGTTGGGATGCTGCGAGCTGGGCTCCCACACCGGCACCCGCCATCCTCCCTGGCCCCACGTGGCCCTGTCCACCCCGTGCCACCTGTGCTGCCCATGATGGGGATGCCCGGGCAGGGCAGGGTTATGGGAGGAGGACCAAGACTAGATTTTTGACCTGCCATCATCTAATCTTTCTGAAGCAGAGTACAGGTGCTGTGTGATGTTGCACAGCAAGGACACCAAGCAGCTCAGAGCAGACACTGCAAGGAAAGGAGGGTGGAAAGCAGGAAACGTTTGCTGCCTGCCGAGGCTCCCAGGCGGCAGAGCAGTCCCAGTGCTCGAGCTTTTACCAGCAGAGCTGCAGATCAGCAGTCTCCTTGGGAAACAACCATCCTCCCGCCCGCTGGGACAGACCACAGGCTTCATCCAGCCCTGTTCTGTGGTTCAGCTTGCAGTTGCTGAGGACGGGTGTCCCAAAAGTTGTATGAAGAGGTGATGGCTTGGTCACCTTGGGTGCTCTGGAAGGGAGGTTCCTGCAAGAAACCTATGAGTAATGACATCCCACAGTGGCAAAGCCCAGTTTGCAGGATCCAGATGAGCCAAAGAGAAAGATGTGAAGATGCTGCTGCTTTGAGTAGCTGTGGGTGAAGACTGTGGGACAGATCCTGACCTCGGATTCCCGGGAAGCCCCTTGAAAAGTGAAATCACTTGAATGTGACTGGGGTGAGGAGGACGTTACATTGCAAGCTCTTCCCCAGCTGCTTCTTGATACCTGTTGCCATGGCAGTTGTAGGAAAGGAAAGTCTTCACCTCCCATTCCTGTGTTGGACCCTCAGACAGGTGTCCCCAACCTCCCAGGTGAGACCACGAGGGATGCCACCGCCACGTTTGCTTCAGGGAAGCCTCAGCAAATCATTCAGTGCTACTGTGCCTGGGTGGTTTTGGGTGGTCAGAGTACATTTCTACTGTGTACAAAGCGGCTGGGCAGAAGAGACAGCTGGCAAGCAGATTAGGTCCTTGGGTCCATTCCCTCTAACAAGGACAACTCAAGGGAAGTGACCAAACAGCAGCACGGTCTTTCCTCCCGTTAGCCTGATCTGCAGGGCTCGGTCAAAGGTCTTTTTATTACTGTTCTCTACTCCAATTAAAACATCCTACAGATTGTGCTTGGCAGACTCTCAACGGCATCCAGAACTAAAGTCTGTTAACAGGATAGAATCAGCTAGGTTTAGGGCTTGAAGTAAGCCAGAGGGGTAGGGACTATTTGCCAACCACAATGTGCCAAGCCCTATGGTCTGCCCATTTTAATTCTGGCTGTTAATTGCTTTCCAGAAGCACCCACTGGTCCCAGGTGAAAATCCAGAAGCCAGGGGCCAAAAATGCACATCCCCGGGGCAACGGGAAGCCCAGCTTCAGAGAGCTGCATGGCCGCCTTGCACCCGGGGTGTCCCCATGGACCAAAGAAGGGTGGCAGAAGCAAGGTGGTGCCTGTGCCAGTGGACTTTTGTCAGGCCAGCGTGGTGGGCTTGAGGACATCCTCCTGCCAGTCGAGCGTTGCTCAGTGTTATCTAAAGCCCGCTGGGCATTTCGCACACCCTGGCAGGATTGCTTGGGCTGACTAGGAATTCAATCCTTACAGGAGCTGTTTGAGATACATCAGCTATTTTTCTATGATCACCCCATCCCTTACCTGCTTCAGAGAGCGGTGCTTTGCAGAAGGATTTTTACCAGCAGCAAAGCAACCGAGCAGCATTTCTCTGGGGTGCAAAGGAGGAATTAAAAATAAACAAAAGACGTAGTTGCCTCATACACTAAGGAACGGCGTCTGAAGTGATGGAAAGAGATCTGTGTTCATGAGTCCCTGCGTGACAATTCAAGCTCAATAATACACAGAAAAGAGATATTTCAGAGCCTCTGTGGAAGGGGAGAGGGAAAGGGGTCACAGACCAATTCCCACATTAATTGGCTTATGGGGAAAACACCCAGCAGAGGGTCCGAGGACCCCTTTGTCAGGTCTTGGGCAGGACCATGACCCCTTTGTTAAGTGAAGTCCTGGCTAGGGAGATGGAAGCAAGCGGCGACATTGAGCTGGCAATGTGTGAGCACCACTGCAGGAGAATAAGAGATGGGGTGAGGAGGGGGTGCTCTGCTAAACTCTTTGCTCCTGGTGGATCAGCACTGGCTTGCAGCAATGCAAGGGATGGAGAGCAAAAGAAACAAGCAGAATGAAATGACCAGTCTGATTTCCTCATGCAAGCTGAAAGAAATACAAAGTGTGAACCAGACCCTGATGAAAATAAGGAATGATTCACACCAGTCTGGAGGCTGGAGGATCCAGCAATTTTCTTTCCAGCTTAGCTCTAATGGCAAGTGAGTTTGATTTTTACAACTAATTCACTTTTAATGACCTATGGATGTCATTAATGATTGAGCTAAGGACACATCCTTTAGATAGAAAAGCTTTATGTGGACAGGGGGTCTTTGTAATTGCTTCCTGTTGTTTGCTTTGTTTTTTTTTTTTTTTCATTTCCAAACATACACATTTTCCTTATTGTTTCTGACACCTGTCAGCAAAAAGCACAGCCTGATGTATCTTCTGCCATCCCTGTCCAACGTGCAGGGAAACAGCTCCGCATGCCGTGTGGGCACTGTGCCAGCAATTCCAAAGATCAAGCAGATAATGCAAATAAATCATAGGCACAATGGAGGACTCTCCCTATAGGGACTGCTGGCCTTAACCTCATCCAGACCAACAAGAGTCAAAGGTTAATGCAGGTGTCACTTGAAAGGTAATTTTCTATTGATTTGCAAGTAAGTCCCTGACCTACTGACCTTTGTGCTACAGGAAATAGGAGTTCCCCTGGAGCAACATATGTGCAGGCAAATGTATTATTTACTTTGGTAGTCTCTCTAGAATTTATAGGCCCAGGCAGGACCAATATAGATAACCTAAGGAATGTGGTAGCCCTTGTAAAGATTTCTGCCTCACGCTTAAATATTTGGGCAGCAAAATAGCAACTTTGATCATAATTTGACAGAAGAAAACCACAAGGGCACTGTCCGATTTCTACATCCTCTTACAGGCAATAAAAACCACCCATAAATAATTTTCACACAATGCCTCAGGAGCTCCTTGCAAGGGTCAGCTCAAGACTCTCTGGACATGATTCATGTTGTGCAGGGGTGTAACTCCACTCGCTTCTGCGGAGCTGTTCCTGGTGTGCACGGCGGGAGGGCCTGGATGAACTGGGTTCAGGAGCATGCAGCGGCGTGGTACTGCTGGTAGGGACCATGTTTTGGGCTAGTCTCATGAAGTACCTCCAGCAGCTCAGCTGTGAGCACCAGTCCCTGGCTAGACAGGTTCTTGAGTCTGGAGCCAGGAAGCAACAGCAAATCTTCTGTGGCTTGGCCACGGATTGGGAACTGTGTAGTTGGAAATTTTCCTCCTGTTTCTTCAGTAGGAAATTAGGGATTTTTTAATGAACAACTGAAAACCTCAAAAGGCTTAGCACAGAGAGATGGCTGCAACACTCCCTGGGGATTGCAATTACATCTCGCTCTCCCTCTGCTTGCGCTGCCGTCGATGGTCCATGATTCACAGCTGATCGGAGAGGAGATAGCATGTGTGGGGAGCCCGCCTCCCGGGAAGCACGAAAGGGCGTAGGGCTTCCAATCTGAGAGTCGGCAGCAGATTTCCCAACTCAGAGAGATTTATATTTACAAATGAAAAGTGAATATTTTCAATGGCTGGAAGGATAAGGAGGAAAGTGGTGGAGAAACAAACACCATTTTTCAACCACACGCAGCAGAAACGCAAGGGTCACCTGCACATCCTGAGCTCACCTCTCTTACCTCCAGCCAGGGGAGGCAATTAAGCATGTCAAGGTCTACCACACTTCCCACAGCTATGCTCAGCAGCCCTCCTGCTCCCATCCCTGGTGCTCCAACTCTGCCCTAGGTACTCCCAGGGTCCAGGCTGTCCCCTCCCCTGGTACCCCGTGCAAAGGAAGGGGTCACCATCCACGAACTGGATTTGGGGTTGTACATGACAAACAGCAAAGGAGATGGGGCTTCTCCTCCACAGGGTTTCATAGCAGCTGGGAGGTGTCGAAGCTTGCAGAGCTGTTGCTGCCATACCCCATGCTCCTCTGGGTACTGCTGAAAGCATGGCTCAGGGGTGGGGATGCTGCAAAGCCTCCATGGCCTGCCAGGAAGCATCTAGATCAGGGCTCAATGGGTCTGCCGGCTCCAGGGGAATCCAATTCTCATCCTTGCACAGAAAGGCTCTCAGACATTTCTTTTCAGCTCCTCTTCCCACACCCCACCCCAACCCAGCCCAATTCTCATTCCTGGTTCCTCTCCTTTTCCTTCCCACTCCCAGGGCCTTGATCTCCCTGCCAAGCCGGGTCTCCTCCGGCAGGCTGCTAGCTGTCATCTTCTGCCCCACACGGCCTTCTGCCAGTGATGCATCCAGGCCTGCCTCAAAATTTGGGGCACAGAACCTGGCAATTGCACCTTGACCCACCCAAGCTGGAAGTCTATCACTGCCTGGGGACACCTTGCCCAGGTATGACTCAAGCTGCTCATTACCTGCCAGGGCTGCCAGGCAGGCAGGGCATTATATACCCTGTGTTCTGGGCTGGCTTCCCAGGAGACCCAATTTCACACAAGGATTTCGGGGACGGTCTTGGCACGTCCTGGTGGTGGTTGCAGCTTCAATCCAGTCAGGCCTTTTCCTACCCACTGGGAAAGCCAAACGCAGCAGCCTGGTGCTCCCATCTCCCTTTTGCAATGCACCGCTTCTCTCCCACCACCTCTGCTCTGCGGAGCAAGTCTTGCTTTGACCTTGCTCTTGGTAGAAACCAGGCCACAGCCAAGGCATCTTCATGCTTGCTTGCATGGCAATGGTGTCACCTCAAAGATGCCAAACCATGTCTATGATGCTGGAAGAAGTTAATGCTCCCAGGGCTCCTCTGGCTTTCCAGTGGAGCAGGAGGGACAGGTGTCCAGTGGCTGTATGACCCAGCAAAGTCGTTTTTGGTGGGTTCACCCCCTTTGCCTCCCAGCCAGGGATGTGGGTTACACAGCAGCCCACCTACCAGCCACTGCTGCTCGCCTGGCACAAGAACCAGCTTTAAACAGCCTGCGAACCACAGGCAGCCCACGAGCCTCAAATTGCCCAGCCCTGGAGGTATTACCCCATCTGCAAGCCTGAAATGCTACAGCACTAGATTTGGGGAGTCAGGGGACCTGCAAGGAAGCTGTTGTGGAAATGCTGTGCTCCCCAACACCTTCCCCACTCCTGTTTCTCCTGGTGCTGGCAGGAACCTTTCTCCCCTTGTTCGGCAGCTCCTGTGACTTGTCCGTTTCTCTGATCTGTAGGTCATGAGAGAAACCGCTCAGTCCTTGGTCATTCCGGCATCCCGTGGGGCAGCAGAGCCGGCTGAGGGATGAAAAAAGGGAAGATGAAACCCCTACGTGGGGCTGAACCAGCATCCACTAAGGACTGCAGCCAGGCTGTGCTGCTGTCTGCAACCCTGTGGCAGGATTCCCCCACCTTCCACCAAGTACAGGAGTGACACAAACTTGATTTTACAGAGGAAGAAACCAGAAACAGAGAGGTTTTAACCATTATCTGCTTTTCCAGAGCTGCCCAGCCCCTGCAGATAACCAAAGTGAATCCAGGTGTGAGCTGGGCTGGACTCTGCTGAGCTTTTCTCCCCTAGATGTGCAGCACCTGATCCATACGCTGCTGCTGTTCCTTGGTTGGAAATGGTATTTACTCGCTGAAAGAAATCTCTGGGTAAAGCTATTTTTGGATTAGGAGAGAGGAGAAGAAACCGTACAGAACAAGCAAGTTTAAACAAAGCTGTCACCACAGGCGACGCTTCTCTGACTCTGTCGCCCACAGTTGGTCAGTGCTACTGCAGAGAGAGTGGCACAGCTAAAGCCGATGATTGAAAGAAGTGCAAAAATGCATTGGCAAGGCAGTGACTATTCCCACCAGCAATCTTGCAGATCTGCTACAGCTGGATTCTGCTCAACTGTGCAGCAGGGGAAGGCATTGACTGCTCTCAAGATGTGGTCTCCACCCGTATTCATGGGGACGGTCTTCACAGCCTTCCTTTTGTAATGCTGTCACCTTTTCACTGATACAGTGGGCACTTGTGTCAGCTCCTCTGCAAAGGGCAAATGAGGTTTCAAGTGCAAAACCAGGGCATATTTTAATAGGCCAGGTCAGCAGCAGATGGGCAAGGTAGGAGAAAATTCACAACATAGCCCTCCCTGAGAGAAAACCTTTTAAAAAAAATCAGCTTGCAGCCTTTGACCCCTTTTATATGCACAAACCCAGGCTGCGAAACAGAGGGATGCTGCTGGGTGGTGTTAGAGGTTGATTTCTGCTCCTCCCTACACAAACTCCCCCAGATGCTGCCGAGGAATGGAACGGCAGTTGGTTATTATTTTTAGCCCCCTGTTCACGTGGTCTGAGGATCAGATGCACATTCCCAGATGCTCATTCCACAAATGCCGAGATCCCTCCAGCCCTCACTGCATGGATGCACAGAGCTGGCACAGCGCATCGCAGTGCTGGGGTAATGGCAGGGGCTGGCGATTCAGCTCCCCCCCATCCCGTGGACCCACACGTACACGTGCGTGTACACGCCACCTGCGTCGTTTAGGAAGCCTCCAGTGAAAAAGGCTTTCTAGGAAACTTGAATAAATACACGGGAGGAAGTCAAACTGAATCAATCCATCAGGGCACGCGTGCTGCTGGGCAGCCTGCGTCCCCCGAGGACACAAACTCACTGGGAAGGCGAAGGGCTGCGTTTCAAGGGGAGAGGCAGGGAAAGCAGGAGGCAGGACCTGCCCACGGGAGAAGCAGGGTGTTAGGAGGGGGATGCAGGAAAGCAGGAGCTGGACCTGGCAGTGAGGTGAGCCAAGCAGCTGCGATCCCTCTGCCAGGCGGTGACAGCCAGCAGGTGCTGGGGTGGGTATCACTTCCCATCCCTCAAGGAAAAGGTGGTTCAGGAAGGTGCAGAGAAGGAAAAGAGAGAAAAAAAAGCCCCATAGCAAAGAACAGTGAGTGCACCCTTGGCTCTGTCCTGACCTCTGCAGAAGCTGGAGGGGGACTCTGGCATGTCTGAAGTGTACAGAACAGATTGGACATATGCAGAGCATCCACAGGACACGCATGGTCAGTCTAACCCTGGGGAAACACGTGTGAGCTCCCTGACCTGTGCCCACACAGCTCTGAATGGGCTGCCTGGCATCTGAAATGTCAAATGAAAATTTGAAGCCCTCACCTTCTACCCAGGCAACATTTCTGGGCAGGGAGAAGAGATGCCCTGGGTAACCCAGGCCCAGGGAAGTCCTGCTGGGAGGTGATGTAGTACAGGAGTTGAATAAAGCCAGGCCTGCCCGGCTATGGGAGGTAAAACAAGATCCAGCGGCCGCAATCTGAAGCCAGACAAATGCAGATTAGGCATAAGGTATGTTTCTATCAGGAGGCTTAATCAACCCCTGGCACAGCATTGGAGGGCTGTGATGGATTCTCCATTACTGGCAAGGGTACTGTTTGCATTTGGACGTATCTCTGAGCGCCCTGCTCTTGTTCAAGCGCAGATATCAATCTAGTGGCAGGACTGATAGGGGAAAGGCCCGAGACCGGGCTCCTCAGGCAATCAGCAACGGTGGAGCATTCATGCTGGTCTCGGTTTTGGCACCAGTGGAGATTTGGGCTGGCACCAAAACCAAGAAGAGACAAAGCCTTGCAGATAAGACCCAGGATACCAAAACACCTCTGGCCTCAGTGGTGGATGTGACGTGACCTTGAAACCCGTGACAAGACACAAGGACCATGGGGACGTGAGGAAGGCAGGTCCCTGTTCCGCTGCGGGGCCGTTCCCGTGAAGTCACCGTTGTTGACTCGTGGCAGCACTGCAGAGACCAAGCGACGTCTTGGGTGCCCAAGACCAGACGCAGGCATGCCTTCCCCTGCTCTGCGGGCTGCGAGCAGTCTCCGGACCATCCCACCCTCCTCTTCCCTTACACAGGGCGATTGCACAGCCAGGCCGGCTGGGAGAGGCTCGGGGTGGGGTTGTGGGCTCGGGAGGACTTTTGCAAGCTACTGGGGTTGCCCCTGGCTTGGGTGCCTGAAGAAAACTGCTTACCTTGCTTAGGGAAAACTGTGTTTTCTTGCAAGGACTTTTCTCCTGGCTTCTGTCCCTTAGACCAGTTTCTGACTGGTAGATATCTATGGAGTGGGTCATTTTTCTTCGTGCCTCATTTTCCCTGTCTGCAAACTAGCTGAGAGGCTGAGTCTGTTCATGTTGATTCAGTCATAGTGCTCCTGAGGGAGGAGGAGAGGAGCTCTCTGCAGCAAACCCGGAGCCTTAATGCCCACAACTTTCCAGGGGCAAAGCCTCACAGCTCTTGATATCACACTTCTTACCAGCACAGTCATCTTGAGAGAGTTGTTGCGATACCCAGAGAGGCTTCTAGGCCACGGACACCCAGCAACTGCGACCGCAGCGCGGCACTTCATGCTGTGCATCTCCCTCGAGCTCTGCTTCTTCCCGGGGTGCGCGGTGCATCCCGACCCCCAGTGCCGGCTGGAGCAATCGCCTTTGGGGCAGGGTCCCAGGAGTGCTGGGTGTGCTCCGGTAGCTCTGCATAGCCAGCCTTGAAGGGAAAGGGGCAGAAGGGAAAAAGAGATTTTTGATTAGTTGAGCTTCAGGTTTCCAGCAACCCAGAGCATCTCTGGGGAGCAGGCAAACCTTTCCCAGACGCAGCAGGATCTCTGCGTATATAGGTGATCCCTGTAATAACCCTCATCAGGGCATGGCATTCTTCCCATAACAAAAATCGGACATACTCAGACAAGTAAGCAGAGGAAACTTTTGCTGCTTTTATTAATAACATTAAGAGACCTGTGCCTCTGTTCTTTAGCAGTAAACTGCTACCCCACATGGAGAAGATTTGCTAATGATCCCTTCACTTTCCACAAGACTCTTTTAAAATATACAGAATCATTTCTATTCCCTTTTCTGTTCTGCTGAAGATCAGTAATTTGTAAATCACTGCAGCAGCCCTGACCACGGGCTCTCCCCATCTGGAGGTCTGGAGCACTCTCCTCTGCTTAAAAGGACAAAGAAGGGATCAGGCCTTTCTGCCTAATCTCCTGCGCAGCAAACAAGAACTACAAATATTGTGAAATAATCTCAGGAAAAAATCTGGTTACTGTTCCAGCCCTTACAAAGCATTTTCCTGCGTCCACTGCTGCCCTTTAAACTCCAACCAGCTAAAGCAGGACCTGCTTTCCCAGCTGACCATAGAATTGATTTCCTCTTTGTTTGTTATTGTGTCTGGTATCCTTCTCTCTGTAAAACCTGTGTACCCATAGACAAACACACAAACACACGCACATACGTAGAGATGTCCTGGCCATGGCAGATCCCATCTCTCTCTTCTAGGGAGAAGTGTGGTCAATGACTGTTACGTTAGCCTGGGGCTGGGATAGCTGGCTTCGAGCCCGGACTCTATCCCAGACCTGCGGGTTGCATCTCTTCGATGCTCTGTGGCTCAGTTTCTCTGACTTGAACACAGGAGGAATGATTCGGATCTCCTTCACAAGGTGCTTTCAGATCTAGAGACAAGAAGGGCTGCGTTGTGGCGGTGGTATCAGAACCTCCCGATCCCATCATTATTTTGCATTACTTTGATGCCCTTGAAATCAAAATATCACACTGTGATTTCATTAGTTTTCAGAGAGGATATCAGCAATCTTTCTCAAGTGTGTGCATGCGTCAGGTGAGGGGCTGAGGGTGGTGGAGGTTACCTGAGATGAGTATTAATGACTAACAGCTTCAAGCTCCAACACCAGAAGTGAGAACATCTAAATCTAGATTGAGGCACTTAATTAAACTTTTATTAAACTTCCTTCAACACATGGGCAAAATCCTCCCTTGTTTTGTGAAGCCATGAATACAAAAAAATTTTGCCTTTTCACACTTAGGAGCATGTTACTTCTACTTTACTTCAGCATGAGTTGGTGTTCAAGGAGCAAGAGTAGGCAGTGTCCAGCTCCCTCTGGCCTCACTTCATTGTCTAGGGCAGCAAAATATAAGCACACAAACAGTGGTGTTTTGGTGTAGCAAAGTCCTGATGCAATCAGTGTCTTTGCAGTACCAGGGCTGTAGACTGGCCATTTTTGGGTACTTGTTTCAAGGAGAGCGGCCTGCTTTGCAATAGAAGTCCCCCCAGCTCTGATCAAGAATGTCTGGACCCAGAGGTTGGAGGTCCCTGCTGCCAGCCAAGGTGGAGCCCAGCCCAGCCAGGACCCATGTTCCCCAGCATTTTGTCCCTGTGACTTTTGTAATCAATATATAAACCTTCATTTGGCATGGTCCTCTTGTCTTCCTGTTGCCGTGGCCCTGGCTCAGATAACACACAGAAATAATAATATTAAAAATCCTGAGCATCATTAAGCAGCTATAATAATTAATCCTTAGTACTTAGCCCTACCTTTTACATTTTCAAGATACAAGATGACATTCCCTGACTGTGTTCGCTCACCCTGCTTCTCCTTGGAGAAAACTCTGTATCACATGCTCTATTACAGAGGGGATGAAGGATAACACGTCCATGGGCATCCATGCATTTCAGTGCACCAGATGGGAATATGGTATTATAGTTTAAACAGTTTGCTGTCCTTGAGTGGCAGTCACAGTGTTCCCTGATTCACAGGGTGCTGGAAAGTCGCCAGAACAGCAGCAAGCCTGCAACCAAGTCTTGCAAGTTTGGGCAGATTAGCCCAAAGGACTCCTCTGGAGATCTAACCACGCTTGGTGTGACTTCTCTGCTTTTTTTTTTATTGTGCCAGGAGTGAAAGACCTATTATTCTGGACCTGTGGTGGGACAGTGCCCCAGTTGTGATGTCGAGGCTGTGCTTGGTGCTTCAGAGCACCTCCTCAGAGGTAGGCAGCAGAGCTGGTTGCATGCTCTCAGTCACACCGCTGGACAGAAGCAGGGCTGGGATGGACCCGTAGGACCTAGTCCTGCTCCCTGATGCCATGCTCACAGCAGTCTGAAACACATGCCTAGAACATAGCACAAGTAAGTCTTTAAGTGTGTGCTCAGCTCTAAGCACAGGAGCAACCTACTGCAAAACAACGCTGACATCAGGAGCCTTATCTTTGCTTAAAGGTCAGAGCACGCTTAAATGCCTCAGTAGCTTAAGACCTTAGCACTCTCATGAAGGCAAATTGAGAGCAGTTGTCCTTTCCAGCAAAGCAAATCCTGGAGAACTGGATTCTTCTTTCCCTTCTGCCCAGTCCCTTTGCTGATTTAAGCCGGACATGCTCTGAATTTATGTTGGGGCAAGTGGAACAGGACCCAAGTGCTTTTCTTTGCACCAGAGGAATGGTTGGGCAAATGGGGCTGGACCGAACTGGAATAGTGCCCGCAGCCCCAGCAGAGCCCCTACACCATCCTTGGCTAAGAGATGCTGGCAGCGTCTCGTATCCTCCGACGCCCCAGGGAAAGCACAAAGCGCTCCTCATCCCCCAAGAGACCAAAGCCCCCAGAGACCTGTAGGCCAGAAGCTGGGGAGCGAGGCAGCATGCAGAGGCAGCCAGGGGACGGCCAACGCTCGCCCGCCACTGCCACCCGCAGTGCGTCCCCTGGCTGCACCATGGTGTCCACCACAGACACCCCGTCCTGCCCCCCCCAAGAGATATTTTGAGGGCCTGTTTTGATCTCCTTTGCATGTCAGTTATGCTATTTCTGAGCGTATTTATTTTTATTGTTTTCCGGTGGTGAGCTTGTCGCCTTGCGCTCCCGCCTTGATCTTTTCCACTTCCTCTCACTTTCATGCCTCTTTCTTTCCCCGCCGGGCTGGGTGTTTTTGTCATAGCCGGTGGATGAGCTGCGTCCCCACCACGCTGCAAGATCTGGCCGCCCCCAGCGGAGACTCCTCGGGGTGGTGGGAGTGCAGAGCCAGCCCCGTCAACCGGGGACGTCCGTGTGGGTGCTGTCAGCCTCCTGCCTAGCTGGGCGCCTTACCTGTTTCCAGCCACCGCCAGCCAGTCGCTGTCATGTGGAGAAAGAAGTGTTGACTCATTAATTATCACGACGTAGGTTATGGTTAGGCAGATGAGTAAAACATCTTCCAAACGGTGCGGCACCGAGGAAAGGAAGGGTTTGCCCTTTAGTCACCCAATTCCAGAAATGGTAAAACAAGCTGGGCGCTGCTGGAAGGGGCCGTTGGGCGACAACGTCAGCTCCCCACTGAGGAAACCCAGCTCCCACGCGGGAAGCTTAACTTCTGTTTAGTTTTGGCTACTCAAAACAGACATTCTTCATTCAAAAATGTGGGGGAGCTGGGGGAACAATGGTGTTTGGCAGCTGAGAAGAAGAAAGAGAAGGATGTCTCTTGAACTTTTTTCAGAAAACCCTTCCTCTCTGCACATCATTTTAATTTTGTTCAAAGTATAATTTCCCTCCACAAATCTTCAACAAGACCTTTTTTTAAAAACTAGTTTTTAAATACAAAAGACGCTGAATCTAAGCAGGTACTGATGCCAGATCCATTGTAATCTTAGCCTACCTTCAACACTTGTGGAAGAAATGCACAACCATCACAGCGGGTGGAGCAGAGGTTTTATTGAAGCAATTCCAATGGTGGTGTTGGGTTGACGGTTGGACTCGATGATCTTAGAGGTCTTTTCCAACCTTAATGATTCTATGATTCTATGATTCTGTGGGGAGATACAGGAGAGAATTTGACACACAGACAGGATCAGTATTCATATTTCCACAGAGATAGGGCAAAAAAACAAGTGAAAAAAACCAAATGGTGTGACGCCAGGGCACAAACCCGTGGCCAGCTGAAGGTCAGCAAGCAAGCTGTGACCCAGGTGAATGCTGCACACCTGTGGCAGAGCCAGTGTGGATGCATGTTAATGAAAGCCCATCGATTCAGTGCAGCAGAGAGAGTTGCAATAACAATGAATCATTTATCGTTAATATTGTACCGTCAGGTGGTTAGTGAGGGTTTTCTCTCCAGACAAGCTCTTGCCTTCCCGCGGAGCAGCTGGGAGCAGCCGTTTGGGGAGACGAATGAGTGGCGTGCGTGCCTTGAGTATCCGAGTCAGCCTGTTTTGCACGCTCTTCCTCGCACTCCTGCTGCCTCAGTGCCCCATCTTTCTTCTCTCTCCTTTCTCTTGCTTCCTTCCAGTCTTCCCGTTTGCACTTAGTGAGCCTGATGCCCAGCTGGTCTAAGTCAGTGCAGGACCACCGAAATGAATGGGCTCAGACAAAATCCCCCTGGGCATGTGCTGGGCTGGCCGCTAGCCCTTGGCTCTAGCCCAGCTACAGGGCAGCTGATTAGTTAATAATCAGGTGGCAAGTCCCCAGTCACTTCAGTTAGGGTCAGCAGCCCAAAGGGTCAATTGGGGATCAGCTGTTTATCTTTCCCAAGGCTTAGTTTCTCATTTATAGCTGCAGGGAAAAGCAAGGACACTTGCAGCAGGGAAAAGCAATGATAAAAGCACGAAGCATTCCATGGTGCTCAGACGCAATGATAATGGCAGTCATGTAAGTGCTGAAGTTAGATAGCAGGAGGGAAGGGGGGGTTTGGATTTACTCAGGTGTAGTTTGGACAGTGTGACCAGCAAATCTCTCTCTCCCCTCCTCTCCAACCCTAGATTGGACTCTAAAAAGAGTATCAGCTTTCTGGGGACCTCTCTTCTCACCATCTCCTGGGGCAGCCTTTTCCCCTACTATCTGTGCTAATTACCCCCGCTCCCCTTCTTCAACCTGTTGTAGCTCCACACAGTTCATCAGGCTTGAAGCCATATGCCAGGAAGAGCCCGTAACAAGTTAAAAAAAAAAGAAGGAAGATGAGAATATCTGCTGCAAAGGCAAATTTACTCTCTTTCCCGGAGAGCCCGCTCCCCAGGGCTGGGTTTGGCCGTCAGTTTGCAAGTGTGATAAAACAGACAGGAAATTCAGGGTCTGGCTTCAGTGCACAGGCGCTGCCCTTCAGAGACACCTGAGCTTGCTCCAGCGCTGCTGACACACAGCCTGGGAGCAGGACTCACCATGGCCTGAGTTAGTAGTCCTGCGGGGAAACAAGGTCTGTCACCTTCAGCAGCGACTGTGCTGTCACGGATGCCCCGCTGCGGGTACCTGAGAGAGCGTGCACAGGGTAGCTCTGGACAAAGCACAGTGTGGTGCAGACATGCCCATCGGTGGCAAAGCAAAGCAATCCCCTTCCTCTCCTCTCACCTGCCTCTGTCACCTTCACGTCACAGCTCTCTCTAGCTTCTCAAGCCCAGCCTATGTCCGAAGTTTAGCGATTCACGCCTGGCACAGCCTTTTCCTGCTGGCCCCGTCCTCATTGTCGTATCAGATAGAAACACCTCCTCTCCCAGGTCCCTTGCTGCTTTGCCTCCACTTCCCTGGGAGCACTGGCCCAGGAAGAAAGTCCCAGGTCAGATTCGTGCTGCCCTGCCCAAGCCCATGCACTACCCTGCTCTGTCTTTCTGGTGCCGTGATTTCTATTGAACGCCATTGCTGTGAACCCCCTTGCCACTCACAGCCTCCCTTCGTCCCTCGACCACCTCGTTCTGCTTGACTTTGGTGCTAACATCCCCGCCGGTTTTGGTAGCTTTACTCATCTCCTGCCAGTGCCCTCTGCACAACCACAAATTCACCTTCCAGCCCTGCTCAGCCCTATGCTCGCTATTTTTCAGCAGCCGCCCGGCTCTGTCCAGCGCTGCCTCTTCGCTTGGGCAGAGCCAGGCACAAGCCCTCCGAGCCCCGCGCTGCACGGCGTGGTTCCCTGTAGCTCATCCCAACCACGGGCAGCGGCACATGTGAGAGCCCAGGGGTGGTGGGGATGCGGGGACATGCTCCGGAGGGGCTGAGCAGCGGAGCTCGTCCCATCCCTCCACCCCACGCAAGCTAATCAGCCTCTCACTTTTTCCAAGTGCGATAGTCCCACACGGAGTGAGAGAGGTTTCAGGAAATTTCTGCTCCTCTCAAAATCACTTCTGATTTTTCTAGTAAAAGCGTCTGCCAGCCTCCTGCCGCCAAGTTCTTTTTTTTTTTTTAATACATATACGATTCAAGCTGCGTTGGCTCCACTCCTGAAGTCTGGCAGGTGCTCAGTGACATATGTTCTGTGATAAATGTTTATTACATAAGTTCATTCAAGCTAACATGGATTTTGAGATATAGTCAGCTCTCATTATACAGCTTGCCTTCAAAGCTCAGTGTCCAGATTATGCCTTTTCTTGTAAGGATGTCTCCCAGGATTTGTTTGCTCCTTCCCTGATTTAGCCAACTCTTGATTGGTTCATCAAGGTAGTTAACGAAGCGTTCAGACCGACTCGGGGGAGGGGACGAAAAGGAGCAATTATAACTTCGGCTTGTTCCAGCTCATTATTTTAATCACTGTGTATCATATTTGGTGAAAACATCTCTCTACAAACATTAAAACTTCGGAGCTGTCATCGTTCAGAAACAAAGGGTCTGATTTCACCGATCCCCGAGCATCGGTCCTGCCTTGGAGGTGAATTGCATCAGGTTGTTATCGCTGTGTCTCACTGGAGGAGGTGCTCCAGATTCCTGCTGTTTCAGGACTATGGATACAACTCACGCTGTTCAAGATTTCAAAAGTGTGTTCATCTTCATCCAGGCTGTTCTAAAGACTTCTTATTATTGTTTAATCTTGTTTTAATAAATTCCAGTCACTTTGTGGGCTGTTCTTTGGGTGGATGAAATTACAAGTGCTCCAGCATGAAATCCTGAGCATCCTGTGCAAGTCCAGGGGAACACTGCTATCGATTTTCTCCTTTTAATGTGCATCAGATGGCAAAGCATCAGGATAAATGCTTCTTTGCTTTGGGTGAGGAGTTTGGCCATGGCAGAAACCAGAGCTGCCTTTGGGCTGCCTCCCAGGTCCCCAGGTCTGAGCCTTTCTCTGGGCTTCACAGAGTCTCAAACTCATTTTGCTCACCAGGTTTTGGCAAGGTTCACAGGATACGTGCATACATGTGTCCAGGAGCAGTATGGTGTGCCATTCTGGGGGAAAAACCTTAGCCCTGGTTGTAAAAGTTCTGCGTGGGGCACAGATCTCCATGTTTGCTCTTAGGGATCGGACTGATCCTGCATGTTATCACTCTTGATGTGACAAATGCTTGTGCAAACTGGATGATTCACATACATTTTGCAAAGGTCTCATGACTGTGGACTCTCTGGTGAGTCCAACCTTGCTGAAGCAGAGCTTGGTTTTGGAGAGTACAGCAACAGTGAATGTGATATTTTCTCATACGATCCCCTGACTCCCATGAGTTGGGAGACAAAAACGTCGTGACTGTCTATAGGCAGGCAAAGGCCCGGTGCAATGCACTGCCCTTTGCCAGGATGAGCCCTCTCCAGTGAGGCTTCCAGAGCTCAGGGAAGGGGAAAGCAGGCTGTGTACTTTACATTTGATCAGTTAGGGCCAGCAGTAACAATAATCATTTTCTAGTCAACACGTGTCTTATCCAGCAAATTCTGAAGCAAACGCACAGCGGACTGGCTGTTGCTAAGTGCCTGCACCTCTCTGGGTCTGCAGCCCATGCCTTAGCCTCCTGTCTTACATTTGCTGTTCAAGCGATCTTAGTTGGAAACAAACCAAACTCTGAAGACGCGGCTGATCTGCAGATGGGAGGGTTTACAGTTAAGGGACAGCACTGGGCTATGACATGTGGTTAGAGTTATAATGTATGCCTGGGTTATTATGGTTGAAGTGGTATGGTTTTTTTTAATACAGCTGCATAAGATAGTATGTCAAGCCTTCATTGAATGCACCAGTTTTAGCAAGATGTGTGGACATTATTCCAAGAATCTAAGGTTAAACTTGCTGAGCTGTAAATCTCAGTACTGCAATTCCAGGGTGTCCCGAAGCATGCCTGGGAAAAGAAGAAATGTGGAGGACGTCATCCTTAGAGTGCTTGGGATCAGAAACGCAGACCGGCAAAGATCAGCTGTCTCTGTTCACACTTTGCCTTGGGCTGATTGTAATTAGCTTCATGTTTCGGAGGTGTGGAAAGGGTAAAATCCGGTGGGCAGAAGAGAGAGGATGCAAAAAGGAAGAAATGTCACCAAAGACCCTAGACTGGTCTTTGGTTTCTCTTGTATCTTTGGGAGGAATTGGGTGTCCTTGCTGCTAAATAATGCAGAGTGGAGAGCACAAGGGAAACATCTCCCGCACAAAGAGGAGGAACACAACCAGAACAGCAATTAACATGCTTTTTTAATTGGCGTAGGTCAAAACTCCCTCTCCATGTCTCCTGGAGTGAGCACAGTTGCAATGGGTGGACGTCTCAATGGACATCGCCAAAGCAAGGGGTCAGGAGCTGTGCCTTGCATCATCCCTTTTAGAGAATTCCCTCAGAAAAGGCTGTGGAAAACAGAAAATTTATCTGAGTTAAATCCCAGCTGGGAGAGACTGGCTAAGCTTGAGGAGCAACTTGGCACAGTCAGTCCCAGAGGCCCTGTGGGGTCAGGGTTTCTCTGCTGGGACAGGGGCATGTTGTAGCAGGGATGGGAGCAGCAGGCAGTGGTGAAGTGGGACAGGAGCCTCTCTGGAGACTGGATGGTTTTGCATAATCGGGGATTGAATAAGAGCACTGAAAATAATAAACCAGCACCCCAGAAAGGGCTGGGTGATTAACCTGTCTCTCCTATGAACTTCTCCTGCCAGGCTGCAGCCCTCTTTGCTGTAACTTGTGTCCAGCCCCTAGAGAAGTCAGGAAGCACCTGCAGTGGCATTTGCATGCACTGCAAGGTTTTTGAGGCAGGGACCATCCTTTGGTGGCTTGGGCTGGCAGCCTTCAGAGCCAGGGGTCCTGGCTGGGGCGCACCTGCAAGGCAAACCTTAACAAATGGGTGCCCATCTCAGCCACTCAGAGATGAAGCATCTTGTCTCTGCCTGGGCAGATGACTCAGACCCAGAGCAAATTAGAGTTAGCTTGGGTGGAAGTGTGATGTGAGTGTCTAGCCATCACTTGTGGGGAGGGTAAATCACATTGTTGTAGCTCCATTAAGAATGACGCGGCCATTCTCCACCCGCAGAGAATTCGGCCCAGACCTTTTTAGTCAGCTCCTTTTGGTAATTTGATTTCCCTCTGCATTAAAGACATTAATGTTACAAGTGCCTTAGATGCCGATGTGACCCATGTACCAGTGGAGGTGGATGGTTTTGCATGTGCTGACATCCAGCCCCTCTGAGCAATGCCCCGATCACCAGACTGCTTTTGGAGCATCCTTACCTCAAAAAGAGCTGCCACTGTGCTGAAATTAGAGCTAAGATCATTCTTCAGAGAATCAATTTGCCTGACAACCCTGATCCTCAGGGGGGATGACATTAGCGTGGTAGCCATCATCAGTCAGTCTGCTGCTGAGGGCTCGAGATCTGCAGGCATTTGAGTACTCTCCACCCTAGGATGGGCCCCTTAAAACATTTTAAAACTCTGGGATTCTGGGAAACCCAGTCTAAATTGTTCAGGAGGGACAGTGAGAAATGAGACTCAGAAAGGTCTTGCTGAAGATGAATGTGTCTTCAGGGCTTGCAGAACCACTCACCTACAGAGTGCTCCAGGGCTTCGTGAGCTTAGGTTAAGTTCACAAGCCTTCATGGACTGTAAAGCAACTGAGATTGCTTTGTTTGGTTTGGTTTTCCAAAGGGGCCAGGATTCAGGCTTTCTTGTTGAATGGACAGCTATGTTCTCTTTCAGGCATGAAGCAACCCTTCTCTCGTCTCTCCTATAAACAGGTCTGGCAAATACTTGGTTGAGCTGCACAGCCTCGGGGTTAAGCTTTCCAAAGGCAACTCTTCATTGTGGGGCCTCCATTTCTGGGATGCTTGGGCAGAGCTTGCAGAAGCAGCCTCTCCTTAGGAGAGTGCTGAGCACCAGGTCTCCGACCGCTAAATCCTTCAAAGATCCCTCCAGAGAGATGCCCCAGACACAGAGCCTCTGAAAGGTCTGCTCACTCCTAAAAACCCTGGCATGCCTGTAGTGTGACTTGGCTCTCTCCCAGACCTTTGATCTTGCTCATTCAGCCCCATCCTCCAATCCATCATTTGTTCAGCTCTTCGGTGGACTCTTCCCTCATGCACCTTTGGCTCTGCCATCTTTCCTATTCAGGATGTGGATGCAGGAATCAGCCAAGAGACTGGTTGTGGTGGATTAGGCATTAAGTCATTTGCATTTCCTCACCACTGCCAATTACCAGTGTTGCAGCAAAAGACAGGGCGCACACACTGTGGCTGCTGCTACTGACGGGAAAACCAGAAGGGAGCACTCCTTCCGTCATAACATTCGCCACTCGTACTAACAGCAAGTCTCTGCACGCTGTCAGGTTTTTTCGTGAGCATCTCCTTCATCACAGTGATGTGGAGGTTTGTACTACCCACCCCGGATCCCACCGCCGCGCTGCTGCCGCCGCCCATAAAAACTGGCTGGGGTTTGACCAAAGGAAAAACACCCTCCTTGGAAAGAGCTGATACGCAGGGAAGCTGTCAGAGTTGCTTGCTTAAGCACGTGGAGACAACTGCTCAGGGTCAGTCACGGATAATGAGCTTTGAGATGACAAATGGCAGTCCTTGGTGGTACAGTAAGGGTGCATGTTCCCAGCATCCTCTCTGTGAATTATTGCAATGGCAGCACTCACTTCCCTTCTCTGGGAAAGAAACAAGAGCAAAGCAAGCAAGAACTAGCAGCAGATGGTCCCTCCTGTGCCCAGATCGTTCCAGCCAAAACAAATCTACATCCCCAGCTGAAGGGAAGGGTACAGGAATAGAACAGGAGTGTGACTCAGATCCAGTGACTCAGACAGCAAGGCGAGCGGAGAGAGGGAGGGGGAGAGGCAGAACCTGGCGCAAGAGCCTCTTACGGATGACAGTGATTATTGCTATTATTCCAGTGAGTGCTTGCGGGCACTGACAACTCTCACTCCCGCTCCTGTTCTCTTTTTTTGGGTTGTGTTTTTTTTTTTCCCCCCATGTCTTTCTCTTTCTCCCTCTTCCCTTTTGTGGGAAAGCTGTGAGCAACCCCCTCTGCATCTTTATCTGTTTGCAAGCTGGTAAATAGCAGGCCAAACACTTGTGTGCCAGATATCAGATAGGCTCAGCTGTCTGCATGCCAGCGGAAAATGCCACATGCCCGTCCTCCCTCCGTCGGGGCAGCAGCCTGCGAGATTCCAGGCACGGTCCTCGGCTCGCCTCTCCCCTCCCATGCCCAGCCCACGGGCCCGTGGCTCTTTTGCCGTGTGCCTCCCCACAACAGTCGTCGTGTCGAATGAGGGTGATGTTTGCCCAACCTTAGCGAGTCAGATTTTGACTAATGAGCTCAAGTGCTGAACTGTTGGTGTTATTTTGTCAGAGCTGCCAGGCAGGTCAGATTAGCTACTGCCACTTACTCATGCCTAAGATGTTTTTGTGGCCCTTGGGTTTGCCACGGGGGGACGGATTCACATCTTGATACCCCTTAGATGCTATTAAAGGATTTGCAAAGCTCCTGAAAAGCACTATCACTGGAAAAACTAGGCCATTGGGTGAGATCATGCATTAAGCACTAGGGGCTGGCTGAACAATCTGTCCCAGAAACCAGCCTTGGATTAGTGCTGTGCTGTGCTCTGGCCCTTGGCACAAGCACAGGTGGGACGAAGGGCCCAGATCCTGCCTGACCGCATCGGAGGAAAATTCCCCTGCGGAGCAGAACATTCTGCCTTGCCAGGTGCCCTGGTCCCGGACACGGGACAAGGTGCTGTGGAAACCCAGACTCTGCTATGCACCAGCAGCAATTCTTTTTCTCCATCTCCATCCCAGGTCATCCTCTTGATATCTTCCCCATCCAGCACCGGAACAGCAGGAAGAACTCAGAGGCTTCTGATTTGTGTCAGATCCAAAACTGTTCCACACTAACCCCACCGAATGGGATCTATCCCACGGCAATATGCTCCATAAGCACTGGCATTGTATGTTGATGACCCTTCAGCAAAGTTGCTAGCCAGAAAGTATGGTTCGCACATACAGCTTGTGTGGTGCAATCAATCATGTTAATTGGGATCTTTAGAAGAGCCTGAGTGGCTGGGAAACATTGATCTCATTGACTTCCAGCTAAACCAGGTGCCCTAAACTGAGTAAACTGTGACTGTAGCAGGTATCTCTTACACATTTTGGGTTTCATGGGTGACAAGCACCAGAACACCTCTCTTTTAGGACACACAGGTGTTTGAATATCCCATCCTCTCTCCTGAAGTGGGTGCCATGACTAGCACAGTGCATGTGGACCCAGCAGAGCTGGCTGGGGACTTACGGCTTACTCATCACGAATGCAGACACCAGCACCCAAGCCCTAAACTGAAGGCTCCTCAGGGACAAAGCCAATGCACAGACGTGAGCATGTGCCGGCCCACGCACCGCTCACCAGCCAGTGAGGGGGTCAAGAAAGCCCTATGGTCACTGGCCCAACCACACATCTGGGTTGGGGGGGGACAGGGCCCAAAACCGGAGGACCCTCGCCCACTGGGCTTGGAGGGTTTTCTCTTTGGGGTAGCAGAGATGGAGGGCAGAGACTGTCAGAGCTTGGGTCATTTGCAGAGGGGCATCAGCCCAAGGTATTTGAAGGGAAGAGATAGGTTGAATTTATATGTAAAAATATATAGATGTTGTTATATAAACTACATAGATATTTTTAACTTTGGTACCCACTCTGGGTTCCATTTAACTGAACAGGATACAGGAGGTAAAACATTCTTCATGGCTACATGAACAACTTCCCCCTTCTTTGCATGTGTTGGTGAGGCCTTGACCCGTTATAGACCATGGCAGTGCTATATTTTCACATACATAATGTGCTGGTTTTAAAAAAAAAAAGTGATTCAGCAGTAATGCACACTGCATGCACGTGTGAGTAACTCAAGGGGAACTTTAACGTAAAGCCCCTTCTCCCCAGTTACCCCCCCAGACCTACTATGGGCATGAAAATACAGCATGTTTTCTTCCCTTTTTGTTCTTGACCACCTTGTATAATGCTGTACAGGACGAACTACCTAAATGATGCAGGATGAGGGACAGATCATAAACCTTAGGGTCAATCTACTGCTGTCCATGTTGGGAGAGGAGCAAACCTTCCTTTCCCAGCCCAAGCCGATGCCTTGGAGGCATTGCCTTTACAAGCACATATACTAATGCATCATCTGATGCTGTATCTGCCACACTGTTGTTATACCCAGAGGCTGCTTCTGGGGGAAAGTTTGCATGACCCAGATACAATCTTGTGGTTCTTGCAAGGAAGATAGTGTCTGAAGACAAGACATTCAGGTGGGAATCAGGAGTTATTCCACACCAAGCTCTGGCATAAGCTTCCTGTATAAGTTCACTAAACAACAGGGGTACTAACTAGGGTGACACAGGGCGCTGTGCAGATGAACAAGGCATTTCTACATGCAGAGTGGGTTGGTACCAGAGACTGAGAGGATTTAGGTGAGGGGGAATCTTTAGACTCTGTAATCTGACCCATAGAGCGCAGACCGATTGCTTTTACCTCGCTACCCCTTACCAGTGCTCGGTGACTTGCGCTCGCCTAAAGCATCTCTTCCAGAAAGGTGTCTAGTCATGATCTGAAGATATCAAGAGAAGGAGAAGCTGCCCCTCCCTTTGGTCGTTTGTTCCAGTGGTTAATCACCTCTTTGTTAAACACGTGCGCCTTGCAGCTAATTTGAATTTGTCTGGTTTCAGCTTCTAGCCAGTGGCGGTTCGTGTTTATGCTATTCTCTACTACATTAAAAAGCCCTGTCCCACTCACTATTTTCCTCCGATGAAATTACTTATATGCTGAACTTAACTCACCCTTCAATTTTCCTCTCCTTCCCCCTTTGGGTGCATGAAACAGATCGAACAATTTCAGTATCTCGCTCTAAGGCATTTTCTCTACTCCTTAATTCATTTCTGTGGCTCTTTCCTGCCCTCACTTTAACCACCTTTTGAATATTAAAATGTGAGCCCCAGGCCTGGATGTGTTATCTTATCCACTTTAGTCTCAGTGCTTTATACGGAGGCAAATTAACCTCTCTGATCCTACTTACTACCTTCCCTGTGTGCTCGTTCCCAGGCAGCCCTTGCCCGCCTTTGTCAGCATGCCAGGAGAGGTGTTTGCACTGAACCGCTCGCCCGCAATGACCCCCAGCCCTCGTTCAGGGGCTCTGCTACACAAGGCCAGTCCTGCTGGTAAGGGACGACCTGCAATCCTCCTTCCTCCAGGTATCTTGGTTGGCTGCAGAAATGCTTCTCAAGTGAGCCCTGCTTACCCAGCGGTCTCCATCCCCAGCGTGGCTGCATCATCAACCACCCTGCCACCAAAGCCAGGTCATCCGTGCCCTTTATCAGTGGCCATTTTACATTATCTTCCAGATCGCTGATAAAAAGCATAGGATAAAGCAGGGCTGAGTCCCAAACCTGCTTGGAATTTGTTATTTGGCGATGAGTCCTCACTGACAACAACATTTTGAGATCTGTCATTTATCCAGCTCTCAATCTGTCTCACATATCCTCTGGTTCATACTATTCTGTGTTATTTTTTAAGCAGGATGTCATGGTTTTAGCTCAATCCCCTTGTAAAAAATCTAAGTATAGCATATCTACGTAGTTACCTTTATCAGGCAACTTTGCAATCTCCTCAAAGAACTACATCAGGTTTGTTAAGTGCTATTTTCTCTACGACAACATTGAGTCACATTCTCAGAACAGGGCAATGCTAAGAAGCTATTCAATATATTATTATTATTATTATTATTATCATCATCATCATCATCATCATCATCATCATCATCATCATTATTATTACTACTACTACTACTACTATTATTTTACATATAATCAGCTGCTGTCCTCACCTAATTGGGAAGACTGATCCTATATTGTTGGTCTCCTAGATGTAGCACCTTCCAGTAGAGCTATCTAGCAAGATCACAAAGTCCCCTAGCTTACCTGAAATGCAGGGGGTGGCAACTGTTTGGTGAATGCTGTGCACAGCAGTCGGGTATGGAGAGCATGCTCCGAAGCGACTGGTTGTTATGCAGTACAGGCTAGACTGTGGCTGCTATTGCAGGAGTACATCCCTGCAGGCCATCTCTTGGGCTTGGGCACGTACCACCAAACCATGCTTGCCTGAAACACCAGCTCCAGGACAGAGGAGTGGGAAAGGGCTCTGTCCCTCCCTGCTCCTTCCGCCCTCCTCCAGTCTGCCAGTAACTGACTCCATTGTGATATAGGTCTGGAGCAGTAAAGAAGGGATGTTCTCAGCTGTTGGATGCTGTCTTTTCTGCAGAACTGCCTGAAGATGGCTATGCTCAAGTCCCTTGAGTCAGCCCAGCTTTACCGTGTTATAAAGAAAGGTGAAACTTCTGGGTCTATAGTCTCACTGATGGAGCGAGCGTCCCATGGGTTTCTAACACTGCCCTAAGCTGACCTGCTTGGTGGATTTTCCCTGGTGAGTGTCTCTCCTTCCCTGCTGCAAGGGTGCACTGCAGGGAGGCACTGGAATATTGTGCAGCACCTGCACGGAGCTAGTTCACTTCTGTGTGGGATGTGGCTGTGTTAGCAGCTGAAGAGCTGAGCTCCTGCTTTTCTTTATGTGCTCTCCTGACTCAGCCAATCCACGTTAGAAGCACAGCTGCACTCAAGAGAAGAACATTTTATAAAAAGAGTTCAAACGGGCTCTTCTGTTGTGTTAAGTTTTCAGCTACCATCTCCGAAGCGCATACTTCCTTCCCGAGGGCCATGTCAAATGGTTTTGCAAAGACCTTTGCAAAGTCTTGTAAAGGCACTGTGGAAAGGGAGCTCAAATACCCGGCGTTTGATAGCCACCTCCTCTTCAGAAATGCTGTCCTCATCACTTCCTCTGTCTTTTCATGATTATTAACAATAAAACATGTCTGAGGAATGGACAGAATTAATCAATTAGAAGAGAAACACCCCAGCCCATGCCTTCTGAACACCCCAGTATGTCACTGGCCTTGGGGTCATGAGGGACTGGGAGGCCAGATTCTGTTTTATTTGATCTTCGAGTCTTTCCGAGGAAGATGGGAGCTCTCATGATTTATGTCACAGTAACCAAGCTCTAAAAAATACGCCATGTTTCCACTGCAATTTTCTTTCTCAGATGTGCCAGCTGCTCTTTTTCACACTTTTGCTGCACATTTACGAGAGTGAGAAGGAATGCACACACATACACGCACATACACACAGCTGCAGCCGTAAGACCAGCCTGGCCTTAGCCCACACAGTGCTTTCAAGCCCAGGGATGTATTTAGTTAGATCAGGAGAAAGGAAAAAAAAAATTTTAAAAAAATTTGTGGCTGTAACTATGTCTGGATTCCCAAACACCTGCACTAGGGTTTCCTGAAATTTCTGCAGACATTTGCATCAGAGATACAGCTGCCACAGCACTCACACAAGACCTTAGCCTTCATTTGATCGTGATTCTATTCTCATTTCATTTTACCTTACTTAAAAAAGAGCTGAAGTCTCCTGTGCACCCAGAGCTGCAATGGTTGAAGACCATGCTTGTGAAAAGTATCCAAGGCTACTTACACCAGTTTAACATCATTTAGTCAAAGGGCTGCAAACGGCTGTATGTGCTGTGTCAGTTTAGTTTAATTTGAATACATGGAGAATAGGCTTAAGCCACTCTAGCTGTAATGGATTTTAAATAAGATTGAAAATTTGTGTGCAAAGAAAGCCTTAATTTGATGATGTTGTAGTTTTTGGAAAGGCGGACCTTTCTTGCTATTTTAAGGGATGAGACAAGTTTTAATTTGTAATAGTTTTTATTTCACCTGCAATATTTCTTTCTTGATGAGTACATTAGTTTATCAGATGCTGGGGAACTTAAATAAGATAACCAGGGCCAAATTCCCACCTGAGGAAAACAACAAAACAGGCTTTTCTTTGGTGTGTATTCCTGAGGCGTTCAGAGTCTTCTCCTACTGACTTTCCTGGGGCATGATGATGCTCATTACTGTGGTCCCTTACTGAAAACTGCCCGGCTATATCACAGATGCCTTAGACAAGTAATGACGGGAGTGAGAAATGCAAGTCAGGCAGCTAGCTCATTCATCTTTCTCAACTTAGAAAAAAGAGAATGGGGACTATCACTAGGTATTTCTACACAGTTTCACTCTCTGGTTCTCATGAGGTAGCAAAAAGCAGCAGATTCTTTAGAGGAAGCCAAGCAAACAATTTCAAGCAGATTTCTTAAAAAACAAACACAGAAAAAAAAACCCCAGCAAAACAAAACAGCAACAGCTGAAATGTTTCTCTTTATCTTCGAGATTCTGTAAAAACCCCTTACTTAACTAAACCTAGATTTGGGACCTACACCAACCTGACAGTTTCCTTTAATTAAAACCTCATCCGCAGTTCAAGTTAGAAAAAAACAGAATGACAACAAAACCAAACTTCAGAAAACAACTAAGATGACATCTGTTCTTCAGGCAAGGCTCCTTTGTCCTGAATTCTAGAGAGCTGGTTATTTAAGGAGAGACTTATGTGAACAAGTAAGGTTAAACAGAAGCAGCAACACACCCTGATGCAAGCGTGAGGGTGTTGAAATTGCTCTGCTCTTCTCCCCAAAGACATTTCAGATCCCATTTCTTGAACACTGTTTATGTCGAAAGCGCTCACATTCCGATTTCCTCTACAGCCAGTTCGCTGCTCTCTGCAGTCTCTAAAAGCATCATCAAGCATTTCCTCATTAGATAATATCATCACACACCCTAATGATTAGGCTCAATGAGTCACCTTCCTTTTTGGAGCACTGTATTCAATCCAAAATTGTGTATCCTCTCTCCCTTGAAGAGAACTCCCTCCACATACAGACGTCTCAGGAGACCACCCCAGCTGTAGCAACAAGTTCATTAGCCAACCCATTGTGGTGGATACTAAAACCCCTTTGTGTGATGCCGGAGACAATAAGACTGGTGTTAGGGTTAGGGGTGTTGTGTGCTGGGAGCGGTGTAGACACTTGAGAAAGGGAAGCCCCGGAGAACTCTGCCATTTAGAAAGCAAGAAGCCAGCTAAGCGGTTAGCGAAAGGCTTTGGGGATCAAGAGGATGATAAGCAATCGGCGTAATTGTGGGGGCTTGGGATGAATAGAAAGGAGGGAGTAAATACACCAAGCTTATGGGGAAGAAGAAAAAAGAAGAAACATTGAATGAAGACAATGAAAATTTTGTAGGCAACAAAGCGGAGGCTACTAGAAGAGGAAAAGGGATGGGTCCCTCCTGTTTGATTAAAAAGGGCTTTTCCTGTCATCTTGCCTGCAGAACAGGTTTTATTATTTATCTCATTTTTTTTTATTCAGGCGGCATTAGCAATAATATGCAATAATATGCAATAATTATCTATTGCCAGATGCATTATTTGCATTCCCATAAAACCTGCGAGCTGTAGGCAGGGGCCAGGGAGACGGCCCTTCCCCGGGGGCTGCGGCTAGCAGAGGGGTCCAGCAGGGCAGGGCAGCATCCTGCGGCCCCCTGCGCAAGCAGCCGGCTTGGCCGGGACTGCAGCCAGGCAGGGAAAGCCTGTCGCTCTCACAAAAGTGTTCATCAAAGGGCTTTCCTGCCCCTCCCCTCCAGCAGTAGTGCGTGGTGGACTCTTCAGGACTTTTGCTGGTTTCATTTATTTTTATTTTTATAAACATTGCAAAAAGCAGATACTTCCCCTGGGAGATGGCTGTTTGCATCCCCTCGCTCGCAGATATTTATAGGGCTCCCCTCTCTGCAGCATCTGAATGCCTTCTGTTTTTAACTGGATTTATCCTCATATTTACCCCTCCCATGCAGGGAGTTGTGCGCAAGCGCACAGGGCTGAAAATTAGGCAACTAAGCCTGAAACTTAAATCTAGAAGAAGCCTATACTCAGGTGCCATTTAACCTTAGCCATGCCTCAGCCCAAAGTTTTTTGACAACTTCCAACTCTCAAGGCACCCACATTTCTGCTTCTGCCCCTGCACCAAACACAGCAACTCGCTCTTGGTAGTGTTGAACTGCACAGCCTACACCTCCAACATCCAGAAACTAGGTGGAAAAATGCCTTAATTCCCAGTGGGACACTTTCTAGAAGATGTTTTCTGAGCACATGTAAGACTCATACCAAACAAGCTGCTCCACTTTTAGGAATGAGGTTTGCATGTTCCCTCTCACTCACCCAACCCACTTATAGGATGTGCCACCACGCGGGAACATATCCCCACTGCCAAGCTATAGGTTGTCTGGGCTTGACTCTCTGGCTCTCCTAGTGAAATGGTGACTCACTTCAGCCTCCTGGTTAAGGAACTCATGTGCATCACCTTCCAGTATCAAATGTGGTGTATTTCTACACGTATACAAGGATGGAGAAGCATTTCCTCCCAGTGACAGAGAACTGTGGTCACTGCTGCTTTCCCCTTCTGGTTCAATCACCATCGGTTTATTCTTCAGGATGCCATCTGTTTGGATCCCGTTTCTGAGGCTCCCACACGTTTCCTAGAGAGCCCCGGCCCCATCCCTGAGCTCCAGGGCCCTCTCTGAATTAGGTACCTCCTCCCCTTTCTACACCTGGTCCCCAGAAACCCTCCACCAACACAGGAGGTTTTATACCAGAGGATGGAGATGTGGGACCAGCAGCCCTGTATCACAAGTACCTGTTCACAAACCAGCCCTCCTCTCCATCAGCCTGGTTGCTGCTGCACACAGAGGGGTTGGGAAGGCCCCCAACTTGGGAGTCTGAGTGCTGGTCACAGAGAGGAGGGCTCTATAGCCTCTATTACCTCTCTACTCGCTCTACCAGCCATTCAAAGTGAGCTTTGAAAGAAGGGTTACTATAACCACTTGCTGCAAGCTCTTGCTGAAGACAGTAGCTTGCTTGGAGCTTGCTTGCACCCTTCCTCTGTTTTTCTACTCCTGGGGAAAGGGGTTCTTCTTAAGGTGCCTTCCTCATGCTGCTGAGGACTTGTGGTCCACCTGGCTCTTTGGACCCAGGATATTTCTCCCTGAGAAGGAGATTTCTCTTCCACTCCCCCCTTTCTCAAGCATTGCTTAGGTTTCATTGCTCTCATCATCAAAAAAGGACCTCTTAAATACTGTCCTGGTAAGTCCTGCTCAACAGAGGAGGTTTGGTGCTCCACAAACCGGGGAGAAGGCACAGCTGCTCTGTTTTTTGTCTGTTCTGTCTTGATAATTTGTTGCTCCCAGTCATCCGCCTCCTCCTAGATCTTTTCTCCGGAGGAGGTACTCTTGTCTCCCTGTCATTGTTTCATAGACACACGCTTAGCGATTTCCCAATGGTAGTATGTGGCAACAATGAATCCCCAGTGCACGGAAATGCACATGAAATTGTATTAGTCACACGCAATTAGGCAACGCACAGTCACCATGCAATCAGGGGAAGCCTAGATGCGGATTATTGAGGCGCAGAGGTTTTTGATGAACCATATTGTCACCCCAAAATGTTGTTATAGGAGAAATGAAGCATTTTACCTGAAAGTGGTTGTACTGGGCAAATCTTTCAATTTGAATAGTATTTTAAAGGTTGGAAATTGCCCCTTTATCATTTCTGAAATGAAAAATCCATTTCATTCAAAATGACTTTTGATTTCACAATTTAAGCTAATGAGTTTTTTTTTAATGTGGCTGAACACAAAACACTTCAAAGTTATCAAAATGAAGCAGTGTTGATTGCCCCCGTTAAGCTTTTTTCCACACCTTGTTTGTAAAAATGCTCATCATCACCTATATTTACATTTAAGGAAAAACATTTAAACATTGAAAACATTTGCAGGACAGAACAATCACGAGTTGCTCAGCTCTAACGCAACAGCAATTTCACCACCCCCTTGTTACATGATTGTAATATGCAGTTTTGTCTTCTTGACATCTTCAAGAGGATAATTTCTTTCCTTCAGAGAGGTACCTGGCTACGCACATATTTTCAAACTGCAAATCCACACCAGACGTTTTGGAGCACTTGCTAGACTGGGCAGCTCTGCTGATATGGAAGAAATGGATGTGGTTTGATTTGCCCAAGTTGGATGGGGTCTCAAATGGTATTGACTTAGAAAAGGGAGACCTTTGCGTGTTTTGCAGTTTCCAAGTGAGATTTCCAGCGTTGATGCGAGGCTGCAATCAGTGTACTGCCCATCATTATAATTCCATTATAATAACTGGAGACATGTTCAGTAGCGTGTTTCCCATAGGTGGAATGTTTGCACACACCGTAGATGCTGCTGGCCAGGATGCTCCCTGAGACAGGGGACCTCTCCATAGGGGTGCTGGGAATGCAGCCACATATGTTTGGGGAGAGCACCCCAAAACTTCCTGCATGGTGCCTCGCTGACCTCCATCAAGCCCTCTCTTTGGAAAAATTAGAGCCAAGGAGCACTCAGACAACTGGTTATCCTACTGACCAGTGTCACCTCTGCATTTCCTTGGACTAGCCCCTCCGTCTGCACCCTTGCCCTTTGGACTATACTTACAGTAAGCTCTGAGGGCATGCAATCTTTCTGTCCCCTGTTACGGCATCTCACATAATTCTGGTCCTGGCCCAGAAGTGGCATCTTCAGTGCTGCAGTAATATAAACATTTCAGTACAAGACATTTCTCTGAAAATACCTGGAACACAGTGAGTTCTGCCTAGCAAGAAACATCTGAAATACCGACCCGTGCCTTGTGAAGTGGACATATCTACAGCATTCAGCAGCCCGGGAAGCCTCTGCTGCCTGCATGAAGCCTGCAAGATTGAACAGGTTGTGTGTTAATCATTGTGTCTGACAGCCGTAGCAAGGCCACCCTGCAGCAGAGCCCATGAAGTCCCTGGGCACTGCTAAGGTGCCCGGCAGCACTGCACCGCGCGGTCCTGGATGTGCTGTGCACTTTCAGGAGCTGTTGGAGTGGGGAGCACCAGCATTAATTACAGAGCAGCAAAGGGGAATTGCTGGGATCAGCCTCGTATGCTTTTGAGTTTCAGCCATGAGGAGTACGTGGCTTTAGCAGTCTCAAGGGTTTTGCTGATGTGATGTATTGGAAGTGCTCTTGGGTAAACTTTGATAGCATAATGTTTGTGCCTTTCAGTTACCATGGGACGAGGGGCAGTTGGGGGGTGCCTGACCTCTGTGTAAGTGGTCTGTGCGAGGCACCAACACAGAGAGTAACTTGCTCAGCTTGGGAACAGATGCCCAGATGCCTAGCCTTTGCCCATTTTAAAATATCAGTTTTTCTCCTTCGTTGTACAGAACAATTTATAACCTACCAAGAGACACTGTGTCTGATGTTAACCAGAAGAGTCTGTTCAAAAAAATCTTGCATAACACAGATGAAAACAAGACTACAGTGTGTTACAGACCAAGGTAATCCCAAACGCAGTGAAGAACTGAAAGACTGGGATCTCCCTAAGACAAGTCTCATATACCCAGGCTCACAGGAGCGGGGTGACGATTAGAAAAGGAGGCTGCAACATCATAACAGCCATTGAGAATATGGCAATAAACAATTTGTTTTTAATTATCCCCCATTCAGTATTTTACAGTAGGAACAACAGATCATGAGACAGGAAATGCAGAGTAAAAGCCCACTAACCACAAGCTTTTCCCAGCAAGAATAAATAAATTTTAAAAAATCCCAACAGCATCAAACCCCAAAATATTTAATACACGTTCTCTTTTGAAATACATGCCCAGCTGCAGCAGCTCTCTGCTGCTGAAGCAAGAGCCATATCAGTCATCTGATTCCCATCTCACATAATACACAGCCCTGCCTGGCCACGCCACGACTGGACAGGGGAAACATAAGCTGAGCTTTACTGAAATGCACTTGTCACGGTGGTACCTTCATGTTGGTTCAACACTGCGTTTCCAAAAGGTAAATTTACTGAAGATACACAGGGCGCTCAACCATAGGAAGTGTTCTCTCTGGCTGTAAAAATTAACAGGAGTTAAATTGCTCTAAAGTTGCATGTTCTTGGACTTGTACCTCTATGTGGGCCACCCCTTTCAGAAAGTCTAAGCTGGTGTGCCTTCGGTGACCTGAAAGGTAGAGTGCATACATACATATACACACACATATATATGTATGTATGTATGTATATGTATATGTTTATACACACACGCAGAAATACTTATGCATGAGTGCACGTTTTGGAGAGATGAGTCCTCACCCCTTGGCTTAGGCAGCAGAGGACTCCAAATGGGACCCAGCCGCCAATTGCATGAAGAACATCTCCCCAGGGCAGTCTGGCTGGCTCTTATGCCTCAATACCCCTGGTCCTCAGAGGCTGAAGGGCAGAGTCATGGCCCATCCTTGGTATAGCTGAAAAGCACAAAAAATATTTGTGGTTTTAGCTGTTCCCCAGAGACCTGTACCCTTGCTCACAGTCCCCCACACCAATGCTAAGCCCACAGCCAGTACCCACAGTTTCTCCAAGCATTTTGGTTAACAAAGCTGGCCTGACCAAGAGGAAATGAAGCTCTTCTCCTTTTTTTTTTTTCTTTTAAGCAATCATGCATCTGTCTTTCTTGTCCTGCTGCCACAGGGAAGATGTGGTTGTTGGATCCTGTCATTGCCTCCCACCACCCTCTGAAGCAGCCGTAGAGGATGGTGCTTAGATGGCATGGAGGAACAGCAGGAATTCAAGCCCAGCCACAGCGTGGTCTCACGGGCTTCAGATGCTCGTTCCTCAGTGGTCCTTAAGAGCCCTTAAAGTAGGTATAGATTTGTGAACCCGTCCTGTTTCCATGTTTGTAAGAGTCCTTGTTTGTCTTTCTTTCAGTGGTTTGCAGTGTGTAGCATGAGGGCAAAAGGGAAGCACCATAAGCACTTTCTAGTGATTTGAACTTTGCTTGTTAAAAAAAAGCAGCTTGCTATTGTATAGGCTCTGCATAGGAGCATCCCGCTTCACTCTTGAGTTGGTTATTATTTAACTAGGAAAGCATTCCTCAAGAGTAAAGAGAAACACTTTTTCCTCACTCTCTCATTAGCGTCAAGAGCTCACGGAAATCTTTCTCCCAGTAAGAGTGAGACTTGGGGATTTCTCCTAATGCTGCCTGTGATGTGCCATCTCTTTTTCTCTCACATATACACATACACAGCAGCATCTGTACCTGCTGATGTATCCTCAATGAACTAATCTGTCCTGATATATGAGACTCAAGCCAGCATAACTCCCTTTCTACCCCACCTCTCAGATATCTGCCTGTACCACAGGAACCGAGCACTTCCCAGGTCCCTCAGCCCTGCACAGGCAGATGCTGCTCAACTCCTGGAGCTCTTCTACTCCTCTCCTTTTTCAAGTGGACAGACTTTATTTAGGAGGGGTTTGCACAGGGAGGGTTTGCATGGGAAGGGTTTACATCTCATTTCTTTCCCTATGAGCTTTCACTTCTCTCTTTAGAGAGACAAGGAAGCTCTGTAAATGGCCATGCTATGGATAAACGCAGTCTCCTGAAAAACTTGTTTCTTCATTGACCTTTTCGATCCATTGAGCTTTTATGTGACTTGGATGCTTTGTTTAGCTAAATATTTATATAGTCAAGATTCAGTGTATCAGTTGCTGTCAAGACTGCAAGCTCTGTGGGACAGAGGCTCCCTCCCTATTGTGCACCTTGCACAGCCATAGTCAACACAATGCACAGCTATAGCAACAACATTCCTATGGTTTTTGAAGGCACAGACTATGACTGATTTTCTCAGGCACAATGGAGCTGCTATCATCAGCTGCTGTGAGAAAGAAGTTTCCAAATTCACCTTTTCTGCAAAGTCTGAGGAGAATGGAGGGGGTGTTGAATTCTATCACGACAACATTAGAAAGAAGATGAGTCAAACTTGCCACAGGGGTGTCCATCAAAGAGTAATGATAAAAGCACCGAATTCTAGCAGCAAATTGTGCCTGGCAGACACAATGAAATAACGCTGCTTGAAGGGCGTGAGGAGAAGTGTCACTGCGGCCCGGGTGCTAGAAGTGCCTCTGTAAGCGCCAGAAGAGTGAAGTTGTCTTTGCCGCCGCGCTGCAGACTTTCTGTCTGACGCTGGGTGAGTCACTGGCGTGTGGCTCATTGCAGGAGTGCGAGTGCCTGGCTGCTGTGGAAATCAGTGCAGGTCAGGTGCTGAAAAAAATTTAAGGATCTGAGCATCTTCTCTCCTGTGACATACAGATAATATTTCCTCTGTTCCTTTATATGGTAAGGTCTTTGAGGAATTAAGTGGTTTGTGCTCAAGACTGCAGCCTCAAGTCCTGAGCTCTGGGGAGACTCTTCACTGTTATTTTGGCACAGCAATAATTGCAGAAGGCCAAAATTTGGTCTGCTGTTTATAGGCAGGGGCCAGCTTGTGGACATTGCAGCCCCAGGACAAACTCCTCTTGCTCGAGCAGAGCAGCAGGTAAAAGCCCACGTGGGTCCGGACGATGCACAGCAGAGCACGACCTGGCACACTCACGTGGACCTAACTCTGCTTTAGCACCGAGAGAAGGGAGCTCTGCTATGCTCCAATTCATTCGAATGGGATTGCCAAACTCTTGGTGGGGCAGCGTTTGGGTTCCCCTGTTGCAGAATGACAGGCAGAACCACACCATCTGGGAAATCCTACCACCGGCGGATCATCGGTGTCTGCAGGGCACGCTATGGGGCTGAGGACTCGCCAGCCAGCCCTGGAGGAAGCCGCCTATACCGTGAAATTAATTTTTTAACCAAGAAACAAAGTTTCCTTTCCTGTAACCCCAGACTTATGAGTCAGCACTTCACACATCAATTATTTACAACAAAAAGCAAGAAGAGCAATTTTAAGATTTTGTAGGATGGACGGAAGTAAAGGGGAGACATTGCCCACAACATTTCTAAGTTAAATGTATTCCCTTTATCTGCTTTCCAGGTCCCCAAGAAATTTTCTTTATTTTGGTAGAGTCTTTTGTGTGTAGCAACTCCAGGCCTAGAAATTTATGTTTAGCCTCAAGGTCAATCCAAAAGAAACATGTTTTACAGCTAGGGAAACTAGGCACAGATAGCTGAAATAACTTGGCTATGTCCTTAATTCCCCATACCGGCTATATCACGATCCTACCCAAAAGCCACGTGTGTGCACTCCCTCCTAGGAGACGCAGGAATTCAAGTAAGGGTACAAATCCCATTTGTGCAATAAGCCTGAAGGCTTTCATTTACGCACCCTCCGGTAATGAGTGCTCAGCTCTAGACTGTAAATGAAAATTGCTTTGAGTCACAAGGAAAATCCATGCAATCCACAACCTCAATGTCTAACGGTGCTGGTGAACACTGGCTGAAGTCATGGAGGCTACCGTGGCCTTCTTTAAGCGACAAAGTGATCGCTAACTGCCTAATGTCTTTTCCAGCCTCCAAGGGCTGTTTGGCCACTGCGATGATGTTGTGCGGTGGTGACAAAGGATGCAGAAAGTTCTTATGAGGAGGATGCTGTGACAAGGAAGCAAACAAGATGAGCTGTTAATGAAAGACAAAAAGCACTGAAATCCCTCAGAATATGTGGGGAGTTTTCTGGTGAGTAATACCAACATTTTAGGAGCAGAAAAGTGAGTCATTCCTGCTCCACATAAACTCCTGCCATCCTGCTGTGATTTACAAACCAGCGCAGTCCTGTGGAGTCCCTCACTGAGGGATGGAGTAAATGACACTTCTCCTGTAGGGAAGACAAGGTTTCAGCATTTGCCCCAGACACCTGTGTCCTGAGCCCTCCCAAGCAAAGCTGTGCTGATGGGAGAAGTCATTAGAGCCCAAAGGGAGAATGTGAAACACCTGTGGGCCATGCCCAGTGAGAAGAGTGGCTATCCCGTCCTAACACCACCCAGCTGGCAGCAATCTGCATGCAAATAGGCCAGCAGACAAAAACTATATGAGGGATTAGGTTGCAAGCACCTTTTCCTCTCCTCTTCCTCCAGCCATCAGTTGTGTGGGCGGTGTTGGGTGCTGTGGGGTAGATGGGAAGGCTGCCTGCCCCATCTTGTTTGGATGACGGAGCTGGTTAAAGTAAGTAGGGTGGGTGAAAGTCTTTGTTATGATGAGCTGGCCAGTGGCTCTTGCACAGGCCACCTCACTGGAGGGCTGTGAGCGATATCTGTAAACACATTTCACGCAAACATCGTTATCCTTGGCAGCTGCAGTAAAAAAGCTGCAGCTTAAACGAGCGTCTGGTTCCTCAGTCTTTCCTGTGCTATGATCTCATGTTACAATGTGAGCAAACTTCCTATCTGTGAAGAAGGGAAGCAGCGAAGCCCCTGGGGAGCTGAGGTGGATTTTCCCTCCTTCCCATCAGGTGCTACTTTGAGTGCAGGGCTGTGGTATATCCAGGAGCCTGGGTCAGGGTTAACCAGGGGCTCCCTGCAGCCCCACTGGTGAGATGCTTGCTTTCCGTGCCTCTCGCTGCATTGCCATTGTGCCAGCAGCATGTGCTGTGGTCTCTCTGGGGTCCTGCTGCCCACTTTGGGACCCTGCCCTGCCCCAGCATGGACTGGTCCCCTTGGAGAAGAAGGCATGGGGAGAAGGCAGCGTGTCCAAACCCAGGCTCCAGAGGCAGGGGGCTGGTGCTGGCATGGAGGGGTTGTGGCAGGCAAACTGTTCTGGCAAGTTGCTTTGCTCCTTTTTTTCTCCCCCAAGATTTGAGGCTTTTACTGTGCTCAGGGGTACCCCTACAGCAGCCTGGTCATTCAGGGAGGAGGGGAGGACCCACAGCTTGCCCAGCTGGGAATAGCAAATGGGTGAGTTTCACACTGTCCTGGGTCCGGTGCCAGTCATTTACAGCAAGAGCAGCAGGAACTTGTGCAGATACCTTTGGGATCCGGGTGCTTATTTTGATAGTGTGGCTGTGTTTGGATTTGTTCTTGTTGTGTTTTTTTCTTTTTTTAGAGGTGTAGTGGATTAGTCCTGGCTTGTGCAATTGTTGTACCACGTTCTGTTTTTGTGTTGTAAGGGGCTCGGCTGTGGTGTCAGGAGACATGCTCCTTAAGTACTTTTATTATTTATCCTCATTGTACAAGCTGCACCAAATAAGTACCAGGCATTTCCAGAAATTGCTATTGATTGGGCAACTGCGTTTACAAACCTAATCAATAAGTTTCCCCCACCATATATTTATTTGTGATACGACTGCTCTCTTTGTGTGCCTCATGTGCTTTCCAGAGCTTGTAATTTGTCCAGTGTAAATAGCTGATTTCATCCTTTTTCCTGGGGAAAAAATAGCCCTGCTATTATAACGCCATGCCTCTTCTGGTGAGGGAGGTGTATGTGTCTTCCTGCCTTTAGGGTGGGTAATCTCGCCCTTCACAGGAAGAAGATGAAGGGATGGGAAAGAGCCTTGTTGTTTCCTGAACACCAGAGTTACTGAAGTCTCCTGTGGATTTTTGTCCTTTGGCCTTTTCATCCTACTTCTCTTTCTACCATAATAACCCCAGCTCTCTTCACACTGCTCTTCCTGTGACTCTACGGCACAGAAGATAACATAATGCTGTAGCTGGGACAGAGCTGCGCAAGCGCTAGTTGGCCAGCCAGGACACACGTGCTGTTGGCCAGGCAGCCGTTTCCTAAGGGTTGTGTACCATGTGCCTTTGCACAGTGGGGAACTCACCTGGGCCTCTATCTCTACTTCTCCATGCATTCTCCCAAACTGTGTGGGTGCTTCTTGTGGCTGAAATTTCTACTACTCTTTCAAATGTGACCAAATTGAGTCAAAAGGTTCAAAAGTTTTTTGAGGAGGATGAGTGACTGGAGTGTCGGTCCAAAAATAATCGTTTGTGTGGCTGGCTGAATTGCCCACATATTTAGAGTTCTACTTGGGTTTCAAATTCAGAAGAATCCAGATAGCTTCCTCTTCTGGCCTCAAATGACTTTTTTATTCATGCTGCCCCTGCAGTCCTGGATTGCCTATGGTGAGGATGAGAAAGCACACAAAGCTCTTCTAAAGGATTTCCCCACAAACTGGAAGCACCAGAATTTTGCAAGAGCTTCTTCTGTAGTGTGGGACTATGACTAAAGATTCGTTGGCTTTTCTTGCTCCACTACGGCTGACTATGCCCTGTGTGAACTTGGATATGTGAATGCCCCCATCTCTGTTCTCCTTTAAGGAGAAACAAACCCACGTTTGACTTTTGAAACCCAATAGATCCCACATTTCTCTCTGGAATTTCCCACTTTGATGTGTACAGTCACCACGATTGGCCCTATTTTGGACATGTTTAACTTTCCTCTCACTCACAGATTGGCTACTGGATCCAAGATGAGATTTAAATCAACAGGCTTACAGGTTGGCAATATTTTTCCAAGATTTTGAGAGACTTTCTTAGGAACTACTGCTCTGACCAAAATTCTAAGCAAGGCCAAAAACACTGTAGTGCAGAAGGTGGTGTGTAAGAACATTAATTATTGCCAAAATAGTAATACTGGTATCTTTATTGTATTCCTTCAGAAATTTTAGAACCTGTTGACCATCTTCAGCCAATCTAAATAGGGAAGCAGAAACCCAAATAATCTTGTTACTAAAAGCTTCGTGAAAATCAATGATCAGGCAATAGTGCCCTGTATACAAGACTCTGGGAATTTTCAAAAGTTATAGGTACTGTTTGGCCAGCTGGATGACTGTCTGATTGGAGCACAAATAGCCTGAAACAAGTCACAACAAATGCTGCTTCTTTCCCAGTTGATAGTTACAGGGCATGGGAAGGAGCTGAGTGTATTGGGAAGGGGGAGAGTTTTGGGGATGACATTAGTACTGGGCTGGGAAAGGGGTAGGTCATGGTGACTGCAGAGGGGATCTCAGAGCTGTGTATGAAAGGAAATGTGGGGAACAGTAGGGTAGACGTGCTGGTGGAGTGAAAGGACAGAGGGTGCAAATTCTTAGATCATGAAAAGAGGAATCATGAGGCCTGGAACAGCTTGGATGATAAAATACAGGTGTATGATGGAAAACTTGGTTTCTCATTCTAAAAGAACTCCTATTGCCCATTTTCATCAGGTTTTTTAAACAACACAAAGTGGCTTTCTTTGGCACTAGGTGCGGTATAACGGTATGTCCTGAAAAAGTCAAATTGACCTGTGTATAATTAATGCTTCTGCTTAATATACATGACGGCTTACAGCCAGTGGAGCTAAGCTCCTAAAACCTGAACCTTTGTCTTCTGACTTTGCCTGGGATTACTTTAATTCAAGGCTCTAGACACAATTAGTTCCTATTCCTTCCTTCTGCTCCTCTTTATACTCAGTTCCTTGTCCACACCCTCAGCTTCTTGGATCATTGACTCAGATGTTTAAGTGGAAAAATACTCAGCCACAAGTTTATTACAATGAGCAGAAGCAAAGAGGGTCTCTGTAAATACCTTGGTTCTTTGTATGCAGCTGGGTTCCCCTTTGTTTACTTGACTTCCCCAGTTATTTTCAAGCCACTAAGGTCATTGCTAGTTAATAGTTGGCTAGAAATCAATAGACAGAGAGATGGTTAAAGATAAGTTTTAATAATGGGTGCAATCAAATTCTAGCAACTTTTATCTCCCTGCTGCTGCCAGTGGTGGGTGGTTTTTGTGCAGTGACTCCATTCATCTTCCAGCTGTACAAACTCCAGGCAGGGTATTTATCTTTGTAAAATAAGAAGTAAAAGCTATCATAGCCCACCCTGGTGCCTAGTGGCTAGTGCCCTGCTGCTGAAGAGCTGAGCCCAAGTGTGCTCAATGCCTTCCATTGGTTTCTATCACATGCAAAAGCCGATCCCTCGCAAACACCTCTGGTGTTGAGTGATCACTTGAACAAGCGTGTTCAAAGTGTGCTGGAGACAATGGCTGCTGTTGGGCTTTGGATCAGGTGCTGCATGATGCTGCTTGTGCTGGAGGTTCTTTGGCTGCCCGCAGTTCGCCTGGCGATCCCGTGCCTGGCACCTGGTTCTCTTCCTGAGGGTTTTGCAGAATGTTATTGGGCTGTGATGCAATGGCATCCCATTCTGCTGCAGCAGATTCACCCAGATAGGTACGGCTGGTACTTCGATGCCTGCTCAAGCAAGTGAAAATCTTAGACACTCCACCTAACGCCCTGCCAGATGTTTTAACAAATGTGACTGGCCAGGGGGATGGCCTGGGCTTGGAGTGCCGGCCAGGAATTTGAGGGACTTGTGCTTGGTTCCCTGTTTTGCCCCAGACTTCATCTTCTGCCTCAGGCAAGTTACATCAGTGCTGTGACTCAGTTCCCTACCAGTACAATGGAAATAGCAACACTGCCCTAACTTGTGGGATTATTGTGATGGTAAACACCTCTAAGACTGCAAGATACTGTGCTCCTATGATTAGGACAGCCACATCAGCACCTACTGTATAAAAAGTGACTTGAGCTCTGTATCTGCTGAATGCTTCAGGTGATGGTTTGACTTGAGGAAAGGTTTCAGGAGTGTTGAAGGTGGTGGGAAGGGACAGGGACTAGGTAACCAACTGAGTGCTCAGGACCTCCTCCTGTGAAAACATGGGCAAATCCTGAAGGTCTTGCTGAACTGGCATGTCACCTGAGAACTTGCACCAGAAGCACCAGGTGCCCGAGGTTCCCCTGTTGTAAGAGCTCTGTCCAGGCTATGAATCAGGGAAATTAATTCAGTCTGTGAATCAGGGCTATGAATTCAGTCTGTGAGTGAAGGAGAGCTGCAGGACATAATTAACCAGCCAAAACTACCTGCTTGGGGATTACCTAGAGCCTGCAAATGTTTGCAACTTCTCCAGGGTACGGAGACACCTAACTCAAATGAGTGTGTGGGTTACTAGGAACTTGGATAAGCTACCACTGGCTGCACTGCCCTCTCAAAGCTTGCAACCTCCTTATAGGCACCACATCTCTGGAGGAACTTCCCCGTCTTCCTGCCATGCCCACCTCCTTTCTGCAAAAGTTGGTCTGCTAGAAGAAAGAGGTGGCCCCTTGGCCAATGGCACCACTTTTCAATCCACTACAGATAAAGGCTGGTTTAGCTACTTTAGCCAGCCGTAGGGGCATTTGAAGAACACTAGGGCATGGTTTCTAATGATTAACTGGTGGAAGAGAGATGTGGACTGTTCATTACAAGTCCTGCTGGAGATGCGTCTTCTGAATGATCCTAGTGGTAACCTCTGAGTAATCTCATGAGGTATGAGGTGAATGAAAAGTGGCACAAGAAAGAATGGTAGAAGGTCTTGGGGGGTTTGTTGAAGAACATCCAGACAGCATATGGAGTCCATTTTCACTATGAGACATAAATGAAAACAGTTCACATGTAGAGTCTTTTACATTTGTATGTAAATACAGTATGCAGTTTCTAAATTAATAGGTAGAAGCTGAGTTACCAGCTTTGTTTTGTTACTAGTGTGCTTTAACAGGACACCTCAATGGATTCAAGGTGGTCATGTTTTTATGGGTAACCTAGGATGCAGCCTGTCTCTGCAGTGGCATTATCTAGCACAGCAGCTCATCGCTCTGTCTAGGAACTATTTCCTCGTTGGTCCTTCACTTGTAAATAATTTCCAATCCACTTTAGCAGGTAAAAATCTCTGCATTAATGCTCTTGATAATACATTAGAAGAAGCAAATGTTTTGCCCCAGTTTTATCAGCCCCTCTTCTCTACGGTCATAGAGCAGTGAAATTGAAATACAGTTGAGAATCTATTCCTGCTTTCAGTGGGCAAATCACGTAATATCTTTCAATCAACCTGTTAAATATAATTTAATTCTTCCTGATCCATCTTCTGGGGCTAGAGGCTGTTTGCTTGTCTGTGAGGACCAGCAGGTGAGAGCATGGTTTCCTGGTGCTTGTGATAAAGAAAAGTCTGTAAGCCTATATATGCTTCGTACCCCCTGCTCTGTGCTGCGTGAATGGTGAGTGGCCTGTCACACCTGGCATGGAGCCACACCTGAAACCCAAACCCTTGCTGGGCTGATAAGCCAAGCCATGTAATGAGAAAGGAACACTCTGCCTTGCTTTTGAACATGCTCAAGGACGCACAATGTCAGCTTGTCCAAAGGCAGCAAGGATTTGTTTGAAAAGAGTCAAAAAAAAAAAAAAGAAAGAAAAACCCTCATTTTTTAATACTGAGTAAACAAAGTGAGGTTTTGGATGTTTGGGGATTAGGACTTGGAATCTGTAAACACTAGGCTCTCATTTGCTTCCAATAAGGCCAAGGTCACAATTGACCTGAAGTCGTGGTTGTGTTGCTTTGCATGAAGAACTGGTTAGAGTTTGTGAATGAGCAGTAAATTTGCCCCAAAACTGTTTCTGTAAGGCCCAGCCTATTTGCTCCTCAGTGTCAAATATGGTTTGAGTTTTGGTCAAGGGAAGAATAGGGATGTTGACATCAAACATTTTCCAATAGCTTGCAGACAGCATTTTGACTTCTGTTTCAAAAGAGTATTTTCTATGTGCAGAACTTTTGTTTGAAAGTGTGGAAAGGGGGAGGGCAAAATTAAATAACTCCAATCCCAGAATTTTGCTTGTCAAATTAAATGTTTTGGACAGACCCTGAAGTACGTTTTCCAATTATCTTTGTTTTGCTAAAATGGTGTGTTTTCCACTTGACTGTCAAGGGGGTGAAGAAAGAAAAATCTTCCTTGTAGTCCCAGCTTAAATCAGAGTATCAGGCAGGAGATCGTATAAGGGTTCTGGGCTCATTACTTTGGGTGCAGCACAGGCAAGTAGCAAAAACAACCTTCCCCTCCCTGACGAGCGCCTGAACAGGAATTAGACAGGATGCAACAAGTGGACAAAACGCAAATGGGAGTGTTGGAGGAGGATGAAATGAGGAGGAAGCTGTGCCTTGCCATGGGCCAGCCTGGTGCCAGATGGGTGTGAGGGGTAGGCTTGTGGCACAGAGGTGTTTTAAGGAGCTATGTGAAAGATGCTACTCTGCCTGTTGATGTGAATTTTGAAGCCCACATGGTAAAAAAATTCTCTGCTGTTTTTGGCATTAATGACTAGTAGTTTCATCAACAAGACCTGAATGTGAATGTTGTCATGGGAGTTTCCGCTTTCTTCACTGTCTCAGATAGCGCTATAAGTCAGGCTCAAAGCTTGTTGACGTTGTCTGGGCCCACTGCCAAGGTCCATGCAGGAGCTGGCTGGGGGGCAGGGGGCTTTTTCTCCTGGGCAGTCAACCCAAAAGCTTTTCATCTTCAGAAAATGTCAGTTAACAGATCGAAGATGCTCAAAAATGCCGACTGCTCCTGGTTCCTGGTGTCTGTAAATTGGAGCTGTGGGTGCTCAGGTCATGGCTTGAATAAACATGACAGTAAGATTCTCAGTAGCAGCCGAATGTTTAAGCACTTTGTAACCCAGTGGCTCTCAGACACTCACAAAGATGTTCTTGTTGATCCTTCAGTGAAGTGCTGAACCTGAGACGTAGAGCTGAAATTCTGCCTGGAGTCTGCAATTCTCAAAGCAGCTCCAGGAAGCTATGTGCAAATTCTTGGCTAGGATCAGCTCCACTGGACACCTTTGGAAATACGCACTTGTGTGCAGCTGAGGTAGAGCATGAGATGGGAAGCAGTGCAGGGTAGCAGCACAGCTGCCAGGCTGGGCCAATTCAGCTTATGGTTGCTTGAGCAGTTAACCCACAGACCTGTGAAGCTCACTCTGCCTTGGCACTAAATCTTGTCCTTGCTCTGAACAGTAGTGGCACCCCTGTAACAACTGGTACCCACTTTACCATCTACCATACGTAGGTTTTCCAGATCATTGGGGCAAACTACAGCAGAAAGTGCTGCTCTGGGCAGTTGGAGATCAAGTAATGGTTCAGCATTTTTTCAGGGTAACCAACAGCTGATTGATAGGCATCAACTAAATCAGTACAGTCATGATCCAGCAGTTGGTCAACAGCTGTCCTCTCAAGGCTGGGACAAATATAATTTGCTCCTTGGTGCCGTTCAGGTCTGGACCCTCTTGGTGGGTTGCTCCTAAAGAGATGAGGAGAACTGCTACTAAAGCTAAAGGAGAATGTTACTCGCTAACCACAGAGTCTTGGGTTGCTAATTAGGAGAAAGTTTTTAACTCTCAGATTTTTAAATTTCTTCCCAGTAGGAGCAATGAATGCAAGAAAGTCCTGCCTAAGGACGTGTCTTGACAAACTTCAAAATTTGTCACAATTACGAGAAGGTTTCCAATAGCAAGAGATTAAATGTACTGATCCAGGAGTCTTTCCAATCTGCTATTCCAGTTGTGATCTTGTGATATTAGCTCTTGTTATAAAGCAAACTGGACTAAAACTTCAACTCCTTGGCATCATCTTTAGTCTATTCCCATCCCTAACCAAGCTATTAACTTGCAGAATCAGTTATTAAAGGCACCTGTGACCCCCTACAAACCTCCAGAGCCAACTGACTTCCTACTTCTCCTTTCTGATCTGATTTGAGGTCAAGATCTGAATATGCTTCAGATCTCCAGTCCAATTAAAAAATTCAATTTGTGTTTAAAATTTGTTTGGGGGTCTTTAATCCCCTGGCAGTAGATTCCTCCCCTCCTTGCAAAGTTGTAGGGAAAAGCACGTTCAAAGTTATTAAATGACTCACCAAACTAGCCTAGTGGCTTAGTGGGCTTATGTGAAGCTTTCTGTACTCAATGGAGCGTGGTGGGACACCCAGCACTGTCTGCCAGGTCAGGAGTTGAATCAGTGCTATCTGAGTGATATTATCCAGGATGCCTGGGGACAGAGGAAATTAAAAGTCACTAACGCTTACTGCCCTGAGCCAAGACTCAATTGCAGAAGCACCTGCAGGGTTGGCCTGCACACCTACTGCTTTTTTTTTTTTCCCTTGGTTGACTCTTCAATGTGTTTTTATTTCCAAGCCAGTGGATGGCATAAGGCTGGCTCTGGATGGCTGACATAGTCAGGGATGAGGCAGAATGGGATTCTGCTGATGTGCAAAAGGTCTTGGGGACACTGTTTGGAGTGGGGGAGAAGAGTGATGGGAAATGAGTAGCCCTTTCCCTTTTGACTTGTGGTTTCTGCTGAGCCTACAAAAAATAGATGTGGGTGATGGCCTTTGCAGCATGACAGGGCGGGGGGTGGGGGGGAAAGGCTGGCTAAGGCTGTTCCAAAATTTTCATAAAAGGGCTTTGTCCAAGGAGAATCTGGGGTTTCAACTGACCAGAATTTCCTTCTTAACTGGAAGAAATATCTGCTATTGAATCCCCCCCTTTTTTTTAGCTGGAAGTTAAACTAATAGAAATGGTTTTGGATCAAATGAAGCATTCCCTTTTTTTGCAGTTTTTTAAAGAGAATAAAAAGTTTCTTTTTAAAGAGATTGGAGCTGAAATGTGAAATATCAAGGTGAGTTGAAAGTTCTGAAAAAAAATTTTTCAGTTTGACTCAAAATAAAACCTTCAGATTATTCTGAACTGCCAGTGAACCAAAAAATCAGTCATTTGCACTAATGATAAGTAACTGGCAGGTTGTTTTGCCTGTCAAATTCTGTGTCTTGTGGAGTGAGCACATTGTTGTCTGCTGACATGATCTACTGAGCTGTTAAAAAAAAAAATCAAACGCAGCTCCTCTCTGCTGGCAATAAGGCTCTCTGACAGGTGCAAGGGACTGATTTTCTCCTCCTGTCTGGACCATGGAGATGAGAGACCCCAATCCCAGTTTGTGCTCTCAGAAACTGCCACGGCCTAATAAATACCCCAAATTTTCCTCTGGGGAGTGACGTTCAGAGACCGTCATCACAATAATCACTGATTATCTGGATGTCAGTGGCATCTGCAGGCAGCCGCCCATGCCAGGGCACGACACAATACCAGTGTGTCCCAGTGGGGAAGGCAGAGGATAAGATGTGGGGGGGAAGGTAGTAACTGTGCTTTCCTCAACCCTCTGCTAAGGGCTGGTGTTACCCACCACCACAAACAGGGGCAAATGACAGAAATCAGCTGGACCCTTCCCTAGGGTGAAGAAAAATGAGGCAGAAAAAGAATGAAAGCTGGGTGTCTTCCAGCTCCTCCTTCTACTGGGAGGTAGATGTGTGTGTTTGGGAAGCAAGCTACCTTCTCCCACAAAGGATATATTATGGACCCCATATATCTTGACACTTGTATCTTGACACTTGTACTTATTTAGCCTTGAGTGCTTTTCTGATAACACTGCCAAAATGGAGGGGAGATTAGGCTGCCCAGCAGGTGGGGACTGCTGTTCACTGGGAGGTGGGCTGAGACTGGTAAGGGGCTGCTAGAGAATAAAATCCTGTGATTTGGGCTCTGATGAGTTGTCCTGGGCTTGTAAGAGCACAGCAGGCTGAGAGGGAAGGGGCTGATGGCTTGAGGGCGGGTTGGGGCACAGGCAGGATGAAGGGCTGGAGCACAGTCACTGCTGGCAGCTGCACTGCTGGGGGCTTGCTGGGCAGGAGGGAGGTGTCCTTACTGCGGGTCTAGTGGTGGGGTAAAAGAAGGCTGCAAGGAAGGTATACAGCCATAAGTTGCTGGGGGGAGAGGATGCAGCATGAGGGTGCATTGAAGCTATTAACTTGCAGCAGCCCAGACTGCATGGCCAGGAAATAACAGTGGAATCCTAATAACTGTAATTTCATGGTACCTCTACCAGGTGACCAGGGACTTGCCGAGTGAGGCAGTGTCTGAGCTGGAAGGAAGTTCTGCTGGGAAACTGTATGAGGGCCTGGGTTTCATCTGAGGTGTATCTGGTGGTTGTGGTTAGGGCAGAAATCTGGTAGTTAAACCAAATCAGTTTAGCGGTGGTTGGGGAAACAAGCTGCCATGTGGGCTAGACCTGTCATCTTCATGTTGTTCCTCTTGTCTGCTGTGTCGATCCTGAGGAGGTTTCTGGCCCTACATGCAGAAGGTGAGGCAGCTCAGCAGGAGCCTGGCTGCCAGCGAGGCTCTTGGCAGCCTTGTTCATGCCGTGGGACCAAGCTTGATGTTGACACCTATGGCATGGGATGGGAGCTGGGAGCAGTGGGACTGAACTGTTCTAGTACTAAAGTATAAAAGTAACCCCCGTATTTGTTCTAAATACTTTAGGATTTGGGTCATGTCTGGTGATTCAGTGTTTTAGATCTGCTAGACCATGTAGGTTTGCTATCCTAAGAAAAGAGAATCAATTCAGTGAGCATGGCATGAACAGGGGCCAGGTCTGGCTCTACCTCCAGCTTGCTGTGATATCTGGCACATCGTGTGGACGAAGAGCAAAACTCAGTAACTACATGCACCCCTCCACAGGGAGCTGGAAGTCTCACCTAAGTAAGGCTTATTTCTCAGAAAAAATCAGGCCATGGTACAAGTAAGCATCACTCTAGAAGCTAAACTGGCTGCTGTACACCAGAGTAGAATAACATGTGGTGCTGTGCCTCTATTTCCCACTTGAAAAAAATAATTTATTTCATTTTCTTTCCTTTTCTTACCTTTATTCTCTAAGACATGAGGTGCCAGGGTCCATCAGGTCCATCGCGGCCACTGTGGTAGGAGAAGGGAGGGTAGGGCTGGAATAAGTGCTTGTGATTCCTTTGCTCAGAAGCTGTGTTGCACACATCAGCCTTGTTTTTTTACCCTAATGAAAAATTTCTAGGCAACAACTGTCCTGGGCCCTTGGTGCCTGTTTGCCCAGACCAGCTAGGTACGAAATCACAGTGCAAATAACACTACCAGTAAATGACTGCTTTCCCTGTTCACTCTCCTGGAACAATACTTTTTTCCAAGGAAAGTGGCATGAAGGCTGCAGGAGTGTTCCTGCTTTCTGCAAACCCCATATAATGAGTGAGGAGCTAGATTCAACAGGCAGGGCTGGCTGCCAACTCCTGCTTTCGTTTGCTGGTTGCAGACAGTATTTCCTTACTGGGTGATGGCTCCCGGTGCCAAGTCCTGGCTGCCCTTGTGCACTCTTGCAGCTTTCTGCTCTTCTGACATGAACATGACCCATGTCATGTGTTTCTGTTTAGTCCTGACCATCATCACGGGGAGAAAGGGCAGCAAGAGTTAGCTCTTCATTGTCAGATGTGCTTGGTATTCACACCATGGGTGCTATGCCATGCATGGTAGTTCCCCTGCTCTCTTCACTCTCATCCCAAGAGAGACAGGTTGTCTCTTGTCCCCATTGCATCTTCTGGTAGAAGGAATCGTTTCTGGTTTCCTACTCACCAGGTCATCACAGAACAAAAAAATACACCTTTTTTTGCCTCCTTTCTCCTAGTCACCTAACAAGATCTCATCTCCAAATAATATTCTACCCCTCAAGGATCTCACTACCTGTCTCTGCTGCTCCCTACCCTTGCCAAGCACAGGCTCCTCACTGCCCCTTCCTGACATAGCTCTGCTGGGGTGGAACCGGTGGTTGCCTTTCTTGGCACCTCCTGCCAAAGCTGGAATTGATGCTGCTCTAATTCCCAGATGGGGGATTAGAGCTATAGCTGAAGAGTTACAGCAGAAAGTGTCTGCTGTGCTTTGTTAGTCTTTTGAAAATGAAGCTAGAGCAAATTGTTTTTATTTGTTGAAAGGCCATTTCTTTACCATACTTCTATATAAAATCAATGCAAAGATTCAGTGTTTAGTGGAGGGGTGTACATTAGGCTGCAGAAGTCACTACTCCAAGTTGAGGTCAAAAGCTGGCAAAGGTTTTGGTGAGTTTCCTTAGTTACATCAGGCAGGATAAAAACACATAGAGAATGGGTGCTCCAGGACAGAAATCAGCTACCCCCTGACCAGTGTCAGCTATGGGTTCTGTGTGCATTTGAGTGCTTAACCAGCCTTTCACAGACTGTTTGAACCATCTTAAGAAGCAGCAGCGACTGACCATGCAGGACTTGGGTAGCAATTTTCAGGAGAGGAAGGAATAAACTATCTGTAGCAGCCAATTAATTCATGACATCCAGGGCAGTGCACAGACTGGGTTCCAAAAACTTGTAGCATCTGGTCAGTGTCCCATATCTTCAAATAATAGGCTCTGCCCTGGAAGACAGATTATAGGATGTAATTCAGCCTCAGGAGGCAGAGGATAAGGCAGGATTACTGGATCTTTTTCACTTCTCGTAACCTGTGCTCTATTTCTCCAGAAAGAATGTGAGTAGGTCAGTTTGGATGGGGTGATAGCTCTTTCCACAAACCTCACTGAACTTGGAAGAAATTGCCTACGCAACAACAGGAATGGGTTAAACCCTAGCACAGGGAGGCACAAAATCTCCACTGGACAAAAAAAGGTCTTACACTTTCATTTTTAGCTTTCCTTTATGGAAGTTGCAGGACTTTGTTTACACTGAACAATGCAAAGCCAAACCAAGATCAACATGTCCTTGATTTTGCTTTGCATGTTAAGTACTGCATATTTACCCCTTGCCACCTAATTTGTGAATTTGCCAGGAATCAAAACATCCATTTAAACTACCCAGGAAGACAGCAAAGTATGAGTACAGCTAGATCATTATCTAATGCATGGCTATGATATAGTGAGGTTGGCTTTGCGAAGTCTGATGAAGTATAAAAATGCAGCTAGACAGAGCAGATTAAAAAAAAAAAGAAAATTATCTGCTCCAAAAGTTGATTGTTGGCAGAAATTAAACTGGAACATTTCAGATGAAAAATATTTTCCCTGTGGAAAAGCAGTAAAGGCTTGTGGGGGATCCAAGGTTGGGTGTTGCATGGCTCATGGGTGAATCCCAGTCTTTCCTGGGACCCTATGGCCTCTTCCCCAGGGAGGAAGGGTGCTGAAATGCAGCCCTGGGCTGATTGCATTGTATGGTGGGAAATACAGTCCAGCTGGAGACCAGGGGAACAGGGCAGCTGAAACCACAGTTCCCATAGGGCACTGTAGCTTTGTTTGCAAAAGAAAAGGACTCAACATTTAGAGGTAAAAAACACTCTACAGGGAAGAATAAAACTTGCTCAAAACCCATGTTTCTGTCCAAAAGCTGTCATGAAATAAAGTCTTCACCCAGTGGTTTTCCTTAGTTACATTGGACAGGATAAAACCACAGCTCCAGGATAGAAATCAGCCATGCCCTGACCAGTATCATCCACAACAACGGTTTGAATACTACCTGGGCCCCAGGAGGTCACTGGCTGAAGACCTTCTCTGACTCTAAGGGTTGTTTGAGGTGTTGGCTGACAGGTTTGGTGGCTTGGGAAGAGGTGAAGAGAGATGCCCATTCTTCAATGTCCATGCAAGCCAAAGTCTTTTCAGGGACAGAGGAGGAGTGAGTGGTCAGCATGGGGTGGTACTGATGCATGAGCTGTTGCATTCAAGTTTCCAGATGTTTTTTTCTGTGGGTGCAGTTGGTCTGATTTGCCCTGAGTGGTCTGTCTCAGAGGTAGCACTGCCATGTATGAAGGAGGAGAGTCTTCCTTCTTAAATTGTTCCTTACGTTTGGTTCTTTTGCCCCTAGAAATGATTTAGTAACTAACAGCAGGATTTGAAGTTAAATCCAAGTCCTTGAGAAATGTTGCAAAAAGTGCTTTTTATACAACTTCTAATGATCTAGAAGGAACTCCAGCTTTCTTTCCATACTTGCACCTTGCTGTTTCTCAAAGCATTATGCTCAACAAAAAAAAAGGTAGTCTTGTCACAGATCTCACTGTCATAATTTTATCCCATTTTCCCCCAATGCAGCTATTGGTACATTAGAGCACCAAACTGGGAAAAACTTAAGTTGACCCTGATGAACTGTGTGAGTGTTGGGATGTCTCATGACCATTTGGTGCCTAAGTTTCCCCATCTGTAGAACAGAAATCATTATGGTTTTCTTCTGTCTTCCAAACCTCTTTGAATTCTGGACAGTGATGCCCATATGATGTTTTAATAAGCAAGCAATGAAAACATGTATAAATGAAGTAAAAGAATGTAAAAATGAAGTAAAGGACACTTTTACTTTCTACCTGGTTTTGCAACCTGTCTTCTGAAGAAAGGGAAAATCCTACTAACAGTTGCAAAATGAGTTCAGCTGCATTATTAGACATCAGCAAATCCAGCCTGGCAGGAGCAAGAGGGAAGCCAGCCTTCCTATGCATCACTGTCAGGGAGCTATTGAATTCACTCAGGCGCGGTGTTAATGAATTAACTCTGGATCTGTTGGGTTTTTTATTTCTGTATGTAGGTTCTCAGAGAAGGAGAGCGCACAGAATTTTCAGGGTTGTTAAGAAAGCAGCAAGTGATGTCAATCTGAATCTTGTGCTGTTGTCTACTTGATGCACAATGGAAGTTAATGAGGTTAACTGGAAATATTAATTGTCCTACACTGCTTGCTGTCTGTTTGCTCTGGCTCTGGAAAATTCATGCATAGCAGCAGCAGCAAACTCACCGAAAAGTGCTTTAACATAGGAAACAGGCAACATTTGGCCCAGTAATATCATAACGCAGGTGGCTAAGAAATCACTCACTCAATTATATGCATGAGGGGGACTCCATTTAAGAGCAACATTTGGAGCTTTATAGGCAACATAAAAGGAGAGAGAATGAGGTTTTTATATCGCTGCGCTCAGTTGTAGAAGAAGCGGGAGGTTGTTTCCCACCCCTTTGCATATGCTTGGACTGTGCAGGGAAAATGGAAATGAATGTCTGCTCAGAGATTTGGCATGACACCTGGGGAGGATGGGCTGGACCGATTCCAGAGAGCCCCCTGCACACACCCTGCCACATCCCCCATTATAGAGGTGATTTCATGTGTTCAGGACTGGGCAATGTCAAAACAAAAGCCATACTCTAAAAATAAAAACCTTGGCTCCTTTACTAACAGTGAACTCAAAGCAAAAAGAAGTTTTCACAAAATATGATCATAATTAATTGCTGCTTTTCTTGTCCCTTGGCAGTTGCCAGAGCAAGTGAAGTAAGATCATCTCCCAGCATGCACCGCTCCTGCCATTTTATCATCCTTCTTCTATGTCTCCTGTAGGCACCTTGCCCCTGGAATATAGGGGGTAAATATCTTTAAAGTTTCTTCTGTAATGCTTATGGTGGCTGAGGGAAAGCACACAGATAAGGTTACAGTACCTGCCAGGGCAAAGTATTTGTATTTTCCTTTATTTCAAATTCTTTTCGTGCCTTAACCCATGATTTTTGTGAGGCTAGGGTGACAGTACTGCATCTCTGACACGGCAGTGGCTGTGTCCGTCCTTTCCTCCAGGCATGCCAGCACCTTAGCTGTCTCCATCTCTCCTTCCTACTGCCAATGAGAAGAACGAAACCATTTCTTTTCTGCTGGTATGGATAGTCCTTTTAATCTATTTAGAGAAGATCCACCCACTAGCCCAGTGCTCTCTTTGCATTTCTAACACAAAGAAATGCATATTTTATTTTTATATTAAACAAAATACAAAACTGCCATAAATACCTTAATTCTTTTTTTCTTGCTGTAAAGCTTGACATCTGGGCCTGTAACAGCTCATCAGTGGATTTGTGAGATGAAGCGAATGACATTTCTATATAGAGCACTGACTGCTGTAGAAATCAGATGGTGAAATGGGACTGCAAAGAATTTGGTATTGAGTGATGATCTTCATCCAAGGATCTCAGAGTACAGCAATCCCCACTCTGCTGACACAGACAATGGGTGACTTCAGCCTGCACAGCAAAATTGTCCTCACAGCAGAGTATCTCTGGAGACCTGCATGTAGAGCACAAGCACTCTGGAGCAGGCATCACATCTCTGTGTTTTATAGAGCTCTTTGTTGTGATAAGTCTTTGATCCCGGTGCGGACAGAGTGCATCTGTAACTAGTTGTACCCAAAACACTCATCCCATCCTTGCCATGCATGCAACCCACTCAGATATTTTCTTGCTCCATTGCCTTGGCAGAAGATCTGCTGTTGGCTTGCACCTTGCCTCCCTTCACACATGCTGTTTGAGCTGTATTCTGTATAAACATTGTTTCTGTGTGTTAAAACACAGCGTGGGGTCAAGGCAGCATTCCTGCTCTGCCCTGACCTCAGCAGCACTGCTCTAGAAAAAAGGCTGGGGAGAAGTTCCCAGCAGAACTACTGGGACTACAGAGTCAAACCAAAACCCAACAATGTGAAGTAGTCTTTAAGATGAATCAGATAAAATCCTAGGATGTGTTTGCTTCCAGCAGCAAGAGAGTGGACCCAGCAGCCTGCGTTTCCCTCCTGTCCCCCGTTCGTACTCCCGAAGATGCCGACTGGGTCTCTGCCCCCAGACACGCCTGTGGAAACGCAGCTTCCCTGAGGCCGCTGCCAGGCAGCGCTTTCCCCTTCCCGCTGGTGCTGAATGCTTGGCCCTCAGCACCGCTTGTCTCTGTTTTCCCAGGATAGCTCCTGGGCTGGATCAGAGGGAATCGCCCCTTGTGTTAAAAGGGAGTTTTATCCCTGGCTGCGATGCCTTTCACTGCAGAGGGACAGGAAGGATCTAGGGACCACGGTCCATCTCCTTCTGCTTGTAAGCAAACTAAGGTCTCAGAGTAGAGGCACGCTGCTGTGAGTATTTTCAGTGTTCCTCTGTTTGAATCATTTAGTTCCTCCCCAAGTGCCCAGCAGTGGTGTTATGCTCTTGCTGTTGCCTCTCCCAAGGGATTCACAATGGCGATGCCAAGCTCTTCGTAGCATGCCCACAAGAGTCTGCAGAGTTCAGGGAAGCTGTTTGCCAGTGTGCTACTGTGGGGATGGTTGGAAGGGATGGGACACACAAAAAAGCGCACCTCTTCCCAGTACCAGCGATCATCATGTTGAGACACATGAAGATATTCTGATTGTCACCAATTCCAGCACCTCCGTGGTTCTGGCATTCCTGAATGATGCCTGAATCTCACCCTCCTCCTTTTAATCTTTGGAGTAGTTGGGCACTGCCAGGCAAATTCTGCCCATGATGTGGTGCTTAGATCTTGTGCAAAGGTAATTAGTGTGCTTCAGTGAAGGCAGGTGATTTATACCAGCAGGAAATCTAGTCCTGTGCAAAGACATTCAGACCCAGCTGCACCATCTCAAGCCACATCTGATCAAATTTCTTGGGTCAGCAGCAAGAACTTGCTGATTCCTAGAAATCTCATGTCTTGGAGAAAGATGGGAGTGATGGCTGTCTGTCAGCCAGTCAGCACTGTGCTCCAGCCCCTGGTAGGACTTGAAGGTGCCGAACTAGTGGCCTAAGGGGAGTCCCAGATATTCATGGCCATCAGGAGCTCTGTGGCACTCTTTGCTAGAGGAGGAGCATTTGTATCTGTCTCCTGCTGCCTTCCATTTTGGGGAGTTATGCTGGCTTTTTTCACTTCCAGCTGAGCCTTTTGTTAGAAAGAACTGAAAAGCTATAGAAGTCATTTTGTTATTCATTGAGATCTCAGTTTTGCTATTATACAAGAAAAGATTCTCACAACATCCAGCTATCATTTTTAATGAAACCTTTCAACTTCAATTGCAATGGCCTTACCTAAAAACATGTATGTGTAAACAATCACATTATATATATATATATATAATGTGAGTTATGTTTGGTAATTAAAAATACAGCTGGCTGGAATTTTCTTTTCTGGAGGATACCTCAATGTGATTCCTTTCTGATTGGAAATGATGCCATGCTGTAACACTTCAAAATCTCCCGTGGAACTGAATGCACATCTTGTACCTAGCATGCAGCTCACCTGCCTGTTAAAGGGCTGGATGGGGCTGAAGCAGGTTTCTGATTTTAAAAATTACTTTGGAAACTGTTAGGAGCTATGTGGGTATTAATGGAAGCTACTTCAATAGCTGTGAAGATGTTTGCTTACTGTTGGACCCTCCTCTATTCTGTTGAACTGAAAGTGCTTATCCATTTCTTAAGTAGAATACTTGGTGCAAACACAAAGTGGAGACTGCCACCGCAAGCACAGGCACGTGGAAGCGGGAAAACTCGGCTCTGTTCCTGCTCATGTTGTGTGCTTTCAAGTGACCATCGCTTGCCCTGTTGTTCCATAAGATAATTTGCAGGTGAAGACATGTCCTCAGTTTGGTGCTACAGGTTCTCTGCAGTTCTAAATGCAAATCTGTGATGAACCCAGGGCATACTGGCTTTGCTTTCTGGGAACATCCACAGAGAGGAATACAATGAAGCCGCTCTGAAATTAGTAAGGCCTCGGGAAGCATAGGAAAAGGCGTGTCAGCTTGAGTCTGTCTTGAGTGTTGCAGAACGATCTGTCAGTGGAAATCTATCTCTATAGAGCTTTCTGTTGAGAGCTGCCGTGCGGTGCCCCCTGCAATCCAGCATCCAGGCGCCCCGTGCCTGACAATGCCTCATCACTTCCCCAAGAACAAGGGAGATAAGGGAATAAAAGAATGCCAGAAATGGCTTTATCAGTTGGCAACTCTACGTCAGGTTTTCATTAAAACAGTGGAGAGCGGGGCCAGCAATCTGTAGCTTTACTTGATAAAAAGATTTCTACACATACCAAAAAAAAATCTAGCAAACCCATTACCTTTTATCTCTGTTGTACAATAGCACCGAGTGGAGGGTGTTAGTCACTTCTGGAAGAGGGAAAGGAATTTTACAACATTGAATCACATCTTGTTTCTCTCTTTCTTTTTCCAAGATTTTGTCCATCTGTTCCCTTTTTCAAAAACAAACAAACTATTAATACAGTGCTTTGATGGAGCCTTCTGTTCTAGGCTCTTAAAGTGCTGTATAGATATTCATGATTTTATTTGCCAAGAAAGCATCTTTAAGAGATAAATATTAAATTCCTTGCTTCCCACAGGGCATAAGCCAGAGAGGCTGTGTGTGTTTGTGTGTGTGCATGCGTGTAGGGCTGGGCCCTGACTTCGGACTCTGGAGAACTTGCTTGATTCCCAGTTCTATCTCAGCATTCCCATAGGATCGTACACTAATCGCCTATTTTCCCTGTGTCTCTGTTCCCTTGAAAACAAGGGTATTTCTTTTCTTCTGCTCTGCCTGCCCATCAGCTGATGCACAGGCCCACCGCGATCCTGTCCCTGTGGTACAGCCCTTGGCCAGGGATGTGTGCTGGGTGGTTACTTCTGCAGCGTGGCATAACCAGAGCTTTTAGCGACAAAATGCTTGGTGCCAGACTGGCTGGGTTGGGTACCAATATCGGTGTAGTCCTGGCAACAGGATTCAATTCCAGCTACTCTAATGCTTGCTTAGATTCCTAGGCGGGTTTTCTGCCTGCACCAAGGTCTTTGCTGCTGCTGTTGCAATGCTGTTGGTCCTAAAGATAGCTTGTAGGAGCCTACTAGAGCTGCATCACCAGTGAACTCACATAACTCTAAATCCCTTTGGGTGTGATGTGCAAGGATATGGAGCAGTGCATTGGTATAGCTTGTGGAACTGGGGCCCCTGATCCCAAACCTTACTACTTTTACCTTTATGAAGGCACTAGTGGCACCTATAAAGTACTGGAGGAAAGGTACATGTGGTGAGAACTACAGGTTAAGGATCTCCTCTAGAAATGACTTCCTGAAAATCTCCTTGTTGCCTGAAACATCAGAGCTAGGGACTGCCAGCCTGGGACAGCAGCCCAGTTATGATGTTCTCTTAGTCACTTTTTTTGTCCTTTTTGTTGGTGGAAGAGACAAAAGGATAAATTGGATAAAATGCCCCAGATGGAAAGCCTTTGTTATCAGGGAAGAAGCAAAGGCATCCAAGAGAGGAAGGAACCAAATGTATCCAGCACTGAAATGTTTCAGGAACATCCCAGTTGCTGCTTATCAGAAGTCAGAACCTCAGAGCCACAAAAAAAGCATCTTAAATCCCTTAATAAGAGAGCAGCCAATGCAAAGTTTTGGGTTTTTTTAATGAAAAATACTCTCCCTTCTCACTCTGTTTCGAAATAGAGCTCATGATGGTTTTCAAAATATACTCTGCAAGTCTGAGTTGGTTTGTGAGCCATTTATCCTAAACACAGACTCACAAAGTTGATCTGACCTGAATAAAAATGGCTTTCAGCAACACTGGCCAGTCCCTGGGTTCCTCTGCACTGCAAAATTATATTACAGCTGCGCATAGGTGGCAGCTTCTGCTCAGGAGCTCAGAATAAGATTAGTAAAATGGGTAGGGTTTAGGAGTACGGTGGGATTGTCAGATGTGGTAGGTGTAGCAGACAGGGCTTGGGTCATAGAGAAGAAATGGGCAGGCATTGTACGTAGGCATAGGGAGAGACTCCTTGGATGAGCTGAGTAGCCATGGAGAAAAGCCAGATCATCTACAAGAGGGTTGATATCAAGCTGTCCCCACCCAGGAACAGTACAAACAGTGGTGAAAGTACTTATTGTGTGTCTAAATCAGGAGAGGAGATGCTCACAAGCAAAACCTACTGGATGAGAAGACACTTGTCTGAAAGGATCAGCTGATCCTTTCTTTGCTACAGCAAGAGAGTCCTTTGGTCAGTCTTGGCAGAAAGTGCCTTTTCGTCGTGTGATAACTGGGGGCAGCCAAGGCTTCCTTGCTCCAGCAGAAAGCTCAGCCTGCAGGGCTGGGGTGCCTGCATCCACATTCAGAAGGCTGGGATCTACCCTGGGCTTGGCTCCTTTGGCTCACGGATGTGCCACACATGTAGGCAGAGAGGGCTGAGCTGCCTGGAAGAGGGAGTATGGGGGGTTTTAAGAGTCCAATGTCACTCCAGAGTAAACAGAGAGACACTGCTGGAGAGCAATGTGAAGGGACTTCTGGGCAGCGTGTCCAACCTTCTGGAAGGGTTGGAGGAAAATGTGACCTCAGAGCTCAGCTGTTTTCCTGCTGATCTTTTCTCTCACCACTTCCCACCACAGAGCTGTGAAAGCCTTTGCGTAGAGAAAGTCTTTCTGTTATAAGATCTCAGGGCTACTTGGTGGCAAGTGACGTGGCAAACCAAGACATTACAGGGGGACAGGTGGGAAAAAGTGAGAGTTCAGCACAGTCTGTACCGGAGAAATTAGACTGGATATTGTGCAATTTCTTGTCATGACTTGGCGTGACCTCCATTATACCCATGAGATCACCTCCAGTGAGTATCAATAGCCTCTTCCCCTATGCCTTAATGTATTTTTAATACCACATAACTGCCAGAAAATAATATTGTTTCTGGAAGCTTTCACTGCAACATTTAGTTATGCATTTATCCTATTGTCTGTAAATTCAGGATCCTTAGTTACCCTGAGCCCAACACCTGCAAAAGGAAAAAGGAGGCTAGGAATATATATCCACAATAGTTTTAAAATAACATTGAAAGTCATTGTTATCTGCCCTGATTGAGTAGTAAGTCTGATACAAATTGTGAAAGGCAATTCCTAGCACCTGGACTGGGATATTTTGAATTATTCTAACTTACTGATGTAGTAGTCAATTAAAAAGCTATAAACTATGCATACAAACTTCCACAGAGCTTTAGTTCCAGCTTTTTACTTTGTTTACCAAATATCACACCTTTTCACAGCACATAGATACTCAGTAGCATGTGAATTATATGTTCTCCATCAGATGCAAGTTCTTGTAGTTAGCTTTGCTAGATCTTAGCTTAGCCACTAGCTTAGGATATAATGTTGCCCCTCTTGAATCAAAATTGGGTAGGATTTATGAGGCTGTATAAGGGCCTAAAATGTTCCAAGCAGTAAATATGGATTGGTGAGAAGTGCAGACGTGAAATGAGTGATGATAAGGACTGTGCCATAAATATAACTAATCATACAGCTATTGCTTTTACTTCAGTCAACTATATGACAATAACACTTAATGCTCTTGATCAGAGGATCTCAGATCATTCTGTAAGGAATTCCTCTTGTTCACATTATGCTGCAGTGAAAATTAATATCTGGGAGATATAGTGAACATCTGAGACTTGAACAAGCCATTACATATGACACGAAGGAGTACAAACCTCATTTCCCTATATATCCAGTGTGATGTCCTACTTACTGGACCATGTTGCCTCCTCATGTACGTGGCTGGGTGTGATTATATACACATTTGTAAGCACATACTGCTTCAAAGCAGCACAGAAACGGACCAGGCACCACAACCAGTGCCAGAACTGCCTAGCTGAACGGCATGTGAAAGCACTAAAGGAGAGGAAAGAGGCCGCTTTGGATGGCTTGCCTGGGAAATGATTTGTCAGGTAAATTTATCGATTCTCTCTGAGCTAAAATCTCATGAACTTTTGTGTTCTGATCCTATCCTCTCTGCTGGGACAAGAGACAGCAGTATGGTATAGCAGTGGAGCTATGACCTGGGATCCACTTCTGCTCGGACCTCCTGTGTCCTCCTTTGGTCTTTCTTTGTCCCGGCTCTCCGGGAAAGCACTGCTTCCTGATCCCTCCATAGAACCATGGTATAACTTCCACCTTGTAACTAGCACAGCTCAGCGGTGAGCGGATGCTGAAGGGATAAAAAATTCCCTGCACCAAGCCCTGAAGTGGTTGGCAAGAATAGGTCGATAGCCTGATTCAGCGGCAACAGCACTCCACCCTCCTTCTGTAAATGCCTCATATCTCCTGCTGCCAGTCATGATAGAAATACAGACGTAGCTTTTCTCAGGAGGATCTAAATGTTCTGGTTGCTATTTGGTAAGGGGGATATTTCTCCAATTACTTATTAAGTGGAGCTCTGGCTGGAGGAAGGGGCTGCAGAGATGTCAAAGTGAAATGGGGAGAGCATTTTAACCTTTCTGAAGCTCTCCTGCAATCGGCAGCAGGTTTGCCTCATGGGTCCTGGCCAGTTCTTGTTCTACAGCACATCGTCAAGGCTGGCCAGCAGAGAATGGCCTCACGGGGACTCTGCCAACTTCCATGGCTCATGGATCCATCTTTTCTCTCTCCTTGGCAGCAGAAATATGCTGCAAGGAAACTGCTACCTACCACTCGTGGCTTCAACCTGCCCTTATTCTCCTGAGCTGAGACGGAGGGTCCTGGCTGTGCAGCTGTAGGCACTGGGGGAAGCAGACTTGGAAGAGCAGTTGCAGGGACAGGGAGAGGATTGATCAGCTGAGAAGGAGAATGGGAAAGGTAACATGGTCTATTGGATATGACATTAGACTGGAAGTCCAGAGACGTGGGCTTTCATCATCTTAGATTACACAGGCAAAAGAGACTGTGGTGATCACCTCACCCCTTGCATTGGCCCTCATTCCTTGGTGGCACCACGAGAAAGCTGTGGGGTCCCAGGCAAATCATTGCATCAACTCGTGCCTCAGTTTCTTTAGCAGTAAAATAATACTCTGCTATGTTGATGTCCTACAAATGAAAGGCACTTTTCAGGGGCTGAATTGGGAAGGATTAATTGTGCTGACTTTTCCAGGTAGAATTGCTGAGGCAGGCCCTCCACTGGTATGAATCAGCGCAGCCTGTACAGTGCAAAATATTTACTAATGAACCCCAGGTGCAGGAGGATCTTGCCTAGACCCTATGCTCTTCTTTTCGGGTGGCTTAATTGTCCTTACAAAAAATACAGAGGAAAATACGAGAGACAAGACTCAGCTCCATTCATTACGAGATGTCCTCTCAAGCTTGAGCTGAGATAACACTGCAGATCACCACAGCACTCACCTGTGGCCCTGTCCACCACTGGGGACCTTGCTGTACCAAGGCCAAAGGTATAATAAGGCTCTGATTCAACTTATAAGCTGTCTAATATTGTGTGAGGCTGTGCTCTTCTACTCAATAAATGCTGCAATCAGTAGGTATCCTGAAGCTTTTCTGATTTACCCGTGTCTTAGCAGCCGCAAAACAAGAACGTATAATTGCAGTGGTTTGGTTCTCATATTCTTCTCAGCAGCATTACAATGAAGATGGTGTGAGAGATTTCGCACCAGCACAGGGCCAAACTCAACAAACAAAAGTCTTAAGTAAGAAACAAGTAAACCAGGAATGACCTCCAAAGAGTTCATTCCGCTCCAGAAGAGAGCCTTTCCCAAGGTCCTCTCCAGTTTGTTTTCCTGTTACCATTGCCAGGTTGTGCCTTTGCGAGTGCCCTGCCGCCAGCCCTGGAGGTGCAGCAGCTCTCCTTGCCGCGGTCAGTCACCTCGCAGCCAAAGCCTGTAGCTCAGGGGCCAGCTTCACGTTAGGCTTTGGAGGAGCACAGGACAGAAGGACAGCTCCTTCCACACAAAACTTGCCTAGGCTATAAGCTCATGTCGACCTCTTCTCCTCTTTTGCCCCTGTTCTTGGTTTCCACCCGCAATGCTTTCCTAGGAAATGCACAGTTTTGGGTCCCAGACACTTTTTGCAGGACGTTGTTCACGAGTGCAGCCATCCTGCTGACATGGCCTGCCCTGTCTAGGGAGATTACTCGAAACACGGCTCTCTGCATGACTCAAGCCGTGTCACCGAAGCACATTCACCCGCCTTCCTCTTGCCCGTAGCCAGTCGTCTGCAGAAGCTCAACAGCCGGGGTCTTGGGGGTCAGAGTCCTGGCAGCTCGCTGCGGTGTTTGAGTGAGGAACAGGAGGCTCACTCCTAAATCAGTCCCTGCCTTGCTGCTCCTCCTGACTAACCAGTGTGACTCTGATTTATTTTTTCCTTTAGCCTGTCTCTCTGCTCTTTTCCGTGTCGTTGTCATGAAAAACCCCAGGGCTGCTTCTGATCCTGCACGCCCTGGTTTCAGGGCTGCAGCCCCCTTCAACAGAGAAGGCTGCCCCAGGACCGTCAAGTTACATCCTATTTCTGGCTGTGCCACAGATTTTGGGGACAAGCCCTTTGCATTTGTGTCCCCTTGTTGCTCCTACCTGTGCAGTGTGGTTGGTGACAGCTCCTCCTCCCAGCAGCAGCACCAAAGGCACCATTTGCTGGGGGCTTCGGAGGATGAAAATTGTCTTGGGGTAGGAAAATGTCCAAGCTGACTTTTACCATTAGGCTGCCAGCAGGATGTGCTGAGGTGTTTAAATATTGATGAAAACACAGTAGAAATAGTTGCCTTCTTCCGGAACAGGCGAGGGATTTATGGCGTAAAACATCCCAGAGCTCTTTGCCAGCACTGCGTAGGTCACAGCTGTTCCTCCCTGGTACCAGCACATGGTAACTGTGATGGTGAAAAACCCTCATCTCCTGCCTGCCTAAGCCCAGAAAGCTGAAAGCCAAGTAAGGAGAGATGGATTCACAGAGGAAAAGGCTTTCCTGTGACTGAAGAGGAATCCCCAGCCTAGGGGTAAAAATCAGATGGAAATGCTGAGAGCTGTAAATTGAATCTCTCCTTCAGGGCTCTCTAGGGAGAGGGGACAGAAAGCTGCTGAGCCAGCACTTTGCTGTCTGGGAGATGGAGTTTTGTTATTCAAGCCTCCCCACCAAAATCAAATATTTGCAAACGGAGGAAACTCTATTCCTGGGGATGTTTGCAGTGGGCTTTCTGCTGAGCTTTCTGCCGGCAGCTTGTAAGTCTGAGCCAGAATTACATGTATGAACGTTTTGGTATTTTTGAACAACTAAATATTCAGTCTTCCCCACCTGTGCCCAAGAGAGGCGCAGAAGAAGCCTTGACTTGCCTCTCAGCATGTTTCCGGAGTTAAATCCAGGCTTGGTTGAGCTTCTTGCTCCTGCTGTTTGTCTTAAACCAACTGGGAAGGGGGAACATTCAAGGTCAGGTTGGATGGGGCTCTGAGCAACCTGATCTAGTTGAAGATATCCCTGCTCATTGCAGGGGGGTTGGACTAGATGACCTTAGAAGTCCCTTCCAACCCAAACCATTCTATGATTCTATGATAAATACAGAGGTACTGGGCAGGGGACTGAACAGGGAGTGAGGGAGGGGTGTGAGTGGGGCAAGGAGGATTAAAACCCTTAAACATTTTCTGGGCATTTTGGACAAAATCTCAACTTCTTTGATAGGGTGGAAACAAGAGTCAGAGCTTTTTCCGCAACCATCTGCAACTGCAAAGTCCCAGTTAAACCTCTAAAGCTCTTGGGGCCAGTGCCTCTTTTCGTTGCATGTGAAAATGAGCGCTAACAGCCCTGGCCTTGCCTGGGGACAGCATCGTGTCCCCCCCGAAGCCTCTCCCGGGGCCACCCCTCACTCACCCAGCTCAAGGGCTTCTCCTAAACTCCCAGCTGGCTGTCGGAGCAGCATCGTGCTGCTCTCCGGCTGCAGCTGCTGTACCACATCTGCACAGATAGGGCTCACCACTGGCTTGTCTTTATTTTCCTAATGGCAATTTTTCTAATTATAGACCTGTGGCTATCAGCCAATCGGCTCCATTTTTGAGGCTCGTTATTGGACTTTGGATGTCAGGCTGAATTTTTCCTAACTGTCCATAATAACAGTAATAGCTTGACTTCCACCATGAGACAATTAACCTTCTTAAAGTTAAGTGCCTCAGGCTGTGCCTCAGAAAGATTCCCTCTACAAAACAGACAATTACCTTTACTTAATAACCTTTCCCTTTTTAATCTGATATTAGTGCCAAAGTAAATGTAAAGGGCAGTGCTCTATGTCCCCTCTTAAGTACTTTAAATGCCTATCCATGAAGGCTAATGAGCTGCCATTTTGCTTAATCTAGATTTGCCGTGGATCTAACGATACTCTGCAGCATCTTCCTTTTAAAAAAATCCAGAATCCAAGGATACAGTTCTGTTTTAATTTGTATTGAAATTTTGTATGTGAAAAAAGGAAAACTCATGATGCAGAAAGAAAAATAATGATGTCCAAACTACTAGAAAAGGCAAAGCATATTCAGTATTGGTGTGATGCTGGATTAAGGCTGGTTTCAGTGGGAAGCAGCATTAGTGTTTGTAAAGCAGGAATTTGTCGCTGGAGCTTTGTAGGGTTAGTGCCAGCCCCTCCTATCGACTCCGGTGCAGATGTGGGATGGGCAGTTTTACAGTTTCCCACGCATCTGTCCAGCCGGCGCGCACATTGTCTGTCGGACCCGAGCAGCCGGGAGCACTGACCTCTCCGGTAACGGCTGCAGCAGACCTACAGCACAAGCACAACTGCTCTGCGGATGTAATTTCTTCATGGATTGCTGCTCATGGTAATTAATATGTACAACATTAGTAACTGTTGAGACATGAAATGCTCCCTCAGCGAAGAAGTTATTGCTCCGTTGACCCTGCATTTTGCACTTTCAGAGTTCTCTAGTAATATTGAATTCAACCTTTGGCAAAACCACACAAAAATTTCTGAGATCAATGTAAAGCTGTAGGCACTTCTCTATCATGTGCGCAAACCCCATTTTTCTAAGAATGCCAGGTAAAAACAACAACAAAAAGCGGGCTTAAAACCCAGGAGAAGCAGGGCTATGGTTGCTCTTAGCAAAGATGCCTAATTCCTCTGTAACTCTTAAATCTGTGTCTTTGGATGCAGAGTATTTCCACATGCTGCAGGATGTCGCTTTCATTTGTTTTATTATAGTGCCCCTGCTAAGTCCGTTGCCTGCTGCTGAGCCAAGATTTATTCTCTTCTTATAAGAGTGTTCTGGTTTCATCATCTCAATATAATGAGGTTTATATTATTTTTTTATTATAATAGAAGCAGCCTCAGGTCCTAATCAAGATATTGGGCTAATTGCTATGGAAACCTAATTAGGCAGACCGTGTCTCAAACTCTGTAAATATTTATATGTACACTTAACCGCCTGCATGCAAACCAACCCACCCCAGCCATGGGAATGAAGCTTAGCACATGCTTAAGTGTTGATAGGGGTGGGAGTCTCCTTTAACACAAAGTTTAGCTGTGCTGCAACAAGCAGAGAGGAGCATGTAGTGGTAATCAGATTGGGATCGTGTATGTGCAGATGAGGATCAAATCAGATAGGGGCTGAGTTATGGGTTTGAGTTAAGAGCTGAACAGACCTTTGGAGCTGCTGCATTTTTCATTATCTTATAGAATAATAATTAAAAAGATGTGAGTCACTGTACCAGACACAAACATACATATAGAAATACAGGGATGTGTGCAGTCTCCCTGGTCAGAATAAACTAACAGGTGTCCTGTGCCATTTCTTCGCACAGCATTTTAAACATTATTTAAAAAACGTTTTTGAACTCAATTTTAGAACTTGCTTTGCATGCATGAATCAGTTCAGATTTACATGTTTATTGCAGCTGAGAGAAAATTCAGTGTTAGCTTTGGTATAAACACCTTAGACCGCTAAGGTATTAACTTTAGAAGCTGAATATATGGAACTAATCAAAACCCTTTCATAAACAGATTAATGAGGAGACAAAAATGCACCAGTACAAGCTGCTAGGCTTTGAACAGTCACATCTTCTACAGCGCCTTTATTTATTTATTTACTTTAACAAGTATCTTAATTGGTTTCGTTACATGTCAGTTGTGGGAATGGTGAGGTGGGGTGAATTTGCCAAACACGAAGAGCTGCTGGCAGATACAAATATAATAACGTAGCTGGAGCTCTCTGCATGAAATCCCAGGTCCTGGTGCTGATCTTTTATTTCTGTTTTCCTCTCTGTCCTCCCCTCTTGTCTGAGCCCTGCTCCCTCATATGCAGCCCTCCAATTGTGCAAGCAATATTTAGCCTCCCAGGTGGGAAGGGAGGTAGAGAACAAGGGCACTTAATTTAACATAACCAGTACGGCAGCATCCAACCAAGAATAGTAGATTCTCAGCCACAAAAGGTGAAGATCCCCTTCCCAAGACTTTCTGCTCAAGCACGTTGTCCACTTAATGCCGTTTATTGCTAGTAAATAACCTTGCATGTAGAAAGCAGTGAAACACTCCAAGAAAAAGAATAAAAATGACGCCAAAAGCAAAATTAAGAGAAACTCCTGTGACCTGTTTTTAAACCCAGCGCTTGAAGCAGAGGGGGACAGACAGGAGATGGGGCTGCTCAGAACAAACGTTTCCTGTGACGTCTGAGTTCAGCAGCGCAGTCCTGTCGGGGACGCCTTGCAGACCTCGCTCGCCATTCAGGACTGTAAATTTCCTTCCTGAGTTTGTTAGCAGCGAACAATGTGTGTAAAAAACAAACAAAAAAAAAACCAAAAAAAACCCCAACCAAGCCCACTATAGCTGCTGGTATTATGCAAAAGAACTAATGCATAAGCAATCTGCTGCCTTTGGAGGAGCTGTGCAATGTGACACCAGTCACCGCAGAAAGCAGAGCGGCAGCTCTTCCAAACCTGGAGATGAAGAAGGGATCTTAGTGGGGCTGGCTGAAAATTTTCCATTAAACACTTTTCTTTTAACCTGGCTCTTGAGTAACCTTATTTTTTTTCCTCCAAAGTTACGTCATTTCTGTACAAAACATCAACTTCTTACTAAACCAACCAAACAAGAATCTCCTCTCTCTTTGCTAATCTGAATAATTTTGACCCTGGGAAAATGTCACAGGATGTGCCTCAGCAAAATTTTAGTTCAAAGACCTCAAGTCCCCATCAGCCTCCAAGGAGCAGGTTTCCCACCTGCTGTCCTGACCCCAGGAAGGGCTCCCAAAAAAAGGGGAACAATGGGCAGGAGTGCCAGCGCTGCATGGGAAACCAAGTCTGAGCAGGGCAGCAGGGCTCTGGGGGAGAATGTGGCCAATGTCCCTGGTGCTCCAACTCACTGAGATGCCAAATTTTTTCTTATAGGAATATTACATTCCAATCACTGCTGAAGTTAAGCCTTAACTTAAGAATGTTCCAACTTTTCTTTCTAGCTGAGATGTCCCTTCTAAAGTTTGCCCAAAGCTTCAAGAAGAAAGAAAAAAGCCATGGGATTCAGAGAAACTTGATATTTCTCATGTTTAAAAGGTGAGTTTGTCTTTATAAAGTGAGCTTCTCTTTAGACATCAGAAAGGAGAGTAGCAGAAATGACAACAAAACATGCAGCTATTTTTTGAATTGCAGTTCACTGTGAAGAGTTGTTTTCACCCTCTCCCCCTTCTCCCTTTAGGAAGAAGTGCTAAATTAGCAATGAAAACAGCACATTAGCTGACAGGTACTGCAAGTAATCTAATCATGAGACAGCATTAAAAAAAACAATTCAGCATGTTGTGGATGTTGGGGTTATTTTCTTCAGCAATTACATCTCAGGAAAGCTCTCCTTAGATATTTAACGGGTTGCAGCTAAAGAATTTTTAAAGCACATTTCAGAGTTGCTGGTAATTGAAAAGGATCAAGTATTTCATACTCACTGCTAAGTTTTTACAATTGATTATGGCACATCTCAAGTTAAGCTACTTCAGTAGGAAGCTGGCAGTGCCTAACACCAAATGCCGCAAAGGAGAGCTTGTCTAGGCATAAAAGGAGAAGAGACGGGATGCAATGCTGGGCGTCTTGAGTAAAAAACCTTATTCAGCCAGGGTCCAAAAGTGACTTTTTTTAATGCTTATTTTTAACTAACTGTGAACTTCTGCAATAAGTACAGAGTGCTACTTGGCTCCTTAAATAGCTGCGATGACGAGCTGGCGCTCGCTTCTGTTACTATGTGAATTTATGGAGCTGTTGTCACACGCTTTGTTAGAGGAAATATATGGTGGTTCTGTCATAGGGACTGGACACCTATAATTCTCATTTTCTTTGCCTGGTCATAAATCCCTGCTGCTCAGCTGCACCGTTATTATACTCGGGTTGCTGCTATAATCCCATCGCTGGAGCAAGGCTATCGCAGCGCCTTGCAGGGGAAGCGCTGAGTCACCAGTATCGCTCCAGTGGAGATGAAACGCTGCACAGGGCTGGTGACTGCCTGTGTCGCAAAGGAGATTCATGCGCAAACATCTGCTTCAGGGGCATGCCGACAAATAGCTCACGGGTGGATGCTGAAAGACACCGGGTGTCTTGGAAATGCCAGTTGTTTGTGTGGGTTTTGCCATCTTGCATAATGTTTCATGGTTTTTGGTGCCTCACCGGCACCAAAGCAAAGGGACGGGCTTTGCCTTTCGATTTCTCCTCTAAGACCCTGCCCTTTCTTCCCACCTGCCTGCTTTTTGCTCAGGTCAATGCACCAGCTACGCAGGACTTGGTTGTACTTCATTTGTGTGCATAAAGCCTTGCCTTGCCCTGCCGGGCTCCGACGGCCGGCACTTGAGAAGTGCGAAGTCTTTTGTTACTCAGACATCTTCAGTCTAGCTGGGCTCGGGATCGGTTTGATCGTGCTGGCTGCCCTCTCGGACCCGCGCCTTTGCTGCGGTGCTGCTTTTTGTCTAACGCCGGAGCCTCTCTGTGCACGGCGGCTGCTGCCGCCTCTCGCGCACCGGCTTTGCTTTCACAGTCAGTCCCTTCTCTCTGCTCCTCCGGCCTCCAAACCTCTTTCATCTCGCCCTGCCAAGCGCTGCAGCCGGCCTTCTTTCATCTTCTCCTCTCTTCCTGTGGAAATGCCCTTTCAAAACCTGCGGTCGGCCTCGTCCAGATCGCTCTTTGAGGAATCCCTTTGCAGCGGGGCATGTCGCTGCTGCACCTCCTGTGGCCGCAGGCACCTCGCCGAGCCCCTCGCCGACCCACGCCGTGCCGGCAGCGACCGCTGCTCTGCTGCCTGACCTCTGGGAAATTACTGCTCTCCCCTGTGCCTCTCTTTCTCTTTCTGGCTTTCATCTGTCTTTTTTGCTCAGGCTGGAGGCTGCTGCGTGTGACAAGCCTGACGGTACCGTGACAGCCTGGTCTCAGCTGGGAATGCTGCCATAACGCAGATAATGACCGCAGCGCTGTAAGCCGTGTCCCCGCTATAAGCCGTGTCCCTGCTCTGCCCCTCGTCCGCACAAACCGCAGTCCGGCCTGTCTCTCATGTCCACTGTCTGGAGAGAAATGAGCCCTCCCGGGGAGAAGGTTTGGTTTGTGTGGCCTCTCCTGCACCTTTGCGGGAGCAGTAAAGACTGAAACGTGGCTGTGTTTATTCCAGCATCGGGCTGACTGCATTGGGGTCTCGGCCCCATGTTGGAGACGAGGGGGTAAGCTGTGGCTACATCCACCCATGCCCCTGCCAGCAGCCTGGGAGCCACCAGGAGCAGCAGCTGAGGGTTGGGACAGCACTGGGATGCTCCCGGGTGGGATCCTGTTTCTCCAGGATCTCTCCAGGTTCCCGGGGAGCTACTGAGCATCTGTGACTCATCCCAACAGCTTGCAGGGGGCCAGCCTAAAGGAAAGGCATACCCCATAGGAGGGGAAAGTTCTGATGAAAGAGGACCACCACAATAGTTGTCTCATGAAGCTAGTAGCTGTCGGGAATGATGCTGTATTCTGTTGAGTGGCTCCTGCAGGGACTTTATCCACGGCCTATTCACCACCACGAGGTCTCCTAGGACCAAACCCATGCTTCAGCCATGCACTGAGATGCCTCACAGCTTTGTCAGGTGTTGAGTGTCCCCTCACCCCCCCGAGGGGCTCAGGGATGTCCCCCATCTGTGCTGTAGGCCGAGCATGGGGAGAGGGGATGGAGACACGGAGTCTCTCTCCTCTTCCCCCAGCACTGTGTGTCAGCTTGCCTCGCTGGAAAGCGGTCTATTGATCAAGATCCATTGCCAATTATTTCCCGGAGAAGCAAGCAGTGATTGAAGCAAGGTTTGTGCCTCTGGTAGATACTTTCCTCCCTGGGGCAGTGCAGTTACCGCCTGCTCCACCATCAGAACAAGAGGGAAGGGCATAAGCCAGCCCAAGGCTATCATTGCTTTCTAAAAGGCAGAGTGACGGAGATGGCCAATGACGGGCACCTCCTGGAGGAGCTTAATCCCTGCTCATCCCATTTTGACAATAAAATTACACGTTTTGATAACGAAAGCTTCCACCTGGGGAGCTTGATGAAAAGCACTGGGAGGTGTTCATTCTAGACAGGAATTTGCTCTACTATTCTGCTCCTCTGGAGCTTTCATAAGCAGGTTTCTTTGCTACCACAACAGAAAGAACACCTCTTTCATAATGAATTGCCTTCAACTACCATGAGCCAAGCTTAGGGTTTTTTTGTTTTTGTTTTTTAAATGTGGGAGCATAGAAAATTAAATCTCTGTCAGATTTTTTTAAGCAATTATTTTAAGCACTGTGAATAAACAAGGAGTGCCTGACAAACACCTGTTATTTTTCCCATCGTGAGTTTGGCTGCTGCCGAACAGTCAGAAATGCTGCTCTTTATAGGATCAAGTGTGTTTATCTGGCAGAGAAGAATAGGGTTTGTTTTCACCGTGGAATAATGCACCGGCTGCTGTATAAAGTGCAGCACCAACTTTTATCGAATAGGACGCATGTGTTCCCTGGCTTCCTCCTGCTTGCTGACACATTGGCGAGACTCCGTTGCTTCCATCCCAGAACAGGCACCTCAGACCTGGGCAGAAGGAACTGGGGCCATTTCATGACCCACTTCTTGAAACTTCTGGGTTTGCTGGGAATATGGAGCTCAGCTGGAGTGCAAGAATTGGTTCAGATCTGGCTCTCAGGCTTCTTCTGAAGAAATCGGGGGGGTGCCAAGTCTGGGCTTCTGAACCTCAGTAGGAGTAAGGTCTATCTCAAAGTCCACATTCCCAACAAGCCCTGAAAAGGGGAGGGCTGGAAACAGTTCTGGGAGGTTCTCATGATCAACTGCTTCCTCCTTACCCTTTTTCCCCATCTCCCTCCCTGGATGCTGCAGGCTGGCAGTACCATGGGGACAGGGTGAAGGAGGTGCTGCTCATACAGTGGCATCCAGCGCACAGGCAGAACAGTGTGGGGTCCTGGGGCAGAGGGATTACAGAAGCAGTTGGCTGACGGAGCTGACCTGATTGAGCTGATGCTTCCTTCTTTTCCAGCCTTAACCTTTGCTGAAGGTTGTCGCCTCCTCTCGCCCGTCCTCCCTCTTGGGTGGGGGGATGCTACAGAGCAGCTGAGCGGGAGCCCCATGCTCAGGACACGGCCTCAGGGAAGCGAAAGAAGAGGTCAGAGGTGGCAGGGACTCCATGGCAGATGAGACAGTGGCTGCAGACAGGGGCTGACAGCAGTGGATTTGCAGCATGCACTTGGTATTGCAGGTCAGGCTTGAGGTGACCTGACCAGTGACTGTTCCACAGAGACAGTCGAGATCCTTTGTCCTCCTTCCCTCAGGTAGCAACCAACCACCAGCATTATTTTTCAAGTGCGTGTCTCAAGACCACAAGGCTCTCTAACGAACTAAGACAAGCATCACACTAGCCCCTAGCAGGGATGATTTTAGCAGAGTCACTTGTAAAGCTCAATTATAGCCAGCCAGCAAGTGCTCTGCCTCCTGGGTTTTGCCAGTTGTTGGTATGGGAGGAGGTTTTTTTTCTAAATTTTCTTGTTTCTCAAGAGTTTCCCATAAACCAGGGCACATTTTGAAGCTCAGTTAAAGCCCAGAAAGAGAGTGCAGGAGAGAGGTGAAGGGGTACTGGGATTTTGACATGCTTGAGCGACTGCATGCCATCCAGAGGGACCTGGGCAAGCTCAAGAAGTGGGCCCGTGTGAACCTCATGAGGTTCAACAAGGCTAAGTGCAAGGTCCTGCACCTGGGTCGGGGCAACCCCCAGTATCAATACAGGCTGGGGCATGAAGGGATTGAGAGCAGCCCTGCCGAAGGACGTGGGGGTACTGGTGGATGAAAAGCTGGACATGAGTCAGCGATGTGCGCTCACAGCCCAGAAGGCCAACTGTATCCTGGGCTACATCAAAAGAAGCGTGGCCAGCAGGTCGAGGGAGGTGATTCTGCCCCTCTGCTCTGCTCTGGTGAGACCCCACCTGCAGTGCTGTGTCCAGCTCTGGAGCCCTCAGCACCAGACAGACATGGACCTGTTGGAGCAGGTCCAGAGGAGGCCACAAAAATGATCAGGGGGATGGAACGCCTCTCCTATGAAGAAAGGCTGAGAGAGTTGGGGTTGTTCAGCCTGGAGAAGAGAAGGCTTCGGGGAGACCTTATTGCAGCCTCTCAGTACTTAAAGGGGGCTTATAAGAAAGATGGCGGCAAACTTTTTAGCAACAAACTGTTGCGACAGGACAAGGGGGAATGGCTTTAAACTAAAAGAGGGTCGATTTAGACTAGATATAAGGAAGAAATTCTTTACAATGAGGGTGGTGAAACACTGGCACAGGTTGCCCAGAGAGGTTGTGGATGCCCCATCCCTGGAAACATTCAAGGTCAGGTTGGACGGGGCTCTGAGCAACCTGATGTAGCTGAAGATGTCTGTGCTCATTGCAGGGGGGGTTGGACTAGATGACCTTTAAAGGCCCCTTCCAACCCAAACTATGCTATGATTCTAACTCACTCCTGCTGGTGCTTGTGTTTTTGAGCAGTTCAGATATCCCCATGGCTGGTTTTCCCCCTTCTCCTACTGGTGTGTTCCTGATTCTGCACTGGACCTGCGCTCTGCCAGTCGAGGTGCCCTGAGCAGGATGCGGTGCAGAGACAGGAGGGGGGGAGGATGCCACACATGAGGCAGAACAGAGGTTTGCACACCAGACTTGCTGGCTTCACAAAGCACTGTAAGTAAAGCAAAGCTGCCAGGGATCTGAAGAACTTTGAGGGAAGTAAAGAAACTGCATCAGTTTTACTCCTGCTGCTGATCTCTAGCTGTGAGCACGTAGGCAGCCAGTCTGCATTGCTCATTTTCAGTTCCTGCGTGGTGAATGGGGACAGCAAGAACCTTTGCCAACTCTTGGCTAGTGGCAGAAAGGATGTTTTTAATGATTAAGGCGTAAGACAGGTAACAGAGACCAAGCTTCCATTCTGGGCGTTGTTACCAGTAAACTGTGTGTGAACAAATCCCTCAGGCCAGAATTTTCATTGCCCTGCCCTTCAGAAAATCAGGCCACAAGTTGCGTAAATATGGGTGTAGGTATCTAGTAGTAGGCAGCCAGGTTGGAACATTTTGGCTTTAATCCCTGTGCCTGAGTTACCTCATTTATAAAATAGGGATAATTCTCTGCTACCTCGAGGGATGCTCTGAAGCACAACTCTATTGATGCTAGTAAAGCATGTCCCAGCTTGCTGGATAGCTATTATTCTACACTTGAGAGAAATTGGATATGGCAGCCCTGAACAAGTGCTCTTGGTGCAGTTTTCTCCGTTGCCACTGGACAGCCTTTGAGTCACAATTCTGCCCCCCGCCCCGCAGTGAGATAGAGAGGACTAGGTGCACTGTTGGCATTGCCACAGCTCCATGTTGCAGCTTTAAAAAATCCGAGTGTCCCAATAGCTCTGCCCCTGCCCGTCACTGCTCCAGGGTACTCTGACTGGCAACAGGACATGCATCTTTCCCCCTGGGAAGGAAGATAAGACTTGCCAGGACACTGCGTAGGGTGACTTTGGAAGCTCCTCCTGTTAGGAACAAATTGTGTTTATATCTTCCTAAGTTTATGCAGTTTGCTTTCTTGTAGCATGAACCCAGCATCTCTGCTGTGGGGCCAGCTGCATGTCGAAGCCAATTAAAAAAGCAAATTGATTAAGAATAGCTCTGGATCTGGACACTCTTCTTCTGCGATAAAAGGGTCACTTCTTCTACTTAGCATGAGCTGTTGATAACAGGAAGCATTCCCATCAATTTCCCATATAAACAAATCCTTAATTCATCCTATGATTTCCACATCATTTTCATAGTCAGCAGCAAGACACTCTTTCCAATAGAACTGTGCTCCATCTTCCTTTTCCCCAGCACCCTGTCTCAGATGCTCCTAGAAGAAACATAGATGATGCATCATTTTATGCTAAGAAACACATTTTTACATTTCAAAAACTCTAATGCAACAAGATTATTATTTGCACAATGCTGGCAGAACAAATACCTCAAAATCTTGCACTTAAGAGTCACTTCCTAATTTGAATTGTAAGACGTAGACAATAAGACTTTTTAATTGAAAAGGAACTGGCTGCTTGGTTTTCATCTTCTGTCCTGTTGGAAACTAAAGGGTAGAGGAAATCTTGAGAGAAGCGTGTTATCCTAGGATTCCCTCTTTGGCCTCATCCTCAGGGTGAGGTGATTTAGGTTTGGGTGCCTATCTTCAATTACAGCTGCTTTATCTTCTGAGTTTCAACCCTCACCATAATGACAAATGAACCTCCATGCCCACCTTTGCACCCAACTGGTTTCATATCAGGTAGTTTCACTGCCCACACATTGGTTAGATAAAAGAGGAGTCTTCGGCTCTTTTGCAATCCTCTTACCTCCTCAGAAACCTTCTGCAATCTGCATTGTCTTGAACAAAGGGTGAGCTAAAAGATGAGTGGGATACTTCATTATAACCTCTGGCTGTGCAATGAGTCACACCTGTGATTTTGAAATGCAAAATAATAAATTAAGAGGGCAGTAGTGAGACTGAGCTGACAACCTGATAATAAAAATACTGGGCAACTTGTCAACTTCAGCTGAGTAACCAAAGAACGACACTTTCTGCCAAGCACAGGCAAATGAAAGGCTCTCTTTGCTGCACTGTTGTCATGTTGTGGCCGACAGCAATGTCTAGTGGTTCAATAAAATGTAAACACCGACCGTATTTTCTAGAGCCAACTTCTGTTTTTGTCCTCATGGAGAAGGAAAGTTGGCATCTGGGAGTCTGAAGTAAGGAACAAGAGTTGGGACTCTTGGCTTTGTCTTATATTTGTGCCAACACAAAAATCTCTATCACTCAGTTTACCTAAGACGACTTTATAAATGGGGTTTAGAAAAGTTTAATTACTGTTAGTCTGATTCTCAGAGGGAAGGCACTGATAAATATTCTTTAAGTTTATTTATGTATCATCATATACAGTCATTTTACTGCAGCTTTCAAACTACCTGTCAAACTCTTTTCTTAATTTACTTCATTTGCTCAGCGGTACAAGACTGTGCGGTGTGGGGCAGGCTCGCTACGCTGAGCCAACTCAGCGTACGCAATGCCGCAAAGCCATAACACAACGTATTGCCAACAGCTCGGGACGCAGCTCCACGAACTAGCTTTGCAGAAGAAGGAACAGCAAAATGCCATCCTCCCACCATCATCTGGGTTCAACAGCAGTTTAACGCCCGTTACATGGTGATACCTTTTTCATAAAACAAAAAAGAAAAAAACCAGAATCAGAATTCGGGTAGGAAACAATGCCCTTCCCCATGGAAAGAACAAAAAAAGGAAAAGACTTGTCACCAACATGTCTTCTCCTTTGGGTGATTATATGAATAGGTATTTGCTACCAGGAAAACCAGGCTCCTCTGTTGTTCTGGGCAAAGAGCTCGCTCTCCTTGTCTGTGAGGGGGAGGAATGCTCTCGGTGTTTCTTCGGAGAAAGGTGGGGCTGCAGCTGTGTAACTGAGATGTTCACGTGGAGGTTTGGCATGACCCAAAAGTGTCATCAGGACAAAAACATCTCCGAACAAAACAGAAAACTTCTAACTGGAATAAAATCCCTACTGAAATCGTATACAGAAAGCTACTCTCAGTAGCAAGGTGGGAAAGCTCCTACCACAATCACAAGATTTCTGGTCTTAAGAGTAAAAGACAAATTAAAAAAAAAAAACCCTGCAGATTTTTTCTCTTTTCCTGTCTTTCCAATAAATATGGTGTTGCGGAATGGACATTCCTGCATGAGGCAGAGCCACAGTGTTGCTTGTAACTGGGCAAAGTACAGGGTATTTTACTCCTTGGATGCTCTAAGCAGGAACTCTTGGCTTTTGAGCATTGCTGATACGAAACAAAGCATTGGAATTTTTGCCCATCACTACAATTTCACATTTAGTTTCATGTTGTGACATCATTTCCAGCTGATGGGACAGTAGTGATTGAACTGCCAAGGATGCACCCATTTGGACCAGCTGTGAGCTGGAGGACGGTTCATGGGAGTGGGTAAGTGATCTCCTTGCACGTACAAGGACCTCTGACCCAACCAGCACTATTCCACTGGTCATTTTTCCGTCTTCAGTTTCAGAGTTTGTTAGTATTTGGCTTGCTGGGCACTGGATACTGTAATGACAGAGACAGATCTAGATTACATCTAGTTGGCAAGTGGAGCATGCCATTTTTACCACGAAGTATAACTTTTTATATTGCAGCAAGATAATCGACGTATTATAGTAGATCAGCACTGTCTTGAGGGATTTGGGGCCATGGGGCAGGCTGTACCCCAGTGTCACTCACAACCTCATGTTCATATTACATCCTGCAATAGTACATGCCTGTGTGTATATTTTATAAAGACAGCTCCAGGTCAGTTTGCCAAATTGTTCTTGAAGCAAGTGAATCTGGTACTCAGCAAGGAAAGAGCTCGGGCCATCTTCTTGGCCATACAGTGGTGATGGAAATGTGAACAGGATAGATGGTGATTGCTATATCAGATACCTGGCACTGCTAAGCCTTGACTCTGCTCTGTCATTTTATCCAGTGAAAACCTTAAGAGTAGTTCTGAACCCTGCCTGGATGATCACCCCCACTTCCCCAAGCATCTACATGGATTAATCCAGCGGGACCTAGAAAAGTGGACCTAGAGGACACATGTCCATAGTGAACAACCCCTCAGAAGGTGTCAAGCTACTATTGCAATCTGTTATCTTTAACTCCTCAAATTGAATGACCACATACTTATTTACAACCAGGGGCATCCATCAGCATGACCACAAAGAGACCTGGATTCATACTCTTACCTATGCAGTGAGACATCTCTGTTTCTCCACTGCTGCTGCTGCCAGGGAATGCATAGATAAAGCAAGATGCTACTTTCTGTCACCGAGGACAATGTGCTTTTATTAGTCAATAGCTGTTGGCAAGCCCTGGAGGCTGGACATGCTTCTCATTTCAGCAACCTGGAGAGAACATGGAAAGCACCTGGCTACTGTGGCAACAAGGGCTGTAAACAAACAGAGACTTGACTGGGAGTTGCTACCACAATTCTGCACATAGCACAGGAGTTTAAATGAGATACAAAGCAAGGCACCTCCTATTACTCAGGAAAACTCATGCCACCAATTGTCCCTGCATAGTTCTGTTTCCAGCGCCAACACACCCAGTCAAGAGACAGTTTGGAATGGAGGATTCGCTGGGCCTGATGCAATGTTCTCACCCTGGGATCAGATTAGTCCTAACCCAGGATCTTATGCAAATCCAAGACTGAAGGAAGCTAGAGAATGAAATAAGAGAAAATCCCCATGATCAAGGTTGCTGATAAAAGCAACCGCCTCCAGCCGGTGAGCAGCACCGCCCACAGCCTGGCTTCTGGCATGCCAGGCTGGGCAGAGGCTCAGGTGGCTAATGACAGTCCAGCACGGTGCGTGTGCCCATCAGGTAAGAGCATAACAGGATGTTGTCCCATCCCATGCACAGAACAGCTCCATCTGAGCAAGCAGGAGGCCATAAAAAAACGTGGACGGATGCAAACACCGTACGCGGGGAGTCCTGGCGCAGCCGTACTATCTCTCAGCCGTAATGGCTGTGTGGAGTGGCTGAGTGTAGGCACCATGCAACCCTCCATTTTCCCGGGCTTGCTACATATCCTCTGTTCAGTGCATTATACATCTACTTTCCGGTGTGGACAAGATTTGGGAGTTAAGAAGGTCTCCAGGGTGCCCGTGACTCCCACCTGCTTACAGACAGTGTGCACAGGGCGTTTGTTGTGGCATCCCTTTAGTGAGAAGGGATCTACTCAAGTTACCCTAATTATTAGGAATGGAAAAAGGTCCCACAATTTGTTTCACGTGAGCTGATAAAAGCCATCCAGATGGCAGCATCTTCTCTCCCCTGCACCCTGAGCACAGGGTACACGCTGCAGAGGGTGCACATAGAAGTAGAAACCACTGCAATTGCAGAAACCACTTCTACTAAACATTGTGATCCCTGATAATTACTCTTCCTAACCTTCACGGTGGCTTACAGATGCTTGATGGCTGCTCAGCAAAGCCAACTGCATGTCCTACCTGCACAAGACTCTTGGTATCTGGTATCAACACGACTAAGACCGACTGGCAGGTTCTGTCACTTACCATTCCCAAGAAACTTTCTCCCAAAGGGAGCCAAGGGTTGCAATGGCAGGTATTTTGCCCAATTAAGCAAGTGAACAGCGCTATGTTGCTGGTTGACATTTAGAGCACAGCAGAGCAAGACAGATTGGAGGAAGATGTTGCAACCTTGTTTATGTTGGCAGTGGAAGGGGTTGCGAAAAAGCCCTAAGAGAAAGTAACAAACAAAGGGTGTGTCTTGAAAGGAGGTTGAGTTCAGAAACCTTTGCACAACGTGTAGGCAACACGTGCAAGCGCCAGGTGATTCAGAGCTGCCTTTCCTACGCTCTTGTGACCTAAATCCTCCAACAAAAGGGACTAGTACGTGCAAACATGACAAGAGCCTCCTGGCCTCTGGACCTGGTGTTTCCAGGATGAGCTCTTCCTCCTGGCCCTGCTGTACAGGATTGCACACTTAGGGGCAGCACGGTACGTTTTTAGGGTTGTGTTTCAAGCCTCAGGGATTGTCCAATACCAGTCTCGGGGGTAGTGGCCCAGTATTTTAATCTTTGTGTGGCTGGGTTCCTTCTAACATAAAGCTGCTCTTTACATTGCCTCTTGTAAGCTAACCCTTGCATGAATATTTTAGATTCTTTCCATTTGTTTTTTGCCAAAATAGGAAACAGCTTTTGTTTGCTTGGGGGAGCAGAGGGCTCACACACACGTGCCGAGTGTGATGCTTTAAGAAGTCTTCTCTCAGCTCCAGGCCTCTAGAAGAGCGCAGCAGGCAGAATCAGCAGTACCTGTTGGTTACAGGGAAAATGCACTTTGCAACTTCTTTTGAAGCTCCAGGAGCTAAGCGCAGATGTTCCTCAGTCCTTCATTTCAACCCACAATATTACTTAATCTTCCATCTGCTGTGGGAGCTCCTCCGTAGCACAGTGCTGTGTCACTTCACAGAAAAATTTTCTGAGCCCATGTTATTTCCTGAGAGGAGTGTTCATGAGATGACCATGAGTTTTTTAATCCCTTTGGGGACCTCTTGAGAGGTTGGTCACTACTTTTTACCGTTATGGACAGACTTTCTCCCCATCTTGCATGGCCAAGAGGAGATCACACAATGATGCTGACTCAGCACTACAGAGAGGGGTTGTGCCATGAGGCACTGATGAAGCGAGATGATGTGGTGATGTCATGGGGGTGTAATCTGCATATCCTGCTGGAATAAACAGACGAACGCCAAGCTGAGTTCCTCCATCATCTACCGCGTTCTTAGATCTTTTCGCCGTCTTGTTTGTGATTCAACCTTTTGAGACACCTGGTATTTGTCCATTTTTCCCCACTACTGAATCATGTTCTCATTTGCACATTATTCCTTGCCTGAATTTCCACAATCGGTATCTAGACAGATATCGCTGCTCTGCAAGGAAGACAGGTGGAAAAGCACTTTTTTACTCCTGAGGATCTTGGAAGCTTTTCTGAGAGGCAGAAAGTACACTCTCTTCTGTGAACAATATGCAGACTATCTAAAATCAGACCACGGCATGGGCAGAGATAGGAACACAGTGTGTAGGAAATACAACATTCAGGCAGGGCGGCCAACGCAGCGCTTGACTGTGTCTTAGTCTCTGTAAATCAGCCAGATGTCTCGCAGGCAGAACAGCACAAATAAGGTCTCCAGAAAGCACTCAAATACAGCAAAAGAAGAAACTTTATGAATCGGCTTGGTGTGTATTGAGGTCAGCGAGGAGGAAGGCAGAAAGACATTAACATGAGAAGAGTCATTTATTAAAACACTGCAGCCCTGAGAAAGAAGAGTAGGAATTGTTGATTACAGAGATCATGTGCAACAACTGCCAGACAGGGGACTTCCCTTCTTCTCTCCTGGAGTATGACCTCCACTCATACTTCAGCTGTTCTGTTTTATATCTATGTGTTGTAGCTCCCAAACCCTCAGAGCTGAGTTCCTCTGCAATATTTTTATGTAATGCATTTATTTTAACAGCTTCCCTACATGGACTGTGTGCAGTTCTTTGGGGACAAGGCCATTTTTCAAAGTTAGTGCTGCAGAGACAATAAAAAAGAGTTAAAACAGATTAGAGTTTTGACTCTTACTATATATCAGGGAAATCTTACTGGAAACCTCAGACAGATGCACAGTAAGAAGGCTAAGCATGCTGCTTCTGTGATATATTTGCCTGAAATTGCTAGAAGACTCATCTAACTTTTCCCTGTTTGCACTTCAGAAACAGATTGCTTCACTTCTTGATCCAAAGTTTGAGCAGTTCGTGCTTGAAAAACTGCAAACCAAGGGGCATTGGCCAATAATCATGTAACTGTGCTGGGTTTTCTTTTTTTCTTTTTAGTGTACTTTGACAGCACATAAATCATTGTAGCTTTCCAGATAGTTATAATGGTAGAGCTCTGCTCCCAAGATTTTAAGGCAAAGTCTTGCAATACGAGGACTGAACGTCAGCTGAGCCATGGTAACTATCACTGTCAGCTTAGCTGACAATAAAAGGAGGTTAAGCTAAATTGCATAGGCTGCAAGCCTATGCACCGCTAAGTCACACTGGTTTTGTTTATTACTGGCTAAGAGGGAGGACATGGAGAGTTACCACAGCTCAGCTGATATATGGTAAGTTGTTAAGCTTGTAAGTTTGAGTCCCTCTTTCCTAATTTAGACCTGACACAGGAAATGGAAGACAATAATTAATGAGTGGAAGAGGAGGTATGACTTTACAATAGAGAGAGATGGTGAGATAAGCTTATTACATATTTCATTGGATCTTTTACCAAACAGATGATAGACTCATTATAAAAGGGTGCACAGAACAAAGGGAACATTGACATTTAAAGAGATTCTGCTCCGGAAAGCCACCACAGATTTGGCATGATGGGTTTCCGTGACTTTTGTGTTTGGTTTTTGAGTGAAGGGACAGTTTTGTGTCTATTAGACCTGCAAACTGTTGCAGTGTGGGAGTTACACTGATTTTGAGTCCGATGAGATTTTGGTCTTGAAGTACGTTTCCATTTCTTTCCCCCCTCTCTTTTTTTCCTTTTTTTTTTTTCCTTTCTCTATTTTTTCCATGAAGGCCAGGTAGCAGCAGCTTTTCCTTCATTGTTTTCTTTGTTTTGTTTTTCTCATTTGTTCACAGGGTAGGGCTGTTTTTCCTGCTATATTGTTGCTGCTTCAGAGCTGCCTACACATGAGCTTATCTCAGCTTAGTTCCACCAGTGTGAACTTTTGCATTTGATGCTCTTTATCAGCTGTAGAATGTCTTACTCTCGTTCATTTAAAAAACTTTTCTAACCAACCAGAGCTGAAAAAACAGCTCTGTTGATACTTAAATAAGAGGGTCTGCACAGCCATGTGCCCTGATTTAGTTAAAACTTCTTAAAACTGCACTCTTTTAAATTAGTGACATTTGATATGCATTCGATATGTTGGAAATATCATGCTGGGCTTGTACAATCTACTGCCTTTGAGTTATATTCTCAGTGAGATATAGTAAAAGCCTTTGCTTTCAGTGAGGCTGGAAAATAAGAATTTAAATGCTTGTAAGCTCAAAGTATATAAATTCACCGGTGGAATCGAAGCAGCAACTAAAATAAGTATACGGGCTGAGACAAAACTGCATCTGGCTCAGTGGCACATCTCCAGATGTGTTCCCTTACTCCGTCTCTCTGACAGAGCACCCTCAGCAGACTCCGTGGCTCCCTGTGTGTCTTCGGGAACAGTGGGTGCTGCCTGGGTGCATTTGGGATCCCTTGGAATGTGATGCATTTTAAGCTAGCTTAAGTCGCACATAAAAACCTGTAGGTAACACCCAAACAAAAGGCTGCAGTGAGGCCATTTTGCTCTTTCAGAAATGATGTTTCTCAGAATTTGGGTTCAAAGGAAATTGCAACTTTCCGGTTTGATTCAGGAAAACACGAAATGTCAGATTTTTGTGTGGAACAGAGATTTCGGCGTTCATTCAGCTCAGCCAGCAGGTGAGGAGAAGCTTAACAGTAGCACACGGAGTTAGTGGCCACCGCAGTAATCCCTTGAGCAAAGAGCACATGAGGCTGGAAAGCTCTGAAAGGGAAGTCAGAATGACCCTAACAGAAAACCTTTCCTAAAGGAAACCACATCTGTTCGAGCTGGCATGCAGGACTGTTCTCAGGAGGAGCGAGATGCAAAGTTCAAGGGAACTGCCTGCAAAGACACACCGTGACTGCGCCGGGCTTATATAATGAGCCTCGGCGCGAGGAAGCTCTTTGTTCTATTTACAAATCCCTGTATTACTGACAAGGAAACTTCGGTGGCTGCCTTCCAAAGAAAACAATGAAGAAAGAAAGAAAGGTGGGTTTTTCTTTGTCTTGCAGCTCCCATAAATCCCCTCCCATTCTGAAATGTGATTTTTTAAAATTTTTTTTCCCCACGCGTAACCCCATCGCACATTTTACAAGTATAATCACAAAGCAATCAAACGTGGGAGCAGTAACGAAGAGTGCATCAAGGAACCCTGAGCCTATTTGTTTGAAAACTCCACAGGTGCCGGTTACAGCTTTGAAACACCAAGGTTATTGTGTCTGAAGAACATTGTTTCAGCCATGAAAAGGTCAAATACCGGAGAACATTCTTGGATATTAAGTGAGATTTAAGTCAGACTTGTTCCTCAAAGACAACCTTCCTCTAAAGAGGCTTATAAACCAGCTTCTGATACAAAAGCCCCCAAACCCTGAGAAAGCTCAGGGTGAGATTGGAACACCAAGGGAGAGGATAGAGCAGAGGTCGGAAAATCATGAATAATGCAGAGAAAAGGAATAGAGAATCATTAATCACTGTTTGCTATAGCACGAGAACACTGATTTTCATTTTGAAAAAAAAAAATCACAATCATTTTTCTGTGCAGCAACAGGCTCTCATTAAAGAGACTTCACTAAGCCAATCTCTGGGACTCTGCCTCTACCACTCAGACACTTTTCTCTACTCCTCAGTAAATATTTAGACTGAATGGTGTAGAGCTGTAATGTCCTCTGGGAATTAACCCTTGGTACCCGTTACTAAATCCATTCTGTATATTTACTGGTGAACAATTTGACTGTAGACTAAAACCGAGCTGCAGTTCTTATGTTGTTCTTGCTATTGAATGAAAAATTTACTCTGCAAGATCCGTGTCTTCATCTTTAGCTATTAACAAGTTCGCATTTAATTTCCCAGGTATTTTGGGGAAAAAGGCATTCATTTGGCAAAAGCACAATACAAAGAACTACGAGGTAGGGATAGTCCTTCTGAGTCTTGTTCAAACTCCATTTCAGACATCAGGAGTCCTTTATCTCGGCTCTCTATCTAGGAAAATATTTACCCATTAAAATGATCTAATCACAGGAAGGGGCCAGGGCCCTATTTTTCTCGTTTGCCTGCCTGTCTCATCGTGGGGTGAGGCTTGATGCAGGGCGTGTACCAGTCCCAGGTCCTTGTGCGGAGCTTGCAGTTGGTGTTCAACACCAACAGTGCCAACTGGTGCAATGTTCTGGGTGGCCGTGACAGAGTACCGGTGCTTTCAAAGGCTTCCTTGTGACATTCGGCTTCTCCGTCAGCGCCTTGCTACCACATGTGCGGAGTGGCCACCTCATCTAGGCATCTCCGGAGCAGCGCTGACGTGGCTAAAGCAAGGCCGAGTAGCTTGTTGTTCCTACCTGAGCTCTTAATTGGAAGGCGCTGGAGCCAGTCTGTTTAGGACAAAAGCAGAGCAGGAGGGAGCCCAGATGAAGTCTTGGACATTCAAAGAGTTGAACTGGCTGGTTGTGCTGTGTTCCCACAAGCGAAGATGCAAGCTGATCTCCCTGATCGTAATAAGATAGGGTGGGAACGGTTGTATTCTTAGGTTGCTTGATGCCTTAAACCCTCCTTCTCTGTAATGCTAAATAAAACAAATACTTCAAGGATATAGGTCATTATCCCTGGTCAGCTGCCTAAAGGGAGGGAACAGAGGGTGGTAAACAGCTGACACATGGGTGTAGCCAGCTTTTGTTTTAATAGTGGAGAAAAGTGGCATTTTTCAGCCTACGCTCGGGAAGGGCGAGATGCTGAACACGTGAGATGGGCGTCCAGAAGTTCTGCAAATGCTGGAACTGTGTGGTTGAAACGTAGACAGGATAATGCAAATACCAACTGAAACCTTTTTTTTTTCCCCCTGTGGTAGGTGTGGGCCTGAAAAATATGGGTGATGCCAAACTGTCAGTTTTCCTGAAGTTTTGAAGCCATTTGATCTTTCTAAAAGCTCTGTGCAGAACAGGTATTTGTAAGCGTATGGCTTCATTCACAAGCTCAGTCCAGAGTGCCAGCCCTTGCTCGGACCGTTACCACGCTCCTGCAGCTGCGATGGCTGTGGTGGGTCTATAGCATCAAACAAGTAATTGAAGTAGATGTGTCCTGCAAGAGGGGAAAGGATATGCGTAGGTGGCTTTGACATCTTGTGCACTTGCCAAGACACCAGCGAGATCCTAAGGTTTCTCCAGTGCAGCCCTCTCGTAATATCTGCGCACAAACTCAAGTTCTCAGGTTATTATGCTGAAGTGGGGGGAAAGATGGTGCTCCCCGTGCACGTTTACTCTCAAATTGTCTGCTAGATTAGAGGCGAACAATTTGGAAGAGATCTATGAGCAATCTGGTTTAGCTCTCTGCAGACATTCCTCTCCAGCCGCAAGCAGCTCATGAGCAGCTCGAGCCCAGCTCCAGTGCCAGGGATCTGTCACCTCACTGGCAGCGGGACTGGGCTGGCTCCTCAGCGATCCAAATTCCCAATGGTGTGAGGAAATGTGCATGCGGGGATGGCTGAGCCCGGGGCTGCTGGGGTGCCCTGTGTCGCCTCTGTGTCCCACCAGAGTGGATGGAGCAGCCCAATGGCAGAGATGCTGATGGTCAAGGTCAATCACGTGGGTTACAACAGGCCTATAAAAATTCTTGATTCAGTCTATACTTATGTGCTATAAGGTATACGGAGCTCTTAGGGTATCTAACGGAGGTAGCAAGTCCATCGCTTTATTATCGGAGTGTATTCTCCCAGAGGCTGGGAAGGGCTGTTGTCTCTTTTTATAGATGGTGCACCGAGGCACAAAGCTCCAGAGTCACTGGGGAGGAACATGTTGGATAAATGTTTCTCATTAGCAAATGTTTATTTGTCAGACATGATTCCTTTCAAGTTGTGTGTGTGGGAGTGTATCCATTTCAGCAAGAAACGTTTTCTTGGCATTGGCCTGGAATTTCTGGCCAAAATGGTCCTCCATCATGGCATGGTCATTCTTGGGGTGGCTGGGAGACTGCAGGTCGGGTCTTGGAGCTGAGGCTGGCAAGACGGGGAATTAAAGCAGGCAGAACAGTGCTCTGATCCTCAGTCAGTTCTGGCATTCTGATTTGTTTTTCATTGCATGCTTTTTGTCCTTTATTACAAGGGAGAAAAGTCCTCCAAAAATGTTGAGAAGTCCTGTTTTTGTCACAGTAGAGATGGGAAAGCTTCCAGACTCTCCCAGATATTGGCAAATGGTAGAAGCTGTTTCCAGCTTAACTCAATCTGCAACTTTCCCAAGGTCCCACATCTGCTCTGTTGCAGAGCAGGAGACTTAACCCTGGTTTCCTACAAAGAAAATGATGGTACACAGACCACCTAATCACATAGCTGAGAGTGGGCAAAGCTGGCAGCCAAGAACTGGAGACCCAGCAGCCTTGTCCTCTCCTTTTGACTTCATTGTCCTGTGTTTACAAGCTGGTCTGTCAATTGGTCACACCCCTCAATTCTCATCCCTTATACCATCTTAAACTCTTGCTTCTTCGAGGCTTTAAATTATTTAGGACCTCTGTAGGAGACAGCTAGGGATTTTGAAGCACTCCATGGAAGACAGCTTCTGAGCCAGCAAATCCAGACCTTTGCTGTTGCACAGGGCACTCTCTTACGGCACAGGATTTGGGTCTACCTAGTCCTCCTGGAACGTCCACCTCAAGTTACTCGTCTTTGGCATTAGCCAAACTGCCCAGCTTTTGATTTCTTAAACCCTTCCCATCAATCCTGTCGTTCTTCCCTCAAGTCTGCCCAAAGCTCAGGGAAATGGAAATGTCCAGGGCCCACGCAGAGAATTCAAGTTTTGTTCAAATGAAAACCATCAAGAGAAAGATTGTACTACCTCTGAGCAGGGAGGCTTATTTTGCAGTCTTGTCAAACAACTCCTCTCCGATCTGTTGTTCACTACAGCTCAGACTGTTTTTCATCCAGAATAGCTCTTCATATTTTAAGTTTTGTTTCTTTTTTTTCTTTTTCTTTTTTTTTTTTTTTTTTGTGAATTATTTCTCTTCTATTTCACCAGGGGGAACTTAATTTTCGCTTCTCCTCCCTTCCTAATATTTCGGATCGCTCTAGCTGTCTCTGTACTACACCCATCTTCCCTGCTTGAAGGAGTTACATGCGAAACTCACAGTTGGCATTTCTAGCTTGCAGAGATTATATTTATGTGGCTGTACACATTTTTACGTGCTGTAACTCTGTTTACTTTAGAAGAAGAGCCCACAAGATTGATGAGTGAGGCAACATAGTTAAAATATACATCTTGTAAATGTGTTAAGGACTATATAGGCTATAGGTCCCTACGGAAATAAGAAGAGGCATTCTTTTAATAAACAATGGAGCGCATCCAGTTTTTCTTCCTACTTAAGTTATTTCCAGCACATTCACTAAAATGCTACCAGATTCAATAATATTTGTCTCTTTCTTGGCTTCTTACATACATAGCTTTATTCCTTGACAACAAGTCCAAGATTTTTTGGAGCCAAAGCAGGAATGATGATGTGTTTTTTGTTGTTGTTGTTCTTCTAACCAGCTGTCTCTACTCATCTTGCTGTCACTAGGAGAAGACATCTGCTTAGTACATTCAATATTTTTGCTTTGATTCTCAACAGGGAGGTCAGAGCCTGTGCAAAAATGCCCCCCCAAAATACTTGTTACCGTAAACATTTCTTTTAAGACTGGGGTACTCCTTTGTTTATTCAGCATAGACTCCTTAAAGAATTTGACCAATTCCCTTCCTGTAAAACAAAGCGCTCATGATTTCAGTGCTAAAATCTGGACATGAGACATTCACCATTAGTGAGATACCGTGTAAGATACCAGATGGTGTAAAATACAAAGTCTAGTGACTTCTGCTTTAATTATATCACATCATTCTGATGAGATACTATAAACCTGTTTTTTCCCCACTAAGCTGAGACCCAGAGAGTGTGCATTCTTAATGAAATTGTCAACTTCTTTACCAATTCTATTTGCTAATTTCATCAAATTTGATTAGAAAAACGGAGTAGTGCTAGTTATGGCTTGCCTGTGGCCACAGAGCTCCAGGCAGTTCTTTCTTCTAGGCACTAGCAACCCTCCTTCCTCATTAACCAAAGATCCAGCCCAGCAAAACATTTCAATCCTTAAATCCACCCCTGTTCAACAAAATGCTTAAACCTAAGCTAAAATCTCTCTGGGCTCAAATTGGATTTAAGTATGTCCTTAAAATTAAGTATGCTACACTGGCACATTGCTCAACCGCACTTTTCAGCATTGGGATTTAGCAGTTTTACAAAGCTTTACCATTCCTTCCAAGTGTGGCACAGGCAGCTACGGCCAGATGGTGGATGGAGCAGAGCAAGGAGCAGAGCCTGAAACGGGCGCAGGGAGGTTTACTTTCCTGAGCTACCCAAACTCACCGTGGCCACCAGTGAAATGATATGGAATTAGATAGAACCAGGTAAAACGGAGCGTCTGGTGAACCATGTGCAACTCAAAAATGTGTACAGAGATGCAGAGGGGTTTGATGATGGTCGCTATGTCCGATACACTCATGGGAAGTTGGGGAGGTTCTTGGAAATTGTATTTCTCATCAGTGAAGATTCCCTTGCGGTTCTGGCCCAGACTCGATCACTGTCAGTGATCTGTGATTTATTAATGCCTGCCCAGTACGTGCCTTGCATTCCTGTCTGGATGCAAACATGGGGAATGACAAAGCTTGGCCCACTGCTGTTCCTAGATTCCTTCCACCAGGCAGCAAGCACGTGTGTATCTCTAAATCAGGAACGTGCACCCTGGTTGGAAATGAATTCAGGCTTGCAGGTTGAGTCTTTTCTCTCCTGTCTGCCTGGTATCCATGCTGGTGTTTCCTCATTCCTTCCCCAGTGCCACAGGAATGCTATTGCTGTGAGCTCAGATTTTGCATGTGCTTCCAAGAATACCCTTTGGAGACCAAAGGGTCAAGTGTGCCGCTGCAGCGTGTGACTTGATGGAAATGGGTGTCCTCATGGTGAGGTGGGTGAAAAGTGCTGCGGTTTGGGAAGGAGGAGTCTCCAGTTGATCCGAGGCTAATTGCATCTGATCTTTGTCTGAAAATTAGGTGGCAACTCTCCCAAGAACACGTGCTTAGTGTGTTTTCCAGCCTCTCTGGCTTTTACCCATGGAAGGATTAGTTCACCAGGTGGGCGACTTTCCTGTTGTTCTGGAATTGTTGCTAGTGAGGGAATACGTCAGATCTCCACAACTTCATCTGATTAAGAGTTGAAGCAGCAAAAATGACTTGAGTTAAGAGATAAGGAAAGTTTTTCTAACTGTGAAGCTCTGGAATGGATCCTCTAGATATCCTTAGGAGCAGGGTAGGTGAACCTCTGTCAGGTACGGTTTAGGCAATGCTGCTCCTGCTTTACGGCCCGAGGGATGAATTCCTGTGGCTTCCCACGGGCTTTTCCCTTCCTTTCTATTTTTTGTGATTTTTACATCTGAAATCTCACCAAAAAGCAGAGACCCAAACTCTGAAAAGCAGACATGGAGAGGTGAACCGACTGGTCTAAAGTCGTACGACACAGGAAAAGTAGGAACAGAGGCCAGGTTTCCAGGCTTCTAGTCATGCATCTTAGCCACTAAAAAACTTCATTTCCTTGAATTAATATTGGCCCAGGCTGACTCTTGTGTTACTGCCTCCTGAGTGGCCTATGCAATGTCAGGCATTTCAGTCTTTTGCTGTTTAATTCATTTTGCTGCTATGGTGCAGGGTGCGGTAGATATTACTGAAGGAATGATTGCACGCTGCCAGTATTCTTGATTCTTTCCAGGCAAAGAGCAGAGTTTCACAGCCAGGCTCAACACCTTGAATTTTCTACTTTCATTTCCAAAGTGTATGATATTGGTCATGATAGGAAACTGAAAAAAAAAATAGAAAATTCACGCTGTGCTTGACAAGGCAGTGACCATTCTGGGCAGTGCGTTACAAGGGTAATGGGCTGCGAATCAAACTTCTGCTGCTGTGCTGCAGAGGATTAGTCACAGTTCATCTACCTGCAAAATGGAGGTAGTAGTAGTTACTATCTCTCATTCTGGAGGCTCAGAGCTTAAAACTTTTGGGATCATTCAAAAGAGGCTGCTACGGATGTGCAAAGTATTCTCTCTTCTGTTAACACGACTGGAAAATTGCATAAGCTTGATGGATAAAGAAGCAATAATTGTTGGATACAGGACAAGGAAAATATTTGACCACTGGTTTTCTCTGAAATACTAAATGGAGAACACTTGTCTCTCATCTTGGGCCAAACAGTTTATTTTAGTTTTCAGATGCTTCCCCTAGATACCAATTGACACAACACACGGGTTGTTGCAGATTTGCAAAAAAGATCGAACAGAGAAAAACTGGCAACGATCCCCCTGTAAATCAGCTTCTCCGGAACAAATCAGGACCCATCGAGAGACCCACCATGCTGAGGTTGACAGACATCAGTGCCAGAAGTCCCTCGTGATGACCGCCTGACCACTGCGGCAGAAAATACCATCATGAGTTTTCCTCGGAGCATGATGAAGAAGGAACACGTCCTTACAGCCTGGTGGTCAAAGCGCTCAGCTGGGACGAGACACTTGAACTGTAGGTTCTCCAGGGAGGGAACTGCACCCAGGTTTACAGGGCAAAGGCTTTGATTGCTCAGCTTGTGCTGGTGCTATGGTCTCATCCACCAGTGCTTTAGAAAGCAGCCATGCCCAGGTCTTTCACAACAGGCCATGTTCGCAGAGCGCTATCGGCACTCTAGGTACACCTATGGCATGGGGCCCTGGTGACTCATGCACTATTCTGCTTTGGTTTTGGATTTCAGCAGGGTTTAAACACAGGGTAGGCGGCTAGGACAAGGCTAGGGTATTTCTAGTCATAGTCATAATGCTTAGAAAACGTCTGTGGCTGTGACTGACAGGCTCATGCAGATTTAGCTGCAGTGCTTCTAAGACAGCATCTGGCTCTGGCAGCCCCCTCCATCCCTCAGGAAGAATTTAGCACCCCTGGTACGGGGGGCCAGTGCAGGACACCAAATCAACCACAGACGGGGGAATTGCACTGAGGACTGAATTTGGGATATGTCATGCTTCCCCTGCTGCGGTGCCTGCCCAGGAAGGGGTGCCTGTTGGGGTGGGGTTGTATCTCCGGGGGTCTCGGATCTGCCAGAGCGCTCGGGTCAATCTGGGAGCACGCTTGCTTGTTTTAGGCACTCTGGCAGCCAGGGAAGGGGGAGGGAGGCTGGATGACAACTCCGCGCTCCAGCTTCTGAAGTCTTTTAGGCACTTAATGTCCTTTTTTGGGTCCTTACGTGCAAACTTTCCCTCCTGGGGCTGTCAAGCGGTGACTGTGGACATTAAAGCTGGTAATGGGATAAGACTGTAAACGTCTTCTGAGAGCGCACAGCAGAGCCCTTTATTGTCAAAATGAAATACATTTAAAGTGCTTAAAAACTCATCCAGAAATCTCTTTGCAAATGAGTAAGCCTTGGCAACTCTCCCCTCCACAGCCTGAACACAATGTAACCCTTCTGTCTTCCCCTTCTCTTCAGGGCAAACGCAGATACCCAACAGCTACTTAAAGGGCAACATTATAATCACACTCAAAATTCGAATTATTTTAATTGCAGTCCTTATAAATAGCCATAAAACAATCAAACAGAAAGCGATCAGAAAACACACTTTCCCTTCCCCCTCTCCTTAGTATGCTCGACAGGTTTTGTTTTGAATCTCCGAGCAGGCAGCTCCTTTATAGCTCCAAGCATCTTTTACCTCCCCCCACCTTTCCATGCGCCCCGGTTGGGGAAGAACAGAGAAAAAGTTGATTGGAAAAGCACCAAAAAATCATAGGGAGCCCTGGATAAAACTTCTCCGTAAAAAGTTGAATACTGCAAGCCACGGGCCGCATTTCTGGGCCTAACACCCCGAGTTATAGGGCAGGAGGGTGATGCTTGCAGGGTCGGGATTGCCTCCAGCCCCGCGCCCCCCCCTCCCCCGAGGTATCGGTAGCTGCCGCCCGCCGCCCTGCGCGCAGCGCAGCCCCCTCCCGCCGTGCGGCCGCCCCGGCCCCGGCCCCGGCCCCAGCCCTTACATGGACAAATCTGCCTGCAGGGAAAGGCAGGAATTTGGGCCCTTGACGTCAGCCCCGGGCAGAGCGCAGCAGCCCGGCGGGGCGGGAGGCAGCGGCCGCCGCTTTCGCTTTTTGTTTCGGGGGCGTCCCGCCGAGCTCGGGGCTGCCGGCCCCCCCTTCCTCCGCCCGAGGGGAGGTAAGGGCCGAGGGGGGCGCGGAGGGGCCGGAGGGAGGGATGCAGGAGGCGGGAGCGCGGCGGCCGGGGGGATGCAGAGGGGCGCGGGAGGGGCTGGCAGGACCGGAGGGAGGGGTGCGGGAGGGCGGAGCGCGGGAGGGGCTGGCCGGGGGGATGCCGGGGGGATGCGGCGGGCCGCGGGATAGGGGCGCAGAAGCAGGGAGCGCGGGAGGGGCCGCCCGGGGAACCCGGCGGGGCAGCGGCGCGGAGCGCGGAAGGGGCCGGCGGGCGGAAGGGGCCGGCGGCGGGGCCGAGGGGCGGGCGCGGCGGGGCGGTCCCGGGCACGGCCGCGGCCCCGGCCCCGCCCCCGGCCCCACCTCCCCCCGCCGCCTCCTCCCGCCGCCGCCGCCGCCGCGCTCGCCTCCGCTGCCTCCTCCCCCCGAGGTATTGTTGCAGATAATAACTTGCCCCCTTCCTCTCCCCCCCTCCGCTCGCCGAGGCAGCTGTGCAACAGCTGGAGCCCCCGGCCGGGGCGGGGAGCGCTGCCGGCCGCCCGGGGGGGGCCGCGCCTGGCTCCTCCCTCCGCCCGGGGCGCCGAGGCCGCCGCGGGGGGGGACGGCCCGGCCCGGCCCGGTGCGGTGCGGTGCGAGCTCGGCCGCGGGGCGGGGGCAGCTCCCGGGTGTGGGGCGGGGGGGAACTTCCCCGGTACTTCAGCGGCTGCGCTGCACGCCCCCCCCCTCCGCTCCGGGCGGGGGCTGCCCCGGGCCGGGGTCCCCCCTGGGCGGCCGGGGCTCGGTGGCGGGGTGCTGCCGGCCGCAGGTGCACCTGGCCCGGGCAGGGGCCGCAGCGCTGCCCCGGCGCCGCACCTTGCGCCGGCCCGACCCCTCGGCCGGGGCTCGGTGGTAAATAACAAGTTGAGTAAAGCCCTGGCAGCTTTTTATACGGCAGGGGAGGCCCACCCTTCCCCAGCAGGTAAGGACGTAAAAGTTTCCCACACCCTTACGTCACCCGGGGCTTTTTTTTTTTTTTAAATAATTTTTTTTTTTCCTCCCCCTTCTCTTGCCCTCCCATTTTGAACAGGCAAATCTTATTCCTGCCGTTGTTCAGGAGCACTCTCCACACCCTGGGGCTGTGCTGGGGAGAAGGCAGTGCTCCGGAGTAGGAGGTGTGATGGAGAAATTCATGCCGTAATTGTTCTGGCTACTGTACCTCGAGGTGCAGTTTGGCCCCGTTGGTGAAACAAATGTGTGTTGGATTCTCCTGCTTTGTTTTGATTTTTTTTTTTTGTTGTTTTTTCTATGCCTGTACGAGTTGGCTTTTTGGCCCAGTTGTTTGGTTTTTGGTCGGGTTCCTGTTGGGTATCTTTCTCTCTTGCTAGGCAATTGATGCACAAAGTTTTAAGAGCTTGCGGGAACCATCAAGCTTGCTGATGTGTCTTCCTACGCATCCACACCACCTTGGCCCCTGTGCAGAATGTGGTTTTGACCCATGTGAAATGCAAGGTCTCCCATGGAAGTCTTAAGTTTTTGGAAACGCTCTAGATTTGAGAATTTCTTTGCTTCCTTGGATGCATTTACCTATAGAGTTTGTGCTTATACGTTCCAGGAATGATTTTTGGGGCAAGATCTGAGAGTGAGTGTGGAGTCCCTGGATGTCTGGGAGATGGGTGATACAGCAGGTGCTGGCCCACCAAGTAATTACAGATACGGGATGTTAGGAAGGCAGGGGAACGCTTGGAGCCAGAAAATGGGGCACAGCATTTCGTCTGAACGTTACCAGCCATGTTCACACTAGAAAACGTTGGTTGTTGTCCTGTGCGTAGCCCAGCTTGCTGTGCAGCAGCACAGTTTGGGGATCTGAGGGACTTTCTGGTTATCCCCACCCTTGCTGCAGCAGGACTGGCCAAGGCAAGGCTAAATAATACTCCGGAATATGGGATTTCCCTCGGAAATATTTCCATCCCAGGATAAAGATTTACTGTTGAAAACTTTTCTCTGCCCGTTGGCCTACTCTGTCTCCCCTGCCCATCCCATGACCTTTCATCCTATCACTCCTAAATTTATTAGCTCTGTTATTCCCCTCTTTCAGTTGTTTAGCTTTTGTTGGAGGGTTTTTCCCTGTGGGATGGGCTGTCAGCAGGTGATGGGCCATAGGGCCACCTGGCAGCGAGCTCCTGCCCTCTGTGTCTAATCCTGCCTGCAGCTCCAGCGAGATGCTGGTGCTGCTAAAGGGGCCTTCAGCTCTGCTGTCCTCCAATTGTTGAGTTTCATGTATAGTTTTCCTTTAATTGTTTTCTTCATTTTTTTTTTTTTTCCTACCTGAGTCAGTTTGTGTTGGCTGTTTTTGGGAAAAGCTACCAAGTGGGGGAACCTGGTCCAGGATGGTGGCAGCGCAAAGTCCTCATCAGTTATGGTGCTGGGGGCTCTCCTGCCATCAGATGTCTTCTGGTCCTTGTAGGCTCTTCTCCCAGCCCTGTGGTTGGAGGGCCTGTTTGGAGCACATGGATTGCTGAAGGTCACTGGGAAAATGAAACTAAAACTGTGTCCCACTGAAGCCTCTGTGGATACAGCCCCAAACTGCAATGCGTTGCTGTTGTGCAGGCTCCACGGTGCATGGTGCTCGGGTCAGTGAGGGGTACAGCTTTTGTCATTGTGCAGTTGTCTCCTTTAGAAAGGTGTCACAGAAACAGTGAGTGCTGTGGAAAAGGGGTCTCTGTTCCTTTGTACCAGTGCAAGCCAAGGTGAAAGTGGCTGATTCAAAATGAACAAAATTAAGTGCTTTCCCATGTAACTAAGTGGTGGTGTTTATCATGCAGAACATTGCTGAGGACAAGAATTTAGCCAAGTCTGGAAAGGAGGTGGGACAGTTGTATGAATGTCAGGTACATTCAGAGTTATACCAGCTAATGGTGATGGCTTTTCTATCATAAACATCTAATTGGAAAGAAGACACTGTTTAATGCAGGTTTCTCTGAAACATCTCTCGCTGACTGGAGCTGGAAAAAAAACGGTAGCTTTGGTGGATAATAAATTTTTTGCAAGAAGACGGTTTCCGTGCATCTGTGGAAACATATACCCTCAGGGTGTCCGCAGTGATTTCTCTATTCCTTTGCCCATCATGGTTGTGTGAACAATGCATCCTCGGTGGCATTTAGTTTCTCATCAAGCATCTGAAAGCCTGACCCACACAGCTCTGCCTTTCTCCCAATAAACTCTTCCATCCCTGACATGGCTCTGGGCAGCACCTGCACCCTCTGCTCCGGCTGACCCTGGACCGTGCTGGGTTTCACCTCAGCTGGTCATCCATGTTCTTCCCTATGCAGTCTGTGGCAGCCCTTGTAATCCCTTCAGGTGGAGGGAAGTCCCTGTGGATGCATGGAGAGGTTCTAAAGATGGCATTGGGATGATGAAGAAATATGCGTTTCCTTTAGGTACATCTGTGCTTTTTGGGTACGTTATTTTTTTGATGGAGAGAAGCCTTCAGGGAAGCAAGATGAATACCAAGTCTATGTGACCCGCCAGAAGTCTGGGACTCAGCATCTGTGTTTGCGATGTGCACGCGTGAGTGAGACGGTGATGCTTTTGCCTGCTTTCGGACCTCCGCAGCCTGCTTTCGTACCCCGGTAGCTTCATCATCTCCCTTTGCTCTCGCTCTCGTAGCAGGGTAATTCTGCTAAAAGCTAGAGAGCTTACTGGAACTGCAGTCACGCTTCAAAAGCGGGCAGGAGCGGAGGAGACGGAAACCATAGCTTATCTAAGGATGTGGGTTATCTGAGAGACGGATTCGCAAGGAACAATACCTTTAAAGAGTGTGGGTTATATGTAGGAAAATACAGGACTTGAAATAACTTTATGAATAACGGTTCCAGAGGAGGGATTGGAGGGAAGGTGTTGTGATTGGCTTTCACATGTGCGTTGGGATGCTGGAGGAGAGCAGCGGTCAAATCTGAAGAGCTCTGTGTTTTCCTCTTTTTAATTTAGGGAGCTTTTTGTTTTGTAAAATAGAAACAAACAGAGAAAAGAAAACAACAAATCAAACCGAAAACCACAGACCAGAAAAACCCCACAAAGTTTAAAAGCTTTTTGAGAGCTTGTGCCTGCCCAAGAAGCGGGGCTTAGCGGGGTGCAGGGCTCGGCTCTTTCCGTTCCTCGTGCTTCTGGGCACGGCAGGGCAGGTAGGGCTCGTGATGTTTCCAATCCAGACGTGAAAAAAAAACCCTGCTACCCACACTTAATCGTTGTGATTAAGGTTACCGGTAGAGACACCTCGGTGGAGATTCTGCTTTCATCTCAAGGAGCTGGTTTCGATCACATTCTGAGCAAGTGCAAGAGCTGGCATGAAAATGATCATTTTTAAGTCGCTGTCAGCAAGTCTCTGTCATTTTAGACTGTCAGTATCTGTTGCTGGGATCTGTGGGTGACAGTGACACACACGTGAGTCACTCAGAAGCACTCCCAAACTATCACGATATGCTCAGGAAAGGAAAACAAACATCGGTGGAGTTGTGGGCTGCTGATAACCTTTTCTTAGAAAAAGATACAAGCTTTTGAGCGTTGTAGGCTGTTAGTGAGGATGTTTTCTTTTGCCCTTGATGCCATAAGGGAACCTCATAATAGTGATTCCTCAGTAACCTCATAAATTACTTTGTTTGGTTTGGGGGGGTTGGGATGCTTGAAGGTCTCTGATTTATGCCAGCTTTGTTTCTGTGTGAAAGCTCCTGTCAGCCCTCTTTGGGGTTTCCACATCTGGCTGGGAGGGATCCCATTTTGTGCCTAAGTGGGCTTGTGCGCTTGAGCATCCTCTAAGTAGGTGCCATTCAGCACTTGGCTGCCTTCCTCCCCCTGCTACTGCTGCCCAGTGATGCTTCAAGGCAGGCAAACTTCCGCCAAGTCTTGGATGATTGTGCTGCCAGTGGAATAGTTAGTTGAGATTTAATATGGCTATTATCTTTAGGTAATAAAATATCAACTAACTTGCCATAACTATCTTGTTTAATGTCTGTTAAAAGCCCCACATACTTCATTCACTGGGTGAAATTTAATAGAAGTTCATCTAAGCATTTATTGCTTATTTAATTTACAAATAAGTTGATCTCCACAGTTGGTAACAGGCACTGAGGATTTAATTAACATACAGTAAACTACCCTGTTAGCTCTGAATTTACACAGTCAGATCTTGTTTATGCATGAATTTGTAACTCCCCTCTGCCCACTCCTCTTTTTTAGGCCAGTGGATCTCATTGTGGGGAGCTGCAGTCCTCTCCTCTTCTCCCTCTGCTTGTGTTCCTGATCTCTCCTCCAGCCGGAGAGCCTCTGCCAGGGCTGCGCAGCTGGGGGCTGTAACGCTGCTGAGGAACCAGCACCCAGCTGCTTTGTGGTGGGACCAGCCTGGCCAGCTGGAGGAAGGCAGGCAGGATGGAGGAGGCTGATAGATTGTGCCACAGACCTTGGAGAAGGGGCTGTGGTAGGGATGCACTGCACGACGGGGTAAAAGCGGTCCAGCTCCAAGCCTTAGTTAAGCATAACAGAGCAAATTAAAAATGTTGCCTCTAGGGCTTTTTCAGCAATGTGGCTGGCTGCATGAGACTCAGGTTGGTGAGGTGCTTTTTTTTTTTTTTTGGAAGAGAAACTTGGGGTGCTTCACAGGTGACTTGCAGGCAGCCCTGCTGCAGTTGCTGTGTTTGTTGTACCCCAACGGCAGTGGTTTATGTCTCAGTAACGTGCATGTGCGTCTTTGACATGCTGTGTGCGCGTACCCTAAGGAGCTCTCTCTGTTTCAGCAGTTTATTACCTCACCTTAACAGACTTGAATTACTCCACTTAATGAGGCAAGCTTGAATGAAAGCAAGGAGTCTCCCAGACAGTGCACAGCACGAAGCAACTGGGTTGGGAGAGTGATTGGATTAGCAGCTGATAAGTGGCTGTAACTCCAGCTGCTGCATCTCCCCTGCCTCACTCGCCCGGGTGTCAGCGGTGTTCCTGCTTCAGCTCAGCCCCAAAAGAGGTCAGCTGGCTTGAATTTAACACACCTCATCACCTCAGGTAGAGACTTGATTTGCTTTTCATGGGTTTGGGCAAATCTTGAGAGATACCTCAAGCTATTACTGTGGACAAGACAAGCCTTTAATCTGGATTTCCCAGGAGAAACATAGTGATTTCGGCAGCCATGTGGCAGTCCTGTAGCTAATTACAAGCAGTGAACTTGGTTAAAAAAAATGGTGTTAAAGTTGCAAAGTCCAAGTGCTCCAAAGCTCTCAAATGCCAGAATGAAGGCATGTTGTTGATGAATCCTTAATCTGGCCTCCCCTGCAAGCGGGTATTATGATATAGCCACTTAATTGCCAGAGCACCTACTCTTTGTGCCCAGAGTGGAAGGTGATACTTAATAAGCAGCTATTCATTTTCTTTTCTTCTTGTGCAGCGTGTGGCCCCAAGCCTTATTTACTACATACTATTCAAACTTGGGACTGAATGCAGAATTATTAATTTCCTTTTGTGCTGTTCTGGGGTGCGCTTTGGTCTTTCATTGGAGCGCTTTGCAAGTTAGGGGGACTATTTTTGCAGTGCCTTCCTGAGGTGAAGGAAGAGTATTCTTGTCATTTTACTGATGGGACACTGAGGCTTGTAGAGTCATCTGTCATCCCTGACACTGAAATCCGGGAGAAAAGAAGCCAGTTAAACCAGGGCTGTCCTCTTTAGTTTGCGGTCATAACTGATAATCAAACAGAGAAACGGTTGAAAAGAATTGTCTGTAATTACAGACTGAAGTTAGCATCCTTTCCACCTAACTCTGGAGATTACTCTGAACTGCTTATTGCAGTTATACCTATCTTTACAGTCCATCTCCCCCATCTTTTCTGCTTTTACCTGCCTCTTATGCATTATCATCATCATCCTTGACTGGGGGCAAGGCCTGTACTTATCTTGCGTGGGTATGGAAATGCCTAACTTAGTATGGAAGCTGGTCTTTGCCTCTGGCATTTGAAAACCAGGGCAGTTTAATGCTGTTAAATCTGAAACGTGATGGTGGGGAGGTCCCAAAATGAACCACAAAAATGGTTAAGGTCCAGGTAGTATTTATGTATAAAAACATATTTCAAGGAGTAGGATATGGGTAATGGGGAACTTCACATCATCAGGTGGACACTTCCTCAGTGGCTTGTTTTCCTGTATACAGTAAGACTGCCATTTTTTAGGGTAGTTTAAGCTTCCTTTAGAGCCGTGGTGGTTCTCCATCACTTCTGATCCCGCAGGTTATTTTTTGGGAGAATGAAAATTATGCCTTCCCTAGCACAGTTCCACTTCAGTGCTTTTTTAGAGAATCCATTTCTTTCTCGGGTTCCTTGGGATGCACAGAGTTGAGCTTAGAAACACGACGTTGCATCTTTGCCATTTAAGGAGGGCTTGGTGAACCTTCCGCATAGTAAGTCTGAAATTCAAGCGTATGAGTAATCCAGCTGAACTCTCTGCAGCTACTTGTGTGTCTAAAGATAAGCAAGTTACACTGTTCCGTACCCGAATCCTGATTTGCTCCCAAGGCAGACAGATGGGGAAGAAACGATGGGCAAAAGGGTTAAAGTTATCTGGGGAGATATCTGGCTGCTTTTCATCTGAAACGGTGCTGTAGCATGCAGAATGGCCATAGCCTGGCTGCAATGAAGAGTCAGCCTCATACAGTGTAGGAGGTCATATTGTGAGCAAAGTGGACAAGTTGCAAGCCTCTAACAGTGGCATTAAGTGACAAATTGTGGGGCAGAAGCATATTTTGGAAGTTAGGAATAATGCCTTGGACCTCTGCATTGTTGCGGGGATAAGTGCGGCGTTCTTGGCACCTAACGCTTCTTCGAGTGTCTCCCTCGGTGTACGAGATTTGGGAATGAGGCCAGAGCAGCAGGTGAACTTAAAACAATATAAATGAGCGCATCTTTCTAAGGCACGCCGTCCACCCAGGTACTCGAAGTGTCTGGGTGAAAGGATGGCAGCTTACGGAGTGCCTGTGCGCCTCCTTCCATGGCTTGGCACGGCGTGTTTTGCTCTGCTGCATGGGTGAGCTGTGAACTCGGGGTGTGCGGAGGCTGGGGAAGTCGGTGGAGGAGTTTTTAAGGACCGCGTCATAGAGCGGGAGGAGAAGGAGCTACGAGAGCAGAGCTCGTTGCCTTACTACACACAAGGATCACTTAGGGTGGGTTCATTTGTAAGTTATTATGCATGAAGTTAGCTCCCGTCCCCTCATTGTATACATAACCTATAGGCAGTGTTTTGTGGTCACTGTTTTTACAGGTGGGTATTGGATCTCTCTGAGGATGCAGGGCAGATGGGTTGGCCTTTGCACCGTCTGGTGTATTGTCTTGCTGTGGTGTACCCTGGGGTGAAAAGGAGAGGACTCATGCTCCAGTGTGTTACAATGATCATCTATGCTGGTAGTGCCCCACCTTGTCTGGGGTCAGGCCACTCAGCAGGGTGTCATACCCATACCCGCACCACTCTGGTTCCCTGCCTGCTGCAGTTCCCTGGACGCCATAGCCCAAGCCTCTGGTCTGGATGCATTTGCACCTCTGGTCTGGATGCATTTGCACCTCTGGTCTGGATGCATTTGCATGCCTGAGGTGGTGTTTTAGGTCTTGGGTCATGCCATCACGTGCAAGCAAAAGTGATCTGCTCCAGCTTTGTTGTGTTCAGGGCGGCTGTCTGCCTGTGTCGGCTGCTCCTCATCCCTTGAAGGTGAAGTGCAGTGAGGCACAAGCAACCTTACGGGTTTTTGCTGCAGCTCTTGATGAATTTCTCGTGTCTCAGATGATTTGATTCATACCTGATTAAGGGTGTGCCCAATTTCATGGGTGGAGCTGCATGTACAAAGGTAGCTGTGTATTATCAAAAAGTCCCACATTGTATCATCTGGATTAGTTCCTGCTGTCTTGGTAGATGCACCTGCTAGGATGGGAATATTTTCTGTGTGTTTTAGTTGTGCACATTCAACCTGACGTGTAATGGAAGTGATTCCAGATACTCTTGATCTCCAGAACAAGACAAGGCCTATCCATCTAATGAAAGACATGAGTAATTCTGGGTATGGTATTGGTATGCTCCTGGGCTCCTGTTCGTCCTTCTCTTTGTTTTTGCTTTCATATCCCATGGACAACATTTTCTTGCGTTGTCCATATCTCTAAATTTGACCTGTAGCATCTTGGGCTGAGCCCGCCACATGTTGCGCTACCCAAAGGAGAGTAGTGAGTCTGCCAAACCGTGCGTGTTGGAGTCCTGTGAACCTGAGCGGAGAGCGCAGGCTGCACCCGTGGAACGGCGTCTGGGTCTGAGGAGCTCCTGCGCTGGGAGGTGAAGATAAAGTGGAGAATGGTGAGAGAAGAGCAGGGCGATTGACTTGGGGACATAGAGACTGGTTATGAGGGAAGATGAAAAGGCCGTAAAAAGTGTGTGTTAGCAGAATGTGACTAAGATGGAGACCTGATAAGTATTGAAATGTGTCTGCGGAGGAAAGGGGAGCAGTAGCAGCTTCTGGCAGAGCAAAGCTGTATGTCTAGGACTTGCAACTTGGTGCAAAGCGTACGGCTCCTGTGGCCCTGCCATCGCAAGCCGTTGCCACCTATAATCCCTTTAACAAACGTGCTCAGTTCCATCTGAAACCTACTTGGGCTCTTCCCCGTCCTTCCCGGGGAGTTCATCTCTCTCAGGGCTGTTTACCACCGTGGTTTCTGAGCTGTGCAGGCTCGCTGTCTCATTCCTCAGCCCTTACTCACAGGAGGCCTGTGTGGGAGGGAGGGACACCCAACAGAAATGTGAAACTTGATGCAAAGTCCCTTGCCACGAGGAATTTGGGTGGCTGATCTGCTACAGCTTGGCCTCTGGGAGCCTGCCGGAGATCCGTGGGCTGAGAGTCTGTGATCTGCAGCCCTGGTGGGGCTCCAGGGAGTGGGATGGAGGCCTGCGAGAAGGTGGGTTTCTCCTGCAAAAGGCAACCCATATGGCATTTGGGGGCTCCTGGTAGAGCCGCACTAGCCCAGCTTGTTAACAAAATTCAGTTGGGCCCCTCTGCTCTGCTCTGGTGAGACCCCACCTGCAGTGCTGCGTCCTCTCAGCACGGGAAAGACATGGACCTGTTGGAGCGCGTCCAGAGAAGGCCATAAAAATGATTGGGGGGTGGAACGCCTCTGCTATGAAGAAAGGCTGAGAGAGTTGGGGTTGTTCAGCCTGGAGAAGAGAAGGCTTCGGGGAGACCTTATTGCGGCCTTTCAGTACTTAAAGGGGGCTTATAAGAAAGATGGCGGCAAACTTTTTAGCAACAAACTGTTGCGACAGGTCAAGGGGGAATGGTTTTAAACTAAAAGAGGGTAGATTTAGACTAGATATAAGGAAGAAATTCTTTACAATGAGGGTGGTGAAACACTGGCACATGTTGCCCAGAGAGGTTGTGGATGCCCCATCCCTGGAAACATTCAAGGTCAGGTTGGTCGGGGCTCTGAGCAACCTGATCTTGTTGAAGATGTCTGTGCTCATTGCAGGTGGGTTGGACTAGATGACCTTTAAAGGTCCCTTCCAACCCAAACTATGCTATGATTCTAATTGGATGGGGTAAAGTGGAGGAGGGGAGCAGTATGACTCACTTAAATTAGCAGTGACCAAGAGTGGGCTGTAAGCTATAGGTGACACCTTGTGCCTCCATCCTAGCTGCACACAGTAAAATCTGGCAGGGGAGCTACAGCCATATGTGCAAATACAGTGTGTGGGTTTGGGTCTCGGTCCAGCATTCACATCCATAAATAGGTCAGCCCCTTCCTTACGATAGCATTTGTGTGCACTTTACAAACATGAACCAACTAATCCCAACAGATGTTTGGCAGCCTCCTGAGCCCACAAGGAAGTTAAATATCATTGCACTTTGCTAGAGAGATGCCCAGGATTCAAATAACACCTGCTGGAAGAGCCCATCTAAGCTGGGGCGTGTTCATGGCTGTGTGGTTCAGCTTTGCAGAGCACCTGCTGCCGCTCCATTGGGTTGGTCTGACCACAGCGGCTTTCCCTGCCTTCAGCTATGCAAGGGCCAGGCTGTGCTTCTATTGAAATCAAAGACACAGCTTCCTTTAATTTTTGAGGGGGAATAGGATTTAGCTCTATGTTTGCACACTCACACTTTATTAAAATCCAATTGAAAGGAGGGAGCTGTGGGTTTTGCTTGCTGCCTGCCTTTGTCCGCGTGCTGAAGTGCCCATCTCCTTGTCGGTGGTGTGCGAGGGCACGATGCTCCTGCTGGCCTGAATCCTTTGCTTGCCTCCCTCTCTTTCCCCAGATGTGAACATTTAGTTGCAAGCTCCATGATGCCTCTGAGGTCAAGCAGGTTACATGGATGTGTGCTGCTGAAGCAGCAGTTTATTCTGGAGTTGTCTCTGGACTCTGCAGTTTGCGATTCATGTCCTGGCTGTTCCTGCTCCATCCCAGCATGAAGTGCAGCCCAGCCAGCTGCCAGAGGTAACGCACTGAGGACCAGGGAACTCCACTGCAATAACTTTGCCTGTACAGAGTATTCAGAGATCTCGGATAATGAACGTCTTGCAGCCTTTTTTAGCGGAAGTTTGCTCAGTGTTGCATGGGCCAGAAGCTGCCTGACACTTTGCTTTCCCCTAAAAAAGAAAAGGCTATTTGGCTAACTTTTCAAAGAGAAAATGAAGCTGTAGCACATCACAGAGGTGTGAAGAGTAAGGAAGGCCTCTGCATGTCACTGTAGCCTCCAAGGTCCATATTCATCCTCTTAATGAAATTCAGCTGCATAAGGGGGAAGAAGCAGGAATTGATCCTCTTCATATGGATCATTAGTATCTCAACAGCTGGTCTGCAAAGAGCAACTGGGAACAAAAATGAGCTCTTGCTGCATCTAATTTTTTTTTTCCTGTGTGCTCTGAAAGATGATTGGGATGCTTTAGACACTTGGCTTTCTTGCTCAAGAAGGGCTGAGGATTGTACTCATTTCTCCTGGCCTCTATTTTGTGCTCTGGCTTGTTGGCTGTCCTGATTTTTCAGGCAGAGTTATAATTATAAGGCTGCTGAGTGGAGGGGGAGGCAGCAGTAGGATAGTTCTGGATTGCTAATAAATCAAGGACTTTTCTTAGGTGTTTCCTCACTCAGATCTTTATCAGTCTCCGTTAAATACGGATGACAGCTCCGAATACCAGGGTGTGCTTCTATCTTCTCAGTTAAAGCTTCCTGAAGTCTCCCCAGGGGCACAGACCCCGCCAGTTTTTGCCATTCAGCATCTTGAGGAGAAGCCTTGGGTGTCTTCTGTGACGACGGAGGCTGTGGACCGCTGCTCCTCTCCCTCATCACTCTGAACCTGCTGCAGTTGCTCCGTGTGCACCAAGTACGTGCATCTGACTCGCCCCGTGCTGCCGGCTGCTGCTGCCTGGCCTTTTTGCCTGCATTAGTTTAATTGAGTGAGGAGCTTGCAGGAGAAGCTATTCATTCCCCTGGTAACTGTGCTTGACAATCAGAAGTTATTCTGGGGGTGAAGGACCGGTACAGATTTGTTTTCCTTGGCTGCAGATCTGTAGCCCCTAATAGTTTCTCACTCATATGAACCAAGGTTGACTTGGTTTGCCACTAATTAAAAGCCAAAAGGATATGCAGTCCTCTCCAAAATAATTACCATCTTTGGTGAATGGAAGAAAACTCTGCTTGCTTCCTGTTTGTTTCCAAACCTTTCTGTTTTGCCATGTTAACCCTTGCACTGGCCAGGATGCGTGGGAGGGCCCCGGCAGGGCCAGCAGCTCCGTCCTGGTGCACGGGGAGTTTGTGCTTGAATCCTTTCTCTGCTTTTGGACCGAAGGGTAAATATAGGAAAAGCATGGAGTTATGAAAAATCTTATGAAAACTAATAGTTGCATTTGGGGGTGAGGATGTGTTTTCTCCGTGGGAGGCCACTGAAGGCGACAGAGGCGAGTGTGTGCAGGAGCACGTTTTTATCTTGACTTTTTATGGGCTAAAGCCCAACAACAACTAAAAAAAGGTTTTGACTGTGTCTGCTCACTACCAGGAACCCTGAATGCAGCAGCGGGAGTTCCTAGATGGTTTGGTTTCTATCAGTAATTGGTTTCAGATACACATTAACTTTGATTCATGCGTTTTTCTGGGCCTGGTGACGTAGTGGAAGGTGTCCTCTCTCCTCCCCGTTTGCCTGACCTCTGCGTTTGTCACGTTTCTGTCACCATTGGGGCTGGGCTTGCAGCAGGAGGAGGACAGAAGGTCTCCTTCCTTCAGCTGGTCCTAAGTGTCCACAAAGTGTTCGTGCTCCTCCAGTGCAAATTGGAGGGGTTGTCCGATGTCACCACTGGGTTGAGGGCTGGAAGATGTCCAGTCCAAAGTGGTCAGGCTCCCTGGCAACAAGGGCTGGAGCCCCGTGGATGCTGTTTGCTCTGTGCGTGCAAAGGCAGAAGCACATCTCCAGTCTTGCTACTTATCCCCACCATGACCTTATGGTGGGGTTTTGGCCTCTGAGCACCAGCTGGTGTAGGAGGAATAGCTGTCTGGGCAGTAGTCACCGGCTGAGCGTACCTCAAGTGGTACAGGGATGGGCAGAAGTCTCCCAGGACCAGGCTCAGAGGCTGGGGCAGGATCAGCTCCATCCATAATGCTCCTTAGGGGGATGTGCCTAACCTGCTGTCGGGGGCTGGCGATGGCAGCCGTGCCTGCTTGCCTGCAGCCCCCTCCTTGGCTTTGCTACCCTGGGTGCGAAAGCGGGTCGTGTTCGCTTTGCACGGGGAGCGTTCCTTAAATCGCTGTGCTCAGCTGCGGGGCTTGCGAGGGGCAGCAAAGGGGCTGTATTTTCTTGATCTGCCTGTTTCATGAGGCAGTATCTGGCTGTGCCCTTAGTACCAGTTTTTTTTTAATCAAGTCCCCTGTTTTAATTGACTAAGAAAAAAGAACTTGAAGAGGGTATGAACCCATGACCTTGAGATAAATAGTTTCTTATTGAGTCCCCGAGCCCCTAAGCCGCCCCCTCTTCTGAGAGTAGCGTGGTTTAATCAAAGGTCAGAGGTTTTGTCGTCTTTGAGAGCTCAGAAAAAGAGGGCGACGCGAGCGAGCTCTCCTCAGTCCTCCGTGACTGCAGTCATTCTTGGCCTGACAAGTTCCCATTGAGCTCGCTGTGCTTGTCCTCTGTTCCTGGGTGATGGCTCTCTTGACCTTCTCTGGTCTCTGTGAATGCTGATAAAGGCCTGGTGATCAAGTCAGCTGTGTTTCTGGGGGTTGTAACTAATATATGGTGGCTATGGGCGAATGGCTTATGCGAGGCTGCTGTGAGCCTCTGTGTGCAACGTGCAGATTTGCAGGCTTGATAGGACAGTGTCTTCACTTGCCAGCTCTTCCCACGTAGCCTCCCACGCGTGTCTCCTGTTTCTAGGCTGAAGGCAAAGTGTGGTATCTCACGCACCGCTGCGTGGTCAGTCTTGGCGAGTGTGACTTGTGCATGGCCACTGCTGTCTGAGACATTGTGGTTGCTCACAGAGGTCCCCCGTCACTTTGTTCTCTGTGTTTCCTTCTTGGGTGGTGACCAGGCCTGTGGCTGTACTTCTTGTGACAGGTGCAGCATTAGTCCGTCTTTCTCTTTCCTCCTCTCCTTCCTTCTTCCTGACTGCCGTCACTAATGCTCCAGGCTGATGGCTGGCATGGAGCTGGTCTTGCTTGCTTGCATGTTGGATGCTGGCTTCCTTGATGTTGTGCCAAGTCAGTCTTTGAAAATATCAGCTGGCACGTTCTGGAGAGATCTTTGTCTCCAAAAGCTTCTGCAGTTCCTTTCTGTTTTTCCCCATCACCAAGTAAAAAAAAAAAAAAAAACACTTGGCTTGATAACATAGATGCTGGCTTCAGGGCTGGCGACAAAATTCCCGCTGACAGGCTCAGTATGGTAGGGCAGGAGTAGGCGAGGACAGGTACAATGGTGGTGTTATGCTGTTAGGTGCTCCTGTGGATCACACCAGGGAGGTGGAAGAAGGTTGAAGAGATCTTTCCTGGTTTCAAGTGTTTCGTACCTTCTGTGTGATGTTGCACCCACATGCTGTAGCTAATGTTTCAAACAAATAGGCATGTACTCTTCCAAAATACAGCACTCAGGTGCAGCAGGCTGGAGGATATCATGTGGCAAACTCTTGGAAAGAACACAGAGAATTAGTAGCCAAGAAAACTTTGTGCTGAGAAACCATCAGGTACATGGGAAGAAGCGTGATCTCTCCCTGTGAGTACTGATGAGGTCCAGTAAGGGTGCTGAGGATGTTTAACTGATAGCTTTGCCATTCTGCAAACCAAAAGCCTCTTTCTTTTCACTGAGAAACAGGAATGCAATCAAAGTGAACCACATTGTACTGGTCCAGGGGTGCAGTTTTATAGGCACTGTTGGTGCTAAGCAAAAAATAAAGGAAATGCAGTGCAAGTCCAGCATATGTACTTCTCCAGGTCAAGGTAAAGTGGCACACAGGGGCTAAAGACTTGGTATCCTTAACTTTTAAGGAGAGGAAAGACGTGACAATACTTGCACTTACTGTGCTGAAAGAAGTTATGTGATAAATCACAATCCCCTTTTACATGCAATTAAATAAGCTCCTTTGGGGGGAGGATAATCTGCAGAATTCCCATGGAAGTCTGCACGGCTGGTTCTCCTGCATAAGGTGATGGAGGGATGTCCAAGCTCCGCTGCCTTCCCTTTGCTTGAGCCTGAGTCCCAGCTGGGGGGATGGGAGCATGTATAGGGCTGCGTGCTGGGCAAACGGCATGACAGCTGCGTGCTTGTGTCCCCTGTCCCCTCGCGGGGGGGAGAAAGTCCCTTCCTGACATGTAGGGGAAGTGCGTGGAGCTGCGCGTCCCGCAGGCAGATTACCAAGTCGTTGTGCTGAGATAGATGGGCGTTTGACAGCTATGCTGCGGGATGGCGTGTGCGCAGTCCTGCTGAGCCGGGGGATTAGGATCGCCTTTCCTTCCCATTGTCGTGCTGCTGGAGACTCCCTCCGTCCCCTTATTTGACTTACTAGTGCCGGGCTGAGGCTTGCCCACCCCAGGGGTGGTGGCGATGATGTTCAGGTGTCCTTGGGGGGAGAAGAGAGGCAGCGGCTTTGTCTGCGGGGAAGGTCCGGTGGCTCAGCGGCGCGCGGGGCGGCACAGAGCACCCTCCCCATCGTCCCTCCCCATCACAGCCCGGGAGCGGGGGCTCTGCGGTGGCAGGCCAGTTTCCTCGTCACAGGGAGGAAAAAGTGTAAAGCATGGCCTGAAACACCGCCTCTGCTTTTTTTTTTTTTTAATTCCTTTGGTGATGAGGGCCAAAATTCTCTGAGGAGCCTGGCTTCCAGCTGAAGTCAGGATAATTTAGGAACTAAAAGAGCTTTTAAATATATTTTTTGTATGTCTCAGTCTCCATCTATGATGGAAGTAATGGTACTTTCTTGTTCAGAAGGCGGACGCATCCACAGGCATCTCCGGTCCTCCTAGTTTTGAAATGTAGTAAAAGCAGTTATTAGGGCTTGTCAGAATCGCTCCAGAATTTTTTATCTGTGTTTGGTATAAATGGTTCCTTTCTCAAAATGGGTTTTTTTGTGGGAAGCATCAGTTTGCAACTCTGTTCTTGTTTTGTAAAGGAAAAAAAGTTTAGTTTTTTTTTTTACTCTTCTATTTGTGATGGTAACAACATTTGTTGAAAACAAAAATGTTTTCATCAAAAGCAGTCAGTGGTGAGGCCGCTCCACTCTCTGCTGGCTGATTGCCACGCTTGCATGTTAACCTGGGCCTCTCTGCCCCATCAGGGCTTTTTCTGGTCTGGAAGGAATATGCTTCCTCGGCCTCTCGATCCAGCTGTGCGAAAAGAGGAGCAGCTGCACTGAGAACTCTTCCTTTTTTAATACAGGTGTTCGAGGCCCCTTGTTGCTCATCCCATCTGAAGGTATTTGTTCCAAGGCTGAAACTGGGGCAGTTGGCTATTGAGGTATAAAAATGAAAGGAGAGAGCTAATGCTCGGTCATCCTTGGAGATGGGGGGGAAGGAGGGGACAGATATTTCTAAACCAGAGAGATTTACTGGTCCTGGCCGATTGTGCTTTTTTAAACATCACGATGGATTACAACGCTTTCTAAAATACCTAGCCTGACCAAGCGGGCATGGGAGCGGGGAATTCGGTTGGCTGCCAGGTATTTGTTGCTATTTTCAAATGATCTGGCCAAAACTGGATAAAACGGAAGCCTTGAACACAAAGGCTGTCTGGTCATGTAGGCTCTAAGTTTTAAAATTTTCATTTACAAATGGTTTTAAGAAGAGCAATAAGAGAGCCTGCCATGGTGCCAAGGGTTTCGTTGTGGTGGCACCCAAGTAAGCTTGGGAAAAGGGGACCTTTACCTTCAAATTTTGGCCATTTAAAACCAAAATGGTTAAAGGAACATTGTCCTTTCTAATAAAACCCTTAGAGTTGAACAAATGTGCACAAAAATGCCATCTCTGCCCTAGGAGATTTCAACCTCCCGTGGGGCAATGCTTTAACCTAAAGGTGGGCTGCTGAAGACCCTGGGCAGGGAGTGGGGAGAGCGGGTGCTTTCCTGAGCCTGTGCCTTGGGGCACAGCACTTCTCCTCTGCTCCCTGATGCTCTTGGTCACTGTTGGTCTGTTTTTCTTGACCAAGCATCTTAAGACGTGGGAGGCATGTTAGGGCACCGTTCTACCGGTGCGGCCTGGTGAGGATGGCCATTCCTCTGGGGGGGAAAAATGACAGTTTTTTGGTTTTGAATTGCAAAACATTATCCTTTATTTGAAACCCAGGCTCTGTGGTGCTCTGATACTGCATGAGAACTTGAAAGCAAAATCAATTGCCCTTCTTTGATCAAGAAGCTGGGGTGCATTCGAGTGAGAAAGTGAAACTGCCCCCTTCTTGCTTGAGGTCTCTCCGACCAGGCTTAGTGAAATGCAGACAGCAAACGGTGGGGGGAAAAAGGAGAGAAAAAAGAAAAAGAAAAAAAAAAAAATCAGTGAGGCTGTTTTGAAAATCTTCCACTTCCAGTAGACCGAGGGAGTGTGAACAGCATGAGGCCGGTAGTCTGTGCTTGAAAATACGGGGTCCAATCCTGGTGTCAATTACAGACACGTAAATCACAGGCAGCGCTGCTGGCAGTGACGGGAGCTGCTGAAAGGTCGCTCCAGCATGGGACCCGTAGGCTTTCTGGCATTGACGTGCTGATTCCTCTCGTTCCTTAGCCACCCATCTTTTCTAGCTGTCCTCGTGCATTTAAAATAACAGGGGTGCGACATGGCTGGTCCTACTGATGGGTTGGTCCCCAACCATGCCCAGTGGCTCCGGCTGAGAGCCAGTGTGGTGGCTCCCAGCTGCTGGGGTGCTGTATGTAGGGCTGTCTCACAGCTTCCTCGGCCACTGCTTAAATCTGTCCTGCCCCAAATATTTTTTTCATTTGTTATAATACAGCCGTCTCCGTCTGGGAGAGCTGGATGCCATCCCTCTGGTACAAGCTGGATCTCATCCCTTCGGTGCTGCCATGCCTCTGGAGCGGTGTCTCCTCCTTCTCCTCCCTACTCTCCTGCTCCTTTTTTTCCCGTTTGTTTTAGTCTCATTTTATGAACCTCAGGACAAACCTGAAAATCGTGTGTGACAGCAAAGATAAAAATGAGTCCCCTGGCCCCGAAGCCAGGTGTGCCACTGCTGCAGGACCCCGGGGCTCCCGTGGGGCAATGCTTTAACGCCAGGCTATGTGCCCTGCAGTGTGCAGGGACTGCCGGCGAGTTTGCTTTTTTTATGGGAGCTAATTTTCCCCATCGGAGCTGACGGTCCGTGCTGCGGCCGGCATCAGCCTTCCTCCAGCGCGATGGCCGGACCAGGAGCCCGGAAGCGATAAGTCCCATTACGTCCAATTTTGACACATTGTGGCAGATTTAAAAGCAGCTCCGTGCTGAGTACGATAAAGGAGGGGTGTGTGCTTCCTTGCAGATCGAAACTGGCCATTCGCGTAGTTGCTGCTTTACACCAACACAGGATCTGGCCTCCCGAATGGCAGCAGCCGGGCGTATTAGCTGTTGCTGTTTGTATTGGTGACTCTCTGAGCAGGTGCCGCTGCTGGCAGCAGAGCAGAGGAAACGTGTCTCCAGCTTTTGTTATCTTGCGTGATCTTTTTATTAGATAACTTCAGCAGCATACTTTTGAATTAATCAGTTTGATTTTAACAAATGAAACCCGAGAAGCACAGAAGCAGACACTGAAAGCTGTTAGTCAGGGCCAGATCCTGCAGGCATCGCTGTCCTGGGATAGCAAGATCAGTCCGTATCTCTGGATAGCAATATCAGTCTGCGTTCAAGTGTAGAGCTACCCATGCATATAAGCTGAATTGTAAGTCAGGGTTGGACTCTGAATTGAGGTTTGCATGTAAGGGATCTGATTTTCTGATGTGTGAGGATGCGGAGACCTCAGACAGCCCCCTCGGCGCTGGCGGTTGCCAGCATGGCTGAGGATCAGGGCTCCTGCGGAGGAGATAACGCGAGATTTCTGAGTTTGGGGACTTTGGCCAGCAAGTAACAAATATATTGGCACAGCGTGGGAAAGACGTAAAAATACATATGTCAGAATCGGCAGGCTTTTAAGTGTTTTTCATTTAAAATGAAAAGGTCAGATTGAATGGGTTTGTCATCAGGGGACCCATACGTGCACCTGCCAATCATACGGGGGGGGACCTGTGTCAGTTCGTGCTGATGGCTGACTCACTGGGAGCTTGTCTGCGCTTAAAAATTGATGACTGGAACGGTTAAAATGACAATTTTCCTTGTGGCGGTCAGGCTGAGCCATCTGCTCCATAAAGGAATGGGAATGAAGGATCCGAGGGTGATGCTGCTTTATCCCAGTTTTAACTGGTGTTCACGCTTCGGCTTCTACAAGTAGAGCCATACTGATTTTAAAAATAAAAAAATAATAAAAAAACCTAAGCTCTGAATATTGGTAAAACCTTCAAGTGTAGAGGAGATTTAAAAGTGAATGCAACTTTTGAGCAGTCAGAAAAACAGGCGCTGTTCAGCCAGGCTGTTACGTGAGAGGTGTGATCAGCACTTGCTGAAATTATTTTCACAGGTAAGGTTTTCTTTTAAAGGGATTGGGGCGTCTGGTTACTTCAATTTCTAAGTGACCACTGTAAAGTTATACTAGGGACACCTGTTTTTCTGGAAGTGCTGACTGCACTTCTCTGAAACTTGGAATCTTTGCAGAGGTTTTAAACTGTCCATTTCTGAAAAATATAAGAAAACTGAAACCTTACCAGAGGACTGATATTTAAATTCGGGCATTGTAAAGTACTGCTTTTAAATGTAAATCTGCAAACAGGAAACCTTGCTTTCCATGCTCTACTTGTGTGTTAAATTTATATTTCTTTTTTTTTTTTTCTTGAGAAATGTTGATTCTTACTGTCGATAATATAACATCATTAGCAGACAGTGAGTGGACGGGCTGTTTCTGATCATCATGCCTTTAAGGATTTTGGAGTTCGTGGATCTCGGCCTCTCACCTTATTTTCCTTTCAGCTTGGGATGGCTTTTTAAACTTCTAATCACTTTCTCAGCTTTTTATGAGCTGTACCTTAAATTTAACTAGTTGGAAGAAACAAATGAAGAAAACAATCTTTTGCGAAAGATGTGCTATTTTGGTAAATTCGTGTTCCAGTAGTTTGTTCAGAGATTCTACTTAGTGCTTTAACTGTGATAGCCGATTCCTGCTGTTTGGGCATTTGCTTCAAATTACTTTTAAATGATAAATTGCCTATTGAAATAGCGCATTAGAATAAGCGATCTGTATTGTGCTAAGCATAAAAATGAAGATGCAGATGTGCACGCGTAGGTGTATACAGACTCCGGCGTCTTGGCCACTGTAGCTGGTGATCTGGAGGCGCAAGAGCCGTACCGAGTTATGCCAGATGGGAGCTTGACAGTGTGAAGCTGTGTTACTGAAGAGACACTCCTGCTGTTAACTCTTGCAGGACTGTGGTAGAAAGCTGGGATTTCTTATTGCAAGGGGAAAATCAGAATTAGCTGTGCACAGACCGCTGAGCATCTGTTGCGGTGTCTCTGAACTAGGAGGACCTCAGTTTTGTGGAGCTAAAAGCCTGCCTGTTGTTACTGTTTCTGTTGTAAAAGCACCTGGATCTTCCCCGTAAAGGTTGTTGGGGGATGTATGAAATCCAGAGGTGGCTCCTTAGGGACAGTCTTTGCATGTATTTCTCTGGGGACTTCAGTGGGGGAAAGACTTGTCCTGGAATCGATGGCAGCGATTTGGGTATGTCTGTACTGTGGACTTGTTTGTCTTTGCCTACCTGAGCCAGAGCGGGAATGAGCGTGACTGCCAGGGGCAGACCCTTTTTTGGGACTTTCTGTTGTTCTCAGGGTCTGTATCTCTTGCCTGCTTCCCCAGCAGAGCTGGCCTGGTTAAGGCATCGCTTTGCTAAACCTCTGTGTAGTCCTCTCTGGTGCGAGGCTCTTGGGGTGCTCCTTGCTGAGGGATGTGTACAGGCAACTGAGAAGAGGGACTTTGCGGAGAGGAGCTCTGCTGATCTTGGGGTTTGGGAGCCTCAAGCCTCGAGAAATGCTCCCCAATGAGAACAATGAGAAATGCTTGTTGAGACCATGTCTTAAAGATGTCTGATTTGGTGGTGGCATCATGGCTTGATGGCTTGTGATGCAGCAGATGTGCAGCTCTTCTGGTACCTTGGATCTGTCCTCTACATCTGTATTCTGGGTATTTCTGCACTCAAAGACTCAGACTGACTTTTGCAGCCTTCTGCTAAAGAAATAGGGTCACAAATGGAGTAGTTTGACAAACTGGATATCAGATGGATATTGCTGTGACCAGTCCTGCTTGGCTGTGGATGTGTGGCCAGGAGGGAGTGTGTGCCTGGGCATCAGTGGGTTGTTTCCCCTCTGGGACCATGCTGGGCCCCACTTGCTGCTGGGGAGGGTGGTTTCACAGCAGCTTCAGCTGAGTGGCTTGGGGAGGGAATGTGGGGTCCTGCTCACCTTGCTGCAGGAAGCCCATCACAAGGTGATGGGGACAGCTGGCATGGAAAGTAAAGCCAGGCAGATGCGGTTCAACTAGCCAAGACTGCTGAGTCCTACAACTGATCTTGTAAACATTTCCTGAGTTAAACCTAGTGAAAGACAAGCCTGAGCCAAGATCTTTTAAACACAGGTTGGGTCCCAAGAAATATTGTCTTACCTGGAGCTCCCGGAGGTGCTGTTGTGGGTTGAATTGAAACGGTGTTGGAACCGGAGGGGAATGTTGTTGTCTTCTGCCTTTGCAGATAAGACCGAAGGGCATTTTGCCAGGAGCCTGTGGGAAGGACCTAAACTGTATATAACTCTACATCATTTTAAAATGAAAAGTAAACATGCAGAACCATAATATTTGCTTGTACTTGTCTTCTCCTTGATGGATGGAGAGAAATTGCTCTTTGGCTGAGTTCACCAGCAATAAAACCCTGCAGTTACTCATCTTCATCCCAAGCCTGCGGTGAATGGGAGAGGCCATTGCGATCTCTGGTTGAATTTGTCCTTATCACACCTGAGGGGAACGCTAAGGGTCCTGGGGACTCTTATACCTGCCCAGCCCTGTGGGGAATCAGGGCTGGGTGCCACTGCAAGGACTGTGGGACTGAGCTGCGAAGGTGCCTCCTTGGTCAGGGTGGACCTCATCATGCTTGTATGCTGTTGGCGCAATGGAGATCTACCACTGCTTGGGAGAGGCGAGAGCCTTGTCTCTCTCATGGCTGCTGTAGGCTCAGGCATGGCGTGGGGGACAAGGGGTGCTGGCAGGGTAGGAAGGGGTCCCATCGGGTGACAGGGAGGAGGGACCTGGGCTGTGAGCCACCAGCACTCTTTTGCATTTTGCTGCATGTTGGTTGTAGACTTGTGGGCTCACATGTACCCTCATGAGCAGCACAGGTACAACAAACGCAAGCCTGAACCGAGCACTTCCATCATTACAGCAGCAAATAGCAGTAACTTTCTCTGCTGAGCGTTGATGACAAGGCAAGCCTGTGCTTGTCATGAGCAGAGATAGGGCCGTCAGGGCGACAAGGATGTAGCCGGGTTGGGATGCCGGCGGGGGCAGGAAGGAGTGTGCGATTCAGATGCCGTCTATCTCTGTGGCCTGCACTCGTCGGCGTGTCCTGGCAATGCCATGAGCAAGACAACGGTTTTGTGGCCTGGCCGTCCCCTCTGCTCTACCTTCATCTTCCGCAGAGGGGAAAAACAGCACCGAGTCGGTCACTTCAAGAAAGGGTTGTGTCTGCTTTGCAGCTACAGGAAAGAGTGAGGCAGTTTCCGATGGGAATTGGGCAGAGCTCCTCAGAGAAAAGGTGGAGGACGGAGTGAACTGGATGGCGGTGTAGCTCTGCTTGTGATACTGGTAAACCCCATGAGCTTCAAACAGAATTAAATGATGCCTCCTAGCTCCCTTGCTGTGCCTGAGGTCCTAGAGACGAGCAATGAATTCATGCTGTTCTCTCATTTTATGCCTCATTTTACATCTCCTTTTACCTCCTGCCCTTCTCAGGGGCATTAAGGGTAGTAAAGGAGCTGTGGCGTGAGGAGGTGCAAGTTGTTGACCAAGCTGTGGCAGCTGACAGCCGGTGCTGGTCGTTGGCCTGGTTCGAGGTGGTGATGCTCGCTTTTGGGGGGGTGCCGAAAGGAGTCCGGGAGTATGGAGGCTTCTGCCTAAGAAAGCTGGGGAGGAAAATGCAGCATTTCCCAGAAGTTGTGTGGGTTAAACTGCAAGTTTTGGAGACGAGCCGTTGGGAGGCCCATCCGGCATGCATCACATGGGTATCTCTCTCTCTCTTCATAGGGCTGGGAAAGAAACCCAAAGTCGTGACTCGGCGGAGCCCTGCGTGTCTGCAAAAGCCCCACTGTGAGTTCGTCCCACCAGCAAGACTGTGCAGCGTGAGAACCGGTGCGTAAACACGTTTCACAGGAACGAGGGGCAACTTCTCAGAAGGATTTGTGGCTTTTCTGACAGTAGCACCTTGCTCGTGCCTCTCCTAACGGAGTGTGGAGGGGGGCTGAGATCACTGGAAAGTACAAGACAAACTGGTGGTTCCCTGGTGGAGCTTGCACCCAGAGGCTTTGGTGGGGAAGGGCTCGGCAGCAGAGAGAAGCTGCGGGTGTTCAAAAGTCATCCTGGACTATGGCGCTGAGGCTTTAGATGCGCTCTCTTGGGCGGTGTGTTGTGTGACAGCACGCACGAATAGGTGATGTGGGGCGTAATGACAAATGCACGCCAAGAAATGCACATACATACCTATATATATATGCTGTACAAATCTAGGCACATGGAAACAAAGATGTGCAATGCACGTATAGTATATACTATATAGTGGCATATGAGAGCTTGGGGGTGTATATACCAAATGTCTGTATATACTATATATGACGATAAAAGAATGCATATGCATTCATGTTCTCTTTTTCTTTTTCTGTCTCTTCTGTCTTTCTGTGGAGCTGTTGCAAAACTACCAGATTCAACCTCCTGGGGAGCCTTTCTGGCCAAGGTTTCACAAGCCAGCACCTACTTTGCGTGCCTCACTTCTTTCTATATTTATTCCTCTGCACCCGGTTTTTGCGTTTGCCTGCAAAGTTGAACTGTCACAAACATTTGTGCTAACTTTTGGCTGCACAGGACTTCAGCTTGCAAGTCCCAAGTCTGCTTTTGTGCATGTTGAGGCAAGAGGCGTATGTGTGCGTAGTTGTGCATGTGTGCGTATGAGCATCCCTGGTCCTTGCTGTCTGCATTATGTGGTCTGTGTTCCTGTGACGCTGCAGCAGTCCCTGTCTTCTGTATGCCACGGAAGTTGTGCTCTCTGCCCCTTCAAGACATTTTTATGAATCAAATATTCTCAGTTGTCCTGCTTATGTAATGTCATTTAAATGAAATTAGCCATGCCTGACCCGGTGGCCAATTGATAATGGTCTGTGCTGCCATGCAGGAGGCTTGGGTTGGATTTTATTCCCAGGCCCCCAAGCTTTTACTTTCCAAGGTTAGGACTGTGGCAAGGAGGGGGACTTGTGGTGCCATGTAGCAGGGAGCTGCTGGCTGGGCTGTGGTTGGACATGGATGTGTCCATCCCTCTGGTTTCTCTCCTCTGTGTTGTTTGGGGAGAGAGTATAATGCCATTTTGGCTGGATAACTGAGAGGAGATCCTGATGCTGTCCCAGGAAATGTGAATCTGGGGGAATAGCTGCGTGGTGGATCTCCAATCAGCAAATACTGCTCGGAGGAGAGGCGCGCTTATTCCCTGTCTGATGGGTACGACTTGTGCTTATTGAAAAGCAGCACTGGGCTGCCTGCCAGGAGCCGGGAACCGGCTTGTCCTTGTGTGCTCAGGCCCCTGAGCTCCCGGTGTCTCTAACAGCTATATTCGTTTCTGGCACGGGAGTCCTGCTAAGGTCACAAAGCCATTAGTCCCAGGTTTCAACCCCAGGAGCTGTAAAACGTACCCTGCCTGACCCCTGTGCAAAGGCAGAGGCAGCGTGAGCAGCCCGCGTTCCCCTGGGTTTCGTTTCCCTGTCCCCACCACGTGTGCCACTGCAGCCTGCATTCCTCTCTGGTTCGGTAAGCCCTTTGCCTCTCGAGCTGACACAGCTAATATTTCCCCGCTGGCAGGGCAGGCGAGGTAGTGGCATTTAACTGTTAAGGAGAACCTTGATCTGTTCGTTCTGCAGGAGCCCAGAGCAGTAAGGGCTGGTGCATGCCTGGGACGGGGGTTTCTGCTATTCCGGGTGCTGCTCCCCCACGCTTTTTTTCCCTTCTTTGACTTATATTATTCCCTACTTCATTCCGCTGTTTGTCCTTGCACAAAGCAGTGCCTTCGGAATTGTTTTCTGCAAGGAGCTGGAAAACTGAGTCAGAGTTTGTAAAACCTGCACCTACCTGACCCCTTCTTAGCCTGGTTTTGGAGCATCTTCTAGCACCGTGACTACAGTGCTCAGAATATCTCCATTTCTGACCATGGAAAATACTCTAGCACCGTAATTACAGTGCTTAGAATATCTCAGTTTCTGACCATGGAAAATGCTCTTCGTGACCTGGCTGCTGGCTGGGGCACATGGCTCTGGGGGAGGTTTTAGTGGGTTTTTAGAAAAATAATTGATCAGCTGCCCACCGAGAGCTGGTCCCAGCCAGCATTGCATTGGCGTTGCCCTCGTGTACCACTTAGTGCCACTTGTACTGTTGGCTCTTGAAAGCTGCCTTTGTAACTACCAGTGTAATGGCCGTGCTGGTGCTGCCTTGCAAGGTTTAGTTTTTGCAGTGGTAGTGATGGATCACTAAGTTAAATGTGGTTCTTATTCAAAAAGGCAGAAAGCTTTGTTTTCTTCTAAACAAAGGTTTACATGTTTTCTGCCACCTGTGATATCAGGGGCTAAATTCGTGCTGCCACAGGCCCCTGACCTCTGGCTAGTTGCTGGAGGTAATCGTACAGCCTCTGTCACTGCAGGATTTCAGCTCCTCCCGAAGCCTGCGCTCCAGTAACAGTGAAAGCCAGATGTACTAAATGTCGCTTTTTTACAGTTTGTTTTGGCTATACATGGGCAGAGTCAGCTCTGGAATTCCTTCCCTATAAATTCAATAGCATCTTGTGGGTGGTGCTGGGGAATCACTCTGGTCTGGTTGGATCGCCTCGGCAGCCTGTTCCCCTTGAAAACGTCCTGATTTGCACATTCCTGAGAGGCTGCCTGCTCCTGGAGCTGATGGCTGCAGCTACCAGGAGGCTGTCGTCCGGTGCTGGCAGGCGTAGTCACCTCCCTGCTGCCCGCAGGTCGGCTGTTGCAGCCAAGGAGCAATGCCCGTGGGAGCGGTGGCATGGGTATATTGCTTCTGTGTGCAGGCAGACTCTGCAGGGACAGTTGTGCCCCCTAAGCATAACTGTTCTGCCTTCTAAGTTTGCTGTACGGGCTTGAGCATTGACCCTCCAGCCCCCCTCCCAGGGGCGGGGAGGCTGGGCGCTCCCCTGTTCCTGCCTGCCATCGATGCTGTGTTGTGTGTCCCAGCAGGGATCGAGGGGTGCTGCCATCCTGGGGCTCCTTGTCCCTGCAGGGAGATCTCGCCTTGTCCAAGCAGCATGTTCCTTTTCACAGAGCTGTGTTTTTTCCTCTTGTAAAGCAAAATCAAATACGTGCTTTTTGCAAAGCATCAGCGAGATGAGCTGGCCAGGGAGTCTTTCCCTACCCAGGTGAGCAGCCAGCATGGGACCCAGCAGCAGGACCTCTCTAGTGGGACTGATTGCTGAGCCTTGCCTTTTCTGGTGCTGAGCTGGTGTCACTATAAACACAACCTGAATTTGCCTATTTGCTTTCAAACAGCACTCCAAAAAATAGTTCTGGGAGGTTTTCTGAGATGAGTTGAGGGACGAGAGGGAGGTTTGCTGTAGGAGGTGAGGGACGACAGCTCCTGGAGCTGCTCCCGTTGCATCTCCCCGAGCATCCCCGGGAGGGGACAGAGATGCAGTGTCACCCACCGAGCCAGGAGCTGCCGAAGTGCAGGTCAAGGTGGCGGTGCGTGGCTCTGTGTCCTGGCTGTGCGTGGGTCAGTGACAGTGATGTGTTCAGTTCAGGCTCCGGAGGGGCAAGTCATCCCCGTGCCAAAGCCAGGGAGAGAAGGGTGATTTTTTTTTTTTTGACATCCTTTGGAGTTTTGATCTCCATATTTGGAAATGTTTACCCATTGCTCTGATCTATTGCAAGGGAGGGGAGGTGACTCAGGGTCTGGTGGAAGCAGGATTTGAATTCCTGTAGTAGGTTCCCCCCCCCCCCCTTTCTTGTTTTGGAAGCTTGTTGTGGTCAGTTTTCAGTTCTCTCTTGCTCCTGGACCTTGTTCCAAATTTGATCTGCTCGAGAGGGAAGTGTGTTAGCGAAGGAGCTTGCCTGGATGCTGGTAAGTGCATCATTGCTGCTTTAGCAAGCGACTTGGGATTTTTTTTTTTTGTTTTGTTTGGTCAGATGGATTGCATCAAAGCGTGTGCGTTGCTGGTAGAGGCAGGCATGTGGATCGCCAGTCAACAGCAAGGGACTCAATGAAACCTTCTGTAGCAGGGAAAGTTGGCTTAGTGGAGTGGTCTCAAAGGCAAAATGTTTCTTCAGGCCTAGGTATAAAGATAATTTAAGCCAGCTCCCATTCAGTCACATTCTTCCTTTTAGTTTCACTGGTTAATGCAGCAAGGCAGCAGAGCACTGTAGAGTTAAATGAATATATATGCATGTGGTCAGCAAGTAAAATACAGCTTAAGTATGATTTCTGTCTCCTAAGCAAGAGCGTGTGTTAAAAAGGCTGCATAACGTATGGATATATTTCTCTCAAATGTTAATATTTAACTCTGTTTTGTTAGGGACCTGAAGAAGTTTAGCTGCTGTAACTGGATGAAGGTTCAGTGTCTGGTTTTTCCTGTTATTCTTTATTTTTCCTTAGTGTGAAGTTTTTAATCTGTCTGGTACTGCAGCTGGCTGCTTCTCTTCCCCCCCTCCGCCCCTTCCTTTCTCTTTCCTGAAAGGAAACTGCAGTTCATCCAGACAGTCAGGGGTGTGGGGGGAACCTGGAAGATGCTCTGCTTCCTGCTTTGTTCATGGCAGCTAAAACCATGCGGGGAATCTGGAGTGGAGATCCGCTGTCCCGCATTCCTCTTGTCATTTGGAGCATGTAACACGTATAGAGTGCTTTTAACGCGGCTCTGGGGGTTGCGTAGCAGCCAGTCCCGTGCCTTGGACAGAAAGACAGAAAGCACTGCACTTCGTCCTTTTACTTGGGAAGGGGCGTTGGTGAAACACGATTTATAGTTCCTACTGCTGATTAGTGATGCCTGTGTCTTCTTTAGGCGGATTCAAACCTGTTGTTATCATACTCTCCCTGTTTTAAATTGAAGACCTTCGTTAGAAAGTTAGATCTCTTGTTGGTTTTCTTTTGCCTCTTTAAATAGGGATTAATACTCAGTGTGAGGTTTGGTTTCCCAGAGACGTGGATTTGCAGCAGGTTCTTGATTGTTCTGGGCAAGGAAGGATACTTGGCTTAGTTTGCATGAGGATGGGAGGCGAGCTCAAAAAGCACTCAGCCACAAAAGGTGACTGCTGGAGCATATTCCTGCAGACAGGACACGTTGGGAGTTTGCAGACCTTAGCTGTGTTTTAATCCTTGTTGTTGCAACAAGCTACTTGGATCACTGCAGCTTCTGGGGTCAGGGTCCTGCTGGGCTGGGCTTTGTACTGGTGCAAAGGAAAGAACTGCTGTCCTAAAGAGTGTACAGCCTGAACGGACAGCGTAGGTGATGGGCTGGAAAACGGGGCACCGGGCAGGCGTATGGAGCTGTTGCAGCACGTGAAGCCTCAGCCCATCAACTCGCCAAGGAGCCACCCATCCTTTGTCGTGTGTGGTGGTGCAAAGCCGTGGAGGGCAGCAAGCTGGCGGTCTGTGTCGCTCCTCGTGCGCTGCGCTTTGCCTTTGCACGCGTGGCCCTGCGCGATGGGCGATGCCTCCTCCCCGCGCAGCGCTTCCCCCGCTCGGTCGTGCCCTGGATCAGCCCCTGCTTCTGATGGCACTTGGATGTGGCGCGTCCAGGCTTCGTCAGCTGCTTGTGGCCAAGCTTGGTGTTTCGGGTACAGCATGGCAGGACTGGAAATGATGATGTTCTGTTCCCGCTCGCCAGGACAGGCTGCTTGTTGGAAGACAAGGACGAGCAGTGACCATAACCCAGGGCTCAGGGCAGTGCTACGCTGGCATGCTGGGGCCGTTAATCTTCATGTGCTGATCCTTCTCTGTGCAACATCTCATCAGCGCAAGGATGTGACTTGAGAGCTGGATGGACTGTGAAGGATGAGCTCCCCAAGTGCCACCCGTGTTGCCCCGATGGGTGCTGGGCAGGGCTGGGGGAGCTCCAGAGGATGGGGGATGCCCACGCTGGGACCGCAGGCTACCAGGCCTCTCTGTCTGGTATTTCTCCAGGACTTGGGCAGATCCAATGATCACTGATGCTAACCAGGATCCACAGGGGATTTTCTTCTGCTCCAGGAACAGAGCCATTAAGGGCTGACCTGTAAATTAATATAACTGTCTGAAGATTTTTCCTCCTGCAGCCTGGCACCCTATAAATACTTGACTCTGAGAAGCCTTCCATGGTGCTGGACCTTGAGCATGCTCAGAGAGCTCCATGCCTGCCTTTCTTAAGCTTCTCTCAATCACTTCTAATGATGTATTAAATGCAGAGCATTTGCTTTAGCTCCCGTGTAAGGAGGATTGGTTCGCAGCCCATCCTTCATCCCGGCTGTTGCACCGATCGATCCAGGGCTGGCACTGCACAGGACGTGGCGACATGGTGACACCATCACTGTGTGACTCGGGTGCTGTGAGGGGATTTAGCGTGCACTGAGGGCTGGGTGTACATGCCCCACAGCAGGTAAGCTGTCCCAGATAGCATGGGACTAGCACACGTGGGCATGGAAGGGATGAAGGCAAGACAAGATTACGAGCCTAGATAGCTCTACACATCTGATACTTTGCATTTCTGTAGGCAAAGATTTCAGAGCCCTTAAACACTAAATTGTGCCCACAGGCTGAGGAAAGCTGTATTATCCTGGTGTGCAGGTGTAGAAACTGAGGCACCGTGTGGCAAATTTGGGAAAAGTGCAAATCTCTGAATTCCACGTGACAGTTCACTCTCAGCTCCTGCAGACAGGCGGGCTCTCTGCAGCCTCGTGCTGAGTGGTACTGTGAAACCCATCTCTCTTACTCTAATAAAGTCATACTTTTCTGAGCACTAAATATTTCTGCATTGGTTGCTTAAAGGTAAACCAAGTCTTACTGAGTATTTCATAAAGTTGATATATGTTGCTGGTGTGTGACATGATCCCAACACGTATCGTTACTTCAGGAATTTTCAGATGGCACCTTACCTAATCATACCACTGCTCCTTCCTAGGATCTGAGCAGAGTGCGGGCTTTGAAGAAATGTCTGTTGTTATTAGTTTATAATACACATTCTGTGTAACAGCTGTTGCAAGCAGCAGGAGGTCTCATTCGCGGCCCAGTTCTTCAGTCAACTTTGGGGAGGGAATTTGCTCCTGTGAACTAGGTATTTGCATTTGGGATGAGATCTCCCAAATGAGGAAAACTTGTTTGTCTCCAGTGAGCGTGTCGGTTCAAGGACTAGCATGCCCGGGAGGAGGAAACAAGTTTCTCTTGTTGCTTTACCACTGTCTTCTAATAGTTAACTGTGCCTATTGCTTGACATGGGGGGGGTGACTACCTTTTAAAGAAACACCAGGTTTTGAAAGCCTGGCTGCCTGCAGTGGAGAGGAAAGAAGTCCTTGTGCTGTGCTGTCTTACACCCCTACTGTGAAAATAGCACAGGGACGAGTTCCAGTGGAGCTGCCCATTTTTGGCAGCCACTTCCCTCCTACATCCTTGTTCTTCAGGTAAATCCCTCTTCAACTCCGTTAGCAATTCCCCTTTCCTCCCTGAAAAGTCATTATCATCCCTTGAAATTAAGGAAAAGACAGGAGGAGGGAATAAATGGATGTTAAGAAGTAGAAAACAATCAATTAAATAGTACATAGCATGTAATTTTCCTTGGAAACTTACCATGAAATTGAGGAGCACTTTAACAACTAGTAATTTAAATTGCATTTGAACACTGCTAATGGGTTGTTTGCATGGGAATTTCGGTCATTTCACAGCAGGTTGTTGTCTTTAGTACCCCTTCATTCAGTTTAAAAATAAATAAATAAAAAAATCTCGTGAGAAGAGTAGACAACTGGTCCAACTGTTGCTAGTAAAAGGTGGTACCATGGAAATTTTGCAAGGGCCTGTTACATTCAGAGCTGTTTACATCCTTAGCGTCAGCTCTTCCAGTGTTAAATTCAAGGGAATTTGGCGCTTTTTATCTAAAAAAGCTTGTTATGGCTAAAAGGTAGGAAAATAACATTATCCCTATTGCACTCACAAACACGATGGAGGCGGGGTGGCTGAAGAGGCTCCTCCAGGCTCACGGGTTTGGGGTTTGCAGCCATGGGACCGACCCGGGAACGCAGCCTGCGGCTCCGTCTTTATCACCTCGAACGAATCATAACAACCTTTGGGATCTGATCCTGGCTCGCTCCATCTGAAGAGGAACAACAGAGAGGTGCTGATCAGCTGTAGCTGCGGGATATTTTTACTTAACTTATTAGTCTTGTTTTTCCAGTGTTTAATGCTCTCCTCCAGCACTATTTTACTTATAAAATGCCAGCGATTTTCAGCAAAAGGCAATATCAGCCTAATCGTGTACTATTTTGCTGCTGATTGCGCCGGGAACAGACTGTATAGGAAGGCAAACGCAAGTTACTTGTCGCCTGCTGCTGAATGAATATCCCATTTTCGGAGCAGGGTTTTTGCAAATCCGTGGGCACGCTTAGCATATGGAAGGGGGTTCCAGTATCAAAACAAATCTGGCCTCCTGTTTCTGGATGTGTAGGTTGTTTCTTAGAAGATGGAACCTTTAAAATCTGTCCCTGCAAACATGGCTGTTAAATCCTGCTATTTCTAGAGACGTGAGGCAGCTGTCTGCACTGAGATAAGCTATAAAAAGGCAATATTTTCCAAAAATGGCTTTTTTAGCTATACCTGCCAGACAGCTTGGCCAGTGGGAGTTCACCAGGAGTGTGGCCGCTGCTGCCCTTTTATGCACAGGGTGCTGAGCGATGTAAAAACTTCTGGGCAGCTCTCCAGGGGCAGCGTTAAGCAGCAGCTCTTCAATCTCTCTATCTCGTGAAATGCTGCTACGCAGAAAAGTGCATTCAGCGCAAAGGAAGGAGTGCCTGTTGGTTTGATTTGTTCTTACACGGTCTCCTGTTGTTTTCTAGGTGATTGCTTTGTCCTCGACTTTTGTTCTTAATTTTCATTGCGTCTGTCTTGTTGCCGACTCAGTGACCATCTCCTTTAATCACAGGGTGGTTTGAATACCTCCCCCCAGATTATTTACTTGAAGGCATTCCTGTTTGCCATGTAATCTTGAGGATAGCTGGTGAGTTCAGATGAAACCAATAACAAAAATTGTACTTTTTCCTAAGGGTCTGAATGAGGTTTCTCATAGCATAACGGCGTTATCGCTTATACTTCCTGACGCACGCGCTAGCCGCAGTGCTTTGTTAGTTATCAGCTAATTCTCCACCGAGATGTGTGAGTGTAAGAAAGCTACATCAGATAATCTCGTAGAGGCTGTTAAGACTGTAGGGGACAGAGAAGGACATGGCTTTTGAGCATGCTCCCAGTGAAGAATTTCTGAAAGCTGGGAGGGCACTGGAGATAGGTGTTTCGAAGTGAGCGAGGCGATGTCCTCACGTGGGCGAGGGGCTGGTGCGTAGCGGGAGGCAGGGGGTGAAGTCCACGTGGTGGAGGAGTGCAGGGGGCCAGAGAGCAGCAACTTGGGGCGTTAGGAAACCCCAGACAAATCAAGTTCTCATGAGATAAGGAACAGCTGATAGCGTCAACTCTGTGAACTGTCTGGCAAGTATTCTTGCCTCCTTTTTTTATTTTTTTTGGTTGAATGAGCATTTTATCACATTGATTCCTGAGAAGTGCTGCTCCCTCTATGCAAATCCCCCATAACGCATGGGCGTTGTTGCCAAACAGCCAGCCGCTTCGATGCATTGGCTCAGCCCTGACAGCCTTCACTGTTTTTTTGTTTGGGTTGTTTTTTTTTTTTTTCCCTGCGGAGCATGGGCTGCCTCTTAGTCAACTCTTGATGCCCTATGTGTTGTGGGTAATCTTTGCTTCATAACTTTTTTTCCCTTACCCCAGCTTTCGATTTCAACAGCCCACTTGCCTCTTTTCCAACCTCCTTCCAAAGGGAGAGAGACGCTTGGCTGGTGGAATTCAATGTAGATTTGAGAGATGCTCTCCCAGCAAACAGCCGTATGTGTCTGCTCGTCCAGAAACCCACTGAAAACTGAATAGAAATGAGGCATGCGGGGTCTGAAATAATCCCAGTGAGTTATTTCTGGCCATGTTCTGCCCTCGCTAATGCACGTGGTGGTCCCATGAGCTCCTCTACATCTCAGGGTTTGAGCTTATGGGTGAGCAGCACTGGTAAAGGCCCTTTGTTTCCCTACCTTCCTCTCTCAACTATTTTTTGAAAGAATGCTGATAAATTTAAGTGATAACCTTGTAACTGAAAGATAACGAAGAAAAAGTCTTATGGGTAGATTAGTTTGCAGAGGAGGGAAGGCAAACATCAAGGGGAGCTTGGTGGAGGGAGCCCACGCTGAGCTACCCTGAAATGCTGAGACTGCTTATTTATCATTTACTCGCCCCATAAACGTATACTGGGCTCCACAAGTGGAGAAGACAGTCCTTGTCCTAAAGAGTCTGCAATCCCAGGCAGACAAATATGCGCTTGAGGGCTGGGGAAGGGAGGGAATGGGTCATTGCTGGAGATAGAAATGCAGATAAAGTGGATTCCTAGAAGAAAAGGACTTCTGAGGTGGGAGTTGTGGGTGATGAGAAGGGTGTTTAAGGTGCTGGAGGAGTGGATAGATAGAGGAGGGTAAGTGGGTATGGAAGGAGGTGAGACGACCAGAAAGGAAATAAGGTTAAAGGGGAAGGTAGAAAGCGAGAAAAGAAGTAGGAGGAAAAAAAGAGCAACGAGTCAGCTGTGGGAGGGGATACTGTGGGATGCTGTAGATGAGAGTCAAGATGACCTTAACGTCTCTTCGTTGTGTGTTAAAAGCTACTCTGTAACTCAGCTACTGGGATTAGTCATCTCCCAGTGTATGAAGTACTGGTTTCTTCTCTGAGAGAGTACTGGTCCTGATTGAATTCCAGTGCTGGAAGATCTCTTGGCTGGGTTTGAATGCCCCGTGCGTCTGGTGGGGTGCCGGGTGGTTACACGCTGTGCAATCCTGTGTGTGCACCATTGCCAAACCTTAATAGGCAAGTGCATAAGTAACTTGCCAGCTTCTGCTTAATGCCATCAAAGTTAGTCCTCTAGAGAGACCTAGACAGCAAATCAGCGATTGGCTTGTGTGCATATATATATATTTAATATCAACGTATATGGTATGGGTAGGTTTTCAAATGCAGCAGGCTGCACTTCAGTGACATCTGATGAGATATGGGTGGGATCAGTGGTTTATGTTGCGCCATACCCACTCCCCAGTAAAAGAGCAGTAATCTTTGCATAAAGGTCCTTGTGCGTTAACTTCCATGGAACTGAGGTGGGAAAACTCACTGGTTATCTGGTTCCTATGTATGCAGCTTTCAGTTCCCTAAAAAGACCTTGGGACTTACATAGCTTCCTTAGGGGTTTTGTTTCATCTCCAAGGACTGAAGGTGTCGAGGAAGAATGTACCGTCACCAGCCCTATTTCCCTTTCTCTGATTTCCCACCGCGCCCGCCCCCCCCCCGCCTTTTTGGAAGTGATTATCCTTAATGTTTGGCATTTATACCCTGGCAAGTGCCTGTAGACTGGAAAGTCCACAGAGTTTTCCTGAAGCAGCAGTAGTAGCTTCACCTAGACCCTTTTCCTCCCCCATTTCATCCCGCTCCAGCTTGCTTATCTTTTTGGGGGGCTCATGTCTGATCCCTGTTTGTGTCTCCTTTCACTACTGATGCTTTCCAGATCTTCCTTCTGGTTCCTCTTTCCTCTCCAAAGTATTTCCCCCCTTCCTCCTAGTCCTTTCCTCATTACCCATTAGTTAGACACAACTTCTTTGTAGCCGGTAAAAGGCATGGGAACATGAAGGGCATCTCCTCTGGAGCTCAGGCCATCTACTGTCATGGCACGCTGTTCCAGCAGGAGAAAAACCTGAGTTTAGAACATCTGAAATTGCCCATTATCTCGCCTCATTTCTTGCAGTCCATAATTTGGGGGTGGGGAAGCGAGGGGAAGAGGAGGCGAGTCACTCTAAAAATGACTCATTCCACAATAGATCGATACAAAATGTTCCATTACATTTTCATCACCAAAAATGACTCCCCTCTCCCACCCCCCCTTCTGTGAGGTGCTGCAGAGGCTGCTAGAGACCTAGTGGTTGTGTCTCTTGGTGCATATAGGTCGGTGGCATAGCCAGCCCAGCAAAAGGGTGTCTGAGTTTTGGTTCAGACCTTACTTTCTGGGTGGGCTGAGGTTGAGCGTGGTGGAGATGACCCGCTTTCAGAGGCAAAAGAGATTCCTGGCTGCTCTCAGGGGATTTCACGTCGCTCGAGGCATGGAGCAGACCTGTTTGACGAGAGGAGTCGCTCCCAGCCTTCCTCTTTGGGAGGGAGGCCAACGGATGTGCAAGGCATAAGGCAATATAAAGGGACATAATAGAAAGTGTCATGGGATATCTGCCAGCAACCTCTTTGGGCTGGTGCCACTGATTGCTCCCTTGGGCTGATGAGACGTTTCAGTGGTGCGTCCTTGCTGAAGTTTCTTGCTGTTTGCAGTGATGGGGTGGAGATGGAGATGCTGGGCTTTCTCTTGCCTGCAGGTGTTTACACAGTCCTTGGGTTTTGAAGTATGTTTAAGGCAGTGATATTCCCTTCCATTTACTGACCAGTGAGGGAGGGAGGCTAAGGGACTTGCCCAAAGCTACACAGATGTGCACAGATGTATATAAGCATTTGTATGTATGCATGTGTATGTACATACATGGCAAAGCCAAGAATTGATCCAAGTTTCCTGAATCCCTTTGTCCTGTCCTTTTTCCTGGGATCTTCAGGGGCACCTTTATGGTCAGCTCTACTATAGCAGCGAGTCATAATTGTGCTGGTGCACAGGAGGATGCTCTCCTCCGGGGCACTTTACATCAGGTGGTACTCATCTGCCGCTTTCGCCTGGTATGGCAAGTGCCGTGTGCCTGCAAACGGGATGGGAACTATCACTGGGCTGCCCTCAACGGCCTCTTCAAAAGGCTGCAAAGTATTTGCGGTTATAGCACATCTTCCACCCGCCATGAGCAAGGCCTTGATCTGCTGGTAAACTTGCAACACTGCTTTAATAAACAAACCCCACCGCTAACAGGTAGGGTTTTGCTGGGACAAATTCAACCTGCAAAGGAGGTGGCTGAGTTCATGGGCAGTCACTTCTGATAATGTTATCTGTTAGTACAAACGGCACCAACGGCATCTTCCGCTTCATCCTGGACTGAGAGAAGGTCTTGCGAGGAGTCGGGCGATGCGGGGTTCTGCATCGTGGTGTGCCGTGATGGCAGGGGCAGGGTCCAGGATGCTGGGCAGTCCCCGGTAAGCTGCCTAGATGGCTGCTGCTCTGCTTCGAAGCTGCTGTTGCAGAAACAGAATGTTACGGAATCCAGGGCGCACACAAATGTCTTTACTGAGCAAATAAAGGCGGGAGAGAAAAAAGGAAAAGCCTCAAAGTGGCTTTGGGTGTTTAAGTGGTAAAACTGAGAAATTCCTGAGTGTATGCAATTAATGTCTGTTTAAACAGAAACTTCTTTAATAACTGAAGTATCAATTCCCATGGAAGAGCTTTCCTGGTGGGTCTTTTTCATCTCTAACCGCCTGTCCTGGCGGGGTGTGCGGGGGGATGACTTCGAAGGTGCTGGGCTTGGCGTTTTCAGTTAGGCTCGTTAGGTGTTTGCAAAGGGCGATGCCTGCCTTCTCTCCTGGCTTGCTCCCACCTCTGTGATTGCGTGGGGTCAAAAGTGGTAAATTCATACAAAACCTCACCCATTTGGGTCACAAGGGTCTGCCTGATGTCGTTTGTTTTCGTGGAGCGTCATTTGGCATCATTGTGTATGTATATGGGTATATAAGTTTAAGTACATACGCTTAAGTATATACAGCAGTTGAGAGGGGCAATTCTCAGGGCTTCGGACAAGATATCAAGATGTTATTTTTTACTCTAACCCCGGAGGAATAAGATGCAGAATGGGCTAAAGGGCTTTTTCATTTGAGCTGTCGTGCTGTCTGCAAGCAGGCTGCTGTCTCTGAGCAGCTTTGCTGGTGAAAGCCCGTGAAGTTGTTGGAGTAAAACTGCTGGGGAACGGGGTATGTGGTGGAGGCAGAGCAGGTGGTGACAAAATCTCTGCGGGTGTGACCTGCCCATTAAAACTTCACAGGGTCTTACTGGCAGTATGGATGTCATACCAGCAGCCTGCTGTGGACACGATGCTGTTTGTGTATAGTTAATTTGATTTAAAAAAAAAAAAGGCATGAGGATGTTTCAGAGCACTGTGCTGAGCGGTGACAGCGGGGCACCCACTCAGGACAGCCTTGCTGAGCTTGAAAGAGTGCAGCGGGCACTGCCGTCGCCCTCCTGGTTAGCTACAGCAGTGACCTGGGGCTTTCTGCTTTGCTGGAACGTGTAAAGGTACACTTTTCACCTTTTCCTTTTATCTTTTCCTTTCAAAAACACCATTTAAGTGCCTTTGTGGTGCTTCGGCAGCAGTTGCTCAACCCTGTACCATTGTTCACCTGCTCGTTGGAGGCTTCTTTGTTATTTTGAATCCGCTTTCACAAGTAGACCAGCTATAAGGAATAGCCTGCAGGACCTGCTTCAGTCATACCTGAGCTCGGTGGTGCACGGGGCCGGATCCATAGCAGGTGTAAATGGCAAAGCATCGTACCTCACAGCCTGCTCTGTCAAGGCTGTTCTGCTCTGAATGTAAAGGAACTGTGTTGAACTTCTCGCAGTTTATAAGGATTTGAAAGCTTGACGCGGACCTGATGTTCCTCCCCGAGCCATAGCTGCTGGATCTCTCGGTGCAGTTCTTTTGTTGCTCCCGAGTGCTGGAATTAATGTGGAGCAAACTCTGGAATATTTGAGCAAGCTGCGATCTCCTTGCAGTACCTCTTTTTCCCCAGGCAAACACATGGAGATGTTCAGCTCTCCCTCCCCGCTTTCCTTCCTCCTCCCAACCTTGAGACTGTCCCACTATTGTGGATTGTGTGTGTCATGCACAAGTGTGTTGCATTTGTCCCTCGAGAACGCACCAGTCGCTGCTGGTTTGTCTCCAAATCATTGTCCTTGCAGTCTTGAATAATACCCATGTTAAGCAGGTGGAGCTGATACAATCACTTCCAACGCAGCTGACGGCAACTGGACCAGATCCTTTCTCACTGTTTCCTGACAGAGGAGAAAATAAAGCACACGTGAAGGCAAACTAAATGAGTTTTCCCCTTTGTCTCCCCTCCCCGGCCCCCAAATCATGTTTTCCTCAACAACAAAAAAAGAAGCCTCGGCCAATCTGTTTCACGGAAGAGGCTGAATTTCTTAGAGTCAACATTTCCACGTCTGACAAAGTTTAAAAAAGTTTAAAAAAAAAAAAAAAAAGGCAGAGAGGCTGCATGTGGTCTGGCAGGCAGCCAGACAGGGAGTGCTCTTTGGGGTTATTATTAGGCAGATAACTGTATCAAGAGCTTAAACATCAACCTGGTTCTGAAGGCTACAGCGCTCTGTTTGAAAAGCTGATGCATGTTTGATGCTCGTGAGAAAATGTATTGCAAGCCAATGTATCTCAAGCCTTTTTTTTTTCTTTCCCCCCCAACCCCCCCGCCCTGCAATAACTTGGGTGCCAGTAGAGTTTCTGGGAAGCAATTATAGGTGCTCCACGGGGAGCTGTTGCTAGTTTTGAGCTTTCAAATCCTTTTCTCTTGTTACGAGCAGCTCTTTGTTCCTGCCTCTAATAGGAACCATACCTAAGGTTTGTACGTGCCAGATGGAGGCGTCCCTGAGTGAATTGGAGAAGATCTTGCCTTGACGATCTTCTCACCCCTTCTCAGGACCTATCTCAGCAAAGAGGGAGGAAGTTTTGGAGCCCATGGGTTCTGGTTTGGAAGGTGTGTGCACAGAGGGGTGCTCAGGGATATGGGGAAACCCGACCACCAGCATTGCAGTGCCCTGTAGCAGAGGGGACACGTGGGGTGGTGGAGGGAGGGACTGCTGATGATCCTTGAGAATTGAGATGCAGTACTTAACACACTCGAGGAGCAGGAGCCGATGGAGAGATGCACAGGGCAGAGCGACACGGGCAGAGCTGCTGGCTGGGAAGTTTCTTCTCAAGTGCTTAAAGACCAGCAGAAGAATGTCTGTTTGTAATGCTGCTAGATACCACGTATCTGTCTATGCTCCCATCTATAGACAGTATGTGCAAGGCTATATATAAATGCTATGGTGGCTGGTATTTTGGCTGATACACTCACAGTTTTGCGCCACATTGAGAGATTTAAAAATATCTCCCTGTTCCAGGAACATCTATACCATGGCAGATGTCATCCGGCGTGGGGAGTGGCTTCTGAAAAGGGAGCACAACATTATTACTATAAGCCTTAGTAGTCTATTAGATTATTTATTGCTTCACTGCCACCATAAGACATGTGAGGTGCGTTATTTCTGCCTGTCAGAGTTTTTTCACACATGCAGGCAGGCAGCATCTGTCACTCCTCCCTGTGAGTCAGTAGCTTTCATTCTCAATGAACTTTCTTTCCAGCTGGAAGCAAGGCAAAATAAAGGCTTCAGGACTACACAGAGCTGATGAGCAAGGAGTTCATTAACAATTATTTACCTTGGAGTTGTGCCTCTGAGGGCTGTCTTGAATTTGGGTCCTTCTTGGCCAAGACACAGTCACCTCATGCTTGCTGTTGTTTTATTTCAAGGCGAGTCCGTCGACCTGTTGTGTCAGGCCCTGCGGAAACCTGGTATGAGTCAGACCCGTCTCGGCTGCACGAGACTAAGAGTAGGATAGGAAACAAATGAGAAATGACTTGCTCAGGACTTTCTTTTGGGAGTAGCTCTCAGGTTCTCCGGGCCTCAGTTCCTCGGCCGAGGACCTGGCAGCGCTGCCTCATCCCCAGGACCTGTCAGAGTGTGGGCAAGTCCCATTTTTGTGTGTCCTTGCAGAGCTGTGGGGTTTTTGTGGTGGCTGTGAAGCATTGGCTGTGCCAGCCACGTTATGATGGAAGTGCTCAGAGGGTGAACGCTGGCATTGTCAGCAAGCTCTGCTTGTACATGCAGTGGTAATTCTCCGTTGCTCATGCTTTGGACCGGGTTTGGGTGGAGTCTTTCCGACTGGAAGGGCTGGAGAACATGTTGGGGTTTGTACCTCCATGGCAGAGAGTTCCTGGTCCCATAAAGAAAGTAAGGCAGTGAAAAACGAAAAGGCAACAGAGATGTGAGAAGTCACACCTGAACCTTGACCTGGGTCTTTTGTTTTGGGTTACCCTGCGAGGTATCAGTGCTCTATTCAAATCCTCCTCTGTGTGCTGGGGTAGGATGCTTGTCCTGTAACCGAAAGCCGGGGAGTCAGAACTTTCTCTTCTGTGTTGGTGGGTGAGGATGGAGGCTTTGGATGTGGGTCCATCTCCCACATTCACTGGTGAGGGGAAAAAATGATCAATGGAGCAGCAGAGGTGTGGAAAGTGGGATTAGAAGCAGTCAACTCTTCTTATGAAGATTGATCAGGTAGGAAAAGTCCCTGTGGGGCTTGTTACTTGTCTGAGCCTGGCCGGAGTGCCATGTTTCCTGCCCAGTTTGCCCGTGGCTTGGTAGGGTGTTGTCAACACTGCCAGGCATCCTTGTCTGCCAGCTCTTTGCAGAACTGTGGTGTTATTAGGGGAAGGTTTGCTGTAGGTAGCCTGTAAGTCCACGGAACTGGCCTAGTGAGTCGCCATTGCCACGAGGTTGGTGCTTGGAGAGGTGTTGAATGGCCAGAGGGTTTCTGCTTCCCCTTCAAGGGCAGCCTAAGAATTTACACTTACTGGAGGCACAAGGAACTGTTGGATCTGGACCAAGATGGAACCTCAACTTTTTCTATCTCTTTGTTCAGTCCATCATTAATGTCAGAAGCAGAGGGATGTTTGTAGGGTTTCTCTGTAGATCTCCTGTTTCTTGTATCCATCCCACAATTCTGGCCTGGACCCGCTCACTCTTGCCGGGCCAATGTACGCAAGTGATAATTCAAACGAGATTAAGCCTAGTACCTCCCTCTAACCTGGAGATGGACCTTCAGTGTTCTCCTGGCAGGAGAGGAGTGGGAGGGACACGTCTTGGGGCTATCTCCTCCCTGCTGTAGCTGGGGATTGGGCTCACAGCAGCAACACCAGGTCGCTTCAGACCATGCCCATCCAGCCCAGCGCCCACCTCTGCCCGTGGCCAGCAGCAGATGCCGAGGGAAGGCTACCAGCTTCCCCGCCTCGCTAGCAGAGAGGCACGGCTGCAGTGAGCCCTGACCTTGCGCAACGCCCTTCCCGCTCTGACCTTGCAAAAACCTCGAGCATCCCTGGCGCGGCCCTGCCGGCGGATGGAAAACAAAATACATAGAAAGCTTCGGCAGCGTGAGCGTGCGTTGGGAGAACGGAGAGGAGGGGGGTGGAAAAATAGCTCCGGTGTCGCCTCGCCGGGTGCCAGGAAGCGGCCCAGCGCCGGGGTGAAAGAGGAGCAGGGTCCGGCTGTGGCTGGGTCGGAGGAGCCGGCGGCCCCGGCGTGGCAGCACATTCTGTACATTCTGCAGCCCCGCAGCACGTGGGGCCGCCCGGCAGCCTGGGGTTGTGCTGCCAGGCATGCAGCTTAGCTGGTATTTCATTATCCTGATACTTGCTAAGTCTCTCTTTCTGTGTTTTTTTTCTCCCCCTACTCTGCTTTTAACTGAGGTGCACTTGTTTATCCATTGGGGCTCTACAGCCTATAAACAGGATGTCTCTCTATTTCCTTTCAGCCCCGTAACACTAAACCGCTTCGAGTGCAGATAACGCTTTAGTAACCCTCCTCCTGGCTGAATGAGCCTTGTGTCGGTCATAGCTAGCTCCAGATGAGACAGCACGCACCTATATATATATGTATGCGTATTTATCTAATATATGGATGTGGTGTGAGTTGGCCACGCTGAACAAATTCACGTGGCTGAAAAGGAAGTAAGTGCATGTTTTAGGCAGTGTGGCTGTAACAAGACACCGATTTAAACCGGATCCAGAATTTACATTTTGTAAAAACAAGCTATTGTATAAAACCCTAAGCCTGTGAAACCTTTTGGGGGGAAAAATTTCTGCAGTTTTTGTTTAAATGTTGCTTCCTAAAGATTTTCCCACTATGCCAGAGACCTGGATACTGACAGCCTGACAGTGAAAGGGAGCATGCAGAAAGGGATTGCATTAACTATGCATTAACTAGTGCTTGTAATGCTGAGTGAAATTTTGAAGGGGGGGGGAAATAAGAAAAGAAAAATACTAAGTGTATTTCAAGAAATTGTCTCCCTTCAGAAAGGCAGCGTTCAGCCTGAGTGAAAGCAGCGAGGATAAAGGTCATTCTTCTGAAGCACTTTTTGATCTGGGACCTTGTAATCACAAATAATAGTACCAAGCAAAATGGAGTTTTAATTTGAGATGTTCAATATCTTAGCTTAATGTTCAGTGATTTCTATTGATTGTGATCTTCTTGTAAGCTCTGTCCTATATCAAGTCTTTTATAGCCCCTGCTCCCTTAAATCTGTAATTTCCTTTAACATCTAATCTTTCATTTAAAATAAACTTAAGGTTCTGGGCCTCGTGGTTGTGTAGGAAAGCTTTGGGAAAAGGGCTCTCTATATAGAGTGCCAATAGGGGGGGAAACTTTAAACACACTAATTTTTATTGTGTTAGTTTTTAAGCCAGTCTTACCAAGTTTGAGGCTGGACTGATGATTTTTGATCACTTGAGGTTGGATAGCAGGTCTCTAGAAAAGAAGCGAATAATGTCTCATTTTTCTTGGGTCGGTGTGCCCTTAGTTCAAGGGAATTGTCAGTGAGAGCTTATGCTTTTGTAAAGGTTTTAAGCTTCTACCCACCACTTTAACTGGGTTGTCAGATCAACACAGCGTCTCGTTTACGGAGACGTATTCTGGATCTGTTACTGAGCCGTGGTTCAGAATAGCTATTGAGGAACAAGTTGTTCTGCCACAGCTCTTCTGCGAGCGCTTCATATGCATGCTGCTTCATTCCAAAATGAACATGCCTTTTTTGACTTAGTTCAGGCTATTTTGGAAGGTGGAGTAAGCTAAAACATGGAGGAGAAAAAGCTCTGTTCTTCCCGAAATAAGATGATCTGCATTGGGCATCTTTTCTGCAAGCTTTTTGTGTTTTGAAGTCGCTACCTACCTGGGCGGGCAGATCCCAAGCCATATGGCTGGTCCTGAAATTTTTGCAATTCATTTTATGGTAACAGGGAGTCCTTAGGAGATCAGCTGTTTTCTATAAAAAGCTGGATGATGCTGATTTTAATAGAGGGGTCAGCGTGCTTGCCTTCCGTGCCTGGGCTTGGCACATCGTCCTTTGTATGAGTCTGGGTGAGTGACGGGGCATGCTTGCACCCGGTTGCATAAGGGGTTGACACAAATGAATTGGATGATGAAGCTGATGTTCCACCTGCCATACAGATGCCATTTAAATAAAGATGCCCCCCTGATCCCAAAAGCATTTACCCATCACAAGGGCAGGCAGCGCTGGGTAATATTTAAGCTTTCGCTTAGCTCATGGAAAACAGGGGTAGGTTTCAGCATTGCCTTTCTGGGTGGGCAGTGTGACATTGTGAGCGGTCATGGGCCTCTTGGCCGGTGAGGAACCCATGTGGAGCGCGTGGCCAGGGGAGCAGGCGGTGCTGGAGGGGTGGTTGATGCTCTGCAGCAGAGCCGGGGCTTGTGAAGTGGCCCGTCCCTACAGACTGCCGGGGCAGCGGGCGTTGTTGAGATTGGGTTTTGCTTTCCTGCGGTGCTGTGTGACCCCTCCTGCCTCCTGTTCAGTGTGGCGTTACCAGACCGCCATTGCTTCTCTGGTAACATGCTTGCATCCCCCCGTCTCACGTTTCCCAGGAGAAAGCGGAGCCGAATGGCGTGAGATCCGTAACTGGGCTAATTGCCCGCTCACATGTTGGCATTCGGATCAGAGGGATCGGTTGGATCAGTGGCAAAGCTTCCTCTTCCCTCCACCACACCTGGGTGCTGCGGCAGGGCTTGTCGCTCATCTTGCACAAGGGGTGTGGTACCTCCACTGTGCTTTTTCCCCCTATTTTTTTTTTTTTCCTTTTGGAAAAGGACCGAAGGGGAAAGGTAAAGCTGAATTTCTATGGTGCCTGATGTCAACAGTCAAACTGCTTGTCCCCATCTCCTGTTCCTGCAAGCCCAGTGACCACAGCAGGGTGCACTGATGGAGAGCCAGTGGCTTTTCTTACTAGTGATGGGGGATCCTCTCCTCCTTGTTCCTTTCCTATATGGAAAAGCATTCGCTGGAACAGAAGTGACAGCAAATCCTTGCTTTTGGGTACCAGACCTTAGTCCAGAGGGCAAGGTGCTGGTCAAACAGTAACAGAAACGTGCAGGCTGGGTTTCCGCTTAGATTGTCCATCAAGGATGGTGCCTGCTCCACACCTTCCTGCTGGAAGGAGGGCAGCACTGAGGAGCTGGGATGCTCTTGGCAGCCAATGGACGGACATGCCAGTGGGTGACAGTAAATTGCTACGAGCGTATATAAAACAGATGAGGTCATTAGCGTGCCTGGGAGGGGACAAAAATTACCTTTGTCTTGTGTCAGACTTTTGCTGATGCTCCAGTAGGTTGAGAAGGTGATGTGGCATGATAATCTCCAAGTGCTGCTACCTTCATTGGGTTTGTGGCTGACTTTCGTTGACAAAACAAGGGACTTTATAAATTAAAAACTTTGGTCCTAAACCTTATTCTGATTCCTGTGTATTAACCTGGAGTGGCTTTAGAGGATTCGTCTGATGTGTGTTCCTGATGCCTGAGCCGCTCTGCACCTTGTGGCGTTTGAAAGCAGGAGGGACATTGTATATGATGTGAAGAAGCTTGGTAAAAGACACAAGAGAACAGCTATTTCTGATGCATTCAGCAATACTGATTGAAAAGTGGTAGCAAAGAGAGAATGTATAGGCCAAGCATCTTAGTAGATAATTTCTCTATAGTATTTAAACATTTTGGTGAAAGAAATATATTTGAAAAGTGCTGCTACTGCATACGAGAGTAAGGGCAGTGTTGCATCGAACTAGAGGAGAAAGATGAACTGATTAGTTTCGTCACCATTCCCCACCCCCCCGTTAACATTTACAGTGGAAAAAGTCATCTGGTTTGAAAAATGTCACTTGGTTAAAGAAAAAAAACAACCAACCAAAAGATCTAAGCAAGCATTTACTACGTTGTGTGGTGGGTGGGATTGTAGGACCTACAGAAAAACGATGCTTGGGAGCTGGACTGGCCCAGGAAGGAGCGGAGAGGGGTGATGTGCTGGGGCTGGATGTGGCACAGTCAGTGGTTCTGGTGTGAAAACACGGTGGTGTAAATAGTTCCTCCTCCCAACACTGACATGTGTTGCTTCAGTCCACCAGTTAGTAATACATAAGAGGAGGAGCAATGGCTGATTTGATGAAAGAAAATGAGTGGTAACATGAGCAGGGGATTAATTCGGAGTTTGGAAGGAGAGTATTGCAAATGCTGGGGTAGTGCAAGCCTGTCAAAGTGCTCCCACCGTCACTGGTGGAGCAGAGGCTGCTCCTGTGCAGGGTTCAAAACTAGCGCTTGGGTGGAAAATGGGAAGTGTTTTCTGGGGGGGGGGGGGGGGGGGTGGCGGGGGGGGGGGAATTTAGAAAGAAACAGGAAAAAGCACGTCCTGTTTTTGACAAAAAAGAACTCCTAAACACCTTCCCCCTTGCCCCCAGTAAAACCCACAGACCTCTCCAGAATCTGAACTTTCTAGTTCCTCTTTGGTTTAAGAAAAACAGTACAACACAAAGCTCCCTCCCCTCCAGAACACCAAAATATTGACTAAAAATCATGCACAAATGTACTTGGTGGTGGGAGATAAGCAGAGTTCTCCTGGGGAATAAATTGATGGGAGACCTCCAGGTGCTGCCCAGAGCTCAGATGCTCTCTGCTGCTCCACGGCACTGTGTGGGTTTGCTGGGAAGAGGTAGATTAAGTTTCTTGAGGACTTCTTTTTTTTTTTTTTTAAATGCTGCTGGATACTGTGTGATGCCCAGTATTTTAATGTAATGCCCTTGGTCGGTTGTGCATGTTGTCTGTGCTTTGTGTATTTTGGGAACCTAACAGCGCTCTGCCTTCCTTGGGTTTTTTACGCTTTTCCTCCTCTCAGCTGTGTAACTGGGTAATTCTGCCTGGCTGATAATCCCTGGCCTCAAACTCTTAACGCTTTCCTCCTGATTTAAGGTATCTCCTCCTCTTCTCCCTCCCACATTTCCTCATTGCCTGCACCCTGGGGACGTGCTCCTGAGATGCTGGGTGTGGGTTACAAGTTCCTGAGAAAATCTGTGGGTAAATAATTAATGTGGTGTAACACTGAGCTCCCCCTCTCCTCTCCCGTCCGTGGGGCTGACTGGTGACAGTGAATATTCCCCTTTTGAGCTTGTCCTGCCTGTCCCGAAGAGCAGATCTCCTTGATTGGGTTCTCTCTCTTTCTTTTTTTGTTTTCTTTTGCCTCCTCTTTGTGAGAGTAAATAATGCACAAACTGCAAACGAGGGGTGGAATTGCAGACGAGGAGCTGACCTGTAAGTCTTTGTTGATCTGGTTATATCCCTGCTCAGCAGAGAAAACAGCTTCTTGCTTGAAAGAAGTAAAGTGAGTTCTTTTGGCTCAAACTGGTGCAAGGATAAAGCCACTCTATGCAAACAGCTGCACTTGGTTGGGGTCTGGTTTGAGCTTCCAGAGCAAACTTGCATCGGGAAGCAGCAGCACCCAGACCTCCATGGTGGATGTGCCTGATATGTGCTCACCTCTTCTACCTGCTTCCTCCTGACCTGAGCAGGGTGTGTGCTGCAAAGAGAAACATCACTCCAAAAAGCCTTCCATAACCAACCTGGGCTGGAACAAAACGTTCCTCTGGATGAACAGCTCTTCTTCTGGCAGGAGGCAGACCTGAAGGTCATTCTAAAGCATGAGTTTCCTGGGTTGGTCATGAGGATGGGAAGGAAGGGACAACGAGTGGGAGTTAAAACCTTGGTGGTAGTTATGGCCTGTAAAGAAGTGGCTCTGAAAAGGACTTTTGAGGTGTGTGTCAATGAGCAGTTCAGTGCAAGCTCCTAGCCTGACATGGTGGCAAAAAGAGTCTGGAGTGGTCAGTGCCTCTGCAGCAGGGTAGTGGATGACGATACCAAGGATTTACTCTCTTGATACGATATTGGTATGATATTCATATGAAAATGAGGGAAACGTTGTGTCCTGTTTGGTTTGGCTATGTCTGGGTAGGTGATGTCTGATGACTTGGGTTGTGCATGTACCAGTATGATAGTTCCTCATGGGTTTGTGACTCCATGCATGACGAGCAAGGGATCGGAGCTGTCCTGCCATCCTCGGAAGTGCTCCAGTACAGTGGGGATGGAGGGTGTGGGAAATGGCTGTGGAAGAGTTGGTTTGCACCATCCCTTCCTGCTTGTGATACCATCTCTAAAAGGCAAGTGGTGGTAGCTCTCCAGGAGGTGAGGGACTGGGAGGACTCGCAGTGGTATCTGAAATCCTTTCCCCTAAGCCTCCGCATCAGGGCAGGGGACAACAGTCCAGATTGCATTGATTAGAGGCCACACACTTGAAAGCTGCAGTAAAGTGTGAAGTGCAACCGGTCTGTGTATTGTATTCTTCATTGGGAAGACCCCCTGAGTTGCACTATGAATAAAAGCGATACTTACGGTAACGAAGTTCAGCGCAAGTGGGTTGTTGGGAACTGCCATGTTGAGATTGTCAGAAGCAGTGTGGTCTCCCCAGCACGCAAGGCAGTAAGTGTGGATTAGACTGTGAACATAGTTGCTTGCTGGAAACTTCGGGATTATCCCATTTTTTTGCTGTTTGTCCCAAAGCCCTTCATGAAACAGCAAGAAGTTCAAACTCCTTTGGGCATTTCATCTGTACACCAAATCCCTGTCGTGTGCAACTGTGTCAGCCCCGCTTGCTCCCTAGGGACCTGGGACACTGCCAGATGGTTTGGATGTCACCCTAAAGTGCTTCTGCTCTGAGCTGATTAAAAACCAAAGGTATATTACGGGCTGGAGCAATGGCTCTGCCGATGCTCTGGTTTTAGGCATGCTGTCAGGCTGTGCAGTGACATGCACAGATCAGAATCTGTGTGCTGGGGCTCTGGGGAAGTGAGGAGATGTGGTGCTGCTGCAGCATTGCTGGGGTCCTCTGTGGTCCCAGGGTGGGAGCTGGACATGGAACATGGTCCATGCAGGGCTTGGGCCGTCCCGCCCAGGAGCTCTCCTACCCAGAGGCCTGCTGTCTTCCTACAAAGGTGGGCCTCTTACTTGCTGTCTTTCCTGCCCTCTTTTGAGGCAGGTGGAAGGAGAGGAGAAGAGATGACAATTTGTATGTTTTAATAGGACCAAACCTGGTGCCCTGTGCTGTCCCTCATGGAACACCAAACCATCGGAACCTGTCCTTGTGAGAATCCAACTGGCTCCAGCCAAGGGCTTTTTTTGTTTTGTTTGTCCTGGGTGCCACTTTGTGTGTAAAAATCCTAGGAATCCTATAAAAAAGACGCCCTCGAGAGATGGAGAAATATTTTATAGGGTAAATTCGGTTGTGAACCCACAAAATCCAATATTGCTGTTTTCAGCTCTGTCACCGATTCCTTGTGTAGTTTTGGGCCCTTCAGTGCTTCCCAGAAGGCCAGTGTGGCTGCTGTTGTGTTTTGGTGGGGTTCACGTGAAAATCTGTAAGTTAAAAAGGCCAGGCTCAAGGTTAGTACCAGAATCAATAGTCTCAAGTGAATTGATTCTTGAAGTTTGGAAAAGCACCTCTCATGCTTCTCCATGCCTCAGCTTCCCCTCCTGGGTGTTGTACCACACTAGCTCAGCCTCAGTCAGACACGTACTATGGCAATGATGGCTGCGGAAAGACCTGCTGCTGGTGAGACCAAGAGGAAGAAAATGGGAAATACCCAATGTGTCTGCAAAGAAAAGGAACCCAAAGAGTCCTTTGATCTCAAGCTTTTGTGGGTTTCTCTTTATTTTGCTTGCTCACGCTCCTTGGAGGATTTCTGGAGGAGCTCCAGAATTCAGCCTTAGTGAAAGCCACCTTCAGACCTACGGGCCACGTCCCCAGTGGGGCTGTGTGTGTGGAGAACTTTGGCCATGGGGCAGGCACTGCTGTTTATGTGACTGCCTGGACCAGTTCCTAAAGCGAAGTACCCAAAGCACGGCCAGGCAGATTAAGTGTTTCCCCTGCCGAGTGGTATTTGTTGTGATGTAAAGCTGGAATGGTTCCTAGAAAGCATTAAAACACAAATAATATTAACCAGAACCAAGAGACAACAGCCAGTCGCTCAGAAATGAGAAATGTGTTACAGTGAGAATGGGTCAGTAAGAATGAGGCCGCCTGGTTTCTGCTACTGAATCCTTCAAGAGCTTCGGTGAAGCCTGGTCTACTGGGACAGGGCATGAGCAAGGCGCTTGTCCGCACTGGGGTGGAACTGGGAGGCTTTGATTGTGGGTGATGCTGCTGAAGTGGAGCATACTGGGCAAGGCTGGTCCTTCCTGAGGACCCTGAGATTGTGGGTTGCGGAGGCAGTCCCTCTGACTCAACATATCTGCCTGTTAGCGGGGACCGATCCAGCCCACCCACCCCGGGGAGGCTTAAAAAGAGCGTTTCTTTGTAAGGCGTTTTGGGATCCTGGGAGGTGTCATGCTAATCACATGCAAAGTGCTGTTCATTGAATGCACCAGCTGTTCATTTATTGAGATATTTACCTGGATGATAACATCTCCTCACTTTCCCACCAATATAAAATGTGCTTGATAACTCATGTCAGCGCTCGTAAGGCCAAAGGGACAGTCAGCCCTTTTAATCTGTGCTGTTACGGAATAAATAACCTACTGGGCTAATTCCTTGCAAGCTTGTCCTAATCTCACCTCATCCTCATCTGTGTTCACACGCGCAAATGCACGCCGTCAGCAGTATGTAATATGCTTCCGTCTCTCACAGCTTAAACGAGTAAATCCTACAAGACCAAAGCTTCGGGGATGGAAATTGCATCATGTTGGTGGTCTCGGGCATGTGATTCAGGCAAGTGAAGCACAGCTTGAAAGGACGGTGCTGGCTTCAAAGAAAAGAAAAACTACTTCTATTGAAATTTCACACTATAATTTGAGGAAAACCATGTTTTTCAGTTTTGCTTCATGTTAAATAGATGTGTGCAATCACTTTTGTGTTTCGAAATAGTTAGTTTCTCCAATGGTTTGTGCAAGTTTTTCCCACAGCAACCAGGAGAGAAAGAAACTACTGAAAACCACTGATTTTTAAATTTATTTTTGTTTTTTTTTAACATACTGAAAAGCCAAGCAAGGGACTTGGCACAAGCGTAGGTCCTGAAAGTACCTGTATTTTTCTCAAGTCTTACCCTTTCTTGATACTCAATTGAACTTGATGGTAGAAAGAGTTCATTGCTTTGAAATGGGAAGTCACAGCACCCTGTAGCTCTCTTCCTCCTGCCTCTTTGTCACTCCTGGTCTTATTTGCTCTGTTGTCACCTTTGGAGGAAGACGATGTGTTTCCGTGCAGGGGCTGAGGGAGGGAGGCAGGCTTCCAGTGTGTTTCTGTAATAGAAATCCATATTTAAATGACACAGGCAGTAAACTTTTCTATTTTCTTTTCACTTTTGGATGGTGCTTAGTTTTATTCCTGTGGGAGGCACCTTGGGATGCTGCACTTGCCCAGGGGAGGCTTGCAGCGGTGGCTCTCCTTCTCCCTGCAGTCACTATGTGGTCTGTAATTGTTTCTGTAATCTGTCTGATCAGCAGATATTTTTGACGTCTGTGTGTTTTGAGAGGGGAAGGCAGGCATTTAGCCTTCAATTGGAGCAAGGCTCGGCATCACTGTACCTCCTGCATTCAATGCAAGACTTGCACAGAGACCCTCTGGTTCAAACCCCCTCGCCCCTCTGTGTGGGAGTGCAGGTCGGGACTTCTCTGAACAGAGCGTTGAAGCAGAGTTCGGTTTTGTTCAGTTGGGGCTTCCTCAGATAGAAAGTTGTGTGGAGCCATTGAGCTGGTGGAATCCAAAACCTGGACTTGATGTCTTACTGCGAAGTGTTTCTTCTCCCATGCCAACTTCAGCACTGAAGAGCTTGTTAATCCCTTATCCAGGTGCTTTGCGAGTGATGATTAATGCAGGGGAAGGGCCAGGTCTCGGAAAGGATGGTGTGCATCACTCTTCTGGGTGAGTAACCCGAGGGGTGGGTGGGTGTGGGAGCAGCTAGACTGTAACGTAGGTCATTGAGGAAAGGGGAAGGGTGAGGCCCTCTAACCTAGAGGGGTTTGGGCTCTGCCCCGGGCTAGCAAAATAATCATCAGTGTCAACATCTGGCCCATCAATTTTTCCATTAGAAACTCAGTTCTTTGTGGGATTTTAATATCTTGCCTATTTCGGATCACACTGAGAAGCAGCAAGCCCCCGTGCAGGCACTCAGCATGGATGCTTTAGTTGTTTGCGCAGCCAACATATATAATAATAATTTATTGCATGGCGTTGGTATTGTACAACACTAGCTCAGCCTCCGTCAGACATGTACTATAGCAGTGATGGCTGCGGAAATGGGCAATGGGCAAAATGGGAAAACCAAGCCCCTACGCAGTAGGAGTTCTTTTCTATCAGGCAAGCTATAGGAACGATGTGCTTGCAATTAACTTAATAGCAAGAGAGTAGCTAGTGAGGGGAAAGGTTGGGCAAAGGGGCTTTTTTTGACTGAGGTTCTGTTTTGTAACATGAGAGCTCCTTGATGATGGGGCTGGTTCAGATGCCTTTTGGTCATTGCTGTAGTCCTTCAACCCACCTTGCTGGGCAGGATTAAAGACTGCTTTCTGTCACTTCTTGCATCTCTCCTTGCTTTTGGCTCTGCGGTTGCCTGTGTGAGACAATGCTGCACTAGCTGCCATGGCGGGGGGATAGATATGTTGGGTTGCATGATGGTAACTGTGAGCATAATGTGGGCCAGTAACTGTGGTCCTTTGTGAGCGGTTGGCTGCAGCACCACACCATAACCCTTCTCCTCCATGGCACAGTGAACTGGGAACGTCTGGTCTGGGTTTGGCCCAGAGCGTCCTGGGAGGAAAGGAATGCCAGTGGAGTCCTGATACACCTGTTTTTCTAATATCTACTTCATATTGCTCTCCTGGGCCACAGAAGACCCCAGGCATCTGGGAGACCAGAAATGACACAGAAGTTTAGCGCTCGCATATGCCCCGTGAAGAAGTGTGGTGGAAGACTGGGAGGAAATCGCTGTCTTTCTCATGGGTAGCATGGAGAGACGATGAAATGTGGTGTCCCGTTTGAAGCTGAGAGGCTTCTTGGTTGTGGGTCTGTATGTCTTTGTACACGTGGACAAAACCCTGTGGCGTTCTGAGCCATAACCCATACCCCACCAGGCAAAGTGGTGGCTTAGAAGGGACCAGTGAAAGGTCCTCCTGGTACCTGCTGTGTGTGCACAGCCCAGGACTGGTCCACAGTGTGGTATAGAGCAGATGCAACTGGGCCTAGGGAGATCTTCTCTTCTTGGACGCATCTGCAACTCCAGTGTTTTGTAGTGTCTCTCATCAGCCTTTGCATCACTTAACAAGTCTAAAACCTAGAGCTGACCCTTCATAAAGTCCCTGTCCCAGATAAAGCATTTCCAAACCTCAGGGTGATAATTTAAAGCTCTGGGTGAAACATTTTGGTCCATAGGTGGGCACAAAATTAAGGCAGTCTGGTTTGCAGCTAGGCTGAGGAGCCAGAGCTGTCCTGAGGCCAAGAGCTGCATGTGCATGTGTGTGGTATGCAGCGTCCTTACAAAACAGGATCTGGTTTAAGAGAGTATTTCTGTACAGGAAAGCACGTAAGTATATGCTTAAGGCCTACGGAAGTCAAAGCAACCTAAGCGCATATTAAAGTTAATCATGTACTTAAGTGATTTTCTGAGTTGGCCTGGGTCTGGAATGGCACATAAGGCTCCCTTGAGTTGGGATTCACAGCCCTGTTCTTTAGTTCCTTCCCAAGGCAAGTGCTGATTTATTTATTTTTAATTCTTTCCTTAAAGATGGCCTGTTTTGGCCTTACTGCTTTGGAAGTTATTGGAAAAGATGATGTGAAAAGTTAAAGCACTCTGAGCAACACATTCCTTTTGAAATGACTAAGAGAATTTGTACCATTCATTTCAAAAGGGCTCCGCGTAGCAAAAGTAATGCCATAACAGGGATGTTTCACTGAAGGGTACTGTTGGAGTTGAAATGCCGTCTGGTATGATCAGAATGACAGCCTGCTTGAAATTGGTGTGGTGTAATGTGCTACTATAGATTACTTTCCTTTAATTTTTTTTCCTTCCTGAAGTCCTTTGGTGATGAGTGGGATGCTTGCAGCATGGATTTGAATGCGATATTGTGTAATAAGAATAATAAGCAGGTGCATTGTATAGTATTTAAGTGGAAAGCTACTGCCTAGAAGGGAAAAGTCATGTGGTTACTGCTGCATCTTTCCCCCATATCAGCATTGTTCCCCAAGCACTTACTGTGTGTGAGGTTTATTTAAGTAAATTCTTATTCAGGTGGATGGGACGCTTTGCTTCTGAATTGATTTTTTTCGGTAGAACTTTTTACATTTATTACAATAGACGGTGCTAATATATAGGTTCTTCATAAGAAGACTAACGTTTTGCCTGGAAATAACAGGATCATTTGATGAATGCTTGAGTGTTGCTAATGAAAAAAGGGGTGGGAGAGGAAATTACCTTTAATAAGGAGTTTAAGTGACATTTTTCTTATAAAATGCCACCGTGTTTGATTTTTCACAGAAAAGAGAAACCAAAGGTGTTCACAAGGCAGGTGCAGTGCAGCTGGGTGCCTGAAGGCTTGTCTCGGCTACTTTTCTACGTGCCTCGGTACTTACCCCATCCTTGCTCTACTGTGAGTTGGTGCTTCCTGGAGCCTGGCAGCCCTGGCCAGCAGCGTCCCGTGCTGTCTGAGGACAGCCCAGCAGATGCAGTCCTCCTGGTGTTTCAGCCCATGTTTGCAAAGCGCTGTCTGTTCTTGTGTTTCGTGTCCCCACTCAGCCTGGCCGGGAATGAACCCTTGTCTTGACCTGCCGCATCCTCTGGTAGGAAGGCTGCCAAGCAACTTCCAGCTGAAAACACAGTTTGTTAGGAAAGGGAGCGAGTTACTTTTTGGCTTGCCTTTTGGACCTCTGGCCTCCAGTCTAGGCAGATCCTCTTTCTAGTCCTCGCTGTAGTAAATGCAACCTTGCCAAGACCAGTAGTGACATTGGATTCTTTTCTGATCAAGCCCTCTCTCCGGTGTTGGCCCATACAAAACCTTACAACTTCAGGTCACTCTAAGGAGGGGGTTTGCTCCTGTGAAGGTGCCCAGATGACCCCTTTCACTAAGGAAAGTCTTCAGTTAATATTTAAAAACCATTTTAAGTCCTATTAATACAAGTGGTCGTTTAGCAAGAGGAGGACACGATCTTGGGGCTTTCATCTCCACGTATGATGTGGTGCTGAAGGCTTGTTTGCGCAGTGCTGACATCTCCTAGCTGTACTGATGAATGTTTCTTTGCATCAGATGTCCATTTGTTTTTATCAGAGGACTAGTGCAGAAGTCAATCTAGAAGGAGGACCCTAGACTAGCTTTTGGGAACGAAGGAAGTTGGCAGAAACTGGAAGGTGCCAGTTTCGAACTACTTAGAGGTGCTGTTCAGGAGTGTCCAGTCTCTCAGAGAAGCAGCAGCTCGCAGGTCCCCTTAGCTCCTCATGGCTTACACATGCTAAAATGGGAACAAAACCCAAAGCTTTGAGGTGTCACCCTAGAAGGGTGGTTGGTTCCTCATTTAATGAGGAAAGACTTGGATTCTTGGGAGCATGTGTTTGTGATAGATTGGAAAATGGGACAACCTGAGTTCTTTCCTTGACTGTAGTACTTTGTCTCTCTGACAACCCACTGCTGCTTCGGGGGCCTAAATTTCCTTCTCTGGAAATGCAGTAATAGTTACTTTACTGTACGTGTGTTATGACATTTGTAATGAATGTGTTCATGCATTGTATAGGTACAAAGTTTTAAATCCTTGGTGGGATCGATATATTAGAGTGTTTAACCCGATAAATTCCAATAATGCTCTGAAGCAAATTATAGAGCTATTTTAGTCCACATGGGGTACTGGTCCCAGTGTTGATTTCCACCCTGAGCTGCAGCTGATTATTTCACTGAGACTTTGAAGCTCTGGAGGGGGATCTGTTCTGAAAGGGGATCACCCTCCTCCTCAGGGTGTCAGCAGCACCTCAGCTGTTAACAGAGAAATATGGGCTTATGTCAGAGGAGATGAGGGAGGAATGGGTTTGAACTGATTAAATTTTTGGAGGAGGGTATGCAGGTAGCCCATCCTGATTTCACTCTGATGTTTGTTGGTAAAGTCTCTAAGGGAAGGCAGTGCTCAGCAGTTGCCTGATTTTGGCCATTTGGGGTGTTTGAACAGATGGGGATTTTTGTGCTGGAGCTGGAAGCACAGGTTTTTAAGAGAAGGAGCAGCCTCGCTTGACACCAGCCATAGAATTGATCCCCATCTGCCTGTGCAGGGATGGACATTACTTGCACCCAAAAAGCTGTGACGTTAGAGGGTCACAAATTCTGGGGCGAAAGGGGGAATCTTTCTCAATACAGTTGTCCTATGTAGGATAAAGAGTGCAGCATTTATTTGTAGGATCTGAATTGTCCAAGGGCAAATTTCCGTGCAGTGCATTTTGGCCGTTTCTGGAAGAGACATGCCATGGGCTCCACCTCCTGTTCCTGAGTAACTGAGTGACACTGTTGTTTCTGCCTCTGATAAAGTTTATGAGTGGTCTGGTTAAAAGCATGATTGGTTGTAATGGGCTGAAACTTTCCTGGGATTAGCTGGGAAGCCTGGGGGCCAGTTACTGCTCTGTGCATCCTTGCCCCCTTTTCCAGCTCCACTGTGAGATCTCCTCCTTCAGAAGAACTCTTTTTTGCCACGTGCCTTATGGCCACAGCAGTGCTGGCTGGCACTTGCTCAGCTCCTCCTGGTCCCATGCGCTTTCCCTAATCCCCAACCCATTTGCCTCCTGCCAGGCTGTACCTGGTGCAGCCATCATCCCACATCCTTCAAGCATCCCCCTTCTTTTCCATCCAGGAGTGAGTGTGATGGGGCAGTGTGGCTCCGAATTTCACCTCTTGGGTTGTTTTGTTTTTTTTCCTTTCTGTTTGGTGTTTTTTTTGTGTGTATGATTTGTTGTTCTTGAGCTTCCATTTCTCGTGTCTGCAAAGTGGGGATAAAGCTTCCCTTCGTGGGGCTGTGAGGCTGCAGGGAGGTGGAGCGTTATCACAGCTGAATATTGGCTGAGCCACGGCGACCGTGTGTGCTCCCAGCCTGCTGCAAACACGAGGCAAAGCCCTTCAGCTGAAACCACCGAGAAGTCACTTCACCCAAATTTGTTAAGCCGCGGTGACTTTTGGTTGCAGTCACCTTGGTATTTAGAAAGTGCTCTGGTGCCTGAGAAAGAAAGTGTATTGTGGGGTTTATTAGTTTTAATTTAAATGTTTTCGAAATACTGGAGACTGCTGCTGGGAAAAAGAAAGGAGGTTTTGGTTTTCTTATGCTATCAAACCAGCCCTGGACATGGTGCAGACATGGTTGCTGCGGACTTGCCACCGTAGCTGTGATATTTTTGCAGACACCGCTTCAAATACAACTCTATTGAAGCCCTTTGTAGCCCTACAGTGAAGGGAAACTATAAAGGATTTGCACAGCCTGGATTGGACTTTCTGAGCTTATGAAAACGAACAGTGTAAAATGTTCTTGGCAGGCTTTTGAGAGCAGTTGTCTAGACACATGCATTGTCATATAGCGATGGATCTTCTTCGTTTGGGTCAGGCATCATCATCCTTCATTACAGCAGCAAGAACTTACCTGAAACCACCATTCTGTCTCCAAAAATGGTGAAGACATTTCTGTCAGCTAATAGTCACATCACTGTTAAGGGAGCTTTGATCTCTTATGGGAAACGATTCTGCCTCTGTCCCAGAGCAAGAACGGGGCTCAGATCTGTTGGGTGCTCCCCGTGTTGCTTTTACTGCTGGGGTGCTGCAACCATAAGGACCAAATTTGTCCTATGTGTCCCCATGGGAAACACTGGAGGAATCTGGGTCTGTTGTTTTGGGTGCAGATGACCACTGTTGTGTCGAGAGGTTGGCTCTGGAGCATCGCAGCTCTGTAGTGGCTGCAGGAATTTGTTGCCTAGAGCATATCCTCTGATCATTGGCTTTATATCCACATAGTGCAAAGAAGGCGGCTTTGGTTGATGGGAGCGAGGACAGTTTCCAAGCAGTCTGCTTGGAGCAGGGTGGTTGCAGAGCACCTACTCTGAGGCAGGAGCTGACACCCTGTGGGGGACAGATGGTGGCTGGTGCTGTGCCACAGGGCACTGGGTGGCTTCCCCTGGGTAAGGGACAAATATAAGGGTAAGGTGGGGGGCATGTGTGGGCCTGTTGGCAGCAGGGAAGGAAGCGTTCACTTTTGCTCCTCATGGCACACAACTTCTTTTGCTAATCATTCCAGCCCACAGGAATTTTTTATTTTACTGATTTTTGTTGTTGTTGGTTTTTTCGTTCATTTGTTTTTTTGTTTTTTTTTTTTTTTTTTTTTTTTTTCTTTTTCCCCCTCCTTTAATTGTTGGAGCTGTTTTTAATCCTTGACCATAATAAAGCCACACTGTTAACACAAGCAGCGGGGTAGCTGGAATCGCAGCTGTACTACAAGCTCTGCTTTTAATTTCAGGCTGTTATTAATGAGGCTAGAAATCTTCCCTCCCCCAGTCGAGTTTCAACCATGTGTCTTCATCCAAGTCACTCTACTGGGTGCTTCAGAGCATCCCTGACTCCATCTGAATACAACAGGTAAAGGTTGAAGACTGTATTTGTCATGAAGAGGTTTCTGGCCACTGTCCTTCCCATTCCCTGGTGCCGGCAACTCTGCACAGGGTTGGGAGCAGGCAGCTGCAGGAGGGGGGACTGGACCTCCAAGGAGAGGGTGGCAACGGGGAACTGCAGCCCAAAGGTGCTGGTGCTGGGCAGGGGTTTGGACTCATCGTGTTTGGCAGAGGCGGGAGGACAGGGCAGTTGGGTGCATTTGGGTTGCTCACGAGCAACTGCTGCCTGCTGCTGTGGTCCTGGGGCCAAGCGCGAGGGGCTCTGATGGTCACTATTGTCATCCAGCGGGGCAGCACCCGTAAGTCTCCACGGAGAGGGAAGTTAGCGCGGTGCTGATGGGGAGCGTCCTGCTTCTGCCCAGGCAGTGTCCTGCCCTCTAAACGTGTTTGCGGAGGGACTGAAAGCATTGGGATCGTCCTCTTCGAAGCACAGAGAGATGTCTGTAAGCGGGGATGCAGCTTTGGTGTGTCTGTTCTCCTCGTCCTGATACACAGACAGACACGATGGTCAGTCGAAGCTGAAAGATGAGAATTTTGAAGCTGGTTAAAAAAAAAAAACAAACCACAACTCTGTCACCCAACCTGTAATTCGGAGCATGGGGCTTGTTGTTAGAGGAGGCTCTTGAGGCCAACGACCTAAGATCCAAAGGCAGACTGGATGCTTCTGTGTGTGTGTGAAGAATTATTTCAGTGCTAACGACTATTGGCAAAAGAACAAAATAAAATTGGGAGCAAGATTAAAGTTCCTGCCTCAGGATTAAGTCAATCTTTATATTTTGGACACTGGAATGAGATGGTATCTGGGGCAGAAGACTGTGAACCTGCCTGTTATGGAGGATTTGCATCATCCTTCAAGGCATCGAGAACCAGCCTGGGTTGAAGGCAACACCCTTGGGGAAGTGGGCCAAACTGTTGATTTCTTTAAGGTTCCCCATCTTCTTCCTGGCCAGCGCTTTCGTGGCCTCGCTTGGGACCCTGATGCCTGGCTGGGGAAAGCAGACAGAAGCACGTTGCTCTGAAGTAGCTGAGGGTAAGGAACAGCATAGATGGTTGTGCAGATCTTTTCAGGTCTTCTGTATGGGAGGAAAAGCTGGGACTGTACTGGAGACAAACCAGACATTGGCAGTCTGTCTGTGGGCTTCCTTCTTTCCTGGGGCTGTTTGCCGTGCTCTGACGGTGATCGATCCCACGTTTGTCTCCCCATCCCTGTGGTTGTTGTCACCAGTTTCCTCTACAGCATGAAACGAGAGCTGCTCTTCCGATGCCGAACAGGGCTGAGAAAGGGGAGTTGATGCAGGTTCTTCCTGGGTATTTGCGTTCCAGGATTTCATGCCTTCGTTGGAGGAGCTTGTCTTTCTCTTCTCCTTTTTGCTCCTGCTAAGTCCTGGGTGCCTACAGGAATAGTCTGTTGTTTACAGTAGAGCAGCAATAGCAAAAAGATTTTATTTTTTAGAATGTAATATTACATCCTGGATATGGAAATCCCAGTCTGCTGCTGAAATTGCGACAATAGACTTTAACTTAGAGATTGTCAGGACTTTAGGAAAAAAATTCCCAGTGACTTGCATCTCTAAAGTGTGGTCCCGCACTCCTGTTTATAACCTGTGCGTGTTAGAGAGGACGTATTTCTCTGTGGCCAAGGGCATGTAATCCTCCCAGCCCCAGCCGCATGCACTGAAGGCCAGGTTGCCTTTTATTTCCTGTGCTATTCAATGCTGCTAACCTGGGAAACAACCCTTTAGGACGGTACCTTCAATAGTCTCAAGTTTTTGAGTTAGCCACCCCCCTTCCCTCCAGTGTAATTAAGAAACATGCATACGTGTGCGTGCATCTCTGCAGGAGCCCTTGCTGGGCTGGTCTAGTTCAGCTTGCTCCTCTTTTTATCCTGCATCTCAGGAGTGTGACGTCTGAGCCCGATGCTCCGCCGTGTATGCACTAGCCTTTTTCCTAGATGGATTGATTAGATTTCCAGTAAAGACAAACAAAGTCAGAAGTCTAACGGCGCTGAGCAGGCAGCGCTGCGCTCCCCGGCCCAGCCTGATGTGCTCAGCTCCTTATACGGCCAAAAAAAGGAAGAGGAAAAGAGGGCGCAGCGTGAATACCAGACATACGATGCATTCCTCCCAGCTGCACGCTCGGAATTTGCTTTTCGCCAGAAAGTGGACCCTCTGCACATCCATTAATTCAGGCTCTGTACTGTTTAGCAGGGAGAGGGAAGCCAGCCTTGAGCTGGCTCTGGGCAATATTTAATCGTCTTGTGTAAGAAATTTCTTTACTGTGAGAGTTTTTTCTTTCTTTGGTGGGGGACAGAGGGGAGGGAAAGGGGCTGGGGTGAGGAAGGGGAGAGGAGGCCAGGTTGTCCTGAAACTCGCTATGACTTGGCAAGCTGCAAGCAGGTAGACTGCAATTACATCTATTTTTTTGTCCTAAAAATCAATCTGATTCATCATTAGCCTCCGCCTTTAAATTATATTTTCCCTGAATAGCATCTTCCAGTTAGTGGGAGGCGGAGAGTAGATAAGGGAATCGATCCTGGTGCTTCATTCATAACCTGGCTTCAGCCTTCCCTCTGCGTGCAGCCTTCATTGCTTGAATAACTATGGGCACGAATGGCCGGTTGCGCTCGGGGGCTGCTCTAATCTGAGCTCGCACTGTGGGTACAAAGCACAGGCCCTGTATTTATTAGATGTGGGACCTGATATCTCCAAGCGTGCCTGGGTTTCTGAAGCACTGGTTTGTTAGCTTGGGTTTAGCATCCTCTGGAGAGTTTGAATGAGGAAGGTCAGGCCAGTCCATCACCTCTCTGGTTTGCCACTGACTCATGGTGTGCAAAGGCACCTCCTTCAGCGACACGGGAGCTGAACCGCCATGGCAGGTGTTGTGGTTTCCTAGATTGTTTGGAAGCCAAATTGTGGACTGGAAGCCACAGCGGAGTGAATCACGGCGCTGCCTGCGCAGGGGCGGCCTGCCCGCCTGCCAGCGCCCGGGGCCGTGCTGGCAGGGACGCCTCCGGCCGGCCTTGTTGGCGCTCGCCTCTGCAGGGAGAGCTGTTCCGAGACCGTGGACGTGGCCTGTGCTTCCTGGTGCATCTTTCCGCGGATGCTCTCTGTGCTTCGTGGGGCCAAGCAGGTGGGAGAATTGGGCAATTGTCACTCAGCCAAAAGGCGTTTCTAGTAGGGGAAAAAACAGCCTAACAACTTTGAGTCATGTTTTATTGTCTTGGGATCAGAGTGCCTGGAAAGCAATTCTCTATTGTCTCTTCGCAGGCCTTGTGGAGGTGATGATGCTACATAATTCCACAAGCTTCTTTCATCTAGCTCCTGCACCGTGCTTTCCCGTCTCGAGGATGGGCTGTGACAGCGCTTGACTAAGGCAATCTGTGTAGCTTTGTGAGGATCCCATCTGTTTCTCTACTTGACAGCTGGGTTGTTCGATGTTGCTTGCCTTCTTGCTTTCCTGTAAAACCAAGCACGTTATTAGGACCCAAAATAGTAGCTCCTCTGGGCCATGTTGTAATAGGAGTGTGTTTCATGATGACAAGTTCCAGCATTGCGTGAAGGCAAAGCCCTTTTATACATGCAAGGAAATAGCAACAATCTGCTTGCAGGTCATGCGTGGCTCAGCTCTTTGAACTTCTACATTATCAAGTGTATGCTGTCTCTGTTCTCAGAGCCTGTACTTTGCAACAAGCACTGTAAATTATCCAGCGAGGATAATAGAGGAGTTTGATGGTAGAAGAAAGAGGAATGAATGGCAAATTTATGCTAATGAAAACATCTGTTGAGTATTCTTGTTACTCTTTCCTCATCCATCCCCACACACATCCAGAGGCTGTTTAAAGCCAGGTGGAGTAGAGAGACTTTATTTTTTCTCTGAGTGGACCGTAGGCTCTTGCAAATGGATAGCTATGGGGGTAAGGCAAAAAGTTTGGGGTAGAAGTGGCAGGTATTGTTTTTTGGCACCACTTCACATAAGTGCAGTCTGGAGAGCTTTGCAATACCTGGGACTTAGTGGTGCTCCTTGCACGTTAGCCAGAGCTCACAGACAAGTTGGACAGTGGGCTTGGTGAGTGTTCGATTTGGTAGTGCCTGAATTTCTTGACTATCTGAGCTCTTTACAATGATATTGAAATGGATGACGGCTACCAGGTGAAAACAGGAGACTGGTAGGCTGGGAGGATTGGATATGCTCACAGTGTCCCGTGGGAGGTGAGGATAGTGATTGCTTGGGGTGCTGGACTTGCAGTTGGATTCCAGTGTGCATCTGGCTTCCTCCTGGAGGTGAGGAGATCCAGCTGCCCTGTCTGCCACAGCTTCACAGCTGAAACGTTGGAGGGGAGCTGTGCTTGGGCAAAGCCCCAGCTGCGGGTTGGGCGTCGTGGCTGCACGTTGTGGGAAGCCAGTGAGCATGATGGGGGAAATGGGTGTCAGGACTCCACTCCTGTGTCCCCAGTGGGTGCATTGCTTGCAGAAGGTTTTCAGATGCTGCAGATGCCTGACCTGTGTGCATGGTTAAGGACCATCATGCATTTTGTGGGTGCTGAAAGGTCACAGCCTCTCTCCCTTGCTTCCATTTCTGCTAGGCTTAAATGGGAGTAAACCTCCCCCAGTTCCTTTTCTAATGCAACAAAACACTGGAACTGGTGGAGAAGGAGAAAGAGACAGGTGACTGGTAAATATTTCTGTAAATGTTGTGGTGTTTTTGTTTCCAGAATGTTATTGTCTTGCTGGGGTAAAAAAAAAAAAGGTAATTCAATAAACACAAAGTAGGCAACATGTTTGCACCCTCTCAGTGCAGGGGAATGCTGAACTTCTGTTGCTTTTTCTTTATTTATATTTTTTTGTGGTACTGCCTTAAGGTGTCTTACCAGAAGTAGGGGCCATCATTATTAGAGAATCCTGTAAAACAGCTGTAATAATTGCACAATGTTCTCTATTGCTATCAGTTTTATAATTAGTCATAGATTTTTTTAAAACCCATGAGGGACTGTCTCTGCACACATCATTGATTTTGCTAATAAAATCTTATATTTTTATGGTACGTTTCATTGGAAAAACATCAACTGCTCCATAAAATTAAGACTCATAGTATTGTGGGGTGGGAATGTTTCCCGTTGTTTTGGTGGAGAAGTTGATCTAGATGGATTTATCCGGTCGCTTAACAGCTATTGGGGAAGGGCACAAAATGGGATATCTGATCTCCTCTGCTCCATCCTCTCTGACCAGGAGTTTGGAGTTTGGTGTCCAGCTCTTACCCTTTGTTTTCTCCATGGGCTGCTGTGATGGCCTGATGTCTGTCCCCTGGGTCCGTCTGCGATGCAGAAGGATGGTGCACGGCCGGCGCTGAGCTCAGTGTGACTATGGGAACATAACTAGCCATGCGGCTCCAGCCTGGCATCGTGCCAGAGGCCGTGCCGCAGTGGGTGCTTGCACACATGGAGCACAGTCATCCCTTGCCCGATTCCCTTATTTCATGGGGCATCAGCTCCCCCCACCTTGATTTCATTTTCTTCCTTCCAAGCCCCGAGAAGCCTGATGCAGCTCCTGACCAGTGGCTCTGATCGTTGCCAAATTGTGCCTCTGCTTTCTTAAACGTCTCTCCTGGGCTCCCGAGGATCACAGGGATTAACGTGCCCGGCATAGAGGGGTGGTGAGGCTCCCAGAGCTGCTGTCGCTCCCTGCCCTCCTTGCTCAGCGGGTGTGAGGATTGGGGGATCTGTGGCTTGCAGAGGGGGTCTCAGTGCATTGCTCTGGGCTGCTGATGGAGGATAACATCCCACAGGCGTGGAGGTGATGCAGCCTGTGCCCACACATCTTTGCTTGCTGCAGGGAGTGGTGATGGTGCTTAAAACCTGTTTGAAATTATTCCAGCACAAGTTATGGGGAGAGGACAGCCGTCGGGCCACGGCCACTGTGTAGTCCCCAGTGGTCCCTCCATGTGAAGTTCCTACCTGGCTGCTGTGACCTCAGGTCAGCTGCTCAGGTGGAGGATGTTGTTGCTATTCAAGGACCACGGGCAGGTTAAACTGCCTCCATCCAGTATCAGCTAGGACATGCTTGAAAGCCCCAGGCTGAGTTTTCTCCGGCCCTTGCTAGCTGAGCTCTGCAGGAGCCTGGATCAGCAGAACATTGGTTTAGATCCTGCTGCAAGCCCAGAGCACATGAAAGGGCCCAGAGCAAGGTGAATCTGGGTGCTGCCTTGGTTTGTTTTGCCAAATGCCACCCTGCCATTAAATACCTTTTCCCCTGTAAGGCAGCAGTCAGAAAGCCACTGCTGAGCCAAAACTCCAGTCCTGTATTTTTGCAGTAATTAGCAGGTTTGAGCACGTCCTTAGTTCAGCAAAAAAAAGCCGGGAGATGACACAAGACTGTATTTTATTGTATGTATTTATTTAGAGAGTGTGTGTGTGTTGTATTTCAGGGAATGTTTAGTGTTCAGGTTCGTAGAGCTGAATCCGATGTAGTTTTACAGGAGACAGCCCAGTTGTCCATAGCAACCTGAAATTGATTTTCTCCCCCTGCCTACCGAAAGCTGTTCCCGCTTGAATCATCCCTTTAATTTAATACAGCGAACAGGATGTCCCTGCATGCGGAAACTTTTTTTTTTAATAACAAGTAACCTAGGCAAAAAAAAAATTCTTATTTGAGCAACAGCCCTGACTCTGTCTTTATTACCGCTTGGCATTAGTCCTTTCCATACCATTTCCTTGTGCGTCGTTTCAGGCGCTAGAGGCCATTATCAGTATGGGCTAATCACCGCTGCCGCCGCAGGGAGACCTCCCCCTGCACGCTCTGGCCACTTTGGCCGCCTTGTCTTCTCAGCAGCAGGTCCCTCTTTGGCATGAAACTCTTCAGGCTGCCCTGCTCTCCCCAGCCTCTGCTGTGTGGGTTGGCCTGGTGGTTGCGGTCATGCTGAAAAATATATTCTTTGTGGCCTGCATAGCATCAGTCCTGTGCTTTCCCCTTACGTGCAACGGTGCCCGTGCGTGGCTCTGGCAACGGTGCATCGAGGAGCAGCGTGAGTGCTCCTTGCCGCGGCGATGCACTGTGTGCGGCTTTTCATCCCGACTCGAGGAGAAGGGGTGAGGCATGCCGCTGTTCAGGGCAATGACATCGTCGTTAAGAGTCCTCTCCACCTTTTGCTAATTAGGGTGCTTAGGGCCGGGAACTGCTGGTGGCTCTGCTGCAGAGACCCAACGTGAGAGGGGTGGCTGCCTTGGCATAGTGCTGTTGGTGCATATAGCCTGGGGCGTGTACAGGCCCGGAGATAACTATATGCTCCGTGTTGACCTTGCTGAATGTTTTAAACTCAAAAAGCATTATAATACTGCTGGTTACAATCTCTCTGCCTTGTACCAGTTTGGCTGTGGTTTCTCATGCTAGGTCTCTGCTTCTGTCAAAACCTCTTTTTGCAGGTCTTTCCAGCTAAAGCAGTGGAGCTGCTTCAGAGGAGGCTGGTTGGAAGGCATTTGGGAAGAATGGGAAGAACTGCAGTACTGCTTTACTCCTATTTATAAAAGAAATCTGTGTCCTTGCCATCTCTGTGGTGCCTGAGGACTCCAAAGAAGTGACTTGCCTTGTCAGAGGAGTGCCAGGGATGAAGGATTTAGGGCATTTGTGATTTTGCTATCTGGAAGAGTGTTTGGCTACATTTTGCAAGAGCAACAGCTTGCACGTGGTCAGCAGAGACTGCAACCTTTTTCCATGGTTGCTTGTCTCTGGTTTTTGCACACTCTTGGAAGACAGCACAGACTTTCTCCTGTGCTCTTAGTTCTTGCCCTGCTCATTACAAAGCCACGTGTTGGAGGAGGTGTGGCTGGGCTGGGGCAAGGTGTGCCACGGTAGCAGTTGTCCCACCAGAACTTGTCGCTGTTGACTGTTCCACCACATGAAGAGAAGCGAGCTGCTGCTTGCATCTATGCTTAGGCCATTAGCACAAATTGCACCAATCTGTGCTGTGAAATGTCTGCCTTTTCCTGGCTTGTTTTCTGAAAAGGAAAAAAAAAAAAAGGTGCACGAAATCAATATGGCAGAGCCTTCGGTTGTGTGTTCACCTGCTGTCGCTTCGAGAGGAAACCATGTCACTCAACACGCCTGGTGTACAGCATTTGTTGAAGAGATAGTTATTTAATCTTTCTATTTTTTTCACATCAGTCAAAAAATTGGTTTATTTAATGTGCATCATCTGAACATTTCACTGAATAAGCTACCCAAAAAGGTTAATCTCCAATTCCGTGCTGCTTTTACTGTCACATCCAACTGCTTCAAAGACAGTAATGAGTGTATCTCTAATGATGACTTTCAGATGCAGAGGTAGCAGATGCATCTTCTACTTTCAGGTGCCAAAACTGAGACTTACAAGGCCTGTTTTTTCAGAACACTTCATGTTTTGTAGTGCTGTACATGATTATAGTACAAGTCTCAATTAGAGATTGAACAGAGAATCTCAATCCAATCTCAATAACTGACTGCTAGTTCTTGTCTCTTCTGGACATGGTCTTTCTGTGTCTTTAGTTAGCCAGAAAAGGCACAGCAATAAGTATCTGGGAAAAATCTTTCCTCTTATCATTCAGGAGGTTTATGGCAGAGGCATAAACAGGATCTGATCTTTCAAAGTGACGCTCGGCTGCCAGACCACGAAGCATCCTTTCTGGTCTCCTTACCATTGTCTGCCTTGCATGCTGCCCTTCTTCTGAAAACTGAATGAAGGTGAGGAGTCCCACATGGTTGCAACCTCCTTGTTCACATGACCTGGCTTTTATACACCACTAGCAAGTAGAGTAGACATTGCTCCAGGTCTCAATGAGGTTCCATGTGTCCTTGTTTGCATTCCTCCCTTCGGCAGGAGCACTGCCTGCCTGCGAGCTGCCTTTAGAGCTAGGAACGACCTGGCTGGGATATGCAGAAGTTCCTTGACTGTTGTCTGTAACTTCTGACAGCGGGATATTTGTAAATTTAAACGCTTCCTCCCAGAAGTATCAAAGGAACTAAGGCCACTTTTCAGCATGAACATGAAAGGCTTTCGCGCACTAGTGCAGCAAGGATTGCCATGGAGAACAAAGGCTTTTGCTAATCGCTTCTAATGCCTTTCAAGTTTATGCCTCATTTTTTCCCCTTTTTCAGACAGCCTCTCAGAGTACTGAGACTTCAGTGACTGACTCACCAAATAATTAACAGGAGGAGGACTCCATCTCTGAAACTTTTGAACACCTCTTTTAATTTTCTTAAACCTGCCAGTACCCTGGCCAGGTTCCAGTTCATGTAATTACATTTGACCTAACTTAATCCCTTGGCAGTTTCAGTTGCATGTGGTAGTCTTCTTGGCTCCCTGTCCTGGGCTGCCATTCAATGCTTCTCCATGGTTTTCAACAGCTGTCATAATTCAGCCGTAGAAACAGGTGTGTTTTCTTGGTGGAAGCACTGCTTGTATCTCTGTCCCTTGCTAAACATCCTTATCTCACTAGTATTTTGGGAGGTAACATGTCTGATGCTGCACATGATCTTGTTGAAGTCCTTGGAGCTACTTTCACCCTTGAAGATGGGCATGTTTTTAAACCCTTTTATTAGTTGGCCATCATACATTTTGAGATTACTTTGAGTTCTTCATCTTCAGTGAAAGGCATTTATTGCTCAGTCTCCTCAGCTACTGGATGCTGCCGTAGGGACATTATTGGTGCAGGTATTCCTCTTTAGCCTTGGAAACAGCACTTCTGTTATCAAATCTGTGCTAAATAGGAGCATGTTACCTTCCTATGCTGACAGCAGTTGTGCTGGCTGTAAATGTTTGCATCGGTAAGAGTGGAAATAATCAAGGAAAGCAAAAGCCCGGGGCAACTGAGAAGGATTGCAAAGGAAAAAAAAATCCCACGTGGAAACTTGGAGATGGACAAAGTGCAGTAGCGAAAGGGATAGTCAGATGGATGGTGCATGCAAGAGAGAAGGCACTGAGTTTTTGCATTGGCACATCCTTAGATGTGCAACAGGCATCTTGTTTTCACAGCAGATGGTAAATTGAGTGTTTCTTGGCTTCAGCCCTCGGAAAAGGCATATTTGTTACAAAGCCATTTGATCCTTTGGGGCTAGCAGCAGCCCCTGTTAAGGGGAGACAGGAATTTAGACGAGATGGGGTGCAAAAGGTGATCCACTGGTGAAAGATGCTGCTGTGGCAAATTGTCTGCTACCGTCTAGCTCTGTTTTTTTGAGAGCCTCCAAAAGTAGGATGGCAAATGTATTATTGCTGCTCTCCCTTGTTGTTTGTTCTCTCTTATGAAATTTGGGATGTCTTTGTTATTCAGAGCTCTCCCCTGTGTTTCCAAACACTGCGCATGTAAATCCTTTCTTTATTCTTTCCTCGTTGTCACCAAACTCTTGGATTCAGGAGAAAGATTTCTTTTTGCCAGATAGAACATCCTGAAGTTCGGGAGGTAAGGACTATGTTGTGAACACAAAAGTTACTTGATCTGTTATCAGACCTGGCTTTTCTCCTCTGGGTCTATCCCATAAGTACACACACTCAAATCTCAGAGTAGACTAGAAGTCTTGCCTCTGTTGGTTTCGGTGACACTGCAAATAAAGTCACTGGTAGCAACATTAAGATTTTTCCTCTGTCACAGTGAATAAAGCTTTGGAGTTGGAGCCATCTGATTTTGATGTGTTCTGGGTATTGCTTATAGCTTGGCATTACTTTCTGCAAAGTCAGTGAGCACTTTGTTTCCTAGAACACAGATTTATCAAACCCTGATGATGGTTGTCAGAGAAAATGTGGCCAAGTTTGAGTGGTGGCGCATGATGTATCTATGGTCATTGATGTTGCTTTTGAAGATCTGTTTGAACGTTAAGTAATGGGCTAGAAGAAATTGCACTTCAGAGTTGTTGGTTCTTCCTCACTACTGGACCCTCTGTCTACCATCCTAAAGACAAATCTTCTTTCTCTCATTTCAGAATACTTTATAACTGGGTGTGCCTGAATGCATCAGCCTTTAGATGTGAGTGTCTTCTCTTGAAACAGCCTTGTGATATCCTAGCTGCCTGTTCTCTCGGGGTAAGAAAAGAAATACACATGCAGAGACACAAGATTAAGGACATGCTTTGAGCAGAAGCAGAATGGCAGAGAGAGGGCAAGCCACACTGGTGCCTCAGCTTGTAAAATTTGGAAATAGTGAACTTGTTGTGGAGAGAGGGAATAAACTGTAAATCTGCCCACTGTAAATAAGACAAATTACGAGCTTAAGTTGCAGCAAGAGAAATTTAGATGAGACATTAGTAAATGATCTCCTGCATTAAGAATAGCTGAGTGCTGGAGTGGATTGCCCGAGGAGCTTAGGAAGTTTCAGTCGTTGGAAAGGCTTAAGAGCAAGTTAGCAAAGCTCGATCAGATGTGCTTTTAGGAGAACTGATCCTTCCATGTGGTGGGGAAGTGGACTAGATGACTTCTGGAGAGTCCTCCTAACCTGTTGATGATTAGAAATTGGAGAATGTGAAATTCTTATCTTAACAACCTCATTCAAAACTGGTAAGGTAAAAGGCAAAGCCTGTGCAGAAGGAGCTGCCTGGTCTGATGATGAGCTTTGATGCAACAGCAATTAACTCTGGTGCTCAGTGTCTTTGTTACCTGAATGGTGATGTTCTTCTAGAGGGAAGTGTAAGCTCATGGAGAAGGAGTTCAGTCCTCGGCATGTAATGTAAACTTGTGATAAAAACAGGAGGTTGTATCAATTCTGGTTCCTTTGTAGCAAGTTCCTGGGAGTTTGAGTCTCTTCAGTGATCTGTCTAAGGGCTTTACTCTTACTCTCAGGTGGGTAATCTCATCTATTTTACTGTGACATGAGAACACAATGCTACAGATACAGGCATACTGAGCAAAATACGAATATCATGTGGAACACATAGACGGAAACCAAATGATTACTTTTCCTTTTTGTTTCCAGAGGCTGATGAGATCGTGGAGAGTTTCATTTTTCTTTTCTTGTTCTTCTCTTCCTGTTCTCCATTGTGTTTCTTTGTCCTGTATTGACAGCGAACGCAGCAGGCTTTTTGTGTGTTTAAAAATGCTGGCTCACTAGCTGGGTCTTAAAATTATGTCCTGAAGATGGCTGCTCACTTAGTTGCCTTGCTTCTCCCTTGGGAGCTGCAAATGACAAACCTAGCCTGGGCTCAGGCAGCCTCTGTGCCATCATTGTGAGAGGAATGGGGTTCAGGTGCTTCATCTTCCTTGGTCTGATTAAGAAGGATGGTGAGATACCTGCCCTGTGTCTTAAGAGTCCTGAAATTCAATGCAAAATTCCTCAAACTCCTGTTGGACTTTGTTTGGGATTCGTTTGGTTTCTCTAATATTTACCTTTCATCCTTAATGTCAGCAAACACTGGTGTCTTCCCTGGAGTTTTACTGGTGTCTTATTGTTGGTTATCATCTTCTGCTTAGCAGAGATAAGCTGTTGTGTCCCAGGGGTATAGGAACGTGGAATAAACTTTCAAATAGCTCTAAGAAATGCAGATGATGTCAAGAGAGAAGTAAGGGGATGCCTTTCTGAAGTCACCTTTATACATTGTTTTTTTCTCTTTTCTTTTTTCTTTTTTTTTTCTTTTTTTTTCCTCTTGAGCTTTTAAATTCCTGCAACTATCTGCTCAAATCTTGAAAACAAAATGTGTTCATGGAAAGACACAATTTACTGTGTGTCCCCTGATCTTTTGATCTCAATCAATCAAATAAATCTAAGACCTTGTAGTTCACCTTGTTGCAAAAACAGTTAATAAGTTGAGGGGTTGTGCCAATGGCAGGGATAGTTTTCCAGCCTTCTGCTTTGTTGTTGTTGTTGTTGTTGTTTTTTATGATTCTGACCTTTCGGGCTGGTCAGGGTAAGAATATTTGCAAAGCATACTCCATAAATGTGTCTGTCAGGACCAGAGTTAACATTCAAGTGTTGCTGTGTAGCAAAAGAAAACCATATGCCAAAGTTCAATTTAGATTTCCCTGCAGGGTTGAAAATAATGACTCGCTTAACATGGTGGAGATGAGTCCTGCCACCTTTACGGGAGTGGCTGCCTTACGGTCCCGCAGCACATTGCAGCTGTGTGCCTGGTGAACTTGCTGGCTGCACCTGAAGATTTGGCATCTGGCATCTTGTGCTGGGGCTAACTTGGGGCAGAGGAACCCCGAGGTGCGTCTCCCGACTCTCCGAGGCGCGAGCTCAGTTGACTATGTAGTTTTCTTTGATATGACAACTGAAAATTCCTTTTTTCTAATGCTGCGCTCCTTGCTTACACCTGCAAACGAGGTTTTGTGGAGCTGCTCTAAAGTCTGCGTCCTGCAAAACAATCCTTGCGCTCTGTCCTTGCGCTCTGAGTGCAAGCTGGCGTGCATTGGAAGCGTTGCTCGAGAAAGTCGCAGCACGTCCTGGTGTGTTGCGAGTAGCGCCCTGTGGGTTGCTCGTTGTGATCTTTGAGCGCTTTGGCAATCCCAGATTTTGGTGGGCAGCCGGTTGGGTTTTCCCAGCTGTGACTATTCATCGAAACAGTTCCTAGACGTCTCCCACCTAACTTGCAGGCTTGCAGTGTCCAGTGGCAAGAATCTTGCTTGTCTGTCAGAAACTAAAATGGTGATTATCGATGTTTCTGTGGTCCTGTCAGCAGAATTGACTCCTGTGGGCGAGAGCAACATGAGGAGTGAAGCTGGGAGCCAGCAGCTGCTATTTAAGCATTAACCTGCAGTGTTTGAAAAACACGCCAGTCCGTTGTGTAGAAATGGTCTATAGAGCCTGGACATGGATGTAAATATAGTTTGTCAGAAGCGTGTGGCTCTTCTGAGGTTATTTTTTCGTCCTTTCATAGATGAGAAGTGAAGGTGTTGAAGACCTCTTGCTTTACCCACAGGAAAGTGCATGGCAGTGGAGCCCTGAGGTTGGGTCTGAGATCCATAGGTTTGGCCAAAAAAAAAAAGAAGCTACATGTGGTGAAAGGCAGCTTGTTCCCTGAAAAAATTATGCCATCAATTGAGAAATCAGACTTGAACTAGGTGGTACAAAATGCAGTGCGACTTGTGGAGACCCATGCGGCACCTCAGAGACAAATCCCCTGCAACAGCCCAGCGGCTCTGGGTCCAACTCTGCAACGCCGTAACTTGCAGTGAAACAGATGGGTCTGGTTCCTTGTCAGCATTGGCTGAAAAGTTTAAAAATAAAATAAATAAATTAGTGTTTAGTCCCATCTTAAAATCCAAAAGCTGTTTCTCCAGCGCCTATAAATAACTTAACCCTTTGCTGGATTTACCTGCCTTGCACATAAAACTAGAGATACTGGGAAAAATAGATGACCGAGTGCGGCAGAGCAGTGCCTACGCTGTGTGCTGCTGCACCCTCCCAAGCCCAGTGTCCCTGCCGTGAGTTGGGGAGAGGTGTCCTCGTCCCCATGGATAGCTGCCATCCTTAAGGTGCCACGGGGAAAAACCCTGCAATACGCAGGAGTTTTACATGGCCCAGACGCCGACATTCTTTTTTCGAATTCCAAAACGGACTGGCAATTAGCAGCAGGGGTAATAGCCACCTTGAATTAAATTGTATGGAGGCATGAGAAATAGCAGGGTATATTTGGAAATATCTATTGCATATATATATTCCTCTTAAGAAACATGTTGGAGATGCCATATCCATAAATACTAATAAGGCTGTTTGATTCCAATTTTCAGGTAAGATTAACATTTTATTGAGTATTATATCTGTCACATTCAATGCTTTAGTGTACCATCCTCTCAGGCTTATTAGCATAATTGCAGTGCTTAAGCAACAATAAAAAATTCAACAGTAAAATAGCAGTTAGCACAGGCAATTTGTTATCAAAAGCTTTTACTTAAGGACAGCTTTTGAGCATATTTATTATCAAGTTAGGGCTATACATTATTTTTATTTAGAAAAACAAGAGGGAAATGTTGTAGGATTTTTTTTTTCTTTTTTTAATGGCTAAATCAGAAGGCCTGAAAATTGGTCACAGCCTTTTTCTCTGTTTCTTAAAATTGCTCAAAAATTTGCTTGGGGTGGGAAGACGAGATAACAAAACAAACCCAGGTTTGGAGCAGGGTTGCGATGTTAATAACTCAGCAGAACAATATCAATAAGTCCTTATGCCGTCTTGAGCACCCGTTTAAAATCCCCTCACCACATCCCAGGCTCTGAAGACACCATCCTCCCCCTCTGTAACCCATGGCACTGTCATCAGAGCAGTGCAAGGACAGGGGTGGCCCAGCCTTGTGCCCCAACGGTGCCCACAGACGAGGGGAGAGACCGGACAGGACCTGTGGGAAGATGGGACTTTGCTGTCGGTGGTGGTTGGAGCGGAGGAGTGCAGCGTGGCTGTGTGACAGCACTGCGCGCTCCCCCTGTTTCTGCTCTTCCTTTGAGGACACGTGGGGGAACAGTCCTTTTCCAGAAGATCTGTAGCGGAGATGTGAATGTGCATATGTTTGTCTGCATGCACCTGCTTGTGCACATACACACGTGTGTGCACATACACACAGAAAATCCCTCTTGCCAGCATGGCAAGATTTCATTTGTGTATTTTAATTTTCAACAAAAAATTTTTGGGGGAAATTTTCTATGTGCATTTAAGATACGAAATTGTACCTCATAAATAAAGAAGTGAGTTTTAAGCAACACAAGAAGTCCTCAAAAGAAGAGGTCCATCAGGAAAAGCACAAGTATTTGGCAAGAGGAAGACCATTGCTGTGATTGCTCATGGATAAATGCAGACCTGAATCTCTTGCAGTCCTCTGAGGTGACAGGTGACAGGGACATGTAATGTTTTGTATTTATTCGAGTGAAATGTGCCCCCTTTTTTGTATGATTCCTTTGTGGGTGGAGGGTGTTTTCAGACCTGTCTTTGCAGAGTTGGCTCCTCCACACCCTTCAGCTTCTGCTTGACTTCTTCAGATTGTCATTGTCTGTTGTCCTCCTTGTTCCTCAGACCTGTGTTCACCTCCAGCATCCCTGTTCTCCTCCCTATCATCGCACCTTGGGATCTTTCTCCTCCTGTGCGTTTTCCTCATCCTCCCTTGTTCTGGGAGACCTTCTCTATCTTGTGCTGCTTTTTCAGAGGTTGCTCTCCCATCTTCTCGATAGATGATTAATGGTGGACCTGTCCCTGTTTGCCATTTCACTGGTGCCCAACGCCCATGGTGAAGAGCTGCCACAGCTCTTGCAATGCCTTGATCGGGCTCGCAGCCTGGACGAACAAGAGGGCTAAACTTGTTTGGGTTTTTTCCTCCCAGTTTGACTGTTATCTAAGCTCACCCCATGAGGAGAAGTGAAGGCAGTGCTGCCCTGGGGCAGAAGCTCATGTTCATAATGAAACAGGATGTGCAAGCAGGTTGTAGGAATTGGGAAGGGAGCACATGGAAACAGGTGAAACGAAACTGGGCGCGTATTAGGGAAGTGATGTGCTTGTGGGGTCCTCTTCGCAAACACCCTCTTCTGCGAATATGTGAAATTTGAAAGGAGCTGGTTGTTTCAGATCCTGTTTTTTTTTTTTTTCGGGTACAAAAACCCATGTTATTCTCCAGAGATAAACCGTGTGTTTCAGATTTTTGGGTAGTCGTGAGTATTGCGTTGGTACACAGCTCACTCTCACAAAACTGCCTAGTACTGCACGGTGTTTGGACTTCCTGTCAACTAGAGAGATTGGTGATGTTCCTGGGAAGATGGAATACATAGAAACCGCCTGTGGAGAGCTAAAGTTCCCGGGAACTTTGCTCTCAGTGGAAATTTGGCTGTGATTTGAATTGCAGTTGAAATACGCGCTCTCTGCCTCTGTGATCACCTCCAAGAATGGGGACTTGCTGCTCTCCCAGGAACAAGCAGGTTCCTGCACAGTCCTGCAGGTCCCAACTATCGCTCCTTTTGGCTCTGCTCATCTGCCTTTAGTAGCACCCAACACGTTAGCCACCTGAGCATCTCCTGTTTGCGTCTAGCCTTGTAGCTAGGTAGTGGTGTGTGTCTTCTGCTGTGGCCAGGGAAGCACCCTTCCAGGTGCTGTGCACAGGTGGAGGGTTCCCACATCCATAGGAGGAGCTGGGGGACCAGAGAAGGTACTTTCTTGGGGTGTTGACGTGATTGAGGGCATTTCCGCGTGGCTCCTACCTGAGATCTACAGTCCTCCAACAGTTTAGATAGGAAGGACCTTGCAGGTCTCTTGTGCAGCCCCTGGCTCAAAGCAGGGTTAGCTACAAGGTTGGGTGAGGTTGCTCAGGGCTTGTCGTGGCAGTGGTGGTCTAGTGTGATCCCGAGGGATGGTGATGGTGCGTGCCTTGGTCAAGAAGAATCATAGAATCATTAAGGTTGGAAAAGACCTCCAAGATCGTCGAGTCCAACCATCAACCCAACACCACCATACCCACTACACCATGTCCCTAAGTGCCTCATCTACACGTCTTTTAAATACCTCCAGGGATGGTGTCTCCACCACTTCCCTGGGCAGCCTGTTCCAACGCCTGACCACTCTTTCAGTAAAGAAATGTTTCCTAATGTCCAGTCTAAACCTCCCTTGGCGCAACTTGAGGCCATTTCCTCTCATCCTATGGAAAAGAAACCCTACGGAGGGCTTTGGAGGCTGTAGTCTGGTGTGAAGGTAGTGAAGCAATGAGGTTTCTGGGAGAGGGTCTGTATGAACAGTTGGCCAAGAGCCAGAGTCTGCACTACAGTGGCACAGGTCCTACATCGAATTCCCCTTGTGAAGCGGGGAACACCATGCCCAGCTCTGCAGGACCAGTGCTGCTCAAGGCTGGCTGCCACCGTAGCTGCTGGGGAAACCACATGGCTCTCGTTCATGGTGGATGGGGAGGGGTGATGGGAGGAGAGGGTCGGTGGCTGCAGCCGAGGCTGTGCGTGAACACGTCCTCCTCGAGGAGGAAAGTGTCTCCATGCTTCTTGCAGGGAAAAAAATTGCCTGAAAGAATTTAGCAGTGATAAATGTCGTAAAAATACTTATGCTGGAATTTGTAAAGCCTGGAACATCTGTTCTCGACAGTGCTTTGATCATGTTGTGAGGCTTTTAAAATGATACTTCCATGAAATAAGTGAGATCCTTATGGCTGCAGGATTCCTTTCAGTGCCCTTTTTTTCATGCAGCAAAAAGGCAAATTTCACAGGGAACATTACATGACTTGAAACACATATTTTAATGGTTAGTATCAACCAAACAATGTTTTATTAGGTGCTAGAAAAATGTTCCAGTTACATACCCCAGGAAGCAAAGCACTCCCATTTACTTTTAAGCTTATGGGAGCTGTACTTTGAGGGGGGGGGGGGGAAATCAAGAATTCATTGCTTGTATATTACTGTATTCAAAACCAAAACAAACACAGTGAAATGAGCTTAAATGTTTTGAATCTGTTATCAGAAAAGGGCCTTTTTGGGCTTCGTTTCCAGGCAGAGGTGCAGATGAGCCCGTATCGGCGTGTTTTCTGAGGGACATGCAGCGAACTATAGCGAGACACTGACAATTTACTTTCCTCGGTGCACTGCTTTGGATTGAGTAACTTTTTAGTCATCCTCTTTTCTCTGAGGAATCATCCTTTCCCCTTTTCTCATCATTCTGGCAGGCTTCTGCCTGTTTCCCTTCAAGCAGCTGCGCGTTTGTGGCTGAAATGTTGTGATGCTGAACGTCTCCGGTGTTTTAGGGAGTGCGGAGACCTCCGACTGCAGAGCTGGTTCTTTGCAGCGCGACACCTGGCAGGAGGATTTCTGTTCCTCTGCCTTCCTGCTACACGCAGGAAAAGAAAACCCCTGGGCTGTGTTTGCAGAAACAGCCTGCAGGACGCGAGGAGCAGCAAGAAGGACGGAGAAATTGAAGAGGAGATGTGGAACGAGGGGGTCTCCTTCTCTGCCACATTCATGTGTTCATACTCGGCAAATCCTTTCCCACTGCTGCAGCCAGCGAGTCCGGCAGCTCCCAGCGGGATGCCGGGACAACCTCCTCGCTCCCATCTCCCCTTCCCTCCGCTGGATGGATGCATGGGCCCGGGGCTCTCCCCAGCCAGAGGAGCCTGGGGCGGTCCACGGTTTCTTCATTTTAAAGACTGCCCAAGCTGCAAAAGGAGAAGGAGTTATGGTCATAAATAACAGAGAAGGAATACGACTGTGCTTTCTAGTAAGGTTCTGGGTGTCAGGGGTTAATTTATGAAAACTAAATTGTTTAATTAAGTTCTGCAGCACCCAACAGGTGAACAGGCGGCTTATTACTGTGACATAGCCATTTATAGCAGTTTTCCTTCGCTAACACCTGCGACTCAGTTCTGTTACATGCTTATGCTGTCTGTTAATTATTTACCAAGGATTTACAAGTACAGTGCAAATAAAATGCTTTTATGCTGAAGACTGCATTGCACACCTAAGATTCCTGGGATTTATGCCACCATACTACCAGGTACAATCCCATCGTCATCCCTGGGCTCCTGATGGAGGACTCCTTGTGCACGCATGAGCAAGAGGCAGCCTCCTGCCTGCCAGAGCTTGCACGCAGAGGGGCTGCGTTTTTAGCGAAGGGCTTGCTACACACATGGCTGTGGTGTATGAGGGGATCTGTGTCCTTTGCTTCCTTGCAGATCGATTTTTGTCATTTTGAGTGACTTTCTTCCCCCCTACAAAGGTTTGTTCCTCTTCATAAGTGATGGCAGAAGCAAACTGTTTAAAAAAAAAAAAGTGTGATGTGCTTGTTTTTTTTTTTAAAGAGAGTAAAATAGTGTAAAAGTCAAGTAGCAGATCGAGTTCTGACTCAGCTGGTAACTTATGATCCTATGCTATTTCTGTAACATTTTTAGCTTATGATCAAATTTTTCTAATATTAGGACATTGCCATAGAAAGCATGTCAGAGTCCCAGGCTGCCAGAACCTATCATCACTGTGCAGAATATATACATTTCTGAGCAAGTGTGCAGGAGCAGTCCAGCAAGTTCTTTGTTGTGGTTTTAAATTGCTGCAATTTCTTTTTTTTTTGTTTGCTTGTTTTTGGTTTTTGTTGATTCACTTAGCAAACAGTGCTGTGCAAAACAACATAGCTGCTTTTTGTTTCTCACACAGTCAGGCATCGCGCTCCCATCCCCAGCTGTGCCTCTTGCAGACTGGAGTTGCTTTACTGGTAGATTTTCAGCGGTGTAAACTGCTGTAAGTCAATTCAAGCTGTACAAACTATGTGGATTTTATGGAAGTTGAGAATCCGGTCATACAGCTCGTGGTTTTAGTAAGGAAGGAGTTCTGGAGATGGTCGTCCTGTTCTAGGCAGACAAGAAAGTACATGCAAAGTTTCTCTAAGCTCAAGGAAAGCGTGTGTGAACAAATAAGCATCTGTGTTGCAGTACAAGAGAAGGCGATTCCTGAGGAAATCTCAAAGTTTACAAGTAGGATTTTTTTATAGGTTCAAATCTGCTGTGGTTTCAGAGTACCTAAGGACACTTAAAATAATGAAACTCCAGACAGTCCAGCCCAAACATGCATGACACACAGCAGCAAAGCAATCGTTGTGTTTAGCACTACCAATCAGCTAGCTAATGCAACAGCTGCTCTGGGATTTTGCATTTAATTTTTGTCTGGATAATAACGAGGAATGCAGGGTTAATGATGTGTGTCCGGTTTCCCTCCAAAGTACTTTATTTGCACTTTGTGGCTGCTTTTCATGGTTCTTTGCAGCAGCCCCAGAATGTCAACTGACCTGAAGAAATCAACAATGGATACTTAAAAAATCCAAAAGAAAAACTAGAAAGGTTGTTGCTTTCTAGCTTTTCATGTGGACACCTTGTACTCGGACTCACTTTGATTAAGTAACCAGAAAAACCTATTCACATGTACTCCAATTAAAATTTAATGAAGCAAGAGGATGTATTCATATATGCTGAGTAATGCAGGAGGAATAGATTCCAGTAACTCGGCTCTGCAAGCCCTTTGCTTCGCGTTCAGGGCTCGGTTTACTAGAAAGCTCCTCAGTGGCTGCGGAGCTCCTCTGGCATGAACAACCCTCGCAAGTCTGGTGGGTTCATGCAGTTACAGCAAGAGGCAATGATGACTTATACAGAAGATAACGTGGCTCTTTTGTAGAGCAGAGCCTTATCAATGAAGCCTGGTTTGGCTGATTGCAAGAGGTGAGGCAGGGCTCCTGCACTAATGTGCTCCGTTGGAAGAGGTCAGGGAGTCGCTGGATGTGTGTGTTTTATCTGCCCTTGTATCAAAACTCTCATCAAGCAGCAGTTGGATGAGTGGAGCAACACGTAGCAAGAAGGGAAGCCCTATTGGCCCTGATTTTTAAGTAGGGAAATTGGTGCTCAAGTGGAGGTTGTACGACAGCTCAGCTGGTGTCAGAAAATAGCCAGGCTTTTAGTGCCTCTGCCTTTGCCGCAAGTTTACTGGGCAGTTGCTTTGGTATTTGCAAAGGGATACGGAACCGCTTTGCAGAGCGTTTAACTTCTGAAAATGTTGCTCCCATCAGTGGGGAATGCACAGACATCTGCATGGACAATGAAATGACTTGCCAGCAGCAGTGCAGAGCCTTGCTTACTTTCACACCGTCTGTGTCTCTCCCCGAGCGTTTCCACCTCTCAGGCTGCTGCAGACCTCCTGCATTATCTCGCAGCCAGGATGGGGGTTGGAGAAATGGTGTAAAAAGAGCTCATCTGCTCATTGCACGGTGCCCTGCGGCTTTAGGTCTGTGTGGGGACTGATATCCCACCTCTCAAGTGGCGTGTGGCAGTGGGGTGATGCTGCATAGCTATGTTAAATGGCATTTTTGGATAAGCAATGAAAGATCCTGCTGTATCCACTCTTAGTAATGGGTTGGGCGACAGAACGGAAATGCCATGGTGGAATTTGCCTTTGCTGCTGACCCTTGCATGACATGCGAGAGCTCCTCATCACCAGACCTTTGTTTTGCCTTATTCAGAATACAAAGCAGTGCTTCATTGGCATGGCTGGCTGTTTTCCTTCTGGCTTGACTCAGTGGCAGAACTGCAGCAAACTTTCCTGAGGTATAGTGGGATTTCCCGTTATCACCCCCTTCGATCCCCATTCCGTCGTGCAAAGGCTCTCACTTGCTCTGCTGCAATGCAGTGCTGAAGAAGTCTTCAACGGGAGATGTGACTCTCGAGCTGAGACCTTGTGCTTCATTTTTGGCCTGGAAAGCTGCTCTTGGAACAGTAAGCATGAGATTTCTCTTGAAACCTTCTTTGTGTGCCTTTCTGAAGAAATAGCTGGAAGAAGGCGACCTGTCAGTTGAGCTCTAAAAGAGAAACCTATTGGCTCTGAATACAGTGGGGACATTATTTAAGGTCAGTTGATCTGTGAGAAGGCATGACTTATCTAATGCAGCCTAAGGTTAGTTATGCAACAGACGGGCTGTTCTTGTTGTGAAGAACAACTTCAGTGTGTGCCTGTGAAAATCAAAGGTCTTGCTGAAGGCGTGTTGTGTTCTGGCTGGAAGCTATAGGGTGTCCTCCTCTAGTGATTTTCCTTCTGTAGTAAATTATCATCGCAGAAAGGTTGCCAGTGGAAAACGCATTCAGCAGTTGCAGGCTGCAAAAGTTGAGCTGCTAGTAGATGTGTGCTTTGGCGGGTGGTTGTGCGGGACCACGTGCATATGGTATTGTTTCAGACCAGCCTTTACTTCCTTCTCTTCCCCACCATACATCTCTGTGTCATAGACCAAATCACTGGATTGTCTAGGTGCCTACACAGGGCAGTATTTTCAAGGTAAATAGTGAAGAGGGGTATTTTCTGACTTCTAAAGAGAGCGATGTAACGATTTGCCATTTATGTTGGTTTGAAATACAAGGTTTGCAGCGTGCTGGCTGTGTGGCACTGAATCTCCTTTCTTGGAGAAACTTTCTTCCCTCTATCATCTCATATTAAAGCACACTGCCCAGCCAAACTGCTGTTATCTCTCCAGAGAGATTCAGCATCACTCAGCAAATGAAAGAAAGGGGATTTTTCTTTAAAACTAGGATTGGTCTCCTGTGCCTTGTGGGGTGGGTAGGAGTGAGCAGTTCTGGGTAGCCAGTTTTGGGTTGGAGCCTTTGTGCACAGGGAGAAACGCTTTATCGCTTGTGCAACGCTAAGCATAATATTCAGCAAGATTTCCAGTCGTGCTTGTGGACTGTCGTCTTTCTGTGCTTTTTATTTGTGTGGTGTGTGTTGGGAGGTTTAGTATTTGCAGAATAAGGATATTTTAACTAGCTTTGCACAAATATAGGTCCTGCCTGATTTGTTAGCTGCGCACTCCTGGGCAGAACGAGGGGATGATGAAAATAATCAAATATCTTGAGCTTTTTTCTGAGGACTTTATGTAAGAGATGGAAAAATTAAACCTTAAAAGGAAATAACCAAGGTGTGTAGTCATAAAATGTTGCTTTTCCTAGATGTTCAACTTTATACATAGATGACTTGGTGAAATCCAAATTGTCTGCAGTGGAAAGGTGATGACTGTGATATGGTGTGACAGTGGGGTTGCATGGGGAGCGAACTGGTCTGGCTGCAGCGATCCCTGGTCTGGGCGCCTCAGAGATGATGATGCTCTGAGCTCAGGGAGAGTGTTCACATCTCCCTCTATGCAGCTTGGGACTGAAAGGGTTTTTCCTAGTTGCCTCTTGCTCTGGAACTCTTCTGGCTGTCCAGCTCTGCCTTCCTGCCAGCTCCTTTCGAAGTATGCTAAGGTATTACAGTTAATGAGAGATTTCCTTTGCTTTACAAAATCAGACTCCACCTTCCCCTTTCTCAGCATCCAAAATGATTAGCAGTTTCTGTAAATCCAGGCCTATGGATTTTATGAGGACCCCTGATAGCCAGGGGTGATCGTGTTCTCCCTGAGTGTTTCCTAAGTAGTAAGAAATCAATGCATCAGGGGGGACTGTGACTGACATCTATTAATTACACTGTCCCCTTACGTCTAACCTACCAGAAGAGGGTCTGAAAGGCAACCCCCTTTGCCCTGGGTGATTGATACAAAAACAAATTGGTGCAAGTGGATGTAAACTGGTTCTTAAAAAAAAAAAAAAAAGGGAACATTTGTTTGATAGTTGGACTTGGAAGGAGCAGTTGCAAACCGAAATAAAATGTATGGTAGTGTGAGATACTTGGCTGTGACAGACCCCGCAAGTGGTCCCACCAGCCCCACAGTGCCCCACACTAAATGCTTGGGGATAAAACACGTCCTGCTGTTAATGCTGCATCAAATGAAGGCATTGTGGTACATGCCCGGGGCGATGGGCTGGGGGATAATTACTGTTTTCTTCCCATATACCATAGATGAGACGATTTTGAAGCTTTACCATCCTGACTTCTGCAGCACACATTAAGATGAATATGACATCAGTGTTAAGAATTGTGGCACTTGTGGTTACGGCTTTGGGATTCCTTATATTTACTTTCTAGGGAACTAAAATTCAAAGCAGCTTTTATGGCTGTCACGAGAATACTGTCAGTTTCGAAAGAGGTGGGTAAATGTGCATTGACCTTTAGCTAATACAGCCATATCCTATTTTCTGTGTGTTTCCAATTAGGAGAAGTATGTTATGATTTTTTTAAAAAATTGTTAAAATCGGAAAGTTATTTAACTACAAGACTTCTGCTTTTTCCCAAAATAAAGATAATGAGTTGTTGTCCAAGGGCAGAAGTTTTCATACAATTGCTATTATAAGCTAGAAATCAAGATTTAATAATAGCACGCACCATCTGCCACCAGTGGTGGAAGAATAAGACCGAACCCTGGACTGTTGTAAGCAGTTTTAATTTGCAACTTGCAGCAAGGACACAGGGCTTCACATCCTTCTGCGGAGGAGAAGATGGGATTCTTGGTTGCTGCTGCTGCTCCTCTCCCTGAGCTTTTGGGTTTTCAGCTCTGTAAATCCCACATGCGACATCTTGTCGTTGCTCAGTGTGGCGAGTTGTGCCTTCAGAGTAAAATAAAGGAGAGTGTTGACTGTGCCAGGCTTGACCCAGCTCTGTCTGAAGCCAGCTGCAAACTCCTGGTTGTCACCAATGAGAGCTGGACCTCCTCTTTGGGAAGACCATGGCTGTTTTTTCACATTTTGATGGTGGTGGGAGGTGATGGGCACATCTGGCTGAGATGGAGGAGGGTCTCTCCCTGTGCTGCTTCTTAAAGGGCACATCCCTCCTCCTTATTTTCCTGGATGTGTATTGCAAAATAATTGTATACCTTTGTTCTAGGACTTGGGATCCTTTTCATGAGCTGTAGTGGATTTTTTGCTACCTTAGAAAAAACAAAACCTTTTTTTTTTTTTTAAAATGTACTTTGCTAAACAGATATTTTTGTCAAATTGCAGTTTCCTCCAAAACATTTTTCTTTATATAGAAAATGGGATTCCACCTCTCCCAGACCTTTGCTAACAGCTGTTCTGCTAGCTAAATGTCACTGAATTAAAAAGAGACAAAAAAAAGAATATGATGTTTTCGGATAAAGATTTTATTTGACCATTTCGGTACCAGGTAGAAGAAATCCTCCTCTCTTTTGAATGTTGAGATATTCTGGGAATTACTGCCCTGTTATTTTACCTTGCAGAACATTTCTGCAGCATTTCTGGAAAACTGGTATACATGCATATAAACATGCTCATGTATATAAACATGCTCCGTGCTGGCTTTTGCCCTGCTCCCTTGCCCAGAGAAGTGCTGGGGCACCTCTGTAGGGCCCCTGGTAACTGAGCATGCTGCTGGTTTTGGCAACTCACCTTTTGGAGCTGACCGGTAACGAAGTTGGTGCAACGGGATAGCTTCAGGTCGGGGTGCGTAGGAAAAGGGGACCTGTGCCAGCCTTTTGAAGCTTGCTTTGATTTGTTGCTGGGCACAGTGAGGACTCCTGGGGTATTATCTGAGGATTAAGTGCAACATTAAACATTGGAGCTGGCTTGTCAAAGAAAGGGCAGTTTATCAAAATATAATTTATAACCAACAGTTTACTACCAGCTACAGTAATTAATACAGAACATGACGGGGCCCATCATTAATGTGCTTTGTTGTCTCAGCTTGCATTACTGCTGCTGGCAAGGCCAGCTTCTGAGGCTAATGAAGGACAGAGAAGAAAGAAATTTGTGCTGTTGTTAGCTGATGGTAATATTTCTCCAGGTCACACACTGTGCCGTGCATTGCATCTGATCACAAATCTCACCCAGACATATCTGTCCAGTAAAAGCTAGTTTTCCAAATTCTTGCTTAGAGAGGCAAGAATTACTGTTTGTGCCAAGGTCACTCGGAACCGATGACAAACTCCATTAGCGTGGGGATGGGGGAGCGGGTGCACAGGCTGGTCTGGAGGATGGGGAGAAAACTTTCCACCTCAGCTGCGGTGGTCCAAATGCTGCTCGGGTTATTGGTGAGGGAAGGCAGTTGGCGTCCAGTGGTCGTGGTTAGTGAACTTGTCTGAGGGAGGAGTAAAATGGAAGAGGCTCTTCCAACATTTTCTAATGGCCAAGCGCCTAGACGAGGGCAACCGCTGGTGCTGTGTTGCTGATGGGAATCTCTGTTGGCTTGTGGTTGGTTGGAGATGGGTCCCACTTCCTGATAGCCCATCTTGAGCTACCTGAGAGCCATATGACTTGAGCAGAAGTTTTATTATCATGCTGATTTCCAGAGAGATGTTTGGAGCCGTTCCCAGCATTGGGTTAAGCTGCAGCAGCAGCGTGAGCTTCTTTCTGGTGTTTTTGTGAGGGATAGGCCAGCTGATGGCTTTCCTAAGGTGTGTAAGGAGTTTATGTTAAAATGAACAAAGCTGTTCCTGTTTGCTGTATCAAGTCTGTCTTTGCCTATATTCCAAAGAAAGATCCCACAATGTCTTCAAACTTTGAGAAATACCTGGGCCTGGAGGGGCTTGGACACAGGGGGCGGTCAGGTCTCCTTCATGGAGATAGTGGGAAAACCAAGTGCCACTGAATTTTGGCACGCTTGATCTATTGTGATATTGATTTCGAAGAATATTTTTGGTTTAGCACCCACCCTTAATTTAAACATTTGGTCAAACAGCACTTTCTGACCTACGGCTGCCCACAGAGGCAACACCTAACTGGGGTGCTTTTATAGCAGAGTGGGTTGTATGTTAGTTTTATTAAGCATTGCCCAAACAGTTGAGAAGGATGTTTTAAAGTGCCTTGCATTAGTCCAGATTTAGCTACTGCCATTTCCTAATAGCATCAGGGCTATTTGCAGAGAATCCAAAGGAATAAAACTAGAAGGTTTCAGCAGTTCTGCTCCAGCTAGAACCAAGTAAGCAGTATTCTCATGGTTCTCTCTGTGCATCTCTTCCAAACATGGCATGTCTTTTCCTTTTTGGCATGTTTGATGATAAAATCAGATAAATTGACTTCATGTTAAGATGATAGGGTAAATGGTACATTTGCCACTTTCATTTCCGTGGCATTGGTTATAATGGTTTTTGCTTTGTGCCCTTAGTCATCCCTGTTGCCGGCTGTAAAGCGGGTGGAGAGATGTGCCTTGTGGGGGATTATATACACCCGTCATGGTCTTTTTTAGATCGCAGTGCTTGACCTCCTTACTTATCCCATAAAGGAGCCTCTTGAACATTGGCTAATCCCACCAGTATTTATGCAGACTGGCTGAAAGCCAAGTCCTCCCTGAATGGGTGCAAGATGCATCAAGGAGTTTGAACATTTGTGTCCTGGCTTGCCTGAATTAATCTTAGTTGAAGAAGCTGGATAACTAGGTAATGCAGTGTTATGCCATCAGTGTTAAATTAATGCCAGATAGGGCATGATGATTTTAAGACCCTTAAGAATATTTGTGTGCAAACTACGAGGCTGGTCCAGAGAGGTGCAGAACAGGGAAATTGCTGAGTAGCAGAGAGTCCTTAGCGGGCGCACTTAGGTTCAGGCTCCAGAGCTGACCAGATGACTTGCCACAGGGTTGAAAACGTGCTATTGGTGATTTACTTTTCTTCTTCAGAGATATTTAATATTCCCCTTTTTTTTTTTGAGATTTTTATTGTTGGGTTGATGTTTGTGTTTTAGCAGATGGTGAATTATCTGTTTGGGCCCTTCAGTATATTTGACAAAGCTGCATATCTCTGAGAGCCACAGGGACAGCGCAGTCAAGGATTCTGGAATAGAGCATGTGGCCAGAAACAGCTATCTGGAAAATGAACATTTCTGTCTAAAATATCAGTGCTCTCATCTGTTGTAGAGAGGGTCAAAATGCTGTAAGTGGCATGGTTTGGTCTGATGCTGGAGCCAGCAGATTACCCATCTCCAGTGGTTGCAGTGTCCTTCCCATTTGGAGGGTTCTTAAGAAATTTTTGCTAGAATTAAATTCATGCTCTGCAGCGGCGGGGGTGAGGCGGGAGTTCTAAATATTTTGAATACTTTTGAAAATAGTAATAATCTAATCACAATGAATAGCACAATAGCGATGTGTAAACAGTGGTTCAAATGTTGCTCAGTAATCTTTACCCACTGCGTGTACTGCCTTGGGACCCTCGGCATGGGTTGCAACTGAATTCTAGTTGAATTTCCAAACAAAATTGGTCCTTTTCCCCAAAGAAAAGCTTGTGTTTGCTGCTTCATGTGTCTATATACACAGACGCATGCATAGGTAGACTTGGTAACACTAATGCTGTTTTCTGTGATTTCATGCTATATTAGTGAGGAGTGTGTTGTTGGCAAGCTTTCCAGTATTTGTAAAAGGTCTACACGGGGTAATAAAATCTTGTTGTTGGGAAAATTGGTCTAATTTTGAGATTGAGAGGTGTGAGAATAAAAGATGCTTTACTGTAAATTGTAGGTAGATAACAACAGAAACTCAAATATTAGAAGAAACTGGGTATCGCACAAACCACACACTTTCACATCACTAAAACAAGAGCTGTGCTCACACAGAAACATGAACCTCTTTGCAAACCACAGAAAGTAAAAGGGAGCACTCCTGTTTCATTATTGATCTAATTGCTCTCTTCTTGATATGAGAATAGATATGAAATGCTCTTGAATATTCCAGCATGCACAAAAAAAGACCATCACTTTTGGAAACTTTTAAAGGCACAGCATATACTGATAAATAGCAAGGCCATTTAATTCTGAGAGTTACAACTACCTGTCTAATGTCACCTAATTGTTCTTCTGGAACTGAATATATTATAGCATTGATGAGAACTTTCCACTTGGGAGTGATATTAAATGAAGAGCGCCTAGCCCATGTTTTCATGTGACTAATAAGTTTGGAAGTTGGTGCAATCTTTGTTTTAAGAAAAAGATCCTCTGAAGATTGGGTGTTTTGGGGAACTGCTGTATTGGGCTCCTCCAAAGCTCACTTCCAACCCAAATTGCTCTGCAGTTCTATGTGGTCTTTGCCTTTATTTGTAATCTCTTTCCTTTGCTTTACAATCCCGTTTAAGACCAAGTTTCCCGAGTAACTAGTAAGTTTGAGCCTGCGGGACTTGTGCAAAATGTGTGTGGTTAAAACCTCGCCGTATTTGCGTGTGAGAACAAACATGCATATGAATGAGGTTCCTGGATCGATCCAGCGAAGGCTGGATGCGTTTCAAAGATTTGAGAGTCTAGCGAGGCGTGCTTTTCTGTGGAGGAACTGTGAAGGTGAGTGTCAGTCTGTGCTCACCTCCATGTTTTACAACACACTTCCATTTATGATCTCCACCAGCTTTGCTGCTCTGCCTGCTCCTGCCAGCAATTGCACCTCCTACTCTTCTGCCGGGCTGAGCAGATTCTGGAGTCAGCAAGCTCTCTGTGCTGGCTGCGGCAGTGCCAGCTCCCTGCCTCAGCTCCTCCCGAGGCTGCGGGCAGAGCTGAGGGACAGGGCTCCTTGGTTCTCCTTGGGTTTTGCTACTGGCTTGCTCCAGTAGCAACGGGCACCTTCTCTCTCCCTTGGTTTCCACAACTTAATAAGCACCTGTATCACTGAATTTGGGACTCTCAGCTAGAACCGCACAGTGGCTGGTTTCTTGTAGTGGGTAGTTCATCCTAAATACCCAAGGGTGAGAGAGAAGCAAGATGCAACCTTTAGTAAAATGTTTTTGAAGCGGTTTAGTTCCTTTTAAGAACTAATTTTCGCTTCCTAAAGTCTCCAGCACTTCAAAATGGTCTAGAGATTTGCAGAAAAGGTCACTTCCAGCAGTAACTAATAATAAGAGGTGGAGAGGAAGAGTGACTTCTCTTGATAGTTTGTTCTTAAGACATCTCAATGAGTTGTCTGATGAATCAGCGATGAATTTTTGCCTGAATCCCCTGGCAATTCACTTTATCTGTAAATCATGTTCAACACATTGTAACTTTTGTTTCTTGTTTGTTGATTGGTTGATTATTCTCTCTCCCCAGGAAAACCAAATTAATTAGTTCTGTTTAAACCAAGATGAGGGTGAGTCTCCAACTGGCAAGAACATGACTGCATGGTTGAAGAGAGGTCACTTCTACAGGGACATGGCTTGGTAGTAGTTGTCCAAATTGATGTATCACCACCCATGTTCCTCCTAAGAGCATTTTCCCTTGAATTGTCATGCAGTCCCAAGGCACTGAAGACAAACTTGCACCAACCCATCCAAAAGTCAGCCTCTCAGATGCTAGGAACTGACTGGCTTTGGGTCTCTGTTGCTGAGCCAGTGGGAGAGGAAGTTGGCTTTTGGTTTAGGCAGATCAGGCCAAACCCTGATTTGTTTGCATTTGTGCACCAAGTTTTGTTTTGTTTTGTTTTTGGAATGGCAGCTGTATATAGAATACAATGTGGAAAAAGATTAAGGAAGCTCCTTTCAGAAAAGCTTTATCAGACATTTCCCAAAAAAGAAAAAAAAAGAAAAAGATGATGGTTTTGTTCATTGTTTCCTCAGAGCTCAGAAAACTGTTCTTTTGAGTCAAGGTGAATTGTTGATGTGTTTGTAGCATTAAATAGCTGTTTCCAAGATGCAGGTAAATATTCTGCAAGCTTCCAGATGCTGCCAGGAGGAGAGGTAAACATTTAGCTCTGGCAATGTGCAGATCACTTGCTCAGGGCCTCTTCCTTGAAGGATTTCTGTGCTTCTTGTTTGTTGGTATTTCAGTAGCATGTGAAAGGCCTGAGTTTGGACTGAGTCTCCCTTGACCAACGCTGTAACAGCAGGCCATGACTATCTCCGGTGAGGTGACACACGGACCGTGGGCACAGCAGCTGGGTGGGAAGAGTGAGGGGGCAAAGGAGAGAGGATGAAAATGTTGGTGTTTCGGCAAAGCTGGTGTTAGGCAAGACCCGCTTTTTCTGAAGCAGGGTTGAATAGTAACGCTTTGCTTTCTTCCAGACTGTTCCTAGTAGTGGTTGAATATCACTGTGCCTGCTGGACACCTAGAGTTTACCTAGTTTAGGTAAAACTCCATGTGAAGATAGCAGCTGAACCCAGGGCAGGAAATCCTGATCCAGTCCTGTGGATGATAAGAAATTAATTTGTAATCCCCAGGCAAGTTCAGATATTTTAATCCTCTACCTTGCTGTCGTTTTCTGTAACCTTTTGAACCAGAAGCTGGAGAAGGTGAGTTTGATTTCCATCCTTTTTACAGCCGATCACCTTTAAGTACAACATCGTGTGCACCTGGTGTTCAGGTGCTCAGCCCACATAATGCCATTTTGAATCGTATGAATCAAAATTAAACCAACTTCCACTTTCCAGGAGAGTGGTCCAGTTCCCACCGAAGGATCATGCCTTCCTAAACTCTGACAGCTTTTGCTCGATGATACTCTTCCCTCCATCATGAACTACAGCGTGGTGCTGAGCTGAGCACCCACCCAGAGATGACCACGTTTCTGTGGCAGATGAAATCCTTCCTGCCTCTAGGAGCTTGTAAAGCACTTTGGGATCCTCTAGGACAGAAAATATTGTTGTTTGTTTGTCTGAGCCAGTATTTTCACCATGCTTTACTTGCATTGCTCCTGTTAGATGTGTTGGTTTTCATTATATCTTCAGATAAGGCTTATGTGAAATGGGCTTCTGTTTTGTTTTCTCACCAGAGGAGTGATTCATATTCAAATTGAAATGTTGTATTGCTCTAAGCCAACGTGCTCCTGTGTGTTAATGGGAGGAGAGGGAGATGCAGGCGTGGACCGAGCAGGATTATTTTTCTTCTACTGCATTTAGAAACTTTCCAAATGGCTTTTTAGGAAGGCACGGGGACTTAACTGCCTGGCGTGGGAGAATCCTGGTCTTGCATGTTTTAAGAACACGAGATGAGCCTGAATCTCATCACTTGTCTGTTTAGGCTGCAGAGCCATATGCTACCAGCAATATTGTCCAAAAAAAAAGAGAATTTACGATCCTTTCAAGCTGAATTTTTTCATGTTTTTCTTTTTTTTTTTTTTTTTTTGTCATCTTCATTAATGTGGTCCTCTATTTTCTCTTTATTCATAACACTAGTTTTTCAGAAAGTTGCTTGCGCTTATCTTGAGGCAGTGACTCTGCAGGCACTTTCTGCGGCACAGCCAAGGCCATCAGCTCACCATTTCTGCTGCTGCCTGACGCATTCTTCAAAGGAGCTGGTTGCCACCCGCAGAAGAGGAGAGCTGCACAGTCTAGCACATGTTTCTGATCTTGTTAGAAATGGATGCTGGCTAGTCCAGTCCAAACTTGCTCAAAAAACTTTATCACAGGTACTCTAAAATAGAGAGAACGGATCCTGAGATTCCAGCTGCGGGTTCGTATGTATTCAGAGCTGTAGCTCAAAGTGAAGGTCCTTGTAGATTTCGTGGAGCCTACTGCCTGTCCCATAAACACCCAGACTGAGATAAGAGTGTATTTTACGGAAATTTATAAAATTCGGGTGAGTATATCCTCACCTTAATTAAAGTGACCTTAAGTAACCGAGCCTACTCAAGAGGACATTTGCCATGTTTTAAACTTACAGCTTAGCTCAGTCTATTTGCTTCCCTGGTTCTTCTAAGTTGGAATTGGCTGTGTGAAATGATCCTTCACGGCTCACTCTTTTCATTCCCACAGACTTTGTGAAACTGGTTGAATATTCCTAAGGTGCCCTGAGGTTTTTAGATAAATGTGATACGTGAAGAGACATTGACACTTTTAGTAGCACCTGAGGAGCCACTGAGCCTTGGAGGATCTGTTGACTTTAATGAAATATCCATGGCCGAGTCCTTTGCGTTGCTTTGGCAGTTCAGTTACACCAACAGACTGAGGGCATTGCAAGGATCAAAAACGTTCTGCATTTTTGTTGGCATAAAATTAGAATTTATGTGAAAGTGTTTCCAAGGAGGAGGAACGAAGAGAGACATTGACAGGTCTTCGTAGCTGATTGTAGGTTCGTTCATCACTGGAGAGCTGGTGAGACAAATGTGAGACCTTGGTTACGTGTCACTTAAGTACTTTCTGACTTAAGAGCATTTGAGCTGGAATCACTTGCAATTAGCATGGGCTTGGCAGAAACTGGCACTGCTGCTGTTTGCACAGAAACTGTTTGCATAGTCTAGTTGTGCCATGGGGAAAACTGCTGTTAGCAAGTAGCACAAGCGTAGTCTTGAGGTGGTGTCTGTGCAGTGACTGCTCTTACAGCAGCTGATGTCCTTGATGGCACAGTTGCAACTCTAAAAGTGAGAGCATAGCTGTCTGTCTCCTGTACCCGGTCTTTCTCACCCAAATGTTATGGTCTTTAACCTGTTTATCATCATAGCCACATGTTTTTTAGGCAGCTGTTGGTGTCTGGGAGCTTTTAGCTGCATTTCTTGTGAGAACCTAGGCCTGTGCATGGTCCAGGAGATGTGACCGTTACTCTGCTCTTCATAGTCTTCTTGGGTGAGGCAGTTTCCACTACAGTCAACTGTGGTCGATCCAGAGTGCAACCTGTTGTAGACTCAAACGACCCGTCTGGGATCAATTGCCCAATTTACACAATAAATTATATCTAAGAGTTTGTTAAATTAAGTAAATAATGAGGACCAGAGGGCACCTGCTGGTCCCCATAACCTGTGTTTCTGCTCGGAGGTTGGGGAAGGTGTCTCCTGCCTGCTTGATGGAGCCTGGGAGCTTGTGAGTGGGTGGCGTGGGAACTGGGGACAATTGAGGATTCGTACAGGGATGCAGAGTTGCTCCCTGGGGCAGAAAAATAAATGTATGATTCTTGGCCCTAGAACGAAGAAGGCAAGACGCTGTGGACTTGTTGCAACCCGTGCAGTCTGTGAATGTTTTCTTCTTGTCAGATGCTGCTGTCACATAAGTAATTTTATTGCCAAAGGGCAGGGAATGAACTAATGAAGTGGGAGAGAGGGCTACTTAATGCAGGGCTATGTGTTGTGAAAATCAGTGCACTAAATGTACAGTTCTTCACTTTCTGCTTTTGCAGTGTTTATTTATCTATATGATTTGGGGGGTGGGGGGGAAAGGGGTGGATGTGCAGGCGGTACATCCGTCTTGTCCAGGAGAAAGCGCGTGTTCAGATAAGAAGGCATTATGCATACAATGCCTGAAATTAGCCCTTAAAATAGCACACTCCACATCTTAGTAATGTATCGAATATACCTTGATAAGAAACAGTCCGATTGAAGTATTGAGCTTATTGTAGTGGATCTGCTGTGACTCATCAGGAAATTGAAAGTCTTGAGACAAAATCTTCCCCCTTCAGCCTTTTTGGAAGAGACGGGAATTAGTCTTATACGGGAAGTAATTAATTGTTCTGTGATTGTCATAAATAGATACCAAACAACAAGCTTGTGCTGAAGTATTTATATCCTAAGCCCTATCTTGTGAGCCCCGCTATCAAGAGTCTCCATCAGACAGAGACAGTGAAAAAGAAAGTTCTCTGGAATGAGCAGCACTTCCACCTACATACGTTTAAGTGAGACAGGATGGAGGTGAGCTGGTAGGCTGCATGCTGTAATAAGCCATTTACTAGGATAATGGCTGCAGGCTACAAATGCCGTTTCTACTTAGTCTGTCTATTCAATGCAAACATTAAAACAGAAAAAAGAAAAAACCTTCTACCTCAGTAAAGTCTGTAATACTCTTAATGCCCAGTGTACTTCATGAATAACTCAGCCGATGTCACAACACCCCACGGAGGCAGATGACATGTACACGCAGCCTTCTTCATCTGCCTGAGAAACTGAGGCAGTGGGAAGGACTTCAGTTGTTTGAGGCTTCTGGTTTTAGACTGGGGCAAAATCCTGGGCAACAGCCTGGCTTGCCAGTGAGCGGGATGGAGCCGTCCTTCAGTCCTTGGCGGGAGCGTGGGAATTCTGACTTTCAGGGACTAATCCCATAAACTTAGGGTTTCCTTTGGAGAGATTTGCTGCCTGCTGTCGTGGGCAGCGCTGCCCTGCGCGTTGGAGTCACAGAGGGTGCATTGGCACAGCTGGCAGAGCTGGATTGTGGGGAATGAATATGTGCAGGAATGTGTCTCTAATTTAGTGAGTAGCTATGGCCATTATGTATCTCTCTGACTGTGTGGATATTGCTGGAAATCCAGATGTTGGGAAAAGAAAGAAGAGAATCAAGGTGATCAAATACCTGTTTAAAAAAAACAACGCCCAAGGAAATGGAGCTTGATGGCTTTGTGTTTGTCTGCAGTGAAGTCATAGCAACAGAGCAATCATTTAGCAAAATTAACTGTTTCTCTATCTTACAAAAAAAAAAATCAAATGAAAATGATGCAAGGGAACATCCTTTTATCTTAACCAAATGAGTCAATTTGTGCCAAAGCAAAGGAGTCATCCTGGGGAGTTTGCTCCAGAGAGCATGTACTTTATTAGAACAGAATGTAATAGTTGTCCTAAAGCCATAACCGTAAGAGCCTGGTGCCCTAGGCGAGCACTTTCAGTAACAGGAAAACCAAAGTTAGGTTCCTGCACCCGTATGATGTTGAAATACTCACTTTGGAGCATGATTTTAAGCTCTCAGTTGCTTGGGATTTCAGCTCAGTTAAGCTCTGGATACAGCTTTCAGAAGGGCTATAATCTCTTTGAAGTTCCTTATGGGTAATGCTTAGTTTCAGAATTATTTAGGCACCTGAGGACGAAATGCTGATGCTGCTTCACTTCGGGTGTAACCAAATACTTGTAAAAAAACCAGTTGCCTTTAAGTCCCTTCGGCTTCAATTGAGACATAGGCTTCTTTGTGCCTAAGACTCCTTTTTAGCTCCTAACCTGAGTAGTATTTGAAATAATTCTCACACAAACCTCGGAAACAACACTTCTGTGCTACTTCTGTTTTGATGCTCGCTGCCCACCTCTGCACAGACCGCTCTGTGGAGCAGTATGCGAGGGTGAACCGCACGGTGACTGAATTGGTAGGCACGAAAGCTCAGTTTACATCACTGAGAATCTCATATTTGGAATTCAGAAATTGTTCATCTTGGTGGTGAGTGGGGGCAAGCTCCAGGGAAAATATCACAAACTCAAAAGTGTTGCTTGAGGCGCCTGGAAAGAGGTGTTTCTCTTAAGTAGTGTTTTCCAAGCAGATCGAATTTTACTTTGTGTCTCTGCTGGAGATGGTTTTAGGCAATGCCTTATGGTTTCCGTGAAAGCGTCTGACGGCAGAGATACAGAGCTTTTATCTGTACGAAGGAGTGAAACAGTTTGGGGGAGATTTTTGAGGATGATTCGACTTTGATGTGGTTTCTGTCAAAAATGTTGGGGAAGCTTCAGACTAATTAGAAACCTGACCATTCATTGACATCAGTGCTCACCAGGTGAACATGAGTTGTTTTCCGTTGCTTCTCACACCTGGATGAAACTTGTGCCTTTCTCCTGCAACTTAAACTTCGGTTTGATGAAGGAAAAGTGAGAACTGAGTGGAGGTGGATGAGTTTTGGTCAGCGAAGGAAAGCCACGATCATTTTATACACAGGTAGATATCACGGATGTTGTTGTGGAGGTCTTCCATGTAAAAAGCCAGTGTTTCAGGGTTTTTTTGCAAAGTATCTCTTTCAGGAGGGACCTCATGTGAATAGTGGGGCTCTTCACACTGCTGAATCGTGCTTGTCAAATGGGGTGCAGAGGCTGGCTGGGGCTGCGTGATGGTTCCCAGCTCAGCCTGAGGCTGGTGTATTTGCAGCAGGGGCTGGCTGTTTATTTCCACTTGTTTCTCTTCTCCAAGGCTGGATGTGGCCTTGCTTTAGCTGTTAACAATATGAGAGCAGAAGGGCCAGGCTGTAGCAACCTCCTGCCGGAGCGATGCCCGTGGGCTCAGGTGGAGGGAAGGAGCATGGGCTTCCTGGAGGGAGGAGAGCAAGTGGGAGAGGGTGGGCGTGCAAATCCAAGGTGGTTGCACCCGAGATTATGTCTAGAGGCTATAAGGAGTAACAACTCGCATCCTGGGCTTTTTTTGGGGAGTGATGAGATCCCTAAACGGGAATGCTAGCAAGTTAGGGAGCTCCAGCCCTGCGGGTTGTCCCAGCACGCTTGGGGCGAATAAGCACCGTGGAAAAGCCTAAGCAACTGCTGCCAAACGACTGGGAAGATGCAGCCCACGATGTCTGTTGTGTCTGAGATCTCTGTAAAGTCTCTCGCATCCTTCCTCAAGTTTAGTTTTCCAGTGGAGGCTGTCGCAGTAATGAGAATGTCTCCCATCTGCTCCTCACATGGCTTGGCACATTTAGCTAGAATATATATATTTTTATTATGGGGTTAGCCAGTGGTAACCATGACGATTAGACTTATCACACAGCATTTTTTTTCCCTCCTCGAGTCAGTTTGAAATGCTGACAATTAAATAGATACAGTACACTTTAGAGATCCATCAGTCTCTTTGTTGTCTTGACAACCAGAGTATATTTAGAAATGTAACAAGTACATGGAGTTCAATTGCACTTTTGCTAAAACATAGTTTTGTAGCTTGAGAATTTAATCTGTTGTTTGTAGATCCAGGTGCTTATTTGAGCTGTGCCTGACTTTCTCCTTGGTCTCTCTGGGAAGCTCCTACGTAGCAGCGGGGAGACTTGGCTGGTGGAAGAGGGTCCTCATCAGGCAGGGAGCCTGTTGGAGAAGCTGTGCACGGCAGGGGCTTGGGCGAGGGGCTGGCAACCCCTGCGTACTTGGGTACTGGCTATTCTGTATCCCTGGGTACTTGTGGTGCCCTGAACCCCCGGGTACTTGTGGTTTTGCTATTGATTTGCAGTGCAAGAGGAACGTGTGTGATCGTTGTTCCAGATCTGCTGTTCCTGCAGTTCCAGCTTGGTAAACGGTGCTGGGGAGCAGCAAGCAGCGTGTCCGGGCATCCTCTCCCCCTCCCAGACGAGCTGCCCTGATGGTGTGGGAGGACTGAGCCATGGTGCACAACGATGTCAGACCATGATGGCTTGCCTCCTGCACCTGAGCTACCTGATCTTTGGTTGCGACGGGGAGCTGCTCTCTGCCACTGAAGGAACAGTGGAAACTGTTTCTCCATATCCCTTTTTCTCTTTTGTCTTTGATTTGCTGGGGGCATGTTTTTTTTGATTTTAGCAAAATACTATTACTAAACTTTTTTTTTTTGTTTGGTCCCTTCCCATTTGACTGGCAAAATTGAGCTCATGCTCTCCTCATTGAGCTGGAGTAGCAGCACGTGGGCTAGATGTCTGGAGCTATGGGTTTTTAAAGCTGCATGCAGGGCTGGAAGAGCAGAAGGGAATATGATGGAATGCACCTTGGGGGGCTGTAAATGTCCCTGTCTCCCACCACCCCTGTGCACACACTGATGGTGGGTGGGTGTTGTGTGGCTGTGCTACTCTCTGCTCTTTCCTTTTTGAGCCAGTGGAGAGCTGTGGTCGGTGCAGGCACGTGCGACTGGGGAGCACGGTTTGGGTGTCACGGCTGTACCTGTAAGCGTGGTGATGTGCCAGCCCAGAAGAGCAGCTGGGACACGTGGCTCCCATCTGCTGCCACCCTGCAGCCCGATGGCTGCGAGACGCAGGCTGGCACCACAGTGCCCTCGTTACGCTCTTAGCACAGGTCCCGGCAGTGCCGCCGCCTTGCTTAACACGCCGGCTTGCAAAGCTGTTTGTGAAGAGAGAAACACCCAAACACAAGGATCTCAGGGAATTTTCCTGCCTTGAATGACAAATGAGTGAAATTAAAAGCAGCCGAGGAAATAGTGCAAATGTTCCTCACCACTCCTCTATCTGGCTGAAACAGATTGCAATGCTGGTCAGGGCTGCCCTTGCTGAAGTCTCGCAGGTTGAGGAGCTGCTAAAAAGGGCTTCTTTCCAGTGAGGTGTTGGTGGCCCTTCCTAATCAGCACTTGAACCCCAGGGCAGGGCCTGGGATGCTCACAGATTTTCTGCAAAATGTCAGGCAAGACTCTTCCACCTCTCCCTGTCTGAGGCTTGGCTTATAATTGATGCTTGGCAGTATAATTTGGTCAGGACAACTGAAAAAACCAAACAAACCAAGACTCTCCATCAACAAAGCTGTGGCAATGCAACAATCTGAACAGGAGCTTGGTTACAGCGGGTGGGGTGGCCTTTTGCCCAAGGGAACCAGTTCATTTGGTGAGATGGTTTAAAGAAGACAACCATGGGTCCATGGTATGGATGTAGTGATGGTCAGTAGCATCCACCCTTGGGCAGAGAGCTGTAAAACAGATCGTAGCATTGCTTTGCTGCCAGGGAGCATGGTCAGCACGAGCTTGTTGCTGGGATGCTTTATTATAGGGGAGGGAGGAAGGCTCGAGGAAGAGGAGCCCGACCTGAGATCCCCTGTTATGGCCAGTGATGGCCAACGAAGTGCATCTGTATTTCCTGGGGCATGATTTTGCTTCCCTCATCCCTGTGTTTCTTTTTAATTCAGTATCTGTCAAATAACATGGGCTCAGTTTCATTTTTCTGTTTTCTTTGCTCCCTCCATTTTACCAATTTCCCAATGAAAAGCCAAAAACATAGTTATATCTCCACTCCAGCTTTGTTTGTAAACTGTTAACATGCCTTTTCCAAGTGCTTAATAGCTGTTGGGGTTTGTTCTTAAAATACAACCACCAAAACCCAAAGATGTTAATGAGTCTTCAAGAATGCTTTAAACAAGTTGTCCAAATCAATCTGACAAAGATAATGGTCTTCTATTAGAAGATATTTAGCTGGAAGTTCAATGAGCTGTAATGTTTATGGGTCTGTAGATCCGTAACCAGACTAACTCCTTCGATTTCAGTGGAGCTGTATCTGTTTATTACAACTGAGGCTTAGGCAGCGCTTTAGATGCAAATTGCAACCTCTCTGAAGTTAAGTGGGGTTTTGATTTAATTCCTGGAAGCAGTAACGTCAGCAAACAAGTGAAGAGCTGGGACCCCCATACCCTGAAGTCTGTAACTTGGAGTTGCTCTCTTTCCCTCGCTGTCAAGATCAGATTCCCTGGATTGGGGCTAGTGATTAAAATGCAGCTCCTCTTAAGCATCTCCCAAAGGCAGGAAGAGAGAGTGGAAGTGCAGCCTATATAGATTATACATATATCTCTCTACATACATTGAAGAAAATCACAGAGTCATAGAATCATAGAATAGTTTGGGTTGGAAGGGACCTTTAAAGGTCATGTAGTCCAACCCACCTGCCATGGGCAGGGACATCTTCAACAAGATCAGGTGGCTCAGAGCCCCGTCCAACCTGACCTTGAATGTTTCCAGGGATGGGCCATCTACCACTTCTCTGGGCAACCTGTGCCAGTGTTTCACCACCCTCATTGTAAAAAATTTCTTCCTTATATCTAGCCTAATCTACCCTCTTTTACTTTAAAGCCATTCCCCCTTGTCCTGTCGCAACAGTTTGTTGCTAAAAAGTTTGCCGCCATCTTTCTCATAAGCCCCCTTTAAGTACTGAGAGGCCACAATAAGGTCTCCCCGAAGCCTTCTCTTCTCCAGGCTGAACAACCCCAACTCTCTCAACCTTCCTTCATAGGAGAGGTTCATAGGGATCCATCCCCCTGATCATTTTTGTGGCCTCCTCTGGACCTGCTCCAACAGGTTCATGTCTGTCTGGTGCTGAGGGCTCCAGAGCTGGACACAGCACTGCAGGGGGGGTCTCACCAGAGCAGAGCAGAGGGGCAGAATCACCTCCCTCGACCTGCTGGCCACGCTTCTTTTGATGTAGCCCAGGATACAGTTGGCCTTCTGGGCTTTGAGCGCACATTGCTGGCTCACGTCCAGCTTTTCGTCCACCACTACCCCCATGTCCTTCTCGGCAGGGCTGCTTTCAATCCCTTCATCCCCCAGCCTGTATTGATACTGGGGGTTGCCCCGACCCAGGTGCAGGACCTTGCACTTGGCCTTGTTGAACCTCATGAGGTGCAACATTTCTTGAGCTTGCCCAGGTCCCTTTGGATGGCATCCCGTCCCTCAGATGTGTCAACCACACCACTTAGCTTGGTGTCCTCTGCAAACTTGTTGAGGGTGCGCTCGATCCCACTGTCTATGTCACTGATGAAGATATTAAACAGTACCGATCCCAATATGGACCCCTGTGGGATACCACTCGTCACCGATCTCCATCTGGACATTGAGCGTTGACCACTACTCTCTGGATGCGACCATCCAACCAATTCCTCACCCACCGGACAGTCCATCCATCAAATCCATACCTCTCCAGTTTAGATAGAAGGATGTTGTGGGGGACCATGTCAAAGGCCTTACAGAGGTCCAGATAGACGATGCCAATATTTATGTTGTTCTCTCTGACTGCTCATGTTGGGCTGTTGACCTGGAGCTTGTGCTTTCCAGCTCCAAACATGCAAAGGCACTACTGCGGAATTATCAGGCTGTGATACAGAGAAGGCTGGGATCTCCTTTCCCCCAATGTGTTTGTGTCCATGCAGCGCTCGGGAGACATGGACCACTGCTCATCACCCCCACTGTGTGTGGCATAAGTGATTCACCATGCATTCATTTCTGGTCACATAAGGGCATTAGTTTAAAGCAGGCTTGAGGCATAGGTTAGCGTGAGCTATTTGAAGTCTTCAGTCCGAAAGCGACATCAAACAGGGAGCAGAAAATGTATCATGCACAGAAAAATCTCTGGGATTTGTTTCCCCCTTTAAAAAATAACAATAATAATAAATTCCAAACTGTTCGCATATGCTGTCTCCTCTGTGGTCAGGACACCTGTCTGCCTCTTTGCTGTTACTTGATAGGGGCTTGCAGTGCTTGCAAAAATGTTAACTTGAATTTTTTGTCATGGCAAATATGAAAGGAATATCCAGTGTCTGTGTGGGCAGGTCCTCAGCAAATTTCTCTGCGCCTCTTGTGCTTCAGTGTGGATATGAAGCAACTGCTGCAGTTCTCCTCCCCTGTGCTCCCCTTCCTCCACCATGGACCAGGAGGGCAAAGCTGCTGCCCTGCAAGACCTAGTTCTCAGGAGCGAAGACAGCTGGTGGTGGGGCTGATGGGTTTCAGCCTGGTTTCCTTAAAAAAATAATGTATGTGACTGGCTAGATATGTCTCTTCTCCCTCTCTCTAATGATTTTTACCTCCTTGGCTAATCTCAGCCACATTTGTTAAGAGATAATTAGGCTTTAGGAAAATAGGAGTGAGGATGCAGTTAGGAGGAGCAGGGGGTGACCTGGGGCAGCTGGGAGCGTGGTGGGCTGGGAGAGCTGGGGCAGGTGGAGGTGGACTGCACCTTTCACTAATCATTGCTAGTATTTTTTAAACTTGCTTATTTCTTCTCCAGGACTGAGATGAAAGGAAATAGAAAACACCAGAGTAGGCTCAGATATCAATAAGCTGGAAGTATGAAAGGCTGCTGGTTGAAAGCAGCTTGTGGTAACTTAGAAAACCTGTGTTTTCTTTTTAGCTGGGTGTCTTTGGAGGCACCCAGAAGGAAACCAGGGCTGGAGGTGGAGGTAGGGTTTGGGCTGTCCCACCCTGCCGCTTCTTTTTTCCACAATTGGTGTGTGTTTAATGCATCCCACCTCAACTTCGGTTCTTCTTGGTGCTCACGCAGCAAAGCCAGTGCCATGGGAGTGACTCACCGGCAGCCTGAGCAGTGGGGGAGGCTCAGGAAGAAGAGGCCCTTTAAGCATGAGAGGCAGAAGGGTGTCTGGTCAGGCTTTGAAAGAGACCTTGTTACCTGCAGCCCTTACGTCAGTGCCTTTCACCAGCTCTACAGTGATTTTAAAACAAGTAGCTTCTCTCCCAAATAAACCTCAGTTTCTCCGACGCTTGCTCAGATGTAATCTGTCCTGCCAACATGTGAACAAACCCTTACATGGGTCAAAACAGGGACAGACTGACACATGAGTTGTATCAGAGGGGGAAAAAAGCTATGGTCTGCTCCGTGCGGGAGGGCAGCTGGCGTTATGGGCCCTTTTGCGGCTGTTTTCTTGGCAAGGCGTCACAGCCAGCTTGATTTACTTTCTGCTTTTACGATGAGCAAAACGTTGATTCTGACCTTTCTGTTTGCACCCACAGAGGTCCCTTGGAAGACCCTGTCTGTACGTCTGTCTGGGTGCCTGACGGGGCTGCCTTGCTTCCAGGTGAGGAGTGCATCAGGTCCCGGGGCTTCTGCCAGCGTTTGGAGGGAGTGGGAAGACCCTGGGACCATGTTCAGTCATTCAGCAAATGATGGGCATTTCTCCAAAGCCCAGGGTGGTGGAGGCCAGGCTAACCCAGGCGGCTTGAGGTGGTTTTACTATTTCTGGGTCCAAGTCTGGAAGCAGCAAATGTGCAGGGCCTCCTGGGAATGGGAGTGTTGCATGGGAACATTTGCGTGGTCCCGCGCAGAGCTGCGCTGGTCCTGTGGGCTCTATTACTTAACTTCTTTTTGAATGAGACGTTTGTGCTTGTGGACCTGAACTCGCTCCCTGTCCATAGCGTGGCTCTCTGCAGCCTGGATACGCTCCCAGCTGATGATGGAGAGCTGACTGTATTGCTAGCTTTAATCTAACCATGCTTCAGGGGCAAAAGCAAAGAAGTATATAAGCCTATTAAGAATAACCTGAATAGAAATATCTGAGGAGCAAGTTCACAGAATCACAGAATGGTTTGGGTTGGAAGGGACCTTTAAAGGTCATCTAGTCCAACCCCCTGCCATGGGCAGGCACATCTTCCACTAGATCAGGTTGCTCAAAGCCAATCCAACCTGACCTCGAACACTTCCAATGATGGGGCATCCACAACCTCTCTGGGCAACCTTTTCCAGTGTCTCACTACCCTCATCGTAAAAAATGTCTTCCTTATATCCAATGTTAGTTCATTCTTCAGAATTACCGGTTCCATTGAATTCACTGGAGATACTCAATGATCAGCCTGATAAACCACCCCAAATTCTTGTAGGAGTTCCTTGCTGGGTTATGTGTAGGACATAAACTGGGCTTTATGCCCATCTCATGATAAGATGATTAATTGCAGCAAGGGTGAGCCTTCAGCTAAGATTGCAAAAAAGGAGCAGTGTCGGGGCAGTAGGTCTGTCCTCAAGCCTCTCTCAGTTGCGCCATCCCAGGAAGCAAAAGAGGTGCTAGAGGTGCTACAAAGTCACGGCAACTGGGGGAAGAAAGCAGCGAGCAGCTCCGTTGAGAAGCAGATAACAAATGAGCAGGGGTAGCTGGTAGCTGGTCCCTAACTGCTCAATGGCCATGAAGTTCTCCAGCAGGAGATGTGCCTTAGGAGGGCATGGTGGCTCTGGGCAGTCTTTGCTGCAGTGATGTTTCCCTGAGCCCCGGTGGCAGCACCAGAAGGCCACGCATGGTGCATGCGCTGGGGGCTGTGTTGCGAGCCAGCGTTGGTCCAGAGCAACCCATTGCTGTGTGGGAGGGTGTGCACTGGGTTTTGTTCTTCGGCTACCCTGATGGTTTTGACTAGCGGAGTTACATCATTTGCCTTGATGTTACCTGACTTGAGAATCGTAAGACGTCTCTATGGCACGCTGAAATTGGGAGTACTTCTTCTTTACCCTGTTGTGTTACTGAATATAACTGCACTTTCGTTCTGCCCTTTCAATACGCAGTGCACATCCCTCCTTTCTTCCTTTACCCTCTTCTTGGGTTTATTTTTTTGTGTGGTGGTGTGGTGTTTTTTTTTTGTCTTGTAAATTATGGCTAGCTGGAGATGAGATTTCAGCATCCTGTTTACTGCAAACAGTTGGGGACATTAATAAATGTTGAAAGACAAAGACAGACAAGGGATTACTAAGTAGAGAACAGGAGATTAATAGCAATAGAGTAAAATTTGGTTCAAGGCCTGGTCTTCCCAGTTACTGGGTTATGGAAGATTAATGGCAGCTCTTCTGTTAGTCTCACTTTCTGTGGCAGCTTTCCTGGCTAAGTCTAATAACCTGTCCCAGTGGGTTGCTGTAAATATGAAATCTAGGAAGAAGCCTATCCTTATAGGCTGTTAACTAAATGAGACAGCATTAATTTTGCTTTCTATTCAAAGCTTAAGCAACAGCATCAATATATTTGTGAATGGTGAAGTCAGATGTTCAGGTGCTTACAACTCCTCTCAGGACAAAAACACATCATAAAATGTATCTTGCCAAGCAAGCTGTCTCTGACAAATTGTTTTTTACTCTGTGCCCTGTGCAAGAGATTGATTTCTCTTCTCTGGACTGCTTTTTCAGCTTTGTTTCTGTGGAAAATTGGGCTCTTGACCTATTGCATCTGGCCTCTCATTAGGCTTTGTGTGAGATCAGATCACTGTAAGGAAATGCTAACTTTGCAAAGAGCATTCCTGGTTAAATTTGCTGGAGAACTGTAGAATATGGGACTGCGTCACAGAAAGTCTTTATTCTGGTAGAAGAGTGCATGCTGTTCTGGGTGTCCTACATAGAAGGTCACCTCAAACTCCTACCTTAAGGCTGAAACTGCCAAGGCGAGCACTGCAGAAGTCCTTTGGTGTCTGCCCTCATGTATTTTCATAGTCTTCACAAATATGATCTCAAGCTCTCCATGCATAGGGTTATAGCAATATACAGGTATGTGCGTGGCCATTTTGGGAAGGAAGCAGCTGTGTTCCCATCACAGTGAGCGTGATGAAGACAGGGCTAACATCAGAACTTTATGCAGCAATAGCTGAATTTCCTTTCTGGGGAAGAAAGGCTATGCGCTGCTTCAGTGTCCCTGGAACAAAGCTCTTCCCCTCTCGTCTGCTATTGCATGCAATGCCCTTGGCTTTTCAGAAGTTAATTGATTTGTCCATATTATGATTGTCTCTTTAATTTTATTTGTATAAAGAAGAACACGCACTGATCTTTCTCCAGAGAAATGTTTCACACTGCTCGTCTTTGAATGTTGGCCCCTGGTCTGCCGCATTTCTTAATGAGTCTCTAACTAAACAGCTACGGTTCCCACATGCTCCAGCCTTGACACACGCATTCTTGTACACCCACGTGCCTGCTCCCAGTTGAACCGAGCAGCCTGCCTGCTCCCCTCGCAGCCTCGCTGCTTTGGGATTTGTGTTAGCAAGGCAGCACCTCTCTGGGAAGCCCTACATGCAGGAGGGGGCTTTTATATCTGCAGGTATAGAAAGATTTGGCATCAAATGAGCTGTCCTGTGAATCGGAAAGGCTGTAACCTCTTTATCACACTGTCCCCCCGCTAGGCTTGTTTAATGTGCTTCTCCGGGAGCCCGGATTCCTGTGGGCTGCGTTACCCGTGGTGAGGACCCGAGCTAGTGCCGAACACGGAGCCGAACACCCAACACTGAATTACTGTCTGGTATGCCACGGGCTGCCAGATCTTTGATAGCTTGTTTTTAATGAAGATTCCTCCTATAATTCCTAGAATATCTTGCAGTGCAAAAAAATGAGCTGTGTGTGTATTTTGCTGTGGGCTGAATTTTTTTCCTGCTCTTCACAGTTCCCTCCGTGAACAGAGAGGAAAGGGAGGGGGAAGCAGCTGACTGCTTTTTTTGTTGTTGTTTTTCTACTTGACTTCTGTGAAATATGCGGGGATCAATTGCTCGCAACTAACAAAATGTTTTTGTTTCTCTTTGCAAAAGCATATGGGAACTGCAGGAAAAGCATATGGGCGTTTTTAGGAAAACATATTGGTGAATGGACAAATTATAGTGGTGCCAATATGTTTTGGATGTCTGGCTAGACCACTACTACTACCACACTTGCTGGCATGCAAATCCATCCACAAGATTTCCAGCATGTGAGCGGTGTGTAGCTGCTCCTAGGGAAACGCAGGCTGTGCTGGATCAGACCCCTGTTAAAACAGCATTGTGATCCATCTTCGGCGTGCGTGACTGCCTCACCATGTCCCGGACCAGGCTTCGGGCTCATGTTTATGGCAGCATATCCATTCTCTCAGTAGACTGAGCCCAGAACTCCACTTGCAGCTGGCTGCAAGTTATGGTAATGGTAACTGTTTGTCTTTCTAAAGCTCTTGACTGCAGTCCTAATAACACCTGAGCATCTTGCAAACAGGCTGGGCAGCCTCTGGTTTCCCTCTGCTGCTCTATCAGGTCTTTCTGTGTTAGCTGGAGCTATTATTTTTAATTTCTCTATCATGCAGGCAGCTTTTAAGGAAATGCAAAACATTTGCATTATTGCTTCTAGGCCCAGTCCTGTTTGCCTTGATACTGGTGATCCAGGGAAGGGACCCACCAGCTGGGAGAGATTTGGCAGGGAGTGGTACAGGATTAAGTGGTCTTGGTTGGTGGGTCAGTTCTGGTGGCTCACAGCATCCCTACAGTTGAGTTGCCCTGCTGTGGATCCCTGTGCAAAGAGAAGTCCTCGATAGCTCCGTCCGGGCAGCCCTTCCCTCTCGCCCTGACCGTGAGGGAGTGCTGCCTGCCTCTGCCTGCGATGGGCTCGGCCGTGCTGCGTTGCAGGGGTGGTAGCAGCTCTCTGCCCACGTATGGGTTTCAGCAGGTCCTAGGGGACTGGCTGAGGTGTCCTTGCGCAGGCGTGCACGGGGGGAGACACCTCCTGTTCCGTAAGAGCTCACAGCCTAAATAGACAAAGAGCCGCTGAGAAGGATGTAATCGTCTGAGTGTCGGGGAGATGGGCAATAACTGAACTCGAGGGCGGTTTCATGAGCAGGTTCAACCAGTCTGAGTTTGTAGAGGTGCTAGAAGAGGTGGTCCGTGTGTCCCCAACCCTCATTTCTGTCCATAAAGTCACTTTTATCCTTTACAGGCGCGAGTGGTGAGATAGAGGAGAGGGCAAAACATGTGGCTGGAGACGGAGGGGTTAAGCAAGATGCACGCTTGGACAGTCTTTTGGATGTCACATTGCTTATCTTGGTTATGAACTTGCACTCTCAGATATTCTGAGTGGTAATTCAGCACCTTTTAGTGTTCTTCCTCGTATGCCAACTTCGGGATGATTTGCTACTGAGTAATTTTACATTATTTAACGTAGCCACTTTCCTTATAGCTCTTTTGTTCCGCGAGACAATTCCCTATTTTATTATGCAAACAGTACATTAAGATCCTTGTGGGCCAAAGTTCCCAGCAGTGCTTGAGATGACGGCAAAGAAGTAGGTTATTTCAGAAATAATGTTTCTTTCCTCTAGAAGCTTTCTTGGAGTTCTGCTTTAACTGCTTTTGATATTATACGTGCTTTAAAAAAAAAAAAAAAAATCCAGTACTTCCTAAATGTTATAGAGCTCAAGAAATACACCGTATGCCTTGTCACAATATTTAATACAGAGTGCTATTTACAGTAATGAATCAAAATGTCAGTTTTTAAAATATGAACTGTCAGAATGTTCCTACTTTGCAGAAAACTTTGATATGACAGTTTGTTAATCATATGACTATTACATCAAATGTGTCTCAGAGTACTTTTGCTCAACAAAGTCTTTTTTTATTCCTTCCCCCTCTCTTTTCACTGTTAATTCTGGTAGAGTTGTTTGACTGAATGCGCTTTGATGAGAGGTCAGAAGAATCCAGAGCTGAATGCTTTTGTGTATTGACAGATGGGATGTATCAATGCCTGTGTTCATGCTGATCGTGGTCACCTAGTCTTAGGTACAGCCTGGTTTGGACCACCTTTACCTTGTGTCCCCAGTGTTTGCCCCAAGCCTGCCGTGTGCTGGGGCTCAGGCAGCAGCGCTGGTGGAAATGAGCCCTGACCGAGCAGCGCTGATGCCTCCAGGTGTAAGTCTGCATTTGGGGCAGCTGGGGTAAAACTGTCTCTTGAGTAATAAAAAGCTGGCCTGTACAGTAACGTTTTTAATCCCTATAGCTTTGGCATGAAGGGACAAGTAAAATAAAGATCTCAAGGCTGTGCATCCTCGTGTGAGCTGAAGGGGTGGTTGTGCAGGGCAGGGTTGGTGTTGCTCCCGGAGGAGGAGGGCTGGGGATGCCGAGGTCCTCTCCCCAGTGGCTTTGGTTACTCTGGACCCAGGTCAAGGAGTGTGTTTGTGCCCTGAACTCCCCTCTGTGAATTTAGACCAGGGTACTTCCCTTTTTTTGTTCTTTTGTTTGCTTATCTGCAAAATGGGAGTAATTAATTGATGTTAGTTAACTCACAAGTCTCCTTAAAGCCGATTACTCAAACAACTGTGCTTCTTGATGAAGATGAGGGGGAGCTTATGTAGATAACTGTGCTTTAGAAAACAGCCTCTGGAAGGAGAGGGTTTGGCATGCTAATATGAAGACTGGAGGCCAGAGGGGAGTCTCAGGTGTAGCGGAGCCATGTAGCTCTGCCCTTAACATCTTGGTGCCACATTGCCTGGGGCTTCAGATGGGTTCCCATTGCTTATTAAAACTCGCAGTGTTATTGTTGCGTAGGTCTTACAAGTGCAATATTTCTAATTTGGAGTTGGCCCAGCATGGCTATAGGAATAGGAGGAGTCTAAAAAGGCAAAAGCTGTGTATCAGCAGTCCGGAAAAGAGGAGTGTGGGCAATGCAAGACAGTAAATGTTAGAATCATAAAATCATATAAAAGTTTGGGTTGGAAGGGAAATTTAAAGATCATGTAATCCAACCCCCTTGCTGTGGGCAGGGACATCTTTCACTAGATCAGGTTGCTCAAAACCCCATCCAACCTGACCTTGAACACTTCCAATAATGGGGCATCCACAACTTCTCTGGGCAAGCTGTTCGGGTGTCTCATCATAAAAAATTTCTTCCTTAGGTCAAATCAGATGGTCTTCTTGATTATGGGTGTTTCTTGGGACCTAATTAACTTGGCATTTCAGCTGGGCATGTCTATTAAATAACAACCTCAACTCTTTCACTAGCGTTATTGAAGAGATGATAACAACTTGTTTTGAGGGGTGTAATCACATATTTAAGTGCACTTTTGAGTAGCACATTGGCCAGCTCTCGTATGTGGAAGGCACAGGTAAGGGCGCTGGACACGTCTGAAGACACTGAGGCCCACTGGGTCTCACAGGTGGAGGGAGATTTGGGAAGGTGGAGGCATTGCTGTAGCATCTCTCTCAGTAATGTCCTGCTGATAGAGGAGACAAGGAAAAAACAGAGGGGAAAGGAAGGAGGGAAGAAGGTGGCTGGTGGGTGAGGCATGAGAGGCTCTGCTGGTGGTGGTGCCTGGCATGGACCACCAGGAAGCCTGAGAGAAGCCGTCTGGTGAAGCCAGTCCCAAAAAGGCTCTTACACAAACACGGCCGATGGCAGAGGGGCTGCCAGCAGCGAGGGCCACCGGCAAGGCCAGTGTGAAGGTACCACTTTTCAAACCATGTCTTTGTCACCTCCATCGAGCGAGTGCTGCTGTTTGCTGTGTTCCCTCATCCCGCGGAGGAAAATTGATTATTATTCAATTTTCATTTTAGACAAACCACGTTGTTAGTGTGATGATTTTTCTTTTATTATTGTTACTGCAATGGATGGAAAAGGAGCTCTAACAGATGTATGATTAGCAGGGCATGAAATTAAAAATGTTTGTGTACAAGGAAAAGGTTGTTTACTACCAAATTCCTCATTTGAAAATTAAGCGATACTAAGATTGGCCGTGCGATTCTGCAGCAGGCACACGGCTCCCTTCCCTCCCTTTCTCCCAGCAGCGTTGGCTGAAAAGTAACAATATTTTAAATGTTACCTTTATTAAAAAAAGTAATAACACAACTGAAAGGTCACTACCTGCCTTTGGAGGCAGATTATCTAAAGAGCTTGTTCTCCCGATCTGGCACTGATGGTGTCAATTCAGGAAAATATTTTGACTGATGCTTAAGCCCCATTGATTGGGGCAAATTGAACATTTTCTATCAAAACTCTCTTGAGTGGAAAATAAAGTTCTGGTTGAATAATTCTGAGTGTGGGTGTGTACCTGCGTGAAAAGTACTTGTTGTCAAAATGCTGAAAATTTGTATTTGGAGTCACCGCTGCAGCACGCGCGGAGGGGTGCGGGTTGCTATGCAGTACCCAGTCCTTTCCCCCTGGTTGTGGGTCAGTCTCGTAGCCAAACCACATCTCCGTCCGTGCAGCCCGGGCGTCCCCAGTGCACCGGGATGGTGGTGCCTGCTGGCATAGTCTACGTGGGCACTTCAGAAACTGGAAACCAGCCTTCCACACCTGCAAATGCTGTCAGCGCTGGGATGGTAGTTTTGCACAGGAATGTTTTCAGGCTCTGGTAGAAAGCCACCAGCATTTAGATTTTTCTCTTAAGCGGTATGGGCTTTTTTCCCCCATAGAAAATATCTGTCCTTTTTTTCTTTTTTTTCCACGGTAGTGAAATTTTTAGTTTGAGAAAATGATCTGTTGTCTTATGAGCTCTACCTGTGATACACAATTCTCAGGTACAGCTGCTCTTCCCTTCCTTTAAAAATCTGGTAATGGATTTTGAAAGAGCTAGGCTAAGAAATGTGCGTCAGAAACACTTTGTTTATCTGTATTACGCTGTTGAGATAAGCCTGGTCCTACCTGGGACTGAACATTTCCCAGGTACTTTGACTTTCTCACCTATCTTGTTCCATTCATTTTGTCCTCTAAAAGCTTTGTGGCCAAGTTCAAGGCTGACGCAAGTTGAAGTCTGTAGGGCTGCTCATGTGTAGAGTTTCACCTGGGTGAGTGTTTGCAGGACCCGGACCTGAGGCGTCGTCGTGATGGATTCTGCCCGCTGAGCCTGGATGGCATTGAGCAGAAAATAGGAAGAGGGCTAAAAGATTGTTCCTGCTCTCTGGGAACAATTGAGACAGAAAATTGCTTCCAGGATTTCTTCACTTTTCCGCAGAGAGTAATCAGCCTGTGTAATTCTCTGCCACAGGAAATACTGCCTGAATCTGTAACCCAAAGACAGCAAGCAAAGTTTGGATAGCAGCCTGAATACCAAAGGTACTGCACAGCAGGGACTGTCCCTTGGGGTTTTTTTTGGTCTAGTGGCTGCTATAGATGTCATAGGATGTCACAGTGGTGCAACTAATATGACAGATAATTGAGTATTGGCTTATATACTCGGTGTGTCCACAGTTGGACTGATCTCCAAATTTTGGTGCCCTAAACAAGGAGACAACTTTGTATGCTGAGATTGTAAATGGAGTTTTGCTCAGCATGGTGATTGCTCAGGGTATAAGCCTGAGGTTGTGGGGGAGGTTAGAGCCATTTCAGTGAGATGATGGGTGTCCGGTAACTTCAGTCCTGTTCTTGGCTCATTTTTTTTATCTTTACTCCATAAATATAAGGAAATCGCTGTTTCTGCACCTTTATTTGTTCATCTGGAGGATGGGGTAGCACCGGGGCTACTTGCAGGGGTTTGTGTTAAGTTTCAAATAAGGCCTTTCAGCCACATGTTTTATTACAACTTTTAGGGGAAATTATTTAAATTTTTTACTTGAGTGAAAATAGTTGTGGCCAGATCAGTGTGTGAACATTATACCTGCTGGGCACTGAAATTTGGTTCCTAAATTTCCATTAGCAGGTCATACTGGGCCAAAGGATCTTGAGCCGCTAGAAGAGAAAAGAATAAAAGAGAATGAAGTTGGTGTTTGGTTATGGGCTCTGGATGTCATTGTTCCTGGCTGTTCATCTGGCTAATGTTTGCTTTTGTGTAGTATTTGTCTGTGTCTGTGCTTCTGTGCACATGGGGAAAAGGAGGACAAATATCACTGGGGTGGATTAGCATTAAAAAATAGTTAACTGATCAAAGCTATAAAGCTTGTCCAAGTGAATTCTTCAGAGAAATAGCTTTGAATTTCCCAAGCAGCCGCAGGCCATAAAAGCGAAGCACTATCATTCAGAGATGCAAAAAATCCCCTTCTGTTGGAGTGTTGGACCTATTTGTTCCTTTTTAGGAGGGCATTCAAAATGTTTTCTTAATTTTCTTCTGAACAGCTCACTGCTATCCATCATGAGCCTTCGCCAGCTGAGATAGCTCCGCTCCCCCTCAGTTTTAACCCTCCACTGAAATCTGTATATCCATACTTTGCGTTTTGGGTGCCTTTCAGCCCTGTGCACTTTGCAGTGGGATACCCCTTACAGAGCACTTTTTGACTCTGAGTTCAAAGTGTTGTAAAGAAGGGGCTAAATGTTGGGAAGGGAGGATGCAGGTGGAGAGTGATGCCTAGAAAGATTTCCTATGTGGCCCGAAGGGATGGCAGGGGAGCCCTGTTCCCCAATGCCATGTTCTGTCTTGGGTCCTGCCCCAGCAGGAGCACCAGCCCCACCAGCTCTGCAGAGCAGGTGGGGCAAAGTGGGAGGGAATTTCATTTTACTTACATAGAGGAAAGAAAGCACATTGTTTGACTGCTCAGAGAAAGTTATTGAAGGCTCATACTGAAGGTTAGGCAACCAGCCTCTGGGAATTGGGCACATAAATTTGCTTTATGCTTATGAAAGTCTCTCTCTCACAGTGTTTTGCTTTGTCGCTTCTTCCTAAGATGTACAGAAGAGTGAAGTGCTGTTGGATGGTCCATACACAGAATATTTGGATAGCACCACCATTAATACGAATGAAAATTACACTGGGCTGTCTCAGAACTTGCTAAGAAAAAAAGAAAAAGAAAAAAAAAAAGAAAGAAAAAACTCTCAGAAGACATAAGGTGCTTTGTAGCTGGAAGTGCCTGTCGCCCTGCAAGGACCTCAGCTCTCCTTTTCAGTTCCAGTCTTCGCTTACTGAAAATATTTTACTGCCTAACACCTACTAGCTTTTTAATACTGCTTAATTGTATGCCCCCCCCCCCAAAAAAAAAAAAAAAAGCAAGCCACACATATTTTTCTGCTCTTGTAAATGTTCAGCTTTAGGGCCCCCAGGGAGGGGTGTTAATGGCCACATCCTGGGTGCCTTTCAAGCAGAGAATTCCACTTTTGCTTCCCTTCTGAAACTTGGAGTCTCATTCTCCAGATAACCCAAGTTTCAATATAACCACATTTAAGGGGGGTGTGTGTGTGTGTATATACACACACACACATATATAAAATTTTTTTTTTTTCTGGCGAGTTAATGAAAGTCCGAAGTAGATACTCCTAGAAACTGAGGTCATCTTTGTAACAGGTGGGCAATGCATGGAGAGCAAAGCTGTGACTGAGGGATGAGGCGGCAGCCTTTGGAAAGGGATTAGATCCTTGCACAGGTGTGGGCATGGTATTCGTGTGTGCCATGTATATACATCCTATGCTTGGTTTCTGTGGTAAAGCAGAGATCATTTACCCACATAGCAGGGCCATTTGCAAGGGTGAAGTCATCAGTGTTCAGTTATTAAAGCAATATAGAGGCGTATCCATATACGCAAAGTAAGTGTGAAGCTCATCCTTCTCCTCCCCGATTGTCTTTGGCGTTGTCTTTGGCGTCTTGTATAGGCCATACCCTACCCTCGGATGGGAGCAGTGCTTAGCTATTGATAATACGGGCAGAAATTGAATCTGAAGCCTAGGGCCTTTCTGCACAGGGGGAGTATTGCGAAACAAAGCCAGGGTGTGAATTTAAAGTGCAATAGCTGTTCCGAGCGTACTTCTCATGTGGGCAGACTTATTCTGCTCTGAGAGGGCCTTTGTGCAGTTCTGCTTCATCCATTGCCAAAGGCACTCTCAGTGCAGAAAGAAGAATGCCCACACAGGGAGCGAATAGCTTTTCCAGGCTATTTCACCATGCTGAGGAGTCCCAGGAGATGCACATGGTGTCATGTCCCCATGAATGTTGCAGGAGCTTACCCTTCAGCGCTCTCTTCCACCAGAGCTTTCACGTGGAGAGACACTGTTTGCGATGGGCGGATGGTGGAGATTTGTCTTCTGGACCCTGCTAGGTGCAGCATGCATCGCTCATTTCCCTGAAGTTATGGGGCTGGCCTCAGGGATCCCTGAGATCGTGGGCTTCTCTAGACGTTGCTGGTGTTGCAGTTTGGCATTCTCCATCAGTACCATCGCCTCTCATGGTGTGTCCTAGCTGCTGAAGAGAGCTCCTGTGAGATCAAGTCTGTGTTCGTGTGTTGTTCTTTTTCATGGGAAATCGTCAAGTAAACCTGTGCACTGGGTATGATGGTTATCGGAATATTGTTGAACAGGCAAAAAAAAAAAGCCCATCTGTTCTACAAAGAGGCAGTGTAAAGAGCAGGCTCTGTGACTAAATAAATTCACATCTGTTTAACAGAACCATCAAATGGAGAGCAGAGGGGCCTAATGTGAATCACATGTTGAAACCACAAGTATGAGTGAGATGAGCTGCAAAAGAGAGAGCCTGGAAGTGTTGATCCATGTGAGCAACTGTTGGTTTCTCTCCTTATTCTTTCCCTCTACCAGTTTCCTGAACAAATGATGTAGAATCAAAAAAACAAGGATGTGCACATGTGTATGCATACATATGTGCATATGTTCGTATTCCTTGCATGACTAAATAACCTTTCTGTATCATCTTGAGCTGTTAGATCATAACTTCAATTGGAAGGGCGATGGATTGTAGAGGGGGCTGCAGAGGAGGGAGGGCAGAGCTGGCATGAAGAGAGCAGGTGAAGCTGTTCCCTCGTGGTGTTGCTTCACAAAAAATGGCCCTGAGGTAGCTTGCTTTAAAAAGGGACTTGCCTTGAAGGTGATTCCTCAGGATGACGTTTCCAGCAGTATCATCTCAAGGAACCTGATGGGAGCAACCTAAAAACTTCAAAGGGTAGCTTATGCCTTCCTGTGCTCAAGCTAGTTTCAAAATAGGTATTTGCGTACCAGTCCTAACAGACTGCATCTTTCCAACGGACCAATTTATTTTGTTGCTTAGGTTTTCCCCTTAGTGTTTTAAGTCCTGCAGAAACAAAGGGCAGCTCAAGTTTCCGTATTGGTTGCATTTGCAGTTTATTTTTTTTCTGTGCCAAGAACATATCAATACAATTTCAAAACATAGTATTTTTATGACTTGAGGCAGCAGTTTCTAACTTAAAAACAAGAAAGCTTTGGGGATGTACACGCAACTCAGGTGCCTCAGTTAACATTATTTGGCTGGTCTTCATACCCCCTTAGAGAGTCCACGGAGAGGAGCAAGCATCTTCTTTCCCACAGGATCTCATGAAAAGAAACATGCAATAATTTTAGTCTCGAAGGTGGTTTCTTGTTTCTGTCTTGCCTTTTGTCCTAGATATTTGCAGTAAACGAGGCCAAACTTGCAGGAACAAAGAGTGATGGTAGATAGGCTGTTAGACCTGATTTGCACAGATTCTGATCTCCTGCAGTTCAGTCTGCTTTCTTTAGCTGACAGAGAGCTGTGCTTATATAGCTCACCTGGGATGTGAGCTCTGCAGGAGTGCGCTGGAGGTAATGAAGCACTTAAGGGGCTGGCAGGGTTGAAGGTCCCCATGGAATGATTAAGGTGTTGGCAACTGTGTTACTTTGAAAGAGAAATATGTGCATTACACAGCAAAGGCATGCTGAAATGCCTTGCAGACACTTAGTTGTGTGTGGGAACGTGCTTTGCCTTAGACCTGTGAGATAGCGGTAGCAACTATTAGAGGGCATTTGATTAACTGTGTGTGCACTTACCAGCTGTATGGCCCAGCTGCCCTAGAGTAGTTCAAAAGCAGAACACAAGTGGTTGCCAGCAGTGGCTGAAATGCAGCAGTGTATCACTATCTCCAGATACATTAAAAGTTTGGTTCTTCCTTCCCTTGAAAAATTCCCTCTGCTCATGATTCATTTCCTCTCTTCCAGCCACCCCCCACTCTCTTCTTAGAACGTGCAGCGAAGATAGATGAGCACTGTAATGTTTTCCTGGAGACTGTCGGATTTGAGCCATTTCACATCTAGGGAACTGATGTGGCCAATCTAGTATGGAAACTCTTTTGTCACAACAAAACTTCATACTGATTTCTGGGAAGGGGAACAAACGATTAATTTGGGTGGTCAAAAACAGAAGACACCAATGTGATAGTGGTGGAGCAATTCGAGTTAGCTTTTTTTAACATGATGAGCTTTAGCAAAATTGCAAGGCCAGTGTGGATGCCTGGCTGGGTTAACTTCATTGCTGGCACTGTGGTTTGCACCAGCTGAGGAATTACCTCCCAGAGCTTTGAGTATCACTGTTCTTGAATGAACGGACACTGAGCTAAAAGGGAAGAACAACAGTTCCTAGGCTGGTGCTCGGTGGTTTTATGAGTTTCAAAGAAGAATTGAAAATCAAATCTCAAGTACTTGTCTTCTGTCACAAGTTTCTGTTCAGAGCAGAACTAATGCTCTATGGTTACTAAAACAGAGCTTTATTTTGATGTGCTCCAGAGTGTCTTGGCATGCTTGCCTTTGCTCTTAATATTCCTCTTCACCCATTTCCCCGTGCTTCCAGAACACCCCTCTTTGAACAGGCATCTTCTCAATTAGCTCTTTGTGTTTATTGCAAATGGCATAGGGGTAGCTAACATCACATTATGACTTGCCCTCCTATCCATGTGGCCATGGACATTCTGGAGCTCCTCCAGCTTAGGCAACATCTCAAAATATGCCTTTTATTCTTCTTTATTCCTTGGCGAAAGGACCTGGACTCGGCAGTGGACACCAGGTCAAATATGAGTCCAATGTGTGCTATCATTGCCAATAAAGCAAACTGCATATGGGGTTGCTTCAGGAGAAGCCCAGACAGTAGACTGAGAAGAATTGTTGTTCACCTTTACTCCCTGCTGGCAAGGCTGTAACCAATCTTGAGTCCTCCAGTGGAGGTGGGATGTTGAAGAGCTAGAGAGGGTCTAGAGGAGGGCTACTGGGGGAGTCAAGGGGCTAAAGCACATGGCCTACCAGGAGAGGCTGAGAGAGCTTTGCCTCCTCTCTCTCTGGTGGAGAAGAGGCAAGGGAGTGATCCAACTGCCAGGGGCATTATGAAGATGACGGAGCCAAATGCTTCTGTCCAGATGGCAAAATAAAATGCTATGAACATGCATAGTGGATTGGGAGATTCAGCTGGAGAGTTGGAAAAATATTTTCACCAGGAAAATAGTGCAGCACTTGAACAAGTCACCAAATAGCAGGGGATTCTCCATTTTGGAGGTTTTCAAGGACAAGGCCACGACAAGCCTTATCTAATGGTGGTGATAGTCCAGTCTCCTGCTAAAAGCAGGACTTGGTAACCTGCAGAGATCCTCTTTCTTTCCTGAGAGTACTGCAGGCTTTCAGCTTCTTAAAGAAGCATTTAAATCTTTATATCTTAAAGCACTTAAATCTTTATTTTTGCTTTGTGTTGCAAAAGGGAGATGAGAAAACATTGGGGTGCTCATGTGTTGATGATGTGAAATCACCTGTTGTAGTGAAACTCAGAGAAATGTAGTCTTTTTTCCGAATGTTTATACAAAGGGGTCTGTGTACTTCCTTTCCTACAATTTTCATGCACTCAAATATCTTGCTTCCATTAGCAGTCTCTACACAGCATCAGTTCCCAGCCATCTGGCAGCAATCACTCTTCTGTGTGTTAGGATATAGGATTTTCCACAGGGAAAAGGCTATTTCCCTTGATTATTTGCAAGGTGCCATGGGCTGAGCTGCCAAAACAAGGCACAGGTTGGTGCAGTGCTCAGGAAGGAGGAGAGATCATCCAGGGATTTGGCATGCTCGAGGCTGTGACTTCCAGGATGGCTTGGGATCTGGGGGAGGAAAAGTTAAGTGGATCAGGTGGGAGGAAAAGAATCAGGGATTAAAGATTTTCATCCTGGTCATAGTTCCTGCGCATTAATTGATGTAATTGCTTGCTTTTTAGTCATTACAGTTTCAAAGTCTGGTTCATACTGCCAGCTCCTTGACATACTTCCAGCGTAACAAGAAGGTTATAGTGGTGTTGGCCCTGCTCTCGCGTCCTTCTTGAGTGGAGCCCGTGCTGTGCCCATATTCTGGGCCGCAGCTCCTTTTTCATTCACAGAAGTCCTCTCAATGGCTTGGGGTTCAGACTGCCAGTTGTAGATCTGTTTTCTTCTAGGGATGGCAGCAGCTGACTCTTCCTGCAACTACAGCTATTTTAGAAGAGGATTGGAGTGCAGGGAACCCATCGTAAATAAAAAAAACCACCGACACCCATGCTAGCCTTGCTCGAGAGGACCTCAAGCTCTGCCCTGCTTCCTTGTTCACTCTGTATCAGTTTCCCACTCTCTACTGAGCGCAGATCCCTGCTGTTTCTCCCCAGGCTGAGACATATACACACAGCACTCTGCAAAGCTAATACAATTATCTACGTGTCAATATGCTGCCACGGTCCCATTTGGTCCCACTGGGGTCTTTGTTGATATCTCACTGCTGAGCTGAATGTTAGTTCTGCACGGTTCCTTCTTGTTTACAGCCAGCATCAGCATCCAAACAGCCTGGGCTTGCTTTAACAGATTTAACCTTGCCATCTCTTGTTGTCCTGATTTCTTTCCTCTTATGTGGGACTGTCTTGATAGGCCTGATTCCAGTGTGTCTCCACTGTTTGAGAAGTCCAGTCCCTTAACCATTTTATTTGATGGATAAGCTCTACGTTGCTTGGCATTGCCTTGCTGAAATAGGAAGCCAAGTACTGAGCTGTGCTAAAGGCAAGACAATGACTATGGGCACAGAAGGAATAAAGGCAGCTTTTTTTGGCAGAGGGATCTTGAAAATAAATCGTATGCAGGAAAACAGTATTTGTGTAAGGGAGCTCATGGTTTGAGACTCCCAAAATCACCTTTCTGCATCATTCCGTTTGTTCTTTTGCTGTCCCTATTAATATATTTCTTCTGTCATTTTACACACAAAATTCTGAAACATCCATCTCAAACTTTTCTTTGTGGTGCAGCAACACCCTCACATACTTGTAGGTCAAGTTATCAGGAAGAGAAGCTTTAAGAATTGGAAGAAATGTGTCTGGCTCAGAGCTACCTCCTGGCTCAGCTCTTAAGGCTCAACCACAAACTTTGCTGTATTTGAGTAAGCATTTTGGGCAGGCCACCAGGTCTACCTCCTCTATTGCAATTGCCCTGGGGTTTGTTGTGACCACAAGTGGCTGAGGCCTTGGATTAACTTTTTGTCCAATATGATTATGTTTGGAGTTGCTGAGGATTGTCTCATACCACAGAAGTCAAGAATCAGCCTGTTCGCTGGTGAAATTGTAATGCGGTCATTAGAGTTGTATTGGATTAGATAGATCTATCTATCTCCAGGGAGCCAGTATTATCTCTTTGTTTCAATGCACATGGGCCAGTCAAGTTCAATTTATTGGGATTTTAAAGCCTAGTTTGTCATCCAACACCAGGATGTGACACGGTTGTAAAAGGAAGATCTCGTTCATCAGCTTTTATGTGTGTGTTTTGCAGCAGCAGTCAAATTCAAATAGCCTGCATCTAATCCCAAAACTACTAATGCAATTATATTGGGAAAGAAAAGGAGTTTTATGTTTAGTTTGCCCTTCTACCTTTTCCACTGTTGAAGATGATATGAGAGAAATGAGCTAAGAAACTTAAGGAAGGATAAGTTTTTGGTTGATACCAAAATTGTCCCAGAAGCAGGATTTCCGTGTAAGAATGAATGTGATATTGGGTTGGTATCTGATGAACTGTATTTGTGGTGATGTTAACCTGCGGTAAGTATCTTTGTAGCCTGTAGAACGTTCTTTACTATCATGTCTTTACTGTGTCTACTACGGACTTGCTGTCTTCCTGTTATGTCTGAGGAATGCTGTAGAAGTGGTAGTGACTTAGTACATAAAACAAAAGTCACATCCCAAACTGGTGTGGATCTGCTGGCAAAAAATGAATTGTGGATGCAGCCATGCTAGGGAAAAAAAAGTTATTTTCCAAGTATTGGTTATTTAGTTAAAGGAATGAGTACATGCTGTGTTCATTTGCGAACCATTGCAACTAGAGAATAAGGAATATAATGTTGCATTGCTGGTAGGTGATATTGCTGACAAATCTTAAGTGGGATACAGCTATATTGCTGCAAACCCTTTTGAGTGCAGATAAAGTCACAGCTGGATGTCTGGGGTTTTAGAGACATAGAATAATTGATTTTGGAAGGGATCTCTGGAGGTCATCTGGGCCAACCCTTGCTCAAAGCAGGGCGAATTTTGAATTTAAATCAGGTCTTCTGGAGGATCCCATGGAAATTTGATTGAAGCTGTTAAAGCCAGAGTGAGATGATACTAGATTATATACTTCAAGGAATAATTCAGCACAGGCAGTGCTCTAACTAGGTTTCCTTCTCCTTTAATTCCTGTGATTATGTTAGTAATGTCCCACAGCAGGAAATTGGTGAATGCTTTCAGCCCTGTTTAACTAAAGAAGTGACTTTGATTTTTCATTTATTTATTTATTTATTTATTTATTTATTTATTTATTTATTTTGAGGGGAATGAGCTGAAGATACAAAACCCGGCCTTATCCAGGCAATTGGAAGAAACTCTGGGTCTGGGGGGAGAGGAAGATTTAAACTTGCTCCAGCTGACACCTGCTGTGAAAGACTAAAGTAAAGCTTCAAGAAATGTCCAGAAACAGAGTAAAATGTGTGCAAGCAAAGAAACCTGATTTCAGGGAGAGATGCGCAACGAGGAGTCGGAGGCCACGTGCACCACGTTTGCAAGTGGTCAAGAAGGCAGTCACTGGAGGGTGACAGCATGTTCCGATCTTCATCATGACTCCGAGTCGCTTGATGGCTCGGTTGACTCCTGTTAGCTCTCCACTGCTAACCGGCGATCAGGGTCATGTCAGCTCCACACACAGGATTCCCAGTGCTCAGAGTTGGTCTTGCAGTTCTCCTGGTTGCTGACGTGATGTTTGAGGAGCAGGAAGGGCCAGAGTCAATTTGCTGCTGGGAGGGTCTGAGGGAGGAGCTTCTTTGGACTGGTTAATATTGCAGGACTTAAATTTGGTGAGATGTTGTGCAGATCGGCAATGATTAAGGGTGTTCAAAAGGAATCACAATTTACCCAAATCACATAATTTCCTATATGATGTAAAATTGATGAGGATAAGTAGTACCATATGGGAAAGACGTCCCAGGAGAGTTTGGGCTGAGTTTGTAAGTATCTATGGCACTTCCTATATTTGGTTAAAGACCTCTAATGAGACCAGAATTTTGACATTATATCCTCTTTTGGAGGCCACAAGAAGCAGGAAAGCTTCATGGCTAGAGATCATCGGCTATAACTGGAGAAATAAATTCATTTAACATTCAAAGGGGAACAGTGCCAAGAGGAACAAGCAGCTTTGGGAGTTTGTAAAGAGCAAATCTCTCTGGTCAGCCTCAATTACTGCTTTTGGCTAATTAGCGGAGTGGAGATGATGAGGACAAAGCAAAGAACTGTATTTTAGCAGGGCATTTGGGCTTGTGCTTTTGGGAATTTCAGGCAAAAAAATGAAGACAAATAAAGTAGAAACATCCAGTCTTGTGGGCTGCACCTCTAACTGAAAGGGGCAATGTATGGCAATGGGTGTCCCCTTGGTTCAGTGCTAGAGCTGATCTTTAAAACCCAGAAGGTGAAGTAAAGTCAAAAGTTTTCTCTTTGAGTTCTTTTACATGGGTGGAAGAGAAGGGAGGGTGGGGAGAATGCAGCCTGCCTTTCTACACATGGCTCTTGTAAGCCCTTGGAGACAAACTTGGGTTATCCAGGGGAGGAGATGTCTTGATCATGTTCCTGAATAGTATCAGAGAGAAGCCGCAGTAGGGCTCTGCATCTACTGTGAGCAAAAACCGTTCTGGCTTCCTGTATCTGGTCAATCCCTTGGCCTTAGGAGTCATGCTTAACTGTGCATGGGTGGTACTAAGACAGAACATTATGGACCTACATCAAGCCAGTGGATTTAGGAAGGAATGGGATGGAAGACAGAGCAGACTGTCTGGAAGCACAGACTGTTGTTGCGCGTTTTTTGTTAAACACTGTTGCTACCCACTATGAAGCATTAGCTTAATTAACTCAGGGACAAATTCTTCTGTCTTAGCAAAGTCCATCAACATCCAAGGAGTATTTGGTCCATGTTATAAATATGAAAATGAAATGAAGATTTATTTGGGTACAGTCTAATCACAGAAAAGCCAGCCTGTCTCAGAGATGAATGTACTAACAATTTCAAGAGTAGACAAATTGGTACTCTACCCTTCTATTGCTTATCTGATGTGAGGCTAAATTGACTTGGGACCCTCTTTGTTTTACCTTTGCTTCTCAAAGGTGAATGACACCCTATAATTAAAAGTAAAAACAAGCACTTATGCCCACACATAAAAAAAAAAAAAAAAAGAAAAAAAAAAGGAACAAAAAACCTTGTCAGGCTTTTATTACTACATGGTATTATCTTCTATTGATATTCCTGGTCTGACATTTTTAGATAATGCAGTCTCATCTTGGGATTCGTGGATTCCAGTTCCTCTGCTGTGGTGTATTCTTTCATGGTTAGAATTTTCTGAACTTAGGGCATTAAGATCGTCCTAATGATAGAACCAGAGCACACTGTTTTCCTTATTTATGCGGCGTGATTTCACTCTTTGCTCTTAATATTATTTATCATGGTTAGTCCAGTCTTATCCTCTCCCTCCAAAAGTAGGTGATGACTAATGCTTCCAGGGAAGGAAGGATAACAGAACCGCGGGCAGCCACAGCTCATTTCAGTCTGGTTTTTGTCTTTGATATTATTCATCACTTTTCCCCTTCCATTTTAAGTTACCATTCTTGAAAAAATGGTCTTATGCTAGCATCCACCATTTCATAAAAGGTTGCTGAAAAATTGAAGAGAGTTCAGAGTAAATATACATGAATGAATCAAGAGAAGTCTGCTCTTTACAGTGAGCTTAATTGATACTTAATTTAAATGTTTTGATTTGATTTAACCAATGACCTGGCTGTGTTCTGAAAGGATCTGCTAAGGAAGAGAGGCAGGTTTGTAATGCAGATGACAGGAGCGTAAAAAAATCCAATGGTTGGAAGCGGAGCTAGATAAATTTAAAGCCAGACATAGAGGAGAAGTTGTAATTATGGTGCTTGCCTGAACAGTCTACCTAATGCTGCGGCGGCTTCTCCAATACTTGCGTTCTTTCAGCTGAGGCTACGTGTACTTTCTAACAAATATTCTTTAGCTCAAGAAAAGCTTCATGGAGAAATGGTTGGGTAGAATTCAGTGCCGTGCACAGTATAGAAAGGTTAGACAAGATGGTCAACAGGACTTTCAAAGCAGTGACATAAGGAAGATTTAGGAGATTTTTGTCTGGGGTGGGGCAGTGAATTTGGGAAAGGGGAATTGCCAGAGTGGTCAGTGAGTAAGGAGACGTGGGAAAAGCCTGTAGCAGCTAGATCAGGAACAGAGCTGTTGAGTTACTGCTGACCACGGAGGATGGCTGTGTGAGAACGGCAGGCAGAAATGCAGGCGGCTTCAGCCAAGAGAGAGGGAGATGTGGCACTGATGGGGAAGGCAAGAGGTTGCTGTCTCTGTGGGAAGGTTCCCAGGGGCATGGGCTCTGATGACAAAGGTCATTCCAGCCTGGCTCTGTTAAATGTTGGGTGGCTAGATTTATTCAGATTTGCAAGGAAGGGGCTCGTTGAAGGGAAACCATGCCTGACGAATTATTTGCGTGGAGCAGAAATGTGGGGGCAACTGTAGATTTAACCTGCAGTTTAACTTTTCAGTGAGAGCTCTGTGGTCCAGCCCTTAACTTGAGCAGCAGATGGATCATTGCATGTGCCGTACAAGGCGCAGCAACAGCTGGCTTGTCCAGAAAAAGATTCACTATTCTTCAGTGGGGGGGTATTGTTTTTGGAGAACCAGAGTGGGTTTGATTTTTTTTTCACTCCATCTGCTATTACCCTTGAATGAGGAGCTTGCTGCATTTCATCCTCAGAAATGCATAATGCAGGTATTGTAACAGCTCCATTCCTGATGGCCAAGGTGAGCAAATCCACTTTACCACATTGTCCCCTACCAGTGTACATGCTTCCAGGATCTTTTTTCTGATCCTGCTTCTGGGGTTCCCCCCTCCCATCCATCTTGATGCTGCCTTCATTGTGTTTTTCCTGTTCCTTGTTTCTCTCAAGCCTGCAATACCCAATACAGCTTGTTCTTTTTATTCTCTGAGTTTCTCAGTGACTTTAGCCTTCTTTCAGCCAGACTTCGGCAATCCCCAAAATCCCACATCTAGCTAGAAACTTCTGAAAACAATACTGTTTATTGTAGAACTGGCAGAAATAACTTTTTTTTGGAAGGAAACACCTCTGAGACAAAAGTGAAACATGTTTGCTGGTCATGTTTGCTGGCTAGCCAGAAAAGCACTGCCTTTACATATTGGAGGTTCTCATCCAAGTGCAGGAACCACAGTGACACAGAGGCGGTGGCATGTGTAAGAGTAAGTTTAGAGTAAGAGGATTGGTTGTAAGCCCAAGTTTCCCTGTACTGTTACTTGTCCACATCACAAAATGTTCATCTGTTTTGCACCAAAGAAGCTTCTGATTGAAAACCAGGCAATATTGCAGGGAATGGTGAGGGAGCACTGATGGCTTTGTCTGAATTAGCCAAGGTGCTCCGCCATGGAGAGGTCTGCAGAGAGAGCTGGGGGGCTGTGCCCATCTGCAAGCCACTTTCCCTTATATTTTGCCTTGTCCTTGGCCTTTTACCAGATGAAAAAGTGGGGGGAAAATAACAACAAACCCAGAAGTTTAGCTTCAGCTATTAAAAAGAGATTATTTCATTTTCCTTTTTTACGATCTCGCATAGTAGTTGAGTAAATTTAACTGATGCTGGGGAGCTGGGGCTGGAACAGTCGAGGAAAAGGGAACTTGCTGAAAACATTGTCAAGGCACAGATAGCAAAAACGAGTGGCAGCAAATGCATAACAGAAAATAAGAGGGGGAGAAAGAAGAAGGGAAAAGGCTAACGGGGAAACAATTAGAAAATACCACCACCGCCAAAACAAATGTGTCAGAGGGTAGCCGAGATGGAGCTGCATGCCAGCTTACAGTCAGCAATTGAGTTACAGCAGTGTGGTCTTCACGTTCCCAAACTAAAAGCATTTTGCTTTTCAAGCTCATTCATTGAGATTCACGTCATCTTCAGGCGTCCCCAGCACTGTGCAACCTGGCTACTGAAGCAGATATTCTTGGTTTGTGCATCATTCAACCCATCCCTGCCATGACCCTGGCAGACCATGAGAGCTCAGTGGGACCAAGGCGTGTTGTCTGGGAGGTGGTTAAGGAAAAACTAGGGAGTTGCCAGGTCAGTACTGGGGTTTTTTTTTGCGTTTTCAATCAGTATGGAGATAATGCCCGGGGTCCAAGGGTGCTTCATGCAGTGGGACGCTCTTTCATATGAGATGTTAAGCCAGAATAAAACTCCAGGATGCTTTTAGCAATGGGTAAGGTATAGTCGTCTTTGGATGTAATAACTCTGCAGAATGCAGAGTTGTCCTGTTTAACTCTTAAGACTGAGTGCCCTCATTGCTTTCTGCCCTTAAAACCTCGATAGTTGCTGAGTTTTATTGTTGCGTTTTACATTTTTGAAGGATGTGGGAGGAGGAGGCAGCAGTGTAGGTGAATCTTACTGCTCGAGTGGCAGTCGTTTTCTGGGTCCATCAGGGCTGGTGTTGGTAACGGGAAGCACCAGGCGGTGGGAGCGCGGTTTGTGTGCCCTCCGCCCCCACCCGTCGCGGCTGGTTTCCTCTCCGGCCCTGTGGGGAGGACCTGTCTTTCACTTCTTGCTTTCAAAATGATGCTCCGCACTGTTAATGTAAGGTCGGAAGGCAGGCATATGTGGGAGGGAAAATCGCATCCTTGCAGCTTAGCCTTGGATCCTGGTCCATCTCCAGGGTGCTCCTGCCACGCTCCCGTCTGCCTCATTTCTAGCCAGTCCCTCCGTGCTGGCCTTCCCTTTCACTCGTGTCAGATGTCTGGCACAACGGGCTCGTCCTCCAGTGGTGGGGATTGCGAAACCACTGTGCACGCGGAGCAGTCAGACTGCACGGTGAGGAAGAGCCACAAGTGGTGGTGCTGATGTTTAGCACTTGCCAGTTCCTCTCCCACACAAGGAGCGATGGAGGTGGAAGATGACCACAAATTGTCTATCTCCTAGTGTTGGGTCAGACATTGGGACTTCAAGTAGAAGTACTTCCTCAAGTAGGAAACCTGTTACCTGGAGTAAACTTACTGGGCTGGGATAAGCACACATATATATACATCAGTTTTAACAGTCATTGCTGTTAGCTGGAGGTGCTGTCCCCACACTACCATGTGGAGACCTTGCTCCTTTCCCCCAGACTGACTCAGCGTTGCTAACAGCAAATTGCTAGGACAAGGTTATCCATGCAGGAACCCACAGGACTACTTTCTCTAGTCTATACCCAAGAGTCTTCATTTGCTTCTTTGATAAAGGACTCAACTAAATTTGCTCCACCATGAAGCTTGTAGGATGCAGGTGCTTTGCCAGCCAGGATGAGTTGGCAAAATAGCTCTGCTTCTAAGTCCCAACAGCTTAGTCTTGACGTTTCTAGTGATGTGTGAGCCCAGATTAGGAGAAGGGGGAAATGAAGTGTGATTTCTGCTGTGTTTTCTCTAGGTAGACTTAAGTATGCTATCAGATATGCCTTCTTCCTGCCTAAATGTTCCATATAATCCCTGGGGGCTGGTTGAAGAGCTCAGTGTTGTTTATTTCTCTGAGAAGCATGTGTGCATAGAAGTCTTAGCTGTGAGGAACCAAGAATATGCGCAGGTAGGCTAGGAGTGGACCTGTGGCTGCATTCCTGCATGGTATCAATGAGCTGTATGTGGCTGCACTTCTCAGCTTTGGAAATACCTCCTCGTGAGCCGTTCAAATAGACAGCTGCATGCATCACCTCAGAGCTGTGTCAGAATAGAGAGCTGTAGCACCGTGGACTTCAGTAATGATTTCACTCCAAGGGGGTCTCCACCTGCCAGAGGCCACCCTTCATCTGTCCCCTTTCCTCTTCCCCACCTGAGCTCAGAGGACTGTTCGCACCAGCTAATGCAGCCCTTTGCTGCCACGCTCAGCAGAGCTGCGACTCTCCCTTGCGTCTCAGCCCTGGCCGATTGCACTTGCTGCTGCAGTTAGAGACCTCCTCTTTGCAAATCCAGCAGCACCTCTGCTTTGTCCCATTGTTCTGAGATGGAAGTGCTTTTCTGCAATGGTAGCCTGCTAGTGTCTCCCATGGCCTGGTGCTATCTCTTGCACTGATCCTTTTCCACGATCAAAACAAATCTTTCCTGATCGGGTCGCAGCTGCCTGCTGGTTTTGGTGGCCTTGACGAGTCTTGACACCAAAGCAGAGCATGGGCAGAAGTGACAGGGTGCTCAAGCTCTCCAAAATTAGCATTGGCTTTGGTCTGTGTGCGGTCTTCATTTCCTCATCACATCTCAAATCCAGCTCTGTAGGACCATCTGATGGTACTGTAGGATCATCGCTGCTACCCAGCGAGCGTGGTTTGTGTGCAGTGAAAAGCACTTGTTCATTGCAATGAACAGGTTTTTTATGGGCAACATTTTCAGCAGCGTCTGAGTCCACTTCTCAAAAGTGATGTAGGCTTTTAAGAGGCCAAAGCCAAGATTTTCATCAATAAATAATGATTTGGGCTGCCTCTCTTTTCTGTTACACAAGTCGAGATGTCTAAAAGGAGCCTGGTTGTCAGCGGTTGTGGGATTCTGGCATTTTTTCAAAATTGACATGCTTTTAAAATATCTTAAGCATTCAGAAATGGAGGCATCAAGAATGATTAGCTGCTTTTGAAATCCTTTTTCTTAAAAGTTTGAATGAAAGTTGCTGGGATGTGGGGTCCTAAATGACATGTGAAAAAGTGCCAAAGGTGTATTTTGGAAGTGTGTCTGCCTACCTGTGATTACACTTGGCCCCAGAGCACCCGCACCCTTGTACGTTAAGGTACTCACAAAAGCCTAACAGGGAAAGGCAAATATATCACTACTATGCTGAATGGATAGTGGGATTGATGGGCTTCTCCAGGGTATCAGCCTGCCTCCGCTTTGGTTTGAAGAGGAAAATAGCAATGCTTTTTGCAGGCACCACCAATGAGCTGATCAGTACTTCTGACCTACTGGGGAAAGACAGACAAGTTTGTATCATAAGTCCTATACATTAGGACCAATATGTTTAAAGATAAGCATGCACAAGCTAAACATGTTAAAGGATTTTGTAAGTTTGATTTTATAAACCAGCAAAGCAGTAGGTTTGCAACTGTTATTTCCTCAGCCTAAATTCCTAACATATGTGTGATTCTCTTTGCCTCTCCTATTAGATCTGAACCATGTCCCACCCGTCCTGGCTGCCACCCAAGAGTACCAACGAGCCTGTTGGTCACGTTACTGCAAGGATGGAGACCACACACACCTTTGGGACTCCCAGCATCTCGGTGTCCACCCAGCAGACACCAAAGAAGTTTGCGCCTGTTGTTGCCCCTAAGCCAAAGTACAACCCATACAAGCAACCAGGAGGTGATGGTAAGTATTTATTTTTTTAGGAAGGAACGACAACTGTCTAATTCAGAGGAATTAACAGCTAACACAGACTGTTCTTGACTTGCTCTTTGTTCATGAGTTTGTGGGAGCCTCCCTGTTTCAGATCATTCAAATCAAGAAGAATATGAAGGTATCTCTTACCCTTGCTCTGGCTACTACCCTCCTGAGAGGTGCAGGGCTGGGGGAGGACATGGGGACAGATCTTTCTTGTTTTTAATTGGAAGCAGATGTCCTACGTCCAAGACTGGTACTTTTCAAGGGATTTTGCGTGTTTGGTCTTTGCTGGTATATGTTGATCCAAGGAGCTGAGGCTTGAACAACCCTTTTCACTATTGGTTCTTTCATCCCAGCACAATGGGAATCCTTTACAAACGTGGAACTGAGCTGTGGGAGTATGGGTAGGGCATAAGTTTGGCAGAAGGGGTCTAGGCGTGCTTCCTCTCCAGCCTGCAGGTTTGATGCAGTTTTACTTTTATTCTTTTGCCTCTACTACGGAACACTCTTGAATATGAAATAATTTAATGATATAATTCTGAGGATATTTACATGACCATTGCAATAGCCTCTGGAGCTGTTATGTCAGTAGAAGAAACACCTGTCAATCACCCTGTGTCGGCCTTCCTCTGCCTCCTGATATAAAAGTGCTCCTGTCTTCACGTAGTCAAGCAGTGAGCGTGGGAGTTGGGTTCCTGGCTTGTGGACACATGGAGGGAGGGAGTTCCCGGCAGCGGGAGCACACGGCTGGGAGTGCCTCTGGGGTTTGCAACTGGAAACCTGCTGATTGGAGCATCCTGGATGCCCCCAGCTGACAGTGGAGAGTGTGTGATGGAGCCTTACTGGAAGGTGGAAGCCAAGGATTTTGGGAGAGAGTGGTGACTGTCTTAGCAGAGTAGTGACTTTTCTATTCCCAGTGATTTACTATGGTTAGAAATGGGTGGAAAACTTTCCCCCTCCACTTCTCCATCCTTCCCCCAAGGAAAAACTCAGCTGTATTCAAGAAAATTGCCAAACCAGCTTTTGATTTTTGGTTTTGGATGCTCTACTTTGTTCCATCACCACTTTTCCCTCTTTTGTGTTGAGTGCAATAAGATAAATGCAATCTGTATCTTTTTTTCCTTTTTCTACTCTATCTTTTGAAAGCATATGCATTTTCAGGAAGGCTACAGAATAATGGAGAGGAGAAAGAAAAACAGAGCAGCACTTGAGCGATTTTCTAAAGTTAAGGACATTTTGTAGGAAAGTTGGAAAAGTCTGACGAGTATTTCATTTTTTTCCCTCTGCCGCTCTAACTTTGGAGAATTCAGAACGAAAAAAGAAAATGTGTTGGAGGGGGAAAGCGAAGTCATATGCACCTGTTCTGTTGCCTTCAGTAACAAAACATTAGCGAGTAAGAGGAAGAGAAAGACATTTGGAATTAAAAAAGTAAAAATTAATCCATTTCTGAAGTGCAATGAAAATGTCACCTTCGAGTCAAGTGGAAATTCTTGTTTTTCTCATTCTCTTAAAATTTAAAATAATAATGGAAAATGACACTTTTTTCCCTAGGAAAATTGTTGTTGATCAGCCACTATTTTTTTTGTGAAAAATGTCAGTATGCCTTAATTGTCGGTGCTTTAGTGATTGCAGATCACATTATATGTGACTCAGTAACACTATCACCTTCTAAAAAATTCTTTGTTTCTTGGCATTTGGGGAAGGAGGCTTTCCCTAAGAGCAGAGCAGACGCTGCAGGCTGAGCGGGGAGACGAGGTACTCAAACATTTCTCATGCAACATTGACCACCCAGTCCCGCAAGCAGCTAGGCATCGCCAGGTCTGTTAGAAACCAGGAGACATCGTGAGCTCATGGGAGGCCTTTTTCAGTGCCGATCCCTTGCCTTGTCTTGAAGCTGGGCTTTTGGAGATCCCATTGTCATCTGACAGGCCTGGAAGAGCTAAGGGTTGGCCAAGACCTGGTCAGGGACTGGCTCAGTGATGTGACAGCGTGCTGGCAGCTTAAGCTAATCCACTTTCAGAAGGTGACGCGCTGCTGGTCGGTGTCAGCAGCCGGTGCAAAGCCATTAGCCCAGCCATATATAACCCTGAGAACACGAGACTTCTGGGATCTGGCAGGCGAGGGGGGACAGCGAGAAAATACTTAGCCCAACATGCTTCATTCACTTTCTGTGTCTCCCTTCTCTCCTCCAGGCTCCCTAATTGTTTCTTCAATTACCTCTGTTGTTTTTGCAGCAATAATTCAGCCTGGGAGACGGCTCTGTGCCCACTGGTTCCCTGTGTAAAGGGGCACCACGAGCTGTTTTGCCTAAATTTGTTCTCCGTTGGTCACAGGTCTTTCCCATCTGTATAGCTGTGAGTCTGTAGGTGGAGGAGCTGCAGCATCCCCTTGCACCCCAGTGTGTTTTCATCCCTCCTGCCCCTCCGGAGGTGCCTCGCCGGAGGCACACGGGCTTTCTGCCCAGGGCGTGAGTAGCACGCAGTGCAGCATCCTTCTGCCGGAGGTGAGTGCGAGCGGCGGTGCCGCTCCGGGGAAGGGCTGTCCCAGGGCTGCAATGGGGCAGAAAGCGGCCGTGCACATCACAGCCTGGCACAGCCTTGCCTGCCCCAGCCGTGTCGCTGGAGTTGGTTCCCTGCTACCAGAGGCTGCAGGGATGGTATCGGGAGTCTCGCTGGGAGACTGGCAAATTCTGTTCCCGGTAATTTCTTCAGCTTGCTGCTTTTAACATTCAGGAAAATACATCCTCTGGCCTTGCATTTCTTTATTATTATTTTGTGGGTAAGTTGCTTGCATGTAGTGGGTCTGCCTGGCTGATAGCATTTGTGGTTTTATTTCTTGAATGTGTTGAAAGCGCAGGGGAAAGACACTGGAGTGACAGGCTGTGGAGCAGGCGCTGTGTGCATGGTGGGGGAACGGCTGTACCCCGCCACTCCCTCCCACCAAGGCATTTCCTTGGTCTCACCTGGACTTTGATTTTATTTATTTTTTTCCCTGACACCTGCACAAAAATGAGCCAGATTAAAAGCTACTCAACGGAACTTTAAAACAAGTTAGAAATGGTTAAATGACTGAAAAAAAGTGAAATTGCAACAGCCAGCGGTTTATAAACCAGCAGCGTTTTAATGTGACTGGAAGCACTCAAGGCATGTGTGGTTTAGACCAGCTAAGTGAGCAATTTTCCGAGAGCTGCCAGCTCCCCTCCTCGCTATGTGCCACGCTGACTCGCTGCGACTTGTTTCAGACTAGATTTGTCAACTCATCAAAGCAGAGACCGTCTCTTCTTGTCGCAGGGATCTGTTTGGGGGCCCCCAGGTATGGCTGCAGTAGTAGTAGTAATAATAATAATAATAATAATAATAATCATAATCAATAAGACCACAGCTCTGATTAATGTCCTGCATGGGTCTCTGCCGTGCAGCTGGCTGGAGAGGCGAGCACAGCTGTGTTTTTATAGGTTCTACAAACACCGGACCAGACTTCCACGAGCTGTGGTGTGGGCTGGGTTTCTGGAGGATTTAGTGCTAGCGTTCCCCCCTGTGACAGTTTGCGGGGGATTTACCTTGCCTGATCCTGGGAGGCGTGAGCACCACGGTTCCTGAGACGTACAGGTGCCCGATGTCTTACACAGCTCTGTATTTACCCCACAGAGGGAGGAGAGCTGTTCGAGCTTCGGGAAGATGATTTTCTGCAAGATTAAACAAGTGTGGATGGGGAGGAAGTGCAACTGCTAATGAGTTGGGCTGGAAGTCAAAATGAGGTGTCCAGCAGTGGCTCTAAAAGAGTGGCACCGGGGCCAAGGGTGGTCCATAGATGGAGCTGGATGCGTCTGCAATTAGAAAGCATCTTCTGCGTGTTGGGAGAAGACAGGTCCCGAGATGGATGAGACATCATCCAGCCGTGGGTCCTGACAGTCCACCTCAGCCAGTATTTGGCTCCTTTCTCTGTGCTCACACGTGTTTGGTGCTACCTGCCTCTTCCCTCTGTTCCTCAGCAGACCCTATCCAAAAGCATGCATAGCAGGTCTCATCCTCTGTACTCACTGAACAAAAAAATCTCTTAAGCAAAATAATGCCTTCTTCCAAGGAAACAGTGTTAATTTTGTTTCCTTTAAAAGCATTGGATGCCCCATCATTGGAAGTGTTCAAGGTCAGGTTGGATGAGGCTTTGAGCCTCATGATCTAGTGAAAGATGTCCCTGCGCATGGCAGGAGGGTTGGACTAGATGATCTTTGAAGGTTCCTTCCAACCCAAACCATTCCGTGATTCTATGGTTGCCCTCTCTCCTTTCCCTGCCACTTATTTCTCTCCTGCTTTCCAGCTTTTACACTTAAATTGGTATTTCAGCATCATCAACAGAGCTGGGCCCTTGGGGAAATGCTGCCACACAGCTGTTCCTCTACGCTGGGCTCAGGAAGATGGGGAGGATTTACAGCTTGCAGATGAAGCAAATTCCCTTTTCTCCTCCTTTCACTAGTCCCAGAAAATGGGGCCTCACCCTCCAGGGCGGGCGAAGGAGGCGTCTGGTGCGGAGCGAGGTTGGTGGTGCTTGATCCACCGGCTTCGTGCGCGCGGCCGTGGGCCTGGCGGCGGCGGTGCCGGTGCGAGCTTGCAGGCTGCGTGGCACGGGGAGGAGAGCTGGCAGCCGCTCCCAAGCGAGTGCTGCTGTGGCGGGGCAGTCGGGGTGCGCTGGGATGGCACCAGGGGTTGTGAGGCCAAAATCAGGGGCTTCAAAAACGTAAAAATCTGTTGTGAGCCTGAGGTGCTTGGAAAAGCCTGAGTCGGGGCTCTTCGGGCCATTGGACGGCTTGAGCGCAGTGAGCTGCAGGCTTTGCGGTGTGATTTGCCTTTCGGTTTGGATCCTTTTGTTTCAAGCTTGTTTTCATAACCGCCGAAGCTCTTTTCCCCTTGCCTTCCCCCTCCCCTCCAAATCAAATCTCGCAGATGTGAGCAGTGCAAGTCCAGGAGAAACAACACTGCTGATGAAGCCTGGCCAGGTTGCAGGATTGGGCTTCCCAGTCCAGCATTCATGAGCACTGCCACAGCTCCTACGGGTCGAATACACCTCCTCTGCCATAATGAGTGGTCACTTGAAGGGTGATTTGATGGTGACAGGGAAGGGAATGAGTCCATCCTTGCCTACTGGGAAATGCCAGATCATTGCTTGGCACCCAGAGGTCTCCTGCTCCTGCAAAGATGACCATCTCCACTCCCAAGAAACCAAGTTCCTCATATTCTTGCAATGTCTTTCATTCATATGAATCCGACCATGTATGTTTCTCAAGCTGCCCGAGACAGACTGAGATACCGCAATGCCAACCCTGGCCAGAAAGGGATGTGCAGACAGCATCCCTCCCAGGACAGTCGCTCGGTTTATAGGGCTGCACAGCGCTTTGACGTGCTTCTCTGTCACCTTCTGAGGCTCTGAGGACACAATTTGCAAAATTAGCCACTTCAGGTTGTGCTGCTGGGTCCTTCTAAATTCAGTATTTATCAGTGCTGATGTCTTTTCCTTGTAATTGCCAGCCTTGGTGAATATACCTGCAGAAACAGTTAATATGGACTTAATGGAAACTAAATGAAGGGATGAGAATCAAAGCAAGCTCTTCCCTTCTCCTTCCTTTCCTTGGGTGACTTTCAGATATGGTGAACAACAAGACTCATGTGAAGGTCTTTGAGGTTTTCATTACTTTTTTTTTTTTTTAAAACCGCCTCCTTCCATTTACCTTGGTTGGAGGACAGGGCAGTGGCTCATGAGACAAGGCACAACAGCAGCTCCAGCTCCAGGGCGAGGTTACGTGGTTGACACCAATGCGTATGCTTGAACTCGGCTGATCCAGGTTTCCCAGGGCTCGGCCCTCCCTGCCCTCCTCCTTTTCCTGCACGTGGAGGCTCTTGAGCACCGGCTGATCATATCCTGCTGTGTCTGTAGGGGGCTGGGGGCATGAACTATCAGGCTGTGTGTTGGTTTGTTGTTTTTTTTTTTAATAGGCAGATATATCTAGTGGTTCTGTTTACAGCAGCTGCTATCAGTAGCTCTGTCTAATTTTTGAAGCTTGGGCATGGGTTTATTGGACTAGACACTCCATGTTTTAGCAGTGCTCTTCCCTGCGTGGCAATCTTTGACAGTGCGTAGAAGCTAGCCAGGTCCAGAGTCTATTCATTACTTGGATGAGAGCCCTGAAAGAATAAATTCAGGCTGACTTGGGAGATTCTGCGGGTTTTGTGTTTTTTTTTTTCTGGTTGTCTGTGCTGGGTCTGCACCGTAGCGAGAGGAATCCTCGCTCGTGGGAGGGCCGTGTTGGTTGGGAGGCGGCATACCTGCTCCTTGGTGCTTCTCGGGAGCTGCTGCAGTGCTGTGCGCGTCGTCGGGAGGAGGCTGGGCCGCAGGAGCCGCGAGCTGCGTCTCAGCCGCGCTCGGGTGGTGGTTTGTGTGCGCCTCATCCAGCACTAACGTGAGATAATGCAATTTAGTCTTTCATCGCCACAGAAGCAGAGGCTCACTGTCTTGCACATGTTGTGAGTTGTGCACATGGACCGATGCTGCTGCCCGGATGAGGCATGGGAATACGTTGTTACTCGGTCGTTTTGATGCTGAACTGAGTCCTGTGAGTACCAGAGTTTTTCCAGTGGGATCTGCTGGTCTTTGCCTCTGCCTTGCTCCTCAGCTCTGCCACCAGCTGAAAAAATCATTGATGCTCTGGAGGGGAGGCACTGTCTCACTGATGGAACAAAAAAACATAGGCTGAGAAGTGCTCTAATCCTTTTCTGGTCCCATCGTGCTCTCGGGATTGAGTTCCTGGAGATGAAAACTGTTGTGGAAATAAAGAGGTAACCTTACTGTTGCAAATCATCCTGACTGTGCCTGAGCACAGCCCCCATGTTGGTGCTTTTTTTTTTTTTTTCAGGTAGCTTTTTTAAATTGAGTATTATAAACTTTTAAAGCCCTTCTTAATCCTTGCTTTTGTTCTTCCAAGTGTTTCTTGCACTGAATGAAATGGAGCAGATGAAACAATACTTTATTCATTAGTGTCAGGACTGCATCGTCCACAGTCCTCTTACAAAATATAGCCAGTGAAAATGAACTTGAAGCTCCAGGCCTCTTGGTGGTGGCTTTGCTACCTTCTACGCAAGAGCATTTAAAGCACAAATATAGCCCCCGAACCCTGCAGAACAAGAGGGAAGGCGGGGGTTCCTCATTAAGAGGTAGCTGCGAACCAGTTCGGAGCAGCCTTTCGGAAGTCTCCATTGATTTCTCTCTAATGACATCCTCTTCCCCGTTGGTTAAGAACCAAGTGAAACCAGTTGGAAACGAGTGGTGGTTCTCATTTGTATAATAGCGGATTTACATTGCCCCAAGCAAGCTGAGCTGTGTTGAAGAGGCGTGAGACCGAGCTGGTGCCTTTGTGCCCGGGCAGCATCCCTCTACTTCATAGCTTATGAGTTATGGAGACATGGAGTTTTGCCCAGTTGTCCACAGCATGGTGAACCAGTATCAGGACTTGTGATTCTCACCGGTGTAAATTAACCGGCTCTGGGTGGGTCCTACTGTTTTGATTGCAGTCATCCCAGAAATTGTTACTGCTTGGGCTGGATAATTGTGTCTGCATCTGCTTTTTTTGTTAGAGACAAATACGTAGGTCTAGGCTCTGCTCTCAGGATGAACATTTTCTTTTTTGAAATCCCACCTCAGATAATGGCACTGGGAAAAAAGCAACATAAAACAGGTGCATAAAAACTATTATTGAACCAATATACTTACCCGTAGTTCACAAAATGTCAAGTCAAGCCACCAGGTTTTATTAACAATTCTGACTGTGTTTTGTTAGAATTACAAATATTAAAGTTTCACAGGCTCTGGAACACGTTGCCTCTTATTTGGGAACTACTTCAAGTAGTGCCTAGCCTTGTTTTTAATTCTGGCGAGTGAGCTCATATTTTCTCTGTTATTTGGTATCATAAAGCAAACATTACACTCCTCAGCAGGTAGATTTTTAATTTTTTCTGCCATGCCTATTTTTTTTTCTCATTTTCTTTTCCTCCTGTCTGTCTGTTCTTCCAAGATACTATATTTAATTTTTCCACTTCATTATTTCAAACACTGAATAGTGATTCATCTTTGCAGTGGCCTGTACTGTGAACCACAGTAGTTTGGGTGGAATAAAGAAAAAGGGCAAAAAAAGGGAAGGGAAAAAGAGAAAAAAAGATGGTTCTGACATACACTGGAATGGAAAGAAGCCATCTCTTTATAATTCAAATTGCAAACATCTGTCATCAACTATATCAAACCTACTTTTAAAAAGATGATGTTTGTCCTCTATATAGTTTTAAAGGGCTGTGGTGCCCAATCAAAGCGAGAGAGCAATGTTAATGCAGAAATAGCTTGAATTCAGGCAGGCAGCACTTGTCCCTTTTATTTTAATCTGAAATTTTAACATCCTCCAGATGCTAGTCTGTTAAATAATAACAATTGTTATATGACAGTTAACAGTCGAGTAATATTTTTTATTTTTTTGCTCTTGTTCACAGAATGCAGCTCTTCTCTGCCCTGAAAACTAACTGTTATAATAAAGCATTATACGTATATTTTTCCTTTTCTCTGCCTAAAGCTTTTTTACTCCACCAGACAGAGTACTGCTAAGTCAGAGCAACCAATAAACGTCTATTGGATTATATTACAGGTTGGTCTAATAAAAGCTTAGAAGAATGAACGAGCAACTCTTGAAGCCACAGAAGCTGTACTTGTGGCCAAAGAGCAGGCATTTCTGGCAGTGAACATTACACAATTACAATTTGGACTAAATATACGAGGCCCAAAATGCTCGTTGCTAAGCGAAGCGTGTTGAGAAGGACTGGGAGCAAGAGCTGAGGGTCCCTGAGTAGGACTGAGAGTCCTGCGGCTCTGGCTGCCCCGGTGCGGGTGGTTATGCGGAAAGGGATGAGCAGGGATCTGATCTAGTTCCTAATAAGCAGACATCACTATCTAAAAATTCCCCTTCTGTCTTCTTCTTTAACTAGCATGCACACTGGAAAGTCATAGCCACGTAAGAACGTGCAAGCATGCTGTAGGAGCTGGATTGGGGATTTACCCAAACTATTTGAGGAGCTGTGAAGTGCAAAAGACTCACAGGTCTTTTCCAACTCTTAATTCCTGTGATGACAATGACTAAGGAATGGTTTTGGTTTAGTCTAGACATGACCAAACCATAATGCAAAGCCTGGCATGAAGGACTGGTTGGTAGAAATCATACTGACGTGAGAACTGGCATGTGTTTTGCCAAGCACTGAGTTTGTGGGAAGTGCCATGGAGGTGAGGACTGATTATAAGAGGAGGGACCTGTGCATTTGGGCCAAGTCTGTTACAAAATCTATTTGGGAAGATTTAGCAACTGGCTTTTCTAGATACTCTGCAATGGCATTGGGCTTTGTACAGTCCGGGCACCTGTGGTGTGAGGGTCTGCCCAGGGGTCCTGCCATGGGAGCTGCCCCTGAGCAAGCTGGTGGGAGGAGAGGGGGCCCTCCAGAGTAGGAAAATGGTACTAAAACAGTACTAGTAAACGCAATCTTTCAAAAGTAGGTTTAATATAAGAAATATAGAAGCTTGAAATTTATATTATAAAAAGTGTATGTGATGAGGGTTAAATTCTTACTAAGTGGAGACTGACGGTCTCTGAGGCTGGTGACCCCATTCTGAGCCACACCAGCTGGCAGCAGACCTGTTCTTTGGTAACAACATCAACAAAATCAACCTTCCTTAACTTTTTGCCCCACGTGCCCCTCAGCGCAAGCTCACAATCTGAGCTCCAAGTTTCCCATCTCCCCCACTGGCCCCATCACCGAGGGCTCTTCTGCAAAGGAGACAGTACCAGGCTGTGGCTGTTTCAGCACGTGCTGGAAACACGTTGGGCATCCTGGTGGCTTCCTTGGGACCACCGGGCACATACAGTTGGCTGCATTTCCAGCTGCTTTCCTCATTCAGAGCAATCCAGCTCAGCTCTTTGCAGGACCAGGTCACCTCTTGGCCCCTGAAGTGTCAAGATCAACTTTACAACGTGCCATCGAACTCTTCAAGGGAATGTGCTAACCCGCTGCACGTTATATATTTGCAAAGTTTTTTGCAGGAGAGTGAGAAGGAATAATCATAGTTCCTGGGCCACTTCTTGGGAAGAGTAAGGAAAGGAGGGTTTCTCAACGAGGATCCATTAACACTGCTCCGGCTGACTGGCAGTGAAACACAGGAGGTAAAAGTCCATTCTTCTCCCTTCCCAGTCCTGCGATTTAAAATGTTTGAATGCGCACTTCAGAAGCCGGGGAAGTAAAAGCCCCCAGTTGTGCCAGGAGACTCTGCAAAGGCCACGGCGAGCGAAGGGGCTGCGGAGTGTTAATACAGTCCATCATTTTGTAACGAGCCCGATGTTCTTGTATGAGTCGTGTCAGGCTGTTGTCTGCACTCTGTCTTTGCTGATCACAGTAATCGGGTCATAAGAGAGGGAGAAGTAATAGCATGTCTCTTAGCAACCAGCCCCAGGAGAAAGAGAAAATTACTCAAACAGACTATCCAGCCAGGGAAGTAGAAAGATGAAATTTTCTGAAAGTCTGTTGGAAAGTGCTCAGGGACATAATTCTTTTATGTGCGAGATGCTTATAGGCTGGATCCAGTGATATCAGACACTTTTTTTTTTCCTTGTCATCTTGCTGGTAAACTTTTATTTTTAATTGGCCTCAGAAAAACAAGGGGGGGGAACTCCTCTGAAACAGAGACATTTTTAAAAATAAGTGGCAGATTTTTGTATTATCTTCAACAACGCCAGAGAGAAAGGAGGGAGGGGAGGTCAGCATGTCTCAGGCAGGGGATGAGGGGAGCCTCTTATCTCTGCACGAGTGCTTTGAATGTTTCCCGTGTCAGTACTAGCCAAAGCACGTTGCTGTATCTGCCGACACCGTGGTGGCATGTACAAAACAAACTTGTTGGGTCTCCGTTGCGTTGCATGGGGTGTCACGTCCCATGAATGTCATGGACTGTGTGCCGTGCTGATTGACAGCTTGGCAGAGAGCTGGACCCGATCTGCCCTCCCAGCAGCTGTGCTGGGACAGCCCAGCTGAGAGGTCAAATGGGGCAGGTACTGGTCGAGTTCATGCCAGCAGCCTTTCTCTCATTACCCTGATTTTCAGTCCTCTTCCAAGCTACTGGTTTGTGTAAGACACATAGGGGAACATCTTTGAGGCCTCCTCAAAGGCTGTTTGGCCAACGTTGGCCCCAGGGCTCAGAGGGGAGGGTGGTGGTGGGGACAGTCTGGAAGTCATAGTAATAAAATTAGGAATTTGCACTTTGTGTGTGGGATGGGGACAAGCTCGTGTGCTCATATTTTGTGCTTTTAAAAGATTTTTTTATTTCAGAAAGTTGCACTTCTGTGGTCAACTAGTCTACGTCCTTCCCTATGGGGTATGCTGGCTGCTTAGGGGAAAGGGACCATGTCTGGGATAGTCTGGCCACCCTCGCTAAGCAAGAGCATAAATCCATGTGTGTTTAATGGAAAGGCGCATGCTCTAAGATGGTTGAGCATCCCCCAGATTTGCAGTTGCATCCTTAAAACTATTGTGGGGACAAAATGTTTCTGAAAGCCTGGCTTAGTCTCTGGCTCTGAGGAGACACAGGAAAACTGTTGCGTATGTGGAGGGGAACAGAGAGTTTCAGGTGACTGATCCAGCTGCTAATCTGTGCCCTTTCTCTGCTTTTGTCCGCTCTGTGATCCCAGGGCATGTCTAGGTTGTGCAGAGGGACCAGCTCACCTCTGCATGGGATAAATTGACTTCCAGTAACAGGTTTACCTGCAGATTCGTATGGTTTAGTGAAGGCTGCAACCATTCCCCCAAATCGGGATCCTGGACAGTTGGATGAAGGGTTCACGCTGACCTCTGGGCTGCTGTGGTTGATCTGTTGTTGGTACCTGGGTTCACTCGAGTCTCTGCGTGCATGGGCTTGGGTTCAACCTATGGATGGTATTGCAGACATGTTCCAGGAGAGAATTGGTAAAGTTTTCAGAGACAAGGCTGACTTCAGCATCTTATCCTGGAAATAATCAGTAGAAGAGAGAGGAGAAAAACATCTACTACTGTCAGGGAAAAGTGAGATAAGAAACAGTATTAGTTGTAACTGCTTCCAAGCAAGTCATAGAGGCTGCTGCTTTGCTGTCTTGTCATTAAGGAAGAACTCTTTCTTCCTTAAAAGTTTAGTAATTGAAGAGTTTCCTTGCTATTTTTGTGAGTGCCAGTAAGTGATGTTTCCTGGAAATTTTCCCCCAACTCTATAAATACTGCCCCAGGGCTCACAACGGTGACTCAGTTTGGGAAGTCAACACCATGCACTTCCTCTATGCAACCAGGCAGCCCCCCTGGGTGGAGCGCGCGACTTCTGCAAAACCATTAATTGGTTCTTAAACTGCAGAACAGTTAGGCTCCTTCTTGAAAACTGAATTCCTGTTGCTCAAGCTTACCTTCCTGTCATGTTAGAGATGAAGGCACAGGGGGCAGAGGAAGCTGAAGTACAGTTTGGGTCTGGAAAGTTGTAGTTGACATTTCGAAGTGCCACCTTTCCTCTTGGTAACACTCTCATTGAATGACCCCAACTGATAGATAGATGAGATGTTCCTAATTTCCACCTCTCACTGTCGTGGGACCAAGATTGTCTCACAGATCTTGCTTTTGTAATTGGGTCCTTTCCTCCTTCCTGTTACACTTTTGACATCACTTTTTGTACTGACGGGGCACAAATAGAGCCATTTGTAATTCTTTGTGTGGTGTCCAAGGAGAAATAGGACCTGGCTGACTGAATTAATTCTGCAAGTACGGAAGGAAGATTGCACTGGGAGCTCAGGTCTGACACAGCTCTCTTACGTAAAAATGAATTTATAAAGACAAGAGGCAACACATGAAAGAAGTGTGAGCTGGGTAAAATCACAGCTGGCCTGCATCTCCTCTGGTATCAGCGTGGACATGAGACCACACAGTCATAATGGGTAATCTATGAAGTGTTGCAGTATATTCCTCATCTTCTGCTTAGTCCATTCAGTGCCTTAGATTTGGATTAAATTCATAATTCCATTTTCCCTCTTAACCCATCCCTGCCAACAGTGGTCCTGCGGAATTTGAGCCTATAACCCTTCTTTACAGCAGAGAAAGGAGTTGGGTTTGTAACATGAAAATACTTGACTGACTTCTCTTGACTGACGCTTAGCCTGTGTGTGTAACAGCAGGACATAGGCCCTCAAGAGGGAGAAATGACCTTGCGGCAGCAGGAGGGGGTCCGGCTGGTGGATCTCCGGCTGCCATATCTCTAGGTTTCGTTCAGTTGTTCCCTTCCCTCATTAGGGACAAGAGTCTTTTAGAGAGCTTCAGGAACAATTGGTTTGGCTGAGCATGAAACCTCTCGATATTTAAAACATTTCTCCATGCCAGTAAATCACTCTCGTTGGCCAGACAGAAAGTACTTTAAACTTAGCAGCTAATCCAAGACAAGAGATGTGATGCGTGATCACAGCTGAGCTCTTTCCCTACAATTGCAGTTGGACTTTTTAAACAAATAATTGCTGAACCACCATGCTTCCACTCTGAGTGTACGGTGCTTTCCTGAGATGTTTCTGAGACAAGCTAATGGAGGATCCACTTGCCTCGTTATGCCTTCTCATGTGGGAAGACTATTAATCTTCCTTTTTCTGGAGCACATTTAGCGCTGCCTGTTTGTATGTGTCCAAAAGTGCTCTTGCTAATGATCCCCTTTGCCCCAGCGAGAATGTGTTGTGTAACTGCAGTAGGGAAACAAATAAAAGAGAAATAAGGTAGTAGGGTAACTATTTTGAGAGAGAAGCTTTCGCTTGGCATGTTGATTTTCCCAAGAGATACGGCATGTCCAATACCTCGTGTAAGTTGACCATCCAGCATGGCATCGGTCTCTGGAGCGGGAATATTCCATTTTAAGGATCTGTTGGGTAAGACACGGGCTCATGTTTGATGGACACTGCCAACTATTTAAACGTTAGTGCTGTGAATTCCACCTGTGAAACTGGAGGCGGAGGTAACACAAGTTGGAAAATCTGGGCCTAAATGTCAGGGCCTAAAGGTCACATTTCACCGGTAGAAAGTGCAGTTGTCACCACAAACGTGAGGCTGCGGGAAGGGAATTGTGAGGCTCCCTGTCTGTTTGATCTCCTAGTACCTGACCAAATATGCTTAGTTTACACAAAGTCCAGAGATTGTTTTTTCTAACAAACCTGTCCAGCAAATGCCGTTCTGATCTTAGGACTCAAACTCCGCTTTTCTTGTTTATTTTTTTTCCTGTGATCCAAAAGCGGTGATGAAGGTTCTGGGCATTCGGTCGGTGACTGGGATGGAGCTGAAATCGGAGCTTTCTCGTGTAGCAGTTCTGGCTCCGTCATGCCCAGAGTAATGAAAGCTCTTTATGAGAGGAGCCGGAAAACTCATGAGGCATCAGAAGGAGCAGGAAGATGCATCTTATTTCTATAAACATTTAATTGCGAAATCTTTTGGCGACTTAGAAAAATGATTCGTCAAGTCTATTGGAAAGCAGTGAATGTCTATTTGTGGGGACTAAAGGAGGTTTGATCGTCTCAGATTTCTTACCTTCTTGTTTTTCCTTCTTCTCTATTGCAAACGGTAAATGATTAAAAAGAGGGTGTGTTTTGAAAAGAAGATTTCTAAAGAGGCCTTGGAGGATTCTGTCCGTGTGTTTTAATTATTTCATATGGAATAATCACCATTTGCAAGTGGCCAAGAAACAACAAAGCATTTGTTTGCTGATCCCAACATTTTAGCATGGTGTTTGAGACTGAAACCTTGGTTTTGTCCGGTTGTCCCTCGTTCATCGGTACCGCAGGTCGCGTTTCCCTCTGACAGTTGCGCAGCCCAGTTGCCACTGAGTTAGGTCAGCGATGGCTTCTCTGGGTGGATTTACATCAATGCAGCTGTCTGGACCTTGCAAATAAGTTTGTTATTTATGCACAAGGAAGACCTGAAGCCAGATCCTTCTTGTCAGGGCTGGCCCAGTAGAGCTGAGAAAAGGCACAGCCTGCAAGGAGAAAACACTTTCAGCTTTAGCCAGTAGCTCCAGTTGTTATTGGGAATAATCTGCACTGGGACACAGATGTGTTTACTGTGAAAGTGCCAATTTTATATCATCATATCTATGTGTTTTTTTAATATCTGTTGGAAAATAAGAGAATGGAGTTTGCTGTCTTTGATTAAATATTTTCCTGTTAGGGTTTGGAAGCTGTGTCCCAGCAGGCTTATTCACATACTGTACTTCAGCTGTGGGCTTATCTTAATGGGGAGGGAGTTTGTTTCACAGTTAGCTGGCACGTGGAGACTAGGGGCTGGTGAAATCTCAGTTGAAGCTGAGTGTTTGTAGCTCTCACGTGAGTTAGCAAGTGGAGTAAAACTGTAAGGAGGCGTTACCTTCAGGTCACCCTAGTAACTCCGGTGAAAATCACTGATCACAATTTTGCCGCCTCCTAGTCATCATATGTGAGCTGCTGGAGTTAAGAAGGCATCTTTAGCCCTAAGGAGGTCCTTACTGAGCTTCTCGGATCTTATGACCACAAGCATGGTAGTTGTGATGCAAATGGGCTGGTGGATTTGTATCGGTCAGCTGGCATATGGTCTTTGTGGGGGGTCTGGGACGCTGCTTTGAACACAGTGGTGAAACCTGATCCATTTCTCATCAGCTTGACATGTTCTTCATCAACATCGGTACCTGATAAGCGAAGCGTTGCTTCTCAGACTTCATTGACAGGTTGTCTGTTGCCTGTCGTCTCATAAATCTCCCCATGAAGCTCTAAGTAAACACTCTTGGGTGGAATCAACAGATCATCTTTGTGGCATTTCTTGTCATCTAAACAATAATTCATTAAAAATTTAATGACTCTCTTGCTCTGGAGAAGAAAAAAGAGAGCTGGCGCCTGCCTTTAAAGTTTCTGTCTTGTATTGTTTGGTGATTTTTATTTTGTTTTGGAGTTTTTTTAATTTATTTTGGAGGAAATCAAGTTGATAAACTGAAAGAAAACCATCTTATTACAAAACGCTTGAGCGCTTCTGAGAACTTTTAAAAGAAGGATGACTAGAAATGACCTTTCCATCCTGGAGCGAACTTTGAGTTTATTCTCCCTTTGGCATTTCTAATGATAGACTTTCCATGTGGTCTTTGCTTAAAAGCTAAGATGCAACTTGGGTTTTTTCACCTTAAAACTGTGCATACTCTAAAATGAATCCTCTTGATCATTTCACTTCAGGGAGAGGAGTGCAGAAACACTGGGAATATTTGCTTATTTTTAGCAACTCCATTCAGTCCTCCTGGCAGCAGATTCTTTTTGTCCCAAATCAAGTAGTTTCTGAGTTGGGGGAACCCTGGATTTCCCTCTGCTTGGATTTGGGGAGATTATACCCCTTAGAGGAGGTTTTAAAAGAAATTGAAGAGATGTCAGTGGCCCTGGTGGAGTGTGTGATCTGGATCAGTGGGAGGGATTTGTGGTTACATTAGCTACCCCTGGTAATACTGTCATTTCTAATGCTGCAAATTCCCTGGTCCCGGTTTCCCATACTGATTCCCCAAAGCTGAATGTGCAAGAGTGAAATCCTAGCAAATGAATGCTTCGGGGAAGAATGGGGGATCTCCTGAGAGGTACCACTGCAACCATTCAGCCTCTTTTCAGCAGAATCTTTGGGGAAAGTACATAAACTGATCCTTTTGCTTAGCAAAGCATTTCAACAAATGCCTAATTTGATACATGCTTTCTGAAGGCCTGTGGGACGTAACATTTAAGCATGCACTTGAACTTAAGCGTGTAACTGAGTCCGTGCTACATGCAAGCACGTGCATGCACAAGGGGAACATTTCTCTGGATCATGTGTAGGAACATCAGACACCAGATTTTTAATTTTTTTTTTTTCCTCCCTGTAACACTGGTCAGTACTGAATGTGTTTTCTCTCCTTCTTTTTTCCTTCTTCATCCTTCTCTTCAATGAAGTTCTACAAAAATATATGTAGGTAGGAGATTACTGGTGAGCCATCCATTCCTCAAACGTTGTTCTTGTGGGAACAGCAGAAAGTAAGTCTATTAGCAAAGGCATCACAGAAAACACATGTTTTCTGGACATCGAGAAGGCTCTGCAGAAAAGCAGATGTTGTTTGGGGCTCTTAGCAGGTAGATGCTCTACTGAGGGTATCGGTGTTTTTGCTGCAGGTTCTTCTGGTGACCAACTCTACTAAAACTCTAAAAGAAAGAGAAAGGATGTTGCAAGTAATGGAAGAGAACAATTCTGGCACATGTAGCTTCCTCTTCATAAAGCTGCTTTTCCCATGAGGCCATATATCTTGCACCTTATGGGAAGGAAATCTTACAGTATAAAAGGAAGTCTGAACTGCTTACCAATGAATTTAGAAGCCTAGAAGCTGGATTCCTGTTATGAAGAGATAATATGGGTCCTGTTCCAGTATATTAGGGAAGCTTTTTTAAGATGCATCTCCAAAAATAGGAGAACTATGGGAATCACTCTTTAAAATAATATTTGTGTGTGACTTATGCTAATATTCCTGGAACCTTAGGGGATGTATGCTCAGCAAAATGAAGGTGTTCAGAGAACAAAAGCAGCACAGAGACGGTATGTTTAGCCTGAGCTGCTCGGCAGGACAGAACATGGGAGGATGGCTTTATGTTCCTGGGGATGCCTGTGACGTGGGTTAGCGTGGTCCAGGGCTGTCCTCACTTCGCTCTCCTGCAATAGCTCCTGAGGGGCTGTTCTGCCTCCAGGAATAGCTGACACGTTGCAGTGCTCTACTTACGCCTGTTTTCCTGCCGCATCTCCTGCACTGGGAGCGGCGTGCCTTCTGCAGGCTTTATTGCCCAAAGGCTGCCCGCCTGCCGGGTTTGCTCCACGGCGGCCCCGCTGCTGCGGATTTACAGCTCCATATTGTGTATCAGGGTAAAAAGCAGGGTCCTTTCAGAAGTTTGCAACCTTTTACCCCTGTCCAGTGCTCCTATTCCCCTCAATTAAAATAAAGGCATGGAGAGAGAGAGGGAAAGAAAGTGGAGTTGATTTTCTGTGAGAAGCACGAGTGGTGAAGTCCAGCTAACTTCAGTGGGCATATCCCAGTAGGGATATTTTATACAGACCCTAGCAAGCCAAAAAACAACAAACCAAAAAAGGGGGAAAAAAAGTTGCTAGAATCCTTCTGAAGAATTTCTGCATTTTCTGCAGAGTACATAATTGAAGGGGATTTTTTTGATAAAGGCTAAATTGTGTATGGGCATGAAAGATTCAGCAGGGAATTTAAGCCATTTCCAAACCACATGAAACATTAAACATTTCGCTCAAGAATAGCTTGAAGATGGCGTGCATCATCCCAAGCTTTAAGCAGACATCTGCTTTTTCTCTTGCAAATGTTAAATACGTAGTAAAGGAGAGCCAAAGTAGGTTTTATCTTCTTTCTCATGATGACTGTGGAGCCATTGCCTTGAAAGATTTTGCTGGCTGACCTGACACACACCTTTGTTTATCCATCTTGGCTAGATGATTTTAGCTGCAACATTTTGAAGAACCAGGGGAACAGATATCAGTGCGGCAGTCTCAGCGTGCCGTTCTGTGCTTGTGATCAGCTCCAGCCTTGGGCTCTTGTCTGAGTGGCTCTCAAATTAGCCTTTTAAATCCCATAGAATTAAAGATTTTAATCAAGGAAGATGCTAATCACCATGACATGATGTGATATGTATGGCGTGATAAGGAGATAGAGTAAATCTCTCAGTCTCTTGAAAGCAGAGAATCCTGTTCCTTAAATGATCTTCAACATCCTCATCTAGGTTTTGCCTAGATGTGGTACTGGGTTTTAAAACTAGGTTATGCCTGCATTTTTAAACTTAAAATTCTTCCTTTGTGTAGAAAGATAAAAATTGGCTAATTTCAGATCATTCTCAGGTGTGTTCTTGATTACTACTTGTTTTCTTGACAGCCCAGGTACCCAAACATGCCACATTTTCTCTTTAAATCAGGTTGTTACTCACTTGGGTGTCTTTCATCAAGGAAATCTGACTGTGATTGTTTAAATCCTCTAGGAACGAGCTTTGCTTTTGCATGAAGCAGTCACCTTGGATGACTGTATGCAGCAAGTCACGCATCGCAAAATTGCAGTGTGAGTTTTCAAAACCTGCTGTTGTTTGGTTTGATTTAGCAAAGCTGGTTAGTGCTCTCCAAAGGAGGACGCTTCTCTTCTTCTCTAGGCAGGCACTAGGGCTGTGTCTCTCAAGTTTGTCTTCCTGTGCCAAAGATGGTCCTCTAAGAAAACTCTTCACCCTTGAATATCTCTTACCAGGGCAGACAGCATGCTTTCTCATCATTATCCTGTAAAAACATCACGGTGGCAGGCAGCAACACAGTCTTCCCATTATTTCACTTGGGACTGGAAAAAGGCAAGAGAGAAGTGATAGTTCTCAGCTCCAGGGCACCACTTCGGTCATGGGAGAGATCTAGACCAGGGGCTGGATAGTGTTGATGGAACCAGTCTGCTACAGAGAGCACTAACCAGGGTGGAGACAAGCCAGTCCAGAGCAGTTGGCCCAGAAGATGCTTCTCTCCTTGTTGTGATTCATGAAGAAAGTAGAGACATTGGCTCCAAAATTCTCAGAGCTCACGAAACCGGGCTAATAAGCAACTTTGAATGATGTGGGCTCCATGATTCATCATACAGCCTCAGCACATCAGGCATCTCTGTGCATTAAAATAATTTCTGAGCAAACTGCCTGCTTGGACTCTCTCTGGCTCTTTACACTTGCTAGTAACGTCGAATTGGAAGTCGTTCTCCTTCCTACAGCATCTTCTGCCTGATGGAGGAAAAGTTCTATTCTTTCAATCTCGCTGATGGAGGGATTTTTGTTAGAAGTTGAGATGGACCATCCGTTCTTCCCCCTTTGCTGCTAAGCACTCTTTCCTTCCCATTCACTGCTCCAGGAATGTGCTTCTGGTAGTGTGGGGAGATGCACATGTTACGGCGAAAAACCTTTGTATGTCACTGCAGGCATCAGCAGGTCTCAAAGTATGATAGAGGTTTTTGTGCTCATAGAAGATAGAGGGATTTGTGCTCAGATCCTCTTCTCTTGCTCCCTGAGCACACACTCAAACAATATATCCATTTTAATTGTTTTCTGAGAGGTTATTATATTGGAGTGGGGATTTAGAATGAAGATCAATCATTAATCTGAAAAGCATGGATTTGCACTTTCCTGCAGCAGGGCTGGAAAAGAAGTTAGGATGAAAGAAAATCAAGAGAGATTCCCCACCTAACCTAATTTTTTTTTTTGCCTAAAATTGTCCAAGTAGCAGCTCTGAGGGAAAACCAAACCTCAGAGTGAACACTTCAAAAGTCCAGCCTAGAAACTGTAGCAATATGTTACTACAATTTGTTATCATTTTTTTCCACAACATTTTATTTCAAGAATAAAATCTCTGGCTTTTCAAACAAAACCACAATCTTTGCAGAAGATTTTCATTTTCTTCCACATTTTTCCTTTTAACAATATCCACAAATATTTCAGTAATTAATTTTCTATTGGTTAAATAGAAAAGTTTGAATTAAATCTGAAAACGATCTCCCCCAGGTTTCTCCACCAAATAATTGACCCAGCGTTTGGTGTGGTGTATGTTTTACTGCAAGGGCACCCTCTCAGCTACCCTGGACCGGTGCCAGACCCTAATACTTTCTCTCTGGAAGGGAGGCACCATATGCTGAGCAGAGTTACAACAGAACTGCCGGTTTGGTCGACTGCTTTCTCAGAATGGTCAAAAGCTTGAAATGTGTGCTTGGATAGCTACAATATCATGGTCATTCCTGTTGGGAACGCAAGATGAGAGCCACGTGTCCCCCAAAACCAGCACAGGTACCACACTGCCACCATTTATCCCTGCTTCTATTCTGAGAAAAGGCAGTCTGCCTGGATCAGCTTAGGGAGTGAATTGTAATATCATCAGTGTCATGAATGGGAATATCATTCCCATCCTTGGGAAGTCCTTTTTGTGCCTCTGTCATTCACCTCTTCCTCGCCCACTTTAGGATGCTCCTGACGGGAAGTGCTCGCTCTCCTCTTGTTTTCCTCACCGCGGTGCTCTGGGCTCTGACCAGCAAGGAGAAGGATGGGGCAGTTCTCGGTGGGGGATTTTGTGGAATATGGAAAACATAAATGTAGTTACTTATCTAAAAAGTCAGTTTAGCACGTTGTTTTCTAACCAGTTACTTTGCTGAATTATGCAAAAGTGTAAATTTTAAAGCATTTCTGCTCAAAATATGGCAATAACTGCACATGTAAGTGTGTATAGTAACTTCGGGGTGTTGGGCAGTGATCCCTGGCACAGAAAGCTTGTGCATCAGTGTTTTAGGGTAACATTAATCTCAAAGAAGAGAAAGCCTGCATTTTTTTCTCTTCTGCATTCCCTGTTATCCACAAGTACAGCAGAGAAGATGTAGAGCACTTCCAGGTGGAATCTACCCAGGGGAAGATACTCCCCCCCGCCTTTTTTTTTTTTTCTTTTGATTATAATCCCATTTCTCTTCCATGGTCTAGCCAGATCATGTGTGACATTTCTAGTAGGTACCAGCAAAAGGAACCAAACTCCCTCCACAAAAACCACCTCTACTCCATATAAATACATATTTATATAAATTTATATATGGAGATATGGAGCATTAGTTATTTATTTTGAAAGAAGATGATAGAGGTGAGTTCTATTTATCCAACATTTAATTTTATCTTAAATTATCTTCAGGGATTAAGGATGTAATTTATTATCAACTGTTACAACTGTGAATAAGAAAGCGATTAATTTTGTAGCATGAAGAAAATCTAGCTAGTTTTTCTGCTTCCCAGTAGCCCTGACTAATTGCAATAGAAGGAAGAAAGCCAGGGCTGTTTGTGTTGGTGAACAGTGAACTAAGACACATCTGATAAAGACACATGTTTTGCTTTAATCTTTCCAAGTTTGGATGTTTATAAGAGTTACATAGGGAGGAGTGGGGAAGAGGATGGGAGGAACTACATGAGCCAGTTTGGAAATCAGTTTATGGGGGTTTGTTTGATCAGTTCATCTGAGAGCCATACATGCATTTCCCACTTGCAGTTTTTGCTCCAGTTTCTCAAGCCAGCAGCAGAAGACTTTGTGAAGAGGACACCTTGCAGGAAGGTTGACAGCATCACCCAGGGAAATGGTCTAGTTATGGCAGTGGGTTTTGTTATCCCTCTCCGTTGCACACTGGGCCAAGCAGAATGGATCCAGCGCTTCCAGATGTTCTGCAGCAGGGGCCACTGCTGGCTCCGAGGCTCAAGCCAAGGCTGTAGCACATCGGGTTTCCTCTGACCGCTCAGATTACAATTCACTCCCAAAGTAGGAAAACAACACGAAAACAGTTATAGGCAAAGCTAAGTCTGAGATTGCTTAAAAACTGTTGGCTGCAGCTTCCAAAACTTGAGGAAGTCCCTTGGCAATGAAGAGCTCTGGGAGATGTTTTTTTGCGATCTGTGCAGTGTTTTGTATTTCATCACTAGGCACAGAGAGGGTTTGGTTGGAGATAAGAAAGGATGTATCTAAAAGACACAGTCCCCATCTTCCCTGCCTGCCTCCTCAGGGGAGAAAGCTGACCGAAAAACCAGATTCGTTTTGATTGTGCCACACAACAACAGCCGGGGAGAGCGAGGTCGTAATCCAGTGGCGTAGCTCATTTTTTTCAACTGTCACAACAGCCCTCTTTAGTAAATTACTGCGTATGTCAACTCTTGTCAGGACTCTTAGCAATGAACAAATGAGTTGAACACCATAATCTAAAAAACAAATAGATAACCCGTTTCGGTTTTATTCTGAGTGAGGCAGCATTTCCCTCGTTGAGTTGTTTCATGGACCTTTTGCTCTGCAGAGGAGAGGGATGGTGTGTGGGAATGCAGCCCGTGTTTCCCCTCTGAGGGCAGGGTTTGCTCTCCTGACTTAGATGTCCTGATTTCCAGTATATTTCCAGTTGTTTGTGTTGAAATCTTTCCATCTGAGCAGGCTGTTTTCTGTCACTTTTTAAAAATAATTTGGAACTACTTTTGTCCCCGTTATTGGACCTGAGCAGCTGCAACTGAAAGCGGTCTCATCATACTAATTGCTGCACAGACCAAGAAGGACAGACTCTATCCTTATGTCTACAAATAAACATTGGAGGGAAGGCAAAGGAAGGCTTTGCATGCCCGTGGAGTGAGGCATGGTGGGGCTAGGTGACATCCCTAAAGTCCTAAAAGAAGTCTATGACAAGGAACGGTACTTAGAGCTTTTCTGTTAATCTTATGGCTCTTCGTCCTCCTTCTATTTTAGCACAGATTTTAATTAAAGTTTTACAGTGCCGTGGGCTGTTTCTTGCATTGGCTCAACTTTAGTCCTTCACTAAGCTTTAGTAAAGGACTGATTTATTTTCTGTAGAGCTGAGTTCTGATACTAGCAGACCTCTCCTCTAAGCAGATATCAGCGTTACAGAGAGAACTGTTATGTGTAACATGGTCTGAGCGGGAGCAGAACTGGCTTATTCACATCATGTTTACAAACTGGGTTGTTGCGGTGAGCAAAATAAGTCCTCTCTACTGCAGAGAGGTTGGCATGGGACATTAGCTGGAATGCTTTGCCCCACAGTCATACAGAAAAATAAGCTGAAGAATCAAAATGCAGCCTTGTATCGATGCCTTTATACTTAGCGGCGTGTATGGTAAGCGTACAATGTGTAGGATATTCGGCTGATGTGTGTGTGGGAAAACAACCCAGCGTGTGGTTATACGTGCCTGTACCTGCAACTATCGGGGCTGCAGGAGCATCGGTTGCCTTTGGCTGGGAAGGATGGCACGGCTAGGTATCTGCAGACAGAAGCTGAATAAAAACGCAGTCTCATCAAAAAAAGTGTTGTTTTCACAATGAGGGGCATCCACTGTGGCGAAGCGGCTGAGGTTTTGCATAATTTGGGGAACTGAGCCCTTGTTTCCTACCCTCGTGCTAATTACTGCCTTTGGGGTGTTTTGAGAGGGAGGTCAGCGAGTTCTGATGTGAACCAGAGGTGGGTGGGATTTTCCCCACTGGTGACCAGAGCTGGAGTGAAAGATCTGTGTACAGGACACCAAAGATAGCATCTGTTTGTGCTAAATCAAGTTGCTTAGTAAAAGCTGTATCATCTGAGGTGAGCCTGGCACGGTGTGCCAACGCCGCTCCTTTCAGCGGTCACAAACTTGTAGGCAATGCAAGGGGTCCAGCTCCAGTCCCACCAAAGTACCTGGCGATGCCTAAATGGTGGTAAAACCCAGTTCTCTCTTGAGAAGTGGAAAAAATGGCTTTTGAGCTGCTGCCTCAGTCAGACCCAAATGTCAAAGCGGCCAGCGTTGGATCTCCCTGTTAGCACTCTCCCACGCGGCTCCTCTGTCCCCATCAGAGTCTCATCTGCTACTCCCGAAAGCTTTAGTAACTTACTCTGGATCTAGTAACGCTGGAAGAAATCCAGAGCGATTCCAGCGGAGCTATTTTGGATTTGTGTTTGCAGGAGGAATGGTACCTAGAGGTTTTAAGTTAATCGCACGGTCATTTTTCCTCTGTATATTGAACCACCGAAGTTAATTAACATTTGAAAGTTTCACAGGCTGCTTCTTTCATTATCTCAGCTGGCTGGGGTAAAAGGCAGCGTGGCAGGAGGGTGCTAGTGCGGCTGAAGTTGTGCAGATAGGAGAAATGCTGGGAATTGTTTCCAATGAATCCCAGGGGTTTGGGTAGGTGGAGGAGCGGATGAAGGTGGAGGTGAGGATGCATAGGCTGCCATGGTATGTGTTGCCTATTGACTTCCCACGTAGTAAACAAAATTACCAGATGATTGTTGGCGTGTGTTTGGTTGTTTTTTTTTTTTTTCTTTGAAGAGAATATTTTAAGCAGGACTGCGATTCATAGTCCTAAACTGTAGGGGACTAATGTTCCTGTTCTCCAGCTGGGAGAAACTAATTCAACATCTTGTGTTGTAAACACTCACTCATTTTAACTGATTACACCTCCAATGTTCCTCAAATCACTAAAATTACTAATTGCTATTCCTTACACATCAGAGAGTGAATCCTGAATAATTAACCCCAAATAAAATTAGATGAATTGGCCCTTTTAATTAGAATCCCTGCTGCTGTTTGTTCTGAGCTTCCTTTTCTTACTGTTAAGAGACTTTTAGAATGATTAAAACTGTTTAAGACTTAAACAGCCAGTGACCTTTTAATACAATATAAATCCATAAAAGCAATATTTCAGCTAGCAGGTGGTGAAGTAAATTTTCAGTGCAACTACCTGACAGACTCTTTCAAATGCTGAGGATGAAATTAGCCAGTGTGGTTTTCTTTTTTCTCCCTCTTGCTTATTAATACAGTAGCTGATTAGCAAAAGTAGTTCAAATGGTAGAATTAGTGATTGGTAGGAGAGTGGTAATTTAAACAGCGCTTTGGGTTGGTGGAGCTGCTTTATTTTAGGAATCATAGGTCAATGTGGTATATTTGGGTAGATTGTGGAGCTGGTGTGTAATCACGTGATGGTTTCCCCTGCACTGACGTGATGTCGGTGACCCCTCATGACATGGTTTTGACCCAGGATGCGCTGACACAAAACGTGATTTTAATTGTGTGCTTTCCTTGTCCAGTGATATGTGTTAAATACAGATGTTACAGGAAAATGTTCATTTTGGGAAACTTAGTAAGATGTGTGTTCACACCTAAGAGACACCAGGTCATATCTAGCTGAAATTTTCTACAAAAATCCTGCAGCGTCACTTCTGCAGTGTGAGGTTTCCCAGACTACTTAGTAATACTGCAATATTCTGCAGGGTTTTGCAATGGTTATTGTGGAATACGGGTTCATGGTAGCCTCAACCAAAAGGATTTTAGCCCACTGCTAAATGAATTAGTGTTTAAGTGTAAATCTTAATTGTTTCAATGTAGATCACCCTCAAATTGCAAACTTTGGATTTCTGCAGTAAAAGTTAAATACTTGACAGGGCAATGGGAAATGCCTGTATCTGCCCAGTGCTTTCCCAAATGGAGTCTGTTTGGATCGGAATAGAAACACATCAGTGGGGGTTTGCTCCATCACTGTCCTTATTCTGGTCCCTGAGTCAGGGGAGAGCTGTGTTTTTCGGGTGATTCAAAGCAATCCTGTACCAGCTTCAGGGTCAGAAATTATCAAGATGACAATGAGAAAGGGCTATTTTTTTTTGAAGGAGAAAAATGAAAAACATCTGGGCATATAGTCTTCAGATGTCAGCCAGAGATCTGGGAAGACCAATGTGAACCCTGTTTTGGTGGTTGATAGATTTCAGTAAGTTATTGTTTCAGGGAAAAATACGATGCTTTGCGTTTTTGTGTTTCCGAGGGTTTTTCCCCCAAACAGTCTCTTCTTACTGAACATGTGAGATCATCTTCGTGTCTAGAAGTTTCAAAGCTGCAAATCTTCATGTCTAAACAACTGTGTCAGTCAGTCAAGGGAGGAGGCAATTGCTGTGCTGCAACTCATTTGTTGACTGGCAGATATATCTCCCTGAAAACAAAGGCTTGAGACATATAAGCCTGATCCTGCAAAAAACTGAAGTTCACTTAAAAATTTAAAGGTCAGACTGTAAGTGAGAAAGGTGCTTGGTGCATGAGACAGGATGTTTTTCTCAGCTTGTACTTGTACCCAGAAGGCATCAGGCAGCCAATGGCAAAAAATTCAAGAGTTTCTATTCAGTCTGACAGGCTCGTGCTGATGTAGACATCTGTTCAGGCTTTGAACGTTGAATTTTTTATTTGTGCATTTGAAAAGTGTAATAATGAAATGTCTAAATCTCCTTGGAAAGTGTAAGAGGGCAGATTTTGGCACAGATTTGTTTGGAGCCATTAGCCAGGCTGGGGCTTGGGCGGCACCACTTCTCTTGGTGGCTCTGCTATCGTTTCCCAACGTAGCTGTGATGGACTGACTTAATTTCTGTCTAATTACTAGATTGTAAAATATAGGGGAGAGCATTGCTGGGACTGACAGTATAATCTCTCATGGTTGTGCTGGGTGATGCTCCGGTGCAGAGCGGGCACGGGTGCCGAGAGAAGAGCTCAGAGCTGCGGTTTCACGGCACGTTGCGCCGTCGTATCTGAAATAACCGAGCTGGCGCATGTGTCGCACTGCGCAGCCCTTTTGTAGGTTGACTCACGGTCTTCACAGCTGTAAGAAGAAGAAACGAGTGGCTGGTGCAACGAGGAGTGTTTATTTTCTCCTCTAAACGTATGGTAATGGGTAGAGATTTCTCATTGCGGGAGCTGAAGGCAGGCTGTGCCGCGGTGCGAGGAGGGGCAGGATGCGGCTCCCTGCCTGCAAACGTGCCTGCCCCAGGCTGCATCCGCGGGGGAGCTTGCCGTTGGAAGGTGATTTCACCTGCCTTGAAGTATAAATTGCCTCTTGGAGGTGCCTTGATGTCTCTCCATTTATGGAGCTCGGTGCAGTCACTCTCATAATTTAAGTACGTCCAAGTGTTCAGGCTGATGCCAGCTGAATGTCAACCAAAACGCCGACCTCAGTGCTGAGCAGCCATCGATACTAATAAGCCTTTTCCCTTATTCACAGAGGGGTTAAATCAGGCAGGAGAGGGTGAGCGCTCAGGGTGGGACGTGTCCTCCACCAACCCATGGTTAACTGGTAACCCCAGAGCCCCATTTCCCCTGCGGCTGCCGGTGCATCCATGCGGAGCAGGGGACGGTCCCTTCCCCAGACGGCTCCCCACGTAGCTGGCTGGCGCTGGAGGTGGTCAGCAGTGGGTAGCAGTGATATGCTCTGCCTGCACATGGACTTTCCTGCCTCCTCCCACGGCTTGCCCGGCTCTAAGCAAGTGAAATCGGTCTGGCTTGCAAAGCTTCAGGGGTGAGGGAAGGTCCCCGAGGTGCATTGTAGGGAGATCCTGTTTAAAGGGAGCGTAAGCTTGCTTTCAGCTTTTTTTCCTCCTTTACTCCCTCAAACATAGACCTGTTTCTTCCACAGGTCATCTAAAACCGTACGCTGCTCAGGACAAGATTTTACAGTCTTTGCATGCTTCCCTCTCTGCCGGAGGGAGACTTCCAGCAATGCCAATAATAATAATACAGTAACAGCTTTCCCTCCTGCATCCGAGGGAATACTCTCCCGCGAGTGCAGTGGGAACAGCATCAGGTCCTATGGCTGTGTGTGGGAAAGAGGAAAGTGCAGTGGCAGAATAAATAACTAAAGCTGTGAAGGAGAAAAGTCCATCTGTTCACAGAGGACCAGGAAAAGGCCAAACATCTGCAAGGTCCTCCCAGTTCATCAGGCATCTGCTCTCTGTTTCCCAGTCTAAAAACCTTCCCATTTGTGGGGAGAGCGGAGCCAGCAGCTTATCTGACACAGAGGACAGAGTCAGCAGGGCTGGGCTGGGATGCGGTAAAGCCAGCTGTCTCCTACTGCAAAGAAAAGTGTTTTCTTCCAAACTCTAGAAAAGGGCTCTGCTCTGTTTCTCTCCTTTGCTCCTTTTCTGAAAAATCTTGCCAATGTTTTTTTTTTCTTTCAGGAGGAACAAATCTTCCAAAGGGGCAAAATGGTATTTGTTTTGTGTTTGTTCTAGCAATCCTTGTTTTCCCCTTCTGTTACAGCAATTGTTATTTTTCCCTTCTGTTTATATACAAACCCTGTCTCTTTCCCTGTCTCATCCCCTTCAACACATTCTCTACCTCGATTTTGCTTAGGTGTTTTAAAGGGTTGTAATAAAGCAAGAGTGTCTGACTAATGTGCTGTGCAGGGAGATGAGTCTTTGGCATTGAAGCCAGGACTAACTGGAGAAACACCATCTGAAGTGTATTCTTTGGGAAGTATGCGTCCGCTGGAGTTGAATTTGTTTGCAAAATCACGTTGGTTGGTTGGAGGGTCATTTTCAGAGCAAAGGAGAAAAGTTTACTTAGCACTCAAACATTCCAGCATTTTTTAGAACTAAACACCAAGATATTTCAAATATTTCTTCTTTTCTTCTTAGTCTGTATCGTATTTCATATGATTTGAAATAAAAGATTGGATTAATTATAAGGCAAAGAGGGGGCTACTGCAGATTTTATTGGACATAATTGTTTTTAAAAATCAATCTTGAACTCTATAATGTCATGAGCCAGTGGGTTTCATGGGATTTTATGTATTGGAGCGACATGGTTGTCTTAAATTAGTTTTCAGTGTGTTGGTTTCGAACTGTCTTTGTGCATCTGTATTTAGGATGATACTTTCTTAGGGATTCAGAGGGTTTTTTTTGAGTCCTATCCATGCTCACTTTGGGGAAAATGGGAAGAAATTACTTTCCTGGGAAATAAGATCCCTCAAAGTCCTAGGGGAAGTTTGTGCCTTTCAGAGAGCGATTTGAAACCAAACAGAAAACCTTTCCCATCTGCTTCCCATGGCAAATAGCACGAAGGTGTCGTGCCGGCAGTGCTGCCCGTGCCTGGGGCGGGCTGAGCCCGGGGCTTTGAACCTGGGCATGGGGGGTCCAGAGGACTGCGGGTCACTGGGGTTTGGCTTCTCTGAGTGGTTTGGAGCCTGCTCCTTGGTATTTGGGGATGGCGCTGAGGCCCTGTAGCCGGGAGACTGTGTGGCACTGCATGGAGACGTGGAGGGTCAAGTAAGGAACCCATGTTTCCTCCCAAAAGGGTTAAAACCCTCCAAAAGCAACAGTTCCTATACACGTGAAATATCATACTTTTATTCATCTTGAACTTCCATCCCAGATGCTGCACACAGGAGAGCCAACAGCGAACAGCTCTACTTGCAGCATCAAGCTTTATGAGAAGAAATAAAAACACACCAAAGTGGTCCAAATTACAGGCAGCTGCCTCCCCAGGAGCCAAATCCAGTGCTGATGGCAAATGCCCTTTTTTCCATCCTTAGGAGGTGCTTTCAGAGCCCGGCGTCCTGCTGCCCGCAGCCTGTGCTGCTCTGTCCTTGTTTTCTCCTTTGTGCTCCCACCTCCCATGAAGTTCTCAAGGAGACATCTCCCATCTCTACGCTAAGCCGGATGGCTTCACAGCCAGTATGCTGCTTTGTCTTCATATCAGCGCTTTTGGAAGTTTAAGACAAGCAAATTAAAGTGTAGATATTTTGTATATCAGCCCCATGTAAAAAACCTCCTCAGAGTTAAAAGAGGTGGATGCTTCTGAGCTTGCAACTGGCCTATCATGTGGCTGTAGTCACTGAGAAGAGCCTGTGATCTTCCCAGCAGTTCTTTACATTGAAGCTATGAGGTCCCTATAGGAAGAGGGAGATGCAAAGAGCATGGCTACCTGCCAGCAGCAGGGATGCAGGAGATGGGCTGGTCTACATTTTGGGCTCCAGCTCCAGCCCTCCAGGTGTCCTCTGCAACAGGGAATCCCTGCTTTTAGGCAGCATCCGATGCTGTCTTTATAGTGATCAAGAAGAGCCAGCATAATTTAGCACACAAGGGGGGTGAACTGGATGGGATCCAATGCAAGGCTGGACGTGGGGCAGTTTTGTAGTTGCCTGCGGCAGGTTTGAGATGCAAGCTTTGGTCTGTGGAGCTGGTTGTTGGTGCCTTCAGGCCTTGTGGCAAGTCACCTTCTGCTGCGGGGTCTGAGCACCTCTAAGCAATCTGCCAAAGTTACTGAGCTGTCGTAGCCATCTTCTGAAGCAGCGAGGGGTGCAGCTGAGCATTTAATAGTTAAACGATGTGTTATTTCCCGTGCCACAAAACCGATGGCAGAGCGGTGAGTATTGCAGAGTTCATCCTGATCGTCCATGTCATGATGTGGGGAAATGCTGGTGAGTCTAAGTTCTCCCATTCTCTCTCCTAGGGGACTTCCTTCCTCCACCCCCACCTCCTGTGGATGACCTCGGGAACATCACATCATCACAAGGTGCCTTCCCCCCCCCGCCCCCTCTGGATGACGTTACTTTCAATGTGCAGGTAAGAAGATGAGAATTTTATCGTTCGTGCAGAACTGATCCAAAAATCGTGGAACTCAATGTACGATAATAAAACGAGGTGGCAAAGTGCTGTGGTTAAAAATCATGTGTCGGGAACAACCAAGTCAGCTTTAGCAAGCTGTGTTTCCCAAGTAGGGAATATTTCCATTCAAAACTTGCTGGGCTATTAAAGGATTTTTCCCATCCGGCTTGAATTAGAAGACTAATTGCCTTATGTCCTTGTGATGGCGGATGGGAGTGAAATCTTCCCAGAATGAATTGTTTTCTGGAAGGGCCATCTCCTTCCATGGACTGTGGAGAGACTTAAGGGCAGTAATCTGATCCTAAAAGTGCTTTGTTTAGATGCCTAAAATTAAGTGAAGCAAATAAGCCCTGGCCCAGGCTCCAGTGATGTCACGGAGACCCTTTTCACTCCCTTTTTGCTGGCTTGAATCCTCTAGATTTGCCATCTGGGTGAAACTGCAACTTCTAAGATGCATCAGGTGATGATGACATGTCCTGTGTGGGTAGGGACATACCTTGAACACCTTTGAAAGGTATGAGCACCCTTGTACAGGCATTGCCGGCTTGCCTGGAGTGCCAGGTACTGTTGTGGTAGCTCAGGCACATTCAGGAGAGATGTATTCAGACTGCAGGGACAGGCTGTCAAGGTGATCAAGGAGTGAGGAGCTGATCTTGCCAGTGGAGACCAGAAGAGTTTGGCTTGTTAGCTGAGCAAAAGGGAGGCTGAGGAGGGGATATGGTTGCAAATTTGAAATACATTTGGGGGATAAGCATCAGAGAAGAAGAACTATTTCAGCTCCGGGTGAGTGTTGGTGCAGGAACAGGAGAGGCTGAGCTTGCCAGAAGAACCTTCATGCTGGTGTTTAGAAAGTTTCTAAGCACTGAGACTGCAAAGGTTTGGAAGAGCCTTCTGGAAGGAGTGGTGAGAGCAAAGTGAGCGTTATCTAAGTGTGAGGCTGATGAGAGTTGTGTAACCACATATCCACAGCCATGGGGCTGCCCTTGATGACCCTGGAAGGTTGTGGCAGTCCTGTGTCCCTCGATGGATTTGAACCTGAGAATAGCCTAGCGGGCAGACATTAAACACGATTGAAGAGACCTGACTTGGTTCCTGACCCCACCACAAACTCCAGAGTCAATTCATCTACTTTGTGCCTCTGTAAAAAGAAAACATTTCCCTCCCTCGTGGGCTTCCTGTGATCTCTTGCCTCTGGCGAGATGTTCAGATGCTATCACAAAGTCTCAGCGTGTTCCTGCAATGGCTTCAGCATTACAAGCAGCCTTCGAGAGGGAAGGGGTTAATGGGGATTGCGTTCTCCCTTGCCAGGAAAGGCTGCAGCCGTCAGAGACATTAGCCAAGTGCAGAGCATGGCTTTTCCCAGCCTTGGGGGAATGAAGTAATTCCCCGGCAAGCGTTGTTCTGTCTCTTATCTCTCCGAGAAGAGTGGACCCCGTGGGATCAGGGGAGCTTCCAGACTGCCCTGGGAAGCGGCGAAGCAGCAGGCTCCTGGCGAGGGCAGGGCGCTGCCTGCACGGCTGCCTGCGCAGGAGCCTGGGCAGCGGGAAGGGGCCGAGGTGCCTCACGTGCTTCTCCGGGTCAGGCGTCCCCCTTGCCGGGTCACCCAAGAAGGGCACCTCGACGTGTTTGTTGGAAGGGTCTCGTGTCTTCAGCTCCTTATGCCTCCCTCCTGCAATGGGTCCAAAGATGTGCCTGAGCCGCTCGGGGCCGTCACTGGGACGTGTTCTACGTGTCACGTAGAACCACCCGACGGGACGGCTTTTCCCCGCTGAGCTCATGAAATTGCTATTTGTCACACCTTTTCTCTCTGGCTTTGGGAAGCTGGGGCTGGAGCTGTGTTCACAGCGTTGGGTTTTGGCAGGAGCTTGGTTAGAGCGAGATTCCTTCGCATGGCATTCCGTTCGGAGGAAGGCGAGCCTACCAGTCATACCCCAGCACTCCTGCCTGTCACCACCCCCAGATGTACTCTACGCAGCAAACATGGGTCCCTGCCTTTAATCTGGGCTCTCTTGTCACCTTTTTCCCCTTTCTTTTCCCTTCCATCCTCTGAAGGAGATTGGGAGCAGACAAAAGCCAGGGCTAAGTCAGGAGCTGGCGGGGTCTCGTGTTGCAAGATCAGCTCCTTATCTTGCAGGAGCAGCAAAGGCCGTGCTGAAGCAAGACGTAAGGCCCGAGAAATGGCGGAAAAGGGCAGGTGGCAATGGAGAAAGCTGCTCGATGCCTTTGTGCATTGAACACAATCATTTCCATGACTCCAGACGGAGATTCCCGTGCTGAAGGAGCAGAACGAACAGTAGCTGTGTTTCTTCTGCTGTGAATCCTTTCTCAGCCCTCAGGACATGGTTGCCTGATGGCAGGGATCTCATGAGCATGTGTTGGATCGGGCTCCAACAAACTAAAGTCAAGCCTGATTCTGCTCTCCGATGCCAGGCCACTTCATTTCCGTGCCTCAGTTTCCCTGTTGCTAAATGTAAGTGCTGGAGCAGATGACCCCATTCCTGAGCATGGACCAGATCTGAGGCTGCTGCCTGGGGTGGTTTGGCCCCTGCGGACCCGGTGCGAGCCCTCCAGATTTACTCCAGAGTTTGAAATTTATCTGGTCCAGCAAATCAGCCCCTTTACAACAGAAATTTCTCTCTGGATGGCAGAGTGCTGATGACAGCTTATGAAATATGTGTGCTGTGGCTCCAGGTGAAGCTTTTTATAGTAGGTGTGAAGTTGATGAGGGCAGCAGAATATATATGTTTAGTTTATTATCATTTCGTGCGTTACTGTTAGCAGACGGCTAAAAGCTGCACAGGTTATTACAGTTTAAGTTGTAGCTTAAGAGCAACAGTTAAAATAATAATGCCCAGTTTTCATAGGCCTGTTTATCTCTGGATCTCTATTTGGACAGTGGAACTGGCCACTTAGGATCAGATCCAAAAAGGTACTTTAGTATCTGACTTCCCTTGAGGTGCTTGTGCTCTGACGGAAATCACGGGAGGACTGGGTCGTGAAATACCTTTGCAATAGATCTGGCATTTTCTTGTAATTTCTGTTTTCCCATCTAGAACCGTCGTGTTCGGATTCACAGTAGGGCTGGGGAGGAAAGGGGAAGGAAATTTAAAGTCTTTTCTTATTAACTGTAATGCTTTTAAAAAAAAAAAAAAAGGAAATGTTCATTTTAGAAAAGAGTGCGTTGGGGCTGGGGGAGGGTCGTCTTGCTAAGTTCCCCTTCGGCTGAAGTCAGCCAGCGAAGGCGAGAGCTTGTTCCCAGAATGGTGGTGAGGGCGCGGCGATGGCGTGTTTGACAAATAAGGACATGAGCAAAGAGCCTTTTGCCACGTTGGCTTGGGCTCAGTTTAAAAGAGGAAAAAAAAAAAAATTCTGGACGGGAAGAAAAATGAAATCACTGTTTGTCAAAGGGAAATAGATAGATCTGGGAGGGAGGGAGGCAGGGTTTTATTATTTTTTTTGCCTTCTAGTTTCAAAACAGGCATTCTGCCCAGGCCAGGGAAAGCAAGAGTGAAAAACTCTCATAAGCAACCTCGAGTGCCCTGTTGGCTCACGGAGAGGGACCCTCGCTCATGGCACCGGCCATTTCTTCCTTCCTCGCCAGGCAGGGTTGCTGGGATGAGGGCTGCGCACAGCGGTGCGAAAAGCCGGTCCCTACCCCGCGTCCCATCCCCGGGAAGGCTGGCTCTGGAGCTGCGTGTGCTGTGGGTGCATCTTGACAAGCTGTATCACAAGGGCTTCAGACCTCCACGGGCTTTGAAACGACCAGTTGCCCTTAAAGGAGAGGTTCAGAGCCCAGCGTTTCGTGTCGGGGCAGGACCTGGGTGGCTCAGAGCAGATGCCACCCTCAGCCGCGGACCTGCCAAGGGCCACCTTGGAAAAACATGCATTTACGAATCACTGCTAATTACCCGCAGGTGCTGCGTCTGCAGTGTGGGTCTGATTTTCATTTGGGACCCTATAGATGCTACGGCAACACGGAAAGGAGGGGATTGTATTCAGCAGGGAGATCACCTCTTTCCCAACAACGCCTGGCTGTTATCAGTGTGTTTTTTATTGACAGGCCACAAAACACTTTACAAAAGAAATACCAGTCTCTCCCTGATAAGGAAGCTGAAGCAGGGAAAGTGCTTTGCCTAGGTCACCAGGCTGACCAGCGGCAGGCTAAAAATAGGACCCAGATCTCCTGTGGCCCAGAGCAATTCTGTCTGCTACATTGCACGGCCTCATTACTGTAAAAACTGCAAATTAATGAGTAAATACCATCAGTGGCTGAGACCAGAAAGAATTTGGGATATACCAAAAGGGATGTGCAGAAGTGGTTTAGGATGGACTGTAGAGTGAAGAAACAATCAGACATGGAACAGTGGCATGAGGGGTAGATTTAGATTAGATATTAGGAAGAAATTCTTTACTGCGAGGGTGGTGAGTCACTGGAATAGGTTGCCCAGAGAAGTTGTGGATGCCCCCTCCCTGGAAGTGTTCAAGGTTTTGAGCCTTGAAGTGATGGGGCTTTGAGCAACCTGGTCTAGTGGGAGGTGTCCCTGCCCATGGCAGGGGGGGTTGGAACTAGATGGTCTTTCAGGTCTTTTCCAACCCAAACCATTCTATGATTCTATGATAAAATAGTTTAATACACCAGTTCTTGTTATAACCACCTATGCATGGAGGGGCTGCAGTGCTGTGCTGTACATGGGCAGAAGCTATTCTCATGTTCAGACCTACGGGACTCACGGACCAGGTTGTATCGTCCTCTTTTGATGCAGGAAATCAGGCGAAGGGCTCAAATTCCTATTGCCCAGGAATCTTGAGAGGAGAAATGCCGAAACGCGGTGTGAAGGCGTATGCGCCTTCCTCTAGAGGCTGTTCGGAGAGGCCCCACTCGCTCCTCCCTAGTGCTCACGCCTGGGAGAAGGTGGGAACGTGTGGTGAGAGCCTCATCCTTGTTAGGGAGGAGGTTGCCAGGCATTTTGCCGTCTGACTCCCCAGCGAGCGGTGGTGCCTCTTCGTGGGCTGTGACTCATTGGCTAAGGAAACAGCTGGAATGGAGGAATTTTTTTTTTAATTTTTTTTTTTTTTTAATTATTATTTTGGGTGCACATATTGACAAATAGCTGGGGAGGGAAGAGTGTGATTTTTGCCTACAGGGGGTGCTGCCTTAAATAGCACATCTCCTGCTCGGCAGCGTGGTGGTTGGGCTCTGCCTGGCTGCTGGGCTTGCTTTAAATCGCCTGCCTTTTAATGTTTGGAGAAGCCGAAAAGGCCAAAGAGAGCAGAACGTGTGTTCAGCCTCCCTCTAGTGCTAGATTTTGTTAATCATCGGGATTATTGGCCTGGGTGTAGGTGCTCGCTGGCGAGGAACATGGGTAACGTGGTGCAGCTCTTGCTGCCAGCGGAGCTGTCTGGCTCCGGGCAAGGAGCGGTAGCTCCCAGTGACTCTGTAAATAAAGCCATAGTCTGTGCGTATCGCTTGCCATTTGAGATCCAGGTTTTGCAGATTTCTGGAACTCCTAACCTGATTTATTAAAATCCATGTGATAAGCAACTGCCTTTTATCTAAATTGAAGCCGTGTCCAACAGTATAAGTAAATTACCTGGTAATGTTAACCCTCTTACTCAAACCTTGGCTTTGCAGGAATGCTTTTGATCTGTCTCCCTTCTTCTGCCTTCCTCGTGTGTTTGAGAAACAGGAATGTGCTGTGCTCTGAATTAGACTTGAACAAATAACATGTATGCTCTCTGCATGTTTAAATGCTCACTGGCTCTCCACAGGACGATATGCATTTGCTCTATAATAGGGATTTCTAGGCACTAAGGTGAGAAAAATCAGTAATACAAAGTCTGTATATGTTGATGAATATCTGGATGCATGATAGATAAAATGCATGTTTTTCTCGTATGCGTGTATATATATACACACACACACTCTATATATGTATGAGAAACGCTAAATGAGTGGGGATATAGAGCAGACCTCCACGTTATTGGGGAACAAACATGCACGTTTTATCCCTGCTGCTTTTTTATCCCTTTCTGTGGGTAGCATGACCAGTAGATCCAGGATCACAAGAGAAAAGGAACACTGAGCATTTCTTTCAGGCAGCTCTTGATGCAACCCATTTATACGCATGTTTGTTTTACAGTGCCAAACCACATTCTATTTTAAATCTTTAATGAACCTCTGTTCCCATCTATGTAACTTTCCAATCCTTACTCTCTTCAGAATAGACAAAGATGCTTATTATAAACCACAAATTTTACTGAAAGGGTAAACTGGAAAAGTTTTAATTGTGCAGCGTAAGCCTGCCATTCATCTCTCTGCCTGGCTATTAATATCTTGGCAATGTTATAATGCAATACAGCCTTTAATAGCTAAACCTCTCGGCAAGGACTACAAAGGAAGCAAGGATCCAAACAGTTAACTGTGCTCATTATTTTCATCATGCTTATTACTGTGTTATTTAATGTATTTGTTATGTTATTGTTTAATATAGTAACACAGCATGCAGGATGCGCCAGGACCTGCACTGGTGCGCACTCGTGACTTCTTTGGGAGGAGGGTTGTGAGTGAGGCTGGGAGACACTTTCAGAGGTGAAACAGAGCGGCTTTTGATAATCTGCCACGTATAGCGGGTGATGAGGTGAGGGAGCAGAAGAAAGGAAAAGCCTAATACAGATCATATGTAAATAAGGGTATGGGACCATCTAAAAAGTTGTGATAGGAAACAGAAAGGTCAGAGATGTTGCTGATTGTGGTGTTCAGAGATCATCAAGCTAGAACCATCCCAGGTTAAGACACAGGGCAGCGTTACGCACATGTGCCGGCTTGGGTCCAAACAGTGTGGCTGTGATCCCCCGGTGCTGTGCCCAACGTTACAAGCCCTGGTGGGCACCTCCTGGCTCCTGTGGGTACAACTTTTTGTAGGACGCTGTCACAGTGCTGGCGCTGGAGCCAGGTTCAGTGCTGGCACCTGCGGAGAGGTTAATCTGTAACCTGGATTATCCACCCACGGATAATAGAGACATGAATGTGGAAAGTAATAGGGGAGGCATGGAAAGCATGCAGAAAAAGCAGGCAATTTTATCCTGTCAGAGCTAGTACCGGCCCATGACAGACAAAATGGAAGAAAAACCATCATTGTATCCAAGATAGAATTATTTAAGCAGAGGGAAAATTAAAAGATAATGAAGACGTGGGAATTCTCCCAACAAAGCAGATGAGCTGAGTGATGGAAGAGAGTGAGATAACATGATCAGAATTGAAGAAATTTCCATTCTTCTCATTTCTGAGTGCTATTCAAATCTTCTGTTGGATTTAGCAGGTCCTAGGAAAGATCTCTTGCAAGATCGGTTGCTCCTGTGTCAAATCCTGGATAGCCTGTGTTACATTAGGGAACTGTAATGCAGTGGCGAAACTAAGACAAACAGACTGTCAGTGGCGAGAAGGAATTCTAAAAATTGCAGCAGACGAATTATTGCGCCTTTTCTATGAAGCTGGCTGGGATTGGAAGATGTGGTTTAGAAAGTCAAAGTCTTTCCATGCATCTTGGGCATGGTGGTAGGCTGGAACGTGACAGAGCAGACGGAGTCAGATTCCCACCTTGGTTTTGGTGCTTTAAGTACTGCGATGCTGTGCAGTAAAGAAATGAGCTTTGGTCAGGCAAGATGAAAGGAAATACAGCTATACTGATGGGAGAATCCAGTTGTCTCTCTAAATTCAGTTTTACAGCCCCGGAGTAGTTCAAAGAGTAGGGCAAACTTCATCCTATTTTTGATGCAAATTTTGCCTGGCAGTAATGAGACATGGATATGGAGAAGTTGTGAGAGCATCTGATTTCCAAGAATGGAAGTGGCTCAAATGCAGGTTCCTGTCTCTGTTTTTTCGTTTCCATCGCTGGTGAAAAACAGCTTCAGCTGCCATGACGGGTGGGTTTGTTGTCAGAAGATGTTGCCTCTGCAAAGACCGTGTGGCACAGTGACTGAGCAAGCTGAAAGGTGGTAGAAATACCAGTGAGAAATGTTGTTGTAGCCAGAGCTGGAGGAATTTGCTCCAGGACAGAGGCAGGCATGATTTTAAGTGTCTGCTCCCATTAAACTCTATCGTTGCAGGACCATTCCCCACAATAGTATTTTTCAGTTTTGATTTGCTGATAAGAATGCAGGATGTTGATTAGCTTTAATGCACAAAGAACAGGTAAGGAAGAGTATCTGGAAAACATCATATGACGTTTTTAGGGTTTTGGTTTTAGTGGTATGGGAGGTAAAATAGAAATGTTGGGGAAAGCTGTAGCAACTCCAAGTGCTGCTGAAGCCAACAAGTGACAACTCTGCCAGAGGTGCTGTACAAACTCCTCTCATTCAACAGTCCCGAGCTACAGCTCCTTCCCTCTCCACCTCCTCATTTCCGCGTCTCTCTTTTGCCATGGAAACAGCCTCATGTCTTGTCACGTCCCAGGTCTAGCCTTCCTCTTCAGCTCTGTTACTCCACTCACTCCTGAGTCGCTCCCCCCTTCCTCCCCCTGTCTCTGGCTCTGCAAATTCCCCTGGTTCTGCCCTGCAATGCTCCTCTCTGGGTTCCCAAAAGATGCCACTGCCGAGGTCTGTGCAGACGTTCGGGCGTCAGCGCTTCCCGCGGGTGGTGGTAGGGCTGCCCGCTGGGAGCGGCGTTGGGTCGGTGCTAAGGTCGGGTGAGCCTCTTAAAGACGTTTAGGTAGGGAATATACTTCCTCTGCAGAAGTAAATCCCGTTTGGCTTCTGTGCCTGTGTTGGCTCCAAGCAGAAATACAGTTAGATATTTTCTTGAGGTCTAATGTGTACCGGGGACACCACGTTTTCTGATGCATGAATTCTTATTGAAAAACAACAACTTACATTCATTTATCTGCATATGGACAGTATCAAAATAAACCTCGGAGGTCACCCGGGAGGGATCTGCACACTGGGGATTCTCTCCACAGGGTTTTGCAGCGGTCTCTGGGCAGCGCAAGTTATTCGTTGTTCAGCTTTCTGTGTAATTCAGGTCCTTTTCCTTCAGCTGAGGTTCTCACTTAGGAAATGTGTAGAAGGTAAGGTGTCCGAACGAGGAGGTGGTTGTTAAAAAAGGAAGAAAACCCACGGTCATCCAGCCAAATCAAATACCAGACACACATCTGGCAGCCTTGAAGGGAAGGTAAAAGTGAGCCTAATGGTTTGGAAAATGAGACTGCAAACTTCTTGAAGGCAAGAACCTTCTTCCGTGAATCAGAACTGTGGGGTCTGCCCAGCTGAGGCTTGACCGCCCCAAAAACGTGCGGACTGAGGCAGAGTCCAGATTTTCCTCTTCTCAGCTTTGAGAGACATATAGTAGATTTTTAACGTGACTCATTTCTGCAGAAGCCAAACCCAAGCCATTGAATTTCATGTAGTTTTATACAGCCATTTTGCTGACATTTTGCCAGGCTCGATGGGAGATTCTTGAATCCTTGCAAACGTTTTGGCACGCACTTCTTCCTATTACAGCAAAACAAGCAAACAAATTCAGAAGTATGTTATATGTTTAACTTTGGTCTTGGAGCTTATTCAGGCTGTGAAAATTGACTGGCCAATTTTAATTTTACTTTTCTTTTTGGTGGTGATTTCCTAATAGCTTCATAGCCCATGTTCAGGAATGCTTTCTCAAATTCGGAGAAGCTTGACTGTGTGCTTAAACTTCATTAAAGTTGATAGAACTTAAGCACACGTGTAAAATTAAGCATATGCTTATGTTTTATACAGCCTTTTTGCAGGTGACACAAGCAGCTGCATATGGGTTTCCAATATGTGATTAAATTCCAAAAGGAGTTTTTAAGAACAGTTTTAGTCAACCTTAATTTTCTGAAATTGGTAGCTTTAACAAAACCTATCTTTTTTGATTAAAATTGCCTGAGACATGTCCCTTTTAAAAAGCTCTTCATTTAACTGTCACAATATAGAGTCTTGTGTGGGATAGAGTTTGTTCATGTAAATTTAATTTCCAGTTAAAGTGGTACAAACACAAAGTGATTTCAATAGATATTTATGAACGCGGCAGCGCTGTTGCTTTCTCACCTCTGTCGATGTGGGGGCCGGGCAGAGCCATTAAATTGTCAGCTGTGCCTTCTGTGTATCGCAGGTCATAAAGCTTCCCCTGGTCACCCAGGGAGACCAAAGGCATCCAGCCTTGATCCGCAAACATCAAGAGATGGAGAAATCTTGGAAGTTTGTTCTAGCATTTAATTACCTGCAGTATTACACATAAGTGAATATCTGTTATTTTTAAATAGAATTTCCCTGGCTTCGGCTTCCCAGCTGCTGCGTGTTTTTCTGTTTTGCTGGATTGGGCAGTCTTGTGGTATCTGGCATATTCATTCTGTGAAGCTGTTTAGATATTGCTGTCGAGCTACTCAATCTCCTTCATAAGTGAAACCAAGTGAGCTCGCTACGTGTCTCGTTGTCAGCTGTTTCTGCTTTTCTGGGGCGTCTCTCAAGTTTTTAGAATGCTGCCTTCCAAAGTGGACACGGTATTTCAGCGCCAGACTCACCAGAAGTGTTGAAAGGAGTAAAATCACCTTCAGCTCTGCACTCTCCTTGCTCCAGGACGGCGCGGCACTGGGCAGGAGCTGGTGTTTGGTGTGGTTTTCCCCTATGGAATAGAGATCCAGAGTCAGGGGCCTGGGTGTGACAGCTTACCCTGTGTGTAGGCATGTGTAATTCGTGGCTTGTCAGACATGTCCTGTGCCGTTGGAGGCATCCTCCTCTTCCCTCTTCTCTTATGCCAGAAAAGGAAAGAGGAAGATCGCGACTTGGCCAGGATGTGGAGGTGAAGGGAGTCTTTGCTCTCGGACATCACCATGGGATCTTTTATAAATCTAACATTCACGTCGTACGAGTCAGTGGGAAGGTCTTCCTTTATTGCAGTGGACACTTAATGAGCCATTTGGTTTCTATATTGATTAAACTTTGCAACTGTATTGGGCTAATTGGTTGCTCTTCGGTTATGGTTCCCCTTGGAGGCAAATGATGAAATATCCGATATCTCCTCTTAGTTCTCAGTTTTTCTGCAAGCAGCAATACTCTGCAGGGAACATCAGCTCTGCTTGATGGCTAATTAAACATTAATTTGTGACAATATTGGAGCAGATTTTAAGTTGGCGGGGGAGTGGGCAAAGAAAGGGGAAACTTTTAACGGTCTTCATAATTATCAATAATGAGTCCTAATGTAATTGCATTAATTAAAAGAAAAACGATATATTACCTGCTGCTGTAAAGTTAGTTACAGTCGGTGAAAGTCATGCTGGGTCAAAAGGATTTCATGGCCAGCTATTCTTGCCCCATGAACAGAGAGGTAGCGCTGTCCTGCAGAAGGCATAAAGAAAAAAATGATCTATTCCATTTTTATTGTATATTCTGCAGATGAACAGGAACGTTTCACTAATTCAATTTAATTCCCAAGGACGAGTGATTGTAACTCCACCCGGAGAATATTAAATTGCCTTAATGGAAAAATAAACTGGTTTTATTCTCCCCCTTCTCTCCCCATCTTCCCCATTCAGTTTTCAAATAACTTTATGTGCCTCCTTAGTTTATTAATACACTTCTCATCTTGCTGCTGATTTTGCATCTGGTAGCACTTAACACAGACAAGACTCCCAAAGCTTTTGATCAGACATGTTAAGTAAACTATCAGGACCATTGAGTCTGCTGCTCTGGCAGATGTTGGCGCGTGGGACTCCTTCTCTCTTCATCCCTGTTCCTTATCAAATCCATCCTGTTGCTTTCATGTGCTTGAGGATCACGGTGCCTCTTCCCCACGTACTAGCCAGCCTGTAGTACGAGGATCCTCTGGTCAGCTGAATGACATTTGCCATTTTGCTGTTTTTCAGTGGCAGGGCATTTTTGAATGCCATTTAGCCAACCTTGAAATCTCCAGAACTTCCTTCCATGAGCAAAATGCAGTGGTCAGAAACCCGAAAAAGCTGGGTGCAGGTTTGAATGCCCGAGGTAGAGGTGTCAGTCTGTGAATCGGGGAGCAGGGGGCTGGATAATACTGTCCTGGGGCAGACCAGATGGGGGCTGTGGGGACCAGGCAGCACAGGACCTCTGTGTTGGCATCTCCAGCTTCGGGGCACCTACAAGCGCACACCTAGGCTGCAAGGCAGATCTTGTTGAGTGCTTTGACCTATTTGCTGCATCCTCTTTACTCCTGTCGTATAATTGCCTTCTGTTGTCCTCAAGGGTGGCAATGGGACAGGCAGCGTTGCACATCTCATGGGCTATTGTCCATGTCCCATCACAGCCACTGGGGTCATCGGCTGCTGGCCTCGGACCCAGTGCTTCAGGATGGTGTGCCCCAGGCCATGGAGCCTGTTGGCTAAACCTCTATGATTCAGCTTCATTCTTTTTTATTTCTCCTCACTCATCCAATATCCAGGGCCAAATCCTTTTCTGTGGTCTTGAGAAGTCTGGGCAAACCATGGGTGTTTGTGGCAAAAGCTTCTCTCCAGTGGTAGGGGCAGGAGCTGTTTGGAAGGGAACATAGTCCTGGGCTCTGCCCCCGAGCGGAGCCGGGGTGCTGGTTTCGGGATTGGGGCCCCTCTCAGGATGTGCAGAAGGCAATGGCTTATTAAACAGTGATGGAAGAAGGGTCACTTCTTCCACAGGAGTGCCCACGAGCCAGCGCTCAGCATGGCAGCGGCTCAGATCCAGCCTTCTGATCATGTGAAATCGGGGCCATCCTGCAGGGAAATTGCAGCTGGAGCTTGGATGGCTTGGACGGCCGTTTGTTGTCTTCTGGCATGTTTTGTCAGGGCTGGGACAGCAAATACAGAGAATGAAATGTCCATTAAGGAGCTGGGCTGGCCCGGTGGATTAGTGTCTTCATCTGGTGGCCAGAAGGAGCTTGGTTGTATCTCTGAGTTGCAGCACCTTGCTCCCACCCCTCTACCTGCTTTCCCTTCCCGGGGCTGGTATCCAGTTGACAAAATAAGCTCCTTGGGACGGGGATGTTTCCTAACTATTGTATGTGAGCAGTGCCAGTCACACTGATCTCTAGGGAAATATAAATCTTTATTGTCATACAGATTCGTAACTGAACAAAGTCTTTGCTGTCTTTCATATATGTGTCCCGGGAGGCTGAGTGCAGTTGGCTGTGATTTCTGTTGTCTCAGCTCCCAGGAGGGAAGAAGTGGGTTTCCAGGTGTTGGTCCAAGCCCTGGCCCTAAGGTGCTGGTCAGTTATTAACCCGCAGAGACTGACATGTACCCACCAGCAGAAAAAGTGACTCCTGGCTGGTGTCAGCTGGTGGATATAAAGCACAAGCGGAGGCTTCATGTAAATGTCTATAGAGAGCCAAATCAGATCAGCAGTGGTCAGTAGTGAGTGTCCAGAGAAAAATGTAAAAAAGGAAGCACAGAGAAGTTTTTATTTATTTTTAAAGTATCTCGGTGGAGTTTTCTTCCACGTGTTTCTCCAGCTGCTTTTGAAGTTCATGTAAACTCATAGCAACCACAGCATCTTGCAGCAGAAGTACCTCTGCAGCTTAGAGCATGTTGTGTGACGGAACACCTACCCCCTTTTCTTTATTTTGAGACTGATGCCTTCTAGTTTCAGGCTTTCTTCTTCTGTTACCTGCTTTCTCTGTTTTGTTTGTTTGTTTGTTTGTTTTTAATTTTATTTTTTGTCCTTTTTATAGGCCTCCTATTCCACACTGAGTTTATAAATTGGTTGTTAAGGTTTTGCAAGATGTCTCCTAGCAATGCTTAGCAGATAACTTTTCTTCATCAGCTTGTTCATTTGCCCCGTGCAGTTCTTCACAACACCTTGCTGCTTCAGAGATAAGATCAGTTAATCCTCAGGATACGCACTGCTATTTGCATTTTACATGGATGGAGAAACTGTGGCTACCCTGGACCCATGCCGTAGGTCTGGGACTGAGCTGAGCTTGGACCTCAGGAGCGCAGCCCCCTTTACCCTGCTATGTCTCCTGCCGTTCGCTGTGGCACAGCTGCTGGTATGAACTTTGCCAAGGGAAAATATTTGGCACATTTATTGTCCCTTTTTGGGGCAGTAAGGTAGGCTGGTGTTTAGTGGATGATTGCCCCCCACCTCATTTAAGTCCCATTGCAGGTAGGGCCACCTGCCTCCTTAGGGGGAGATCTTCAAAAGTGGCCGGAGTTGTAGAAAAGTTGCTCAGTTAAATGACAGCAGCGTCCAAGAGACACCGAACAACGCCTTTGAACAGCCTACTTCAAACTTTTGAAGTGTTTTCCTTTGGTCCGGCTAATATCCAGCAACACAAACCAGGTAAAACTATTTTGTGCCTGAAAAAAAAGAAAGAGAGAGGAAAAAATAAATCAAAACCTAACTTCCTTTGGCTTTTATCCTTGATGTCATCAAAAGACTAAAAAGGATGTTTCAGGCCTGGCTTCAGCCTGATGGAACAGCAGGGAAGTTCTTTTCTATTAGATCCTTGATACAATCACGTCTGGTGAAATCACTGCGGTCACATCTGCTGAAATCTTCCATCATTTCGGATTTGTTTCAAAAGACTCAATCTTTCTGTTTTTTGAAGGGCACGACTACTTTCCCAGCCCCTCCTTGGTGCCTGGAACGGTGATTAGGCATCAGTCAAGCATCTTAGACCCCCCTCACCCCGAATGCTTGTGTCTCCATGTGTGTGCTTGGTGGGGCTGCCTCTTGGGATTGTTTTAATTTACATCAGGGAATTTGAAACAAAATGTTTGCACTTGTCTTTAGGCTCAAGGGAGAATAGACACAGAGGCTCATCTTCAAGGTGCCTCATTTTCCTGATATATGCCCTTGACGGTGCATCTTTTTGCCACTGCAGTGTCTTTTTGTGCTTTGGATGGCTTTTGTGACCTTGGAAGGAAAATTGGGAAATTCTGCAGCGAGAGAGCTGGGTGTATGTCTGAAAAGGATCTTGCCTCTGGCAGTGGTATTGTTGGAGAAAGTGCAAAGAAAGGCGGGGGGGGGGAGGGAAAAATTAAACATAAACCCCAGCCTGATGTATATCAAGACTGAATCACTTCGTTTCTTCTTCCTGGTTAAAATTTCTCACAGTCTCTTCTTGTATGTATAGTGGATGCCATCAAAATCAAACATCTTTCTCTCCTCTCCCCTGCCTGTCCCCAGCTAAAATAGGAAATAAGAGCCCCATCCTTCCTCCTCTGTCTGCGGCTCTGTCTAAGCCCGAGGCCATGGGGTAGAAAGAGATGCTAACTCCTTGTTTGGAGAGCTGTTTCATTTGCTCTTCCTACCACCTCAGTGCCTACCCGAGGATTTCGACAGCCTGCAGAGCTGGCAGGTGGCTGCTGTGGGTGCAGCCTGGTGGAAGCAGGCAGTGGTCGCTGAATTTATCAGCTCTGCCGCCTCGTCTGTGGCTCAGTTGCATTTGCTGGAGGAAAAGACAATAACGTCTTTCAGGGCAAAAGTCTTTATTTACTATCTACCCGTGATTTGCCTAAATTCCCCCCTTCCTCACTGCCCTTGTTGCTTTAGTTCTTGCTTTCTGTGACTGCCTTTGCTGCAAAGGGCTTTTCTGCTCCCTGCTCTTCCCCATTCTTGGATGTGTAAATGCAAACAGCGGTGACCTGTGGCAGCCCAAAGATAGCTCCCCAAGCACCTCAGGCTCCCAGTAAAACCAATGTACCAAGAGCAGAGGGCACTGGGGGCCCCCAGCCCGTTTGTTTCAAGTCATTAGCTACGACCTTTCATAATACCCATGGTGTTCATCTCCATTCTTCCACTTGTGAGTTATGAGGTTATCAGTGACTTGTGATAGCACGGCATGCAGGGCGAGCTGATGCTACGAGGAAGTTGTGTGTCTAGCTGTAGCTCTGCTGTGTCTGTACATATATAACGGCATTGCATTTCCCAATAACGACAGCTTGCGTTCCTGGCGCGCAGCTCAGAGGGTGAGCTGGCCACAATGCTCATGAAATGCATGCAGCTCAACCTACTTTAGAGGAGACTTGAGCAAGGCTAAGGTGGATGGGGAGAAGGTGAATCTCAATGCTGGAAGATTGCACTGTAGTGAACAAAGTCCTGATGCTCTGAAAGTGTTCAGCAGTTTGGCTGTTGCCTTGTTTTGGAAGAAAATATACCCTGGGACTCTGGAGTCACTTCTAAGTCATGTAAGTCAGCAGGTTGCTACTGCAAAGCCACCCTCCCTCTTTCCCTGACACAGCAACACCACCAGGCATCAACATGATTTCCCGTAGAGGCTCAGAAGCCAACCTGGCAGCCCAGACCACGTTGCCTCTTGTCCCAGGGGCTAGCAACTGTCCCAAGCTGCAGCACTGCGTGGCAGCAAACAGGGCACGGAGAGAGGGGAAAACAGAGAATAAAAGAGAGGCAGCTGGGTCTGGGAAGGGAAAGGAATTTGGAGCAGGAGCTAGGAAGGACATCTGGGAGCCAGATTCTTCTCTTTGAGTCCATTGCAAGGAGCTGACTTGGACAAACAAGAAGTATTCATGTTTCTCTGCTGTAACCTGCAAAATGTGATAGAAGTAGGTGATCTAGGTTGTAGGAGAAGGTGGCATCTAGGGAAATCATTGTGCTTTTCATGTCTTTTAGCTTGGCGAATAGTCTTATGGCCTTTTTAGCACAGTGAGGCAAACTTTGAGGCCCTGCATTGCCCTCTGCACTGCGTGTTCTGTAATGAATGTCCCTTGGGGTGGTACAGGGGGACCTGTGGCACTGACTGGTGTAGGCTGGAAGGGTTAGCAAAATTAAAGCTAGTTTTCATCAGAACAGAGTGGGCTCAGGAGTGGATTACCATCACAGCTGCTCTGAACTGCACACCAGGAATTCAGGGGAGGACAAACAAGCCAAGCAGTGAAGCTCTCTGCTGTTTTTCTCTCTTTTGCCTCGCAGCAGGGACTGAGCCAGGGGATAGGAGTGTAGGCGTTGCAGAAGTTCACGTGAGTGGATAGTCTCTGGCATGAGTAATTTGTTGGACTGGGTTGGCTTATGTTTGCTTTTTGTCGAACTCACGTTGGCTGGGCCAAAGATAGCATCCTTTTTCTTTTTAAACCCATTTTTCCATATTCTGCTGGCTGAAAGGGAGGGCGTGCAAGCGACATGTCTGCAACAATGCCATAAATCCAGACAGAAATAGAATTAGCAGTTCTTTCTGGTTCCGGTGTTTGTATCTGCGAGGTTGTGAGCTTAACCAGTCTGGGTTCCTCGGAGCAGAGCCGTGTCTGTGCAAACCTGTTGTACCTTGGGACCTGGCGCTTGCGTTTTGTTCCAGAGCAATATCATAAAACTTTTATAGCAACGTCATGACGAAGAGAAGAGAAATAACTTAACCCTCTCTTGCTAAAGTTAGCGCTGCAAATTCTTCTCCTGTTTCCACTTGCAGCAAATCCCTTAGTTGAATCTGGAGCGCTATGGGGAGAAAAATGCAAGATTCGTGGAGATGGGGAAGAGAGAGCAAGCAGAAACCTGTCTTTGCGAGGATTACTGTTTCTTAAATGTACTTAAAGTCCAGTCCTGTCCCAATAGGCCCTTACACAGATCAGTAGCATTATTCGTCGACACTGTCTTACTGCGTTGTGCTCCAGCATTTGTAGAATTGGGCTCTTAATCTAAGTTGATTATGTTTTAATTGAATAAATAAATCTTTTACAGAGCCCAGAATCAATAGAGATGTTTCCATCCTATTTTATTGTATTTTTCTAGGTTTCCTAAGGACATTTAACTTTTACAACCTTACAACTTGTTCTGCAGCGTTTGCTAGTCAGCTGTTGCGTAATTGTTCTGGGGAATGAGAACCTGGGAATAACATGGCCCAGAAATGCTAAGAAGCAGAAATGAAATCGGCTGATCTTCTCATCTGCCACCATCCCTCCTCTCCAGGGTCAGGGTACCAAACAGGCCGTGCGTGGGCTCCAGCTTTATTCCTGGGTCTGCCATTGACTTGATTTATTACCTCAAGTGTTGGTGCCTCAGGTGCCCTTCGCATATCCCCCCTTTTCCAGGCTGGCTTTTGGCTGCTTAGCTTAAAAATTCTCTGGAGTGGGGCAATCACAGTTTTTGTGTCTGGGAAGCCTGTGGCTGTCCTCTAGTTATAGGCCAACAACTGGAGGATGGAGAAAAACCAAACAAGAGCCATGAAGTGCACTAATAGTGGAAAGGAAATTGGACTTTTGCAGATTTAAAAATCCAGGTGTGTACAGCTAGCCAGGAGTAACGGTCTGGGGTAATTTCTGTGAAAAGTGTTTCTTTTTTTGAACAATAGTTTGGATGGAAAAACTTTGCTTTATAATAAAAATAGGCAAGAAGAATTGAGTTTGTACGTAGTTTCTAACCTGACTCCAGCCTTTTAAATGACGTGTTCTTGCATGAAGCGCATTGGAGCTTCCATTTTCTTGTTAGTCAAGCCAAATTTATTGTAATCCAATAAGATTTAATAATTATTAGGAACTAATGAATGCCTTAGCACATCTAAGCTTGGCAGATCAGAGCCTGCCTGCTTTGCATAGTCTGTCTCTCTTTGACCAACTTGCCATTTATGTGTCGGATTGATGACTGGGGAGTTCTGTAAAACAGGTAATGATCGAGTGCTCCTGAAATGAAATTTAAATAAAAACTATGTGGAGCAGACAGTGAGCCAAAGGGAAAGGCAAATTTTTGGCTTGGAAAATTGAAGTAACTTGGTGAGAGTGAAGGCAAACAGAGCTGGATTGACTGCGGGGAGGTGCTGGTATAGTCTGAACAGGCTTTACAGTTGAAATTAGGTGAGTTGTTAGGTAATTCTTGAGTATTTTTATTATTGTAGTCAAGCTGCGAGCGAGCTCTTCTGCACTGAGCTCTGTAGTTCCACATATGCGAAGAGACTCCATCTGGAGAATTTGCAGATAAGTCAGACACGGAAAGACAGAAGAAAAATATTGAGTATGAGTCAGGTTGAGAAAAGACTTTCAATGTGTAATATTTCACTTGACTCAAGAACTTCGGTTTGTGCACGTGCCCTAAATGTGGCTGGCTAAGTTGGGTAAGCTCCTGGCACCTACATCACACCTGATGGGGACCCTTAGCTGGTTTTCTTGAACTTCTTATTCCTGCCAGAGCCTAATTTCCAAAGGAGGGAGATGTTTCCTAGCTTGTACCCACCTTTGTGCACTGCTGGGAGGTACTGCCATTGGGTTGGGCTCTACAGCACAGATCTTTCCCAGAGCTTTTGGATTAGGTTGATTTTTCAAAAACAAAGGGTGTGAATGAGTCCTCTTTTAAAATGCTTATTCTAGCAGGGGTTGCAGTGCAGCCCTTGAACAATAGCTTGGGGATGACATACTCTCCTGTGGTGCTGAGACCTGGGTTTTACTTTCGGAGGTGGGTGGTGGTAGTGAAAATTCATGTCTCTTCCCTTCCAAGCGAGCATCCCTACCAGCCTGGGTACAAGCTGGGCTGGGCTGTTTTGAAAGCAGAGAGAAAGCAAGATGTATTGAATCAGAAAGGGTCCTGGCTGTAGATTGGTATTTGCTCTGGGCATGGGCTTTCCTGTGTAATAGCCCTTTTCACAAGGACCTTATTTATGTTATTTTGTGACCGCTTATTGCAAATCATGCCCTTCACCTTGAATCTGCTAGAAATGAACCTTTTCACGCCTCCTGAAGGAGATCATTTTTTAGATGGAAATTGCAAAGAAGTGTTGAATCAGACAGGTACCAGCTACCATGGATTGATTTAAAATAATAACAGGTGCAGGTGGCTGGTCGCTGCCCACCATGGCTTCCAGCTCTGCTCTGTTTGTGCTTCATCTGGGATGGGGATGTGGCAGAAGAGATGTTCGCAGAATGGAGGTGCTCCAAGCCTGCCACAGCCTGGCTGCCCAGCCGGACGTCCTGCTAAAATACCTCTTCTCCATCTGCGGGAATGGGGACTGTCCTGCCTCCTCGCCTCGGTAACAGATTGCACGCCGCGTTGCATAATCCTCCAAGTCAACTTTAGACAATGGGACCATTGTGGGAAACGCATGAAGAAAAGCCCCAAAGCAGCCTGAATCCTTGTGAGGTGGAGGCTCGCTGGTTCTGGGAGAGAGCTATAGCATTTCAGCATGTTTGTCCCTGCAACCCAAGAGTTATTGCCGGGGCATGGTAGCAGCTCCATGAAGACAGTATGAAACCGTGTGCCAGGCCAAGTGGTTTGAATAACTGGAACTCTTCTTTCTTCTTTAAGGTGAATCCCGGTGGCAAGACGCTTGAGGAGAGGCGGTCCAGTTTAGATGCAGAAATCGACTCTCTGACCAGCATCCTGGCCGACCTAGAGAGCAGCTCTCCTTACAAACCTCGGACTCAACAGGTTAGTGGCACATTGCGTAAACAGAGAGTGGGAAAGTGGCCAGCATTGACTGCTGGAGTCAATTTGCTAACCGCTTGGTATTTGTTGTGAGCAGGCATGCCAGTTCCTCCTGATAGCATCCAGATGTGGCTGTCAACAGGGAGAAGGGCACAGCCGCTCTGAAGGGGGCACCGGCTCAAAAGCTGCTGTACCTCTGAGCAAAAGGCCTCTGATCCCGGTTGCTAGATTGCCACGGACATTGTTAGAAAAATACTTGCAAAAAATGGCATTTCATTTGCCTCGACTCTCCACCAACAATAGCTTGTGAATTAAAACCTGCTCAGTTCACAAGTACTTTTACATTCGTATTTTGTTGTTGTTTTTCTGTTTTGTTAACTTTTATCTGTCGCGTTGCCAGAAGGATCCAGATATCTGCGTCTCAAGTTGTTTTCTTTTGTTTTTATCGTCTGATCGGTGGCGATGAAGTGGCTTGGATCATAGCTCAGCTGTCAGGGTGGCTGTAGCCCAGCAAGGCAGACTGGAATTCGCACTTACTCTGCTGTGTCTAGACAAGGACTGCAGGGGTGACAGCGGCTCAGCTAATTTTTGTCACTCATCTAGGTAGTGCTTGAGTGGAGCTATTTAAGTTCTGGTAAGATGCTATTTAAGTCCTTTATCAGAGGAAGCGGTGACACCCCAACGGCACTTTAAAAAGGGCAATTCCTGAGATCTCTAAAATCATCCCAGATGGTTTGTACCCAGTTGTGCAGCGCCTTCACTTTCTGATCTCGTGACTGGTCTCATTTCTTATACGTATACAGGTCCGTAGGCATGTATGCAGCTGTATGTAGATGTTGTGTTTGTCTTACCAATGTCAGCCCTAAATAAACCCCCAAAAGTCAAAAGAACCAAAGGGAAAGTTGACTGATGCAGTGCACATCTATTATCCATCTAGGCCATCTCTTTAGTTTGTGGCTTTTTTGGTTCTTTTCATTGTTGAATTTTTTTTTAAGTAATTGAGAACTGATACCTTTGGAGCAGAACTAAAGTAGCGATCAGAGTTCGTTTAGATTTGCTCTTGTTTAAGTATGTGAACTTAGCAAAAGCAGAGTTAAATCTGATTTATGCACTTCTGAAAGCGTCCATCTGCACGCAGAGGCTCTGGCGTGGTGGCCTGTGTGGTTTCCGTCCCTTCTGCAGGGACCTCTCGATAAACTCTTCTTTCATTCTAGCAGCATGTACACAGTTGTTGCATAAACTTACAGACTTATCCTTGCAAAACAGTCTGATTTGGGTCAGTCAGTCAAAAAGAGCAACAACGTAAACCAGATACAATTCAGTCCTTTTGCCAGTAGGTTTTTGTTGTTGTGATAAGAGAGACAAGTTTTAACAGTGATAGCGCTGAGGCACTGTCTCGAATAACCCGTGTTCATTTTGTTTGCGTGGGCCAAACACATACGAATGCATGAAATGCTTTATAGTGTCAAAACACTGCGAGAGTTAACTGGAAGAGATTTGTACTCACCATTTTCCTTGGCAATGCCTGCAGTCAGCTCCAGCATCTTCGTGGAGACATGTAACTTCTCTAACCACTTCGCTGAGCATTTGCAGTTTGCTGACAGTACTGCTGTCTCCCGATACTTCTTCCTTTGGCATCTGGCATTCTCTGAATAGATTGGTTTTTCACTTTTATTTTGTACCTTTAGTGTTTAAAAAAAAAAAAAAAAATCACAGTGGTCAAATGCAAAGTTCTGCAGGTGTATTTGAGTTTCTGGAGGATGGGAAGGCATAGCCCAAGTTTTGGACTTGATCTGACCTCGTAAGTTCATCAGCCTCCAAGACGACGTGTGCTGCTCAGCGCACGCGCTCGTTCCTGTGGCTTTTTGCCCACAGTTCAGGTGGGGGCTCTGAAGACTTGTCCCCTGTACCCAGGAGCGATGGGATGCCGCTGCTCCCTGGTGCATTACAATAACTCTGTGCGATCCAGTGGGCAGAAGAAGCTGAATTACATCTCTGGGACCAAATCCCAACTTTCTTTGTTTGGTTTATCAGACTTTTCAGGATTTATTGGTTAACGTAATGATGTTCCGTGAAAAGTACAGCTACAGCAACTTCTAACTATAGCTGTTAGAAAAAGAGAATGCCAGAGTTGAATGTATCATCTGCTGTAATTAAAGAGTACTCAAACAAGTCCTTGAAAGGTGGAACTAGAATGTAAAGCTTTGATATTTTCCTTTGTTTGATCTGTACTAAGTATTAAAACTGGTGAGTCATTTGATGGTCTTATAGTAGGATAATAGATTAGGCTGCAAATTGTGAGGTACTTACTCAGAATATCAGCACGTTTATTGGATTACACCTTAGCTGACCTTCCCAAATTTATCAGGATAATGGCTGCAGATAGGAAAATAGAGTTATGACTTGTTTTCAGAGAAGACATTTCCACTTGTGCTTTTGCAGTTAAAGCATTGTAATAATTTTACAGGTATACTTTGCCCTTGGGGATACTCCTATTCTGGAATAAGAGAAATTTTGTTGTTAGGTTTCTTTTTTATTTTATCTTCAAAATAGTTTTAAAGCAACATAAACTAAACTGTAAAATAGTCCCCTGTCACTGGAGTAGGAGTGATAGTGGGGTAATGACAAGCAGTTTCTTTTACAAACCCTACCCATTGGCATAAATTCACACAGAGGGAGGCTCTTTTGATCCTTGGTACGAGTTCAGGATTGCAGGGAGACACACTGCCCCGGGAGGTGCCTCTGAAGCAGAGGGATTTGTACCCTCCGCAGTAGGTTTGGAAAGTCCATGATACTTGTCAGAGTGGGTGGGCCAATGTCAGCCCCGGACAATTCCCCTTGGCCAGCAGACCTGCTGTTGAGGACATGGATGAGTATGAATCTCTGCACCATCCCTGCATTGCTTACCTAGGCATCACTCTGGTAGCATTTTTTGTGTTCCAGGCAGGTGACGAGGACATGGCCATGAGCTGAAAATGACCACTATTAATAGAGGGCAGGGAGAGAGTTTTGACATCTGCAGCAGCACCCTCCTTGTACCCAGTGGTCCTGCCTAATTCAAGGCAGCTGAGCTGGAAAGTGAAGGTAGAGGAGTCACTCAGGTCCTGCTGGCTGCTTCCCATGCTTCGGGCAGAGGTGGTAGGGTGCTGTTGTCCTGCAGAGCTGTGTTGCCCTCTCCTCTGAAATGATAAGTTTGAAAAGCATTTTCTCAACATAGATCCTTTACAGAGCAGAAAAGATCTTTCCTCCCCACAGCAGCAGGTTTGGTGGAGGAGGTCCTTCTCGCGAGTCTGGTACCCCAGTGTGAATGAACCCCGATGTTGCCGAACCTCACAGTGAAAGATTCTCTCAGGCTTTGTTTCTGGTTAGTTCTTGTCTCTGTCTTGAGGCAGTTGCTGAGAGAGTCCCTGGCAGCGGAGGTGTTCTAGGCATTGATAGTTTACTTCATATTGGCCATCAGCAACATGCGGGTGAGAAGCAGCTTTTGATCACCACCACCTCAGCCCCGGGCTGAGCGCACGAATTGCAAGTGAAAGTCTCTCTGACTGAGTCACAGAAGCAGTCAAAAGTGATTAAAATGCTAGGTTTTTTTCTTTCAAAATTGCACGTATCAAAAAGAGCAGAAAATTACAAGACTAAATCATCATCTTCAGCTGCAACACAGCAGTGTCTAAGGATGCTTTCTGTCACGTGAGGTGGTGTAGGAGAGACCATGTTTCAAAAATTCAGCTGCAGCTGGAGTTTTAGAAAGGACCAAACATCACCTAAGCTTGAGAGGTTTCTTTGTGACCTTCACCAGCACAGCCAGTTCCAGCCTTCTGGTGCAGTGAATTGAAATGGAGGAGGAGACCAACATGATCTCAAAATTACCACGACTGCAACAGCATGTTAATAGATGAGCTTGCCTTAGGTATTGTTTGAAGAACTGCAGATGCATTATGAAAAAATCTGATTAATATTTTCCTCCTGTTTGGTAAAGTTTAGAAACGCTAGTGTGATGAGTAAAGTACAGAGCTCCTCTTGTGTAGCTGCAATGTGTTTTCTGTTTACATATCACACCTTCTAAATTGCAGTAACCCTTTGGAAAGTTCAGAGGCAGAGAACCCACTATGCCTTTCATTAGTAAAAGGAGGTTGTGTAGACAAGGCATTTAGGTGCATAACTTCCATGGATGGGAGCAAAGGTTATACCTGAATTGGGTGAACCCCGACTGGGGGGCCTGGTGAATGCTGTGGTCATCTGGCTCCTCTATTAAAAGGTATTTTCCCCAGTTTTTACCTGTTCTGCTTAAATCCTTGCTTAAGAGATGAGTGCAGCAAGGCCTTAAGTAAAAAAAAAAAAAAAAAAAGTGCCAAATTTCAGCCCATAAAATAAATGTCTGCGTTTTTTTAAAAACAAGAAAACTTTGTGACTCTGGAGAGAGGGCTTCCAGCAGAGGCTGTGAAAGTGAAATACTGGAAATAGCAGCATACAAAAGCTCAGGATTTTTTGTCCCTGCTGTGAATTATGTATTGAATGCTGATTGCTTTGTCCAGAATTGGACACCTACCTTCTGAAACTCTTGAGTTTTATCCTGGATTTCCAACAGATTGTCTGTTTGGCAAAATAGGACTTTGTGGGAGGTGTACCAGATAGTAAGAGGTACCTGGTCCAAAGGTAATTAGCCTTTTTTTAAAAGCAAAAACTGGGTGGCCAAAATTTATGGAGTATTTAAATAGCAAAAAACATGCTTTGATGGTCTAGATCAAATCTACTTGTATACAGCTCTCAGAGGCAGCTTGATCCAGAGGGGACTGGGCTGGCACTCTGGAGACCTGTGTCATTTCCAGCTATCACCACTGTGCTAAGTGACCTTGAACGTAGCATTGCTACTCTGCTTCCTCTCAAAATCTCTTCCGTCCTTGTAGCTTGGCAACCTCTTCAATGTGATTTGCCTCTTACTACCCATGTGCGTGGCATCTAGCAAAATGAAACCTTGATCTGAGTTGAAGGCCTTTAGATGATGTGGTTGTACAAATAATGAAAAAGAGAAAGAAATTATTTTTTTCATCTAACAGATGGGAAAAATGAAGGCGGAATTAGGTGAGGTGTCTAAGGATTCATGCCTATGTCCCTGTCTCTGTATCATTGCCCCCAGTCCTAGACATCTGCCACTATCCAACACTGTCAGCCTAAGTGAGTAATATTTTGAAGGAAAAGAAGCTCATTCTCAATGTGAACTGCAGAACAATAAAAAAGTAAAGTAAATTAAAAAATCAGTGATACATTTTCATTAAGTTCCAAACATACTGGGAAATAATGTCTTCTAATGACTGGAATTTTAAAGGGTTTTCAATGTTTGACAGCATTGGTTGTTACTCCATCACTTTTTTGACAACCAGTTGGGGATAACAAAAGCAGTGAAAAGGCAATGGACATATTTTCTTGCAGAGTGATGGGACAGGATTGAGCATCAGCTGTAGGATGGCAAACCACGAAACAAGGCAAAATGTTGAGTGCTGAAGACTCCTAGGAGTGCTCTTCCATGTGCATTTCTAATTTTAGTGCCCCACTTAATAGCTGCACCAGGAAAGCAAGGTTAAGAGTGCTGGTGTTTTATCTTTGTTTACGTGGAGCTGTATCTCCAACCATGAGCAAAGCCTCTACTCAGCAAAGAGCAATGCATTCTCCCAGCATTGAAAAAAAAGCCCTTGGTTGCTCTTGGTTTTGGCTGTGGGATTGACATACAGGCTCTGTGAAAAACAGATCGCTGAATCTGTATTCAAAACAGCCCATGCAAATTTGCTAGTCCAGGCTCAGAGTCTGATCTCCTTGTTCCTGTTATTTGCCCGAGCCTGGCTTGTTAGGTTGGTACGCACCAAATGGATTTTGCAAGCGCAGTCCGCGGAGTATTTGCTAGCATCCCAGTTGTTGTCAGGAATGTTTTTCTTTCTTTTAAGAAAGAAAATTTAGGGGTACAAGCAGATTAAGATTAATTTGGTGGGTTCAGAATTAATTCCCCCCTCCTGTTTATACGACACAGAGAGTTTGCGGTTCCTGAATTACGGGGCTCAGTGCGATTTAGTTGTTTCAGGTGTTCAGAATGGTGCTGAGTCTTTTTCAATGCGATTTGGGCTGAAATCAATGGCTGAGTTTCTGCTGTCTTCAGATATGATATTTGGGGTAAATAACAGTGCCCAGGCCTCCTTCTGCTGGTCTGAGCTCATCCGATCTGTGGGCATCTGCGTAGCTGTGCCAAAAAGGCTTCTGAGTCCAGCAGCACGGCGTGGTACGTGGGCAGCGCTTTCCCAGTGGCAAGGGGCTCTCTGTATTTGTACTGGGGTCTGTGCATTTTGGGTTTTGTGGGCTTTTTAATCTCTTTGGTTGTGGGACAGAAGGGCTCGCTGGGAATAAGCCCATCTGCTGAAACTGAGAAGCATCCCCCGTCCATCTTAAAGCGTTGATGACCTTTTAGTAGGACCGTCCAGTACACCAGAGCTACATGCGCTAACACAATCCTTTTCATGAAGGCTGTGAGTTGCCACCATTTCCCCCCTGCCTTGGATGGCTCGTGTGGACGCAGAGGGATGACGGTGTCTCACAAAGGTGACCTTTCAAAGGTGTCTCACAAAGGTGTGCCCCAGCTGGCGTTGAGCTGGTGAGCTCCCACGCTTGTAGCAGCACCGGAGGGCTCGCGCAGGCTCACCGCAGGGCTGCTGGCGAGGGCTGTTCTCAGCGGGCTTTTGCTGTAGTCATGGACATCAGGAATTGCACGGGCTGTTTTAAAGATGGGGTCACCTCTGAGAGCTGCCTCCCACTTCTGGCTGCAGCGCCCTGGCTTTGTGCTGTTTGGAAAATCCGGGTGGATTACTTAAAGTAGGAGAGGACGTGTCCCATCTGGAGCAGTTTCAGTGGGTTCCTCCCAGCACTCAAGAAGCAAAGCCTCTATGTCGAGGAAACTCTCCTCCTGTGGTTCCCCTCCAAAGGCAGAATGACATTCCCACCCTGTGTGGGTGGTGTTTGAGATGGTCCCAAGGCTGAAGCTTTCTAGGAGCACGGCTGCAGGCGTGCTGGCTGCGAGCAGGGCACGCCTGTCACACTGTCCCCGACACGTCTGCGGGCAGAGGAGCGTGCACGGGGCAGGGATGTTCCGCCGCGTACGTGTGAGTTGAGAGGCGTAGCCAACAGATGATTTCATGTATGTTTGGATTTGGCCTCTCTCTACAAGAAGGGGAAACCTTCCTGCGCTCATCGGCTCCAGCCAGCGCGTGCAGCAAACTGACACTGCTCTGATTAGCAGATGCTCGAATCGGTTGCATCTGCTGGCACGTATTAAACCTTAATCCTTTTGATAAGAGCACGTCCGTGAAGATTTTTAAAGAAAGTTTTCTGAGATCCCAGATTATCAGCTCGTCAGAGATGAACAGATAAGAGTGACCTTTGCAGGGTATTATTTCTTCCTCTTGTACTATCATCAGAGTGAAAATAAAGCAACCCTACTCCTGCTGTTTCTTTTTTCTGATATACAATCAAGTTCACAGAAATCTCAGCAATGTTTACTTTTCCCCTTTCCCCTTTCTCTTTTTTGCATCCATTTGGGTTTTCTGCCTACGTGTTTGGCTACAGCTTTAGATGACGGCTAGTGTTGGATATATTGGACTTTAAAATCTGTGCAGGCATCTCAAATTTGTGTATGGATAAAGATAAACATTTACTTTGGGAACAGTGATAAAAAGCAAATAGTACCTCATAATTTGGTCTTTTTTTTCTTCTGCATTTGTGATTGTTTTGTTGTTAGTGGTTGAGGGCCGAGCTCTTACTCTCTAAAGATCTTCAAGGCCTTCTACCTATTGTTATATTTTGTTTTCTATCTTTTTCCCCGCAACGGGACCAGGCTGCTGTATACCATCACCTCAGGAAGCCTGTCATCATTTCCCCATCCTCGGTTTTTGGCACTCGCAGTGGTTTGGCACTCATCTCAGAGGGACCTGGTGTGCTTCACAAGCTGTCCGTGTGTCCGGCCAGCAAAGAGCAGCTGCCTCTGGGGCAGAGACCTGCGTTTCATTGGGACACAGTCTCTGCTTGCGTCCTTGCATGGGTGGATGCATCTGAGTGCTTCAGCAGCACTAGATTTACCACCACGACAGCAGCCCTGTGAAATACAGAAGTGTGCTTGCTATTTCACGGACGAGGGAGGAACCGAGGCACGGGGACACTAGATGACTTCGTCTGTGCATGGATCACCAGAGGAGTTGAAGCCAGACCATGGGCACCCCGCCACCCCATCACGGATTTATCCTCCTCTCGTAGCCCATGCGAGTGGATGGGCAGGGAGTATGTGGGAACGTTCCCTGTCAAGAGGCTTTGGAGGGATCTGAGGTGTGGGGAAATGCATCTGCCTCTGTCCTGGAGTGTGTGAACCAGGCAGGGGCAATAAAAAACCTTATGTTTCTTCTGTGGGAGGGTGCTTGATACTCAGCTGCAGTTTTGTGATCTACAGGCATTAGACTTCTTGATGCACTGTCTTGCAAGCAAATCCTGAAAGATTCAGACCCCCAGGTCTAGAAAGTTGCGATGTCCTGGACCTGTATCATCACTCTCGGGTCTCACCAGCACTTTAGAAGTGGGAAGTTGTCCTCCCCACCTGCATACAACTGGAAGGAAGTGTATGATGATGAACTTAGTCCTATGGCACAAGTTGGTGATGTCCCCACGCATGCGTCAGCCACTCTCCTGCACACTGCTCGCCAAGGGAATATCTGGCAGATTTTGAAATGAAAGCGTAGTTGGTTAATTCTTCCCACCCAGCACCCATCGGTGTCCAGCAGTTGGCTCTCTTCACATACCATTTGAATCCAGCAGCCTCTTTTAAGTGGGTCTAAGAGAGGGGTATATGTATGCAAAACTCAGTGGTTGGGGAGGGGGGACCCAGAGCCGGGTCTCGCGGGGAGCTGCAGCGTGGTGCTGGCTCTCCTCGCTGTGGCCCGGGGGCTGGCCCGTCCGCACACGTGCGCAGCGAGCTCCAAGCCCGCTGCGCGTCTTGCAGGCAACCTGAACTTTTGCTCTTCCAGACTGCGCTTTAACCAGGATCTCTGACCTGAAACACGGATTGTTTGGCTGACACACACGGATAAATGCCAAGGCTAATACTAGGCGGAGAAGGGAAGCAGGAGGGGCGGTCAGGAGAGGTAAGGGAGGAGAACAGGAAGGGTCAGATGCAACGATCTTGTGTCTGCTCAAGATGCAAGACACAAGTCCATAGGAAATTAGGCTTCCTCTGCTCTGCTCTTTACGGTTTCTGCTCCTTTTGTGTTGACTATTTCTCTTCTGCACACACTAGGAACCAGCTGCATTTCCCTCCCTGTTAGGGAAAGGAAATAGTTCAGAGCCAAGGGAACAGCACAGCAACTTAGAGAAACACCTGCATGGCAATGCATCACTTGGGACTTTGCTCCCACTGTGGCCTGTGCTGGACGTCTTCCCTAGGCCATTTCCACCAAAGTGGGAACAATGACTTTGTGATTTGTGCATTACACTCACAGCAAGGAGAGCATTGCCTTGATATGCCTTCGAATTGCCTCGAATCTATCCAGAGACCATTGAAGGGCAGGCATAGATCCTGCTGACGTGACTGTTGAGTTGCGCTCTTTAAAAGAGGAGGGCAACTAACTTCTGTGGTTGCAGTTTCTAAATACATTTGAAAGGTGAAGGCTAAAACACGCTAGGGAGCCCTAGCATTTAAAGTGTGGCCTTCACAAGTTTGTCTTAGTTATGTACTGGTGCCTGTTTGTGCTAGCGCTTGCAGCTTTTCGTGCGTTTATCCTTGTAATGCCCTGAGGAAGGAGAGGTTTGATTCTTCTCTCTTCTGCAAATGGAGAGATGAGGCACAGAGAGACTGTGCAGCTCGTTGTAAAACAGGGCTTTGAAGACACATCAGTGACATTCTGGGATAGTGTTGTCATTCGCTGGTCCGTCCTGTCTTTCATGGTCTGTTTTTACAAGGGTCTGTCCTACCGGGGGGAGAGGACCCCTCCCCAGAGCCCTTGCTGGACAGTCCGAAGGCAGAGCAGATCTGTTCCCAGCCTCATTTCAGGTAGGGCTGCCTGGAAGAATCTAGAGCCCTACCGAAAAGTGAGAGCTGGCCATGCAGTTTCTACATGAGACCCTGCTACCAGTGCATAAATAAACATGATACATTTATAGCCTGAACATATCTCAGGATTGTTGCAAGATGTTCCTAGTTCAAAACCGTTAACCATTAAAGTAAGAGGCAAATGCATCTGTGGACGGTTTAAGGGGCTGTGTCTATATTTTCTTATTGATTGCCTTTTGCCTTCCTGTCTGGAACCTTTTGAGAGATAACTGCGGTGCTGAGATGCATTGTCTCTTTCTGTATATTAAAGCTGCCTAGGCTAAAAAAAAACCCAACCCACACCCAGCCCGTATCTGAAAGCTATGAATTGATAGATCCTTTCTATAGCTCTTCAAATAACTGTAAATTACTCCAGGCTGTTACAGTTTCATTGTAAGGAAGTTCCTTCCTTGACTCAGACTCCTTTGCATCACAGTAAAATGCAATTAGGTGACGTACATATTGTGGGTTGGAAGCACTTACAATTTTCTCAGCCTTATGTTGTCAACTTTTGCTCAATAGCAGGCTTGTGGACTGTGTCACTGTGCCTGTGTTAGCATATATTATCACCATATGGTGTTTCAGTAGTGACTAGGAAACTTCTATGAGTATGTAAAAGGGGATGAAATGGAAAAAAATATTACAGCAAGATAAACTTAACATGCTGCTTCATAGCCTGAAAGTGAGCGCTCTAACTAACTGCTGTTTCTATGGGAAATCAATAATGTGTTGGTCCAATGAGTATTACTGTCTTCTCTGACAGATTTAAAAACAACAACAACAACAACAACCCCCCCGCCCGCCAAAAAAAAATGGACCTGGCCAGAAAAATGAGATTTTGATGCAGTTGTTATAAATATTTCTGCCAATGTTTGCAGTCTGAGACTGATTCCTCCCTTCCCAAGCAAAATATTCAAAGTCTTACAATGAATTCTTTGCTCAGAAAGAAGCAGTTTCATGTGCATAAGTACAGCGAGAGCAAGGGCAGGTTGCGCAGTTTTATGGCACTACACAGGTAAAGACAGATAGGATTGTTGCGACCATCGCATCTGGTTGTTAGCATAACCCAGGTCAGAGACCTTGCTATCTTGTCATAAGTAGCACGTTGTTCATCTTCGGGTTGATGAGAGACTGGGTATGTTACCCCCTCTGGAGTGATTTGTAAGACGTCAATGAGAGCCCGTTGCTGTCCCAAGAAGCTCAGAGCCATGAAGAATTGCCATCTTGCATACCAGCAATCACTCCAGTCATCCCGAGGGCTCAGGCAATTTTGATCCCCTCTTCCAAAACCATTAACTCGTGATCCAAGGAGAATTCAAGAAAGATGGAAGGCACGGTTCTGTTTCTATCCTGCAGAAAGCCAGGATGCGCACACAGTTTCAAGCTGTGATTATCAAGAGGGGAAGAGAAGGTGTCAGGGTTGATTACTGTGCTGGTTTGCAGAAAGACCAGCTGTGCATTACATGAGATAGCTGTGCAGTTAAAACCGTTTTGCAGTCTTAAAAAGTGATGGAAAAGCCACTGGTGTTCAGCTGGGATTTTTTGAGCACTGTATAGTTCAGCAGGGAGATAGTACAAATACTGTATTGAACTCTATTTAATCTTTTTCCGGAAACATTTTGACTGGAGTCCGCATCAACGGCTAATGTCCAAAGTGCAAGACAGGGGATCTGGCTGTGGAACAGGGTGGCCACAAAGGTCATGGTGTTTTATGAGGCCCCAGTGACAGAGAGCTGCTACCGTGCTCAAGACAGCACTCTCCACTTCGCATGAAAAGCCGTGGAGATACCATGCAGAGGATGCAATCATTAAGTGCTTCTTTAGGGTAAATGAAGATCACTGTTAGATTTTGGAGGTATCTGGAAGAGCCAACACCTCAAAGCAGGGCTGTATAACACTGGAAATCATCAGGCTTTTTAGCTTTTTGGCAAGACTTGCCTTTGACAAGACTTGGCTTTGACACTGTTGAGTAATGTGGTCATTTCTAACTAATGGCAATAAAACTTTAGAGAACACCTGCTGTTTCTATATTGAACATATGTGTGCGTGCTCATGTAAAATCACAAATGCATGCAGGTCTAGAGAATACAATTTATATTTGGCATCTTTCCTACAAATTATATTTTAGAACACCTTAAAGTCTTCCTGTAAATAAAATAATTTCAGAATTGAGCTCATTAATGAAGAGAAGGAGATGAGGTAAGGTACAAAGGCAAAGGAGGAAAAAGGTTTTTTTGTTTTGTTTTGTGGGCTTTTTAAAGGCAAAACAACCATTTGACAAATTCGATCATTTGCTGAGTGTACTCAGTGATTTCTCAGGAGGACATATGGACAATCTCAGGAGACTGTCTGCGATAGGAACTGCATGGAGCCAAAGCCAAAATGATGGGCTGATTGCTTAGAAAGTATAAATGGAGGGAACATCTGAGGAACTCTGGCTCTTTCACTTATGAGCCAGTGCTGGATTATCCCCTATAATCAGTGCTTTCCCCAGCCCAGTTTCAAATAAATTAAATGTAAATATCTCATTGCTTTCTTTGGGTGAATATTCCAGAGTGAAATGTATACAGCTGCTAAGAGCTATTTGACTTCAGCATTTCCTTGCTTAATGTAATCTCCTTGTTCTGAGAGACACTTCATATATGTGTCCGTGCGTATGTGCTCCTACCATGTGGATGCATTCGCTGCCCATACCACGTCTATACATGCAGAGTACGAGGAGGTTGAAGTTCCCCAGTACAAAGCTGTAATAAAAGGACTGACAGACTGGGTCTGTAATACGCCTTACCTGGCAATTAAGCAAACTTATTACTGTGTCAGCCTGCCAGATGGATCATCTACTCATGATGTAACGTGTATTGCTTCTGAATGTATTGGAGTGCAGTTTCCTATTTTATGTTTGTTGAGCTGAGAAAGGGAGAGGGAAGAGACAGTTTTATTTGAACTAAACCCACTCGTTTCAAGTGTGTTTAATGATAGCAATATGTGACAGATAAAATAAAATCCTAGGCCCTGGTCCATGTTTATTTTAATTTCAAGCAATGGGGAAAGATGGAAGAGATAAAATTATAAACTAAAAATGTCTCTTGTTGTAAAACAGCAGCTTGAGCCCTGACGGGGCTTTCCTTGCTGCACTCCGCAGGACTCTCAGATATGTCCATCAGAGCTTTGCCAGGTAGGAATCTGGGGCTTTGGCCCTGCGAAAGGTCAGGTTGGACTGTTTGGCATCAGTTTTTCTAATTGTTTCCTCTATGCTTACTGAAGATAGTAAGGCCATACTAAAAGGGGAGGAGGAAAGAAATACTCAGTCTGAAGCATCTATCACTAACCTGGACTTTCTTTTAACGTAGCCCCACCCTGACCCTGAGAAGGAGGTGAGTTCTTCTCAGACCTGTGTTGCAGATGTGTCCCTGAGACTCCCAGACCTCTCACCTGCTGTTGTGTAACCTTGGCTGAGCCATCTTGTGTCTCTGGGCTCCTCTTCTCCTGTTAAATAGGGATAAACCCATTTCTTTCCCCGCCTGCTCAGTGTAAGGTGTTTGGGTGAGCGTTCAGTACCTGGTGCAGTGAGGATGCGTAGGTAATGCTGTGCTATTTGTGACCTGTAGTATTTGCATCTGGACCTCTGGGGCTTTCTTCTCTCCACTCTTCTGTGACTGTAGCATGGGTGAATTGGGATAAATTGTCTCTCTCCAAGGTTTATGTTGAGCACAACATTGCAAATTTGTGCAGCTGTTTCACTTTCCTGTGTGGCTAAGCTGGCACAGCCAACACCAAAGCAGGTGTCCGTTTGTCTTTGAAGTACTTACCAAGGTGCTGTTTTCCATTTTCAAGCTGTTCTCTGCTTGAACAGCTTAAGAACTCCCTATATATCCAAACCAGATCCCTCAATCTGCTAATACACCTCTGAGGAGCTATAAGCTCACGACTCAAGGAAACGTGAAGGAGATCCTCTTGTTCTGCAACGATGCTTGAAGTGGCTTCCCAAGTGGGATGCTGTACCCAACAGCAGGGAATTTTTCCTGCAGATGAGTGCAGTACGGTATAAAGGAGGCAGAAAAGCTTTGTGCTCAGGACTGCCATCTCCCTTGGAGATGCATTGTGTGTGGACGTACCAGTGCATCCAGCACCAGCTCCATCACATGCTGTTGACTGGCCTTCCATTAATTGGGCTTCTCACATGCAGAAGAGACTGAATTTTCACTCTGTTGGAAGATTATCCCCTGGGGAACTTTTAATATCATATTTACCTGCCAGGTTTTTTTGAGCATCTTAAATGCTGGCTGTCATGAAGACCCAGCTTCAGCTCTGGCTTGGCTCATTTGATGAAAGCATTGAAGCATTGGTATTCTGTTTCCTGAACTCAGATATATGTTTTTTGTAACGATGTAGTCTGCAACTGAGCTTGGAGGGAAGTCACATCTTGAGTGCACTCAATCAAGTACGTTTTGTCCCAGCTCCTGTCATTATAGTGTTGGTCTACTGCTGGGTTTTTTTTAAGACAGAAGTAGCACGAGTCTTGTTTCTAGAAAAAGAACCTGCCTGGATCAGAAATTGGAATTTAAGCCTTGGCTTTTCAGTATCTTTCTGTCAAGTGTCTGTGTATACAGGCCTGAAATTAAGAACCTAAGATTGTCTATCCCGAGTCTATCCGAGCTCAGTGTCCTTTCCAGTAAATACCAAAGGAAGAAGACAAGAGTCGTGCAAATTCATAGCAATACTGCCCCAGAATATTTCCCTTTATCTAAGAATTTGCTGTTCACAGAGATTGGCTTGATAAAAATAATGTCTTCCATAATAGTCAGGGATTTTTCCTCTATCAGATCATCCAGTTGATTTATGAACTCATGTAAATCTCTGGAATTTAAAGCATCCCATCGCAAAGGAGTCCCATGGAGGTGGGGCAGACCCACCTTCTTCTTTATGTTCTCCATTTGCCTCCCACTAGGGTGGTTTCATGTTGTCTCTTTCTAGCACTGGAAGAGACAGAACAATCGTTCCTCCTGTTCGTACCGCTCAGAGTTTTAGCTGTGTCTTTTCAAGGCTGAAGGTTCCTGGTATACTTAGTTGTTTCAGAGGAATTTGAAAAATTTAAGTGCAGTATGCATCAGGTATTGCTATCTAACTGCAAACTGGTGAGTTTGAATGCCAAAAAAATGGAAGTGGCTCCTGGGCCTGTGTTATTCCCTTTGTTATTTGCTATTGACTTTGAAGCAATGGATTAACTGGATTTTGTTTGCTAGAGGTGAAGCCTGTGGTTCAGCGGTGGGACTTCTTTTTCAGAGTAACTTCCCTAGTGCCCTGTTTTTTCAATTTTTTTTTTTCCCAGTCATTGAAGGATTAAACAATTTGACTAGATTTTGACCTCTTTGCCAAGTTTTTTGCATGATAGTTTCCAAAGACAGTACCAATGGGCACTTTGATGCTCACAAATACAAAGTGATAGCAGAGATACAAGGTGACTGATTTGGGAGAGGTCTGATGCAGCTACGCTACTTTGGAACCAAACGGGATTTGCTGTTTTCCCTTTCCTCCCAGATCTCTGACACGTCCCCTGTATTTTCAGTAAGATTTTGAACTGTTCTAGCATTAAGTTTCCCATTTGTAAAACAGAGATGGTAATAATCACATATCCCACCTGGCTGTCTGACTTCAGATTTTCAGATCTTCAGCTGAAAATTCTTCTGCAAGCACAAAATATTATGTTTTTGCCAGCGTATGTACAAAAATTGTCTCTTACAGTGAAAAATCAGTATATCAAATACTTTTATTTTCTGTAAGGGGATTCAGCATCAGACTCTTCCAAATGTGTTAGCTAATGTTTCGCATTATGGATTGTGTGCTGTTAATTTAATTTCAAGTTCTATGCAGAGAAGAAAATGTTGAGTGTACTTTAGTGATTTATACTATGATTTGATCAGTGTGTTAGTAGTCTGGCGGATCTTAACTTTCAGAAACATCTAAGAGTTTAATACATTAGAAATGAGTAAGACATGTACACGAACATGTGTGCTTTTATTGCTAAAGCTAAATTAAAACTTGAGCCCTTTTGGGCTGAAATAACTAGCACTTCTCCAGCTCTTTTTCTGTCTTCCAAAACTCCTCTGCGCAACCAGTGAGAATCTAATGTGCTCTGCATTATTTTGCTCCTTTAACATGGTGACCTGTAGAGACGGTGAAAGCTCTGTACAGAAAGTATTGTAAAGTGAGGGAGGGAGCCCAACAAAGCTAATTATACAGACACTCCCACTCTATTACCCTTTAGAGAAATTGAGCCTAACATTCTGCTTTTAAGCTCATTAAACTGTTCTTTTTGGGTGCAAGGATCTTACTGAGGGAATGAAATAGCTACACTGCGTAATCAGAATGGGAATTGGAGCAGATCATTATATTTACTCATTTGATTAGCCATAAAATAGCTACTGAAGTCCCCATTTTAAATCTGCTTAGCAATTGTGCAGCAGGGCAAACTGGGTGTTTTAATTAGAAAAGAAAAGAGATTGCGGTATTTTTTAATAAGTAATAAATATATAAACACATGCACATTGTGATCCTGTTTATGTAAATAAAGTTTTCCCAGCGGGTGTACTTGCTTCCTAATTGTTCAGGGTCTGTCTGCTTCCAGCTGCAGAGAAAAGGGGAATGAAAGGTTCTGCACATCTGCTCTGGAAAGCGCGATGTCTGGGACTTAAAATCCAGCCGAAGAGATTTAGATTAGCCATTAGGGTAGAACTGCTATACGAGGGATAGGTAACCCCAGAGAAAGATGGCATGGAGAAACGGTAGGTCCTCGATTACTGGAGGGCCTTTAGGTCAGGTTGTGCAAACATCTGTCAGGAACAGTTTAGGCAGGGTCAGTCCTAAAGGGAGAGGACTGAGGTCCCTTTCAACCTGTAAGATTTGCTTAAGAAAAGTGAGGCCATACAACATCATCGGGGGTTGCCTTTGACCAGTGCCCCTTCCCCGGGGGAGCTCAAGTCCCAGGTGGGCTCAGCCAGGGGCAGCGCGTGGCCTCCCCGGCAAGTCTGAGACCTGCAAGTCCCCGGCTGCCTTGCAGTCATCGACCGCCTTTGTGCACACGAACAGCTGAGGATGTCCTGCTTTCTCTCTAAGAATAATTCAGTGCCCTGCCACTGATCTGTCCCTAAAGGCTTGGAAATGAGCCATTACCCAAGGTTGCATATTCTGGTTTCCATTGCAATCTGAGGGACTTGCAAAGCAGAGCAGATGTTCCAAAGACAGCGAGCTCTGTAGCCACTGGTTTCTCTGTTCGAGATGGTCACTGTCTTAATGTTTCTTCAGTATATAATATGTCTTTAGGAAGGTAAACAGCTGCAAAAATATTTCCGTTTTTTATTTATTTATTTGGTTTTGAGACAACCTGAAACAGGGAAATAAGCTTGGTTACAGAGAGCAGACTTGTTTTTTAAAGGCATTAGATTATATGTGGAGTGATGACAGTTGGCAAGCATGTGTTGTGCTGTTTTACCTTCGTGGGTCACTGAAAAAGTCATGTTAATAATGAAAATAACAAAATCATTCTTGTGATGTTGCCTGTGGTTGACAAGGCCTTTGGGCAGCAGGAAGGGACACAGTAGCGCTTTAGCATTACAGTTGTAAGGGGTGAAAAAAGTATTTGGCCTAGTGACTCTTTTCATGGACAAATTCTCCAGTATTTCCTTTTTAGTCATTGATTTAACTGGTGTCCAGGGTTAGGACCCACTTGCAAATGGCCAGAAATCCTACTGCGTTGAGAAGACATCCCCAGAGAGGCTCAGAGCAATCCCTCCCAGATGTGCCATGGGGACCTAAAAGAAGCCACCTCAGGGAAAGAAATGCCAGCACTGGCTGTTCTGCATCTGCCGAGGAAGATACTGGTACCTGGAGTTGTTACTCTGGCATCACTCCACAGCACTAAATTGAATAAGCAGGACATTGGGCAGGCAAAAAACCCAAAAAAGCCATTATTAGGCCCAGCATACCTAATATAACTTCATGGCCAAGAGAACAAGCACCTAACTATAAAGAGGTTAGAATATACTGTTTTAATGAACACCTAATTCTCTTTTTAATGTGGCTGGGACACCTGCAGCTCGATGGGGCTGTTCTGCATTGCCCTGCATCACTGTAACCACCTCAGGGTCCACCTGGCTGGCAGGAGGAACAAGGTCTAAGGGGAAAAAGGGAGGCTGCACGGTTCAGTTTTCGCTTGATTGTGGCAGTGAAGATATTTAAGGGTTTTCTCTGAAGTGCTGCACACCTGTAGCTCCCATTGAAATTAATGGAACACTCGACATCAATGCCAATTCTTCTCCTTTTCTTTCCATCCATCAGTCTTTGCTCAGATCCTTCCTGTGCCATAAGGATGGAGAGAGCCCCAGAACAGTCTCGCAAGCGCAGTATGTGCAGAATAACTGGCCGAGTGACCATCCTGGAGGAGCATTTCTAATGTCACGTCCCCCCCTTTGATACGTGCCTTTCCCAAGCGAGCAGCTGCTTTGCACCCAGGGAAGCAGGGTTTGTGTTTAGAGCACGTCTGCGAATTGCGGTTGTTGGACGGGATCAAGCTGTCGCTGTGTCACTTAAATGTTACAATCTCTCAAGCTGTCACTATGACTTTTAAATTGAAGCCAAGGTGATGGCTTCCTTTTCACATCAACAGTCGCGCCATTTCCAGAGCTGTGCGTTCTGGCGCTCTGCCGTCTGCCTTTTGGTTTGAGGATTTGTATCCCCCGGACCTCCTTTCCTGGGGTTGTTCCCGGCTCACCTGCCTGGCTGCCGCGAGGGCATGGTTAGATCGGGGCACACAACTCCGCGCTTTCAGCCAGTCGGGTGTTTCTAGCCAAGGGCGTAACTTTTCATGGTAATTTGGTGTCATTTGCATAAGATTCTCTCCCTTCCAGGGAAAAGTGTACTCCTGTAATCTGATCTAAAAGGGCTCCTAAAGGAACTATTTAACTGTTTCTCTAGAAGTATGTAATAAATTTCCCGGGAGGACTGGTGCTCTTCTGCGTGGTGGAGGAGTGAGAAAGTATTTAGTGAGATTTCCCAAGAGATGAGCCTGAATGTGTCTATTCTATAGACAAATCTGCTATTATTGCTCATCGCAGGGACATGCAACAGTGCACAGAAGCAGCTTTGGCTTTGCTGGTGTTCTGCCACTTCAGAAGGGCTTTCTCCTCCGGAAGAGCTGATCTCACTAATGCTTGTTTTGGGGCCAAACACTTGGGTACCTCTGCTCGGTGGGTTGGCTTGCTGAGCTGCCTGCATGCAATTCCACCACCAACACACGCAGAGCTTTGATCTATGAAACGAAGGCAAGGGTACAGCCATTTCTGTACATGTCCAGTTGTAAATGTTGGGAAGTCTCTGTGGATTTTTTCCAAAGGCTGCACGAGCTGCTTTTTGGCATTTACAAAGCAACAAGATTGATGCATGTGTTTATGTGACAGGCAATGGAGAATTCATTGCACTCCTGGTGAATCCATCAAAAGTTATTGGTCTCATGCTAATTCCTTAAGATCCTGCCTGGACTGGAGCAATACCCACCAGGAGCCTGAGGAGCCTGAGGTTACGGTCCCTGCAAAGGACCAACTCACCTCTGCTTCTGGGTTGGTGACGTTGCAGTTGAGTTTCTCCCTGGCCTTTGGGCTGCCCACTCTCGGGTCACCTCCAGTTTTGGCTGAGCAGGAGATGATGTGGAAATGCCCCGCTCCTGGCAGGGGTGGGCAGTGACTGAACTCACTGTTGCAGTCAGCTCTTGGCCCAAGCACTCCGTTGGCGTAATTAATGCTGCATGGGGGTGAGCAGCTACTTCTCTGAAGCCCTTTGCAGGCTCTTTGGAGTCTGCCCATGCGGTGTTTCTGTCTGTGTGTCCCTCTCCCATTCAGGGTTGGTGGAATGACTAAGTAGTGCTGACGGCATTAGTTGTTGGCCTGTATTAATTATTTCCGCAGGTTCTATTTACTTGCGTGTTCCCTATGGGAATGCTGCGCATACAGATCACAGCAGCACTTAATTTTATTGCAGTAAGCGGCTGAGGTTGGGGAAGGGGAGGGGGAAGAGGAGAGAAAGGGTCGTGTATGCGTCAGCCCTGTCAGGCTTTCCTTCTGTTTCATTTGTGCTGAGGTTTTTATTATCATTAAGCCGATTGTATCTGTGGCACAAAGGGCTGAGTTACCTCGGTAACCACACTAGCTGGGATGGTAATCCATTTATAGCATCACTGCTCAGGTCTGATTAAATTAGCATGCTGATGACGTAAATGCTTGGCTGGGTGATGCTGACGAGGCTGCTCCTAATAGGAACTCTCGCCCTTACATTTATTCTCATTTATTTCATGAGACCCCTGCAGGAAATGTACAGAAATAAGGCTACAGATGATTGACTCTTGTTTTCAGAACAACTTGTGCTGCTAGCAACAGACAGCGCTTTATCTGAATGCAGACGGCAGCCTGCACATTTCGCCTTGTTTCCTCCCGCTGCAGAATTCCCCACGCAGCCCTGCTGAAGCAGAGCCCCGGTCTCAAGCCCTGCTTGCCATCTGCCACAGCAGCAGCAGCGGGAGCAGCTCCTCTGTCTGATGGTTTATTTCCAGACACCGCTACAAAAGAAATAAAAAGGGTAATAATAAAAGAAAAGGAACACCCTGGTTCTTTACTCCCTCTTGTGAGTTTCCTGCAAACACAGACATCCTTTTACTCATTCGAAACAAGCCAGTTATTTATGTCTGAATTTTCATCATTGAACAATAATGTTCAGTGCTAGCGTTTAATACCATGTGGATCAAATGCTTTCAGCATCTTCTGTCCAGCCCCCTTGAGGCAAAACACTGACAACTGCATGATCACATAGCTGTGCCTGTTGTTTGATGAAGTGGTGAGAACAAGAGGACTGAGAGTTGCTGAAACTCCTGGCTTCCCTTCCCAGCCCTGCCTCTGATTTACTGGATAAGCAGTCTTTGGGGCAAGTGGCTTCCTAGCAGGCCGTTTTGGGCTCCCAGGACTTCAGTTTTTCATCTGTGAAAAGAGAATTAAAAAGGATGCTTTTTTTTTTTTTTTTTTTCCTTTTTGCAAGAGGCATGGGAGTGATTAAGTGCATTTAAGTTCCAAAAGTATTTGGAGATCCTCAGGTGGAAACTCTGAGGTTCTGAACAATTTACCATTTTAATTGTCAGATTTGATTTATCCAGTCAGCATAGAAGGATTTAAAAGGAATTTTTGAACAAAAGCAGTTTCAGGATGGAGGACTAAAAATGCAATAAATTTTAAGTAGCAATAAATAGTTTGGCGTTTGCCCTGGAGTGTGAGCAGATGTGGCTGTGTAGAAACCACTGGAGCTACACCTGCTTTGAGTCGGATTTGGATGCGGAAATCTGTTATTTGTGAAATAAAGAGCATGGTTTTGAGACATGAATGCCAACGGGCCAGCGCTGTCATTTTCTGGGCCTGCAAATTCTCATCTAGAGCTTACAGGGCTTTTTCCTGGGAACTCAGGGGAAAAGGGATGGTGTTAAGGTGCGTGGGAGCCCTCTCCCCATGCCTGTCGCAGCCCTGGTCGCTCTCTTTGTGAAGCACCCAGCGCTCGGGGGACCCTTCCCAAAATTTCAAGACATCGCTCTATAAAGATGAGGGGCACTGAATTTGTCAGCAGCAATGCTTCACCCACCTGGCACCAGCTGAGCCCGAGCATCTGGACGCTGCTCCGTTTGCTCAGCGCTCCCTACGCAGTGATGGGGAGCAGCCGGGATGGGGATGCTCCTGCCCACTCCTCGGTCCGTGTGGGATGCACGTGTGCTCCAGCCGCAGCCCCGCCAGCACCACGCTGAGACGTCGGCTCTGCTCACCAGCCTCCTGCCGGAGCAGGTGCACTTTATTAATGAAGGTATTTAGAAGGGTTTGATTCTACTTCTGGCTCAGTTCAAAGCATCCCTCCATCGAGAAGTCCCGCACCCATGGCCCGAGATGCCTTACCCTGGGGCTTTCCTTTAAATTTAAATTTTAATGGCTAATACCATTAATTTACAATTTCCAGCATAAAAAATGTAAAAGCCACCAGCAGCAGTGTGTTCAGGAGGGGCTGCGGTACTCCTTGGCTGGACTCTGCTTCCTCCAGAGGTGATGGGCACGAGCAGCATTTTACTGCTTTATTTACTGGATAATTTTCAGCTTCTGGTAGAGTGAGCTGCCTCCGAGGGACATGGGCTCACGGTGACCCACTCGGCACATGAGGTGATGAAAGCTCTTAGCAGAAATGTCCATCACTCAGCCAGGGGGACTCCGAACTGTACCGGGGCTTGGGAAATCACCCCTTTCCTCCTCAGGTCCACGGCATCTCTGCTTAATAAGCAAATAATCAGCCCTCTCTTAATTACCACCCTTTGTTTACTTAACCTGCATGCTGGGGCTGAGAAGAGTGTATGGAGAGGAGGTGGCTGTCTCTGTTCCAGCAGCATTCACAAGCTGCCTGGCAATATTTTGGCATCAAGACCATGCCTGTTCATTTCAGGGGCATCATAAGAGCCTAGCTGAGGTCTGAGCCCCTCCTTTTCAGCTTTTTTTTTTGAAGATTTGTCGAAAATAAGAGTCATATTTTGGTCTGAAGGGTCTGCCACTGACTCGGTTTGCTGAAGAAGTTACTCTGGCTCTAACGAGCTCAAGTCAGACAACGACCACAGTGCAGGAGGGAAAGTCCCACTGAAATTCCCCTCCCTTCCCCACAGGTTTCTGTGATTTTTGGCATGAGTGCGTTGCCTTAGAGTGCCTGGAAATTTTCATTATAGGTGAGCAAAATTTCAACTCATTTGTCTACCAAATTAGAGCAAGACAGGGGATGAACAGTAATAAAATTCCTCTTTGTTGAAACAGACCCATTCTTGCTCATTTGGAGAAAAAGAAAAGCCTCTCGTGTTTGCATGTGTTTTGATTTTGATGCTGCTCGAGCCTGGTTCCTCTCCTCTGAAGTCCTTGGGATATTTGTATTTTATTCCAGTGGGAGGGGAATCTGTTGGCAGAATTTGGTTTAACACCATGGGGATTTCTTTTTTTTTGGGGGGGAGGAGGCAGCAAGACTTGTTTTTTTAACCATTTTTATTTTTCTAAAGGAAAGTTTTCTGCTTATTATCTCGCAAGCTTTTATCTGGTGCTGAGTCATGGAAGTGAGAGAATGTGTAGGCGTCTTAGCATAAGAGAGAGTAATTCTGTCATTTACATTTACAGACAGTTATGCTTTCCAGAAAACTTTTTTTTTGTGGGTTGCAAAGGTGATTAATCTGCTGCTGAAACTGTCAAAGGAGGTTTTCTGTTTAAGAATTTTTTGAAAGAGAGAAAAATCTGTTTCTACTTATAGGAAATAATAAGGTAGAAATTGAAATGAAAAAAAAAAATATACTGAAAGAACAGACGAGAAAATGTTCCCTTTCCTAATTATATTTTTCCTTTTTCTTTTTATGTATCTATCCATCTGTCTATCAGCCTATATATCTATCTGTCTGTCTCATGGCAAAGTCATGTGGACTTTGATAGATACAGAACTAAATATAGTAGAATTACGGCTGAGTTCAGCATTATCAATTCCAGCTGTTAAAAATATCATGGAATCGGTTTAAAATAATTCATATTTTCTCTTTTAAAAAAACTTATTTCAGTTTCTTCTTAGTTTTCCATCAGGCTGTTTAGCTTTTATCATGTTTTAAGCATTTTCTGCAATCTTGAAAATGACTTTTTTTTAATGAAGTCCAAAATCCTCAATTAAATATTTCTCTGCAGTAGTAGTAGGATAAACTATTTCTTTTCCATTCTCCTTTCTTCCTTCTTCCTTTTTTCATTTTTTTTTCCTTTTTTCCTTTTCCATCTTTTCCTTTTTCAAAAAAAATTGCTGGTAGGTTTTTCCTTTATTGTTAAAAAAAGAATTAATTACAGCTGAAGCAAAACCTTCCCTCCTTAGGATATATTCTCAGTGGAGAAAATTGTAGTGCTGTTGGATGGTTAAAGAGATTTACCAGTTTCAACCAAATTGGTATAGACCATTGAAATCAATGGCATGATCTATATGACATGAAATATTTAGCCTGGAAATTTAGGTTTTTTTCTAACAAACTAGAGGCAGTGATGTTTTCAAATGATCTTCTGGCAGAGTAGGGGTGGGGATACAAAAACTTGAGCTGCTTTCAGCATAGTTTATCCCTTTATGAAGAGTATGATATGCTGCGTCTGCCCAGCAAAATCTTTTTGGGGTTCCAGTGCAGCTGATACTGTGTGGTTCGTTAGAGGCAAGGTAGCTAAAGCAGGATGCCGTGCTGCAAGCTGTAGCTGTCACAAGTAGCCTTGGAGAGGGAGAATGAGTACCCATCATCTCACCTCCCACCGAGGAGAGCATGCAGGGCAGAGGGGATGTCCTCTCCATGTCCTACCTAGCTGAAGCCCTGAGCCCAAACCCAAATGCCACATCTGCTCGCTTGCTTTGGTTAGAAGGGTTGTTTTGGCGTCTCCCTTGTCCCTACTCTGGTTAAAGTGTCTGGTCTCCTCATCCCCCATTTCTTACAGCTGCCCTTTCCCCTTCCCCAACCGTAGTAGCTTCAGCTATGGTCCTTGGGGCTTTGGAAATCATGTTTTTTCCCGTTAGTGTGGCTTATCTCTAGCTTTTAGAAAAAGGTGAGCTTTGGGCCCCGTGAGATTCCCTGTTTGAGGTGAATGGGCTCTGCATTTAGATCTTTTCACTGGAAAGCCACGTGCTGCAGCTGGACTTCTAAATTAAAGCGGGGAGGGAATTAACCTGGCTTAACCTAAGTTTTGACAATTCCGTTGAGAGGCCAGTGACTCATTTAGAGAATTCAGCGAGTCCACAAGGGCTAGAATGATACTTCTGAAAGCTTATAGAATGTCATTGCTTTGTGTTTTAACAATTGGGTCCTGCAGTGAATTCTTGTGGGTTTGTTATGGAAAAGAGATTTATTGATGACTTGTGATGCCAGGATGCTTGCTCCGTGCATAATTTTTTTTCTTAAAATACAAATACGTCATGAACCGCAAAAAAAAAAAAAAGGTGCATTGCAAGCTAGAAATGAAATGTGATTTAATCCCGCCGTAAATTCAGACGCAGACCTGAATTCTCCCTACTCCCCTGAAGTTCAGGTTTGGAGCTTAATTTGACCTGTGACAAACAAGAACGAAAGCCATGAAACTCCAGTTTGGATCCAAAATTCCTTGCAGTTTTTGGGCGTCCACTGCTGAGTTTTGGAGAGCGTTGAGCCCTTGTTAGAACATTGTTGAAGCCAAGCTGCTCAGAAGGACTAAATTAATACTCCCTAGTCCCAAAGTTTTTAGCATTTAGCACTCCTGCCTCAGGGCTAGAAAGTCAACTGTTTCAAATTCTGAAGTTAAAAATGTCAAAATCAGTTAGGCTATAAATCCCAGTAGCCATCAGTATGCATTTATACATCCACCACAAGGAAAGAAGTGAGGAGAGAGGGAGGATATGTCTGTTTGTTTTGAATTAGCACCCTTGTTTTTAAATCCTAATGCAAAAGTGTTTGTGGACGGGTGCACAGGTCAGGGTGCACAGCTGGCCTGAGAGCTGGACTGGTCGATGCTGCTGCTGTTACGTGCCGAGCTGGGTGCTTGGAGGTGCTGAGGTTTAGTCCAACGCAGGCTATATTTAGCCTCGATTATAAATTTCATTTGCTTTCGTTCAGGTTGCAGCAGTATGAATTGCCAAGATCTCCTCACATGTTGAGTTTTAAGCAAAGCTAGATGATTACTACCTGGAGGAGGTTAGATCCGTAGGATTCGTTACAGTTTGCATAGAAACCTCTGCTGTGTTCCCAGTGGGGAGAAAAACCTTCCAAATTCAGAGGCAGTAGTAGGCCAAATCCTGATCTGCAACAACCAGCGTATTTGGAGTAAATCTGCTGGAGTCAACAGACGTTCTTAAGCTGGCACCAGTGTCACTGAGATCAGAATCTGGCTTGATATAAGGCACTTTTAAAAAAAATGTAACTCAGGCAGCAAGAGGTGTTGAAGAATATTCTGGTTCTCAGCTGTGACTGTGATAACCGTAACCCAATCAGCAAACCCCATGGAGCAAATTTCTTGGGATGTTATTTTGGTCTAAGAACAGTGTAAGTGAGGGAAATTATAAATCATAACTTAATCGGGTTCATTAGGTCGTTGTTGATGAAGTTTAGCAACCTTTTTTTTTCCTAAAACTGCTGAACTGAGAGGAGTGTGGCATAGGAGAAAGCCTGGTATTAAACTAGTATGTGGGACTAAGCTGCATCAAAAAAAGTTGACATTTTTGGGCTAAGTGTATAACCTATTCAGCAATATCAGTTGTTAGAAACACAGCTCTTGCGTTCTGGTTAAGAATGAAGAGAAGATTTTTTTGTTCTTTGTTTTTTGTGTTTTTTATATTAAAACTTACAATGGCTATTTGTGGTTTTGTTTCCTCAAGGCGTATTTAGGAAAACTGGATTAATTTATAATGCCATTTGCAACAGAACCAAGCCTGGTGAGGCAGTGGGTTTGACATGGCTTTACACAGGTTTTTTAGAGTGATACTGTTATGATTCTAAATTTTTATCAATATGTCTTTTGAGTAAATACTTTATTAACCATACATTTTAGTTAATTATATGTTCTTTATGAAGAGAGGAAAATAGTGAGGAAACAGTGATTATTCTGAGTTAATACCTTAATTTAAAAATATTCTAACTTTCTGTATTGTTTTATACTTGAGTATTTCTGTGGTACAGATGGCATTTTTTCTTGTGCTATAAATTAATGCTCTCTCTTTCGCTTTCCTGACTTATTACAGTACTGCCCAGTGTTTTGACTAGACATGTTGCAGTGGGTAAATTCTATGTACCTTGGTGTATGTATTTATATACCTATAGAATAATTTAAAAAGCCACAGCAGGTGAAAGAAAACCTTTCCAATCAGATAGATTTCTCAACATCGTACTTGGAATCTGCAATATTGTGGAAAGACTAAGGTATTTCGGGCAGCGGTGATAACCCAGGCAGACGGATAAATGAGGGAACGTTCCACTCCACTTCCCAGAAGGAGCCATCTGGGAAAACAGTTAAATTTGAGCTGTTGTTGGAACTTGTCAGCCTTTTGGAAAGGTGTACATTGGACCTAATAGGAAAATAACCTCTCTGTCACATCTGCCTGTCTTTTATGTTTTTTTTTCGTTGAGCTGTTATTTTTTTGGTGAGGTTGTATAGTTTTTCTCTGCTGCTAACCACTCAAGTTACTAACTTGAATCATTTTGTAGCCCACTAAAAATATTGGCAGATGACGGTGGGTTCTGGACCTCAAGTGAACCATAAGAAAGCAGATGTTGTATGAACACGGAATTGTTCGCTGAAGCTTCTGCTCTTCTGTACTACTATTCGCGCAGGCTTTAAAACATGGGGAAAAGAAGAATAAAAACACATGGTTTTCACAGGAAATAGAGACAATACTAACATTCGAAAATGTTTATGCCCTCTGGTAGGATAATTTTTTAAATCTGGTTTAATAGAGTTTTGGTATTTGAAAAAATAAATAGGTTATAAATGCAAGCAATGCAGCCAATAAATGGAATCGTAAACAAATAACAAGTAACACAAAGTAAACCAAGTAGTGTCTGAGTGCATATGTATTTCATATTATTTTATGTGTGCATATGCACACTCTTCTAATGTTCTTAGAATTAATAAAGGAAGAAAGCTTGCATACTCTATAAACACTCTAAAACTCCTTTGCAATTTAGTAGGAAATGAGAAGCTTTTATAGAGCTTTCGGACTGTTCTTTAAATCCGTTTTTCAACACACAATAGAAAATGGTAACTTTTCCATATAAGTTGTAGAAGACTTCTCCAGAAGACTTCATGACTACATGTATTTCGTCCTGTCACTCACAGGTGCACATCCCTTCTGCTCACTCACACATCTTCCATTATACTATTTTTTATAATCGTGATGCACATCCATGGATAGCGGCATAATCTGTATAACCCTCCAACCTGCCCATATTTATCATGCACATGAGCTTCTTTTCCATTACAAATAGCAAGTTATAAAAGGAAGAAAAAAACGTTTTTAAGTCTGTGGGCAGTGTAATTATGATACTTTAAGCTTCACTAGCTTAGTAATAGCAAAACTCATAAAAATACTTTGCTTACCCAAAGTTCTTATTTATAGGGGGCTGGGGGCTTCCCCATTGTCAGGCAGGGCAACATTTTGCCTAAATTAAGCAAGGAGACTTGTACAGCCCGTTAGAAGGGCCCAGTTTCCTGAATGGAAATGCTTTGGACATTCCTGCGTTTGCTAAGCCTTAGAGAAGGTGCTCCTTAAGGAGCTCGGGTTCACTGCTCCCTGCACATAGTGACTTGTCTTCACATGGTACGGCTCTGCCCTTTTTGTGGTCTACTGTTCTGGGATTGTATTCAGTAGTTCTGCGTTTTGATGCAACCAAAGGGCTGTGGTGCACAGCTCCTTAGGTAATTTATTGCTGAGTCGATGTGCCACTGATTCAGCCAGTGCGAGGGGGCTGCTGTTGCATGTTCCTGAGGTCCAGATTGGCGCAAATTTGTCATTTTAGTGATGAGAGTGGGAAATTACAGAAATATCCCAAGATGAATTCAGAAAACATTTAACTTCTCATGACTGGCATCTTCTGTAGCTTTTTGACAAAAATATTTCTTGCGCTGATATCTGACGTTCTTGTAGATGAAGTTGCTACTGCATTTGAACTGGTCGAGTGGAATTGCTTAAACAGGAGTTTTAATTGTAACTGGCCCTTTCAACGAATGAAGCTAAAATTATGGCCCTTGACTGTCCACCAGAGCTAGAAGTATTTAGGTCAGTTATTTGCACATCTTTTGAAACTGGTGTCTCACATAGTCCTTCTCATAAATACCAGATGATCACTCACCAGAAAGCGGAAAAACAAATAAAAAAGCTCATAGTAGTCATCGTAGTGATAGTATTGGGGTAAACAAATAAAAAAGTAAATATGAAACCGAGAAGGAAAAGCAAAATTCTTCCCTGGCATAACACTGTTGTGTTTTGGAGACCAAACTTTTCAGATGTGTTCAGGCTCTTTGGAATTAATGGAGTGTTGGAAAGTGGAAACCCAGATTGCCTAAAACACTTGACACCCTTACTGAAAGCTGAACCAAGGTGTGTGTCTGTAACTGCAGGGATCAGTTGTGAAAGGCTGTTTTCCATGATAAAATATTTGACGTCAGCTTGTTACCACCTTTTCTTTTGTGCACCCTCTTCTCCCTTGTGTTTCAAGCTGGGCTGTCACAAGGAGTACAAAAGAGGTCGTGAACAGAAACATTAACAACTATGTTGACTCCTTTTCCACCTGTGGTAGCAGCTGAAAAATAGATTGAAGCTCAGAAGCAGTTGTGTTCTTGTAACACTTTATGGCATCTGTAAGGTATTCTCCTCGTTTGAGAACCAGAGATGAACACTTTATTAGATTTCTCCTCTTCTTCTTTTGGTATAAAGCCTAGGAGCAATCCGTTCGAATACCTTGGTAGCTTCTGGTGATCAAGCCAACAAGCTGAATCCCATATAAACACATCTGGGAAGTATGAGTGTGGCTGCTGATCCGTGCACATCCCATGCCTCCATGACACTTGCTTGTCAGCTGTAAACTAGAAATGAGAGAATGATGAAACTGTAAAGAAAAGCTTCATCTGATTATAAACATGTTTTGGCTGAGGGTTTTAAAGTTTTGGACGAAACTTTAACATTTTGGACCGGATTCTAAGGGCATTTTGACACCTAAAGAAATCTGTGTTAGCAACTGAGCCCTGTGCGCCACATATGACATGTCCTCAGCGTGCATGGCCTACTATCTGGACATTATAAAGAAGGCCAGAAAATCCCGTATATTGAAAACGCATCAGGTATGCTGAACGGGGCAGTGCATCTGCCCAGGATCTCTGGACATTCAGCAACCCAGCTGGAGCTCTACCAGGACTTCCAGGCATCTGCAAGTCCCAAATGAAAGGCCAGCTTTCTCCTTTGCACCCAGACATTATTTCAGACAGAAAAAGAGGATATGTTCAGGGGAACCTGGCCATACATTGTCATTAGCAAGGCAGCTTGTTCAAATACAGAATTTGAAGTCAGCAGGAGTTAGATGTGTCTGCACATCAGGAAACCCCGTAAAATGCCTGTTCACGTTTTCAGGTACCTAAAGGCCCAGGTTTCAAAGCAGAGTATTTGATTTTTCTCTGGGATTGTCCTTCCCAAATTAAGGGGGAGCTGGGATCTGCTATCTCAGGCAGGAGGGAGGCTCAGCCCAGCTGCTGCTCAGGGCAAGGCAGCAGCTCCAGTTCCAGCGGGAGCCACTGTTCAGCACGGAGGTGGAAAAGGAGGTGGGAAAGGGCGGCCCACCCACGTCACCCCCCTTCATACGCTGGAAGCGCCTTTGCAAGCCCAGGTCTTGCGTTGGCTGCACGGCGTGGCAGGGTCCTGGCTGATCGCCTGAGCTGCTGGCACTCAGGAATCCCCTTGGTGTGCAGCAGTAGCTGAGCTTGAGTGGCAGTGCACTTAATTCAGGGAAAAGCTATCTGTGCTTCTTACAGTCACGTCAAAATTACCTGCTTATTGTGGAATTTGTCTCCACTAACTTGTGCTGTCTAAATATTCAGTGACTTGTCTTGGCTGTTTTTATGCTTCTTTTACAGTCAGTGGAGTGAAGTAGATTCCTCTAGTGGGTGATTCATCTCCCGTGTTTTAGGCTTCAATATTAGAATGGGATAAATGACCCCATGGAGATGCATTTCGAAGAGCGAGCTTTAAGCACCTCCAGCTAGCCGAGGTGAATGCCAATCCGCGGCATCAGGAGAAGCCAAGTTAATTTTCCACCCTTCGCTGCCCTTCCCACTCAGGCCTCCAACTGCCACCACCACTAAGCGATACTTAAAACATTTCAGCAGGCACATGCCTGAGCTGACCCCATGTTTCAGTCCAGCTTGTGCTGGTGGACCATGCAGAAGAGCGGCAGTTAGGAAGAGCGATGCTGCGCAGCCCCCAGGAACGCTGCATCCTGGGTTCAGCCCGCCGGCAGTCACCACGTTTCTGCCCTTCGAGGAGAAGGGTTGTTTCATTCCTATCCTGGAGTAAGTAGTGACCAAAATGCTCGAAAAAGGCAGTCCCAGCTAGAGCCGTGGTTCTCAGCCTGTCCTCTGCAAACCCTGGGGGTCCGTGGATCACTCCTAAGGTAACTAAGAAGAATTCAGTGAAAGGTAACTTAAAAAACCATGTTTATTGTCAGTAAATTAACTCTCTCCGTAAAGAAGCTTGTCTCTCCTAAAAAACATTTGGGGGCTGCCAAGCATAAAGGTTGAAAACCACTGAGCTGGAGTAACGTATTTTATATGTGATAATTTGACAGCTAAAGGGCTAAAGCTATTCAACTGTACCTTTATGAAAAATGCCTGGAGAATTGAATAGAATGTGATAAACTTTGTGTTGGCATTTTTGATCCAGTCTGTGAAACTGAATAACTGAAGGGATTCTATAGAAAATACTCTACAGATGCACAAAATAAAAGGAGAATGAAGTCCTTTTCATAAGGGTTCCAGCTGATCATATAGAATCATGCTCCTGCTCTAGCCTATTCTTATCCTGTACTCTTTTTAAGATTTAACCCCAACAAATGGTATAGAATTATAGGCTAATTTCTGTAGAACAGCAGGTTTCATCCCTAGTACCTATGTGATGACTTTTTAGTTGCAGATATACATTGAATTTAGTTTAAGATCTATGTAAATAATTTCTACAGAATGAAGAATCACACAGATGCTCAGGATTTCGGGTTTCCCCACCAGGGTAGCTTTGAATCCAGATACCCAGCTTTGACAGTCAGACCCCTAGGACAGCACGGGTTTATCACAACACCATAGACTTCTCGTATGATGGTTGGTACAAGAAACTCCTGCAAATGTTTATAAACTTTCACTACATTTAAGAAGACAGGGCAGGAGTTACCAAGCAAAATGATTCCCCTCATGGTTGCACATGGTAACTTTTTTTAGGAGAAGTGTTTTGGGGTTTTTTCCCTCCCACACTGATTGAGTTTTACTTGATTTTGTCAGTTCACCTTTATTTGAACTGCTGGATAATTCATTTGTAGAAGAGGCAGTACATTTAGGTACTTCCATCTGTGTTTAAACAAGGCTCTTTTGCTTTCCCTGTTAAAAAAAAAGATTTTGTATTATAATGCTTGTGGTAGATGAGGTTCTGAATTTAACTCCTTCCTACTCTAGTTTCTCTTAACAACTCTGCATTATCAGCACCTGGGGTTTCTAGTTTACTCTCTCTTTGCAAATATGAGTTTGCAAGAAGGGGTTGATGGTAAGTAGCGTGGTTCTAATTTGCACTTGTGAAGTGTGTCAGACAGTTTCATCTAGTGCACGGCAAGCAGAGGAAAGCCTGTCTTCCTCTGAAAACAGCCCTTAGAGGATGTCGGAGAGCGTGTTTGGCTGCGATAGTCACTTGCAAATGCAATATGGTTTTGAAATGAGCTGTCCAGGATCTGCTGGAGGAAGGGATGCCTGCACTCCTATGAATCCACTCTTTGTCTTTCTCCTTTTTCTTTCTCCTATTTCAACTTGGTTTTGTGCTTCTGGACTGTCACTTCGATGTGCTTTTGGACGAGTCTACTTCGTTGCGCTGGTACAATTTCTGTGGACTCATTTGGATGAAACATTTGTGACAGTCAGCTCTTTTACTGGGACCGTACCCAGTGATATACGTAGCCCTTTCCAGCTTTCTGTCCGTTACTCCCCCTCCATCTACCTGACATCTTTATAGCCTCATCCATCCCTCCTATCCTCCTAGTGCCTTCCAGACATCTGTTGAAATCACTCTTCCCCGTGGTATCCGAGTACCCTTTTCTCATCCTTCCACACATGCCTGTCCTCAGAGCAGGAATCTTGTCCATAGTTCATATGCGTTTATAAAGTCTTTTCTTAATCCATTAATAATCTCGAGGTTTAAGCCTGGGGTGATATTTGAGTGCCTGGCTGGACATACGAAGGCTGGACTGTGGCCACCCTTCTCTCTCCCAGGCAAAAGGGCAGAGGATTTATGGTGATACCTCACCTGTGCCCTTGCTCAGGAGCTACAGCCAATGTTCCTCTTTGCGTCCCTGTAAATCATCAGTGCTCCAGAAGTGTTAAATTCCCTTTAACCTGTCCCATTTCTCTACTACACCAGGTTAACTAGCCTTACACCCTCTTCCTCCCCCTAAAGCCCAGCTTTCATCACACACTTGCCCAGCACCCTCAGAGGAATTCAGAATGAGTCACACAGGGCGCCTCTGGGGACTCCTACTGATGCAAACTTCCTCCTCCTCAAGGCAGCCTGTGGTTTGAATGCCACAATGCAGCTGGTACTTGTTAGCTCGAGCCTTTGCTGTGAAGTTGATGGCAGAGCTGGGTCTCTGGCCCAGGCACCCCCAGCTTGCTGCCTTCCTTCACTGGGCGCCGGTGCAGGAGGGGAGACATCCTCTTTGCAGTGTCAACCGTGGGAGCTGCTCAGAGCCTTTCAGAGTGCCAGTCAACAGGCAGTGAAGGGTTTTTTGGAGGAAGGGGTTATTATTTGTTCTTAAGGTGTATTCCAGTCCGGGCGGGAGGCTGGCATCAACGCATTAAGTGAAGTGTTATGTGGATGTTTATAGGTAAGATTAAAGTCCCCTGGTTCTTAGGATGGAATAGACTTCCATCACAAGAGCTTTACTAGTGGTCTGTCATCACCTGCTTCCAGAGTCTGCATTCAGAAACATAAGATGTGATGAATAGGGCTCATTTATGTTGTTTTGGTTTGGGCTTTCCCCCTCTCCCGATAGGCCATTGTCCTTAAAACATTATCTACCTTCTCCCTCTTCACATGGGAAAAAGAAAATGTTTTCCTGGTAGTAATTACATAGTGCCGTGTTGTGGACCTTTCATCCCATTATAGTAAGTGGACAAACTACTGTCATTTACAAGAATGAAATAGGTGAGGAAATGGGAGTTTCTAGCACTCCCGGGCATAAATGCCAACCTCACGTGGGAGAATAATTCGAACAGAAAGCAAATTTTCTTCCTAGCAATGAGCACTGGTGCAGTTGTGCTCTGAAGCAGAGATGGAGGAATGCTTGCTCCTTATCAGGTGTTTCAGAAATAGAAGAATCAGGCAATATTAATGGAGGGCTGCAGACCCTTAACCTGTCTCTGCCCTTGCAGTTCAACTGAGACATGCTTCAACTCTTCCTTGCTCTCAGTTTCAAAATCTCTTCAGTCTTTCTATGTACTGCCTTGTCATGGATCTGTTGGCAAGGTCAGGGTTTGAATATATTCAGGTGTTTTTTCTCCAGCAGAAATTCGCTACTTTATTATTCCCCACCTCTGCATACACACCTTTTACATGTCTCAAAAGAAATTGATGCTCTTATTTGCCTGTTTTTTTGGTCATTTATAGTGATTCTTCATGGGAGGTTTACTCTCATGGGAGGTTTGCCCTGAAGGTGTGATTGCAGGAGTAAGGTCTTTACCAGTGCATCAGCAAAAATGTATTTGCACGTCACTAGGGAAGAGCTACCAGTTGGGTAGCAGAGCTTCCTTATTCCTTTGGTAGACTTGCTTGTGGGCTGTGGACTAGCATTTTAGTGGCTTATCCTTATCTCCCTTTTCTTCATATGTAGTCGTTGCCAAATGTTGAGCGGGGGGGCCTGCCTTTCTCCCACCTTATTATGGAAGGTGAGTTTGCTACCCTTGGAGGCCCAGGGAAATGGGTGCTTGAAGTTCCTCTCCAGCCACTGGCCTGGGTTGGTTTGGCAGCAATTTATTGCCGCCACCTGCTGACCAGGCAGAGGATTTCTCTGGCCCGGGTAGAGCTTGTGCATGGGGTGTCCCCATGATGAGCCCCCACCGCTCTCTCCCCTGGCCTGTGGTCCCAGCAAGAGCGTGATGAGGCAGGAGGTAGAAGTCAGGGTGCCGGCGTAAAGCAGGAACACCAGGGGACAAATACAAGATTGGCCATTTAGGGAAAGGTGGCACGTGCCTTAGCGTGAACGCAGCCACCGGTGAGGGCTGAGCTGGTCTGACTTTGGGCTGCTGTGAACTTGTAGGTTATCAAGCGGATTACGGGTGAGATCAAGCCCGATGCAGGAAGTTTGGATGAGATATAACCTCATATAACTATCGTGTTAAGTGCAACAGCAAAGAAATACTGTCAAACTGCATGTCTTCACTTTAATGCTTCTCTGTACAGGAAGGCATGAAATTCAGGTACTCTTTCAGAATAAAGGAAAATAAAGAGAGGCAAGAAATTTTACCTAATCCTAAACTCCAGAAATTCAAGTTTGCTCTTCTTTGATTTAGCGAAAAGACTTAATGGTGATCTTCAGTATTCTTCAGAAACCATTTCACATTGTTAACTCTTTAACAAAGACGTCTTTTCACATCGATGTTTTTGGATGTGGGATTTAAATAAGAGGTAAGCCAGACAAACAAGTACATTAGATAGAAGGATGTACGACACCTATTAGGACAGCGTCACTGCACTAAATCTTCATTTGGTGGCCAAATTGCAGGAAGCAGCGGCACTTGCTGTGAACCTCTTCCCTGGCTGCCCAAGCACTGCTGTGCCCAGGGTGCCGGTGCAGGGTTACACGGCTCCATGGCAGGAGCTGACTTCTGAGGCTCTCAGGAATCCTGGCCCGCTTTCTGCCCTTTAATGAGCCATGTGTAACATTTGCCCTCTCTGGGGTCACTCCAGGCTTTCAAACCAGCAGTGCTTAGGAGCAGAGCCATGGACAGGGACATCTCCCTATTTCGCTTTGATCTAAGTTAATTCTTATGACTTGGGAGCTGCTTTTAGGCCACCCCGTTCTGCTGTCTCCTGCGTTGTTAAAGGAGCTCCCATGTCAGGGCAGTACCCCACAAGTGCTCTAGGGACCCAAGGAATTTCATGTTTCCGTAGAGACTGTAATCTCATTTTCTCTCTTTTTCAAAACACTCTAATTTTCACAGGAATGCATGGGTTTTCCCCTAATTATTCTCCAGCGAGTCTCCCTTTTTCTTGCATTTATCACTTTTTAGTTTGTTTGTTTGTTTTGGGGCAGAGAAGAAAACTCCAAGGAGAGACGAAACGGCGTGCGCGGCAGTTCTGCTCAGCTGCCACGGTGCCGTCCCTGTTCTGTCAGAGCAGGGAAGGGTTGCTATTACCATTTTATACCATGTGGTCTCAGGTACATTCCTGCTTTCCTAAGCAGTTTGAGTTGCTGTGCAGATGTTACTGTAAAACCCCCATTTCCACTTAACCCCTCGCTGCTCGACCTGATGCCTGAGCGGTCCCTCCCGCTGACGCTGCGGTTCTCTCTCCTTGCTCCCTAGGGCTCCGGGACCTCGAGCAGCTCCGCCGCCACCACCCCATCCGTGTCCACCCCCGTCACCGGCCACAAGCGGATGATCATCCCCAACCAGCCTCCCCTCACCGCCACCAAGAAATCTACCGCTAAGGGCCCGGGGCAGCCGGCGCCCATCCCGGTGACTCCCGTCGGCACCCTGAAGCCGCAGCCAGTGCCGGCCTCCTACGCCACAGCCTCCACCCCGAGCCGCCCGGCCTTCAACGTCCAGGTGAGGACGGCGCAGCCCAGCCCGCACTACCAGCCGCCCGGCCCGCAGCCCACGCACTATGGCAGCCTCGGGCCCGGCCAGCCCTACGCTCCCCCGCCAGCCCGCCCGCCCGGCGCCCCGCAGTACGGCCCTCCGCAGACCCGCGGGCCCGACTACGGCTACGCCCCGCCGCCCGCCCGGCCCTCGGAGCCCGCCTATGGCTATGCACCTCCACAGGGCCGCTACCAGGACCCCTACTACGGGGGGTATGGGGGGAGGAACGGCTCCGAAGCGCCCTATGTGCCGCAGAGCACCTGGAAGGCCGAGCCAGCGTATCCCGCCAGTAACACCGTGGGCCAGGCTCCTCCCGGGCTCTACCAGCCGCCTGGCACGAAGAAGACCTACATCACCGACCCGGTGCTGGCCCCGCAGCCGCCTGCGATGCAGCAGAAGGTAGGAGACGCGGGTGCTCGCCGGCCTCCCCGGGGGAGCGGAGAGCCACATGGCTGAAATGCCCTGGGACCCCTCCTGAGAGGCGACGTGGGGGGTTAAATGGTGCCTGCGGGGGCTTGGGGCAGGTCTCCCTCCACACGGCTTCTTAAAAGCTGTAAGTAGGGAACTCTCAGCTGGTTTGAAAAGAGGCTTTTGTGGGGGCTTAGAAATGCTGTCAGCCTCGAAGGGCGAGACGGTGTCATGTGCAGAGGCGCGGTGTCACCCTGCGGGCGGGAGGGAGGTTTCGTCTCTCTGATATGCCGTTACCCGAGGAGCTCGCTGGCCGTACCTCCGTACGGCGTCGCTGCACTTTGGTCTTTCCTTCCGGGCTCTCCCAAGATCGAACGAGAGGTTGGGTGTGAGCTTCTGCCCCGTGTGCTTGTGGACACCTCCGGTTCAGCGGACAAATCCTTCCTCTTCTCAGGCAGATAGGAGGTGCACAAAAGGCTGGTTTTGATTGTGGTTCAGAGCGATTGCAGAGGTTGACCTCTGGTGTGTCGCTGTTCAAAAATCACTTGTCGCTGAAACCACATGGAAATGAGTTCCCACAGAGCTCAGCTCTGATGTTCCTCTCAGGTGATGGTACGGTGGGTGGCCTCCATCCACTTGAACCGGTGCCCGGACCTCATAAAGTGAAGCCAATTTGAGATAGAAAGTTAAACTGGTCTGCCTGGTTTCTCTGCCCAAACTTTAACCCTGGCAGGCTTTTGTTGCTTCTGCTGGTGGCCGTCTCTAACGTGGCTCTGGGGTGGGACAGGAGCTTTAGCTTTGTGGGGTCCTCGTAGTGTGTGACGGGCTTAGGCTCCACCGAAGGGTGAGGATGGCCAAGCCCAGGAGGGGAGGTGGTGAACCATCGCTGCCCAGGCCCACCCTGGCTCATCTCAGCATATCTCTGCTCTTCAGCTTGTGGGTGCTCACAGGGAAAGGGGAAAAAGCTTCTGACACGTTACAGAAGGTCTGTCCTTTTGGCATTTCCTTCACTAGAAGCACACAGACTGTTTTCCCTGAATTCCAGATTTCCTGACAGTGGGAACTTTTGAAGGCAAAGATGTTTCTCCAGGCAGTTTAGAGAGGGCAATAAATTACAAAAGTCCTTGAAATATTATCTACTAGCAGCTAAGAAACTGCTTTTCTCTTTTCTTCCCCTTCCTTACCAAGAAGCTAGGAGTGGGGAGAGAAGCAATAAACTCTCAGCTCTGCAGGTACTTGGTATAGAGCTCAGATTGGAAAGTAGTGAAAGACACAAAATTTGCACATAGCCTTAACTCGTGTAAATTGCTGTGGTTCCAGTGGAGTCACTGAGGAAGTGCTGAGGCACAGCAGATCCATATTTAGACTTTTATAGATATAAGTAGGCTTATATATATAAAAAATTTAAAAACTTTAGTTCAGTCAGCATCTCTATGGAAACGCAAATCATCTCGAACCACAAACAGCACAAGCCTGTTAGTCTCATTTGCATTACAAAGCCGGAGGGACAATTTAATTTAGCTTAAGTTTGGGGTTTCATGTATGCATATATATATATATTTATAGATACATGTTTGTGTGTGTGCACGTGGCATTTGCAAATACGCATGCAGAAATATTTCATATATATCTCTATAAAAATAATTTCAGTTCTTCTGCAAAACAGACTATTATCTGTTTGGTGATAAATCCCTCCAGAACTTTCATTCCCTTCGAGCCTGCTAAATATCTGCATTATTACCTATTTCACTTTTGAACTTACAACGCTTCTCTGACATATTGACGGCAGACTCTGTTTGATTGCTTCTTCGTAACATATATAGTTTAATTGGTGAAGAATTGAAGGTGATCTTACAGTCTATCAGGAAATGCTCAGTAATAAAACACTGTATGCTTTGCCAATGAAGCAGTTTTGTCCAGTTTTACCGCATGCTGTTCTCTGCCTTTGCAGAGTAACTCATTCATAAAATCAACTTTTGGGACAATTTTATTTAAAGAGAAATAAAGGAAGGCTATGTTAGAGCCAGGTATCTGATAGGGAGAATTGTCACTGTAATTTGACTTGTTGGCTACAATGTGAATTTTAACATATTTTCCTACACACAGCTTCTGCATTTTGTTGTGTTTTGCCTTTTCAAGGTTGGTTTGAGGCCTTTCAGTTAAGGAAATTGATTTGAGAAGTGGGGGTAAGAAGCATGTATTAATACATATCACATAAAATGCAAGAAGATCTTTAGGAATTTTTTTTCTTGGAAGGGAATGATCTTAAAATATAAAACCATTTCTAAATGTATTCAAAAAAGTGCATTCTTAATTTTGAACGCACTTTGTGTGCAAAATATTAAGGATGTTGTAAAAAATCCATCTCAGATTAGAAGTTCATGGTCTTTAATTCTAATACATACCACGATCCATCACCGTGAGAGGTAAAATTTTTCATTAAATTTGTTCAGAGTTTTTAAAGGGTAAAAAAAAAAAAAAAGGATGTTTATATTTTGCATTCTGGCTAGGAAGAGGTTCACGGTGCAGTGACTCTGTGTTTTTTGCTGCGTACTAATCGTGTTGAAGTTGCTGCTGATCCAAAATAAATCTGGATCGGTATGGGAACAGCAAATAATCTGTACTGGTTCTTAAAGCCCACTGAGAACAATGAGTTTTACTCACACACAACGCTGCGTTGCATTCTGTCCTTGGGCCAGTTATGGAAGTGAGAGTCATGCATGTGAAACCTCTGTGCATTTTAGTCTTTTGTAGCACCCCGTCTAGCATTAAGGCGCAAGTCCTAGTTAGGAAATGAACTGGTGGAGTGCATGTCCTCATTTAAACCTTCATGTGCTTCAAGGGCGTTCCTGGCCAAAAACCTCGGGAGCTTTCTCCTCTGGGTGGTAGATGGTAGGGATTTCTGTAGGAGCAGCAGCGGAGTTGTCATGAGACCATCACAGAAACATGTGACACAACTGGCTGCTCTTGTGTTTTTTGCCAGCGGTGCTGTGCCCACTCAGACCAAGTCAAAGTCTGAAGCCTCTCTCTTAATTTCTTCCCTCCCAAAGGCCAGAGAGCACAAGACCAGGGTGACTGCTGATTTCTGGCAGCAAGATGTCTGCAGTAGAAAACAAAAATGGCAAAGCCAGTTTCTGACATGGAGAATTCCTGCAAGTTTGTGCTGTGGCCAAAACAGAGTTGATGAAACTCCCACCACTGACCAGCTCAGCTATCATCAAATGTTTCTGTGCTGGACTGGTTAAGACACCAAATACCCTTGTTGAGCTGTCATATCTCCAGATAGGTCTAGGTCCTTCCACTGGTTTTGGTCATGTTTGGGTGTTTTTGAGACACTATTGCATGTCTCCCAGGTGGCTTCGTGGACCTTTTAGCCACCTCATGTGGCTCCTGGTGTATTTGAGGGGTGGCCACTGTAGACACCTGGGAGGTCTGTCCTTCCTAGGTCTTGGATCCCTTTTATCCTCCTTCCTCTTTCTGAATCTACTCATAGGCCTGGGGAACCACATTCCCCCCCCAAAGGGACCTGCACATTTTCGGCATCCAGACTGGGTGCCACTGAAATCACTTGAGGCAGCTTGTGGTTTTGGTCCAGAATGGTGGAAATCTTAACAAAAACATTGATCTATTGAGACCAATGTGCCAGTTTGGGGAGGACAAAAGGTCTTGTAGCTCTGATTTAGTATAGCATCCAAATCCATGCTCCTTTGTTGCAGATCTGCGGGAAGGAGTAAGGGAGCAATGTCCCTTTGGTAGCTGTGTCTGTTCTCACTAACAAGTGAGAACACATGTTCTCATGGCACAAGTCTATGAGTTCCCTAACGCGCTTAGCCCACACCAGCCACGAGTCCCACTGTCCTCGTTTACATATATACAGGCATCGGTGGCTATGACCTCCTCTTCAGACAGCCCTTCAGTGTTGTGCACCGTTCTAGGTGAGCACTGGGGAAATTAAGTGGGGAGACAACTGGAAATCAGGAGGTAAAATTAACGAGGCATCCTATGCTTTTGGCATGGTTTAGGTGGTGGTGGCCGCTTGTGATTAGCAGATCTCCACCACCACATCGTTTCCTCACTGCTGGAGGTGCTGTTTCTTTGCTGCCTGCTGCAACCAGCATCGACACGGTCTCATGAAACCTGCAGTGCCCAAAAGGGGACTGTGACGGCTCGCTGTTTTCTCATTTTACACAGCTTTTGTCAGTTTTTCCACTGATTTAATACCTGTGATGGAGACATTCTCTTGGAAGTTTCATCTTTGCCTCAGAAACATCTGCTCACCAGTGTTCTTTGCTATGACTGATGCACTTCTCTTGTACTGGTTTAATAATTTTTACAGTTTGCCATCACTCACATAAAGTAGATACCTCCGGCACTTGCGTTTGAACTGAGACTAATGCTCTTGCTGTTTGCTGTTAATCTAGTGACTAGGAATTTTTTGTTCTCTGCAGATGAATAAATGCAATCTGCCAGATTCCCTCCTGCTGTCACAGGGATATATTCTTTCTTAGCATTGCTTTTTGCTTGTGGAGAAAGGCAGGCAGCTTGCTGTACGCTGCCTGCCTCCCCCTGAGTGTCTGCTCTCCCCAAAATCTCATATCTCCACCCAAACGTCCTCTTCCCAAGAGTCACGTATCGAAAATTTCCACTGGATGGGATTCAGAGGCGGTGTAAAATGATGGTTGAAGTCGGTTTTTCTGTCAGTGAGAGACAGTGGCTTCCCATAGTTTTAAAATGCTAAAATAAAGCAAAACCAAGAAAAATGAAAAAGGCTTACTTAAAATATTCTACTTTGGCATTTAATAAATTAAAAAAGACAGAAAGCTAATGTAAAACGAAATAAAAGGTGAAATTCCGAAATTCAGAGTTGAATTTGTGATTTCAACGTGGCATTTCTAAATTTCCAGATGAATATGCAGTTCCTTTCTACCTTGAGAATAGCAACAAATGTCAAAATGTTGACATTCTTCACAAAACAGTAATTCTGAGTTCTAACCAGCACTAGCTGTATATCAGCTGCTGACTCTGTCATTGCTTCTGGGTGGATTAAATTAAATGCTGTTGCTTCTGTTAAAACGAGGAGGAGGAGAAGGCGGCAGTGGTGTCTAACAATGAGATGAGAAGCTCAGAGTTAGGACTTGGTGGCACTCTGTGGCATTGAGAATGATGTTTTCCTCTTCAAGTTATAAATCTCTGCATCAAAATCTTTGAGGATTTCTTCAGGATTTTCGGGTGAAAAGGTGCTGGCAAGAGATGCAAAGAGGTGTTTTCAGAACAGCGTGCTTATCCTGACTGCAGGAATCCAACACAGTCTGGTTTATACCCTAAACTTTTGAAAGAGCCCAATTCTCAGCTTGAAATGTGTTTAACATTTTTGTTTCGGAACTTTACTGTTTGTTCTTTGTATTATATTTTTATTATTTAAGCACTCCATATACTAGCAGGAACCAGCTGATGACAGACCAATTAATCAGATTTGTCTCTTAGGAATCATATATTTGAGTTGCTTTCCTGAAATAGAGAAACAACGAGTTGCCAAACAATTACCTTGAAGTTAAAGATAACAGGGAGCCTGCAGTTACAGGAGTAAGTCAGGTCAGCATACGCTGAGAAACCAACTTAAATTTACAGCTTCAGGATGCAGCTTTTGCAGCTTTAGCCTTTAGTCAGTCACAATGGGTTAGTAATATAAGAGGAATAATTGAGAAAGAGGCTTTTGGCATAATACCTGGATGTTCTTTCTTGCTCCCTCTTAAAATAAGCTGAAGACAATGCCTCCATACATGATAAGGCATGGGGCAACCTTGAAGTTAATTAAGGGCTCTGTTTCTGTGCTGTTTAACTCTTGATAACCAAGCGTCTACCTTGACAGACACTGCCAGATCATGTTACAGTCTAACAGATAAGGATTTTGTATCTGAGGCCATAAAATGTAGTGAGGTATATTTACCTATAGGTGGAAAGGAACATCTGATGGGGAGGCTGTCTGGGTTTCAAGCAATGGTGCTTGCCTGAACCCTGGGGCCAGCTGAGCTCAGGTCTCTGGTGGGCAGCCTGGTCTGTAGCACGATGAGGCAAGGATGGTTGGCCTTGCTACCGGTTTACAGCTTGCAGTTCAAAAAGTAGCACCCATAAAAGTGAGTGCCACTTAATTAATTCTCAGGCATATTCTGGCTGTTGTGTGTGATGGTGCTGCTGATTACTGGAGGAGCTGTTTCCTTCCGTTTTAAAGTACTCTCGAGTCCAACCACATCGTAATTCTTCCAAATCCAATGCACGAGAGCACGTGGTGAAGCTGCTGTTCTATCAAATAACCTCTATGTTATCGTCAAGTTTATTGCAATGAAACTAGGACATGAATGGGTAGGGTGCCCAAGCTTAGGCACCAATCGAATAGGAGAGCTGGGGAGAATGAGGAGACATGGAGTATCTTGGTTTCATTGGATGGCTGTCCTGTTTGAGGTGAGAAGGGCTCTGGCTGCCCTGTTGGTGTGAAAATCTTTGGGCTTATGACCCGATGGTAATGGCAGTGTTAAGACAAGGAACTGCTCACGTCAGAGTGATGCTTTGGGTTATGTGATTTTTTGTCATGTCATTTGGAATGGATCATCCTATGTCTTATCGGTCCATCCAGAGGGACCTGGGCAAGCTCAAGAAGTGGGCCCGTGTGAACCTCATGAGGTTCAACAAGGCCAAGTGCAAAGTCCTGCATCTGGGTTGAGGCAACCCCCGGTATCAATACAGGCTGGGGGATGAAGGGATTGAGAGCATCCCTGCCGAGAAGGACTTGGGGGTACTGGTGGTCGAAAAGCTGGACATGAGCCAGCAATGTGCGCCCACAGCGCAGAAAGCCAACCGTATCCTGGGCTGCATCAAAAGAAGCGTGGCCAGCAGGTCGAGGGAGGTGATTCTGCCCCTCTGCTCTGCTCTGGTGAGACCCCACCTGCAGTGCTGTGTCCAGCTCTGGAGCCCTCAGCACCAGACAGACATGGACCTGTTGGAGCAGGTCCAGAGGAGGCCATGAAAATGATCAGGGGGATAGAAGAACGCCTCTCCTATGAAGAAAGGCTGAGAGAGTTGGGGTTGTTCAGCCTGGAGAAGAGAAGGCTTTGGGGAGACCTTATTGCAGCCTCTCAGTACTTAAAGGGGGCTTATAAGAAAGATGGCGGCAAACTTTTTAGCAACAAACTGTTGCGACAGGACAAGGGGAAATGGTTTTAAACTAAAAGAGGGTAGATTTAGACTAGATATAAGGAAGAAATTTTTTACAATGAGGGTGGTGAAACACTGGCACAGGTTGCCCAGAGAGGTGGTAGATGCCCCATCCCTGGAAACATTCAAGGTCAGGTTGGACGGGGCTCTGAGCAACCTGATCTTGTTGAAGATGTCCCTGCCCATGGCAGGGGGTTGGACTAGATGACCTTTAAAGGTCCCTTCCAACCCAAACTATGCTATGATTCTATGATTCTATGTTTGGGTGGTTTTCCCACTGACCTCTGTGAAGCCTATTTGTGGTCTTAATCCTGTTCTTAATGGCACGTGTACACATATTATAGTAATGGTTCGTTACTAAAGCACCACTTTGTGTAGGGAGCTCTGCACAATTTAAAAGATGATTCATTTCTCCATTGATCGGCATGGTTGTCCACAACTGGACTCTTGAGCCTAGTACTTCTATGAGCAGGCAAGTTAGAAAATGGTCATGGCGCATAGTGAGCAGTGCAAGCCGTGTAGGATCCCACCCAAAATAGATATTCAGTTATAAAGAGTAGAAAATAGTCTATAATGGCTGCTGATATAATATTTTTTCCTCAAAGAGTTATGGTGAGAAATAGTTGATAATATATGGTTACATTTACTGATCATAAGTGTTCTGGTACTAAACTTACTTAGGCCCCCACATAATGAGCTTCCTGTTAAGATTTACCTCTGGATAATTATAAAGAAACACAATATAGTAAATTAAATAGCAGCCTTTGGAAAAAAAAAAAAAAGGTTAAAAAAAAAAGGGAAGAAGAAGAGGTTTCCTGTCACAAGCTGAAAGAAATCCTGCAAGGCAAACAGAATCTGCAATTATACTGACAGTTTTGTTCTTAAATGAAAATAATAGTGAATTATAAAGTTGTAAAATTGTTTTCACAATAATATTTTGTTTTTATAACTCATACTATTTCACTTAGCAGCTGCCTGGCTCCAGAGCAAGTTACATAACATGATATTATGAATATGGTGCCTCAACTTTTTGTCTAGGGAATTAATTTAAGGGCTCTAAACTTTCCAATCACATTTTCTTCTTTGTTCCAGACGCAGCGTATTCTCTTTGCTTGAAAAAATATCAGATGAACTAAGTCTTGCTTGTAGCAGAGTAGCATTCATATGTCTCTCTATCCACACTAATAGGGCAGTGACTTAGTTTTACATGGATTCTCAAAATAGTCCAGATTGAAATGTGCTGTCTAAGTCAGCTACATAAAACAAATTAGAAGAGCGGAGCTGTTGTGTGTTAGCTGATCAATCTAGCATTAGCAAGGATTTTCCACCGTGTGGTTTAGCACCAGCACAGACAGATGAATTATTATTACTGTCAGTATCACTCATCCCCCCAGTTAAATCTTTTTCTAAACAAACAAACAAAATTTCCTCAAATGAATTGGCAGTAACTTAAACTGACGTATTAGGATTACTTTAGTCATCAGTAAAATGGAACCACACCTGACCTATAATAGAGCAGATTAGCTATAATAATTTTCATCCCGTTGTTGCCTAGTTAGACTCTATTTTACCAACACCTGAAGCATATTTTTTTCAGGGGTTTCCTCCAGCTTTGTGAGAGCTGGTCGCTTATTAAATTAATCACCTTCTTTTCTGTTGTTGCTGTGAGAGAGCTTGAAGTGAAAACTCATGGCTTTTCCAGGCAAAAAAAATTGCGTAAGTGGCCAAGCAAGCTCCTGCTGTGTATTTGCCACTGATGGATTCCTTCTCGGCTGTCACCAGGAAGCCCGGTGGGTTTTATTTTTCAGTCTGAGTTGGACGACAGAAGAAATCTCCCGTGAAGAAGTGCCCTGCAACATTTGTATTCTTGTAAAACTCAGTTTCAGGAGTATCTTGCAGACTTAAAGTCTCAGGTGACTATCGTGTTCCCCTGGTCTGATGATCAGCATCAGAGAGGTGCCACGCACCTCCTTCTCCAGCTTGTGTTAGCAGAAGGCTCTTCTGTTTCCTTTGCCACATCAAAGTCCTTTCTCCCTCCTGTTAAGCAACACTTATTTGTGACCTCTTTTCCCCGAGGCTGCATCCCAAGAACATGCCTTAAAACACATCAATTCTTGCACGGCCTCCTTTGAATACTTCAGTTAAAACTTTCTCCTAAACCCATTTCCTTAACTGCATTTCCCATAATCTAGATTTTTCACATGACTTCTACATGTTTCCACATCACTTTCCCCGAGGGTGCTTGATCCCCAAGGCGTAAGCTTAAAATTGGGGCTTTTGCTGCTGTTGAATTTCCAGATCACTGAGCAAGTAGTGAATGAGTCTTTCTAGTAGATTTTAAGTACAAAGAAACAATGCAGTTGTATTGCAGGCAAACGCGTCCCTGTAGGTAACAGAGGGTTTTGGAAATGCATGTGCTTGTGTTTGTTTCTTTGTGAGATTGCTCACCAATATGTCCAAATATAGTTTTCAAATCTGAATTCAGCTTCCCACCCACCTTTCTTTAGCCTTTCAACATCAGGTCACCTTCTGGTGAATAAATACAGCACAGCAATTAAAACCATATGTGTAATTAAAAGAAATTCAGCATAAATTTAAACAGCATGAAGATAAGAAAGGTAAAAGGATAAAGACAACGGGAAGCTCAGTTCTGTGTGACCCACTTTTGAATAAACAACATTATATTCCACAGTCAATTATCCAAAAAGTACAATGTGTTCTGTTGCCAAAAAAAGGTTGTCAGATAGAAGTGGTTAGTCAAAAGGACACATGCACTGGAGTGAACATTAGTCTATTGTACTCAGTATAATATTGTACAAACAGGGCTGGTTTGTTGCTGGCTCTTTTTTTTTTTTTTTTTTTTTTTTTATTTTTGACCACAGACGAGATTATGCAGCTTTTTAATATTATTTCATAAACATTTAATTGCAGGCTTCAGCAAGAGGTGTAGGCATTGCTAGGGAAATCAAATAAGGTATGCTCTGTGCAGCCTAATAATAAGGCTTCCAATACAAAAGTGGAAAAACAAGCCATTAGTTACAACCATCGAACGGAAGAGGTCTAATGGGAGCCACAGGATAAACATTCCATTTTATTATGTCTTCGTTATATGTTTTGCAAGACTCCGTGGTTATAAATTAAAATTGCTTTTTGCAACAGTGGCTGTAAAAAGTTCAAAATCTGTGAATGTACCTATTATTTTTATTTATATCACAGCAGGCTGCAAGCAAAATTAACTTTTTTTTCCTCCTGTTTGTTAGTTAAAAGATGGAAAATGCATACAAATGCGTGTCTGCAGGCAGCACTCAAAAATGCCCCCCTCCTTTTTTTTTTTTTAATCAAGATGGCATCAATTTAAAGTGGGAGAGAAAAGGGGGGGAAAACCCAAACATCTCAGATAAAATTAACTTCTTCACCATTACACAAGTTGGTAGGGTCTGGTGTTTGTTTAGAAATTTAAATTAATGCTAGCAAAAGTATCCAGACTGTGTACTTTGACAGATGAGAAGGGGTTTATACTCGAGACCATGTCGCTGACAAAGCAGAAGGCTTTCCAGGGCTCTTCTCCAGTTGAACTGGCAGTCTTGAAGACCCTGATTACCGGCAGAAAAAGCAGTGTCAGGAGAGGATTTTCCCATGCTGTCTCCTGCCTTCTGAGCAGGCAGGAGACATGCTGCTGTGTGAGGGAATGCGTTCAACCTCTGACTCTCCGCCCCAGACTCTTCTCTGAACCTTCCAGCAAAACAATTAATTTGTTTGTTTTTTAATTCAGCTTTTGGAAGTCACTGCCCCAAGGTAACAGCCAGAGCAAGAGATTTGTGGAATGGAGGTTTGTGGTGGTTGGAAACATCTGTTTCTCCTTTTAAAAAGGATACAAAGGACATGCAGTCGTAAACCTCATCAACCCTTCTGCTTTCATTTAGGAGTTAATCATTAACTGTGGGACCATAGACAGCTGCTCCAGGCTATCCCGTACCTGTACAGTAGATCGGTGGCTTTCACCTTGCGAATCTCAAGCATCAGCAAATGACTTCTGAGCTGTACTTCCCCCTCATCTATGAAAGCCTGTTGTCAGAAGCTTAAATTCATTATGTGGGGGCCTGCACGTCCAAGGGAGAAATAACAAATAGTATGCAAATTAAAAGAGGCAGAAAACCACTGCCCTAGGGACTTTCCTACTCTTTCACATTAGCATTCCCCAAGGGCCATTGAGGAGCAAGCCAAGGTGGTCTCACTTGGGCTGGGAATTCCTGCTGTAGGGGGGCGAGGTTCATGAGCAACTTTCTACAGGGACTGGACAGAAAGAGCCTCCAGGCAGGGACCATGGCACATCGCGAGGATGCATCAGATCAAAGCAAAAAATGATAGGTGCTTCTGAGTCTACACAGTGCTGCTGCTGCTGCTTCCTGGTTATTACCGTTATAATTTTGCTAGTGTTGCTTAATAATTGTTCTAAATAGTAGATAATGCCAAGAAATCAATACCATGGGACCTAATTGTTTTTCTATCATCAGGAAATTTTTAAAAAGTGTGTTTAGTGCCAAGGGACCTGTTTTAGAGTAGAAACCTGAATTTTTCGACACAAGCTGAGTTCCTGCAAACTTTGTCTCCCACTGTGCTGACAGTTTCTGAGAAATTATCTTATTTCCCATTATAGATGTTGGACAGTGACTCAGTATGCCCTGGAAATACTATGATTCTAGCAATTTTCTCATGTGGTAGCTCAGCTTAATGTCAGAGAAATGGGTAGTTATGAGTCCAGATACTATAACGTCGGACTTAGGTTCTAAAAATAAATGTTTGGTTAAGTTTTAGTTGTCAACAACTTTTCTACTGCCACTCATGCTAGAAAATGGAATAAGTGGCCTCACGCAATTCCTGGCGCTCTCTGTGGTCAACAGAAGTAGAAGATTAAATATGCTGGTAATACAGGTAAATGTTGTGGCCACTCTTGTAGTGTGTACGCCCTGCTGTGTAAAAGTTTGGGAGCAGAAGAGTTAACTGTTTACTAAGAAGAGCAAGTGAGGGTCTAGAATGGCCTTGCTAGCATGCCTGATTTCTCAAATGTCTCCTTTCTGGCTCTAGGCTAGGTAGTTTAACCTTTTTCCCTTAGTTTCCTCTGTAAAACGGGTATAATGTTTGCCTCCTGTGTCACAGTGGGGGTTTTGAGACTTGATTGTCTGCAAAGTAGTTTTAAAGTCTATAAATGCAAAGTAGTATTCCTATTTTCTGTGTGAAAGGCAATTGAAATCATGTGCAGAGCCTCTCACAGCAGGCACAATGGTTATTTGCAATGAAGGATATTTCTGCACCTTTGTATGGAAACAAAGAAAAGACCTCTCTTAAATCTGTGGCTATTAAAAACAGTTAACTTTTAGCATTTACGTAGTATTTTATATTTTCAGAGCCCTCTTATGAATCTTAACTAAATCCTTCACAAAGCCTCTGAAAGGCATACGGCAATATCCTGCTTTTATGGTCATTTCCCCATACTCACGGAGGGAGAAAGTAACTGCGGGGCTCACATGGGTTTCCCCTCCATCGGTCTGCATCTTGATGCAGTGACAGAGGGATAGCTAGGTACCTGTGCTGAGGAGATAAAAAGGTTGCCTGGGAGGTGGAGAATGAATTAATTAACGAAGACATATGGTTTTAAGGATGAGTTAGCTTTAGGACAGTGAGGTATATACATGCTAGCCTTGAGGAACAATGCAGTGTTCGGACCTTGTCTAGGTCTAAGGGCTTTGATGGGATTGAGGATGAATGTGGCCCACTGTCTCATCTGCTGAGTGTGTGCTTAGAGCGGGAATAGACAGTGCCTCGCCATGGCATAAGTCCCGGTTTTGTTTTGTTGCCAGACATGGGGAAAGGCCAGTGAGACCAGGCATGACTACTAGCATCCTGGGCTCTTCTGTTACTGAAGCATCTGCATGTTTTATGGTGAACCAGATGCAAAGAATGTGGGAAATGAGGAAGAGGATAAACGCTGTTGCCCAGTCTTCAGGATTGTTCAACCAGTTTCCTTTGGTGTTCAATCTGGGATGGCTCATCTGACATTTGGTGGTCATGTTATGCCCCATTCGGTTTTAAAAGGCTGTAAAACAAACTCATTTATGAAAGGAGCTGTTTTGCAGCTGGAGTCAGGCTATCTCTGTACAGTAATTCCAGCTGTTGGGAGTTTATGGGATGAGAAGCCAGGAATGGAAACACACAAACATTCAAAAAAGCCGCAGCAGATACGACACCACAAATATGAAGCCCATATACAGAATATGTATGGAATAATATTTTAGCACTGAGTTTGATCTGTTCTATGAAGGCGCTTGAGTTGTAATACACAGGTTACCATTTTGTGATATGTATATTGGATCAGGGTGATGTTGGTATAACTATATTGATTTAATAACAGCTGGGAGCATAGATCAAAAACATAGTTTTTATCATCTGGGGTTCTCAAGCAACAACTAGGAGACTGAGTAAATCACCGAGTAGCCTCTTCTATTCTGTTACTCCCTGCCTGCCTAAAACAATTACACATTGAACCTAATTCTGGTGTTACAGTGACTTTATGGTTAGCTCTAGGGGAATTGACACCTTATACTTGCTGGTATGTAGGAGAGCTTGGACTGGTATATACTAGCCTTAACATTTTTCTATACTTTCTTTCATGAGACATTGATTCTGAGCAATTTTACTTCCCATATAACAAAGTCTCCATGTGTGAGTTCTTGTAAAGAAGCAGGAAGAGGAACGCAGTAACAGAACAGCTCAGGTAAATGACACGCCACAGTGGATACCCATCCCTTTCTGTGGAGGTTTGCTGTAGCTTTCAGAGTGGGATGTGGCTGATTGGGATTGTTTGTACACAGACACCACTGTGGGACTGGTCAGAAAGGACTGCTGGCAGTATAGGTAGAGAGCAAAGATAGGGGTCAGGATGGGTTGGTTGTGAACGCGCATCCTCACAGACACAAAGCAGAAATAATATTGAAAACTTGGACCATTTTTACCGATACGTGTTTCCTAAGCTTTCTTTCCAAGCCCCCTACTCCTGATTTTTCCCAGAAGGACTTCTCTATATCTCACATCCTATTTTTCTTGGAGAGAGGTTTTCTCCTGCTTCTCTTACGCTCTGCACAAGAGGCAGCTGTTCACTCCTCCTCAGTGATGAATATATACAAGGTCTGTGTGTGAGGTTCAATATACAAGGTCCAGGGCATTGTGATGACAGTGAGCAAGACGGCTACACTGAGCTTTTGCTGATGAGAGTTTATTGCTGATAGTTTCATATCAGCTCGTATCTGCCTCAGCTGTTCTGCAGATGCCTTTCTTCCCCTGCCCTGATTTTTCACTTGAATTGCAGGAGACTGATTCCTCAGCAAAGGTGTGCAGCTTTCCTCAGACCTGTGTGATTGCCACTGAATAGATTTAGATTGGCAGGAGCCCAAGAGATTTGAGTGCTGGGAAAACCATGAGGACTCATAAATCAGGGGACTACCAGAATGAATATAAAAACCTACCTGACAAAAGGAAGCAACCTGGAAACTGCCTGACATATGTTGAGTCTGGGGTTTGCTGTGGGATGTTAACATCCACGTGCATGTGCGTGTATGTAGGCAAATATCAGCTGGGTAATTGCACTTCTAGAGCTCTACCCATGTTCTTGGTGTTGGCTGTTCACCTGTGATCACCCAAGATTTCTGCTCCTTTTGTGCTTCCTATCCAAGAAGTTCAAAGTACTAATGTTGAGGACTGCAACTTACGGCCTTCAGCTGAACATGGGCGATGAGTTTTTTCAACAAAAACATGGGTTAGTTTAAGTGGCCTAATGTCAGCCTTTAGCACACTTTGACCAAAGAATTTGCCAGCTTGACTGCTTGGACCTTCCTTTCCCCTCGGGGTTACTGTGGATGAGCTGTTCCACACTGATTTCCTGCATAGGCCTGCTTGCCCCAGGCATGTGCAATTCAGGTGGCTCATTCTTCTTTCACAGGGACTCTGGTGGGATCTCTGAATCTACCCGCAAGGCAAGAAGCCTGGGGACTTCTGAGTGCAAGCAGTGAAGGACCGTGACAATGCCGCTGAATAGCTGGCATTCATCATGCAGATGGGAAAACCAAACCTTGCTTAGGTTAATTAATACGCCCAAGTCCAAAGAGCACGTTGGTCCTGAAGTGGGGAAGTGAACCCAGAGGTTTTGACACGCAGCGGTCTGTGCTTCCTCTTAAAAGGAGAAGTTGTGATGGCACCTGTCAGGTCTGAAGGTTGTTGTGTGAGGCCATCCAAACCGCCAAATCCAAGTTTCAGTGAGTCTTTCAGTTTTCCTTTGTTCCTGCTGCGCTGGGCTGTCAGAGAAGCTCTGAGGGAAAGGGGCATGTCTGGGTGTCCTCCTGGGAGGTGCTGGGCAGCACAGGTGAGCCTAGGCCAGAAGCTGGAGTTGGCATGTCTTTCAGGTCATGCTACAGAACGACATTGCCTCACTGGCTGGGATGTGCAGGCACGGGGCAGCGAGCAAAGCAAACACGGGTGGATTTGTGTGTGTGTGTTTGCACATCAGAGCGCAGCTGCCTTGTCTGCTTGTTTCAGAGCGTGAGAGAAAGGGAACAGCCAGCGGTCACCAGCTGCCTTTAGTAATACGTTATCTCAGTCCATCATTTGGTTGTATTGTTTATGAGGGGACAGCACTGTCCACACAGCAGGTAAGTTTATCCCTACCTTGTCTTAGTCCAAAGGCTAGAGCAGCCTGACGATGGAGCAAGCCCAAAATTCCTCTTGTGGACGGCACTGAAAAGAGCAAACCTCAAGAAAGGCTTTGAGTGTAGCTTAAGGCATAGTCAGTCCTGCTTGTTTGATCTCTCCCTGTTCTCACTCTCTTGCCACCACAACACACATTAGTACTAGCTGATTCATGAATGTGCATATTCCCTTCTCCTCACTTGACATTTCTCTCTCTTGCATCTTCTAACATATAAGAAGGAATTTGTGCAACTGGCTGGCTTCTGTTGAAAGGGTTGACCTTCAGCATTTCCCTCTCGCTGTTCATGTTTTAACATGAACATGTTTTAACCTAGAGGCGACAGGTCAAGACCAGGGCCAGGCCTCCATCGTGTTTGATGCTCTGTTGACCCAGCAGCATTTGTCCTGATTATTTCTTGCAGCAGTGAGTTCCACCAGTTCACTGCTATTTCCTTTCCTGTTTCCTCAGCACCCTGATCTGTAATACCAGCAGTCCTTCCTTTTTTCACATTTTTTCCCCAAGCCAAGAGACTGTTAGACTCACCAGTTTCTGCAATCCCCTGTGTTGTGGAAGGCCATTGCATATATCCATTGCTCTCTTTATCTGGGTCATTTGCAAACCTGCTGGTTCACATATACAGGTCAGCATCTTGGGAGACCTGCTAATTTTCCCATCAGTGCGTGAGCTGTTTTTGTCCCAGTCTTTGCTTTGGAGAGTTTCCTATTGTTATTCAGTGTCTAGGGAGCTGCTGGCTTTCTCCAGCACCTTTGTTCGCTTGTGCTGAGACACTGGCACTTGTGCAGCTGGGGCCGTTGATCTGTGTGTATTTGCTGCATTGTTTGCTCTTGTCACGCCATGTGTCCTCTAATTACACTGACCTGGATGGGTGCCAGCAGGAGGAGGACAAGATGTACAGCACAACGTGAGATGGCACGGAGAGGTTTTACTCATGTGTGAGGGAAGACTTCATCCTGCCCTTTTAGCAAATGTTTAATATTCACAGGAATGTCCAAAGTGCTCTCCTTGTTCTCATCGAGCTAGGGCCTGGCTCTGAGAAGCTGCAAATAGCCACTCGCGGCCTTGCACATGGAGGCTCTGCGTGATGGGAAGACGTGGCTGTTTTCACAGAGGTCTTCCCTCCGTACGAGTGGTGTCCTTGATGCCAAATCACCTTTGAGCCACGAAGCACTTACTGATCCCACCAAAAGCTCTCTGACCGACTGAGACAAATCCACCTTTGAAAATTGAACTAATGCAATGTGATGACTCAGAAACATCAAGGGATTTTGTTTGTTTGTTTCTTTTGAACCACAAATGGTTCTGTCTGAGGTTTACCTAGGGTCAAGCTACAAACTACAGAGCCAAATTTTTACTGTGCTGATGTTTGGGGCTTAGCTCATTATAAGGAGGCCAGTCCTTAACTGGGATACATAATCAGATTTGAATTTTACCTCAGAGCCAAGAACTGATCTGTAACTTCTACAGTTCTGCATTTTCTGTAAAGTACGTATTTATAGTCAATGTAACGCTGCCACATGACTGGTAAACAAGCAAGTCCCCAAAGTAAGCACCATAAAATAGGAAAGCTTTGGACAGGATTTACATCATCAAAGTTTCCCTGAATATTTTCAATGATTATCTTTTGTTTTACGGTGTCATTGTCTTTTTTGTTTGGTTGTTTTTTGTTTTTCTTAATTGACTCTGTACAGATTTCTTTTAGTGTGAGCTATACACCATGTTTTACTGATATTATGCATCAGGGAAAAATGTGCATCTGCTTTGGAGGGAAATCCTGTTCAGGCACGAAGATAAAGCAAGGTTTGTGTCGTAGGTGCAAATCAGATTTCTTTTCATCCTTTGCCTTATGTGAGTATAGTATTTATGTGGGGATAGGTGATTCTCGTTTCTAGTGCAAAACCAGTTGTTGGTCTTCCTAAACTGAGTGAAAGTAGCCGAAAAGTAGCTGAAAATCCCAGGGAAAAGTGAAGAAGGATTTTTTGGGGCATGTTCCATCTCAGACTGGGGAATGTAACTTTTGCTTTTTGTATCTTCACATGTGATCTTGCCAAAATTTCTAGCGTGCTCACAGCTCTCTGTCTTCATTGCTGCTTTGCTTTTTTTGACTTGTGATCATCTCAGCTTCATTAATAACAACTAACCCCTTTCATCACTCTGTCTCTCTGTTTATTTAGAGATTGACCTTTTGAGTGTTTGCACTAACAGTTTCTCTTTGTGAAATGTTCAACCACCGAAAATAAGTTCCAAGAAAGGGAATGTTATTTTTTCTCTTGCATACTTGCAGCGTTCAGCAGACGTGCCTTTGCACCTGCTTTTCAAAAGGAGCGCGCCCAGCTGCTCTTGCCTGTTTTGGGGTGCCCAGAGCTTAGGAGATGGTGCCCTGTAATGAATGTTAACAATTGTGATTTGGCCTGGAGGGTAGCATTAGGATGTATCGGCAGCAGTGATCACAAGGAGGTCAAGTACTTTGTTTGGCATCCCCTTTGAAAAATCCCCTCTCAGAGATGCATTACTAAACACAGTTTCTCCAGAGCTAGCTACATACATGAACAGCATTATCTACCATTTGTAGGGCTAGCTATGAGAGACATCCTGCAGAACCTGCAGCGTTTAGAAGAACAAGAGCAATATGTCTCTTTATTACCTTACAGCAGCTAAAATGCAAATAAAAGGTGGAGAGATCTTGCATATAGAAAAGCCTGTACATTTCTAGTTTTCTGTGATCCTTGGCTCAGTCAGAAATGAAATGTATCCATGTTAACAGGACAGTGAGGTCTTGACTTGGCAGTCGTTCTAGAGGTGAATATGTTGCCCTCTGAACCATTGATCCAAGTTCCTGTATGAAGGAGAGAAGGTAGAAAGTTTCAGCAGGAAAAAGCAGAAACTCTGACCAAAGTAGAGGAGCAAGCGTTGAAAAAGCACAGAAGCCCTGTTCCCCCCAGACCAAACCAAAACTGGGGAATGAAAGACTCGGAGAAAGCAGGACACTAAGGATTCATGTCTACCACAAACAAAAGCTTTGAAGTGGTTGTTGCATAGGACAGCACTTCAGGTACCCCAGTGCTCGGAATTAGGCTAGAGTGACTCTGGAGAGCTCTAGCATGTGACTCCTCTGCTAAGTGTGAGAGAAACAAGAAACCACAGGGAAATGACTGCAAACCCCTTTGTCAAAAGCTTTGAGAAACCTTCCTGTCTTTGTCTTTTCCAAACTTGTCATGTCAACTAGAACCATTGCTGCTCCTAAATCTGTAACACTACAGAACACAGCACATGTGCAAGCTGCTGAGTTGCTGTTTAATGAAGCATAGTTTCCTATTGCCTGCGAGACAGTTTTTACAGACATGAGGTTTGCACTTCGGTTTGGTTACGAGAGCCCATCCCTGAGCTCGAGAAGCTGCAACGTCTTCAAGCAAGGGACACTCCTTCCGTTATTTCTGCACCTCATTTAGCAACCCTGTTGAATTTACCAAGAATGATCAGATGAAAGCCATGGTCAGATTCCACCTCTTCGGCCCCGAGAAGAGCTATGGGAAGTTAGTCTTTGCGGTATGTGGTGTCACCATTCAGCTGCACTGTCACCTGCACTGTTGTAACCACATGGTGCAGGAAACAGCAATGCATTAAAAAGAGAAAACATGCTGCTCCTGTCACAGTCATTTCAGGCTCAAAGCCTGGTCTGGCCATGTCCTCTGGTGCGTAACAACTTTCACTGGCTGTGGGTTCTGGCACCCGCCTCGCACTCAGGTTTCTCAACATTCGATCTCTTGATTAAGAGCCATGTTTTAAGTCCTGTAGGATTTGCAGCTGGCCAGGTTGCTCATGCTGAAATATGTGAGTGCCGTGCTTTGCAGGGCCCTGTGATCCATCCGCGAGAGCCAGTAATCTGGGTGTAGCTTGCCCAATCCCTGAGCCTAGACATGGCCGGGCTCTTCCTCAGCCAGTAACTCATCCTGGTGCTGATGCCTGTTTCCTAGTATCCCTGGGTTAGCCTGTAAGGTTGTTGTTCATTTTATTCCTTCCCCTTATGAGACTGTCCAAAGCACACTGTCTCTCTTTGGACTTGGTTAGAGTAGGTTTGGCTTTGCTCACTGCATTTATACAGACTTTTCCATCCTGGTTATCTGGCTTGCACCCCCAGAATCCGTGATTTATTCACCTGTCTGCGGTGTCAGTCGCTTCTTTGCTGTGGTCCTCACCCTCCTTTTTGACACCGCCTCTGTTCAGATGTCTGGGTGGACCTTGTCATGACTGCCACCGATTGGCCCCAGGTGTTTATCTTCAGCCTCATACATCCACCGCCTGCTTTTGTCCATGGTGAGAATCCACCACTCCCTCCATGTTGCTGCTATTCTGCACTGACAGTCATGCTGATGGGGTTTGGTGCAAAGCCGAGCAAACTAAGCGGGAAGATTCACACCCAATGGATTTCTTCGGGTTTTGGGTCATGTTATGGGGACTGACTGAAGCATTTAGCACCACTAGTGTGCTGAAAGCAAAATTTTAACAACCTGGTCACCACCCTAACTCTGCTCCATCACAGGACAGCAGCTCCGTAATGCAGCATCCAAGCTGGGCAGCCCCTGCCCTGCTTGCTTTTTGGGGGCATTACAAAAAGGGTGCTTTGGAGATGGGCAGTCATAGTAGACCAGCTCCCTGCATCTGTGGCCTTCATTAGGGATGGGGCATCATTTCCTACATGCCGTGTCCTGCAGCAATGGGGATTGTGGAACAAATGGGGTGATGCTGACCCACAGTTACAGGTAAAGTGGGGGGCACCCAGTGACTCTGTGGAAAGAGGGCAGGGAGAGGGAGTAGGGAAACTCCCCGGTGACAGTGGAAATGTGACTAATAGGTTGCTGCAGCTGTCTCCCCTTTCTGGCTACACTTTCCCTCTTGATTTCCAGCATGGAGAGCAGCAGGGGAAGCCAAAAGTCTTTCCTGCTGGCGGTGAGGAGCAATTTGGATGTCTCTCTGCCAAAAATGTACATTCTTGAGGGGACAGCCAGATGCCTTGGCGTTACCCAAGATGCCTCAGTTCATTGAATCTTAGAAATGTAAAGGCTGGGAGGGATCATCCATTCCCGACAGCAAAGCTTGATTAAGTATATCCCACGGAGCAGCTCCCAGACACTTTTCCTGGCAAAGGCCACTTCTGGTTGGGAATCCCGCTGTTGCTACCAAATATCCTCAGGGCTCCTGACCCTGGTTCCTGCTGGTGTGGTGCCACGAGGATGCTCAGGCTCTCCCAGCATACATTTGTCAAGCCAGCCTGGCAAGGTGTTTCCTCCATGCCAAGTTTGATATCAATGGAGATGCGGGCCTGCCGTGAGGGGGGTGAGCTGTGGTGCTTTTAGGAGTAGATTTGGGAGGATTGAGACCTAGGCTGCCTTGTCTTCTGTGTTCTTAGAAAGAAGGAAATCTGCAGTTCTGTTGCCAAATGGTGATTTTTTTCTACAATATAAAATCAAGGTCTCGAACCCTGGTTTTGCAAACACAAGTTAGAAGCTGATCTTACTTATTAGAAATAACTGTGCAGTGAGAGAGTGATACTGCAGCTGTAACACATTGCAATCTCTCTTCTCGTTTTTCTTTCCTTTGAGGCCATTTTTTTCCCTCTGGCACCCAGTGTTAGACGTATACATCTATATTTGGCTACTAAAGAAGCAGCCCGAGGTATGATTTTCCATAGCACAATGCATTTGACTTCAACAGGGGCTGCAGGGACGCAGCAGTTCAGAAAAGCTGACCTCTGATTTAGTGTTTACAGGTGCATTTCAAAGCTTGACTTCAGGCACGTGAATTTGAAAATGTTTGACCTGAAGTCCTTTTCCCCTTTCAGTTTATTGCCAGCTCTTATCTGGTCGTTACTGTAGCAGGTCACCACATTATCCCTTAGCAGCAGCCATCAGTAAGTGTCAATTCCCAGCAAATGAATTCAGCAACTTGCCAATATATTTTTTTTTATGATGGCTATTTAAAGATGACAAAACCCATAAATCTTCCAGGCTTGTTATTGAGAGTTTATATTGAGTTTGTTGATGAAACAACTTCACAGCTCAGCTGAAGAGGAACTGCAGGGTTTGAAGAAGCAAAAGGCTTTTGATAGTGTGCAGTAGTCCAAGAAATTGAAGATAAAAACCAACTTGCTGGCATTTTGTCCATATTCCTTCTTCCTAGTCAGAGTGAGAGCTTCTCTTCACACCCCTGAGAGAGTCTGAGCATTTTCCGGCCCCTTAGAGGCCAACCATTGTGTACAGCAAGGGGATGTTTTTAACCCTGGGGGTTAGAGAAGGGGAATTGAGGCCCGGAGGGCAGCAGTGGGGGTGAGCGCGACCTCCCTGAGCACAGCAGCGTCTCTTTCTCTCCCTCTTCACATCCTGCAGTGGAAAGTTCCATTGCAATACTGTTCTTTTACAACTGCAAATTTTATTTGCTGAGGAAAGTTTGAATCCTGTGGACGTTTTGGTAACAGCCAATAACATCTCCTCCATAAATCTGTTTGGGGATCCCCTGGTTGCCATTTGCATTCTCATTCTCTGTGCAGGCCAATGGCTCTCATTGACTCTTACTTATTTTGCAGTCAACAAACTGACTAGCAGAGTTTATGGAGTAATTGCAGCATTATGCAACAAGTGGGAAGATTTATGGCTTTGGGTAGAAGGAAGATATAATTGTAACAACATATAACTGCTCTAGCAACCACCATAACACCAGGTTGGTCCATAAAACTCCAAATTGGATTGAAAATAAAGTGTCTAAAAAGTGTGTTTCAGGAATAAACCTCTATTTAACAGGGAGGAATGGATTTTAGCTCGTTTTAGCTGTTGAAGTTATTTTAGGTATCATTCCCTTTTTCTTGAAAAGCAGGGATTTGCTGATCCTCCAAGCTTCAGCTGACTGCTGTTTCTGAAAACTGTGGCACAGTGGTTCTGCAGTAGTATATTTATCAGTCAAAGTAAAGTTAAATGTAATAGTAATATCTGTTGTTATAACAATAGTTATCTTGTGTATCTTATATATTCATTCATTGGAACAGCCACTCTTGTGTTTCCCCAAAAAAAAGCCCTATTCTCCAGAGATAAAATCAGACTCTGAGATAAATCCAATGCTAGATCATGCTAGCCTCTGAAGAGAAATTATGGTTTGAAAACCTGGCCCTTGGCTAAACTCCCACTGACTCTGGCTGAGCCAAAATTTCACCTATGATATAGTAAGCACCAATTTTTTTCTCTTAAGTGAAATTGAGTCACATCAAAGGCCCTTTAAGTGTCCTCGTATTTTTCAGTCTTCCTGCAAATTACATTTTCGTACTTGACCAGAGCCCCTATAAAACGTGCATGCGCTAAATCAAAAAACTAGCAGCACAGAATTGTCTTATGTCTTGGTATAGAGTGCAGAGCCATTCTTCCCTTTTTGCCGTGCTGTTTCAGAGGCTGGATGCTGTTGTCCTCTGAGATGAGTTTAGAAACACAGGCCCAAGGTGAAATTCCCTGCATCTGTATTAGGCACAAAGAGAAGTGACTCCATCTACCAAATGCTGTTCTGGTAGCACTTCCAGCTCATTTCACTGAGCTGCTCAGATTCATGATTTAGATGCTTTATAGGAGGGTGTGTGTTTATATAGCTATACTATCTGTATATGTGTGTATTGTATGTATTACACATATGTATACTATATACTTGGGATTATATTCTTGAAAAATCTTGGTCTTGTTCTCCCAGCAACTCTTTTCTGCTGGTACGCAAAGCAGAGCATGGAGAGGGTGTGCTAAAAGGACTGAGATTGAAGGATTGGAAATGGGATATCGCAAGCATGCCCAAGCAAAGGAAGTAAAAGTAATCTAAGTTTAATGCAAAGGATTTCAAAACGTTGACCTCTTGTGCATCAGGCCTAAAGCCCTTGCTAGGTTTTGCAAGTGTTTTTGGTATTGCCAGTTCCTCAGTTGCGTTTATTTTAAACTACCAAGCAAGACTACAAAGCCTTTTCTGTGTAATCGCTAGAGGGTCTCAGAAAACTAATTTCCACAGCAGGGTGCACTGAACTATGACGCTTGGCCTAAGAGAGCAGCAGTGGATTGCTGTCCCATGTGTGGAACAGCACAGAGTAGCACAGCGCGGACTACTCGCCTGTGCTGGCTATCAGCCATGCTAACAATAACGTGTCTTGCGAATATCTCTCTCGTCATGCATATTTTAAAATGCCATTTTAATAACTGAAGGTTTAATGCTAAACTTCCAAACTTTTAATGTTGTTTACACAACATACAAATTAGACCCATTTCCATTTGACAAGCCCTGAACCTTTGTCGGGTGCAGTTATGAGCTTGTTCTGTAACAGCACTGGACTTTCAGGAATTGCAATAAATACGTTAATGAAATTAAAAGCCCTGTGGTGAACTCCAACCAGGGCAGTGGATCAACTGGAGGCTGTCTGCTTGCTGCAGAACACCATCTTGTCTGATGAATCACCCACTTGTGCGTGGCGTTAATAAACATGAGCCAGAGAGCAAAAAGGGTGTTATCTAGACATAATGAACTCCTGAACTGAGTTGGAGAACATGGCTTGCTGACAAGGTGTCATCAACTATGAAGCAAGCCAGGCCCCCTCACCTCTGAAGCCCAGTGATAGGTATCACAAAGCCACTGTTATCTGAACCATTATCTGTGGAGCCAGCCGTGTGTGGTTGCCCCATTAACATTTCATGTGCAAAGAGACAAGGCTGTGAATGCTTAAAAGTGTCCCAGTGGCTAAACTGCAAAGCTTTTATATTTTCTTTAATTGAAGACATAGCACACAGGTGTGTGTGCGCACATAATCTTCAGCCTGGAGATTTCAAGCTGTTAGGTAAATGAAATAATTCAATGAGAACTTTTTGGGTTTTGTCACTGGATACTGTTAGCCTTTAGTAAATTAGGAATAAATACTTGCAAAGAGAGTTTCATTTTTCTTTAGCACTATTTTCTGATGGCAGCTGAACAGATAATGCAGCCACAAAGTGGAACTCCTTTATAAAGAAGTGCAAGTACAAGCTCTTCTGAAGCTTGCAGGCAAAACCCTGCAGCTTTGTAGCGGTAGTCAGCAGTATTTCAAACAGTGGGAAGATAATGGTCACTCTGAAAGGTAAGAAATGGATTTGGATGGTGAGATTTCAAAACCAAGCACCGTTCCAACAATTGTGACCACATTTGGTTGCAGCAGAGTCATGTCAAAGGGGGGCCTGAATAATAGTCACACTTGAAGCCTTTGCGCATCCCTCTGGTTGTAAAAAAATGGTTTTAAAGTGGGGGGTAACTAGTCTGCACCTGCAGGAATTGCTAAAAAGGTGTAGGGCAGATGTGAACCAGACATCTTGTGGGCAGGAGACTGATTCTTTCAGTGTACGGGCACTTACAGAACATAGGAATTTTCGTTCACTTTTATTTTTCCCCTCTTGCAATTAAGTGAATATGGTTGTCTCTGGTATTCTTCTGCCCACCTTGAAAATAGTGGGCTGCTCTGATTGTCAAAGGGGGTTCAGTAGTTTTTAAAAAGCCCAGTTCCTTCAAGACATCAGGCAGCAAGATGTGTCAGTGTCTTCAGCAAATGTTGGTTTAGGTTTTTTAATGTGATTTAAGGTACTGTGAGCTGTTAATTAACGTATTTTTTAGTCTGTCCTGCCCTCTTGTGAACCCAGATGTTCTGCTTAAACCCTGAGAAGGGGAAAGTGAACCTGACCTGTCTATAGGTGAGAGACTTGCAAAAAGGTAATGCAAACTGCAAAAATGGAGAGAAGTCTGCTGTGTCTTTGGTCTTTCTCATGCATTCCTTCAACATGGACAAGTCTTTAAATGCAAGTCTTTTCTAAAATGCCCCATTTCCCTTTCCCCCTCTGTAATGGCTCTTCCTAGCCACCACTATCCACTCAGCCCCTGTGTTGAGCTCCAGCTGTTTAGATCCTTCCTGCTTTGTGAATTAATAACACGGACAAAACCTGCTGAAGGAAGAAAGACAAGGGCATGCAGCCGGAGGAGCCCTGCGGCTCGCACGCCGCCGCCACCACGGCTCTTTCAGCATTGGACAGAGCTCTGCGGCGCGACGGGGCCGGCACCAAAGAGCAAACGCCCCGGACTGCCTTAGGCAGCAGCAGGACTTCCAGAGGTGTGCAGCAATGGTCCAACCGTGCTGAGGTCTGAGAGGGTTTTGCCATCGGTACTAGCAGCACCAGAAAGGCCAGAAGAAGAAATCACAGTAGCTTCCTTGGGTAAAAGCTTCCACAGAATTTGGTTTAGGCTGGATGGGGACTGCAGGAGTGTGCTCCTTTGATGGTAGTTCAGATAACCTAGTGGAAACTTAAATATTCACTTACAAACCAGTATAAAAATAATACTCCCCATCTGTTTGACTAGTCTTGGTCTGTCTTGTAACAGTTCACTGACCATCTGTTACCGTGGCGTAGAGACAGACATTATGAATCCACTTGACTGTATGCATTTCAGACTTCAGTTTATTTTTGGTTGCTAGTACATATGGACCATGTTCTGTTACTCTACATGTGTTTGTTCACAAGGACTTCTCAGCACAAATTTCCCTGGGAGGAGTGTTTCAGAATGGGGTAAGAAGGGGAAGAAAAGCAATTAATTTTCTACTTCAACAATCATAAATAGTTTCTAATTTGGATCCCATCTCACCCTCTTTTCCCCCAGCAAGCTGTGTGGATGGATGAAGCAGCCAGGGGAGGGTGGCAACCCAGATGTGAGCTATCTGATTAATGAAGTCACTGTCAGGCATGCATAGTAAAACTCAGAGAAAATGAATCATTTCAGAGTTCTCTTATCGGTGTTTCTCCTCTCCCCCCTCTTTCACATGCTTAAAGGTTGGGCAGGGTGTTCAGGCACACACCCACTACCTCAGTGCTCATAGTCTCCATATCCAACAGGTGCTGTAAATTAGAATTGCACTTAGCCGGTTGGATGCATTTGCAGGACCTGCTTGTGAGACATGCTCTTGGTTTTAGCAGTGAGGCTTTTGGTTTTATTAGTGATGGTCTTAGTAGCCCAAGTCAGAGTAGTCTCTGCACCAGGCAAAGATCAGGGAGAAGTGGCTCCCTTCCAGGAGCAAGCAGCGTTATGATTTGGTATTTGGTTGGGCTTCCTCATGCTGCAGATCACCATTTGTTGCTGCATCTGTGGTGTGTGGCTGTTTTATTGACCCTTACTGAGTTCAGTCTTGGTGAAATGCATTGGAAGCAAATTTTTCCTAGGATCATAATGTTGTTCCTTGTGGACAGCTTCGAGGCAGGGGCTTCATAGTCCAGCAGAGCTGGAAGGGGTGCTGTGTGCCAGAGCTGGCTTTTCTTCCTGCTTCTGTTTTACAACAGGGTAACTTCATTCATGTCTGTAGTACTCCTGCCTTTGGGTGGCATGAGGTGGAAGTGAAACTTCCACAGCTAACGAGGTATGAGCTAGGCAGCCATGCGATTGAGATAAATGTTGACATATTCTCCATTCCTTCGATGGAAGCGTTTTAGAAAGACTGCGCAGGTGACACAGGAACGTTCCAGGGGTTAGTCTGTACTTGTGCTTATCGCTCATAAAATGTTTCGTGCTTTCTTTCTAAGTTAGCTTATTTAGACAAGCAACAGCATCCATTCAGGCACCAGCTTGTGCTCCAAAAGAATCAAGTTCAGCTCTAGATCAGCTATAAGCTATCACGACTCCTTTTGTCAGGAAACCTTTCTAGCACACACAAATGCTCTGGGGAAAAATACAGCCACAATAAATGTTGCACTGGGAGGAGCAACGTAAATATCTAAATGGAGCAGTGCCTCAGCAAACTGCTGTTTCCAGCCTGGGAAAGTGTTTCAGGATCCTACCAGGGCCCACAGTATTATTGACTGCTGAGCAAAAGGAGTGGGCTCCTATGCAGTGTGGAGAAGCAACCGAATCCCTCCCATCGGGAACCGATAGCACTTCTGTGTGTATAACTATAACAGACATGTGGACCCAACAGGATTATGGTTCTGCATTAATTATCAGCTAATTAGCCCCCTTGTTTTTAGACAAGGCCTACTTTATAAAAATCAGGTGAAAGGATTTCTTGCATATATTACTTACCAAAGCTTTGTTAACACCTCACCACCTTTAATCCCTCTCCGTTCTTACTTGTATTTAGTAATCTATCTAAATTAGCAGTGGTGTGACCCATTCTCTGCTGAGACCAGACTGCCAGCTTATAGAAATTACTGAAACGAGGTGCCAAAGTAATGTAAGGACAAATGCCTCCCCATACAGATTGGCATGAACACTGGAGGCAGCATTTGAGCGTAATATTGACTAATTATTTAACCATGAGTGGCAGCTTTGAACATTGTGTTCTTTTTGCTTCGCTTCCCGCATTTACTGTGAATCTAATTATGAAGGGAACAAGTATTTCTTCTCAGGTCACTGAAAACACCGCAGCTAGCTTTGGGAAAGTGCATGGGATGCAAAGTGGAGGCAGCCGTGAACTGTGCGTCAGCTAGTTCCCGTACTGGAGCTAGTACTAGCATGCTAGCACTAGTACTCACTCAGCAGAGAGAGCAGGTGTTGGTGGGGATCTGGTCTGAAAATCCAAAAGCTGCTCATAAGAGAAAAATATGTCTTGGACTAAAAATGTGTAGTTAAAAATGAGCTGCTCAGATTATTAGCAACATGATTTTTTTTTTTTCCTCCCTTTCCAGAGGGCTTGGCTTTTTAATGATGATTCTTTCTGTGTTGTTAACAAGAAGTGTCCCCAGTTGGATGCTTTTCAGTAGGGGTCATGTGTATCAGGAGATATGACCCCTAAGAGAGGAATGTAAGCTTCTGGCATTCACTTTGTGTGCAAAATCTCCCTGCTGTAGACGGAAACTTTCCTGGATTTAAAGGAATATATATGTGCAGTAAACAGCTGGATCCTCTGAATGATAGGAGACAACTTTCAGTTGCTTGAGAAGGCAGATGGTCATCTTATTCTTTCCCTTTCCACTATCTTTTGGTCTCCTAACTGATGAGATGAGAAATAATAGACTTCAGCTCCTGAAGGGCTGAACCAATAAACATGACAGTAAGGGAGGGAATTAATTTTTAGGTGCTGCACTGAAGTTTGTGACACCCTGAGCAATTAGACATGTTTCTAGTACGAAATTTGAGTCTGATTCTATTTATTCTGCAGCCCCTAGAGAGAATGACTGTCTCTTCAAGTGCAGTCAAGTCAGACTCATGACGTGGACCTCAATGGAGGCTTGTGTCCCAGAGTTACCCTGGACTAACCCCTCTTTGTGCTGAGGAGTGTAGGCTATCCTGTTGAGGTGGCCTTATGCCTCGCCTCAGTCCTTTGGAGTAAGCCTGTCTTCACGGTTGGATTTGACCGATTCGGAGAACATGGTTTTAGCTCAGCCCAGAGGTGAGCTATGAAACCCAAGTCCATACATCCTCTCTGGCCGTGTGCATATTGCTGGGATCTCCAAGGGCACCCGTCTGCCGCAGCTCCTTGTGCGGCTGCCAGCTCAGCCTCTCTATGGCTTGTTGGGTTTCTCTTCCATAAGCAAAAAGTCACCTGGAAGATTTTGCTTGGCCCTTGGGCTCATTCAGAGTTGTGGGAGGCAGCTGGAAGACAGCGAGTGCCTCAGTGGTGGAGCAAAGCTTGCTGGATTGCTAACCATACTCCAACCTCCCACCAGCAAGCCTGGCTGCACACACTTATGCTTTTGTAGCAGATTAGCACGGTAGTTGTGGCAGTCTAAGGACACTTTGGGTAAAAGACCGCATTGCTACTGCCGTGAGGTGCATTCTTGGAGGCTGGAGTCATGTGCAGTATAAATATATCCTCTTACTCTTTCATCTGGAGTCAGATGATGCCATGGTATTATATTAAACGCTGTGTTGCAGTATGTACTCTATGGATGACTTTATGAATGATACTTTTTTCCACAAAAAATTAGGTTTAAATCCCCTAGCTGTAGACCAGGGTGTTCATACCAGCCGTAGCCCTTGCTTCCTTTCCGTTAAGCTTTATTGAGTTAGCTATGGTGGCTACTTGCTGATTTTACTCTGTCAGAAATCTACTGGCTGTCTTTCTTGGAAGTGCCCAATGGATGATTTTAACTACAGAGGTTATTGAGACATGCCAAGACTAAGATGTCAAGGTTGGCCTTGAGCATTTGTCTCCGTACTACTGGAAAATTTATTTCTGAAGTAAAATGATTGCCAAAAACGCATTAGATAACTTGACGTCCTCTGTTCCTGGTTATTTCCAAAGTCTGCTACAGGGCTCTGATCCCAAAACACACTTTTAGTAAACTTGCAATTGCTTCGTTTGTTTTAATTTAAGGCACGATTTCTGCAAACACATAGTTGTATTGCTTTCTCTTTGCCCTTGATGCTGAGTTGGTTGTGCATATTAATTAAGGGCCATTAGCAGAGCAAGTGCAAAGCAGTGCAAAATGTGACTGAGCACATGTGCTGTGCTGCAGTCTGCAGTGTTCTGTGTTGCACCACTTTTTGATGGGATTTGAAAAATTACAGGCGAAAACATACTCTTCCTTTATTAGCCACTATTATTAGAACCATATGGCTTGAACTGAGGAATAAAGTGTGCCTGGCATGCATCAACCTAGCATGTCTCTGCAGATGAATATAATTTTGAAATGTAAATTAAAGGGGAAATGAAGGTGGGCTAGTGTTGTTCACACAATTGCTCTAGGAGATGCTGGCACTATTTCTGATTTTTAAGGTCACAGGAGGCCACAGGGTCACTGAAGGATGATGCAGTGGTGCAGGGCAAGTTCTCTGTAGGAATGCTGATGTACTGGCGTACACTTGCATTCAACTTTTTGTATTCCCTCATAAAATAAGAATCATCCTTGTTTGTGTAGAGGTTAACACGTGATACATAACACGAACCCGTGGAGGGTATTTGCATATTGGTGTGCCGCTGCTGTGCTGCTGAGCGAAGTTCAAGATGAGACCTTGACCATCCTTGCCTGGCTTGTCATGAGATCAGAAAGCATGCTGTCACACTGCGTAAGAGTCTCTGGTTTTGAGAAGGAACATAAATCCTCCTATCTCAAAGCAGTCTAATTACAAATTACCTGGAGTCAAGGAGGAATTAGTCTTCTGATATACTATTTAGTATTTTATTGGTTTATGCTTCTTGTATTTTTTACCACTTCATCATCAGGTGATGGTCCCTCTTGAAGACAGGATCCTGCAGTGGGTGGAAACTGCAGATCTGATCTGCCCTGGGGATTACATGGGTTTCCCCTTGTCTAGAGGATGTTGTGAGTACAAGCACTGTGGACACCCAAGATTTGTGCTGTGCTATTACTAGGAAAATGAAATGCTTTTTCCTCAGTCTCCAGGATTAATGTGTCTAATAGGTCCTCAAACACATACTTTATTTTCCTCCTTCTTGGAATAAGGACATTTATTAAGCCATCTCCCAAAATCACTTCCAGATCTGGTCTCTCTTGTTATTTCTTAGAGTTATACAGGCTTGTTAGGTGTCTCCTCTCTGCCGCTTTTAGAGTTTAATTAAGTCCCTGTTGGTACTGAAGGACATTTGACCAGGCCTGCAGTTTCGGTGTGTGAGTACAGATCTGGGGAACCAGCCACTGCTCTGCTCTCGCCTTGTCTCCTCATGCGACCAGGGGCTCCAGCAATAGGCAGCATCCCGGGGCGAATGAGGTCCTGCTTCCAATTGCCGTCTCTCACCCAGCTGCCATTGCAGGAGAGCCTCATCAATCCAACAGCAGTCACCACCAGCCTAACATCAACTGGTAGCTAAAAATAACACAGGGTGGAAAAAAACACCCAACATCTAAATATAAATCTCTAATGCCTCAGTAGGCAGCATTGCATTTCCTAATCATTCAGTCAAATTGTTTAAAGATTGGTTAACACTGGAAAGCCTTTTGTTTCCACCTTGGTCACTGGTCTCTCCTTACCCCAGCTCTTTCTTGAGAAGGCAGAAGTTTCCTTTTCCTTCCTCATCCCTCCTGGTTCTCCAGCAGCCCTTCCCTTGCTTGTGTGCTATCTCATACGCCCTGCTGCCCACTGGAGTGGTGGGAGCACGATGCGGTGCCCAGCTGTGTTCGCAGAGCTGTGCTGGCTCCTGTAACAACCACCCAAAGAGCAGCATGTTAGGGCAAAAGGAGGGGTCCAGAGGCTACAGCTTGGCATTCAGGACACCATGTCTTGCTGGCTGCAAGCCGGCACGGCTCTCACCAAGTCAACCTGTTGAGTTGCACCACCTGGGCTTGCCACGCACCCTTAGTCGTAGCACAGGTTGAATGAAATAACACGCAGATGTGGAGAAAATGGCGAGAGTAGTTTTTTCCCCAACCCATCAGCTGGCTGCCTTTGAAAATCAAAGGCTAGAGAGATTTCTTTCCTTGGGAACACATGCCAAGCAATCGTGCTCCATTGTTGCCGGCAGATTTGTTTTTGCACACTTCAGACAGGAAAAACGGCACTCTCGGGGAGAAGAAACTGGCAGAGCACGAGCGAGGTGGGAAGAGGGGAAAGAGCCAGCAAGTGGCAGCAAAATCTGCGGCGGCTTCGCAACGTTCCCTAGCAACCCGTGCCCCAGAGAGCTGCTTGCAATGTCTCCTCTTTATCAGCGCAGCTGCATGTGATGTACTAGCCTCACCATGGTCTGGCTCGCACTATTTTGGGTTTAAAAACCAAAGCGTGTGATTGCAGTGCTGTCATGGGCATAAGGACTTTGGATTGCTCTCTTGCACAGATGGGAGCAATTCACAAGGAGTGTTGGGAAAGTGACTTTCTGTTCTTGCTTGAATGTTGTCTGATACCAGCTAGTAAATACCGTCTTGTGGCTTAAAGACTTTGCGATGAGTAGATTAGATAGCTCCCCTACCATTTGTTTTCCCCATAAGGTGGTATTGCAGGGAGGGATTGCGTGGATGTTTCTGGAGTAACTTCTTTCCTTCCATCCACTGCAGACACACGTGGGTCTTTGCACGACAGACACGTGGAGCATTTTGCTGTCTGGGGCACCTATGCTGATTTTCTGAATGCTTCCTTGACTGCCGTTTCCCTGCTCCTGGCCAGACTCTCTTCATCCTGACTAGCTTCTAGGAGGTTTTAATGGGGATTCAGCAGCAAGTGCTGGATGGGCATTCCTGTGGACCGGGACAAAAGAAGCCCTCTATTTGTCTAACACCCATACAGTGGGTGCTCTGAACGTGAGCTCCCTCATGCACCTAAAGTCTAAGCTGGAGATACAGCATCTTGGAGATGTAAAAGAAGGGCAGTCACTGTGCCTGTTTAGGACCTGGCTTCTTTGTCATACCATTTCTGAACAAAGTTGCTTTGATTTAGCATCTGGAACAAAACCATAAAGTAACTTAATACTGCACATGAGCTTCCTTTCCTGTAAGCAGCTTCAGCCCTGAAGATGCTCCATAGGGCCTTCAGCTGGTTTTGCTCAACTTGGTTGCAGAATATGTCACAACTGCTATCACAATCACAGAAGCATAAACAAGGCTGGACAGACTTGAAGATCTGTCTGCTGCCCAAAGACAGGATCAACTCTGCATAGGCCATTCTTTACAAACATTTGTTTGTTCCTACTCTGAAAAGCCTCAGTGATGGAAATCACAGACTCTCCCCAGGCAATCTGTTCCAGCACTTTGCTGGCCTCACTGGTTCTCCTCTCCACGTTACAAACCCTCTGAAGTGTGAGTGATTTTGAGCTGTGTCCCCTACACAGGGAAGGGGCCTAAGCCCCCTATTTAATAGTGTAAAACTAATGCAGAGGGGCAGGAAGGGAGCATGGAGAGCAGAATACATAGTTTTGAGGGAAAGAAGAGGAAGGAGTCTGCAAAGTATTTAATGTTCACAACTTTTTTCTCGGTATGCTTTTGAAATTTGCTTGGCTCTTAGGTGAGAAGAGAGGTGGAGGAGGCATGCTTGCTCCGAGGTCCTCTCCAAGAGGGAGCCAGCTCCTCAAAAGGAGCAAGGAGAGAGGAGGCCCTGAAAAACAGGTTATTCTGAGCTGAGAGGTGGTAGCAGGAGTCTATGAAGGCCAGACTGAGAGGGGCCCCATAGTTAGGGGCAGGGATTTTAACTAAGTAAGCCCTGGAGTGTCACCTGCAAGGAAGCAGGTTTCAATCACTCATATCCCCAGAGAGTGGAGTCTTTGTCTGCAGTGTTTGCTCTTGGTCTGGCAGCCTGGGAGCCGGTTTTCTCCCTGTGTCATATGTTCCTGTGAAAGACAAATGCAGCTGAGGGCTCAGGGGGCTACTGTTAGTCTGGGCCGGGCTTGGACAGCCTTGTTGACTCAAATAGTGCCTCTCGACCAGCCGATGTACACCTGAGTACATTGCTCACTTTGGCACGCTGAGCTAGATCCTCCGCTGCTGTGTAAATCAGCGAGTTCCCTGGAGCGACTCTGATTTGCACCATCTGAAGGTCTAGCCCATCCTTTTCAAGTAAATTCTGCAAGCAGAATTATATATATCTCTCTTTGTTTTTCCCCTTCAGCCTTTGCTCAGTCAACCTGCGAGCTGCTTAATCATTAAAAAACAGAAGGGGGCTGCTGCTGTTGTTGTGGTTGGACAGGACACGAAAACGTTTCACGGACAAAGTGATCTTTTTAATACATCAAAGTGGTCCAGGCGCAACGTTATGTCCTGCCACAGCCCTCAGCCTCCTCAGCTCTAATTGCACATGCCACTGCCTCTTTCGGTTCGCTCCATTCTCCCCGAAGTACCACTTGACCAATTAGCGAGATAAGTTTGTCTCTAGCCCAGGAGGTATGTGGACAGCCTTCTTAGCTGCGTCTCTGTACATGGAGGAATGTTTTGACAGCTAAACATGGATCTTGTTGAGCTGTCAGTTCTGCTAACTCTCCCAAGTGTCTCTTATTTATTGAGCCATCAGGCTCTTCCTGACCTCCTCAAAGTCAGTCCCAGACTCACACAAAAGACAGCACAGAAATACAACTCGAGCATGGCCTTCTGAGCCGGGCGAGTTTCTTCACGCATTTGATGCCTTGAACAGCCCAGATCATTAGGTCTGTGTGTCAGTGCAGTGGCTGTGCCCTCAGGCTGGCGGCAGCCTCAGAGGCTGCAGCTGGGGAAACTCAGATTCCCTTCCTTAGTGCACAGCCTGGTTTGGCTGCCAAGATCTTGGGGCTTTTTAAGAGGCTGATGGCAACGCAGAGGACGAGGGAAAACAGTAGAATGGCTCTGAATCCAGGGGGCCTCGCATCCTCTTCTGGCTCCAGTGCCGAGCAGAGAATTTCTTCTCCTTGCTCTCTATTCCTAACCTGATCTGGCTTGGAGACCATAGGTCTTCTGCAGTACACAGCACAATCCCCACAGCACAAGCACCTATGCGCTTACCATCTGGAGCATCGTGACCACAAAGTAGTTTTCCGTTTGGCTGGAAAGCGTGCCTGTGACGGACGTGGGATCACGCACTAGATGCAGCAGGGGAGGCGGAGGGGGGAGCATGTGACATTTGAACCCCATATAACCCTTCCATCAAGGGAATCAAGTGAGGCTGAGGGTGTAGTGCTCTGCTCTGGTTGCCCACCCTCCCTGATACCCCAGCAAAAACACACACACACATGTGTCCAGAACCATCTGACCAATACCATAGTCCGAAACGGGTGTTTTTTGGTTAGCATTGGATAGTTCTTGTACAAGGGAGCTGATTCAGTAAAATCAGCTGATGCCGATACCTCTCATTTGCTCTTTCTTTCCTGCTTGCTCCCTGCTCTGAGGATAGTTAGTCCATCCTTCCATTTCATCCAGCTCTTCTGCACATTAATCTTCTCTAAGCCACTCTCCTTCATGCAGTGAGCGCACACAGCCCTCTCTCTGTGGGCTCTTGCCAGCTCTGGAAGCTCCTAGCCAGGTTGCACTTTCTTCTCCTTCCTCTCTGCCTCATCCCATCCTCTCCTCTGATGCTGGGGTCTGTCTCAAGTCCCCTGCTGCACCCTGCCTTCCGACAGGTCTTCCCCTCTTCCTCTTCCTGCCAGCACTTCTCTCTTGCCTTTGTAGTTCTGCTTTTTTTAATTGTTATATTTGTATTGGAAAAGGCTAATTTGCTCTTGCCCCTGGCTCTTTTCCCATGTTGCCAGAGCCCTCATTCTAGCTCTGACCTTGACCTCTCTGCTCCTGTGGCTCTTCTCCTCCAAGGGCCATCTCCTGCCCTCTCCATAACCAGGATGAGTAGCATCCGCAACAGCTGTGAGTAGCACGGCCAACTCAGATCTTCACTCCTGTTCCAGCAGGTTGCAAGGAGAAGGTTGAGACCCTTTGAATATTGAATAGCCATGGTGAAACTTCCTGCAGCATTTTTCGATAGCCTATAACCCCTGCTTCTTTGCCTCTCTGCCACAATTTGGCCATCAGGTGGGACATGCTGGGTCCTCAACCTGTGGTTCTCTCTGAGGGAAAATCATTCCTCATCTCTTGCTGCCCTCTTCTCAGCTCCCACCTCCCTCTGATTGTGGGAAATTCCTGAGCAGGGACAGTGTTTCAAGGGAGACTTGGAGCTTTTATCTGAGTAATACTTAACTGCCCTGGACTGTATTGCAGGAGAATTATGACTTTGTTGAGAAATTTCTACTGCTGTGAGCCAAATGAGAGATCATTTTCATAAGTACATTGGGTGAAATAAATTACAATCTAGATGACGGGCATTTGCCCTGGCCTTTTTCCCCCAAGTGCAGTATAGAATCTGGCACTGCTTTGTTCTGAAAATATTATTTCTGATTATCCTGAGGTAATCGATAGTGAAACATCTGAAAGTTTCTTCTAAAGCAGCAGTGCTTAGGCTATCAAGATGATGTTCACTGGGGGTTGCAGCCCTTCACTCTCTCCTCCTTTTCTTTTGTATTACTCCTTCTGCTCCTGATGGCACTGTTTAATTTCACCACCTTTTTCCTTACTGCCAATGTGTTGTATCCTCTGCCTGGCAGTGCTCAGCATCACCGTAGCACCTGCAAGTACAGCTAATGCCTTGTGGACGCGGGCTGCACCGCGAGCTTGCTGCCAAACACTTTCCCAGACTCTAATTGTGGGCAAGTAGCATTAGGTCTGCAAGCAAACTGCCCGCTTTTGGTGGATACCTCCATTTCACAAAAGGTGAGAGGGATCTTTAAGTTTTTAATCACCAGTCATTATGATCAAGTCCAGTCCGGTAATTTTGTGAAGAGGCCATTGTCCTCGCTTGGGCTGAAGATAACGGAGAGGCCAGGGCTTGCTGGTAGAAGTGGTACATGTGAGCTGCTGTGAGCCTCAACGCTGATGGTTTGGGCGATTGCTCCTCATGAATTAAATAACACATCTTTGCAAATGGTACTTGACATGATGTTAGATGGCTGAACTGGGATTCGGGTGACCTAGAGATACCTGCAGAGGGCTCTTCATGAGGAGAATTAATTGTTTTAAATGCAGTAAAGCTTTAGTCTCTTAAAGGTGTATAAACCAATTCAGCAACAAAACCATCCACATAGATGTTATAAAATATAGAGATACCCTAACTGAGGCGGAAATTAGAGAACGAATTCTGATCTTTACTGCTTATATATTGTCTTGAGCTGTGTCAGTACCTTTTTAATACTCTTCCTTACAATCTTTCACCACAAGTCCTCCAGATGCAAGCAAATGAGCTCTCCTTCTGACTTTGAAGAATAACAATCTTCTCATTATTATTTGCAAATTCTCTTTTCTCTTACATTACTAGAAGAGGTGTCATTTTGAATATTTTTTTGTCATCCTTGAAGCATGGCTCAGCTAAGGGGCAAGCACAGTAGGTGGCCTGGGCAAAATCCAGATGTCTGGTCTCTCTGTTAAGTTTCTGCCTCCTTTCCCCTGACTCAGTCACCTGAGAGACCAAAAGTCAAATGAAGGATCGTATTCAGCACTTACGCTCTCTGACGTGTCCGGAGCTCCCCATCCGCTTTCCAGAGGAACCTGTACTCGTTTTGTTAAAAGGGGTTGGGACCCTCCAGTGAGCACTTCAAGAAACATGGCCTGTGCAAAGCTAAAAGAAAAACAGCAAAGCTCTTAGAGCGAAAGCAGCTACACATGAGGAAGAGAGAACAGGTGATTCTGGGATCAAAGCATCAGTAAAATGGAGAAATCTTCCTGTCCTGAGATACGGAAGAAATTTCTGAGTCCAGCAGGAATGTAATTTGCTTTTGCCACAGTATTGTTTTCACTAATACTATTCTTACCACTTTTATTTATACAACAAGACCGCTGAAGGTCATGTTGGGAGACCAGTGTTTGTTTTGAAGATGTTATAATCTTAAAAGACAAAACATAGGCACATGTGAGTGGAAGGAGGCTACCAAAGATAATTAATAATAGTCATAATTTGTACTCATTCAGCATGTTTCATTCAAAGGTCTCAAAGCATTTTGTAATCAAGAGTTCATTGAGACTCTCAAACTCTCTTGAGACAGCCAAGCATTATGAACACCATTTATAACAGCAGGGTGCAGGATCAGACTGGTTAAGAATATCGCTGAGGATAAAACTCAGGAATCCTGCCCTCCAATGCTATGGATGCTGAACCAAGCACCCGCTCCAGTCTGAGAAGCTTTTTTTACTGTAATTTATATATATAATCTTTCAATGTTAAGCAAAATGTGTAGTCTTCATTTAAGTCACTGGTGTCCTGGGAAGTGTAATGGCCCATGTCACAGCTGACTAAAAGTGAGACTACAGATAGTGGGTTAAACACATTTGGTTAACCATTTGTTTGCTGTTATAGTTTTCACATGAAAAAAGCTTAGATTGAAACCTGTCTTGGTGATGGAAAGTGATGTGATTTTAAGTTTCTTTGTGTATTAAAACAGAAACCCAATTTGCATATTTTAAGTATCTTTTCTAGCATATTCAGGCATCTGGCAAGAAAGCTATATTTAAACTGTTAATACAGTATGAATGCAAGTTTCACATGCAAAATTAGTACCATTAAAATTGTGAGATTTATTTTTCTTCTGAAACAAGCGATGCCCCGGCACTTCTGTTTTTGTTACCTGATAAGGCACTGCAGCTGGGACAGCCTATTTTTTCAATAGGCGACGAACCTGAACTGCAGGGCAGGTGGTGCTCATGGCACAAACACCCAATCCAACCCCCAGCACCGCATGGTGAATGGTGGCGAGCTCCCTTGTCGCTGTGGTCCGCCGGAGAAGGCACTGCACCAGGGGTATGTGTAAGCCCGTCGTGCAGTGTCATTCTTCATCGTCTGTGAAAATGTTTGAGCTCTGCCTTTGTGAAGTGTTTTGCAAAAGGAAAACTTAAAAAAGAACAAAGCTCAGTTATTTCCTTGTGTTTTAGGGTTACCTCTGGAAGGGTAGGTTTTGGAAGGAGAGTACTATTTTCAGTGGTTTTATTGTGGCAATTAATTGCCTGGGCTAGTTGTGTACTGTGTGAGCAAACACATCTCTTTTCATCAGTATGAATTTTGGAGCATTCCCATTTTTACTAGGTGTGCCCCAGTGCTTTTCCTGTAAGATGGGAATGTGGCTTGGTTGGTAGGAAGACCATAAGCCCTACTTTGGAGTGCCACTCGCTGTGGCAGAGTCACCCACAGCTCTATGTCTTTAGTAGTGCTACCTTGGATTTACACAAGGGTACACTATGTACCCCAAGATGTATAGCCAAGATGACAAGAAGCAAATTCAAACCCATCTACAGCACTTCCCTGTGCAGCTTGGGACTAAGGCTTGGAGACTGTCTACGGATGCTTATGGCTCCTACTCTGAAATGCAAATTTTGAACTGCTGATAGTAGTACATATAATGCTTAATTAATTAATGCTTTGAAGGCAGCCCTGGAAGCCTACAGTGTTGTGACATAAAGAGGAGGGGAATTGATAAGCAGCCTATAGGGTCTTTACTGCTGGTGATGATACATGGGCCTAAGAGAGTGCTTGACCCAGAGAGATGTGGCAAGGCAAGCAGCTTAGAGCAGAATAAAGCCTTCAATCGTGAAACAAGTAGATGAGTACACATAGGACCTCCTGATGTAATTTTATGAAGCAGACCAAGCTCTTCCAGCCAAAAACATAGGGCTAAAATGATGCAATCTCTTTATCCATATATTGGTATAATGGTGATGCTTCATTCTCCCTCTCAGTAGTACCATCCAGCTTGTGCCTTGAGTTCCTTGCTTTTTTAAAAAGTGCCTAAAATGTCTGTTGCCAAAGTAAGTGGGGTTAATAGGAAAACACAAAACAAAACAGCCCGCTCCCCTTTTCATATGAGATAAGCCTTGACAAGTAAAGCGTTTTTGTGTAATGATAGGGCCAAGAGGCCCCAGGCAAGATCAGGCATTGCTGCACTTGTTTCTGTATATGCATTTAAGCACCAATGAGACATTAAAATATGGTATTTTATAGGTGTTCTATTTGAAATATAGTTTAAATCTACTATTTCCTGAGGTAACATGTAAAAAAATTATTACTTGGAGATCTGTTTGGTTTGCTTTTTCTAATGAGAAACGGCCAATGTTGCTCCATAAAAATCTAGCTCATCTCCTTTTAACCCTGAATATATAAAGAAACCACAGTGTCCAGCAGAAACGACGACTCTCCTTAATAGAAGTGGAAGCTGTCATTTAACACAGTCACGCTCAATGCAGAAGCAAGCAGCCGATAGTGATGTTCACAGATTATCCAACTTTTATAACACCTAGCAAAAATAACCAGCCGTTCCAGATTCAAAACATTAGTGAGAACGTAAAGAATAGCAAGAAAAGCTACTTAGTCTGTTTGCATATAATAGAATACAAACAATCCAAAGACAAACCAGTCATGTTCATTTATTGCTGTGCTTGATGATTAATAAAACACTCTGTCTCTGTGTAGCTTTGAGAGCTTTGCATGCATTGATTAATTAAGAAAGAAATATTGTTAAACCCATTTTACAGAGTAATTAGGGTGCACGTATGGTGATCCTGTTGAATTCAGTATCAATACACAGAGACCAAGCTTTTGTTTTCCTGACTATAAGCTAAAACCTGGGCTCCAGAGAGTCGAAATAGGCATCTGTGTGAGCATCCTGATTTTCAGAAGTCCTGGGAACTTCTCAGCTATTTAATGATTTTGCATTCTGGCTCTATTGTCTTCCTTTTAAAACTCTCAGACAAGATACCTCCTCTTCCACCTGTCTGCATCCCAGTTTCACAGTGTAAGAAAAAGATATTTGGGCAAAATTGCAGGCTGTGAAGTTAAAACGGAGAAAAATATTTTTATTATTATTAATATTGCTCAAATTCTGTGTAACTCACTGTCACAAGAGATTGTTGAAACTAAGAGTTTAGCAGGATTAGAATAGGACTGGGAATGTGCATGGATAGCTAAGTGAGGATACAGTTACAATAATGAAATTTAGAAATAAAGAAAAATATCCTCTAGAGCTTTGAAGTAGTTACAAAAGTGTCCTATTTCCAAGCAAGCCAGTGTTTAACAAATGAGGGCTCTGCTGCCAGAACTGCCCGTTCTGGATTGCTGGTTTGCTGCGGGAAGCGGTGGCAGGGCAGGTAGGCAGCGAGGGAACTGGTGGCTTGTCCCATTCTGGCATGTCCCAGAGGAGACCTCGCTCCTGCCTGCCCAAAGACTTGTGATTTCGGGCTCCTGGTGTGGGCGGGAGGTCACTGGTTGTCAGTGGGTACCTCCTCGTGTAGGGCAGCTTCTTCAAGGGATCTCGATGAATTATTCTCTGACCAGGAGTAGACCCAGGAACGTGCATGTCGCAGGGAATCTAGGCAGAATCGTCTTTTCAGGAATCTGTATGTACTCTGGCAGCTGTAACTTTTCACTGGGAAAATAAATCAAAAATTAAAATATTTTTTTCCAGTGCATCTTCTCTGTAAGAGAGATCAGTTGGCCTTAATTATAAACTGAATTACAGCTGCAGGCAATCTTGATATTTCTTTGGGAGCTCGACTCATGAGAGATGTGGCACCATGCTGGATTTTTTGGTCTGAAAGTTTGCGATTGTTTTGGACAGTCAATAACTTAAATGAAAAAGTATGGTCTTTGTCAGGCCATTGAATAAAAAATGTGCTGTGATGCTATTTAACTGTTTATTTAACCGATGATCAGTTTTGGTGAGTGAAGTGAAAGGGAAGTGCTAACTTTATGCAGATGAACAAGAAGAAAAAAATGAAAGGGAAAGTAAGTATCAGTGAAAGATGTTTCTGGCTGCCTTTCAATTCGAAATTGGGCTAATTCTACCTTCTGAAAAGAAGATAATTTCCACGTTTCTGTAATTGGGAACACATAATTGAAGTTATTTTCTCTCAGAGAGAAGCAGCTTCTTCTACAACATTTGCAAATGGACAAGAAAAATGACCACATAAAGTGCACTCTGAATGATGGTGCATTGATCACAGCATCATCTTCAGATGTCTTTGCAGATTTTGCGCTGTGGTTTTTACCTATTCAGGTAAAAATTTGTATGTGGATGGGGAAGGTTCATGTTGGTGACTGCACCTCACTAACTGCAGAGTTTTCTGGGCAGCCATTACATCAGAGAGAGCTGACTACCAGTGAGGTCTAGAGTAGAAAACATGCACCAGAGAAGCACTGAAACAAGTATCAACTTCGTGTACCAAAATAATTACGCAGTGATTCCACGCGACTGCTTCTTTTGACCTGGCTTTTTAGGAACTGAACTTTAATGAGGAAGATGAGCCAGATGTTGTTGCAGCGCTTTGAGAGTGGCACAAGCGATTAACTCACTTCCTTTCGTTTTTAGCATGAAGATATTTTCTGCCGCGGGGTTTAACCATGGGAATGCTGGCATTTTCCTAGATATCCCACTAAGCATGCAGGACAGTGTTTCTTAATGAATGCATTTGAATCTGCACATGCGACTGCAATCGTCATGCTCTTTCCTGAGGTTGCTCAGTATTTGATAGCAGTAGCAAGGGTTGGACTCAGGTGCTCCTGCTCCCAAAACATGGTCCCTACTGCTGGTTTTTTGCTGACCAAGGCTCTTTTCCATTTTCATGGGTCAGTTTATCATCCCTGATGTTGCTGGGATTAGCCAGACAAAGTGATGCTCAGAGGGTTTGGGAGACCATGTTGCAGTTCGGCCCCAGCTTTGACCTGTCTGTAGCTCAGAAATACATATTTGTGTGCGCTGAGGCATTGTGGAGAAAAGAGAATGCATGAAGATAACTGGGATAGATTAGACAGCAAATTGGATTTCTAGACAGCCTTGATCATTGTACAGATCAGGAGAAAATAGAGGAAGTTTAATAACAACAACACAACTCTGTTTTGTAAGGAAAGCCAGTTATTTTTTTTTCCTGACCTAACAAAGGAGGAGGAAGGAAACTGTTTTGCTGAAACAAGCATTTTAGATTGGACTAAGGATACACTTTTCTCTCTATGTTTGTGTGCGTGCGTGTCCCAGCAAACTCAACACCATGTTCGTATGCATGAAATGCATTTTCCTGGAGGCACATAATCAGCATGTGCCATTGCGAGGAGGAAAAAGATGTGCCTAGCACTGCTTAAATGTTGGTCAAAAAGGCATAGCATTTTAGTCAAAATAAGTTAAAGCGTCTCATAACATTGTGGTTGGTATTTGTTATTTTTGCTGACATTGGGTACTGGATAAGAAATCTGCTGGTTTGGAAAAGTGCAATGTAGATAAAATACGAGAGCAGCCTATTTATTGTGTGTACTAGGCAACGTGGCCTCCAAAACCAGAGAAAGTCAGGCAGAACTGAAAATCTGCAGATTTTGGTTTTTCATTTTAAATGTCACAGCCCAAGTCCTTACTGAAGCAGGCATGAGCGGGCCCCCTGATCACGAGGTGTGGGAAGCCGGCATGGAAGAGAGGGAGAGGCTTCACACACCGCCTGGGTGTCCTGCTGAAGCCTGGCTGGTGGTGGCCTGCAGATGCGGTGGCTTTGGGTCGGAGAGTGGCCAGCGTAGGTCTGCAGCGCTGAGTCCGGCCCCGGCGGGCTGTGTGCGAGGCTGAAGATGTGGGGCTTGCAGCAGCCTGGCTGCAGGTTTTGTCTTCGCCTTGGAGCCCACATGTGATGATGGGCAAATCGCTTCAGCTCCATGAAGCTTCCCTGTTCTGTGAACAGACAGCAGCTCGTGCCTTCTGTTTCGGTCCATTTATATTGTGAGGCCTAAGGGTAAAAGCAGTGTTTCAGATTATGTGTGGACAAAGCCCAGCAGAAAGGCTGGAGCATGGCGCTTCCATGCGTTCGTGCCGCACTGGTGATTGCTAATGGGGGAAATACAGGGATGGGGGCCATCATCAGCTTCATGCTGTACTGTCTTCTCCAGGCAAAGTCTAGGGAAGGAGCCTCAGTCGATGGGGTGGCAGTGGTCATTCCTTTCTGCATGGAAACTGAAATAGGTACAATAGATGGAATAATATTTTAAGATGCTTAGTTGCCAGATTGATTTCTCAAGCTAATAAATCCTTGGCTGCACTTGCTGTGTTAAAATATATGTTCAGGCAAGATTCATGATCAGCTCTTAGGAACAAGAGAGCAAAGGAAAAAAAAAATTGTTCCAAGATTAAATGCTTTACATTTGGCACCTTTAATTGGGTTATTAATAAACCTTTTTTTTTAGGGTTATGCTATTTCTAATGAAATAGTTGTCGACTAGCCTTTTAAAAACAGCCACAAAGCACTGGCCAAGGGCATCTGGGTGTGCTGGGTCAAGTACCTGGCTCTGAAACTCCTAGTCCTATGAGTGGCCTTATCCCCACCAAAATGATATATCGCACAGAGATGACACTTACATGACTTTGAAATCAAATGCAAGTCCTGTGCACCATACAGGCCTGTTTCCCCATATGAAAAAATAAGTTGTGGTAGCCCAAACACATCAGCGTGGTTGCATTTGTACAATAGAGTGTACTGAGCTGTGTGTGGATGTTCAGGATTTCCAGATGTTCAACAGCTTCCTCAGAACAACCGCTAGGCATCCAAAAATCCTGGACAAATGCTCAAAATCCTTGGATATTGCTCAGAAAAAAATCCTTGAGCAGAAAAAGAAAACATCTCTGGGAAAACCTGAATGCATGGTAGGTCCAATCTATATTCTCAGTCAGGGGGGCTGAGCGTACAGCAAATAGACCTCACACAGCCCTCCGGGGAAATTCATCCAGCCTGGGGCATATTCCAGGTGCCCCTTCTTCCAGGGGACCGTGCCACCCATCTCCCTTGTGCACTGCTGCTACTCTGTTAGAGATCGATGGGCGGGCAGGCAGCGGGTGCAACTGCCATGTTGTGAGTGCACGGCAAATCCAGCACTTCCAGGGGGTGCAGTCATGCTGCAGCGCTCAGGGGTGCAGTGCCTGTGAGACAGAGCAGGTCAACAAGCGAGGGGGGTGATGGTGGACAGCTCAGCACGGGCCCTAGAAAAATAAATATGACAAGGTCAGGAACATGCAAGTGTTTGGTTTCTGGGAGTGGATGATTGAAGTATTATTGCTAAGCGCCGTTCTGAGACCTTCTCTACATTGATTGATGTCTCATTTGAAATCTCCTTCTTGCCTGAAAGAAAAAAGTGTGAAAGCGTTTAGTTAATTCTTTTGCAGTGTTTTAAAGCTGCTGTTCTCTGTTGAATATGAGTGGCTCAATAAAGATTCATCATGTCAGATGTAGTCTCTCTAAGCCAGATAGAGGTGGCCAGTGTATTGTTTCTCCAGTGATCCTACATTTTCTTCCCATTTAAGTAGGTAAGGAACATGGAAAAATGCTTCCTTGTAGACTAAGGCTCATAAGTTTCATATCTAAGGTCCAATCCTTGATGAAGGCAGCAATTAATCAATGAAATCACTTGCTTTACTGAAATGCTGCATTTCATAAATAAGTTAGTTTTTGCATGCAAGTCTTTCAAGAAAGCAGTGCACGCAAGGAAAGCTGGTGTCAGCATTTTTTAATCCTGAAATGACCGAGTTTCTTATTATGGACACCAAACTTAGCTTCTTCTAAGAAACTTCTAGGCATGAGACTATTCCTGTGCTTCTCAAAATATGCCCGTACTTCTGTTGTTTTCCAGGGAGAAGACTCACTGAGACAGACTGCAAATACTATGTGCCAGCTGTTAGCATATGAAGGCCAAGAGGTCTCAGTTTCTAAGCACATATTAAAACCTTTGTATCCCTGGTACTAAAAATCTGTGGACCAGCTCCTGCTCTCACTAATGTTAACAGCAGGATTTGTGTCAAAACAAACAAGAAGAGAACATAACTAGCAGCTCGGGATTATCTGTCTTTGTCCATATACTCCACCACTGTAGGAATGATTGTTCTAGCATCTTTTATATTGCGTTGTTAAGTGATGGAAGCTTTTGCCAAATCCAAACTGAAATGCTTCCAAAGCCTTTTTTAGTGTTGGAAAATGTTTGTATCAAGTTATCCTTGGAATAATTTTCTCCTTTATTTATTATTATGTGCTACCCAGTAGACACCTAATTATGAGGCACAGAATACTTCTCATTCTAGGAGGATATATAGCACTTCACTGGATGTTTTTAGGAGTCCATTTTCATTACATTAAATGAGATGTTTACTTTCATGAATCCCTTGGGTTTTAAAAAAAAACAAAAATAAGACAAAGAATGAAGTTCAACACTGAACAGCCAATAGACCCTCTTACTGTGGGCAAATGCTTTTATACCACGTCACAGACTGTCCTTTTTTTTTCAGAGTGGGTATCCAAGCTCTGGACCTACATCAAGCACTCCTGCCTTCAGGCCTGAGGATGAGCTGGAACATCTGACCAAGAAAATGCTGTATGACATGGAGAATCCTCCCTCTGATGACTACTTTGGTGAGTAGTGCCACATCACAAGTGTCTGTAGCCCCTTTCTGTATTTACCAGATTCAGTAATGGGGAGGCCTTGCAGCTGCGCTGTTAATGTCGTGACATTCGTATTGATGGATTTGCTTTCCATGCTTGGGCTGGAAGTGTAATCATCCATAGGAATTCCTCTGTAATTTCAGCATAAATCTCATGCTCACTTGCTATATGTTTATAGTCCTTCTGGTTATAAAGTTGAATTTCTCAGTGTCTGGTTCATTTTCACACCATCTGTCCCCAGTTTCTAGGCTACCAGGCTGAACTCAGGTATGGTGTGCTGTCTTGCTCACCTGCCCCATCCCTTCTCATTGCAGCTGCAAAAAACCTGGCAGTGTAAATGCGTTCTGCTCCCAAGGCATGGATTTTCATTTTCTATATGCTGGCATAGATTAAAAGGAAATCCATTTTGAGTCAATCAGGTTGTTTTTACGTGGGGACCCGTTAGCCCAGAACTGCGTCCAACAAGTTCGAGGAAGAGAAATCTGAACTGATTGGCTCATAACATGGTTATCTTCCTTGCCTGGAAAAAGATAAGCAGCTAATTCACTTTTTAAGTGGTATAGAAAGGAATTAGGCATCTATAGGTGTAAAATACATATCTTGCTGTTTTATAAAACGCAAATGATATGGCCTCTGAACTCTGCATTAAAGTCAAGAGCCTGGGGCACATTTGATGCATCTTGTCTGTATGCTTAGTCTCCTACAGGTTTGGGTGATGGTGGTGTTAAGAAACAAATTGCTGTAGTTTCTAGAGCTAAAGACTGGGGCAGGCCATTCATTTTATGTTCTTTATCTTCCTTTATTTCATCATTTCTTAAAAACTTCATTTAGATTGCCCCCTAGGTCTATTTGCTATAGATTTTGGTTGGACCAAAACATTTCTGGCTTAAAGAAACTGTCTTGGTTTGGTTTAGTCGGAAAGCAGGTGGGACCAACGTTTCACTAATAAACAAGGATCTTGCAGTGACAAGGATCTGATTACCTGAGAAGGTCAAGATGTTCTCATCCAACAAACATTGCCCTTGTAGATGGGGTTGATATCAGTTCCCGTTCTCCATCAGTTCTTGTACCTTCTATGGTCTCCACCCTCCCAGCCGAAAGGTCTTCTCTATAAACATTGATAGTCATCAGAGTTGATGACTAGCACAGATCTGAGGTGTGAGCAAGAATGGCTAACTGAAGAGAGGATAACCAGAGAGCATTTTCTGCACTGCTGCGTTTGACTTCACCTCTGCCCATATCCATTTGTGTTCAGTCTCCGATGTTTTGAAAGCGAAGCAACAACCAAACAAACATAACATGTATTTAGCCATTAGCATGGGCAGGCAAGAGGGAGAAACCTTTTTCCCGCTCCCTTCAGGCAAACGGCTGAAGCTCTGACGCATGAGATTTGATTACAGTCATTTTCTTAATTTTCTTAAAGCTGTGAATGGCAGGAGCTGGTTGATGGACCAAAGCCCACCCAGTTCTCATAGCCCAAGAAGGTAGGCAGGTGAACAAAGAACTTGGAGATTCACAGGATCCAAGGTCAGAAAGGACCTTCCCATTATACTGCCTAATGTCCTACTCTCAGTTTTTCCCAGAAACATGATTGAATCATGACTTAAAAAAAAAAAAATCTAATCTTATCTTAAAGACTTCAAGCAATGGTGAGTCAACCACCTACCCTGATAAGCTGTTCTAGTGATTAATTTTCCTCACAGCTCAGAAATTGTTCCCTGAAGTGGAGCTTTAGTTTTCTTTAGCACTTGTATTTATGAAGCTGAAATGCCTAGGTTTTGCAGACTAATACTGTATCGCTAAGATGGTTCTGCTGTGTTTGAGAGTGTGGTACATCAAAGTTTTTTCATCCAAAAGGGATACATAGCTCAAAGGGTTGGAACATAAAGTCTCTCAACGTTAGGTCATCAATTTGGCTATCAGATGGGAGGTCAGACCAGTGCCATGCCAATAGCTCTTAATTCAGCAGGAGACAAGAAAATGGAAAGAAACAGAATTTTTTCCAGTGTTGTTTATATAAGTGGTAGCATGATCAAAGATGGAATAATCATGCATGATGCAAGCTGGAAGATGAAAACCAAACACCAAGTCTAGTCCTACCTTAGGCAGGTGATGTTTAATTAAAGCTGCACCTGACTGGTCTTCTAATTGCACTGAGTCTATGCCACTGAAGGTCATCTCTGAAGCAGTGTCCAGCCTTGGCATTCCTGTTGTGCAGAAGAACCGTGTGTTGGGCTGAACTCCTCAGCTCTCTAAGCATGCAGCCATTTGGAAGACATGGCCACAACTAATTATATACCTACCAAAAAAACCATAAAACAAAACCAGCAGTTCTGGAGCACAACTGCTTTTTATGGTTGGATAAAATCAAAAAGGTGGGCTGTCCTCATCTTCTTAGGTTTGATCCAGACCAAGCTACTCCCAGAGGAAGGTAGTCTCTGGAGTCACAGTGGATGAGGCTTTTTGATATGGCTGTGCAGACTGGGAGTTTTGTACTAATTCTGGCTATGTCAGAGCTAAATACCCATCTACTTGTGCTGTCAGCCAGTGCCTTTCAGTAACTTCATCCTTATGTGGAAAGAACAAATTAAGTGTGGGAGGAAAAAAAGAGTCTTTCAACTTTGGTTAACTGTCTCAACCGATATCTCTGCCTTTGTTCTTTATTTGTTTAGCATGGTAGCGTAGATTGTACAAGATTCATATGGCACATTGATCAAATAATCAGAAAAAGGACAAATGGGCAGAGACATTGTCTCTGATTTGCATTAAATATCTTCTGCCTGAGGTCTAAAGCCGTGGTAATTGTAGCGTACCAGATAGCTGTCAGCTAATCACTTTTATTAGTTTGAATTTAGAAAACTGGATTTCAGCGTATTAAAAGTTGGTTAAAAGCAGATAGGTTTTGAATTGAGGAATCTAATTAACCTTGCTAGAAAGCTGCAAGGCGTTATATTAAGTCATGAAAATAATTTGTTGGAATAATTACATTTGAACTGTCAGGCTGGAGAAAGGTCATTTTACTTGGCCCGTCAGCACTCTGGGGTCTTTTCTGTAACCATCCTCCTTCTGCAATTTCACTTGCTGTATCTCTGCTTTTCGGTCAAGCCACCTTGATTCTGGAGTCAGCGTGGGCAGAGTGGAGGTTCCTGGGGAGGGAAGAGGAGTAGGAGCCACTGAAGTTGTCTCTTTGCCCTGGAAATGCCAGCTGATACTGCTGGCAGACCAGGTGAGCTGTGTTGAGGAGCAGGACAGCCAGCACTTCCATCAGGTCTGTGCTCACTACACCTCTCTGCAGCTTCTCTGGGTGGAAATTACTGCAGGTGGTTTCAGAGTCGGGGGAGCTGTTCCAGCCAGTGATCGCTCATGCAAGCACACACAGCTGGCAGCACAGCATGGTTCACACTGCGTTCCCGGGGAGCCCGGGTGCATGGTGAGAGCCGAAGCAGCATGCTGGAGACACACTTCGGAGCAGCAAGATCACGGTTTGCAGCTGTTTGTTGCCTAGACTTACCACAGCAGCACTATCAGTCACTGGGAAATCCTCTAGCTGCCATTGGCAAGGCAGTGCTTAAGCATGGAAATATCATCACTAAGCGTAATAATTAAAAAAAACACTGTGAATTTTTAGGAGTTAAACATGCATGCTGGGTATACTGCCTAACTTAGTTTTGTTGAAAGGCCACACTACCATACTAAGTCTAAGCACCCCCATCTTTGGTGCATGTCCTCTCCTACCCTCCTGTAGGTTATGGAGTGACTTATGGAGTGCCTTCTCCTGCGAAGTCCTTGGTAGATTAGCAAAGTGAAGTCTCTTAAGTCTAAGCTACTCTTCCTTCTTTGCTGCAAATTCAGTTGCTGATCTGTGGTAGTTGGCTGTCTTTAATCAAATCCCTTTTTATTAGAAAGGATTCCCAAATGTGTTATGCACTATGCAGTAGGGATGGTTTCTCTCTGTCATAGTCCTCCCCATTGATAAATGTGCTATTGTAGGTAGGCATGTCTGATTTGTTGAAAAAAAAAAGAATACTTTGTGGAGTGGAAATTAGGTAAGGTTGAGGGAGTAGAAATGGATATTTACAGGAGATGAGGATGAAACTATCAAAATTGTTTGTTGGCCACCATGGGAAATTAAAGCCCTTGATTTTGCATTTAAAAAAACCCAAAATCCACACACACAAAGATCACAACTGCTCTGGACCACTGTTTCAAGTCTCATAGAAAGAAACGACTTCTGGCAGCTTATCAGTCTCTATCACCATGCAGACAGTGCTGATTAAGACTGGAAAAGTGCCATTGGGGCCCCTCATCTCCTGTTGCCTTCTGGACTATGTCCCAGCTGAGTCACTCCCCACAGCAGAGGAGTTTCCTTGACTGGTGGGAAGAAACTTACGCTGGTATTTTACGGTAAGCGCTCAGAGCGACCAAAGGAACCACCAGTTTTATGTATTGGATAATGTAGCAGTCTCCTTTTGTAGTTCCAGTGTGCTGTAGGGATGCACATGGGGAGAAAAGAGGTACTAAGATGGTCCTGTTGAAAATACTCAGTTTGTGCAATAAAGGGACCTTGATTTGTCTCAGAGCCAATAATTCAGGTTATGTAGTTTCCTTATGTGTATTTGCTGTATGCCCTGAATTTGACAATAGGAGAGGTGGTGCAGTTAGGCTGAAGAGCAAGGCCAACAAGCAGGATGCTTGACTTCCTTTTCTGCTTCTCATCCTGACCTCTTGTGAGACCTGTGGCAGATCATTTTACCTTTCCAAACTCCTTTTTTTCCCCTTTCACCCTATTTGCAGGGCACTTAATCTGCATAGTCCTTCAGACAGGAGCTGATTAACAGCAGCAGTTGTATGAGTGCCCCCTACAAAGAAGCCTTCATCTCCAGTGGTTCTTTGAGATGCTGTGTCACAGTTAAGACTAAAGAATGATAAGTATTGAATCTGTCAAGTCTCTGTCCACCTTTCCACTCACTGGCTTTGCGTCTGCATTAGACTTCCATTCATAAGCTAAAAATCCTTCACTAGGACCAGAGACCTGGTGTCCGAATGTGTCAAAGGTGTTCCCCAATTTTACTTGTTGAGAGGCAGGACATGGGTTAGCAGGTAGCAGTCCAAGTAAGATATGGGAGAGAGAGTGGTAGAGTCATAGAAGCTTCAGATGAGGACGCACACTAGATTGTCCAGGTATGGCTTCCTTCAGTTCATGGTGTCTTTGTTTCCTTTGACATGGCTCTGTGCACTCCACAGTTCTAATGTCTCTAAATTGAACATGTTCTGCATTGCATTTCAGTTTTCATCAGGTGTTTCTGTAGCCTCTAGGAGGCTCAGGTAGCCTCTTAGTTTCATCTGAATTACCACCAGAAAAAGAAAATGAAAGTTGTCATATCTTGCCTGTATTCTTAGGTCTCTTCTGAAAAGGTTATCATTAAAAGATGCAGCGTATTATTACAAGAGCATAATTACATCGTAGTTTTGCCATGTAATGTGATGTGTCATCATGCATTTTGTTTAAAGGCAGGGTTTCTGGTGCAAGATAGCATACATCCTCATCTGAACAACATCTGGGTCAGAAAATAGTAGGTTAGACTTTCAACGACTGATGAGCCGACAGTCGTTTTCTGTTATGTAACCGCTCACAAAAGCAGGAGGAACAGACGTATAATGGGGACCCTTTTCTCCATTGTAGTTCAAGTTATTATTTTTTATGTTCAAGCCATATTCCAGCATTTGCGCACAGGCTAAAAGGCTGGGAGCAGCCTGCGCTCAGGGAGGTCACGGTGTGGTACCATCAACATCCAGCTGCCCTCTTGTGGCCTGCCGCAAGGGGAGTCACCCTCCCTCTGCTCCCCAGGGGCTTTAATTACCCTGGTAAATGGCTTTCAGAGCCTGTTTCTTCAGTCTCACTTCTGTCAATGCTTGCCACCCCTGTCTAGCTTTCTTTCAGAAAGTCCTGTGACTGCCAGCATCCTTATACAGCAAGTGCAGGTAGAGTTTGGAGAGCAAATTTATAAGGATGGTTTCAGCGCAACCTACACGGTGAATTTTGGCCCACAGTTCCAAAGTGGGAAGAGAAAAAGAGGAGGCCAGTGAGTGGTTAGAGAGCAAAATATACCACATGTACATGCATTATCTCCAGCCATGAGAAAGGCAAGAGAAAACAGGGACACAGAGGCTGTGAGCTGATTTAAGTTGCTTTTTGGCATTTGAAAGACTGTGTAAATGGATGCAAAAGTTTGATTCTGCCTGCTATTGATGTGATCCGCATTCTACAGTAATGGTGGGAAAAATGTTTTGTGAAGCTAAGCACCTACATCTTCTTATGCCAGGGATCTTAGTCTTATAGAGTCTTGAGTGCACATCTCTCAATGAAGATCAAGCAAGTGTAGCAGTCAGGAATGAGGGGAGGTTGCACTCCGGTGAGCCCTGAGCACCTGGTACCCACATGTGCCAGGAGGCAGGAGACTCACGTCCCCTTTTTCCTCTTCTTATCCACACAAGAGTGGACGAGACTTTGCATCATGAGTGTTTCTGAAGCATAGTCTCTTCAGAGACCAGCACTGCTTCACAGATGTGATCTAAATCTTGCATCAAAACCAAAATTACCCTTTGTTACTGTAGGTGATAATATGCCAGCTGGAACAGGTAGCAAGCAGCATGACTCCTTTGGTCTTTTAAGTCCCTGGTTTAGCTTGAATTGCTGTCAGTCAGACCTAGACATATTTTTAAACAGAACTGATTTGATGCAGAAGTCATTTAATGGAGAACAAGTACAGAGTACCGAGCTAGCATTTTAGCAAAGGGATTTCCATGATCACATGTGCGCTGTGAAAGAAAGGTGGGTTTCAGGCTGTGAGTGGAATTAGGTTTGTCCCAACAGTCAGTAAATGAAAGCTGACAATTTCCTGCTTTCTTCTAAGCGGAGTGAAATGTGATAATGAAGTATCAGGGATGTGTCTTTCTAAAGTACAGCAGTATTCTATAGGATTCTTTAGCATGTTTAAAAATGAGCATATCCATCGAAAAACACCAATCCATGACGGTGGTAGATATTTCGTATGTTGTGATGGGGCCTTTAGTGTGCTAGGAGCTGTACAACTGCATAGCAAAGCTCAGCCTCCTTCTGAAAAGACTTTGGACAATGATGAGGCTTCCCGCCAAACCTCCAAAAATTAATAGTCCTACATGAAAACAAAGTAAATCTTTCTACCTTTATTTGAGAATCCAGCTTGTCCATGATAAACTTACATGCCCAAAGTAAAGTCACTATGGACTGAAATGGCTGAAGAATTGATAATGAGCCATCAAGACTTCGGCTGCAGGTCATTAGTCCGTAGCTAACTCAGGTCATTAAGAAGTGAAAGTGTGACCTACCTTATGGCTGTTTCCTGCCCCACATGAAATGAGTTGGCTGGTCTCAGGGGGGTTCTCTGTGGGTACGTCATCACCTCACTAAAAACCATAAATTGTGGCACCTGGAGGACCCCAGGTTGGGAATCTCCTCGAGCAGGCCAGGAGCTGGAGGCAGACTGTTAGTCTAGGCGCATGTGGGATGGAGAAGGTTTGTTCTCCCTCTCCTCCTGTTAGATCTGTTTTATGGAGACCAGTGAAACCAGAAGTTTCCATCCAGGATTTCATAAACACTAAATTCTCATGCACAGGTATTTTAAAAGGGGGTGTATGTATGTGTGTCTATCAATGAGTGAGAATGTTTTTCTGTATTGTAGTTTTGTAGAAATAATTTTCACTTCAGGTAGAGCTTTGGAGTGTTTTAAGCCTCAAGACATTCTTTTTTTGGTCATAACTTATGGCTAAGTTGTGGAGAGAGATACAGGCAGTCAGTTTTGGAGCTAGAGTTCAAAACCACACTTCCAGCCGTGCAGTCCTGGACAAGTCTTTGTCCCAGTAACATGAAAACAGTTTAATTTATCTTTGTTTTTAGTTAGTTGTGCACATGACCTGGCATAAATGAACCCTTTTTCTTCTTTTTTAAAACTGAAAACAGCTCACCTATTGTTTGAAGCTGGTTGCACTAAATTTGCAGTTGCTTCCGTGTTATTTTATGGCTTATTTGTACTGCAGTAACATCTAAGGCCTGCTAGCAAGACTGTGGTCATGCTGCACTATGTGCAAATTAAACATGAAGTAGGAAACAGTATGCATCCCTCAGAGCTCCCAAACTGAAAATATGGCAAGAACCAGGAAATGATTATTGTCCTTAATTTACAAACGAGGGGCTGACTGGCAGAGTTTCGATGACTCACCCAGAGTCATGCAGAGAACCAGTAGCAAAATGGGAATTGAGCCTAGAATTCCTTCAAGTCCTGTGCCTTACCCACAGCCGTGGCCACACTCTTTATTTTGTGTGAAAATCAACAAAATGGACTCATGAGCCTTGTCTGATGAGAAATCACAACTGGTCTGAAGGCTCTTCCCTGCATTTAGATCACAAGCCCTATTTTCCAGGGTTAACAACATGGCTGTGAAAATAAGAAAGGGCGGAAAAAGCGCTCCAGGATCACACTTGGTAATTTTAACTGCTGTTAATATAATGTACTCACTAATGCTATCACACTTCAGCATTTAGATAGTTCAAGGCCATTAGGAAAATTGATAATTCACCATAGTAATCTGTTACTTTCCAGTCTAGCAATCACAGGGGTGGGCGGGGGGCACAGTGTGGCATTTGTTTTTTCTTATTCCGGTGGCATTTGTCTCATGCTGTCTTTTTTGATATGGTCGTTTGTCTCTTGCCAGTAACTTTTGGGGGTATTTTGAGTGTCATTTGAAGTTCAGCTGGGGGAAAGGCCAGATTTTATCTGAGAGTTGAAATGTGGTAAAAAAAGAATTAAATGGGGCTGTCTCATTTGCTGAGTGTTCTCCTCCAGCCTGTTCTCTTCTGATGGAAACGCATCAAAACTGTTTGGTTTTTTCTTTTCTTTTCTTTATTTTTTTTTTTAAGGAATCACTTTGACTCAGAGTGTGTGAGATGAATCATAACCCACTTTCTCATCTGAGATGTGCAAAAAAAAAAAAAAAAAAAAATTCCAGCTCTGCTGTCAATGTCAGCATAATCAATACAGAGTGTTTCTTGGTGGTGCAAAGAGGTAGGGGAGGATTAAAAGAATGAAAAGAATGAAAAGTAGCCAAACTCTCCTGCTGCTTTTAGCGAGCTGCACTGTTTTCATGTCTGCGAATGCACCTTGCTGCTCATCATGTCACCTTGGACATGAACACAGTTTTCACGTCTCTGGCTACAAGCCAAGGTCACAACCGGTGCTCAAAAGTCAGGAGACTGTCATCCCAAACTGGCAGGCAGATCACGAGAAGCCAGCCCTGGCAGACATTTGGGATGCTACCAGCAGCCAAGAGTAAACCCATTTTGACTTGTGAAACTTGCTGTTGAGATGTCACCTGCCTGGACTGTGCCAGTGCAGATTTTGTCAGCTGATTAGGAGAGTGTGGCAGAGCACTGTGCCTGTCCCGTGGCCCTGCCTGAGCCAGCCCTGTTGCGGGAAATGGAAAACTTCAATAGCAATAGGATCGCTGTGGGTGCAAACCGGAGACGGGAGACCACATCTGATACCTCGTCACCAGCTTTCATTTATGAACTTGCTCATTTGCATTTATTTTTCTCTTTTTTTCTTGTATGTCTGCCAAGGCGTACATGGAGACGTAGAAATAGTTACCTCTGGTAGTGTGAGCTAAGAGTGAGAGCTTAACCCCTGAAAAACTATGTTCACAGCACCAGGGTCAAAAGGGGACAGCACAGGTAGATGTATGAGTTTTAACAGTTGATGAAATTAATTCCACATTGAGCACAGTGGTTCATTAAAACACCGAGACACCTTTGTAGAGAGTTTAGACGTGTGGGTGCAACCATCTTCCAAAGCACAAGACACTGTCCACAACTAAAGACAGGCACCTGGACTTTGGATGTGAATGATTTTTCTCTCGTAGATCCTTCCAAATTACTGTCCCAGCCATGCTAAACTATTTGTTTAAAGCTGTGAATCAGACTGTATTCAGTTAGCAGCAGTGTTCAGCTTTAATATACAATTTCCTCAACAAATTCTGTTTCCAGACAATATCTTGAGAGGTTAATAACTTTCTGTCTACTAAGCACGTGTTCTGATTCTGTCTGTGCAGTCAGGGGCAGACCGGGCAGATGATGTGCAGCATTTTATGTGAGGACAGGTTGGAAGTAGGGAAAGTTCTTGTGGGGGTTTTGGTTGTTTTTGTTGTCATTTAAAATTACACTCTGAAAAAAAAAAGCTTTTAAAATGCCACTATTTCCTTATTATCTGCTTGCCCTGAAAGGCAAGTGAATTCAGCTGCTGGCTTCCAAAAAACCTGCAGAAAGCCCCAAGTCTTTTACCTTGACTTTTCTCTTGTGTTGATGAATAGCTGGGACATGACAACGCTGACTTTCCACCTCTTTTTAACGTGAGGATTTTTTGTGATCACATGAGCTAAGGAATTGTGTCTGGCTGAGCTTTCCTGGAGGGAGACATTTGGAAGGGACGCTAATGCGGGTCATTTATGCTCCGCAGAAGACTGTCATGTGCAGTCAGCTCTTCTGGACAGGAATGTCCTAGCGATCGTCATTGCCAACATGGAGCTAATTCTGGTCATGTGTTCTCATTGTCATCTCCACAAGCTGGGCAGCTGCTTCTCATTTCTGTCCCATGGCTGAAATTCGTGAGAATCCTAAAATGCATATATACACGTGTGTGTGTGCATATGTATATAGTGCAGGATGCTGCATGGACCCTGGCGTTCCCTTCTTTCCCATTCTCCATCTCAACATCTCACATCAACTGATCGATGCCTACATGGTCTTCTGTAGTGTGACTATCTCCAGTGTTGGCAAATCCACTGTGTGTGTTTAGAGGAGGGAGGAAGGTGTGGAGGCAGGACAGGACTGTGTATGGAGGGTATGGCTACAATAAGAGTGGGTGTTTGAGTGGGACATTTTAAAATATTCCATCATTTATCTGTATATGTCTAAAAACATTGGCTTCTTTTAAAGATAAAATAGCAAAGCACAGGCTTCAGTATGCCATGCTTGTGTAATTCCATTAGGCCACTACTGATGCTGAAACAACCATAACCTCTTATTCTATGTATACTCAATTTCCATACAAGGCAACAAGAAGAGGAGGGGAGTGAAAAAGGGAGGTTGCTTATGGTCAGAATTATTTCCACTGTTTTTTCACAAGCGTAATTCAAAAGGTGAAGAAAGTGGAGTGTGTGCACTGCAGATGCACACAGCTGGTGCATTGCCATCTCTGTGGCATCCCTCCTTCAGAAGGGTGGCTGGGGAGAGCCAGAAGGGCTGTGTCAGTTATATGGCCAGCTACTAGTGAAAGCTTGTCATTTAAACTCTTTCAGTCTCTTTCTGCACTGCTGTCTCTATACCGAGTGAGGAATGGAAACTGCTCTGTTTGCTCACACAGTGGGGAGACACATACTTGCAGGTCTAAAGGGCTTAGGTGAAAAACTGTGCAGATAACACAAGTTTCAGGAGGGTCAGAGACGGGTGTCTGAAAAGAGGCCACCCCTAAGCTTAGGGCAGAGGGACATTGCTGTTCTGGGGTTGCAGATCTGTGCCCTGAGCTAGCCCTGGTCATGCCATGTTCATGAGTAAAGGGCTTTTTTCGTAAAGCCCATTGATCTAAGTGTGGCTTGGTCTTTTAAACAAAAACAATACTTCATAGAAAGCCAATTAGTCTTGGGATCTTGGTGGTTTTTCTGTTATTTCTTTGCTCTGATTATAGCAGGGCATTGGGTGAGGAGCCATAACGAAGCTGTTTCAGGTCTGCCAGCCTCAGCTTCCTTGTGTTTTGTACAATTGCAAGATGTTCACACACAGTCTCACTGCCTATTGCTCTTTGCAGAACAACTTTCTTTCACTTAGGACGGAAGAGAAGAAGGCTGACCTGCGGCCTTGAGTCTCTTGTAAATGACCAAAGTCCTGAGACTATGAATAACAGCAGTTAGGCAGCAAGTAGGAATGTTGTGCATCCAGCAAATGTCTGATTACAAGAGCTGTTCTGGCCTAGGAAAATTGCAGCTGTTTGGAAGAACAAGTAACATTTTACAGGATGATGTTTTGGAGCATGGTCTAATCACGATGCATAGTGGGTCACATCTCAATAGGTATGTCTTGACTAGAAGATGCTCGAACTGACATCAGCTTGGCTAGAGGTCTGGCTGAATAAATATAGCCTAAGCTCTCAGGAGATCAGTGTGTGCAGTGGCTTCATGCTTGTGCTCTGGGGACAGGGGAGAACAAAACAATAAGCAGCGGAAATAACACTGTAAAATGAGATATTCATATTGTTTCCCCCGGGCAAGTGTTTTACTAATTTTGTGTCCCTCTTAGCTAGGAATGTGCCATGGTGATCCTTAGTACTTCAGACAGGGCTCACCTGCAGAAAAAGAAGTTCGTAAGTCTTTAGTCTGTGGTTTCCAAAATGCCAATCTATCTCTTTCTTGTTATGGAGAGGTTGCTTTGACTTTCTTGTGAAGCAGTACTGGAATTCAGACTTTTTCCAGGTGTTCTAGTGTTTGGACATGGATCTGAAGCTTAACTCAAATGCTTCTGGAGTCATCTGGTCTAGAACATGGGCTGGAGACTTCCCAGGAGCTACATAATGCATGTTATTTCACAGGTCCTCATCTGTGCAGAGGCTGCAAAGGGGCTGCTTAGAGCAGTGCAAAACAATGAAAGAGATTTCTGAAATGTTTGAAGTCTCAAACATTTGCATTGGGTCTCACATTGCTGCAATTCTCTGTTTTGAATGCTCACTTTTCCAAGTTGTAGCCTTTCACTAGGATGAAAATCTCCCACATGGTTTCCTATGCTGGGGTGTGAATAACAGCTTCCCCGATCTACCCATCACATCTGACTTTGTCAACATAACAAAGTTGCATCCTTTTAGGTGCAAATGGAAACCAACTGACTTAAACCAGCATTGGCTTTCTGGGATCAGTCATATAAATTCAAAGTTGACTAAGTTTACATCAGCTAAAATCAGGCTTGGGATAAATTGAAATGAGTGTCTCTACACGTACCTCAGATCTAAATGTGGAGGTCTGGTGGGTTTCAAATGATTCTGTTATTGCATGTAAACAAGTCCATTGGTTTTCCCTACTGTCATACCCAAGTGCTTAATGAGGATTAAATATACTTACTGTCTTCGCAGTGAACTCCCATGTATGTAGGAAACCGGTAAAGAGCGCCCTGAAAGTTCAGAGCACAACGGTTTGCCAACTTTCTTCATACGGAGGTTGCCGTCACTGGTTCAGGATGTGCAGGAGGTTTTTCAACACCAAGTTTTTGGCAAACGCTTATAATCCCCGCTGACGGTAGCATTTTCTAATGCCCGCTCAAGGACATTGGACTGGCAGGACTCACGACCCCTGGATATCGGATTGGTCCTTCTGATTGGTTCAGCCCTGTCACGAGGAGGGAAAGCTTTTGGGGTTTCAGTTTCCATCGGCACAAAATTCTCAGGTCAAGAATTGTGTGAATAATTCAGGAGACAGGGATTGGTGCCCTTCGTGCGGAAGCCAATTTAGAAAGAACCTTCCGTCTTAGAAATGTGATGAGTAATACTTCGAGCGCGCCTTTGTAGATGCTGATCAACATCAGAGCCTCCTCGTGGGGGACTTCAGGTTAAATGTCAGGACAATCTGTATCATGATAAATATGGATCAGAACCCACGTTTCCCATGTCTCCTACTGTTAGTCAACAGGCCTTAGACTCTAAACCACCACCTCAGAGCAGTCTTAGGGCCTCTAAAGAGCTTGGCTTTAGTGTGAGATTTTTTTTAACTACTTATTATTTTTTAAGCCTTGCTAATTATGAATCAAAAGCTGTAGGATGTGTGAGAGTGACACATGCAATTGTGCAGATGGGTTTTCCACATACTTTCTTTAAATAAAATAATAATTTTTATAAAGATGTATCTCATATTTTACACTAATTCACTTCTAATGGAGGCCAAGCAAGAAAACTTTTGTCTCCTTTTTCATCAAGCTCTGAGAATGTGACAGTCAGGTGAGAATAATGATCTATGGATACTTGATATCATACTGCTCCATCATGTTGTGTGTGCCACAGGGAGGTCATTTTGAAAACAGTTTAGGGCGTTATCAGTATTACTTTCCATCTACCTCAGCCAGTAAAAGCAGGTCCCATGACCCAAAGGATAAGCAGAATTGTAATTATTGCATAATTACATGAGTATAATTAATATGGTGTCACCAACATCAATGTTATTTCAAAAGGACTTTTGCTCTCACTACCAATGTCACATTTTAAGGTTATGACATGTCTGGTCATCCTTAGTAGATACAAATGTTGCACGTCCCCTCCAGAACGGGAGTGGCCTCTCCATCCCAGGTTGTAAAGCTCCTGTTACTTGTCCAAGAGAGTAAATAAATATTGGACCTTGCACCTGGTTGGAAAAGTCCCAGATTTTGGGGCAAAGAAGGAAACTTCTGTCCAGTAGGTTGCTTTCATGAGAAAAAGCAGAGTTAGTTGATTCCAGCTGCTGAGAAATTTGGAGTGATGGAATTCAGTGCAAGGGGCGGCGGATGGTTGGCGTACAGGTGAGGCGGTTTCCAGCGCCTGATGGATGTGATTTATGGCAGGGCTGCTGTCGACACGCAGACAGCGCATGTTTCAAAACAGCAAGGAAGCTTTGGGCTGGTGCCGGATTGTGAAAGGCAGGGTTTTCAAAAGACCTTAAATAAATGAGGTGCTGGTTGAAATTTGGTGGGACTTCTTCTTCTAATGCCGTCAGACACCTTTGAAAACCCCAGGCCTCAAAGCTGTTGGGGATATGAGAACTGCCATTTGTTCAGGACTCTACTCTTTGGGGGATCCAGCCTTTCTCCACCTTTTTTTTTTTTCTTTTTTCACTTTTGGCAAGGGGAAGACAGGTTCCCTCCCTGTTTCTTGTTTTTTGTCAGACGTTTTTCCCCAGGCAGGCATACAGGAGGCGTGCCAGGTTGGTAGGCCAGAGCCATTGGCAGGAGAAACATCTCTGACTCAAAACTTCACCATTACTCAGGCGTTTTCACCTTCTCTGCTGAACAGAGCCTTTGGTAAAAATCACTTCATGTCACCACCCTCCCGGTGATGCAGCGAGGCCGAGACGAGCAGCCGAATACCAGCTGGAGCACAGCCAGGCTATGGAAGAGTGAATTGAGTCATTCATGCCCAGCAACGGATGTGATTTTTGGCTGGGCTTGAGTCTGGTGAACATACTGATGGCGCCTGTCCTGGGCTTGTGAAATGGGTTGGCTGGGCTGGGGGACAGAAGTGGTTTGAAGTGCCGTTGCGCAACATGGAAGCAGTTGGAGGTGAAAGTCTTTGGGAAAGGGGACATTGTTTGCTCTGTCTTTTTTCAGCAGCTAACACCGTGGGGCCTCGACCCGTTGCTTGGGCTCCTTGGGACTGATTGCGTGATGAAAGTGGCAAACCTAACTCTAGTCCTTTGGGAACGCAATAAAAGACAACTAATTTTTTGACCTAGACGTAAGGGCTGCTATCTATATTAGTGTGAGTCTTAGCTGGTCCCTTCTGACTGCACCCTCGGTTCAGCTCTTAAGAAAGCAAGTGCTAAGGAGAATTTGATCTACATTTAAGGCATGCTTGCACTGAGCAGCGGCATGAGCCTGTGGGCAGCTGGTCGCTGGTCCTCCCCACCTGGAGGAGTGGGTGGGAGAAGATGCATGAACCGTTGCATAATGAACACTAAGCATCTGAAGAGGAGACCAGCTTGTCTGGCCTCCAGATCGGCTCTGTTTTGCAGCCACTGCTTATGAATGGGGTTGGGTGCACCAGCCCCTGAAACTACCCTCCACTGCTCTACCAGCAAGTCTAATCTCCTGAGCCAGTGGGCGAGCAGGCTGGGACAGCATGCTCAGAGAGACACCTGCGAGGGGGCCCAGACGGGCCGGGGAGAGCTGCCCCCACGTAGCCGCTGGCTGGGGCTTCCGCCACTGGCCCTCCCAGTAATTGCAAGGTATTTTTTTGTGGCTTTCCAAAAAAGGATCCTGAAATCTGGCGCAGCATTACAGAGCGAGCCCAGCAGGCCAGGGGTTTGCCCAGGAAATCCCCCCCTGCCCATCGCCGCTGATGAGGGTGGGAGGAGGAGTGATTTCTGCCTCCTGTCCTGCCTCCTTTCCCTGCGGGAGATTCAGACAAGCACGGTTGCTTACCTTGGTGTGCTGTCATATATTTGGTGCTTCCATGGTCCAGGGTTTATCATGCAATGTGGCTTTGCAAGTGTAAGTGCAAAGGGACCTAGCTCAGTGGTTGTTGCTGTTGGGATCACCAGAACTGCCAAAATTTGTCTGATCCACAGTTCTGCCAGCAACAGTTTCCCTTGCTAAGGTCCCTTCCAGGAGGCCAAAACGCCACAGTATCAGCTTTGGGATAAGTTGCCCAGAGAGAGGTTTCCTGCCTGCCCCACTAGGACTCGACTGACACCCTTACCTGCACCCCTCACCAGGGTTTTATTGAAGAGCTGCTGAGGTTGTTCCCTGGGTGCCATGTAATGGTAAGGTCTCACTAAAAAATAAAATTTTGGCATTAGTGATGTGTTCCAAGGAGAAGAGTCATCTTTGTTTTAAAAACTCTTATTTTCCTATGAAAGTAAAATAGAAGAAGAGCTTTCTGAGCTGTTGAAAGCATGGGAAAGCCCCACTTTCTCACAACCTTTACAAATTTTGCCCCATTTTTATTTTGGAAAAAAAGGAGGGGTTTATATCTTTTGCTTTTTTAACTTCCTATATGTGGTCAGTTTCCCCTGAAGGAGAGGAGCGATGGCACAGGAAGGTGGGGGACTTCTGTGAAAGTAGAAATTTTTTAAAATTTTTTTTTTTTTACCAAATGAAATGATTGCATTCATTATTTAGTTAAGCGTTTGTCGGCTGGGGTTTTTAGTGCAAATCAGTGCTTTGAAAGTCTCGCCCCCAAACACAAACATCTTCCTAATTTAAAAAAAAAATTATGAAATGTTACTTCTTTCCATCCAACTGTGTACCTGCAATTTAAACCGCTTTTCTTTATCACATCGATATTAAGGCCAGGCTGGGAGCAGCAGTGGGGAGAAGTAGGTAGCAAGGAGTGCCCGGGAAGCAGCACGGGACATGGCACCCTGTTTGCGGTGCTGGAGAGCCGGGGGGAGGCAGGGCCTGGAAGAGCAATTGCTGTTCCTTCCAGAGACAGCGTCCCGTGCCCCGGCTGAGAGCGCCTGGCAAAGCGACACAAACAACTCGCTCCTCTGTTTCCCGAGCTGGGGCTTTTCAGTGGATATACGACTGTAGTCTCTGTCATCTGGCAACTTTCATCAGCATTAAAGGAAACATTTATAAAGGAAATAGAGTACATTTTACTCTCTCCCTTGCATTTCCTTGGTCGATCAGCAAAGGGAGGAATGTTTCCTCTCTCGCATTCTTTTTTTCACCCCTTTTCTTTTGTCTCCAGATGTTACTGAGGCTCTATTTCAACCCATTTGCACATGGTAAAACATGTGCCAAAAAGTTGACACAATGTAACAAGAAAAACACAACAAAAAAAAAACAGAGCATGCTGCAAAAAAAGTATCTGGGACCTTAAATATTGCAGAGCATCACTGACCCCCACTGGGCTGGGACACTCACTGCAGATCACCCAAGTTGGGGACTGGTACCTCATCGATGTGTTGGGCACACGGTCAGATCAACATTTGCCTACATGGCAAGGTGCCTTGCCTGAGGAGGGAGGGGGAGCAACTTTGCTTTAGGTCCCATACAACTGGTGTAGACCAAACCAAGCCTACATGTGTTCTTTATGTCCATCATGAGTAGAGTAAAAAGGCATTGGCTTAGATTACTGCAAGGGACATTTTGCTTGGACGGAAGGAAAGGCTTGCCAGTGGTAAGGTTGGGTACTCACTGAAATTTTTTGCCCAAGTTGTTGGTGAAATCTCCGTTGCTGGAGGTTCTTAGGAACAGGTTAAACAAGTATCTGTCAAGAATGTTGTGGAGAGAGTTGATCCTGCCTTCGAGGCAGTAAGATAGTTTCCATGACCTCTCAAGATCCTGTTCAACTTGAATTTTTACAGCTTTGTGCGAAAATCAGGAGTGCTCCTCTCCAAACCTTTATTTTGTGGCAGTGATGCATTGTGGTTGCAATAATTTAGGAAGGTACCTCTACTGCATTGGTAAGCACTCATCATAATTTGCTTTATATCAGAAACAAGCTAAATTGTCTCCTGTGTCCCAGGGAGTTGAGGAGAGGGTGATGTGGATGTGTAAGGGACAGGGACCATCACCACGTGGATGTTGAAGGAAACACAGGCCTTTCTTCCTCTCTCATTAAACAGAGGACAGCAGGAGAGGCACAAAACTCCTTGTGCTCAGTTGCTACATGGCTCAGCCAGGTTGCCAGAGAGCAATGGCGTGGCCTGCGCAGAGAGCACGTTCCTCCTGCCGGGAAGGGGATTCCAGCAGGACTGGGGCTGGGAGTTCCCTCTGAAATGGAGGAGTTTTTGTGCTGCAAGCCTGTCTCACTATCAAGCCATTTCAGAGATGGTCTTGTGGTTAAAGCGGCTAGACTGGGATTGAGAATATGTCGTTCAGTTCCTGGATCCGTCACAAATTCCTTGTGTGACCCTCGGAAAGTTATTTAACCTGTGTGGGTCTCAAGTTCCCCACACTGTTGGGTGTCCTAACAGTCCTCTAGCTTCCCAGGGTGTTGGAAGGATTCACCATGAGGGCTAGTTACTGGCTGGGATAGCAACCTTGTGATGAGCAGCATGGAGAAGTGTTTGAAAAGGTACAGGCAAGTGTTAGCAGCGTGAGCCTGCACAGTTGCAGTGCATTTGCTGTGTGGAGTGGAATGGGACCTCCGGGGCATACTGAGAATGTGTCAGGTTTGCAGCCAAGCAAAGTGAGAATATGAAGTTGTATTGTGGTTGGAGGAAAGGGATGCAAACAACAGGAGAGTGCAGCTACTGCTGGACAAGCACAGTACAAATGACAAGAAGGTCACTGCAGGGACCTGTACATCTGGAGTACAAGTGCAACGCAGTTAAAGCAGAATAACCAGGACACAGTAATTAAGTCCGGGCCTTGGATTTAATTGATGAAGTAGGCACACGTTGCAGCATGAAGCTCTGTTTACTGTGAAAGATTGTCTTTTCTGACGTCTGCTGAAGAAGAGGGAATTAAGATTGATCTGTCTCGTGTCCAAAGGCTGTGTAAGACAACTGATGCATACAGCCTGCTACTGTCAAATGGCGAAACTTCAAGCTTGGATCCTGGCACAATAAACCATTGCCAAGGACTTCCCACTCAGTGAGAAGTCTGAGTTCAAAAGCAAAAAAAGGGTAGGTAAGGAAGGCAAGGATAAAATGGGAAAAATACCATAGTTTTCTACAAAATGCACAAACTACCTTTGGGTTTCCCTGCCTACTATTATTGCAGTGCCCTGTGTACCGAAGTGTTGGAATAACTCTGGGACAAATATGATCAACGCATCTTTCCCTAACATAATCACAGTCGGACACATACCTCCCATGCTCCACAGGAGGAGAATAAACCCTCTTCTGTGCATCAGAGATTCATATTTTATTTCCTTTGGACAAATCAAGGAACCCTGTTGGGTGCTTATGAGTTGCAGGATCTCTACCATTGAGACTTAACTCAATTAAGGTGTACTGGCAGTTAAGGTCTGCAGTTACACTGTTATCCTAATGGATGAACCTCTGCTCCCATATCCCTGTAAAATGGACTAATTGTGCCTGTCTGACATAGGTGCCCTGAGGAATCCCACGTGCTTGGGGAATGCTTGAAAACCCTTGGATAAAAGTCACTAGGAAAGAGGAGGGAGAGAGGGGAAAATCTTGTTACATTGTTGACTTATGGTCAACGTTGTCCTCGAAATGCTGTTTTGTCATCAATATTTCTTCATTAGGAATAATGATTTTTCCACATTTACTGCCAGCTGATTCAAAGCCGTCCAAAAGCAGAATGTGTCATGAATCTCTAAAATGCATTCGCTGGCGAACTCTAAACAGAGATGATTAGAAAAATAACGCAGCGGAAATACTGGGTGTCTTGAGGCTGCCAGGGGAACTTTTAGCAAGATATTTTGTTCAATGTATTTACATATTTTAAAAACGTTCTTAGTACACTTTTGTAAAGGCAGTCTGCTGTATTTCTTTAGTTCTTTCTTGCATAGTATATCAGGGCTGCAGTGAGAACCAGGGAACACACTTAGCTGATCAAGGGAAATTGTGTAATTGATAGGCACTGAGGATATGACCTTGTGGTATATTCCCACAGTACTGTTAGGTGGGAAACAGTTTTTTCCATCATGCAGAAGTTTTTGAGATATCAACGGGTTTTTTTCCCCACATTTCAGCAAATGTGGAACCTTCCTACTTTGATGCTTTTATCAGAAAGTTATCCCCTATCTCCTCTCTACACATGCTTTGAATTCATGAATTTAAGTCTTTTGTAGGGAGAAGGTTTGCACATTTTCTCTCTGCTTTGAATTCATGAATTTAAGCCTTTTGTAGGGAGAAGGTTTGCACATTTTCTCTCTGCTTTCTTTACTCTTAGTATCTGTAGTTATTGCCTGAATTGTCTATGTTAGGCACTGTACATCACATAGCAAGAGACCGTCGGTGCCTCCGACAGCTTAGTGTCTAAGTAGGTATGACAGACAAATAATGCTGTAAAAGAGGCTAATGCAATCCTTGGATCTACAAACAGGAGCATCTCAAGCTAGCTAGATGGAGTTACGTTACCTCTGTATTTGACTCCAGTGTGATTGCTATCGGAATATTATGCCATAAGCATTAGTATGGCATGTACCTATTCCATCATCCATCTTCAGTGGTAGATGTTTGTCTGATTGGCTGACATTCTTATCTGACATTTAGAAGTGACTCATGTCCCAGATAAGGTTGGACACCCTGTATCTAATTCCTCATCTCCAGATCACGCCCAGACTCTGGCCAAATCTTAAGAATCTTGCTGAGTAACAGCTCAGATTATGGCCTTTCCTATTCATCTTCACAGATAAAACCTGCATCCAAGCTCCACTGACCTCGAATCTCTGCAACATCCTTTTCTAAAAATGCAATTTCTCCCTGTTCATGCTCAACTAGAACGTAGCTGCAGAAATCACTCTCTAGCTTGTAACTTAGGCCAGATCATTTCTGCCTCCTAATCTCTCCTCTGGTTTCATTTCTGCATCGTATCAAACAGAAGCTTCTTGTCTTTTCTTGCATGGCCTGTAATGATCTATTCCCACCCTTTTTTTCCTCTAGTATTCTCCAGCGACATATCAACTCATCCTTCCCATCTGCAGGTGTCTATGTTCAATCTTCAAGCGCTTACATTCGTTCCCTTTTGTGCTGTCTTTGTCCTTTCCTCAGAAGCATCCCATTAAATTTCCCTCAAACTCCCTCTGGCTCCTCTTTCAAATTCTTCCGTAACCTTTTCCTTTGCTGGGCTCTCTACAGACTCCTTGTCAATAGTAAAACATTTAGAGTGCTGAGACCACAATTCTCCTTGCTGACCGGTTTTGTCTGATTGCTTTTTTGTATTTCCTATCTATACCCAGTTGTTATTGCTTGTATTAGATTGTAAACTCCTGCAGTCGGGCCCTTCTTTGTATTCTGTGTTTGTCCAATACCCAGCACAACGGGGCTGTTCCACAGTCTGAGCAGCCAGGATCTGTGGTGGTATAAGCAAAAACTATGTAATAATAGTAATAACATAACGAGAAGTTAAACGTGGCATCATGTGCAATACGAGCTGCTCTCCTCCCTTCCCCCTCTTCCTTCAGATTCGCAATATTTCCAACTTTTTATACAACAGAAAACAGTAAATGAGGAGGTTTCAGAATAAAGTATAGTAGCTGATGTTTCCTTTCAGCTGCTGAAGTGTTTCCCCGTGATCCACTCAGTAATGATGCCATTTCCAGCAGTTTCAGCAGGGAAGCCTCTGTGGGCACCTCTGTATGTCCCCCCAAGTTAAGACCAACATGTGGCAGCCAGGCTAGGCTGAAGGAAGGTCACGGCCAAGGTTATGAACCTCTTTCATGCAAAAATAGAGGACTCCAGTCTCCCAGGCTTGCTGCCAACGTATCACCTTCTAGTTTTGCTGAAATGATCTTGAAAAAGGACCTAAAAAGGGCTGAAAGGGCAAAAGAAGAATGTTGAAATGACATAGTTTCATCTTCGTGCAGTTTAGTACTAATTTTGTCCTTTGTCTTTAAGCTGCCTTTTAAGTGCTGTTTGTCTCTGTGGGAAGCAAATGGGTCACGTTGTTCTATGTTTCTACTGTAATACGCTGCCTGCTATTTTTCTCTTAGATTATTTGTGTAATCTTTTTTGTGCAATCTGTTTGTTCTTGAGTCTTGCAAGCTTTGCCTTTGCTACTTCTTTCCCAATAAGCAGTGCAACTTGTTCTGTATTCACTCATGGGTATTCTGCACACAACGGACTGGGTTATTTCAACCAGTGTGAAAATATTAAAATGGGGAACATGTGTGGGCACTTAATTGTGGTGAGTCCGACCACAAATACCTTCGCCGTTGGTAATTGGCACACAGGAAAAGCAGACCTTTGTTTTGTTTTTATCAGACATAATGATAGATACATTGTTTTTAGTGGGGTTTTTCTGGTTTTCTAAGGAAATGAGGCTTGTGCAATCACACTGCCTGTGTGCATGTGCCTGTCTGTTTGTCAGTTCCTCCCTCACCAATAACGCTTGAAACTAATAGCCATTTTCAAGCAAATTTGAGTGAGGCGCAGGAGTCGGGGGAAGAGACCTGGTTTTACACAAGTCTTGTGAGTTCTCAGATTGCACCAAAGTCTGCAAAGGTGCAGCCTTTAATGGCTGCATCACTGCAAGCCAGATCGGTCATGTATTTGCCTGCGTGCCTTTACGTGGATCCAGCCACCTAACTGTAAGCTCCCAAATTTGAATATTTTGGCTTACTTGCTTTTACCCTTCGGGCGAGTGAGTCAGTTGGGGGTGGTGCTAGGCACAGAGCTTGTGTTTTGATTCTCACTGGAGTGGCCATGTCTCATGAAAAACATGGTTTGCTCCAGGCCACAGTGTTACAATTTGCATATAAACTTATGAAAAAGGAAGCTTTCTTTAAGCTTTCCTGTGTGAGAGTTTACAGGAGCATTTCTGTCTGTGTACATAATAGCAGAAGCTGGACTTCTCATAAATGTAGATGGGATAAGTCTGTCGCTGCCTGAATGGGAATCTTCTGTGGAAAAACCCAGAAAGAGGAAGGAAAGCCTAAGGAAATACCAACTTCAAGGGGAGAAGTTGGCCAAGACTTCTGTTGTGCTGCTCTTTGGTTTGTATCTGGCCACCAGCAGTGTAGTTGGGGAATGCCTCGGAGCCGTGCAGGAATGTAGCCTCAGGGCACCTTTGGGAGGCAGAGAAGGTGTCTTTATGCCCTTTGCTCAAGGAGAGGACGGAGGTATAAAGGCACCAAGTGATTTGCCAGAGATGACATGAGTATATACTTGAGTTAGGAAACAGGCCCAGGTCTCCTGACACAAGAAGTGCAGCCAGAAGTATGGTCTACATATAGACAGCTTTTCCAGCAAATGGAGAGATGCCTTGGTTCAAAGAGGAAGATAAATGTCGAAGTATACAAGAGCTGATGAATGTGAGAAGAGGAGGAGGGGAAGAAAAGATTCCCACATGTTCTACTCAGATGTTAACAAAGAAAGCTGAGAAGTGTTTGCATAGACACTACATTATTCCATGTCCAAATGCCTCATAAAAATAATACCGGATGATCACAGAATGGCACACCAGGGAAAATAAATTCTTCAGCGGAATATTCCCTCTGGAAAAACACTGTGTAAAGTAATACACTAATGGCTTTCAATTTCATGTTTTATATATAGAGATATTAACTGTTCCCCAGACGTCTCTTCATATTACAGCCCAGCTACACGAGCAGTTTGGAGAAGGCTCCGGAGCACGCTCAGTCTTGTCCGCACACAGGACCAAGCGGTGCTCTCCTGTTGTACATGCAACTCCTGTGGTGTATACAGTAGGTTTCTTCTGCCTCCTTCCCAGAGCAGTACCGCTCCTGTGGTTCTTTCCAGTGGGATTTTTTTTTTCTTCTTCCTAGTCCTCATGGTTTTTTCCATTCTTCCCCCATGCTCCGTAGCCTTACCACCATGCTGGGAACCCTTCTGCATTCCTTCTCTGCTCATAAAAAAGGAGTCCTCACAAGAAGCGTTACAGTGGAGTGATTAAAGCACAACACTGCCAATCAAAATGCTAATAACAAATGCTAAAGAAAGTCAAGTGTAAAAACAACATTATTAATTCCTTTTTGGGGGGTTTCCAGGCTTGTCTGGATTTATCTGGTGATTTCTCTCTCCACATTGCTCAGACTGGGAGCTGTTTGAGTCAGGAACTGTCTGTCCTGTATAATGCCAACTACGGTTATGCCGTTGTAGCAAATCAGAATGATCTGGATTCTTTTCCAAGCTTTCCTAATATATCTCAAATGTGTATATATATCATCCTGCCGCATCCTGAGGGATCCAAAAGTAGCTTACATGCTTTGTTCCCTGCCTACTGGAGTCTGGGACAGTCAGGGAAGAAGTCGTGAGTGTGGGGACATTGATGTTCCACTGTGCAAGGACAGCAGTCCTGCTCTTGGGATGATGAGGCATGTCCGAGTCCTTTTAGGAAGTTTTTCGGTATTTGTTTGAAAAGGCCAATAAACACAGACCGTAGTATGAGAGAACATCGTACCATTGCTGGATTATTTAATTATTAGGGACATATTACTTGTATACACATATACGAGTAATTCTATTTTGAACTCAGTCTGCCTTCCTGCTTGCACCTCAGCTCTCGATTCCTTTCCCCGCCTTCCCACCCTCAGCAACCACACCACTCCACCTATAGAGCCTTGAAGGAGAAGTGCAGGGTCCCAAGACTGGGGACACCACAATTATTCTCAAACTGGAGAGTTGCTCTGTTGCCTTTGGTGGGGCTCTCCTGCATAGGGTGGCTGAGGTTGTCCTAAATACCTTCCATGACTCTGTGCATGAATTATTTTCAACACTGTTTGCTGGGTAAGGACATCAGACCTGCATGAGATATCCTTGTTTTCTAGAACTCAAATGAATGGCAGAGGAAAATTGCAAAGGTGTGCCTTCCACCCACCCTCTTCCATCATCTCTGCGCAACAATCTTCACTAGGAAAATGTCTTTCCCATGATCTAAGAAACTCTCTTTCTCTGAAATCCTGTCTTCACTTTAAATCTATCTGCCACATAACATTTTCAAGGACAATCTGAGCAAGGCAGCAAGCCTTTTGTACGTGTGTGCGTGTGTGTGTACAGATTTTTTGTGTTATGTATTTGTATGTGGTATTAGGGACCTTTTTCAGAAACAGCCAGAGCTCTTAGGGCTTGTCTTTACTTAGAGTCCTTACTAGCAGCTTCTGATACACCTTTCTTGAAATACAGTAAGAGTAAAGTATCCACACATCAGTTTCTTGAGGAATAGTTTCTGTGCTTTAAATAGACACAATACCTTAATCCGTATTAATCTTCAAACAGAAAAAAAGTCATTTTTCCATGTAAGAGATGATATTGTAATCACTCAATCTTTAGCTACTACTTTTTATTTAAAATATCAACTAGCTCAGCATCAGCATGCTAGCAAAAGCGTGAGGATTGATACTGCTATACTGGCAAAAGTGTAAAAAGTGAAATCTTTTTGCCAGTATAATTGGCTCCATTGAGGGAATTGGTTTAAGCTGTACAAGCAAAAACTACTCTTTAAATGGTAACAATTGCACTGCCACCAGGCAGCTTTATGAAGCATCCTACCACAAAATCCTTTCATGTGGAGGCAAGACTTTAGGCACAGGTTTATCCCATCTAACTGAGGAGTTGAGGATGACTATATAGCTGGGTTAGATGATAGCTGGATGGTTTGCATCTGGGGCTTACACTCCTTACGATTATCACTGGCTAGCAGCAGCAGCGCTATCAGTGCAGTCTTGAGAGCCAGTTTCAAGCCCCTCTAGCTCTTTCCATATGGGCCAGCACCAGAGTGCCTTCCAGTGGCGCTGGATCTTTGCTAGCAGTGGCACAAATTGCTCTTCTGTTGACTGAGCTGCTGTGTCCCCCTTACCCCCTATGCAGCACAGGCGTGCAGGAGGGCCTTCTCTGCAGTTGAGACCAGGAGTTTGCTTTGACTCATGTCCTTTCCCTTTGGTGACAGGCCGCTGTGCCCGCTGTGGGGAGAACGTTGTTGGGGAAGGCACTGGCTGCACGGCCATGGACCAGGTCTTCCACGTAGAGTGCTTCACCTGCATGATGTGCAACAACAAGCTGAGGGGACAGCCTTTCTATGCAGTGGAGAAGAAAGCCTACTGTGAACCCTGCTATATTGTAAGTAACTATTCTTGTTTGCACCCTGATTTTAATGCACAGACATTGGAAACATTGATTTCTTTCATTGCTGTACAGTTGCCTTACAGTTAAAACCTGACAATTCCATGGCAGTACCATGGGCACCAGTTTTTCGATGGTTTTCAGAACAACTCTGATCTTTTCAGCTTCCTGGGTGAATTTCGTTTCCTGGTCTAACCTATCTCTGAAATGAAGTGGCCAAAGCAGGGGAAAGAGGTGCTTTTTGTGATTATTTCAGCTCTGTAAGAAGTAGGCTATGCAGTGATTTTTAAGAGGTACTGTTGCTCTCAGAAGCTTTCTGTGTTGAGAAACCTGTTACCAAAATGCCTACAGACTGTTGTGCCTCCTAAGATTAAGGTGGTGGGATGCAAGATAGCACTAAAACTTCTAAAATCAAGACCTTTGCATTGCTTGATGGAAGTCCTTCTACCGAACTAAGGGTCTTTGGATTGGATATGTTTTGAAGCTTACCTTACCCTAAAACTTCATTTCATGCCTCCAAAGAGCTCTTAAAGCAAACAATTAACAGTTGATCTGAGGAGCTGCACCTTTTAAGAGGCTCCCATAAGAGCTAGTTGGAACCAGTTGCACAGTTGCAAATTAAAGAAACATCACATAATGTGCCTGAGGCCTCACCTTGCTGTGACCTTAGCATATAGCATATAGGGATAATCCTTGTAATTTAAAATAAGAAAAGCACCCAGACATTCTTAGTGTTGATAGGTCTTTCTCTAAACCCCCAATTCGGAGTTCTTTTTATGAACAGTGGACTTGAGACCCTTCCAGAATTGGATTTGCACTTCTGAAAGTAAAAATTGATGCTTTTCTTGACGTTTTTGGCATTCCAATAATAATTAAAACAATATGTATTTCTGAAAATGCCACAAATATCCCATCATTCTTTCTGTTTCTGCAGAGCCTTTGCAGTGGGATTATTGCTGAAATATTGAATATAAAAAGGGAGGATTCTATCTTATTTACAATGGCAGTGATGTATGGGCCTTGTTAATTGGCTTTTAAAAACTAAATGATCTTTTAATGGAATATGTACCTTTTAAACCGTTTCCATTTTTGTTTGCATTAAAATGATTGCACCATAAAAAATTTAAGGTTAATTTCATGGCAAGCTTGACCATGTGCAAAGCACTGTGGACTTTAGGAAGGTGCATTCATAATATGATTGGAGCAACTTTATGTAACTGGAATTAGATGTTTCAGTGACTTCAGGCTTGCAGATTGATACTTTCTTTTCCTCTTTAAGTCAAGCACGCATTCTTCGCCACTCATCTGCTTTAGTTTGGGAAAACATCTGCATTAGCCACTGTAGGAATGGTTTAAGATTATTTAATCCCATTACTTATACACTTCATTAGCCTGAGTGAATTGTTGGCAAGGGTTCAGTAAACTTCCTACATTGGGAGATAAAAGGATAAAAAAGGAAAAGGAGAAGAATTCTGTTCCTCGTTTTCTTTCAAATTTATCTTCTATCTATTTAAGGGATAAAGGAACGATAATTGCCTGGTTGCATCTGCGTTTGTACGTTCTGTGATATGGCTTTGCAGCTCTCAGACTGAGGAAAGAGTAAACGTTTTGATAGCTTTCTTTTATATAACCAGAAGGGGCCTTTAAATGTTTATCCATGCAGTCCACAATAACCTGGTTATGGACTTAACCCAAAACACGTCTGGATCCATCTGCTGCTGCACATGCAGGGGAAAGGATAGTGATGCTGATGAGGCTATGTACGTGTAGCTGGGCAGCTGGTACCGTGAGTGGGAAACAGAAAGCAGGAGTCCGGCAATCTGATGCAGCAAAGAGGGGAAGAAAAAAAAAGAAAAAAAAAAAACACCACCAAGCACACAAGCACACATTAAACTCTTAAATGTGGAAGAAACAAGTGTTGGGAGCCTAAGTCTCAATACCCTTCAGAAAACTCAGGACTCTGCTGTGCCGAAAGTCAGATCTACAAGCGATCTAGGCACCTGCCATGCTATTTGCTTTAGGCCTGAGGAATTTGTGTCATAGAGCGTATGTCTCATTGATTTTTCAATGAAATGAGGTCTGCATTGGCTTCAGTAGGATGATGAGTGCCTAAGTACACTGAGGGCCTGAGCTAGGCTTGCAAGTTGTTCTTGCAAATGGATTGGGGGCCCTTAAATTGCTGAGGCACAGTCTGAATGCTTTTGCCTTCAGATGTGTGATGCGGTCATACTGAAGTCAATGAGAGTTAATGACCTGCTTAAAACCTAGCCTGTGCTTAAGGATTTTGCTGAATTGTGGCCTCTAATTTTTTTGGAGCTTTCCCAAGTCCCATTATCAGAAAATAACTTGGACACTTGGAGCCCTAGTTCTGTAGAAAATCAATGGGACTGAAGAACCCAGACTCAGATTCCTGTGGACCTGAATTACCATGAAAGGTGGAGCCTGTGTGACTAGCCTGAGATTGCACAGCTAATCCATGGCTGTGGCCAGCTGAGAAAACAGGATTCTCAGCTGGTATAGATCTGAGTAATTCAATGAAGCATGTTTACTAGTCTACCTAATTCACACTGATTTCTAGCACACATCCCCATTTCCCCAAGTCCAAAACTCTTGACTTATTATGCAAGCCATTAGGCCAAGCTCCTTCATTCATATAAAGAAAATTAACTAAAATATTTGCCTGATCGTGATATATAAATTCATGAATTCTTTGATTTATTTTTTTTTTTTAATAATTCCCTTGTGTGACTTGTGGCCATACGTGCATAAAAACTATGTGCAAAAATAAAAATACACGTTTTTCAACAGTTAGAATTGGCTAATCTTCTCAGTTTATTATGTGACTCTTCTTAGTTGTGGTGGAGTGAAGCCATAATTAAGATTACTGTGAAGAGCTGTATTTAATTACTTGTTAGTCAATACCAAGCCTAAATAGCCTGCAGAAGGGTTGTTTTTTTGGTTTTGTTTCTGGTTTTATTTATCAGTGACCCATTTAAGATGAAATTCCCCAAAAGTCTGAATTAATGTGTAAGGAGATCAATCACCTGTTTTTAAAAAAAAAAAGTTTTTCCTAATGGGAATTTGAGTACCAGAGTTAATTTCTTTCACACAAAAATCCCCCCACCCAAAAGCCAGTCACTATCATTTCCTGTTACATCTTATGAGTGCAGTGAGTTCTGTTGCCAATGTGTTTGCTGGTTTTGCTCTGCATCCAAGGATTCTTTCATTATTAATGTTATTTCTAAAAGAGTACCAGTCTTCTCCATTAAGATGCTTCTGCTGAACTAAAAGCAACTGTAAAAAATAAAGTGTAAATAGGAGACAGATGTCTCCTAGTCATTACGACAGTCAAGTAACATCTGAAATATCACGATAGAGTTTCCAGTGTAACCAATGTATTGCTGTACACGTGATGAATGCTGTGTCTGCAGTATGTTATCAGTATACTTTCCCCCTCCCTTACATGGCAAATTACTGACAAATAACATTTGGTTTGCTTCCTCTAAGTAGTTGAAGAGATTTTAGCACTGGGCTCAGTGCAGAGAAAAGGTTAAGAGTAATATCAGTGGAACCGTTGTTATAAAAGATTGAAGAGCAAGATGTTAGAGCAGTGCCAGCTGTCTGCTTTCCAAATACCGTATTATCATAAGGACTGAACACAAGGTTAACCAGACACACCGGTCTGGCAAGAGTGATGCCGCTGTTTTGTGAATGGGACGTTCTTTGATGTCCTGATGACTTTCTCCGGGACATGGAAATTTTCCTCCATTCTTTATCCCCTTTCTGGCAGTCTGGTGGTTGGCAGTTGGAGGTCCTCTCTGAGGCTGAGAGTGTGAGCACCTGCAGTTAGTGCAGAAAGCAGCAAGATCTTGCAGATGCTCCTGGCCTCTGAGGGTTTCTTCTGTCGTGTCCCAAGTCAATGTGACCCACTGCTGGGCCCTGAGGGAAGGACCGTGGTGCGATGGGGAGGGGAATGAGAAAGCAGAAATAACTAACCAAGCAAAGCAGAAATAGCCAGAGTCGGATGAAAGAGTTCAGAGAAGTGGTGGGCTAGCAATGGTAAGCGATTGAAGGAGAGGAAAGAAACTGTCTCATGTCTGTCTAGCTAGAGTGGGGGAAGATGGTGGGTATGCTCTGCAGTGCCCTATGGACACCCAGTGTTTGAGGTTTCCTGTTTCTGCTGTGCGCTGTGAGATATTGAGGACATGACCTTAAACCCTACCCCAAAGATCACTTACAAGGATTTTGCAGGATGAGGTTCATCTTTCCGTAGTACTAAAGCTGTGGAAGTGCTTGAAGAGGGAAGAATTGTGCGTGGAAGTCATGCCCTGATCACTGCTGTTCCCCAACTTTAAACTCGGGATCATAGTGCTCTTTTTCCTGAGGGGGAAAAAAAAAGTATCTTCCAGTTTTCTCTCTCTTACTGACTTCTAACTTCCTGGTCTGTCAGAGGCTGTAGTTCAGTACGAGAAGATAGTTCAGACCAGAATACAAGAGAAACGCTGATGTTTTAGCAAGTGGTGCCACGGAGCATCCTGGGAAAGCTTAAATTTGCTAATCATTCTGAAATGTCAGTGTTAACTCAATTTGTGCTCATTGAAATCTCCGGTAAAACTGCTATCAGCTTCAGTGTAGCTGGTATTGTAAACCTCGCCCTGTGTGCACACGTGAGTGTGGTTGTTTGAAAGCTGTGCAAAAGCAGCTACCTCCAGCACATACGGTTTAAAGTGGAAGGTTGATCCCCGCAGTAAAATTGCATCTATTTTTAAAAATAATTCTGCAATTTGTAAGCAGAGATTACAGCACTAATTTAGCAACCATGTAACAATTTAAATTGGACCAGAAAAGAGAAACTATAATTTAAAGATTTTTTTTTTATGATACAAGTTTTCTTCTTTTTAAAGTGAAAAGCCCTTTATTCTTGTTTTTGTCAAGCAACGTATTGAATTTGAGAGTAATTTATGGAAAGTGCTGCCAGCATGGTATTGCGAGTGCTCCACAATTTGAATTTAAACTGCTCAATGGGATCATTAAGACTATTATGCCTGCTTTCCAAAGAGTTTGAATTCAAAATGACAACTGGAACAAAAATATAAAATAAACTAAAGAGAAGTCACGCACTCTTTGCGTGGTGGAATTTTTCTGCCCTCGAAATATTTCATTGAGATCAATGCTCTTCTTCAATCCTCTCCTGGAAAAAAAGCTGCTGTTGCTAGTTTTAGTTCGGTGCTCCTGCGTGAGTCATCAGCAGCAGGGAGCTGAACCTGTGACCCGTGGATCTAAAAGCATTAAGTCTCGGCTGCCGTAGCGGAGAGATGCAGCTTGGCTGCACCAAGCAGCAGCGGGCTCCTGCCCTGGATATTTCTTACCCACAACAGAAGAGGTCCGTGGGCAGAGCAGACGCAAAACAAGTCCAGAGTTTTGGTTTGCTTGCAGGTGTGTTTTAATCCTATTGATTATTAACTTTGATAATTTTGCTAGTCTAGGCTCAATTGGTAACTTCGTTGGAAAAAAATCATGGCACAGAAGACTGTCATTCCTGGTAAACTGATCGTCATTTGTGAAACTGAAAAATGAATAAATCCCTTGAGATAGTAACAGCCTTTTCTATTAATACCATCCAGCAACAGTTGATACAAAAAAATACAGATGGAAGCTGGGAGAGGAGTGGTGGCCATAAGCTCAGCGCTACTACTTTGAGTGGTAAATGGTCTTGTGCAATCAGGGCATAAAACAGAGGAGGATGGGTGCTATTGCATACGCTGCACCTGGAGCTTCCAGGAGTCCAAGTCTAGGAGGTACAAACGTGTGTGTGAGAGAATATGTCAATGAAGCAGCTTCTGTCAAAACCGGGACAGATGCTGAACTTAGCTAACCCTCTTGAAGCCTGCATCTGTTTTTTTCAGTGGCCTACCTGCTGTTGTAGGGGGTGGGTCATGCCTCATATTTTGTCACTAGACAGGAGGAAAAGGTTCCTTTGGGGCGGGGGGCGCAGGGTTCAATAACCTCCTTTCTAAACTGGAATTATAAAGAAAGGAGAGAAATCATACCATGAGATGATGAGGTATGCTATATAGGAACTCCTCTGTGGAGACTCAGAAGCTCATATCAAAGAAGACAGGGCCAATTCATCTCGCTGTCCAGCAAGAACAGGACAAGAAGTCTACAAACCAAGGCTGTAAGAGGAAAAATTCCTAGTGTTCTTAGAAGACTTGAGAGCATAAGCCCTGCCAAGAATTGCACTGGGCTCACCTTAGAGGAGGATTCTCTGAGTGAGACCACACACTTGTCTGCTGAGGGTGGCTTAGAGGATGAAATTACTTTTTTCAGTGCAGCAGGATGTGCTTGGCTAACTGGTCCAAATCACTTGATGGTATTAAAAGTGTAGTGCACCCTATTTTCAACCTACAGTTGCTGTTTGCCTTCATGATGTTGACTGTTGTGAATGCAGCTGATTGATGTTGAAGTAGATAGTGAGAGGATCAGGCCACACTTTGGTATAATTTGGTATAACTTCCAGAAAGCTGAGCAGAGTGTTCCTTTAGAAGACGACCAGCTATGGATTGTGGAGGTAAAACAACTTGATGCTACCTATGATAGCAGTGTTATGAGGGGGATATTTTTGGAAAAGTCACCATAGTGCTGCACAGCATCTTAATAGATAAATCTGCGTGAGAAGATTGGGCGTGAAGTGCTGATTAGTTCAGTGATGTCTTGGTAGCTCGAAGTTTTGCTAGGGATGCATGGATCATTTCCCACTCGTCTCCATGGTCCGTCTTTAAGAATGTGTCCTTATTAGGTGAAGACTCCTTCTTCACGCCTGGGCTTGCTTGAGACTTTTGTGATGGCATGGTAGAATCCAGATCTTTCCTCCTGCATTTTTGGGTAGCCATAACAATGTGGAATTGTCTTCTTGTCTCTGCCTTGCACTTTTATAATTAGAGGCATTTTTCATATTTGATTTCATAAACTAAGCATTGATTTGACATGTATAATCTAGAAAAACTATACCATGGGAAACTTTGTGAAGAGAGTTCTTAGTGTAACTGAAATAAGATGATATTGTGAAGGACCAGCTGCTGCCATTCAGTGAATTTCTCGCCTCACAGGGTGAATTCCACTGACCAACTGTATATTCTTAGGAAAAAAATAGTCTCCCTTTCTGCAGGACCAGTGGGATGTTATGGCTCCTGGCTATACATCTGCTTATGGATCATACTACAGTAGAGGGAATGGTGAAGTCATTTAGCAATGACTTCAAGCTGTGTGTTGAGATTTCCCTTTAGAAGGTAGCCCAAGTCCTATCTGCCTTTGAAAGCTAGCAGAAACCGCTTATAAGGACAGAATAAAGTCTTATGCACCAGCATCTTTGCAGTAGTGGGAAAATCTTTCTCATTTGCGGTCAAGTGTAGATGGGTATTAGATGGCAAGCCATATCTAGTGTTTGTAGCAGTCATCTCTGCTTTTCTTTCAATTGTACTTCACCACCTTCTCAGCAAACTATTTGCCGCTTTCACCCTGCCTGAGTAGCGTCTAGAGATCCCACTGTAATAAACTCTCATTGTGGCGTGTCAGTGAATGACAGGCGATAGCCTCTGCCTCTAAAAACTTTCCTGATAAACAGCAGCAAGTGGGGGAGAAAGGCAGTGGCATTGCCTCCATATTGCAGATAGAGAACTGACCCCAAGAAGATTAAATGCAGTTTGTTTAGGGCATGGATCTCCATTGCTGGAAGCCTTCAAGGACAGGTGGGGCAAACATCTGTAAAGAAAAGTTAAGACCTAGTCAAGCCTTCTCTAGGCAAGGGCAGACCCAGGGTCTTTTCTAGCCCTGCTTCCTCCAATCCTGAGCTCAAGTGACCTTCCAGGACCACAAACATGGCCTGCAGTGTACAGCTCAGGTTTTCCATGTCCCAGTGTTCTGCCTAGTTGCAGTTTAGCCTGCAAAGATCTTCAAGTGAAGGAGCTACCTTTCTTTTCTTCCCCTCCTCAAACCACTGCTGTTTAGGGACTGGGCATGAATATGAACAAGCAGCTGAAAGCTGAGTGAGGGCTTTTGGAAAACCTGGGAGGATGGGAGGTACCATGACAGTGTCCCCTTCCATGAAATACTACTGCTTGCTTGTATCCCCGCATAGTTATTTGTCAACTCAAACTGCTGAAGACAATTATTTTGGAAAGGCTGTGATTTATTTGAAATAGGGCCTGTAATTTAGGTGTGCATTTCCATCAGATCCATGTATTATTGAGCTTGCTCTGTCCTTCCTAATGCAGTGATGTCAAAGTGCTGCACAGTGTCCAGAGATAAGAAAAATCAGCACTCACTGGAGTAAATACAGAGTTAATATTTTAGGATCAAAATCCTTTTAATTATTTTGCTCCGCTGATCCTATGCTAGCAGAGCTGCTGGTAAAGCATAGGCCTTGCAGCCAGGCTGTGATACCTGCCCGTAACAGAGCTGAATCTGTCCTGGAGGGGGTGTGTTTGGATTTAGCAGATATGATTTCCCCTTAGCAGCCTTGCGGAGAACAGAAAGTCTTGTCTCACTCGCTCTCTGATTCCAGATGCCCTCTTACTTCGGTCCAGACAGCGATTTGCAAGCCTGAGTGCCAGGGAGGCAAGCGGGCTTTTGCGGCATGCCACTTCAGCCGTCTCCTTGGTGAAGCCACGCTCCAAGGAATTTGCTCTGGCAGAAGCTCAGTCTGTGAGTCGATCCTCCCTCTAGCGTCCTGCCTCTGTTTCTTCACTCCAGGACATCAGTTTGCCTGCGTGCAACGTTTGTTTGCAGTAGAGGAAACTGTTTAACTTGCCATCGCGCGCACACACAAGCCCCGGTGGGCTTGGTAGATTTCTGGTTAGAAAAAACAAAATCATGCCAGTTTAGGGAAAGCACAACAAGCATAAATGATGACAGGAGAAAAAGTTTATTGATTCTGAGAGTATGGTGAGTGTTTGGTGCTCGTGGAGGGTCAAAGCAAATTGCAAGTACGTTGTTTTTTCTCAACTGCATTGATTGTAAAGCTGTGGGCCAAGTACAATATTGACAGTAGAGGTAAATCATCCACTGGGGTATTTTGGGCAGAAGGAAGACCAGATTATAGCTCAACTCTGGTGCTGTAGCGTTGGCTGGGGACAAGAGATTATTGTGCACTGGTAGGTAGCAGCTTTCACAGGAGCAGAGGACATGCTGGTTAATGTGGCCAGCGAGACCTGCGGTCCCTGTGTCCATGCCCATCCCTGTGAGGACCATCCGTACGAGTCGAGGTAGCAATGGCACCATGTGCATCAGCGAGCATGGAGCTGGTGGGGCGTCTGGGTCGTTTAAAGTGAATGATGAAATCTGCACAGTGTTGCCCCTGCTTTTCCCTGGCTGCTCTTTCCTGACAAATGTTTGACATAGAAGCACCATGTGGGTTTTTCACAGCAACCTGATGTTGTAACCCTCCGAGCAGACTTACTGCCCAGCTCTCTGAGGCAGTGCAGTAAGTGCAGGGAATCGGAAACTGGTAGCAATCTTTATGCTACATGCCCATGTTTCCAAAGGCTTTCGCTGTTGTCAAAAATGGAGCTTCAGGGGGGAAGAAAACCAAACTGAGAACCCTTGTAAGATCTTTGGTTTCAGGTATAAAGCAGGGATTCGATAGGCTTCTTCAGGCACCGTAGGAATGTGGTCCTGCAGACACTGGGGATTGGAAAAGATCTCTGTATTGTTTTGATTTTTATTGTCTTGCTGAAGTTAATCTGCTAATGTGATAGTTTAATGCTGCAGCTCATTGTATTTACATCCTCGCTGTTTAACTCTTTAACATGAAGTGGCCTTCTGTTGTTTTCAGATTCTCATGTTACCTAATGCTCTTTATGTAGGTATTTTTTCAAACTACTCTGAAAATCTAAACAAATAATGGTTATGGTGCCCAAAACCTAAAAGTTGCTACTGACCAAACCTGGATATTTTCCCTTGCTTGTGATGGGAAACGTAGTAAGGGGAGTGGGGGGTGGGGTGGGGAAACAGTGTTGAAATGTAAATTAACGTTCAGATGTTATCAGGGATTGAGATTTTAAGTATGAATATTCCATTAGCTCCTGACAATGTAGTTTTTTGTTTAAGGATGTGTTTGAACCAATACACCATCTTGGTGTTCCACCAACAGAGATATCTCTGTAAATGCAATCTGTGTTAAAGCCAGACAATACTTTTAAAAAATTATTTAATATTTCCTACAGCAAGCCATCTGTGACTGGTCATATTTTAGGAAGCAAATGAACATCATAGCAATGTTCTCCACTCTATTTGAGTAACTTTTAGACTTTTTAAATTAAATGTGCTGCCAAATATTTATGTTCTGTTGTGAAAAGAAAAATATTTGTTTGACATCCTAGTCTCCCTGGCAATTTGCAGTCGGTTGCTCCTCTTAGGAGCTGTACTTTTCTCGTGGGTAGTGTAGGGCAAAAGAAGGGTATGGGCATCCTTGAAGCTGCCTTCTGGGCTTGCTGCTCAGCAGCGCGTAGGGGCAGCTGTAGCACATAATGGGGCTTTGCAGGGAGTGAGTGAGGGTGAGCCCTGGGTCCTTGCATGGAGGATGCAGTGTGGGACAGGGGCAGGTTGGGGGCCAGGTTGTGCCCACTGCTGGCATTGGTGGGTTGGAGGGTGGTGGAATATCCACCACGGCACAGGTGACCACTGCAGCACTCTTGCCAATGTGCAAAAGGCTCAAGAGTTCCCGGAAAGCCAAACCGCTTTGCAAGATTCTTCCAGTGCAGCTGCCACGGATACTTCAGCCATCACCAAGGCAACCAAGTTGCCAGAATTTAGCGGCAGTAAGGCAGAAGGAAAAATTAGTGATGGCCTAAATCATGGCTTGCAAATGCTACTGAGCTTCAACTGCCCTAATGGGGCTGAGCTCTGCTCTAATATATCCCCTGCTTTTAATAATAATTTTCACAAAAGTCTTGTATTTTATCCTGTTCCACGGATTTATGGCTTGCTTAAACTTAATCACTCTAAAATAGTGAAATGCATTTGTTCAAAGGTTCAGAAATTGGTGTGATCCTCTTATTACACAAAGGTACTAATAAACAACTAAAATATCTGAAACAGTCTTGAAATAGTTAATTTCATTTTGGAAAGGCTGAAATGTTCTGAAGAGTCCCTGGTGGCGTAGCACCAATTTTTGCTCAGTACTCATTTGGAATGGTCCATATAACTTCCTGTACTTACCACCTTGGGACTATTACAACCCGCAGAAGTCCAGGTGAATCACTCGCACATAACCTATCTACATGTGTCTGTCACCTATAATATCAATGCCATACATAGAATGTACATATGCTTACTTAAATGCTGGAAAGAGGCCCTTGCAACATTGAGAAGGAAGAGAAAGAAGTCCTGATTTGCTCTATTACCTCTGACAGGTTTACTTTCGCTGTGGCATGGCAATAAGATTAAAGTTTTATAGCAATATCACCTCCATCCAGACAAAAAAAAACATAAAACCTCCCCTCTCTGCTACTTAGATTTCAAACTCTTTTATAGAGCTTCTGCATCTGTTAATAAAATCCTTAATTCATTTTGAACATTTTATTGTCACTTCGGATAAAAGTTTAATCAGATAGAATTATTGCCCTTCTAATATTCCTTTAACCTTTGCATTTTAGACTTAAACCATATCAGTTGAATTTTAAAATCACTTTTTATAGACTTGAATGCCCCCATCTCTGTTTTAGAGGGTACTTTTGCACAGAAATGCTATAGTCTGTCTTGAGGTCATGTGAAAACTTAAAAGGCTCTAATGCGAGCACTGCTCACTTTCTGCTGAAGTGTCTTGCATGCCCTATTAATTACTTTAATGGTGACATGCTGGTTTAAGGGAGTTCTTTATTAATACCACTAAATCTTTTTTTATTGTTGTTTAAACACTTTTTCTTTCCTTTATGTAGATGTATTCAATCCTTTCTGTCTTTAAAATAAATGAGTGCATAATTCCACATGAGGCGTCTGACACTTCCATTTTGCATTCTCGGATGGCATAGGGAAGCATTTTGTTCCCTTGCCTGCAAGGTCTGCATCCCAGCAGAGAAGTGCACATCTGTACTTGTGTCTGTAATCATGTGTTAGATTGTTGTGGTGGAAGCAATTTTTAAAATCTGATATGTGTCTTTCCGGAAATAATATGCAGTGAACTTGCTTTTGCTCTTCCAGGATGTTGAGATTTTAGAGGTCGGTTTGGCTTTCTTGTTGAAAAATGCAGCATTCCCAGTTCATGAGAGGACTTACTTATGTTTAAGCCCTTTCCTAGCAAGGAGGACAGATTGATTTGCTCTCCTCAGTCTGAACTCTTAAGTAATAGTATTCTAGTAGTTCATTTTAACTTTAAAGATGTATAGCATTTGCTATACCAGTTTATTTATATATATTTATTTACTGAACTAGGTAGCTGGTGCAGCATTGACATCCACGCCTGCAGTTGGATTTAGGTCTATCATATCTCTACTTTTTAAGGTGATATCTTTTGCAAAATATGTATTTTGATCCATGTTAGTTGCAGAATTTCTTGGTCTGGGGAGGGTAAAAAAGGTATGAAAAGAAAATTATCTTTGAGACCTGGAGAAACACTTTCAAAAGCACATGACTGAGGAACTTGCTGCTTTTTGGTCTGCTAACCCACTCTTGACAATGAGACTTAAACTCTTACTACTAATTAATCTTATTCTTTAGTCACTTTTGAGAGTGTTGCCTCTCCAATAGCCATTGATGGTGGTTTCACCATAGGACTCTCCCACATTTGAGATCTATAAATAACCTTCGCTGGTCTTAAAGAAAATCACAATGGATTATTGAAAAACTAACTTTGAAGAGGTTTCACCAACAGGAACTACTTTTTTCTTTGGTGAGAGGACAGTGGTTTTGGGCTGGGGGTTGTCTTTTGTCTTGTATGGGCAAAGTATGAAAACTTGTGTTACACTGTGGGGTCTGTCTCTTGACCTCTCCTCTCCCAGATGACTTCTGTCTCCTAAAAGCTTCTGTGCCCAACTGGGTAGTAAAGTTCCTGTGCACCCTTCCATGGCCAATGTATACCTGTACATACATACAGACCTGCACAGGAAGAATCTGGAAGCCTGAATTCAGTCTGAAATGGCTTGGCATTTGCCTGGGAAAGGTATTCCTTCCTCTCATGGACTTTCCCTCAGGTTTGTCCAAATCACTCTGCAGTTATCAGTAACACACTTGGCTGTTGAGTGGGCAAAGCCTTTTGCTCACAATTGCTATTTTAATTTTGGGAGCAGGCAGTATACTCATGCACTTATACGGTACTAAATGGTACCTTTTGCATTTTCTATTTTTGCTAAATGGCACCCTTTGCGTTTTAGAATAAGTAGCTAATTAAATGATAAGGCTAAGTGCTGTTTGGCGGGCCACGGGTGTAGAAGTCACTCTAGATTAGACAAGGGACCTGATCCTGTAAATCCAATTAGTCTAAGGTATGGGTCTGCTCCCACCGATCCTGATCTGAATGTTTTCTTTGATATTACTGAGAGCTGAATCAGACTTCTGGTACCAGGGACAGAGTGGTTAATGAAAGTGTAAGAGGTATAGACCCCATCTCATAAAGTAACCCTCTTGATTGTGTGAGGAATCTAGACTGGCTACGTTAACAGAGTTTTCAATTTCTGGTTTTTAAAGTCGAAGATAAGTAAGGAGCATTCACGTGAATTTTAGTGGAAATTCCCTAAAATTAACTGAAAAGCTAAAAAGATGCTTTTTCCCCCCCTTTATCTTGTGTTTACTTCCCTTTTCCCTTGTGAATACCTTGTTTATTTTTTAAATAAATAATCATATTTTAAAGCAGTGTAAATAAATTGCAAAGTGTGCTCCAATGGGGTGAATAAAATATATTCCATCTGCTGGGGAGTGATTATTAAATAATTCACCAGTGGCAAACCCAGGAGTGGTTATCCATTTTCTCCTCATTCATGGGTAATTTTTTCTACATCCCGTAGGAGCTCATTATGTTTTCTTTGTACATAATGTTTAATAATTTTTAAAATCTGGCACTAATCCCTCCATCTACAGATTCTTCAATTTTTCCAAAATATTTGTGCGTGTGTGTGCATGTATGTGCTGGCAGAGGAAGATGTTTGTTTCCTTTCTTCCTCTTTTTTTTTGTGTTGAGAGAAGGTGAGCATTGATGTATGAAGTGAGACGGGGAGTTGGGAAGCAAATTTCCTTGTGTGCAAGGGAGTTTGCTCCTGCACGGATGGTGGATGGGTCACATCCCTGCTCTCACCCTTGTATGGGAATCAATGTGACTTCAGGGCTGTGGCAGCAGTCAAGGTTTAACTCATACTTTCAACATTTATAAACAAAGGAATAAGAAGCAAGGAGAGGGAGTAGGACATGCATTTGAAGGGCTCTGTCTTCTTTTACTCAATGTTAGGAAGAGTTTGGTTATCTCCTAAGGGACCAAGAGAGAGCCCAGTCAGCCTGGCTTTTGGATAAGCAGCAGTTACCTGATAAAAGCTAGAGCCATATCCCATCAGAGGAGAAATTGCCACAGATATGTGGATTGGTGGGCTTTGAGTCCAACCTTAAGGGAAGAGCTCAGCTCCTCCTGATAGCTAGCAGACCCAAAGGCCTCCTGTGTGGGCTTTGAGTAGGCAAGGAGGGCGGCTGGGAGGGAGGACTGGATGGGGCTGGCACGTAGCGGGAGGCTGTACAGTCAGCAGCTGGCACCTCCGGTGCTGGATCCCATTTCAGCAAGGTTCACGTTCCCATAACTGCGTCTGCATCACTCACTGGGCAGGAGGTGAGGGACCACCATCCCGTCCTGCAGCTGCCCAATGCCAGTGCCCAAGGTCCTGTGGTCAGAGCTGGGCTCTACCCCAGGCTGGAGGCAGATGTTTGCAGTTAGAGGACAATCACTATCTTGGTGCTAAAATGTGTAATTAGCCACAGGAAATTCTTTCCTCAGCTGATGAAGACAGGAAGGTAAAAGTATCTCTTAATGCTTTCACTGTTTTTCTAGGGAGTTGAGTGAATAAAACCCTCTCACTGAGAGGCAGAGCGCTGTTTTCTTTCTCTCTCCCTCTTTTTCACATTCCCTGTAGGCATGTGCAGACTCCAGGTTTCAGAGGCAGCTGTGCTCTGTACTAAGCAACAGCAAACAGCTTTTCCCTGGGACAAAGAGCAGACCCCAACAATTTGGTTTTGGCTGTAAATTCCAAATGATTCTTGACCTGGAAACTCCTCCTTTTGTTACTCTGCTAACTGGGGAAGAGTTGTGTTGTGTTTTGTTTTGTTTTTTTTTGGGGGGGGGAGGAGGGAAATAGTCTGGATGTGAATTAGCAGAACCTTGAACATTTTGCTTGTTTGTGAAGAAAGGCTCTTCTTTCCTTCGCAAGACGCTTCCCAAGCTCATATTCTGCATAGCTCCATCATAGTCAAAACTGTGGTCAGAATAACATTTCCCATGACTGGTTTCTGTGCAAAACATGAGTTTTGCTGCTCTCAGTCTAGGATTGAAGTGCTGCAACTACTGAGGGTGGTGCTGACTCTGGGCTCCCTTCCCCATCTCATTTCCTGCTCCAAATGGTTGGTAATTTTCACTCCTGGCAATGATGCTCCAGGATGGAAGAGCACAGGGAAGCTAATATCCAGGTGAAAGAACTGTGGTGAGTGATCAGATTGAATATGAAGTCCTAGAGCAGATGAACAGTGTGTTCAGCACTGTATGCACAACAGACATACAAAAGAGGAGGTTACACCTTGCAGAGCAAGGGCTGGGAGGATAAGCTGAGATGTGCTGACCAGCACGCCAGCTGCAGGAAAGGTTGCGTGAACTCAGGGTTTGCTGGGCTGCTCTAACTTAAACCTCAGGAAACTGGAAAAAAAACTAGCTGAGACTGGAAGGGTGTTTGAAGGATATGGCTGGAACTGGGGAGTACAAAATTACTGCCATGCTGGCTCTTCTGTGCCCGAGGCTCATCCTTACATTAGCAGTTCTCCAGCTGTACAGCATGGGAGACACCTGTGTTGTACTTGCAGACCTGGGCTGCTGGCACTTCGATTGGGGATGCCATTTAATTCTGTGTTCATTGATGTCCTTGATATTAACCAGGGCTGAGCGTTGTCGTTGAAAGCAGCAGGGACAGCAAGCTCAGTTCTCTAGGAACCTGAGCTCAGGATGTAGATGTAGATGGAGATGTTTCCATGATGTCCTTTTTTTCTTCTTACCTGCATGTGCTGCCTCTCCCCCTGGACCTTGCTGTCTTCAGGTGTCTGGCTCCTTTTTGTGTGAATTTTCTGTCTGTAATGGTGATTCAGTTGCTGTTCTTGCCCTCTCTGTCAAGAACATTCGGAGTGAGAGAAGCGGTTGGGTCAAATGACAGGTTAAGTCCAAGGGCAGAGCTGGGAAGGTAGCTAGGCTTCCCTGCGCCCTGTACCACGCATACCTACCATAACCTAAGCACCACTTTATGCTGCTTTTTCTGTAGTGGCAATGCTGGCAGCACCTCTGCCTAAATGCACAGCGAAGGCCCTGCGTGGAAGACTCCCACCGCAAGACACACGCTCTCTGGACTGACACAAAGCCTGTCCGCTGGGCTGTAATGCGGTGTAGCATGTATTACAGTGTGCCATTAAGAAAACTGTAGTTGCCAAATGTTTCTGTTTTTACATAGAGCTATTCCACCGAGGTTGTTATCTGATTTTTCTCTGGTACTGAGAAGAGCAGTTGAATCAGACAAGAGACCTTGTGGGTGGAATACATTATGTCCAAAAATCAATCATAAGGTAAGGTAGGAATAGAATTTAGTTTATTTACAGTCCGTTGACTTTCATAGTTAGCACCATTTATTAGAGAAGATGAAGAAGAAGAAGAAAATTAAGCAGAGGGCAGGGAAATGTTTCTTTGTGATATTTTTGGGCCTGGCAATGAAAAGAGATGTGTGTACGAGCTGACAATTTATCTTCTGCCCTGAAGAGAAATGACTTGTTCTCAAATGGGCATGAAATGAAATAGTGCAGAACACGATAGGAACTTTTCTGAGTAAATGGGTCAATTTCCTGTCATTCTCTCGATAATTGTATGTAGAGCACACCACGCTCCAAACACTGGCAAATGTGATTTTTTTTTTTCCTCCTGTTATTTTACTCCTCTTGTAAATGGGTGGAAAACATATTCCAGTGCTGGCACTATTATAATCAGCTTTTGCCGGTGGCTAATAGCAGTCCATTTTCGGTGAATGCTTATTACCTCCAAGCAGTCCAAGACACTACATAATAACCCAGCACTGTGTAGATTGGTGCTGCTAGAAACAAGATGTAGTTATAGGGACTCTATTGCAAATGCCCCATCACAGCAGGAAATTCACTTGTCCCTTTATCTTCTCTTTCCTAATTGCAAAATAAGCCCTGATGCTCTAGCTGGAGAAGGAGCCTTTTTGCCTTCTGAAACTTCTGGTATGGTTAGGGGCTTTCTGCCTCGCTATCGCTTAGTAGGTTGGTGTATTTTCCTCTGCTTACAGCAGACCTAGCTGCTACTGAGGGGGCATAGATTCAAGTCAGACTCGCTGAGGACTGAGTTGGTAATTTTACTTTGGCTGTTGTTAATTAAAAATAACCAAAGTGCTGTAGCAGGTGTTCAGTGGGTGACGATTAGGGCCTCTGTGGCAGATTGGGTAAGTCTCACTGGTACAGGTTAATACAGTGACAGACCTTCATGAGTGCCTTTGAACCTCAATCTGAGGAAAAGAGGGAGAATGTTATAGGGTCGGCTCCAAGGGGCTGGATTCTGGCTATGGGAATGTCTGGATAAATCCCAAACACTTGATTTCAGTAACTCTCCTCACTCTTAACTCTAAGCTAAACAAGACCTAGACTTGTCCAGTCATCTCATCATGCATGGCGTTATACTCCTACTCGGAGGTTACAGGAAGAATCAAAACACAATCCCAGCCTGGTGAGGACTGCAGATACCCGCGCTGTGATGCATCACCTGATGGCGCAGCACAGCCCTGTGAGAGCTAAAAGCCATCACTGCCTCTCCAGTGTCCCAGGGACATGTACTCAGCGGTGCACAAGAAATGGATTTCAGCTGAAGATGGTTGGTAATTGCTGTTTTCACCCCACTTATCCCCCAAAAGGAAAATCTTAATCACATGTTTTGAAGGGTGGAATCTAAAAGCTTTGAAAGAAAACCCCAAGAACAGATTTTTCTTTATCATCCCCACTAGTGAAAAGCTGCTTCTCAAAAGTGTGTCAGGATGAGACATTTCCTATGGAAATTTCCATTTGGGAGGGGAAATCAGGGGCATTTTTGAAGCTGTGAACAAGATATTTTTTACCAGCCCTAGCTACAGCCCTTCTGAGAATACCCCCAAGGGTCAGTGTCACCTTCGTTCTGTGTATGCGGGACAGGTTTCACTCCAATACAGGTTGGATTGGGTCACAGCTTAAAAAAGGCTGTTGAAGGCTTATAAACCCCAAATTTCTTTTTTTGGTTGTTTTTGTGTTTGTGGTTTGGTTTTTTTTTACACTAGGATAGGAAAATGGCACCTTCTAGTAGATATCTGTAAGATCAGACAGGTCTACTTGTCTTTTATGTATACTCTTGATGCAAGTGAACTGGAAATAAGGATACCCACAGGACAGATCTTCAACTTCTGCATCTGCTGTGAAGAGAGGCGAGGAATTCATGTAGCAAACCCACGCCGTGAATCAGCGGTTACTAAAGTATGCTTATGGCTGCTCAATAGAGTTGGCCCCGCTTGGTGTATGCGTAAGGCTCCAGACTCCGTGCAAGTCATGAGGAACTGGGAGTAAATGATCTCTGACCCCTGTCAGAAGGGAGCATGGAGAAATGCGCGCTGTTTATTCCACCTGTCTTTGGAAATGTGCAGCCCTGAAGGACTGATTCAGAAGCCAGTTATGCTCAGTATGTCTGGAGTAACTCAGCTGCAGGGGATAGGATCGGCCCACTGTAAAAGCCACTGGGGGAATCGGGTCAGAATTCGGCCGTGCTGTTGCTTCGACCAGAGAATAAGATCTAGTGACTCTTACTTGGAGCAAAATACGAAAAGATCAAGGGCAGAATTAGTCATTTTCCCTGTGTTACATAACAATATTTTAGCAAACATTTTCTCCCTGAATGTTTAAATGCATTGCTTGAATAATCACTGAAGACAATGTGGTAATAATATGTTCCTTATGTGTTGGAGGCAAAGCATTCATTCTGGTTTTACTTTTGCAAAATGTATTAAACAACTTAGTTTTTGTTGATGTTTACACACAGGGAATTGGGGGGGGGGGTGTTGTTTTGTTTTTTACTGCTATTTCTTTAAGGGAGCACATTTTTTGTCTGGTTTGGAGTCAACTGGATTTCTATTAAATGGGTCTGATGCCTGTGGTGGGATTCAGCCCAGATAACTTCATCTAGCTACAAGCCACGTGCTTGGTCTGACACACATGCCTCTTGGGAGTGATGGTGGAGACTTGCTGGTACCTCTCAGGGAAGAATATTTTAACCAGCCCTACCTGAAACCCTCTTGCAATCACCCCGGTGTCTGTGTCACCTTTGCTCGGTGTATTTAAGGGAAGCCTCATCTGAGTACCTAGAAAGTAGGTTTTCCTCCAGCTCCCGAGTGGCCTGGTTGTTTAGTCATGCTCTAATTCGCCCTCATTCAGGGCTTGCTCCACCAGAAGAGGCAGTTCTGGCCATTTTCTTTGACAGAGCCCGGAAAAGAAAGTGGAGGTGCGGTACACCCAGACTCTTCTATGGGATGTATGTGGTTAGGAAACAGGCCCTGGAAATGAGTGACCCGGGCTCTGAAACCTCCTCAACTGGAGTGCAAAACCTCCCCAAAACCGCCATTTCTTTGAGAGGTAGAGGAGACACGAGGGGAGAGGCTGCTCAGGGGAGAGGTCTTGTTGGCAGCTCCAGCTGAGGCCAGCATGCAGAAAATACCCTGGGATGTGCAGGGCCAGAGCGGGGCAGGGAGGGGATGGGAGCGCTCATTGGGAAGATGTGGGTCAGGACTGCGCCTGTCCTCCCACCACGGGCTCTCAGCCTGCTCCAGCTCCCGCTTGGAAAAGCACAGGGCTAATACTGCCGACCGCAAAAAGGAGTGGAAAAGGGTCTTGCTCCATGGGAGGTGTGCAGTGGGCACTGCGATGGGCATGGTGATGCTGGAGGGGTGCAGTTGTATGGGCTACGATGGTACCTGCGGGGGAAAAGGTGGGTTGAGGAGGAGTGGCGTGATTTCTTTGGCTGGCTGGCCAGGAGGGGTTCTTGTTGTCAGAAATGGATTTTACTGGGCTTGAAACTTGGATTAAAAAAATGTCTATATTAGCTCCAGACAGAGATGCGCCCTGGAATCTTGGAAACTGTTTCACTGCTGGCTTTGGGAGGAAATTTTGGCTTTCTAAGTTACAACATGACTGATATGTTCTATTTGTTTTTTTGAGAACCTTTTTTTTTTCATACTCCCATGACTCAAATCCATTTGAATTTTTCCCTTTGAACCATGTGTTTGTAAGCTCTGGCTAGCCTAGCATTGCATTTGATATTCTGGCATTGGGCAGTGGAAGATGGAGGCGTGTTTTTCCACTGCTGCCACAGCGGTCTTCAGCTCAGTGTTGCAAAGCACAACTTTTAGCATAATCCACCACACTCAGTTAGGCTCTGACACTTCCCAGGAGGAGCAGGCATGGGGATTTTGATCCACCAAGGCCAGCTTTGCTGAATAGAAGCACTACAAAGAGAGGCATAAGCCTTCTCTCTTATTTTGGCATCTCTTTCTGGCCTGAAAAGTACCACCTCCTCCCCTGCCTGAGTTTTGCTGCTCTTCTGTGCTTAAGCAGGGTCTGTTCTTTAATGACATAATCAGGGTAGGGGGGGTCGTCTTCACCCACCCTCAGGCCCTTCGTACAGTCCTGCTGTTCAGAGCACTGACCTAAGATGTAGGATATTTAGGGCTGATTTTGAAGTGAGAGTTGGAAGGCAGCCTCCAATCTTCCCCCTTGCATTGCAGGGTGCAGATAGTTGGCGTAGGCATCCTTGCTTTCTTCTGGGCAAGTGTTTCTGCTTTGCACAGGTAAACATTTGCTGGGCCAGAGAGAGACAGGCGGAGGAATTGATGCTATCACTGTAAGGTCAAACTGTTTGCTGGAGAGAGAGGACACCAGCCCTCCAGGCATGCTCTAAGAACACACTGCAGATCCAGCTCTGCAAACAAGATGTACAAGGGCATGTCCCATTTGTGACTTGCCACCAGCCCCGAGTCTCCAGCCAGCATTGTACAATCAGCACTTAAATGGTTGTGTGAATCCCTGGTGATGAAAAATGGAGGCACCTCAGGGACTTTATTGAAAGCCTGCATGTTTTCCCTTCCTGCCATCTGCACCAGCTCCCCAAGGGCTCTGAGAGCTGAGTCTGCAAGCTTGCTTGCTCCCTTACGTGCTGTTTAGGCAATTGGGCAGGCCTAACGAAGCTCTCCGGGACATCCTCCCTGCGTGAGGAACATCACCACCACCGGGGTGCCGCCATGGCGCTGGTGCCTGGTGGAAACACAGCTGACACATCTCCTGATGCCTGGAAAAGGATTGGAGTCCACCTTGCTTTCTGGGGGCTGGGTTGCCTGCAGGGCTAAAAGGGGTAAAAATTTATTTTTGGTTGCTGCTGTCAGCTGACGTGGCTCTGATGCACTCGTGTAAGCGGGCAGCATTTTCACATCTGTGCTGTTTGCTTTAACATGTCAAACAGCTGATATTTTTGCAAGGTTTCCTTAGCTTCTCCCTCCCTCCCCTTCTCTTCTGTCTCTATAAAATAATACTGCTATAATCCAGTTTGACTCAGCAGGATCCCTTTCACGCTGGCTAATCCCCATATATAGGCATCAGTTCAGGGAGGTGCACCAGAACGCTGCAATATTTTCCCTAACATTTTGTTTAACCAGGATGACATTATTCAGACAAATTAATTCCTCCAAGATGTAAACTTGTTCTGACTGAGTGCTGCAGCAGCCTCCCTGAGAGCAACAAACCATGATCTGACATCTTAACAGCTCTCTGCACGGTCAGGGGGAGTCTTACATAAAAGATCTTCAGCTGTGCGTATCTGCAAGGTGCAGCTGCCCCTTTCTGTAGATAGATTTCTTTTCCAGCAGGTTTTGGTGAAAACGAACTTTTTTTAAGAAGTTAATGGGATCTAAAGCACAAGCCATTTTGGAAAATATCCTCGCATATGAAAACAGAGGGTAGAGACTACCTTACTCTGTGAAATCCTTGCCAAAGATTTGAAAAATGGAGGTCACTCTTCTTATGTCACTCTTCTTCCGTTATGCATTGAGTTCATCTTGCATGTCTGAGCTAGCATGTTCCTATATGGGATTTATAAAGCTCAGGTGCACGTGCAGCTGATGTGTCAGCTGTATGTGCCAAATAGCAGTGCCTGTAGGAGTGGGAGAGGAAAATGTAACCAGCCCTTCACAAGTCTGCCAAACAAAGGAATTCCTGGTGTGCTTCATGGGGAGGAGGTCCCAGCATGGGAAAGTGGCCCTACGGTGCCGCTTTGACCCCATATGGGGTATATATGGGGAGGTGAGCTACCTTATGCTCCTCTGTGACACCATCTATTTGGGGCGGCGAGGCCAGGCTGCCAGAGCTGCATTCCACCCTGAGGTTTTCTGTCCCCATTGCCCCACGACGTTTTCCTGGTGCTTGGGTTACCTCTTCTACTCTGTAATGTCTGGGCTTTGGGAGCCAGCTGGGAAATGGCTTTTTCCTTCTCCTGCCCAGAGCATCATTATGCCCATTCAGGTGCTTACCAGTCCTTCCCCTCGGTGCTTCCCTTAGTTCCTAGATCCGTAATCCAGCAGGTCTGTGTGCTGGCCTCAAGCATGCCAAAGCTGCTGAGAGTGCCCTAAAGCAGGAGGAAGGAAATGAGAAATCTGGCTAACTTAAAGCAGCTAGGGCTAAGCTATTTGAACTCAGTCCTGGGTCCATATCTCCCAGCCCTTGCTCCTACTCTGAATTCTTCTGCTGCCTTTTATCTATCTTTTGCTCAGCTTGAGTTGCTTCCCTGTGCCTTAGTTTTATCTCCCTGAGAAATGGGTGGATGTTAATCGTTTGTTCATTGAGACTTGCATGGAGTGACTTCAGAGGGCTTAGCTGACTGCATGGCCACGGTCCTGGGGTGCTGGGAGCTTGTCCTAGCTGGATTTCTCTTCTACACCTTACCATCTCCTAGGCTAGCCAGAGCAGCTTGGGGAAAACACGTTCTCTTCTTTGCAGCGCAGTGTATTATTGACAGAGGGCGTCACTAGAGGCTCCTGGTGCTCTACTTTAAGTACCTTAATGTAATAACACCGTTAATACAAACTGAGTTAAGGTTACAGCAAATAAATGTAACATCCAAAAGACACTGAATGATTAAAAAGGTTTATAAGTTGCAGTTTACAGAAATAGTTACAGGTGCATGAAACTACCTTATACTTAGATTAGTTTGAGGTTCTCCTCACTCTGTATTGGCTGTGGCAGATGCTTTCCAGTTTCTTCCACAAGGGATCTTTTGCATCTCTTTCTCATGGTTCTGTTTGTGAAAGATCTGGCATTGGGAGACATTGGGAATGTACTTTCTTTTATATTGCAGTTTTGTCTTTTGGGGGATAGTCAGTCTCTAAGCTCTCTCCATTCTTCCAGCCCTAGGATCATCTCTACCTAGTGATTTTGAGTTCTTGTTGCAGAAGCGGGCTTGACCAGTAGCTTTCAAAATGTTGTCACTCAGGCATGCCTATCTATCACCTACACAATAGTAACCAGAGTCAGTTTGTTGCTTTCCAGGGGCTTGTCAGAGTGATTAGCAATTTCCCACCCCTACCCACCCCACACCCCCACACCCCCCCACACACCCCCCGTAAAAAGGTAAAATACTTTTTCCTCCTGTCGAAGCAGTTCTTTAAATCTTTCTGCAAAACCTTTTGTACACTGAAGTTTTTATTTCATATAGACATGTGGAGTAACTACCACACATTATACAAACCCTGAAATGCCATTAAATCACACAGCTCATTAATGGCTTCTGCTTAAGACTCCCTGTGATGGTAACCAGGCAGCCTGGGATAAACCATCTGTCCCCAAACCATGTCTTTGGGGCCAGAGTGACTGTCACTGCAAGAGAAACCATGTGAAAGGGCATGGCTGGCATAGATTCCTAGTGCAGTACTGCAGTGTACTTGGTGCTTATCTGTAATCTGTTATTAGCAACAAAGAGAAAAATAACTGCTGATAAAATTAATGGATTAGTAAGATGTCAGAGCAGTGGAATGGAGGGGCATCGACTGATGAACATCCTGGACTCATTTGAGCAAAATTGGTTTAATACACCCAACTGTGAGGCCATCTATCTGTCCAGGAACAAAACCATCATTTTTTGGCACACCAGCTCTATCTGGAGCTGGAGGCTCATCCTGCAAAGTGCTTTCCTTAGGAAGGAGCAGAGTTTTCTGTACAGCCAGCTAAGGAAGACTTCCAGTGTTGTGGCAGAAAGGGCTGATACCAGCCCTTGCAAAAAGACTAAGGTGAAGAGTCATTTTATATCAAGTTCAGTGTTGGTGAGAGAGTGGAATCCCCTATCTAGGCGTCTGTCCGTCCCTTAAAAGGACACTGAAAGACTGAAAAGGAAGATAAAAGAGCCGAAGGTGGGAGAGAAAAAAATACTTTAAAGTGAGTTCAGACAGTTTAGCTTTGCAGAGGTGGTGTCATGTGATGTATAAGGTGAAGTACTGGCTAATACAGAAACTTTAATAGTGGTGAGAGGCAGAACAATGGTGGAAGCAGTAGCCAAACACACTTGCAGTAGAAACGAGACAAATACTTTAACAGTATGACTGGTTACCACTGGAACAAAAGACGGGTAAGCGATAAGTCTTCATCTCTTGATGTCTTCAGACTAGGCCTGGACACTGTCGTGGAAGTCCTGATTTAGTCAAACCTGTAGAGCACTAAATATCATAAGGGGATCAGCTGCCAGGGATTCTGCACAGCAACAATGCTGTGATAGCGCCAAGGACCTCACGGACTGTGGATTTGGGGGGAGAAGGGGTGGTGCCTTGTTTTGTTTTCTTTTTGTCACGTTCCCAAAAGAGAGCAGAGAGCCCAGGCATGGTGGGAAGATGGGAAGCATGCACATCGTATGTTGGCGAGGTCCCTGTGTCCCGTATATGACACTAGCTAACACATTCCTCCTGTTAGACCAGTGCCATGGCAGGTCCAGATGTCAGTAAGTCCAGCTGATAGCACTGAAGAATGATGATTTATGGCCACTGGAGATTTTTTGCCTTTGTTCAAGGAGCAAAAGAAAAGCACTTAGAGGTGGTGCTTGGGGTGGTCAGCCGTTTAGGTCAGAAGAGGTAAAAGCTGGTGTTTACAAAAATTGGCCTTTTTTCTAGCCATCTTGTGGTTTGTCTTCTCCGCGAGAGACTATGGGCTGCTTTGTTTGTTTTTGTTTTTCCAAGATGCTGAACATACCCCAACTCAAGCTGCAGGCATAGAGCGTCTTTAAGAAAAGGCGGTTTGAATTAACCACCCTAAAATATAGAACACCCCATCCCTGAGGACACTTTTCAGTGTGTGACTGTGAGCGATTGGTAGTTAAAAGGACGGTTGTACCCAAAGTGAATTAATTCACACATCAGACCCTGAAAAGATCCTAGGAATGCCAGGCAAACAGGCTAGTTTAAAGTGCATGGAAGCAGGAGAATTAAATTGGAAAGACAGGTCTTTGGTATCCAGGCAGTATTTTCTCACCAGCAGATCTCAAAACACTTTCCAAAGCCTGGTAAGAACAAGTATATATGGGGTCAGATGAACCCTGGAGTGAGTGCTTGGTTTTCAGTCACGCATTCCAGATCTCAGCTCAAATATTTTTGTGTTGGGTTTCTTTCAGAAAAGTACAGAAAGACCCTGGAGCCAGAAATACTGTATAAAACACGCAGGATAATTAGCAACCTCCTGGAAACATGTGCAACTTTAATAAAATTTAAACTCCAGTTCCTTCCCACAGGTGGAGTCCAGCAGCACTGTAGGCAATATGCACAATTAAGCTATTTTTATGCCTCTTCATCTAAAAATGTGAGTGTTAAAACATATGTAGGTAAAGCAAATGGAAAGCTTAAAATTGCCTGTGCGCCATGCTCGTTTGAACTTGCTGCATTAGTTCTGCAAAAAGCCTGGATCGCTGCTGAAGAGTGTACTCCAGCAAAGATTTTGCAAAGAGAAATGTCTTCACCTACAAACCTGGCTTCTTAAAAAGCCCTATGACTTTGCAGCTCCAGAAGATATTGACTTTTCCTGCCAACCACAAAGGGGAATAAATGACTCTGGGAGGGCTCAAGTAATTACACAAAGTGCCTGGATCAACTTTTCCATGGGGATCCTGTAGCTACTGGTCTGATGGCTTAATAACGTGCTTCTGAAATGGCTGCTTTCCATTGCTGTTTCTCTCTGGGGCCAGATTTCCAGCAAGACTCCTTAGCTGCCCTTGCAGAACTGGCAGGAGGATGCTTGCTGGACTCGCGCTGCATGTGAAGGAGCCAACATTAACTTTTCCATAGGAAAACTTACAGGTAGGGCAGAGTTGGGCTATGCTGCCCCAGCAGCAAACCCGGAAAAAGAGGATGACTCAAAGTCCTAGATCACTTCCTTCCTCCCCACCCTTCGTTGCCACTCCCTGTTCCTCTGTCCTTCTCCCTCGTCTCTTTGGAAGCTGGTGTGGCAGCGCGTGTGGGGAGGGACTGCTTTGCACAGTAGGGTAGTATGGTGCCAGCAACAAAATGTGTTCCTTTCATTAGGAGACCACCAGCACTGTCCATATTGCCTGCATTAGCTGGGTCAATCAGGTACATGAGCCACATGTTATTACCGGACTGTCTTGTCCCTTTGCACCTGGATCGGGTCCATAGTTGGAGCCTGATGAAGAATGGCCCTTCCTTCTGTTGTTCCTAGTAGGTCCATTAAATCAGCAGCTATGGAAAGATGTGGGCTATACCAGTTTTACTTTGCGTGAGCTGCTTGGCAAAAGGCGAGGGTCAGGTTACTTTGGGTGTTCAGATGTTCTTGCTGGGGAAATGGCAATTTCTGGTCTTCAGAAAGGAAAGTTGGAAGTAACTTGTATTAGGATGGAGATGAGCAATTCAGCAGTTACGTTAATGAGAAACAACCATTGGTGCAGGTGATCTCAGACTTTTTAAAAATACTGTGTGAAGCGCCAGAGCACGGTCTTTTCCACTGTTATGGAAAGAAAATCCCCATAACAGAATGGAACAGTTACAGAACAGAATGATCCTGGAATAATGTTATTTTTTCTCCTATATTCCATAACCGGGTAGTTTCAGCCCGAGAGTCCATACACTGAGAGGATGCTATCAACTGGAGGATGGACACGTTATATAATATCTATTATACATTCAGTGTGTTTATATAAATGCACATTTCTTATGTAACTATGTCATTAGGAAAACAGTGAGGTTGGACAAGTTGGTTTCTCCTTCCGCTGCTGCTCCGCTTTGCTTGTTGATTCTCGAGTGCTGTCACAAGGCTGTGGAGTTTGTGTTACTGCTGTGTGTGCCCAAGTGAATATCTTCTTCTTTTCAAAAGCTCCATTCATGTTTGGGTTTTGATGGTTTTTCTCAACTGTTGTTTCTTTTTTTTAAATGTAATATTTGGCGGAGAGCCTTTGGTGTTGCTTTCACAAACTCGGGAGTAATCTGGTTAGTATATATTAGGGACTGACAGTTAGTTGACTAGCACAGTGTTCAGTGGCTGTGCTTTTCAGCTTTAAATAACATTCAGGGCAGCCTTCTCAAGTGATGTAAAAGACCTGGTAAAGAAATGCCAAGTGTCAGCTTGATTTTCAGTCTGCTCTGCTCTGATATAAACTTTCCCGACAGCTCAGACCAGTGTCCTTCATATTCCAAATCAATGCAAAATTTCTTGTGGTGATGAAAGGGAAAGAAATGACTTTAGAGTGAAGGCTTCCTGCTCTGAACATCCTTGACTAACCCTGCTGACACCAGAGAATTACCACCTACTCAGACATGCCCATCTGCTCTTGATGGCAACTCTGAGTCCAAGACACTTTTATTTGCATTCCAATGATTTTGCCATCCAAGACCTCTGTATCCAAGACTCTATGTTGTCTGTCCAAAATAAGATAAGGAACCTTAATTTTTCTAGTTTGAGAGCAAAAGAACAGTGCCAAGAGGTTAAATCAACTAGGTAGGCAATTGTGTTGCAAGGCATCTTCTGCCCTACAGTCCCACCATAGTGTCTTGAACAGAAGAGTAGCCCAAAGCTTCTGGTTTACTTTTCACACATCGTTCCAAGAAGGGTCTGATGTATAGTGCAGGTATCAGTTTGTAAGGTTAGAAGGAATAATGTATCACCCTTTTTCTCCCAACTGTACGTCGAGCTGAGTTCTAGCAGAAGAACCCTCGGAGGTGGGCTGGCGGTGCAGAGGGGCTGATGTAAATCATCTTCTCTATCTTTCTGTGGATGAGATCATCTCATGGTGGAGAAGGCAGGCAGTGGATGGGTTCTCAGGGTGGCACATCAGTCTTCAGCTAGAAAGCAGATGGATTTTCACTTTTCTCGCATCTCACTTGACTTCCCTGGGAAGTTCTCTTATCTGTGCCACGTCTTGCCTGGATTCTTCTTACATAGCTGTCTCCATTTTCCCTTTTTGCTATCCCTTCTTTCTTTGTCACTCTTATCTCAGCAGGTGGCTCAAACTTGCTTCTTCAGACTAGGAACTGAAGCAAGCATCCAGGTCATCTGAATGAAAAGAATAGGGTTGTCATTGCATCTAAAAATAATCCCAGTACCTGCTAGGTGATATATTTGGCCCTGGACTTACTCAGCAGCCTGCATTTGTTTCCAATTAGAGTCTGACTCTAGATAGAAGAATGGGTGTTGCTCCAGGGGATAACTTGGTTCAAGCCTCTGAAGAAATCCTGGCCCAAAAAAAAAAAAAAAAAAAATCCTGGTCTTGGTATAGAGGGGAAAGAGTATAGAAACGCAGTTCTTGCCTTACATTGACTCACTAAATTCTGCTTTATGTTATTCTTGACAGTGGCCAGTGCTGGTTGCCTGTGGTCTCTGCCCAGTGTTCTTCCAAAGTCTTCAAAATATGCATTTCACTCAAGAGGGTTTCTTCAGGAAATAAGAAACTACCTTTTCCCCTCCCTTTGGAAGGACCACAGAGCACCCACAAAGGTTTCAGCCCTTGAATTCCAGGCACAGATAAGTCTCCCATTGCCCTAAAGGCTCCAACATGTTCTCCTCACATCAGGGACTTAAATGTATTTGGCAACTCTTTAAGAAACACGTCAGGGATTTGGGAGAATCTTATTGTCACTGTCAGTTTAGGTAGCAGCAGCATCCAAGTGCTGTGAGAGTTTCGGGGTTTTTTTTCCAAGCTTTATACTGGATTACATTATCTATTAAAAGCAGCTATTTTTATGCTGAACTGTTGCCATGACCTGTATTTCACAACTTGCACGTACACACTGAAAAATTATCTTGCACTCAAAAGGTGTTTCAGTGAAAGCTCCTTGAAATTCTGTGCAAAATCTCATTACCTTCTTGCTTGTTTTTTGGTTTGGATCAGTTTGGGGAGTTTATTACTTGGTAGTTCTACAACTTGACCTGACTTCTGTCAGAGCATCACAGGCTTTCCAATACCTTACTAAACCCACTCCACGGATAATGTGAAGCACAGAGGTGGAAAATAATGAAATTAAACTCTTGGAAAGCATCACTGGTGAACCCAAGGATAGAAGCTAGGTATCCTTAGTTTCCAGTGCTCTGTCCCTGCCACTAGAAAACATGACTTTCTCATGTGACTTGTATGAGAGATACATGAGAAACTTTGCATTCTCTTTGCTTGAGCAATTTAGGTGGTAAGGGGCAGCCGTTAAACTGATATTCAGCTGAAATATTTAACTATTTAACCTTTGGTAGCTATTAGAAGCAACTTAGAGATGCCTTTATCTGTGACTTGAAATAACCAGGGGGAAATGAGTTGTGTGCCTTGTGGCTTAGAGAGATGAGGTTTTTTTATTCTCGAGGAGTGAAGAGGAAGGATTCTGCCTTTTTTTTGTACTTTAGAAATACCCAGACTCTCAAGTAGTAGCCCTTTTTTTTTCCCTTGGTTTCTCCAGGAAATCTCTCTTGGAGAGCACAGGAGGCATAAAATGCTAGCTTTAAACAGGCTGTAGTTAAAAGGCTGGTGGTGTTCAATCTGTAACTGAAAAAAGCTCGTCTTTGCTGGATGCTAGTTTATTGACAGAGTTTCCAACTAAAATTTTATTTCCATGTTAATCAACAAGATTCCATTTTCTTGATGGTTTTTATGTCACAAATTCTTGCACTGCTCAGACAGTCCTTCAGGAAAAGCATGGCAGGCGAGAATTCATTTCTAATGTAAAAATACCAAGAAAGAGGAGGGTGAGGGGAACTATAAATAACCACTGAAATGTCACAGAGTCAGTCATTTTTTCCTCCGCAAGTCAGCTTTAGCAGTTAAGGTCAAGATAACATTTCCATGTCAATGGTCAGTTACATCAAAATTCTAAAACAGGAAGACTGAATGGAATTTTGGATTTTTTTTTTTCTTGTATTCTGACCAGATTTGACCAATTTATAGTCTCTTCGATCTGCCAGCTATGAGTTCCAGTGTTATTTTGGTTAAGCTCTTTGCCAGAGTGGCAAGCTTGGATTGGAGCATCAGGTTTATTAAAGGCTATGAAATTAAATTCTCTACCAAAAGAAAAGAAAAAAAGCCCACTTTTTGCCGATAGTCACTTCTTTGTATTTCCTTTGATGTGGTTCAGTTTGACTTGAATTTTAGCCTAACAATTTGCTACACAATTTTGTTTTGTTTTCACAAAGTTCTAATCAGTTTAAACTGCAAGTGGTTTGAAATGCCTCTCTAACAGCTTCCTCGGCGTTGCTAATTAAGCTTGAAATCTCTGTGTTGTCCACAATTGTATCTAAACAAGGAGCAGAGTGTATCTGCTCCCTGTTTGCCACATCTTCCAGCTGCATGTAATTCTGCTGCCTGTGCAGAAAGTAATCACAACAGGACAGATCCTTTGGTCCTTACTTAGGCAGAACTCCCAGGGTGGCATACAAGGTCAGGCACATCATGTGTGGAGGGAATAGATGGATTTGATGGTGTAAGGCAAGCAGTACAACATCTATAGCACAAAAACTGGAAGCGCTTGGGCATAGGGAACAGCTTTGCTTTATCTGCCAGAGCACTCTGTACCACAGAGCCCTGAGTTATGATTACGGCTTGTAGGTGCTCTCACCTGACATGTGGGTGTTAATAATAGGTAAAAGCGCAGGCTATCAAAACCTGCAATGTATTCCCCCTGTCCCTTAGGAGAAAAGCTAATAGAATATCATAGTTTTTAAAACTATCAAGGTTCACTTCAGTGGAAATAGAGAGTCCTAACTAATCCTCGAACCCATCTTTCTGCAGTTGGTAAAGCTGGCGGATTATTTACCTCTAGGTAGCGACCCCAGAGGTATGAAGCAATACTAATCTTCCGAGGCATGGTTGCCCTTGTGTGACGGGGTCCGGGGATTTCAGCGGTAGCTCTGTGCCAGTTTGCCTGAGCTGCAGAAGCCTTGAAGAAACTGTTTACCTCTGGCATTCTGAGAGGGATTCTGAGGGATTTCCTTCAAATTAGAAATTTTTGAAAATCAGCGTCTTGCGCCAGGCATTGTATTACGCAACAGTTTGGAACAAGGGCCAAAGGTCTGGTCGTGAGCTCAGGATCTCCTTGTATTGAAGAAATCAGAGATGGAAACTGTCTTATCAGATCATCCATCCCTGCCAAGGCAGGCTCGTCTCCTGGGCTCCGCTGGTGTTGCTCTGCTTTACAGATGCTCATCTCTCCAGCGTTCCAAAAGCCTGCCCCAGCTTAGTGGTTGGATGTTTTCTGGACCAGATGCAGTCCTGGTGTAGTGTGACCGACTTCACATAGTTATACTGGTGTTCATACCTGGTGTGTGCTGTGGTTGGCGGTGCTAACAGCAAGCATGAGCTGTGTGCACCAACATACACCATGCACTGTTTTGATTTTGTGCTCAATATGCAGCTCCTCTTTTTTGGCGTCAGTAGACAAGGTGTGAGAAGGTTTGGAAATGCACCTCCACCAGAAGGAAAATTACTGAAGGAACAGGAGCTGATTACCAAGACATACAGCAATGTCCTTCTACATAGTAGTTGCAAAGGATGCTTTCAGTTGCTTGGTTTACTGTAGTATTATGTGCGAATATAATTATTGTTGAAAAAACTTCATAGGCATAGACTTTTTTTATTCTTCATGCTTTTTTAAAGTCACCTGTGAGTTAGGAGCATTTCCCCAGTATTAAATTAAAAGCAGTCGCATTGGAGTACTCAGAGTAACAGCTCAGATGCTGTTCCGCAGCAAAGTCAGACCTTGTTGACTTTTGAGGTGTGTGCAGTTGTTGTAGATAAAAAAACTGGAATTGTTGCTGTTAAAAATACCTTGTTTCCATAAAGTAACCATTTGGGCACACAAACTACTCTGCAAGTATTTATCAAACCTAACAGCATCCAGTTTCTCACTGGAATATGCAACTTTTACAGCCATTTTATTTACAGGCAAACTGAGGCACAGAGCATGGGAATGTTTTGCCTCTGACAGTTACTTGGTTGAAAAGCTAGAAGTAAAATTCAGGCATTTTATCTTCCAGCCCACCAGTTTAGAGAATGAATACCTCATTTGTTACATTCGTAAGCACTCCTGTTTTAAAGTGACAAAGATCAGAGTGTTGTCAGAGCAAGGAATGTACACAAGATGAGTAGGTTTGAGTGCCAGAAAGTAGTTAAGTAATTTCCAACATCAGGCTTCTTGTGGATTTTTAGCTGGAAGGAGTCAGTGTCATTGTGGTTGGACATTGAGCCTAATGCAGAGCAGATCATATAACCCTGATGTTCCTTCATCGCTCTCAACTTGGTGGTACTAGAGGTGGACGTGGGTCTTACCTAAACTGGCACTGAGCAAGAGAGAAGTCACCCTGTCCCTGCCTGTGCTGTTCCAAACATTAATTACGTTCACCATTAAAAATATACACCTTTCTCCAGGTAGTATGGCCGGCTCACCTGCCTGCCAGATCCAGCAGCTTTCTCTAGGTTTCCTCTCCAGCCTTTGGTATGCTCAGACAATGGCAAAGCCACCCCTTAGCCTTCACTTGATAAGACAGCTATCTTAAGAAGGAGAAAATGGAGCTCCTTCCTCCTCTTACTGTAGAGCATATTTTGACATCTGCATATCATTTGTGAAGCATTTCTCAAGCCCTGTTCCATTTTCATTATGGCGTTTATGTTATTGCACATTTGTGGACTCAATTGCATGTCATTGTCATCTTTGCTACTAACATGAGCCATAAAATATATCAACCTTTCTCTAATAGTTACAGGGCAAGGGGGACTCCTTCACCCTGTATGCTGAGAGGAGACTGCCAGATTCACCTCCAGCTGCTCTGAATCCAAAAATACAAAGCCGAATTAGGTTTTCCTGACAAGAAAAGCAGATTCCAGCAGAGGGGAAGCATGCCAGCTGTGGTATTGCTACTGTGCTGGGAAAGGCACTAAAACCTGAGCTGAATGGAAGAACTATTTGAAAGCCACTGACTACCGCAACCTCCACAGCCTGAGTCTACACTATGCAGTTGGTAGCTGTATGCCCAGCTCAGATCCACATCATGCTGGTATTGTTGCAGGGATGCCAATGTAATTTATTCCAGTATCTTCCCTCCTTTCTCCCAGCAAAACAAGCTATACCAGCTAAAGAGCCTAGCAGTGTGTCTGAATTAGGGGGTTTTGCCAGGATATTTTGAGCTGCGAGGGGTCACATCTCTTGCCCCAACACACTGACGCAGCTATGGCAATGTGTCCTCAACATCAGAGAATTGGCCAAGGTGCTTCCCCAGGGCTCCCCCTTGTTGGACCTACCCCTCTGAGAGCAGCAGGAAGGGAAGGAAAGTGTCACCCACAGCTAATAATATGTCCAGCTGGTCAAGCTAAGTGAGAAAGTTTAACTCACACATGTCCAAATTCTCTTCTCAAATATGGAGGAAGGAATGTCATGCTGGCCATTAGTGAATTAAATGTTGTGTTTGCCAAGATTTACCCATCTGTGGAGATAGCAATTGGGGATGGCTGGGGATTTTGAGGGGGGAAATCGGGTCTTGGATTTTTCTTTTCTAGAAATAATGCCAAAAAAAAAAGGTTTTGAAAGTGTTGAAATTACATCTTGACACTTAACCCCTCCACCAATGTCTGCTTTGTATTTAATTTATAATCCAACTATGTATTTGCAGACCTAAAACCTAAATGAAACCATTTGAAGTGCAGTGTTTCAATTGACCTGATCTAATTTGGGGTTTATAAATTCACCAGACTTCTTGAGATTAAAGTGTTCTGTCTTCACTTAAGTATGGAAACATTTTCAAGCCTCAGAAATTATCCCACAATGGGGAAAATGTCTCCTGCTCTGCTCTCCTCACAGTCTGAGGAAATGAAGGACGGAGTCACAAGATTTAAAGCAATTCACTTACCGCACTTTACTAAGTTACAGTTCAACTACAGTAGTTGACCATGTGCCTGTTTTTAGCACAACAGTCACTTTTGATTCCCGCAGCTAATACCATCTCCTCTGCGCAGTCACTCCAAAAAATGTATTTCTTCTGCAGTGCTCGCAGAAAGTGAGTTCATATCCCAGTGCATGAGTTGCCAATGTAATTTATTCTAGCAACTTCCCTCTTCTCTTCCAGCAAAATAAGCTATACCATGCTCATGTCCCTGTGCATGAGCTCTTCTTGGTCTGCTGTTCAGAGTGCAGGAGAGATTATTTATGTTCATTAGAGCCCCGGATGAATTGCCAGTACATAAGAAGCAATGACTATTCTCTGAGTGGCTTTTCTTCTGCATTCATTGCTAGGTCATTGTGGGAGGGTCCTTGTGCTGCACTATATTGTGGGTTACTGCTGTCACCCCAAATTTGGTTATTAGGGGTTATAATCTACAGCGTTAGGGAAGCAGGATGAGCTGCAGTCCACAGGCTGTCACTGCAGTTCTGCTCCCCGAAGCTGTTTGCCAGCTGTCCATCTGGGATGTGAAGTTTTCAGGAGGGGATTCAACCACTTCCCACTTCCACTCTTCAATGGCTCTTGCACCCCAGAAGTCTTTCACAGCAGTTTGGATTTTCACTTTGTGTCCCATGTTTAAACCTAACATCTGCAACTCCCTTTGGCTTTCTGTGGTTTCTGAAGGGCCAAGTATTGCTATAGGGAGGCCCTCAAACAACTCCCTGTCAGATACTTCTTCCCAAGCAGTTCCCACTTTGCTGCTGATTGTGCCATATGTGTTTAAGTCTCTTAGTTTTTACTTGCAAGCTGATGCTTGATGTCCTCATCATTTCAGTTGTTCTTTGCTTGTGTTTTAGTGTATCTTTGCTTGGGGTTATTTTTCTTACTAATGTATTAGGGTGCCTTATTCTCCCCAGGTGAGATTTTTTTTCTTTGCCATGGATAAACAGTTCTGCCCTCAAGAGATGTGGACCCAGACTCAGCCTTTATCATTGGGCCAACCTTCCATTTAGAAATGAATGGTTCCTTCCCCATCCTTTTCAAACCCAAAAAATGAGTTGGATTTGGAGACCCAAGTGTCTCCAAAAAAGAAGGGCACTCCCTGCCTCTTAGCCAAAAACATGAGAAAAGGATGGTAAACTTTCCCCTCGGCCCATGCTGGATTTGTGGTCCAGATTCTTATGACGTGAATTTGACCACAGGCCTAGGGCTGATATATCCTAGCTGGTTCTTATCTTTCTTCTCTGCCTTGCTTTGGCTCTCTCTGTAGCTCATCAGATGCACTCATCTCTACCTGTTGATTACAGAGAGGGCTGGCAATGGCAGCTTGGGAGAAAAGAAGAAAAACAGGGTGGTTTAGGTTTTTTTCTTCATCTTGTTTGGCTTTATGAATGCCTGAAAGCTCCAGGAGGTGCTAGGAGAGTTAGCTGAACTGTGAAAGAGAGCAAAATCAAGAAGCCAAACTTATAATCCTACAGGGATGCTGTTCCTGTAATGTGCAGAAATACCTTTGTGCAGGTTGTTAGCTGCTGGGGCAGCATTTAGGCATGTGGGATAACCTGATTAAAGAATCAAAAAAAAAAACCTGTTAGCTCCGCAGGCCAAATCCTTCCTTACAGCATCCTGATGTCAAATGGGTGTGAATCAAGGAAGCTTTCCCTTTGGCATCTACTGGTAACACCTTGAAGAGAAGGGTCTGAGCCAGGGTTCTAGCAAGGAAAGAGGCTTAAGCAAATATACTCCCAGACAGGGAGTGAGCTGGAGTCTGCAACTAATGACTTTGTTTTTTCTCACTGGTACAGATTTGGAAGGATGAAAAGAATAAATTTCTCAGGTCTGATTTTCAGGTTGTATAGAAGGTTTAATCAGGAGCTGGTTAATTTAAAACGCTTGTCTGTCTTAGCTGCGAGAATGTCAAACAGTGTGACTGAGCTGAGATTTGGAAGCAGAAGACGCGTTTGCTGAAGGCGTAATCCAGAAGCATGATTACCTGCTGTCCTGGTCACTGCAACGCTTCCACCAAAGTCAGCATTAACACGAGATGTCAGACAAGATGATTGTAATGATTCCTTGCGGTCTTAAACTCCATGTGTCTAGAACGTGTGAGTAGGAGTTGCATCAGATCAGTAGTGAGAGCATTTCCAGGCCACACAGTTTGGTGTTAAGTCCCTTCGCAGAGTGGGTTGCAGCTGCAGGTTTCCACTCTGTTCACAGCACCAGGTAGGCTGTGCGCAGTTGTGCTGTTATACAGGCTGTCGTAGCAGACCAGGGGCACTGCTTAGCAGGTCAGCCCCCAAGTGTAGGTAAGCCATGAAACTCCTGGCCATGTTGTGAGTGCTCAGTGTTTATCAGAATTCAAAAAGCGATCAGGAAAGTTCATGGGAGAAACACCCACTTGAGGTGAAGTACGGAGAAGATGAGCTCTGGCTCAGGAGGTCCCTAAGCCAGAAATCGCTGGAGGCTGGGAGCATATCCTAAGGAATTGCTGTGTTTTGCTTGCCCTGTTCTCATACCTTGGCCTCCATTGTTGGCAACTGTTGGAAACGAAGCAAGCAGTGACTTGGTGAGGCAAACACTCTATACCTGCACGTATACAGAAGTTGTCATAGAAAATGCCTTACGAGTGGCACAATCTTCCATTGGTATCTGCAGCTATGCTGCATTCATTCCTTGGCAATACAGAGAACGGTAAGGATACAGACGGAGATGATGCGATCTGCTTATGCAAAGCAAAATGGTAAATTTGCCAGGTTATTTCTCCAAGGAGAAAATTATTGACCTTGCTTTTTCTGGCATACCAGCTACTGTTATAATGATGATGATGGTGACAGCAACCAGACAGAAAGGCCAGCAATAATTCTTTCCTGCCCATTATTACAAGGCATAAAGCAAAATCCAGTCTGAAACCAACGCTAGTCTGGCTGTGCTCTCTTTACAAATGTGTGAGGCAGTTCTCATATGGGTTGAAATTCAGGACTTTTCATATCGACCTTTCCAAAAACAACCCTTTTGATCTGATGTGAACCTGGGTATTTTTGTGTTTGTATCTTACCAGTGATTTGCAGCCCAGAGATAACGTCCGATAGCAAATATGTGAGTGTAGAAGTAACCTCTCTGAGCTCCTGGGTGATTCATCTCCTGACAATACATTTTGGCTGCACATGTAAGGGCTGGATCTTGCCCCTGAGAATATTGGCTCAAAGAAGCAATAACAATGCGGTCAGTCAAAGCACTACTTTCCCTGGGAATTTTGTTGCATGAGGAAGCAGAAGAACTTTAGCCTTCCTGTGTTTGTCAACATGATCTGCCTTCCAGCAGCTTTTTATATTTCTGTCCCATTAGATTTTTTCCTTTCCTTTTTTCCTCCTTCTTATTCCTGTCTATCTTAATCATAATCAATATTGTAATCATAGACATTCTACCTCATCCAAGATTCAAACACTGGTTGATAACATTATTTGATAACTCCAGATGCATCAAGCAGGAGTAGTAGGTGAAGTTTGCTTTCCTAAAGTCCAGTGAAATGACCCAAATCATTGCCATAGATTTATTGTTTGCATCTATGTGGGTTGCACCCTCCATTCATGGCATGTGTCTTTAAGGTGCTTGGTTTGAAAGGGTAAGTTGCACAATTGGTGTCAGAAGGGCCGGTGTGGCTCACAGACTTGAAGCAAAATTATCTTGGTGTTTCTATAACTAACTGCAAGGGTGAGTGAGGGTTGAAATGAGATGAATCATTCAATGGACCCCACTTGAAAGGTGGGGGTTTTTTTGGCTCCAGTGCTTCAGGAGCAGGCCAATATGTAAAACCTGTGTGGCAAGGATCATGGCCTTACAGCTGGCATTTCACAGTCATTATCTCAAACATCGTGGGCCAGAGATAAATGAACAGTTTAAGTCATCCTGAACTCCTGTCCTTGCAATGCTTTCATTGCAGACACTGCTTTGTTCTCTCCCCAGACTCAACAGTAGTCTCTGTGGTGGGAGAGGAAGATCAAGATTTTTTTACAAGGCCAGTAAAGATCCTTTATGGGAGCTGCATTGGCAGAGCAGTTGTGGGGTCTCTGTGTAGCCCCAGGAGTTCGAGCTCCTGCACGTTGTGGAGGTTGTCTCTAATCAACTCAGCTGCAAAAGGTCATTCAGACTGGGCAGTCCAGAGGCAAAAACCCAGGAGTGCAGGCTGCATAACTCCTTCATGTGCTCTTGGCTACAGAAGTTGTGATGTCTCAGATACAGCCACCTGATGGGCCATCTCTGATCATTTATCAGAGCTGCTGAGAGAAGCCTCTGGTTTGCGTTCTCACACCATACTAAAGGCTTGACCCAGGCCCTGTGCTGTTATCATAGTCTTTGTTGACTGTACTGTGCTTATCTAGAAGAAATGAAAAGAAAGTACCTAAAGCTTCTAAAGTAGGTCAGCAGCAGCCTCCAACCCGATTGACCTTTGTAAATGTCCTGCTGAGATGGTGCTCACATCTGTTGTGTATGTTTTGTTTGCAGAACACGCTGGAGCAATGCAGCGTCTGCGCAAAGCCCATCATGGAGAGGATCCTGCGAGCCACTGGGAAGGCCTACCATCCCCATTGCTTCACCTGCGTGATGTGCCATCGCAGCCTGGATGGGATCCCCTTCACCGTGGATGCCGGTGGGAACATCCACTGCATCGAGGATTTCCATAAGTATGGCGCAAGCTGCTGTCAGTGGCTTTGCTTTATTGTCTTTCTCTTTTGTCCCTAAAAATCCTCCTTTTTTATTGTGAGTGTCCAAAAAGATCTGAACCCTCTACCACTTCCTTCTAGGGCTCTTAAATAGTAGGCAGAGCTTTGCTCCAAGCAGGCACACCATGGCATACAAGACAAATTGGTTAGGGGCCAGTGCTGCTTGATCTCAGTTTTGCTTGGATCTGAATTTATGGATAACCTCCATTTTAAATGCTCTGCATTCCCCCTGCCTTCCCCTGCACTCAGCATGTGCATGTTTCTCCTCGCTGCCGTACCTCTGCTTCCACATCAGCATCTCCCCTCTTCTTCCACCGAGCAATTAAGAGAAGTCCTGCACTGTTGCACTCTGCAGGTGTTTGCTTACCGGCTGGAGGGATCTAGGTGGCCACAGGGTGCTCTCAGCTCCTCTTGTTTCTAGTTGCTAATTAGCTTTTTAAAGCTGCTAAAAATACAGCCGTGGTAATAATTTATAGTGAAACTGCTATTTAAAGTAAGTTGAAAGGTATAGTTGCAAGTAGTTTCTGTCACTGCCATGCTACCAGCCCCATCATCATAATTAATCTAGGGAAGACAGGTAGATATAATCAGAGCACAAATGTTTCCCCTGTATGGAAAAGATAGACGTATTACACCCCTCAATTAAAAGAGGAGATCAATACTGACAAATGTGAGTTTACATCTCAACCATTTATCTCTTAATTTCTAAGGGGGTAGACTTAATTACAGCCTCGTGACATCAATGTGTGGGCCTGAAAGCTCGAAGAAGCAGGTTGACTTGACAGGAAGGGAAGCAGCCATGATCAACTAGCGTGTTAAGATCCAACGTGAGGATGTTCCCTGTAGCTCAGATAGGCTGGGTTAATTGGCAGCTTCTGTGTTGCCTTGCTTTTCTGTGCCAGCAGTTGCATGTAAGGTAAAACTTGGTCCTGAGCACAGGCCCAACAGAAGGCTTACGCACCACTTGGGCTCCTGAAGGGTTTCCCTCACACCCACTTACGATTTGGAGACTGCTCCTTCCCCAAGCCCCACAGGCCAAGGGCTCACAAGCCTTCAGGAGGAAGGTTGGGAGCAAGAGCTATGTCCCATGTTGAAGTCTTTTGGCAGTGACTGGATGTGGACCTCAGGGCTCTGAGAGTGGGAAGTGGGAGGCTGTCAATCCAGGGAAAGGACACAAAAATCATTGAGTGAAAGATTGAGGGGAAGATGACGGGAATAGCGTGAGACCTAGTGTGACACTCAGAATGTCTTTGGGCAACCACACGTTTAGCAGCACTTCAGCCAGCCCAACTTTAATTGATCAGGGATGACATATCCTCCTGGTCTGGAGGTTGAGAGCTCTACGTCTTGTACCTTCTCTTGATAACACCACTGTACCTGATGTTCACACTGTTGCTTAGCTATCCTCTGAGCTTGGGCCCCACAGTAGCACATCCACATCCCCTGAAATCTGCAGGAGTCATCTCTGGGTCCTGGGAGTTAATATTTGGCTCATAATGAACTACCCACAGTGGCCTGGACAGAGAAATGTTGAAGTATTCTTAAGCACCATATTTGAGCTAAATGGCACAAGGAAGCGCCTGCATGAAGCAGCATATAATTAACTGCGATTACAGTTCCGGTCATATCATGATCCATTTAACTTATTTTTCAGAGCACTTGCTATAGCCACTGTTTAATTCATTTTTTCATTAGGTTGCAGCTACAGACATCTTTCATCTGATGGCAGTGAAATTGACACTTTTCTTTACTCCTAGCACAGATAGACTTTTTTTTTCTTTTCTAAGCTAGTTAATTCTGAGGTGATTCATGTGACAGGCTGGGTGGCAGAGTCAATCTTTCCTAGGCATTTCAGAAGAGAAGGGCCTTTGATCTCCTCGTGTTCTGATGTTTGCCATAAGCATTGCCCTCTCTCATTCCATAGCCTGTGACCCCGGCTCTCATTACATGGCAGCAGATTTTGTAGGTACAAGTTTCTTTTTTTTTTTGTGGGTAGAATTTGCAGCCAGGGAATTGGTACCCATAGGTTTTGAACAGCAGTAAATAATGATTCTAAATGTTCTCAAGCATCTCTACCTGTCTGGGAGCAGAGATGGCCACTTCTCATGGGCAATTGGGGGAAGCAAAACCAGAGCTAATACAGAACATATGTGAATTAGCCAGAAGGGCATACAATGGGCAATATAAGGGGAAAAAGAAAGGTCTGTGCTCCTCTTGATCTCTGAGCTGACTAAGCCAGCTGATTCAAGCCAGTCCCTTCACACAGTGAGTGATTGTCACCATACTCAGGCTGACTGTGGAAGAGAGAGTGTTGGTGTCTCTGCACACAGACCTGTTCCCTTTTAAGCCTGGGCAACCTACTAATGGGTAACTGAGAGTTGGTTTTAGCTAGAAAACGCAGCTAGTCAGAATTGCCCTTATGCTTCTTGTTTGAGAGTGAGCACAGCCAGGAGCGTGTGCATAAGTGGGTAAGATGTCTCAAGTTTAAAATGGATGGGATAAACCTCAACAAATAGTGTCGTGTAAGGCAAATCTTTTTACCATCTCTATTAAGACCGTTTACCTATTTGTTCCGAGTTCCAATTTTTAATATTTTGCTATTGTCTTCAAAAGAGGTTCTTGAAGCAGATCCTGGTCATCTTTCTAACCTTAGGAATTGCATGGACTTTCTTAGAGTTAGGCTGGGAGTTGAGCCTGATGGTTACGGCAGTGCAGAGGTATTACAATCGTCATTCAACAGGCACTTTGGTTGTTAATTAGGGCAAGCAGGATATGCTTTGCTGCCTGTCAGATATTTTTGAAGTCCTCTCCCAATAGTCTGCAAAATGCTCTTTAATATTCTGCAAGCCTGAAATTGCATTGCAAGACTAAAGTGCTCCTTCCTGTCGTCTTTCCAAGGAGGCAGCTGTGCAAAGCGGCAAACTGTGACATATGTGTACATATGTGTGTTTGTGTTTGTACAAATGCAGACATTTCTGGCTTGCTGGTGCAGTTAACAAAAACTTTTACTCTGAGTTTGAGGATGACTGGGATTGTCTCTTCTTTCTTCAGGAAATTTGCACCGAGATGTTCAGTGTGTAAGGAGCCCATCATGCCGGCCCCAGGACAAGAGGAGACTGTACGCATTGTCGCCTTGGATCGTGACTTCCATGTCCAGTGCTACCGGTGTGAGGTTAGTATTCTAATCACGTGAAGGACAGAAAGCAAAGGTTGGCTTAATTTCATCACTGCCTCATGTTATACGCACGACAGGCATACCCTATTGTAACACTGGCTATACAATCAAATTACTTCACTGACTTCAGCATGCAAGGAATTTTTCCTCATTTATATCAGTGCAAATGAGAAGAAAATCAGGTCCCTTGTTTATAACAGGTTCATTAGGAGAGCAAGAGAATGTGACTCAGGTAATTAGAGCTTAATATTTGAGAACATCATAAATTATAGCTTGGACACAAATGTTGCTCATGTTTATGTTCTTAAAATGAAAGCTAATGCATGTTAGAATTTGAGCAAGATTGTACAGGAAACTCAACATATGGCTCTGGGTTGAAGAATTTTAATGGACACATAAACATGATCATTCTTGTTTTGTGCAATGCTTTTTGTGCTACTTTCCTGTTCAGTTTCATAACGCACTTCATATAATTTTGATGGTAAGAATCTGAAGACAGAGAAGAAAAATCACCTTAAAGCAATTAACATGTGGGAACAGCTGTGTTAGGGAACCTTCAAGAATTCTTCAATGTAAGTGTTACTTGGTGGATAATACATCAGCCAGATGGCAGGGTAAGAAAATGAGACCAAATGTATTTCTTATCGCAGTTGCAGGTTTTAATAACTTTAACCGGAAAGAAGGATGGACTAAGGCTTAAAGGTCTGGGCTGAGACGTGAAGCATCTGGTTCAGTTCTCAATCTGACCTTGGCTTCTAGGGTACATATCAGCCCATTACTTAGGCCCAGTTTTTTAAAGGCGCTGTGGCATTCCTACACTAAATTTTGTAGAGCCAATTCGTCATACAGCACGTCCCCATACTGGCTGCTGAGATACTTAGACTTCACGCACATGAATGTCAGAAGTAGATACAGTGGAGAGCCCAGACACGGGCACTCACTTGGCCTTGATCTCCATGTGCCTCAACTACCTCAAAAGGAACAACAACAATACTCCTTTTTCTACCACTTGTATGCCAGATGTATTTACAAACACAGATTTATGATGGAGAGGCATGGCCTCTAAGCAAGCCGTAATCCCGTAATCCCCTCACCATAGTTCCATCAGCAGCCTTTGGCCAAGTGATTGCCTGATCACACAGTGAGGGATTATTCCCAACTTTCCTAGCGGGAGTACTTAGCCCTATGTACTTAGAGGCTGAGGTCTGCAGCGGGTTTTGGGCCTTTTAGTGGGGTTTCCCTGTGCCTGTCCCAGTGACATCCTCCTTTCAGCCACAACCTTTTGGGCCAATTGCAATACAAACACAGGTGACAGGTCTGGTAAGGGGAGACAGGCAGGAAGTTTGCTTAGCTGTCACCCCTGGAATGGATGGTATAGCTTTGTGGCATTAACTCTTCCAAAGGAGATTACCTGTAGTCAGATATTGGTACCAAACTTCCTTCCCAGTGATGCTTCTTTATCCTTTTTTGCATTAATAAATACGTGCTTAAGTTTGATGTTTTCTCCAATGCTAAAGACCTTTCCTTCCTCAGAAATGTGAAGGGAATAATCTCGTTTTATTTTCAATTGGATTAAACTCAGCAGCGAGCGTGGGAAACCATTTTCTCTGCAGCATTGTCTCTTATCAGGAAATGGCTTAATCATGAAAGACAATCACGTACCTCAGCTTCATGCTTTACGCTGACTCAGGCTGGATCCTGTTACAAGGTGGAGAGTGAGGAGAGAATTTCTTTGACAATAGATTCTTCAGTTAATCTTGCGCTTCTTTCGTATTTACTTTGCTCTTTCTGTCTGCTTATTTCCTAGGACTGTGGTGGCCTCCTGTCTGAAGGGGACAATCAGGGCTGTTACCCTCTGGACGGGCACATCCTTTGCAAGACCTGCAACTCTGCTCGGATCCAGGCTCTGACCGCCAAGGCCAGCACTGATCTCTGAGTATCAACTGTGACCCTCCCCAGGATGCCCATTGGGGGATATTGCACAAGCTTTGCATGATTTCTTTCCAGCCTAGGGTCTGAATCTCTGTTTTAAAAAAAGTAAAACTGGAAGGCCTTGGAACAAGAGGGCAGTTCAAGAGGCCATGTTCAGACTGCCCATGACAGGCACCTGATTTAGACATGGCTTTTCAGGAGGGTGGTGAGTGAGTCAGGCCACCTGCTGTCTCTGCACCTGATGGAGAGAGGTGGTCACTGCACCTAAGTTATCTGCCTGTAGAAGGAGGTCTGAACATGGTCCTAACTATATTTCTGTGTTTGATTCCTGTCTCTTAAGAAGTACATGGAGGTAGTAGGTGAAAGTGGCTGAGCTAGTTCTTTCTCCCAAGTTATTTTGAGAACCTGACCAGCTCTCATTGAAGTCATGGGGAGCTTCCCTTTGACTTTAATAGGATCTGGATCACCAGCAGAAGTAGCTCCACTGCCCTAGAAGGTGTTGAGAGCAGACCCAGCACTCCTCTCATCACAACACAAACAATGCAATTTCGACTGTACTGCACCTAAGAGTGTAGGTGTGACCTTGTATCCTTGGGACATAATTTGTTATGTATATCTTTTTTTTCTTAGGCCCTTACTTGTCTCCATTCCCTTCCAGTTCAATAGGGTTTTTTCTTTTTCTTATGAAATTATATTTTGCTATTGCATAAATTTATTCAGTAGTGATGCTTCCAATTCACAATGTATGAGTAATCACAGAAAGATGTGAGCTTGCACACACTATACACTACACACACACACACTACACACACACACACAATGTGCTTTTGATTTACCAGAGGTATAAGCCAATCATGTCTGTTGAGAAGGTCTTTTAAGGATGTGGGGCTGGAAAGACATTTTTAAAATCCCAGTGGTTTAAAAAAAAAAAAATTATTACATAGAACTGCAGTGCAAAGCAATGCTCAGAAAAAAAAAGTTTTATGCCACTTTCTCACACACCCCAATCTAGTGGAACCACTGGCAGTGTTGGTTTCTGGGTAGACACTTAAGCAATAGAGTCTTATTCCATCTCCTGTTTATTGCAATGGGAAGATTTTCCTTCAACTATAACAGGGATTGAATCGAGCCTTGGGATATACATTTCTCTGGTGTTAACACGCATGATGTGGAGTTCTCATTAAAAAAATTACGGATCTTATTTCAACAACAGCAAAAAGGATCCTCCTAAGTACATGCTGTTGTTCAGTTTTAATCTTAAGGTATTAAACCCTTCTCTATGCCATTCCAAAAAGTAAGCATTTTTTTTTCCTCTTTCATTTTCATCCCAACCACTTATAACTTCTCTTTGGTGAAATGTCGTTGCAGAAGAGTGCTGGGCCAGCAGCAGCAGCATTTTCATCTTTTGTCCAGAATTAATACATACGCCAAGGTAAATAAAAGCTGGGCACGGATGATCTTTTTTTCTCGTGTTGGTGGTTTTTTTTTTAGTTTGGTTAATTAAAAAAAAAAAATTAAAAAAATTAGAAATCCACAGCATTCTGAGCAGCTATAATATTCTTGTTCATGAAACCCATAATAACTAAGGTGCAAATTACATAGTGAGGGAGTAATTTTCATATCACTGAATTGACATTAATATCTTATTTGCAGATGTAATTAAAGAAAATACCTTTCTTTGCACTTAACAAATTAAGAAGCAGAACTGAAACAGTTGCAGGCTGATTGACCATATACGTGACAAACTGGTACTTTTCAAGAGTAAGTTACAAGAATTTTTTTTCATGCACCCACTGAAAAACAATAAGAATGTGGTGCTTTCATCTTTATTCTCTATAGCAGAAGCCTGATATAATTATACCCACTAATGCTAAAAAGAAAAGAAAAGTTAGATGAGCTAGACTGATAGGAAACAAAGATGAAAAATTGAGATACTCACTGCAGCTCCTGCAAATGGTGCATTTCCTTTCAGTTTAGCACTAACCTTTATGGAAGAGCACTGTGAAATTTAATAGCTTTAGCTGTATACAGTAAATTCAAATACAGAAATACCAGTCTGAAACCTCTGTTCCTTACACGGTTTATAGGTTGGCAAACTCCACCGGTGTCAGGGAAGACTCCCAAAATTCACAGCTCAGAATGAATCCTTCTTTGTAGAAGGGTGGCATCATTAAGCAAAAGAAATCGTTCTCCACCATAGTGGCTGTGCTGAAGCAGTTTGCCTTTTTATACTAGATTTCTGCCCTGGCCTTCAAGAATTTTACTGCCTCAGACGTAAACAGATTTTTTTTTTTTTTTTTTTTTTTTGCACCATGACTCCTGCCAGGTTCCATCTGGGCTCCTGCTCCCTGAACTGTGGCACGTAAGGTACTTTTGAGCTCACTTCTTTACATGCAGTCTGCACCACCACCAGTCAAAAAAACCCTTGCACTATTGAGAAAATCAAGTTTGAACTAACCCTACAAAAACGCAGGGGGTCAGAGCTGGGATTGCTAACACCATTGTATCCCTGTGGAGGATTTTGCGTCTCTGCAAGCACAGGGGAGGACGTGATGCACTCGGGTGCAGGATAAGCCATTCATCAGGCAGCAAATGTAGCTCTGATCTTCCTTATTCTTATTAGTGTTAAATCAAGTGGCTGATGAGACTCACCTGAGTAACACTGGGGTAACTGATGGAAACGAGCTATTGTGCCTTCCTGCAGGATGTGGCCTAGACTAAGGAGGACCGAAGTCCAGAGCCTTTGGGCTTTTTGTGGCCCTGCCATAGGCTGGACTTGGAGCAAGTCATATGGCTTCTCGTCTTCTGCCCGAGAGGGCTTCTTTCCAACTTCCTAGGGACGTTATGGGAATTAAACTAATCACAGATTGGCCCAAACTACTGATTTTTGGAGTTCTGTCTTCTCTTTCCAGAAAAGTTTGCTGGTATGTAGGTTTGGGATTCCAGCCCATTTCAAAGCTAAGGGCCAGCCAGGAGATCTAGATCTGAATCCTCTGTGTTATTAGGGTGCTGTGGTGAGGTGGGCTGGTGTGCAGGGAGGTGAGCGCCAAACTTTTCAAGCATTAAATAGTCCATGGATGGAAGATCTTTTGACAAAGATTGAGCAGTGTTGATATTTGAGGTACTGTGGCTAATTTTTAGACCTGACACATCTGGACAAAGGTACTATCATGCTTTTATTTTCACCCCTGAAACACCAAAGCCATCTGCCTGTTGGAAGGAGTGAGCATCCAAAATACTCTTTATTTTCTGTAATGCGTGTGGTTTTGGCTTCTAAAATTGCTATAAATATATTCGGAAGATATTGCATAAATGTATATACATCACAGAGGCTCTCATCACCCGCATGTGTATGGAAATCTCCCCTCTGATGCTTCAGGATTTAATTAGGAAATGCTGGTGGACTTATCTCAATTGCACTGCAATTAAGAACCACTGGGATATTGCTTCATCACAATATTTATCACATATTTATAATATATCCTGTTTTATCTGTTCCAAAGAAGGAGTCTTTTTGCCAAAGAGACCTTGCTTTTCTTAAGGTGCACTTCTTAGCCATGATAAAAATTCACGTCATCAGTGGCTGTGGTAACGTCCAAACTGTTCCTTTCAGAAAGAATTGGAAGATCACACAGACATTTCTGTTCAAGTCTGTAGAGTTTTTGCTTATGCTGCTTTGGCTTTGTCTAGCATTTATTGGCAAGTAGGGCCTGATCCCATGATTTGTGTGGCCAGATGGGGCCCAGGAGGATCCAGGATCAGGTTCTAATTTAGCAAAATATTTAAGCCCATGGGGTTTGTTTAAGCACAGGCTTAAAGCCATTGCATGGTGTGACATAAGCCATTGGGTCTACAGTCATTAACACCAGACTGATTCTGTATCACCCAGTCATACAGATTTGATCTGGGTAGGATGTGGGCACAGACAAATTTCTGTCAAATTACCCAAAACACATGAAATGGCTCCTGTGTCGCCCTTACGCCAACTGCAGGAGGGCACATGGTGGCTGATCCAATATAGCATTTGGACAACAGGAGGATGAGTTATTACAAGATCAGTGCTTCATGTCGGGTGGCTGTGGCACTTTCCATATGTCACAAGTAGCCCTACAGACAGATTTATGGTATCTTTGAACCATGGCTTTAAAACTGTCTACTTAAACTTTCTGCAGAAGATTGGGTTGCCTTGGTTACAGCCCAATCCTGAAGCGTATCCCCAAGGCTAATGCTAGTATTTTGTGAATGTGATGGGTTTATTGTCACTTATTTTAATCGTTGCCTGAATGTTGCTTTAGAAAACAGAAAGCAACAACATTGCCTTAGCTTATCAGATAATGCACCTTTAATTTTGTTTTTGTTTTTTTAATATTTTAATTCTTAGATTTTTATTACGGCTGCAAAACACTTGGGTAATGATTTAATCATAGAGGTGTCGGGGAGTACCAAAGTGTTTATCGTAGTGAACTCTACATAATAGCGTTCATCCTGACGGCAGGAGCGAGACTTTCATGAGACACAGGCCTTAAGTTGACTTTCTGCCTATCAGCAAAATGTGCCTGAGAAGAGTGAGGAAAAAAGTGTCCTTTAGAGAAATGGTGGTGGTTGTTGAAGAGAACATGCAACAAGTCATACTGAAATCTCTTTGGACCTGTTATGGCTGCTGCCTGGCCATGGTCAGCCAAGCCTAGCTTAGGTTTGGTAAATGCTGGTTCCTTTTGATTTTGAGAAAGTCCAGCACACAAGGGATAACAGGACCCAAGAGAAGGTCCTTGAAGGAAATCCTGTGTCTTTGCCCTCCTTCAGCATCAGAGATAAATGTTAGACACCTGGTGCTTCAGCTGAATGGCTCAGAAAGGATTTCAGTTTATAACTGTTTGCTATTGATATCTGGTTACTGCAGCTGGTTCATCATATTAATTTGCTATTTGTTCACCGAGTTGGGTTGACTACACCTTTATATAGACTTTGATACTGTAAGTCAGGGCTAGCAGAGAGATGTGCTGAAGAATCTCATTGTGGTGAAATTCCCACGAGAAAACACTAGTGATGGTTAATTGAGGGTTTGTTGCCAAAGGATAGCAGAACTACTTAGTACTATCTAGAGGTTAGTAAAGTATAAACTGAGAGAGAGATGCGAGAATGCTATTTCCAGTTAGAGCTGGTCACAATTTTTACACTAAATTATGTGATGTCGGAAGGGCCATTTTTTTAAATGAGAAATTCTCTCTTTTTGCAATGTTATCCACAACGGTTTCTTTTCTTGCTATTATAATTAAAACCACATTGAATTTTTATCTAAATAAATTTCAGAATTGTTAACAAATATTTTCATTTCTCAAAAACCCATGTCTTAGTTTTTTTGTAGTTCTTGGGTTTCTTCTGCTGGTAAATTAAAGTTTCTGTGACAATTTTGAAAACTTCTTTGGATAAAAATTCTATTTAAAAACAAGCACATGTGTTTTTGGGAAATAGTCCAATATTGGACCTGGTGAAATAAAAAAAGCATTGAAACTTTTCACAAGATATTTTTTCCCTATTTTTAACTAGTTTTGCTAACTTTGAAGTCACTGTTTCCTTTGTTAGAACAATCCAAATAATGTGACTCTTCTTAAAATAAGTGTTACTTTTGTTGGGTTCATTTTTCTGTCCCGTCTTAAAGCCATGGAGTGGCTGGCTGTGGAGAATGCCAGGGTCTTTTTCTGTGGCAATTGCAATTTTCTTCTTAGTTTTTTTTTTTTCCCCTGAAATTACTGAACAATGTAAGCACGTTATGGCAACTGCCATGAAGATCAAGAGATACTGATTGAACTTCATCTCCATGCACCCTTCTGGGCTTGGGAATGGCATTTCTTCTTAAATATTTCTAGAAATACTACCTGGCTTCCTCAGCATTTCAACTTTGAATTTGCAACAGTGGATTGCCCGACTGGCATTTGGAGCATGAGAGAGAGTAGGCTTTAAACTTGTGAAATTATAACATTCATCCAGCATCTAAAAATCTAGGGAAAAAACCATAACCTCGTTAGGTTTCCTGGTGAACGTTGGGGAAGAGCTCTCATTTCAGCCTGGAAATTCTCTGCCGTGATCTGAAAAAAAACTAAGCTCAAACACTCGAAGACCGCTCTGGCATATGCACTCACGCACACATGTAAGGTGGTGTGGGGCTACAACTAAGTAGAAATACAGGCTGCAATATTGAGCATTGCTACTTTAATCTCACTGGGCTTTATTCCTGGCTACGTGTTCCTAGTTTCTTTGGCTTCATGGTACATGTGGAAGCAATGGGGTTGATCGCTGGTATCAAGAGCACTCAGTTCAAACTTTTTTTTTTTTTTAATTTTGCTGTTTGTCCACATTTCTCATCATACCTAGATCTTTTGGGAAATGAGGAAGGAAACAGAAGCCCCAGGTGGTGGCATTACCTTTACATTTCCAGGGATTAGAGTCCCTTGCTGGGAACATGACACTTGGGGTGTCTCCACTTTTTTGCCTCTGCTTCCCTTTGTGCGCAAGCAGCTCTCTTGCCCGCTTTTTCCATTTGCTGAATGTGCACTCATCTTTGCAGTGGAGATGGTATGTTACTTACTTCACAGAGGTATTGTGAGTCTTAGCTAGTAGTTGGAAAAACTTTTCCAGATCTTTAATCAAGTAGTTTTGCGCATCCATAGTATCAGTGGCCTGCCACATGGATATCAAAGAAAATGATTATAATTATTGCTTTTAAAATGATTATGAAATTGTGCCTTACTTTTTCAGTCATATTTAACCATGTAATTTAGAACCACATGATTGCAGGGATTTATCATGAAGAAATTTGTTTGAAGGATAGTTTGTTTGTTTTTAAATATTTTTTTTCTCCAAAACCAAATTTGTTAGTTTTTCCTCTTTTATTTTTTCTTCCAGTTTTATTCCTTTAATATGTTTGTGTAAAAGGGCAGCCAGAATTTGCATTCGTGAGAGACAGAAGATTTTATTTGGTCTTGTATGTAGAGCTTTCATTTTCTTTTATGTTCCTTCAGGAAAATTCCTCTCTGCCCGATTACTCATACTTAGATGTCTTTAAATGCAGGCTGACCAGTAAGGGCTTTTTGTCGTTGTTTAATTTAGTGTGTGGCTTGCTTTGTGGGTTGGTTTTGTGTTTTTTGTTTGGTTTGGTGTGTTGTTTTTTTTTTTTTTTAATTAACCAGATATGAGGTACTGGGGAGGCATTGTACATTAATGCAGAATGTTAATGCTAATTTTCATAGAAAAGACAAAATTAGAGTCTTTCCCTGTCTCCAGTGCTGTTTTGCTACTGTTTTGTGTACAACACTAATATTAAGCCAGACTGTAAAGGCAAAATACTCAGAGTGACCTACTTCCATTCACCAGCAAGAACCCTTTGTCAGCTGACTCCTGTTTGTTTGTTCATTTTTAAATGTCGGATTACAGAACGAGCATCTCCTAAAGATGAAAGAAAACAGTGTTTTCATGTGCAGGAAATTTGGGGTTGCAGTAACAGAACATTTTCTTTGTGAATTTGGATGTCATGGTGTTTTAAGCTCCTGCCTGGAGCCTGAATCAATTTGGCCTCTCATCCAGTTCATCTCACTGGTGCTCCTAAAAGGCTGCAGCCCCGCAAAAGCTCATGCAGCATTTTTGGCTGCTTTCCCTTGCTCCCATTTGGTACATATTTGCACAATTTAACTGAGCTTTTCTTTCTGCTGAAGGTCAGATGCAAGCGATACGAAACACTAAACTTTATAAACAAGCAAAGCCATTTCAACCACAGCATTTTGGACTAGAATGGATTTTTAGGTGGCGCACTGTCTGCTGGCCTTTGGAGGGGGGATCCTGAGACTACATGGGACTGGAACAGGATGCAAAGCCACAAGCCTTGGCTTTTTTTAATAAACTACTTACTGTAATCCAGCTACAGAGGCTTTCAGCCTCACACTTCAGAAGAAGCTTCCAGCAGCAATGCACGTACAGGCACTTTCTCTCTTGCAGAAAATGAAACTTTCCCAACCAGAGTAAATTTAACCTATTGCATAAGATGCTGGAAGTTTTTTTTTTTTTCCTTGGGATTCTCACTGTAACCTCTATGTGCAGAGGATGAATAGCATTTCTTCCCCCCCCTCCCCCCTTTTTTCTTTTTTGACAAGATTAGATGTTACATATTGATGCGCTAGCATTTCAAAGGTCCGTGGGGCTTTGGAACGTATTAAGAATCTCTGAAGTTTAATATTCACATCTTTTAAATATTCAGAAGGAAAAATCTGCATAAAATGGCTTTTGATAAATACGTTCTAGGGATTCTTTCTTTCTGTCTTACGCAAGCGTTGTGGGGATTGTGGCTGTGCCAGTTTTGTTCCAAAGTGTCTTTTGTTTCAGCGTTTCAGGATCATTTTGATCCCATTTGGATGCCCAGTGCTTGTCCTGAAGTCTTTTATGGTTTCTACTGGAACTGTACAGCAGGCAGGTGGGTGTGACCAAGGCAAAGGCGCAGCTGAGCATAACTCCTGAGTGTCTGCTTGATTGCTCCCCTCCTTATGACAGCTGGGCATGTCCAGCCTCTTTCTGTGCCTGCTTTTTGTGATGCAGGTTTGGATTAGCCCAGTGGTCAGGCCTGGCTGAGAACTTTCTGCAAATGTGCTCCACACCAGTGGGGATTTGAGAATGGAGAGGGCAAGGTCCTGGGTGCAGGAGCAAAGCAAAGTGCCATTCAGTGCATCTCAGATCTCACAGGGCAGTTTCCCCTGCCTTGCATGTCTCTCCGTGGTAAGAGTCTCAGCAGTAAGAGAAGTGCTTTTAGGAGAAATCCTCCCTTGGGGATGCCCTATTTCCCATGCTGTTGAAAATCCGATTGAAGCTTTAGATGAGGAGGATCAGTTATGGGCTGCGAACATGCAGCTTTTTTACTGTATTATTAACTCCCTCATTTGCCTTACCCTTGACGTCCCATGGTACATACCATGGTGTGCAGGACAGCTGCTTTGATCCTGCTCACACACAGCCTTGACTTTGTCATTCCAGTCCCTGTTGAATCAGCGCCTGGTACTTGTTCTCAGGACCGCTCTGGCTTGGGCCAAGGGCATCTCATGCTCCTATGCAAAAGGTGGTGCTTTCAGGTTTTGGCTTACAAATAATGTAGCCCTTTCAAACTCACCTTTCCCCTCTCACGTGTTCCTGACAGAAGTAGCATTTTAAATATTTCATAGCATTCTTCTTTCTTCTTCCTTTTTGCCAGGTGCCTTGAAAACATTGTCAGATTATGATCTGGGTGGGGGTTTTCAGGATCGATTTCCTTTCCTTCTTGATTGCGTGGTGTAGCTTTGCAATGAGGGTTTTTTCCTTTTTTTTCTTTTTTTTTCAGTCTTACAGAACAGATGCCTACAGTTTATGCAGAGAAAGATTGACTATGATTAGAGCTAATCCAGGATGGCAGGATTGGACCCCCACAGTGAAAGCTAGAAAAGTGATTGCAAAAGTATTCTGTTTCTCCTTTATTAATTACAGAGGAAGTTTCCACTGAAGGCTCATGTAGCACAACTGGCCTATGTAATAAGTAGCAGGGCCTGTAATTACAGTCTGTCTTCTGATTCTATCTGTGCTCTGACTTTCTAGGCACCACAGTTCTATTTACATCTGTGTCTTTGTCACCTTTTAAATTTTTGATTGGTCACTAAGGGAAGAGGAGCACAAGCCGTGAGCCCTGCGGAGGTGCAGCGAGTCTAAACGAGGGAGTCCTCCTCCTTCTCAGGTATCCGGCTGATTTGGGACACAGAACAGAGCACGGGGAACAGGGGGGATTTTACCAGCCGTGCAGCGACGTGGGCTGCATGCCAACTGAGTATCTTTCAAGATCTTGGAGTCTTTGTAGGACTGGAAATTTGAACCTTTTACAGGTTTTAACTAATGTGCTATCCTGTGAGGGAGTGTATATATCAGCATTTCTTTGCTCAGAGCAGTTTCTACAGGATTTGACCTTTTCTTTTCTGTAAGATTCAGGGTTTTATGGTTGCAAAGAGATCCTTCCACATGTGGCATGAAGAGGGAGATGGCTTTTGGCATCATGGAGAGAAGCTGGGCTACAAATCCTGGTATCAATGTAAAGCAAGAGTAACTTGAGTGGAAGGGGGAAGGCAGTGATTTACACATGGTTCAGTACCAGGTTCACCAGCTCCGAGGAGCAGCGAGCGCAGCCTCAGGCAGATCAGCTCACTGCGCTGTCAATCCACAGACCTAGCAATGAGTAAATGGGCTTCTTGTGAAAGTGTTTTGTGCTGGTCACTCTGGCAGTAATCTCTTGTCTCTTTGGAAACGTGCACTAAAGTTAGGGTAAAACCACAGAATGGTGCCCCCCAGTCTTTTTCTTCAAGGCATACTCCCAGTGCTATGTTTGATCAAGAGGAACGAAAGCCATTGTGCAAATACTATACTCTCTGCAAAAAAAATACTAACAATTCACTATGGATACTTTTAATGTCCATTAAACTGTTATGCAAATTGTCCCTTTTCTGCAGCTTGCACTGTTATTTAATTATTTTTGGTCTGACTTCTTTTTTAAAAAAAAAGACTCAATTATTTTTTAATTTTTTTCTAACTCTACTTCTAAGAAAGTTGATGCTTTAAAGGAAAAAAACCTTACTTTCAAACATGGGTTTTTCAGGCTTTAAAATTAATAATTTCTACACCTGACCCAGTTCCTGCAGCTGCCAAAAATGAAAAGAGAAAGCTATTTAAATTTCTCATAGAACCATTTATCTCTTAAAATATGCCAAGGCAATTTGAGGTGGGGGTGGAGACTCAGCTATTTATCTCAGCAGCTTGATTTTTCTCTTTATGTTTCTAACTGTCAGGGGAAAAAAACCGGTAGGAAGCTATTCTTGGGCTATTATTGATGTATTGTGTTGCCATTATGCAGGATGTCTGCTTTGCTATATACGGAAGGACATTAATAATAGTCATCTCCCCTGCCCCCACCCTCGGTTCCTCTTTGGGAAGATATGGTTTAAACTGGAGCATCTGCCGTGTTCAAATTGCTGCTCCCTCCTCCCCTTCCCCCAATTCATTCCCAGACTAGTTTTGGGGACAGGGCTAAGGGAATAAGGAGACAGGTTATATTTGCCATTTTTCTGCCTACTTGTGTCGTTGCTCCAGGCAAGTCATTTCCATGCCATGTACCTGTCTACCTTCTTCCTTCCTGTGTATTGTCCCTCCTTTCATTTTAAGTTCATCAGTGAAAAAAAACCCTTTCTCGTTATCTTTTTTTCACAGGGGCTGGCTGGCAGAACAGGCTCAGCAACAGACCTCTGATTTGTTATTACCCAGCATTTCATATCCAGAAATGTTGGTTTCTTCATTATTTCTCATAAGTAGGAAAATGTATTCCTGTTCCCATCCCTCCTACCCCAGGTTTAAAACATTGTTATGAAACTTTAAAGGGCCTGTCCGCTTATTTAAAGACTCGGATGCTTGTTTTATTTTTGGAAGCAGAGTGTGTGGTGAACAGGAATAGTTTGATGTTTAAAAAAAATAGCCCCACTTCAGCATTCTCCTGAAGTGCGGGAAGTCCTGTCTCCGCAGGTCTGTGCCAGCAGCGTGACAGCCCAGAGAGCAAAGCCGACTTGAATAGCAAAAAGAACTGGCCTGCCCTATTTCATCTGTGAGAAGAGAGAGGTGAAAATAATAAACATGGCAAAAAATAAAGGGCATAATTGCTCTGATTTTTTTTTTTTAATGGCTGTTCCTACATCTGCTAATTTTGTTCCATAGAAGCTTTGCTTATTCAGCATTTCTGATAGTCAGGACCATGGGCTTTTTCATGGTATCATTATTTTTACTCGTCATTTGTTGTGTCCTAGTCTTGCTCTGGTCCCTGTATGATATGGAGCCATTTTGGTTTGGGCACTGAATTAAAACAAAGTTAGGAGCTCTGTCTAGGAAAGCTCCCCTGGAGTTTAGGACCAGAAAATGCAACCAGAATATTATCTAGTTCTGATATAGGGAGGCTTTCCAAACATGAATTCTAGATGGGAGGAATGCCTTCATTTGGGAAGGTGCTCAGATTTCAAAATGAAAGGGAGATGGCCATTCAGTGTAGTTTCTTGTTGCTTTTATTGTCTTCCTTAGTTGTGACCAAGGAGAAAAATGCCACTCTCTGAAGTGTTCCCTAAACTAGAGCCCAGCACCTTCTCTGCAAACGTTTGCTCCAGCTTGCCACACTGCTGCAGCATGAGAGCAGGGAAAGCCTGCTAACGAAGCAGGGTCCACCTCATCCTCTCCATAGTCAGAGCTGCTCCCCGTGGTGAGTCTGTGTCCAGCCTAGAGCTTGATCCTGCCTTCCTAGTGCAAGTATTTTGCCAGAAACAGGTGTTTTTGCTCTGCTGTTAGCTATGGGATTGTGTGCAATGATTAGGATTTGCAGGGAGGGAGGAGAAGATCCTGTTCCAATTAGGCTGCCTTTGTGCTAATGTTTCATTCAGGGCTGTATGAGATAAGAGCAGTTTGCACTGAAATGCACAGCCGGAGGTTGTGGTTTGCGTTTCAACTATGTTGAGATGGTACCCATTGAAAACACAGAACTGGGGCACTTTTTTACATCTGCCGGTGCCTTACTGACAATTCTGTATGGGTTGGAAACCCATTTCAGTTTGGCAAATAGACATTTTCTGCCTTGTCCCCTGAGCCTGATCTAGTTCTTTGCTTTATTCACCTAAACAGTAGTATTTCTAATGTGCCTAATGCCTAAGTAGCTGAGCACCTGACAAGCATCTAAGCAGAACAACCAGCAAGGTGAAGAGTAGGCTGTTAACTGAGCTGCCTTTACAAAAAGCGTATTCCACTTTCTTCACTATGTGCCTTTTCGGAGACCTGCGGTGCTCCTTTATGGGCAGCAGAGAAATAGCCCTAGTGCCAAGCAGGGATGAGAACTATAAGAATGATGTAGAACAGAAGCAAGAGGTTAATTTTAAGCATCTGCTCTCCACTGGGACAAGCAAAGCAATGGCTTTATCCCATCAGCACTGCTTGTCGTCTTGCTTAACACACCTCATTGCCTGTTAGGCAACCGTTCAATAGCGGAGGTACTTGGGTATATCTCCTCAAACGTCTCTGTCTTATCAGAACTCCAGAGTCATTCATATCTGGAGTTTTTATTCGCTTAATATTGTCTCTTATAAGTACTCCATTATCCGCTTTATATATAACGTTAGAGAAAATCTGAAGGTGAACCAAAGGCTGGGTGTTTGATCGGTGCTACTGTATTAAAAAGGCTAATGTGCTCTCACTTTCAATCCTCAAAATCATGTTTTAGGTAAGTTTCCTAAAACTCTATCCCTGCTGTGGTCAGAGAGGAAATGCAAGGTTTATTGGCAATGCAGCAAAGGGAAAGGTTTGATGTTTTGGTGCTGAGTACTGCACCACTGTGACCTCCTCTGCTGTCCCTCTGGAGAGTGGGGACTGAGTGTCGGTAGAGGTATGGGCAGAGCAGAGTTATGCTTGGACTTTCTCATGATCTTGCTAGACAGGATCTGCCTTGGTGAGACTTCGACTTCCTTAAGGGTCCTATAACTTCCCATGCCACGGCTTGTGTTTTGGACTGTCAGAGAGACTGGAGGGCAGCCTCCAGTGCCTTCTCTCCAGTTAGTCAAATGAGAGACCAGGAATACTAATTCTGCAGTTTTGCTAACGGCGCTTTCCACCTCGGAACAAACAGCAGAGGTTTGTTGTGTTTCAGAGCCTAATAGCTCGCACTGGCTTTACCCTGATAGAAGGGGGTCTGAACCACACATGGGTCATTCCAGAAGGATTCCTCTTGGCTAAATGCCCCATGGCGAACCCCGCGAGGGCTGGGAGATTGGCTTAGCTCTTCCAAACTGCAAGGGGGGAGTGCCCCCAGGAATATATTTGTCCTATGAAGCTGCTATGCTTTGGCCTATCCCTGCCAACTGTAGACCTGTCTGCTCTAGGGTTACTGGTGATGATGTTTATTGGATGTGCAGTAATTCATAGTGGATGACTAGGCCAGGTTTGAGGTGGTATTTCAGCTTTATGGTAGCTGTTGGTTTAGCCCTTGAGATAGAGAAGGTTTTGCATTGTTGCCTTTGTTGCAGTTGGGAGGGGAGCGTGGCTGACCACGCTTCTCCTTGTCCTGTTCCAGCAGACGGAGGCTCTCGGTGGTATGGGAAGCATCTTCCTTTTAAATGTGAATCACTAGCCTAGGTATCCGGGCAAGAAAGGGGCACAAGCAGGCATTCCCTATGTGAGGGATGCCTTCTGCTGCACACTCCATGCCCTCAGATCCTAATGAAGTAACATTACTTGAGCTTGTAGGACTGGTCTCCTATGTGTCAGAGCTTGGGAGTACCAGAGTTTTACCCCTTGCTGAGCACAAGCACTACCCACGTCTGTGAGGGGCCCAATCCTGCTGCCATTGGAGTTTTCTCAAATCCTGCGAGTTGCTGAGTGCACGTCCTGTGAGCTGCTGAGTAGCCTCCCTTCTCACTGAACCCGTCAGGCCACTTGTCTCCTTCACTGACTACTTCCACAGGGCTTTGAGGGCACTCAGGAAATGCAATCAGCACCTTACAGGATTGGTCCGCTAGGTAATATATGAAGTTTTTTCTCTGGTAACTTGTGCGCATGAATTGAAAACCATTTATTCGAGTTTGTTCTGAGGACAGATGCAGCATATACACGTTTTCTATATTTATAAATATATATAGATATATATATTTTGTTCTCAGCTAGTTACCTCTTCTAAACTGCAATTTTCAGAGCAACCGGCGTATATTTTTTATTCAACACGTAAAATGACTTTTTAAAGTAAGAGAATGAAAGCTGTTTTAAGCATGTGTTTTCTGTATTTTTATTATGCATTATCCAATTATATTGAGATGTATTTTCTTCTTTGCTCTGCTCTTTCAGTTGTTATCCTTTTTATCAGTTATGCTTTTCTAATGTTTTGTAAGGGAAAATAAATATGCAAAATTGCCAGATGCCTTTTTTCTTTGCAGAAGAAGTATCACAAATGCTTTTTTATTACATTTTACCAATCCAATAAACTCCTTATAAATTTCATTTTTGTTTGCTAGCGTGTGAAATTATTTTTTCAAGTCAAATGGTATTTACTTTCTCCTAACCTCCACCTGCAATTATGCTTCATATCCTCCATCTCTCTCCCTCTTTCGGGTTCAAAATTTCACTGTGTGGCTCCTCAACATACTTAATTCAAGAGCCTCTTTCACTGTTGGGTGAAGCAAGGATGCTAGGAACATGTCACAAGAGAGGCTACTCCCTGCTTGTACTGGCTATCTCTTGATGAATTTTGCGCTGTTATTAAAAATGTGTGCCTTTGCAGCAGAGAGCACTCCATTCCTAAACCATGAGGTAATCTGCAGAGGTGGGTTATATGCGGAGGTTGCCCACAAATATTCTCTAATTTGAGTTGTGATCGGGTGACAGCAGAGCCAAGCACCTTGCTTTGCAGCTGAATGGAGGAACATTATTCGAACTGTTATGGGGAGAGTAGAAAGAATTGTGGTTTGCAAAGCTTGTCTCTTCTAGGAATTTGTTTCTAGGCTGTCATTGCCGTAAATAATCGGGATTGTTCCCGGTCCAGTCCAATCTGCTTCAAAAATACCACTGGTCACCACACAGCCTGACCTTCACCTCTCACCTCAGAGGACCTGGGACAGCACCAAACCCTCACCGAACGCTTTCCCTGACTGAAACGCTTCAAGTGATGGGGAATCCAGTGTATCCTGGTAAGCTTTTCCAATGACTGTTTCTTACCTGGTAAATATCTGCACCCTGCTTATAGCCTCTGTTTTTCTACCTTCTCTATCTTTCGACCTCTAAAAGGCCTTTTGCTCTCAGAAACTTCCACCTGTGCAGAGCTGCACAGGCTGTCTTCAAGTGGGATTCATCTGGATGAACTTCAGCAGCCTGGAAGACAGCTTTGTTGTCCAGGGTGGCCCTCTAGTCCTCTGTAGTCTGTGGAGAAGGTCTGTCATCTTTTCTTTAGGTGGGCGTCTGAGACAGGTTTGTTTTGTGTCTTTCAGGGTTAAATGAGATGAATACTGTCCTCCATTCATATCAGCAAAAGTAGTTTTCTTAAAACAGTTTTTCACAGAGTTGTAGAAAGATCCCAAGGCACACAATACAGCTAAACCCATTCCCCGTTTGTCAATCCCAACAAAATTTTATCTAGCATCCCCTTGAAGACATCTGCAGATGGAGCTCCCACAACATCCCTTGTCAGTCCATTCCATAGTAGCGTTGTCTTCATCCTTGGACAGTCTTTCCTACTGTCCAGGCTAAATATTCTTGGCTGCAAATTAAACCTCGTATTTCCTTTCCCACCTCCGGTGAACGTGAAGGGCTGCTTTAGTAGGTTACGTATTGTCAGGGGATGCTTTGTTAGCTGTGGAAGGAGGTGCAAGCAGCAGCTTCGCCCCCAGCTCCTCCTCCCCTTCCCCAGGGGACTTCAGGAAGGGCCTGTGTTCTCCCTCAGGAAAGGACGAACTGTGCAGCTTGTTCCTACAGGACACGGGAGTCTGACAGGCTTTGTCTTGGCAGTAAAGGGAGTGCGATGGTGTAGGCTTTCAAGTCCGTTCAAACTGCTATATAGTTTTCCAAACCCGATATTATTACTTCCTTTATAGCACAAGGTATTTTTTCCTAAACTTGTTACGATGGAAAAGTTCCAGGGATATGTTATTCACACACAAATCAAAATGCATTAGCAGGCCAGGGGCCAGAGGCGATGGCCGAAGGTGGGGGAGCTATTAATTCGATAGTTTGGCGCTGCTTTTCTTGCAATCAAAGGCAACAAGAATCCTTTGAAGACAATGAAAGCTCTGGGAGTGAAGTGTGTCTAAAACCCAGGTGCCAAGGCTAGCTGTGCTGCGAGTTTAGGGCAGGATGGAGGTGGTGTAGACTATTTGGCAGCCCCACAGATTGCTCTGTTGGTGACCAATTCCTGGTCAAATGAAGAAGCAGTTGTACAGCTGCGTTCTCCTGGCATGATGGCTGTCGCCAACTGTGGCTACTGTAGATTTAACCACCTGGCTTTAAACAAAGATGGGTCTTGTATGTTTATCTTGAAGATATCTAGGCTAACTTCCTGTATGACTTCCTCTGTGTCACAAATGGGTTTTTATTACTGGGCCAGCAATTGCTTTCTAGCCAATTTTGAGAAGATTTTGGGGGCTTTGTAAGCTTCCTCAGGGGTTTTCAAAGCTGAGAAGAAACTTGGAAAGCTGGAGAATCTGTCCATAGTGCCAGTCTTAGCAGGCAGTATTGGTGTTCTGGATGGGGTTCATCTCTTCCACCTGTAATAGTTGGGGAGAGAAGAGTCCAATGCAAGCGAGCTGCAGGGCTCCCTCTGTGTTAGATGGAGAGCTCCAAAGGGCCATTTTTCCAACATCTCTTAGACACCTTCTTCATGGCAGGGTGAACTGTTTTCTGGAGATGCCTCTCTCACTCCATTAACTCTCAAGGGGCTCTGAAAGACCAGCATAGACCAGACCTCTTCCTTTCAGACAACTGAAATTGGAGAAGATAAATGGACACAGTGAGTGGGCTCTTTCACCACTGTCTCTTCCCCACAAAAAGTGGCTGCATAACACAGCCCCCCCTCTGCTGCAAAAACAAGCAGGGAGAGGGGGAAGAGGATTGGGCTGTCAGGTGAATTGCTGCTGCTGTTGTCGGTGTCATCTGTCACAACCTGCCAGGGTCATGCAAGACACAGTACTGCTCCTCCGGTGACGCAGAGGAGCTCCCTTCCCCAGGGACTTTTGGGAGGAAGGCTAGGAGCTTTCTGCCTCTGGTCTGCTGGACCAGATCCAGGACGTCCTGGTAACGGTGAGTCAAAGTGGGGAAGCCTACACCTCTCGTGCTGCTGAGAGTTTCTGGGAACACTTTTATTGATACTGAATCCACTTAAAATACACAAGGTCAGTCCTGAAGTGGAGCAGAGTTGTAGCAACTGCTTTCAAAGTGCTAACTGCAGCTCCAGTGCAGTGTCACCAGGAGATGTACATGACGCTGTTTTCCACAAGGTGAAGAAAACTAAATAGGCCCAAATTATTGCATAGCAGAATGGGCTGCTTTTTTATCTTGCAATATTGTTGATGTTGGACTGAATCTGCTGTCTTAAAGTATAAATATAAAGACGCTGCTAAATCATCACTATTTCAGCAACTAATTAAGGGGTAATGCTCATGGTGCAGCAGTATATGAGGCAATAAACGGCTTTGGCGGCTGATTAAACGCTGGCACCGAGGCATTTAATTACAGCAAAAGCCAATTACCATGTGCATATTCCGACACCGCGGACATTACTCCTGTTATGTGACAGAACAAGGAAAGGCAATAAACCGTGGTATAGAGACGTATAGCACAGGACTCTAGCTTTGCCAAAACTGGCACCCTTCCTCTCTGCTGGCTCTGAGATGGGGGCTCAGTCTCCATAGGGAAGGCTCAAAACAAGGTCACAGAGTGAAAGTTGCATAATTTATAGGACTCATTTGAGATCTAGAAACAGAGTCAAATATTGCAGATCCTCCCTGTACTAAGGTGCATTTGACTATTTGTAGAAAATAATATTCCCACACTTGGCTAACAGGTGCATTTAAAGCCTCACCTTAGTATATTTAGCATTGATGGGCAAGTCGGTGGTACTGATGGAAGAGGTTATGTGTGGCCTTTTTTTTCTTTCAGTTATTGCATTGCAGAAAGCATAATCAGTTGCAAAACGCCACATGCCATTCTTCAGCTAATTGATTTAAAAGCTGGAGTCTGATTTTCACAGGCTTTCAGCCCTTGCACCATCCATTTGATTTAACCAGCTCAGCATCTCTTCAAATTAAGCCCTCGCTCTCTTTAACCAGAAGTGAATTCTTCTTTTGAAGGAGTTTCCTAGAGAAATTATCTCTTAGAAAATCCTTGGCACAAAACCTTAGCCAGCCTTGGCATGCAAACCTGCCTCACGCTGGCATTAACAAGCCTCTTATTTAAATGTTGATGAGCTCTTTGCTGCCAGTTAGCAATGGGAAATGCAGTCTGTGTGTTAAACGAGAGCTGGGAATGGCTTCCAAATACCAAAATGTTTGTTAAATTTGCGGCCCACCTCTTCCCTCCTTGGGGGTGGGAAGCTTCCCAGCAAATTGGCCCCATTTTGCACAGAAACTGCCAGGCAGGATCAGACCAAGGATCCCTCTCGTTCTGTGGCCCACGTGGACTGACGCCAGAAGCACGGCTTCCCAGGACGCCCTGCCGTACCCCGGTGTGCCGGTCTGCCCCAGGGAACCTTTCCCCGACCCCCGTTCATGAGCGATGGTCTCGCGCTTCGAAGGCAGGCTCCCCCACTATAGTGTGCATTTGGGTTTACTTGTTTGCTTTTAACCTTTACTGTTACATGGTGGGTCTGGCGGCTGTTACCTGTGTGAGAGCTGATGAATCGCACCCCCCAAACCTTTCCGGAGTCACTTGCTTCTCCACAGTGCTTTATAGAAATGCATTCCACAAGCTGATTGCGATATTATATATGTTGATATATCTCTCTAGCTAGACAGACACCCCCTAAAATTCAACGTGAGGCTGTGGGACCAGCTTCTATTTGCCTGCCATCCCATGGAGACCAAATGCTTTGTCGCCTCTAAACCAGGAATATCTCATATATGGTGGGGGCTCTTCAGTCCTTCTGGGACTCTGCCTTTTTGCAGTGAGTCTGAGGTGAGTCAAAGGACGAGTTTCAAATAAATGCCAGGAGAGGGAGGCTCCCTGTATCCTCGTGTTACCTTTGCTGCCTTCTGAAATCAACATGTTCCCCAGCCAAGGAATGTGTAAATTCTTTCAGCTATCACTCACTTTTGGATGAATCCCAACTGTGCATATATACAACAGTCGGTTTCCTCAGTATCTGAATGAACCAGAAAGGCTTTGTCTGCTATAGATGGGAGCTTTCAATCCCATTTGTGGTACATTATATCAGTCTGAAATAGCATCTGTGAGGTCCTTAAACTGAACCGCCACCAGATTTACAGCTACCGCAGAAGAGTTAGCAGGCTGGCTCCAGAGAGCTATGAGCAGTAACCATATTCTCTTGAAATATTTGCTTTCTCTGCAAAGTTGACCTGAGGAAGAATGTGTTGTTCATTTGAAGATCTCTGATTGTTCATTTATTCAGAGAACATCTTCACGGACAGCCACTGTAAAGAGATGAGCTTCAGAGCTGAGAGCCAAAGACATGCTTCTTGTCATAGCAGAGCTGGTGACAGCTGCTCAGACAGGGAGCTTCCTGTGATACAGCCACACATCTGCAAGGTAAAACGTGGGGGATTTGAGTTGTTCAACATCATGGGATGAGCAAGACAGTTCAACTAAGCACAATCTTCCACTCGAACCTTTGCCCAGAGGATGACCTGGACCTTGACTGAAACTCAGCAGACAGAACAGCAAATGTATGCACTGACATGTTCTCTGTTTTTAATATCTCTGCTGCCTTGAAGAGCACTTGAAATACCTTGGCAAGGCTGCAACAGCAGAGCCAAAATGCACCAAAAATCTGCCCCAGGAGCCTACTCTTGGGTCACTTCCAGTCTGTTGGTCACCTGTGCTCTAATGCAGGCCAAACTCAGGGGAGTTATCCCACCTACCATCCTCACTGGAAACAACTGGGGGAATGGCTGTTTGTTGTCAGTTGTCCTGGGGAAGTGCAGGAAGCCAACTGCGACTGGGGAGGTTTTGCCTGATGCTGTGCAGACATGGCCAGTGACAGCCCATGCCTCAGACGCTCCCAGTCTAAGTAGGCAGGACACATGAAGAGCGGGCAGCACTGCCAACTCAAGCTGCCAGAGCCCTGTGTTTATGTGAAATTCTTGGCTTTCATTTAAAATAATAATAATCATAACAACAAAAAAAAATCTGACCCGCTCAGTTGGAAATACGATCCCTAAAGAGTCAGAAACCACAAGGCCATTCAAAAAGGTCCGTAATTCATATGTATATGCTTATAGCTCTTGATTTTTAAGCCAAAATCATGGTGTTTGGAGGCCCAACTCAAGACTTATGAATTCCTAGAGGCTGACAGTACCAAGTGGGGAAAGGGCAAAATTAGCACATGAGAAGAAAGAGAGTTGCCAAAGGTATGACAGCAGGTCAGTGGGAGAGCCAGGCCTCCTGCCTCCTTGCCCCATGTACTAGCCACATTGCCTGGCCTCCCTCCCCGAAGGAAATTAAGAGTCCTTAAAGCAATCCTGGCTATTTTAGTCTTGTGTTTCCATCTTCCTTTTGATGCTCTTATTTTCAGCAACACACAGATCGTGCAGCATCCTGCTGCTCCCCATAGGATATTATTCCATCTCTGGGGCTCATGGCCATGGTACTGTGTGCTGATGACAGCTGCGGGAGTTTGCAAGTAGCTTAACATTTGCATGACATGAATATGCAGCTCTGAGCATGGCCCAGTTCTCCATGCAGCCAGCCTGTGCATGTTTGCTGGGGACAGCAGCATCCTGCATGTGTCTAGATCCCAGGAGACACCAGTTCCTGGTGCCTTGGGTGACATTTTTGTGTACGCTTGGCTGTTCATAGTCACAAACACCTGGATAACCGGCTTTCTGTTCAACACCCTAGGAAAACTGGGCTTGCTTTTAATCACAGCAAAAATCAGGGTCTTCCTGGTTGAGTAGCAATCGTCCCTACCTGAGCCGTTTCCAGGATCTGATTTCCACCCGCGAGGAGAGCACGGAAACCTCCCGGCACACAGCACAGCGCTGGCCAAGGGCAGAGCCTGCCAGCGGCTCCTCTCCCTGTCACACCGACTTCTAATTCCTGTTTACACCAGCGCAATGTCAAACATCGCAGCAGCAGCTCTGGCGGAAGGTGAGTCTGTTAGAACGGAGGTGTTGCTTCCTCTGCTGAGGCCTCTCTAATAACACCAAGATGCTTTTCTAACTAATTAATTACAGGGCTTTGGCTGAGTCTCTTTAATGATTCCCATCTTCCTGCTGCTGCTCTGCAATCAGCACTACTTGCAGTGCTGTTCAGAGCAACACTGATGCCATCAGAGCAGACGGATGAGCGATATGGGGTGGGGGGGGAATTTTTTTTTAAGCCACTCGTACTGTGAGCTGCTTGACTTTCTGCTCTCTGATGTACTTTTCTGGAGAAGAGGATAAAGATATAGTAGGCAGGTAGCTCTAGCAGGCCCTTAGGATTGCTGTCTCAAGGGAGAAGCTTATGCAGAGTATAAATAGTCTCACCTTCTCATTAAAAAGCCATAAGGTCCTCAGAGTCCAACTTGCTTGCACATCCAGTTGACCTGGTGGATCGGAAAAAATTGAAGCTGCAGTCTGGAAACTTTGCTCCTGGTCCTTGAATATTGAGACTAGAGGGAAGGGTCTGGTCAGAGTCAGCACTCCAGCCCACCTATTATTTGTGCTCTGATAGCACATAGTTGTAGTCCATGGCCTTCCATGCTTGTACAAATCAAAAACTTGGATCCAAATACTTGTAGACTCAGTAGTCAAAGACTCCTGCACAACTCAATGAGGCTAGACCAGACTATATTATACTATAGCGTGACTGGGTGTAGGGGTGATGTCCAGCTGTGAAGCCACATTAACTGTTGTTGCTACTTACTGCCTGCTTCATTAGTTGACTCTTCATATTGCAGTAGGAACCAGCTGCCCCAGTCTCGCCCAGTGCCTTACTGCAATGGCAATGAAAATTCCTCACCTCAAAAAAATGATAAGCAGAGTAGGAAATGAAAGGCAGCAAGAGAAGGCAGCTGGGAGAGCAGCAAGTCAGCACAGAGGCAGCAGCCTCAGGAAACCAGCTCTTGAATGGCTTTAGGTCACTGCAAAGCGCGATGTCAGGAAGAATTTGAAGGCAGACACTGGTGTCCTGTAAGGCCCATTCCGGGAATAAGCACGTGTCGTGGTTTAACCCCAGCCGGCAACTCAGCCCCACACAGCCACTCGCTCACTCCCCCCAGTGGGATGGGGGTGACAATTGGAAGGGTAAAAGTGAGAAAACTCATGGGTTGAGATAAAGACAGTTTCATAGGTAAAGCAAAAGCCACGCACACAAGCAAAGCAAAACAAGGAATTCATTCACTGCTTCCCATCGGCAGGCAGGTGTTCAGCCATCTCCAGGAAAGCAGGGCTCCATCACGCATAACGGTTACTTGGGAAGACAAACGCCATCATTCCAAATATCCCCCCCTTCCTTCTTCTTCCCCCAGCTTTATATGCTGAGCATGACATCATATGGTATGGGATATGATCCCTTTGGTCAGCTGGGGTCAGCTGTCCCAACTGTGTCCCCTCCCAACTTCTTGTGCACCCCAGCCTGCTCGCTGGTGGGGTGGGGTGAGGAGCAGAAAAGGCCTTGACTGTGCGTAAGCACTGCTCAGCAGGAACTAAAACATCCCTGTATTGTCAACACTGTTTTCAGCACAAATCCAAAACATAGCCCCATACTAGCTGCTAGGAAGAAAATTAACTTTATCCCAGCCAAAACCAGCACAGCACGAAGAAATATTATGGTATTTTTCTGAGATAGATATGTGGGATGGAATAGGTATGTTAAAAGAAATTTTGTTTTGTTTTTCCTTAAAGGTGTTTTTTTTTTTTCTTTTCAGTACTTCTAAATGTCTGTATAGGCATTCCCATTTCAATCCCTGTGGCATGAGCCAAACAGAGGAGATGAGACAAAGTTTTTTGAGCTCTATAATTAACAGCTGGTCCCCTGAGCAGCAGAAGCAATTGAGCCTGCTTTCCTATGGATCTGTGCCGTATGTGGGTTCTTTGCTAAGAAGGAGCGATTTCACTCTTCAGTCCTTTGCTTACAGAAGGTCTTACTGAGGTATCTCTCTCCGACAAAACTTGCTGGAACCTAGTACCTTTAAGACCTCTCCGCCTCCTTCCTTCCCCTCCAGTATGAGGGAGTAAAATTGGTGAGGGAGTCCTGAAGTTATCAGAAGGTGGGAAAGATGGATGGTAGGGAAAAGCTGGCAAACAGATGAAAGCAGATAATGCCATTATGTATAATAAGAAACCTCCTGGTGGGGGGTGTATATCTGAAAGGAGATAAATTAAGGTTAGAGACCCCTTTTCCATGATTCCTTCCTGGGGCACCTGTAACGCCAAATAAATGACACACTGGTCTCCAGCACACCAACTCACCAGCTGAACCTGCTGCACTTGGTACAGCTCTTCTAAAGACATTCCTGCAGCCAAACATCCAAAGAGTCACCCCGTCGCTACAGCCTCTATCGCAAGAACATCTAAAACTAAGCAGAAGTTCAAACACAAAGTGCTGTGACCTCCCTCTCAGTGTAATTGAAAAATATTAGCAGCGCCTTTGTAACTGGCTTGAAGCTTTTGTGCTGAATTTGCATCTAATAAGAAGGGGCCTTTTAAGGAGCAAATAAATAAATAAATGGAGGAAACCTTCTCTTTGAGCTAATTTTAGGCACATCCATGCTGACAGCTGCTCTTCCCTGATATATCTCAGCCACATCCTGGAGGGGCCGAGGGGACTAAGCTCCGTTCATGCCACTGCAGCTGAGAAAAGGCCTTTGTTTGTTTTGTTTTTAAGGGACTGATGGTAGCTGGCTCTCCAGAGCCTCCCTTCATCCTGGTTTCCATTATAATACAGGTGGAAACAGGGGAAAGGAGTCATGCACTTGTATGGGTGTCCAAGCCACATACGAGCCAGCGAGGGGTTGCAATGGCCGAGCACGGGGTGTCAGGCTGAGATTTGCACTTGGTGGCCTCTTCCCGTCTTGCTAGCTGGGGAAGAAATCCCGGAGCGCTGAGATGTGAGATATCCCGAACATCCAGCAAACAAGTCTGGCACGTGAGGTCACCTTGTGGGAGAGCGGCGCTGGCGGACTGCAGGTGTGCGAGGGACAGCTCCAGGGAGGGGAGCGAGGCAGGGCTCGCTCGTGTGAGCCTCATGTTCAGCTGTCAGTGACTTGACAGACCTGGCCGTACTTCGGGTGAGGTGGAGAGCTGTAGGGAAGGCTGCTTCCTCCTCTAGGCATGAAGTAAGCCAAGAACTGCTCCTTGCGTTGCTTTAGTCCCTGGACTAACCCTTTTGTCTCTCCTCACTCGATCTCACAAGGCACCGTATAGATGCATAAAACTGAGATGAGCATGGTAGGAAAAGTCCCAGCCCAAGTCTGCTTGGATAGTGAGAGACAACGCGGCATAGATACTGCTCTTTGATCTTCACCTGTAGCTTTTTTTTCCCCCCCTGCTCAAATTAGAAACTCAGGACTTGTCTAGCTTGGATGATTGTTTCATTTCCTCGTCGAAAAGGTGATTACCCCTTTAGTTCTCATAATTACCTAATCAGCAAAAATCAAATCAATCAATGTTAATTTCAACCCTAATAAATATTCTCTGGTATTCTATACATTTATGTATATCTCAAAACTCATCCTAATTTAAAGGAAAATATGATTTCACAAGTCAGACCAACTGGCTCAGCACCAGGTTCAGCAGCGTGCCACACACCCTGTGAACGCACACAGAGGGGACAGCGTGAGGCAGGGGGAAGCTGAACAAACGCACCTGGAAACTGGGATGGGAAAGGCCAATGCGTACCAAGAGGTCACCTGGTCCGTACCGTGCTGCAAGACGGGACCAGCTGGACCCAGACAAGTCCAGACAGATGTTTGCCTCTGTCCTGTTCTTGAAAGCATTTGAGGATACAGACTCCACGGTTTCCCTAGGCAAGCTTTTCAGTGTTTAACTGTGCTTATTCGTTGAGACGTTTAGAGACAGTGCCAAAGTTAAACCCTCCTTGATGCGCTTTAAGCTTATTGTTTCCTGCTCTGCTCACGCTGGACTAATAAACTGGATCCAACCTGGGTTACTGCTTCCTCTGGCGGGTGGATCTGGGGGTGATGTTATCCAGTGAGAAATTGAGCCTGCACTGGCTGTAGTCGTTTCACAAAAACTGCCTGATGGTTTCTGTGAGTTGGTAAATTCAGGAGCCAGCTGATGGGGGAGTGAAGCCTTCGCTAGTCTGCTAAAACCACAGAAAGTCTCAGCTTTTGGGATGAGCTTCCCCACTCAGGACAAGTCATGCGGGGGACCCAGCTGGTGCTCACCTGGCTCCACCTGCTCCATAAATAGGGCTGGAACATTTCTCTGATTTTATACGTGTTGGCCTTGATGCTTGTTCACTGCCGTGGTTTCTACTCCAGCACAGATCTGTGGGGAAAGGGAAAGGTGGAAAAAAGTAGCATGAACTTAGCAGTCACCTACCGCTATTATTTACCCCTATAAGGGGGCAAATGCTTCTTCTGGCATTTGTAATAGAAGCAATGCTTAAATCGTAATTGTCCCGACTTAAGTCTTCTCAGCATTGTACCAGATGCTGAGATGCCTTTGGCAATTTCTTCCCCATTTGCACTCCATCGTCATCCGTGCCCTCCCTGCTGACTGAAAGTTGCTCCACTTGCAAACAGCTCTGCTGGGCAGCAAAATGGCAGGCGGGTTGGGCCAGGACTCCGATTTCACACTAGGTTCGTGCAGCATCTAGCACAGTGTGCTGTGACGTGGGTTCATCACCGTAGAGGGGCATCTGCTGTGGAAGGACGTGAGCCAAACAAAGAGGATAAGGCGGACCTTGCCAGAAAACTGAGACTCCGTGTATGCCTCCACCCAGCTCCTCTTGCAAGAGTACTCCTGGGGAGGAGCTGCTCCTTCCTTCCTGCAACCTGTGCCCTCCTCCCAGCTGTCCTACATCGCAGGACTGTGTCTGGACCTTCTCATCCTTTGGAGGAGGCTGATGTGTGGCTTAGAAGTTGGGAGGGTTGCATGTTTGTGGTTAGCCTAAGCTTATGTTTTAGAGGATGCTTTGGCCCCCGATGACTCTCTCCGTGGGGCTGGCCTTGAGGACAGATGCTCAGCAGTGAAGTAATGCAGAGCCAGATTTTTAGATGCTGGCATTTACTATGGTTTTTGAGGAAGTTCCTCCCCACAGAAACACACATATTTTCAGGACTTTCCTGAGCAACTCCTGGTACAGGTAAACCCGACTCAACTCTTTCTTGGGCTGCAGGTGGTGAAAAATCCTCCTAAAGCCATGTCTGGCAAGTGCAGTGAGCAATTGTGGCCTCCCAGCACCCAGCCCCCGCGTGGCAGATGGAGCTGAGCAAGAGGCAGTTTTGTGCTGTTTCTTGTCTTTCAAGGAAATAATTCCTGAAGAGGAGGGAGGGCTCCGCTCCAGGGAGATAAGCAGTCCCATTGAGCCAGACCTCTCATGTTTCTTCTCTTCCCAGTTCATGAGACAGCATCCTGAGGGATGGCACAAAGGGGGGTGTCGAGCCCGTGGGAGCAGGGTGAGAGCCCCGAGGTGCTGCCCAGGAGCCTGGCTCCCACCCAGCCCCCTCAAACTGGGGAGCAGACCCTCTGCCCGGCGCACGCCTTGGCTGCACTGCAATGCCGGGGACTAACCCCTTCTCCGAGCCCTGAGCACAGACCCTGCCTGACCGCTCCTGCCACGCCATGGAGAGAGAGCAGGGCTTCGAGCAACGCAGGGCATGCCCACGGGGTATCTCAGGTCTGCGGGGTATCTCAGGTCCTGTGGGCAGGCTTTGCGTATGGTTCCCCTGAGCTCTCCCCAGGCCTCCTGCTTTGCTCGGTGGAGTCCCACCTTCATCCGCTGCTCCTGACGCCATCCACGCACACCGTGGTCAGAGATGGCTCATAAAGCCCGTTTCCCAGCACGTCTCCTTCCAAGAGGGCTGTGCCAGCAGGCTCAGCTGTGAGTGTGCTGGCAGCAGGAGAGGAGACCCCCCCTTGGTGCCCTACGACAGCAGGCTGTGCCCTGGAGAGGCCAGGCTGGAGCAGGAGAGGCAACATGGGAGCAAGCAGATATGGCAGGAGCAGGATGGGAGAGGGAATGGGTTGGGATTGGGACCATGATGCGGCAGCATGGCTACGTCTGGGAAGAGCAGCAGAGGAGGAATGGGACCGAGTGAGCTGCTACAGCGGTGTGGGGCTTGGGCAGAGGAGCTCAAGGCTGGGATGTCTATGAGGGATATGCTGGGATCAACTGGAGCTGACGCAGCTGTAGGAGGATGGGAGGGAAGGAAAGCCCAGGCCTGGCAAGGGTCGGGGCTGACAGCTGGCATGACCATATATCAGAGGCTGTGCCCCGAGTGGAGAAAGGCTTCTGGTACATCATCAGGGCAGTGCATGCAGCCCAGGGCATGACGGAGCTGCAGGTCTGGCTGGAAGTTCCCAGAGCAGCTGTGAGCAAGGCCCAGAGCTGAACTAGCAGGAGATACTGCACATAGGTAGGATGGGAAAGCCGTAACAGAGATGCCAGCCTGGGAGAGGAGGGGTTGCAAGGGTTCTTCTCTTGGTCAGGACCCCAAACCTGATTCTCAACACTGCCAGACTGTTCACCAGGCAAAGGCTTGCGGGCATGTGTGGAGTGTATGATCATGTGGGCCTCTAGCAACGGCAGGCACCTGCTGCTGATAGGTTTGGTAGCTCAGCCGCTCTGTGAGCTGCACGTTCAACCACTGCCAACAGAGCCTTCCCTAAGGTCTGGCTTTCCTCCCTTTACTGTGCAAGTGACTGGATCTGAAGCAGCCAAGCTCGCCAAGTGCAGTGCGTCTGAGCAGCATCTTTTGCCCCAGGTGCAAAAGATAAATAAAAGACCATGCAAGAACTTCTTCCTCTTCTCTCCCCTCACTCCCCTCGCTCCCTGTTTTCCTGGCTAAGGCCCTGTTCCTCTTGGGATATTGGACTCTCATTCAGGAAAGCAGACCCTGTTCCCTAGCAGTATTTGTCCTGGGGACAAGGGCATCAGAAGCAGGAGCTTGACTGTCAGCGGAGCTGGGAAGCGCAGGACTGCACGGTCCCTAGGGGGGAATTATTTGCTGATTGCATCTGTTTCCCAGAAGCATCACTCCAATTTATCCTGGGATTCACGTTTTTATCCAGCAAATAAGCACCTTGGGAGCTTCATTTCCATCTCAGATGATAAATTTAGAAATGGTGCTTCCCCTTCTCCCACCCTCTCCCTGCCCCCTTCCCAACGGCTCCTGTATCTCCCCTCCAGCCCCCACCCTCACCTCCAGCTCTCCCTCTTTGTCGCATTACATAGTAATCTGAGATGCATTGGCTGAGCTCCAGGGAACAGAATGTACTTGGCAGGGAGACGGGTCTTGATGTCTGCAAAATGTCGGGAAATGCAGCCAAGAGCTGCTAACTGGGTCATTAACCTCTAGAAGAAGAGCAAGTTGTGGAGCTGTGCTCTGTCTCCCTTCATCTCGCCAATAAAAACGTCCCAGCAATGAGCGAGGGAAGAAGAGGTTTACAGCTTTAAGTCCTAAGCAGTCAATGCAACCACCCCTCCCTGACCCCCCCTTCTCCTTACCCTCTCCCCCAGCGCAGTGTTAAAGCTTATAAGTGGCCTTTTAAAAACCCAACGGTCCCCGAGGAGCTGTCCCTCGGTGCTTGTAAAGAGGCTACTGGAGCAAACCAGTCACTTCCAGCAGCGTGCTGCTCCTGCTGTTCGTGGTTAGAGGGGCTCAAAGGAAGGGCCTTTTTGCAAGTTGGAACAGGGTGCTACTATCACCCCATGGACCAATGTACCCCCTTCGCCATACCCAGCATAGCTGTATACGACGGTTCTGGCCACCCCATCTCCATGAGTTGCCTTCCTGCGTTGGAAGAGCCAGGCAGAGCTGGCTGGTTCCCCTCCATGGGAAGGGATGCAGCACGGCGAAACAGCAGCCAAAGGGCCAAGGAGGGTCCTGAGCTCAAACGACGCAGCCCATGTCACTTGGTGCAACTTGAAATAAAGCAAACCTGTTTGCCAATGGCAGTGAGGGCTCTGCAGGCTGGGAGGTGTGGGTCCCCCAGAAATGGAGGTCCTGGCCAGAGACAGCCAAGGGGCAGGGGGAGGGCACTGCATCTCCAAAAAAAATCCCCATCTCCCACAACCCTCGGTGGCTGTTCAGCGAGCAGATCACAGGAGGGAGGCTAGTGGGGTGGATGGGAGAGGGGAAGAAAGGTGTCACATTGCCAGACTCCTTGCTCCGAGGTGCTTTGTTTCCATCCCTCTCCTCCAGAGGAGATCCATCCCTTTGGAGCCGTTTGGCTTTGGCCAAGGACCCCACTGCTTACTTCTGTGCCTGGTGCCTTGATGTTGGCATCCACATGACTTTTTCCACCCAAACACACATTTCCTTTACTTTTAATCCATTCCCTGTTTTAAAAGAAGCCATAGCACTTCTGGGATAACGAGAAACAGGGGAAAGTGTTGCCTTCAGAAGCAAGGCCTCTCCAGGTGAGCCACCTGGCCAAGGTGGAAATGAGCCGCATCCCAGGAGCACATGGGGTCCTGCAGCAGACCAGGACAAAGGACGGTACCCAATCTGGCGTTTAGGACATTTGGTGCAATCCCCTCCTCTATCACAGCCAGTCCATGTGACACGAATCCTGGTGGCAATGCCCCGGGAAGGGGAGCCTGGAGAAAGACCGGGGTGATCCCAGCGGGATGCCGGGCTCCGGCAGCCCCTCTCTGGTTGAAGGCAGCATCCTGCGCCTACCTGCACGGCCGGAACCACAGCCCTCCCCCGCCACCGGCCTTTCGGGGCCGTCTCAAGACAGATCGGGCAGCTCAGCTGCCCGCACCCCTGCCCGGCCTGGGGCCCACCCCCCGTCTCTGCAGGACGCCTCCCCGCCGCCATGCCCCCCTCCCCGCCGGGCGCTCCCCCCGGCCCGGGGCCGGCCGCCCCTTCCCCGCCGGCCCCAGGGCAATCCTGCTCCCCGAGTGCCCTCTGCTGACGAGCCCGGGCTGGCGCAGGCCGGGGGCTCGGGGCGGGCGGCGGAGGGGAGCGCGCCCGGGCCCGGCTGCCCGGGCAGAGCCGGGCGCTGCGGGCGGGCAGAGCAGCCGGGAGGCGCCGGGGCTGCCGCGCAGGTGCTGCGGCCGTCGACTGCGTGGGAGCGACGGGCCCGGGGAGCTGAAAACGCGGCGGGAAGTGATGGAAAGCCTCCACGGAGAGGGGGGAGCACGCGCAGGCTGGAGTCGGGGGGCGTGGGGGTGGTGGCAGCATTTTGAGGGATTACAGCTCTCCTGAGGACGTGATGGAGCCACGTACAGGTCTGTTTGGGGAGGTATCGGTCACTGAGGAACCCCACCTCTAGGAAATCTTCTGTACCTGGTTCAGTTTGGTTTGTTTTAACTTAAAAGCTCCTGTAAGGGCAGGGAATATTAATTCCTTCCTTAGCAAATGCACAGATTAACACCTTCTCCCTTACCCAGCAAGGATAACTTTGTCACCTGCCAAAAAACTTTTAAATTAATGCAGCCTCCCCTTCTCCAACACAGATAGTTCCCCTAGCCCCTCAATGTCAAAGGCAGCGGCAGTAAAGCCATGCTATAAATCAAGCCACATTCATTCCCTCCTTCCCTTTCCCACCCCATGCCATAATTGCCAAAACACGAACTCCCCAGTTCCTCCTGACTTCCCCAAATGCTTTTCCCTTCCTTCCCGGGTGCCTTGAAGACTGCAGAGCAAATGCCAAAAACCAAGAAGCCTCTGCTAGGCTCTGTCTCGCCTGCGCTCCCACCAGGATGTCCAGCTCCTCTGCTGGGATCTGCTGTAGGAACACGGGCCAGGCAAAGCTGGCTGCTTCTAAGGTAGAGTGATCTCGGGTCTCTACCAATTGCCTGTTTTTAGAAGAAATATTATCTCTAAGGGAGGAGCTGAGTGAAGGCCCCTTTGAAATCACTGACCCAAATGAAGAAGCAGCTAGTGACATCCAAGCCCCCATGCCTATGGCAGCAGCCACAGCGACACTGCCCTCCTTTCAGCAGCATTTCGCTCAGAGGAAATGAAAGCATCGGAAAAGGAAACAGGGCTGAAAAGGCTCAGATCCCCAGCGAGCGGGCCTTTGTTTTCCCATTGTGCTAGCCCAGCTGAGCCTGTGTTGGAGCAGAGCCCTCCTGCAGCTGGGCCCAAAAGCGGCAGCCAAAGAGAAACCCTGGCAACCGTCTGTGGCAAGAGGAGGAGGAATGTGCAGAAGCTGGAGTGCTCATCCATGCTGGGGAGGAGAGGTGAAGGGCTGATGGCACCCACAGCCCACCTCTGCAGCCCCAGCAGGGTAGGGCAGCTGCCCGCCCTGGGGCAATGGAAGCGTCTTGCCTGCTCTGAGCAGAAATCACAGAGAAGGAGCATGCGGGGATAGGTCAGAGGAAGCAGAGGTCTTGGAGAGCAGGACAACGGCTTTCAGTTGGCCCTGGACCACAGCAGCACTGGCCAAGGATCCTGAGGGCCACAGCTGTGAGCCAATCTCCCAAGCCACAGCCCAGCTGCGTGCCATGACCAACCACTCCATCACCAGCCAGCCCAGAAACACCATAGGCTGCGCTTGTGCTTCTTGGCATGCAGTGAGAGCCTGTTTCTAGACATCCCAAGGGTTGCTGGGACCAAAAGTGGCTTTTGAAAAACACCGCAGCACGTTGGTGATGCGTGTGTTGAGTTCCACATATGGAGCTGGTGGTAAATCTGACAACATCTCTGGCAAAATACTTTCTCTAATGGCATGCCCAAAACAACTGGGCATGAGCAAGTATCCTGCAGAGCACAGCCCTGCCAGTGACCTCGGCTGGCTTGGTGTCAGCATGCGGAAAGCACTGCCTTCTCTTTCAGTAAGCAAGGGGTTAAGCTCAGCTCTGCTTCCCTTCTTTGCCCTGTTGAGAGAATGGTCTGTGAATCAGCCATGGTCCCACCTCCATCACAAGCTGAAGGGCTGTGCATGCTTTCCAGCCTCAACTAGTGCTCTCTGAAGAGGAGACATCGGTGTAGATGCTGGTCTTACCATGATTTGCCCTAAAATGACCAGGTACCTCTTGAAGGGAGATCACTGATCAGTGGATGAGAAATCAGTGATGAGTCTGGGGGAGCTGGGCAAGAGGGGAAGACCTGGGAACACCTGGGTTTGAAGACATGGTCCTTTCCCTCCCTCTGTGTCACTGATAAACATGTAGCAAGCAATACTTTGGAGGTGGCAAGGATTCCTTATGGCTTTTCATGCCTGCCTTGGACAGAACAGGTCTGCAGGAACAGTTAGGCAGCTCTGCTCGAGCTGACGATGGTGGTGTCCTCAGTGGCCAACAGAGACTCCTCAGGTGTCCAAGCTGCTCTCAGCCCAGCTGGCAAACCAGTTGTGGCAGAAACCTTTTCCTCTCACTTGGGTGAAGTTGGAGAATGACGCCTTAAGGAGGCTGTGATGCAAGGACTCTGCCCGCTACTTAACACTACCGCAGCTGCTAGAGACTTCAAGTGCAAAATGGTGGTGCTGGTGTCGTTGCACTGTCATGCAAATGTCTGGCTCAGTGAGGGTCCCTGGGGTTTCTGCTTAGGTTTTTCAGTCTAATAATATTTGGTGGCTTTTTAAAGCCCTTCTTCCTGGATTTGTGCTATTGCATGAATGTTTTTATTTATTTTTTGAGAAAGGGCTTTTAGGCTGCATAATTACTGAGAAAAAAAGCTTGATCCGTAAAGGCTCCCCAAAGTAAGTAAATTAAAAGAACCAGCACTTGAAATTTCTCTTTAAGCTAATGATAGGAGAGACTGATGACTCGGGGCCTCTGAACTCCTGGAGTCAAACAACATTGCTTCTACTTCCTGAAATGTCTTTTTCTTAAAGGACTTGCATGTGTTTTCTCCAGCTGATTAAGGATCTACAATGTTTTATTCATGCACAACCCGGGATTATCAGCAATGTTTTACATTTCAAACCAACCATTGCCAAGACTTCCCCAGCTCGAGGAAGCTGCACTCCCTCAGTGCAGCTTGAGGCTATTCCTAGAGAAGGTGTCACAGCTATTAATATTTGTTACCCTTATTCGTTAACCTCTGGGATGAACTGTTAATGCTTGTCTCTGGTGCTGCCTTTGCTGGCTGATTTGTCTTTTTCTTTTATGCTCTCAAAACACTATGGCAAGTGATCATCTTTGTATGAGTCAGTGCTGAACCAGTTGTAGCAGTGAAGTGTCAGATTTTATCCAAAGAAGGAGCTGCGCTTCGGCACTGGGTAAAGCATTTCTTGGATATACGTGAATATCTAGACAGCAATATTCAGATATCCATGGCTAGCCAGGATGTCTAGCGGGTGTCTCTGCCTGTCCAGGGACCACTTGGAGCTTCATGGTGACCGCTTCCATTTCCAAAGTGTTACCCCTCCTACGAGTGAAAAATTCCCCTTTTGTTGTTAATCCTGCAGGGACTAAAACACACAATTTCTGATCACTAAAGAGAGGGAGTGGTCCATTGCATTTGGAAATAAGAAAAGCCTAACTGCTGATTCTTACTGAAGACAAAGTGGTTGCAACAACAATTCATTCAGCCATCTGAAGGAAATACACGGAGAAAACCCCGTGTCTCCTGCTGCACGGTTACTGCACAGCAAAGAGGGTCGTATATTAAAATTGTGAGACTGTTTAAGCACTCTGTAATTAACTGCTGTCTATTTAACCAGACAGCTAAAGCAAGTTAATTCAGTGTCAGTTAGGAGACTTATTGTCTGTATTTTTTTAACAATTTACTGGTCCATCATTAACTACCCCTAGATTATCTTGTCAAATCGATAATTAAATGCCTCAAAAATTCATTACAGACTCAATATATTAATAGGAATATAATTAAGTAATGTTTGCTTATGTGATCTGCAGTTTATTACCTGCATGCTGATTTATCTCCAAGGCATTTACTAAACCTTAGCTGTAGACTATTCAGAATCAATACAGGCCCAGGAGTCAATAAACATCGTATTAGATCCAAACGAGCTATTTAATTGGGAGAAGGCATTGAAGTTGTCTTCTGGATCTCCAGTGAGTTTGATGAGGGGAGTGTGACCTTACAAACACCGACTGAAGAACTTGCAGTTGCTGTTTTATGGCTGGGTCAGAATCCCCCCTCTCTGAAGCACAGGTTTTTGGTCTAATTTTGTTGACTGTTTGGTTTGGGTTCTGTAGACTGTAGAAACTGCCTAAATTGGTCTTACTGTGCTAGTCAGTTGGTGCAGTGATGAATCAGAGGCTCTATTTTGTGTAAAAAGCCAGAGTTAACTCCTCTTGTCCTGCATAAGGAAGATAGCCTAACGATTTCCTTAAATTTGTAAGCCCTGGACTTTGCATAGCATGTGGATTTTTCAGAGAACTTACAAGTTGTTTCATTAACTGGTTTGAATAATAGGAGACTTCAAATTTTTAAATTATGAGGGGAAAATAAATGCCTCTTCTGCTCTGAATAACTATACAGATGGAACAAAACAGCTATTTGCTATCCTGCTGAAATTCAGAGAGACCCTGTGCGCAGCTGTGTTTAAAGACATCGGCTTGCTATTAAGGTGCGTTATCACAGGTTACCATCTGTAAGGATTAACCAGCCTGCAGATAGGCTATTGATCAAGGTAAATCTGCGGAGGGGCAATGACCACCCTTCCTCTGCAGCTGTGTGTGCCAAATGATGTTGTGGTGCTGGTGACTTGATGGGAGGAGGTGGGCTGAGCGCGCGTCTGAACCCTGGGGTCGGCTGTGGCTATAGGTGCTATAGCTGCGTCCAGCCTGTGCTCTTGCTGGGTTTGTAGGCTAGAGCTCCATGTATGGTTGTGTAGCTTTCTTGGTAATTTTAAAGACTAGGGGATTCTCATTAAGATGGATTTGTGTTTGTGCGTATACATGTATATGAAATGCATGGTTTAAAAATAAATAGTAGGCTGGCTGAATTATTCCAAATCACAGCGTCATAAACCCCATGAAGCAGACAGTTATATTTAAAAGAAATTTTTAAAGGTTAAAGTTAAAATAATATCATTGTAGCAGTACTCTTAGGGACTTGAACTTCCCTCTGCCGTTCAGCGATGTTATAAAATAACTGTACTGTCATGAAGAAGATATTTCAGTGTTCTTTGGCCCACATTAAGTTAAACTAATTTTTTACGTAGCATATCGACATTTTTGTCGTACTATTTTCCATTGTGGCATTATCACAAGCTTGGGGGGTGACCGTTATTGCTTTGCTGTCCTGCTTTGAGTTATGCTACTTTTTCTAGGGGGAGGCAGGAGGGAAGCTGCTGCTGAAGTATCTGATGGTTCCCTTTCCCCAGTGTCAAACTGATGTTAATCACAACCATCCTAAGAAGGAGTGTGTGAATACAGATCCAGGATAGGCTTTGGCATGGAAGTATTTTGTGAGCATGTCTGGGGTTTAATTTTTTTTCTCTAACTTTAGGCGAATGTAGCTTTGTTTTTCATACTTAAATATATTTGAACTATTTTGTTTTCAAAACTGGTATTCTACTGTTTGAATTATATGAAAAGCTGGCCAGATCCAAGTTGAGCATTCCTGGGGGAGAGTTCCCAGCAAGCATGCTTGTGTGCGTGCAGCCTTTGGTGTCTGCCAGGCACTTCCATAAAGTGATTATAGCGCTTCAAAAACAACAACAACAAAAAAAAGAGGCTGAATTCTGCTCTGAAACACTTATACAATTCCAGGGAAGTCTGTTGGCTGTGGGAGTAGAGCTGAGGGCAAATCTTGAGCTGGTATCTACAGGGCGTTTTTCCATGTGTTCTGCGTGTGCGTTGTCCTTCCCATCGTCCGGATGTGGAACCTCACAGGTCCTGACCAGGAATGCAAAACTGTTGTAAAATTTACACGTGCTTGTCTACTAAGAGCCTTTGCATGGGGAATTTGGTTAGGAAATATTTTTCTGCTTCATCCTTCTCTGAGCTTTACTGGAATTAAAGCTGAACCAAACTTTTCTGAAAACTCTGAAATGCTTCAGTAACTTCTGTTTGTTTTCCTCATGCCTCTGTACTTGGCTTCTGGCAAGGACTGAAAGCAGCACTGAGTCACTCAGTAAAGAAGTCTATTTTGACAGCATCCCCCTGGCCTAAGCAGGAAGTTCTCAAAGTCTGAAGCCATCGAGGGTTCTGGACCTCGCATGGTTAAAGCCCAGATGTGCAAACCCTAAGGGCTTCGGGGGAGGTGTTTAAGCTTCTGGAGCTGCTTAGACCATGCAAAACTGGCAGTGTGGAGAACCTCATGTATCACTGGAGTTAGCCGAAAAGGTGGCTACAGCAGAAATCCTTAATCATGTAGTAATTTTGAGAGAGAGTCAAATTCTTTGAAGTTTTTCTATTCTCTAATGTGACTATTTAAAAAAAAAAAAAAAGAAAAGGGGGGTACAGCGAGAAAAAACTCCATCTTACTCACCAGATCTGCAGCTTCTGTGTGTTCTGAGTCATAGCTGCTGGCTGCACTGGCAATGGCAAGGTTTTTTAATTTGCTTTCTGTCCTCATTATTACAGTAAGAGGGGACACAGCAAAGACAGGGACAGAGATAAGATTGTGCAAGCATCAACAGGACAATAAATTGGTCCATTGGTTTTTCCTTGCTGGAAATAATACTCAGTAAGGAAGAGCCCAACTTTAGTCTCAGGCCCCAGTACGAGTTTTGCAAGGTAGAAATTGGGAATGGGAAGTAAGGAGGCTGGGGGGAAGAGGAGGTCAGTAGCTCTTCAGTAAAAGAGATATCCATTTATGAACATTTGATGTGCAGACTAAAAGACAGACATGTTCCTCTGTATAACGTCACGTTAGCATTGCTTGACATAAAAGAGGCACTGAAGCAGATGCCTCCACAAACTTTAGATTTGGCAAATGGGCGTTTCCCAGCGGTGCTGGTGTTTGCCACCTTGCAAGGGAATTCACCCCGTGTGAATTCAGCTACCTTCTTTCATCTTTCAAGATGAAGAAGGAGAAAATAAGTGAAAGATGTGAAAGGGGAAGAGCTAGGTCTCTTTTGATATTTGCTAGCTATATGCCTGCCATGAAAAAGTCAGTGCTTGTTAACACTTCCTATGTGGTGGGATGTGGCACACCACACGCCTCACCCTGCGCACAGAAGAGGAAATTGCTGATAACTGTGATAGTTTGCTGTTGGGGCTACCTCCCTCTAGTTATCTAAACTGTTATAAAATATATCAAGGTGAAGAAAGGCCCCTTTTCATTTCAGTTGCATGCTAAATACTGCTCTGCTTCCTGTACTCAAACATTATCTGTTGCTGCTCTGCACTAGTAAGCTGCCTCTGAGTTCTCACCCTGAAGTAGTTGTATTTTAGTACTGAGTACAGCACTTTGTAACATGTGAATGGCCACATGCCCTACACTCCCACAGCCAAAAATCTCTAATAGAGTTTATTTTAAAGCAGTTCCTATCTTTGTGTTAGACTTTGGGTACCATCTGGGAAAAATTGTTCTTTGTTAGATTCCCCTTTATTTCCGTTGGGATATGTATTTAAGGCAGGAGATGCTGAAGGATGTACTGAGGACTGCAAAAGCAGCTCGAAGTAAAGATGTAGGAGGAAAAGTACTCAAGCTGTTTTTCTGCTTTTTGCAATTGAAAGGAAACTCATGATATAGCAAACTTTAAATGGCACAAGAAATTCTGCTGTCTACTTCAACATGGCACTATTAGACCAGCAACAGGGGGAGCAGCTGCTCAGCCATTGTATAATTGACATCGCTGATAACGACCTTGGATTCATAATTAGGGTTCGTGAGGATCAGGAAAAAAAAAAAGAAAAAAAAAACACCACCCTTAAAAAGGGCCACAAACAAATGTATGAGTGAGCACATCGGAACGCAATGAAGGCTGAAGAAACCCTGCCTGTCCCACGTCCCCGCAGGGGGTGAGATGTGGGCGCTTGCGCTGAGAGAGGTTCCAGCTCTCTCTCGGTGATACTGAGCAGTTGACCAGAAGTGCTGACATTTTAGGAGGAGGCCAGAGAAGTTTAGATTAGAACACACTGCTGTAAAAAAATGTATTTTTTTCCTGGGAATGATTGAGCAGGTTCATGCCAGTAACACCAAATCTACAGCAAGGCACACATGGCCCACTGCCTCCAGGTATAATCAGTGCTTAAAAAAACCATGCTGGCACGCATTGCATGTGGATACCTCCTTTATCATACATATCTGAGAGCTCGGACTTTGATTGCCACCTGAAACTGGGCACTGCGGTTTTCTTTCCCTGCTCAGTGGGGTCCTTTGGTTATGATCCTGCATCCTTTCATGAGGCTCTTCGGAGTCCCGTGTAATCTTTCTCCATTTCTCTTTCTAGCAAAAATATATTTCAGGAAGTTCCATAATTGCACATATCTATATGGTGAGGTTTGGCACACAAAACCTGATGTGAGGTTGGCTTCTTTTTCTTCTCTTTAACTTACAATGTTTAAATTGGGTTCCTCACAGATTCAAAAAACACATTCTGCTGGGTCACGCTGGAACTTTGAATCACAACTTTTGTCAAATGGGGAAGAAAAATACATTGAGCTTTCTGCTGCAAGTTGCCTTTACAGAAAATCCCACCGTATTCCTGTGTGTGGAGAATTGGCCATTCAGTTTGCACTGAACTTGTCTTGAGCTGCAAATAGCCACAAACCGGTAGATGGATGTGGCAGCGCTCGAGTCCGCAGTACTTGCATGCTCTGGATTTCGCTCGAGTTGTGCTCTATTTAGACTGAGGACCCACTGGCTGTTCCGGGAGGGGACTCCAATTTCCTTTAATAAATAATGTTTCTGTGTGTTTGGGAAATGCCAATCATGTTTTGGCAGCTCCTGAAACCTAATGCATAAGAAATGTAAAGCTAGATGAGCACAGTTTTCTTCCAGAACGGTTCGTGTTGCGTTCCTGGAGGGGGTTATGCGTCTTTTTGCTGTGGGGTAGGAGGTCTGAACCTATTCCTTTCAGAGCTGCCTTGAAATCCCATTAAATGGCCGCTTTCATGAGGCTGGTTCTTAATCAGAAGGCCTCTGGTACCTTGTGGAAGATGGATCCTGTCAAGCTAAACTTGGGATTATTTGTGATGAAATTAAAAATAAGGTCAATAAAGATACTTGTGGTTTGAGACTCATGAAAAATATTTGTCTTGGTACTCATAACAGTTAAACTAGAATGATTCAAAATCAATGTGGCAGAGTAAAAGGATTAAACACTGGCTTGGAAGCACATCCCAAAATGTCATTGTAAACAGGAAATCAGGACCGAGTGGGAGTATTTCTCGTGGGGTCTCTGAGATTGCTTTGGGGCCCCGAATAGCCAACTGTTTTAAGAGCAGCCAAGCAGAAAATAGCGAGTCAGTGGTCTGCGTGGCACGTGGCGCAAAGCCTGGCCAGGGACACTCAGCAACCTGGGCCACTCCGTGGGCTGGGCAGGCGAAACACCGTGCTCTCCGGAGTCACCCAGCACCCAGACAGGGAAGGGTCTGGCTACAGCCAGCTTCCTTCTGCTGCAGCCATTTGCACATAGCCGCCGGTGCAGTCCAAGAGCACATGCTCCTCCGGGGGAAGGAGGAGAAACAGTGATAAAATATTTGAACTGCAGCTGTCCCTTATGAGAAGCACATTAATTAAATAGAAAACACTGTCAGGGTGCCAGGGTTCCTGTCTGGCTTTCCAGTCTGTATTAGAAGAGTCACTGGTACAAGGATGGGCATTACCAGTTTTGGGTGAGATTGCACTAGAGAAGAAGTTGAAATGCAGAAGAGAAGTTGTTCATGGCATGTGAAGAATGAGGCTGTTGTGGGCAGGATGCCTTGAGGTCCCTGACCTCCTAGTTAATAGAGAAAGGTCCTTCTTTGGCTCCGGTGTATGCCTGAATTCAGACAAAATGGGGCTCACTCCAACCAAACTTCCAGACATTTTCCCTGCAGCCTTTTCCTCGTGCCTTTGGAACTCGAAAAGGAGACTGCTGCTCCTAGAGCGCTGCCTTTCCCTGCTGCTGAGTTTTCCTGTTTACTCTCTCTGCACAGAGTGGACTGGTGGAGCTGAGACTGAGACTTGGACAGAGGAGCAGAAGCTAAATGTGGCATCTGAAAGAATAAACAATCGGGATTAAATACTGCACAGGCTGTGGGGCTGAATTAATGCCGTTCGTTGCAAGAAAGAAATGATAGTGGTGTGCATTTCCAGACCTGGATTTAAGTGTAGTTGGAAGGGAAGAGCTACAGGACAGCAGGACCTCCTGCTCTAGATAAAATATAACTGCTTCTAGAGCTCCCTGAAATACTCTTCCATCAAAATGAATAGATGAACCCTGCAATCATCCTTGCTCTCTGCCAATGCAGGGGACCAGCTTAGTGGTGGGGTAGGTAATATCACCATATAAAGCCTGCTCCAACTCTGTCACAGGAGAGTCACGGCAGAGGGACAGCTCAGATTTGCTCATTTGAGATCTGGAGCAAGACTGAATGAGGTTATTTTGGGGGGAGATAAGAGGCAACATGGCCACCCATGTCCCTACGTTGTTCATAGAACTGTTGATTGGGTGGTCTTGACTGCGACAGTGATGTCCTGTGGACATCCTCTGCCCACCGATGGGGCCTTCTCCTGCCTCACCTCCGGTGCTGGCTGGCTGCAGAGGAGCCGATGGAGGTTGCGCGGGCAGCACCACCCCTTGCCTGCAGACGTGGGGATATTTCAGGCGTAGGGAGGCCAGGCTGCATTTCTGGGCCCTGTGAATCTTGGCGCTTTTTTTCTTTTTTTTTTTTCTTTTTAAGGGCTTAGTTCTGTTTAGTTTTGCTTTTAAAGGGTGAAGAGGGGAAAAAACAGCTTCCAGAAAAAAACAACAGCTCAAGCTCCAGGAGCCAGATCTTAGCATGAGAACCCGACCCAGCATGGGGGAGGGCTGTGTCAGATCACTGCATGCCCGAGGAGCAAGAATTCGCTGCCTGCCGAAAAGCCACAGAGCTCAGACCCTTTTTGAAAGAGTAACATCTTTGATATTAAAAAAAAAACCAACCAACAACCCAAAACCACCCAGCCAATAAAAAGCCTCAGACATACAGGATCCCATTCATGATGGGAGGGGTTTAGTGGAAGTATTTTCCTTCTTTAAGGTTTGGCATAGCCTTAAAGAAGTCTCTTTAAAAGCTTCCAGAGCCGATTATATTTTGGATTGTGTTTCAAATCACCCTTCCCCCACCATGTTTGGTGCATCCTCAAACAAGTTCCCAGAATAAATTAGACATAACGGTAGCGGGATTTTTTTTTTTTCTTTTCTTGAGGAGGGGGAAGGAATAAATGACACCAAATTCTGTAATGGAAAGAAAAAAGAAAAAAAAAAAAGTGTGTATCGGAAACTGCTGCTGAGTGACTCATGCTGCCGGACAAATGGAACCTCACTCATCACTCCATCTTCATCCTCCTCCTCTGGTGAGAGAAAAAGTCTTGGAAAAATATCAGCTCTTCCCCCCCGCCCTGCTTCTTCTCCCGTGGCATCCGTACACAGGGAAACAGTCCAAGCCACAGTGATGGCTTCATGCGCTTCTTGGGGCAGGCGTTTTTTTTCGTTTTAATAGCCAACTAGGAAAAGCCTCCGAGGTGACCTTGGAAAAATGTATGCACCAAAGGAAAAAGTTGTGGAAGGGGAGGGGGGGCAGTGCTGGAGTCCTTGTGTGCTTTATGTTTGGAGGCTTTTTTTTCCTCATAACGTTTTTCCAAATTTCCACTGAGATAAATTTGCAAGTTATTATTATTTTTTTTTACGAGTGGGAAGAGAGGGGAGGATGCGCCGTGCGAAAGGCAGAACGAGCTGGGCACAATTCCGACTTAAATAAATGCTGCGTCATAAAAATATAAAGGGTAGTGCAGGAGGAAGGGTGGGATGCAAAAAATTGCTCTGTTTCTCCTCTGTTTGGGAGAGTAATTAGCATTTTTATGAAGCATATAAACTGTATACAAATCAAATATGTTTTTATTACCATAAAAATGGGGGGGAGTCTTTCTTTTTTTTTTTTTCCTTCTCAAAACATCTTCTGCAAATGTTTGGCACTGCCTGCCAGAAAGCCACTTAAAATGCAGCTTTTCAGACTGCCAGCTCCAGCCAGCCCTGCTGTGGGCACGAGGGCTATTAGCCAGCGGCAGCCCCTTCCCAGCAAATGCCTTTTCAGCTGTAGGGCAGCGGGGTTGAGTGGGTAGATACAATGGCTGTGCTCTGCCTCGCAAAAAATCTTGCCTAAGGAGATACCGTGTTTTTCCAGGCTGTTGGTTCTTGTTTTTCATCCACAGGTTACTTTTCCCTCCACCCCGGCTTTTGAGGTGACTTGCGTTAGATTGTGCATGGTGTGAAAATGGCCATGAAGAGGTGTAATATTCTGTTCTTCCACGCTTTCTGTGATTGTGGTCAATCCCATGCAGCCTCTTCCAGGGCTCCCACTTTTCCCCCATACCTTCCCACTGTAACTCTTCCCTTCTTCCAGCGCCATTTGCTGTCTCCAGCCCAGGTTTACACATCACACTCTCTGCAGAGCTGGAGGAGCTCCCGGGATGCTGGATAGGAGTGGTGCCAAGAGCAGAGAGTGGCCTGTGACAGCAGTTTGGGGTGGCCAGAAGCCATCTCAGGATGCAGGACAACAGCACTGGGCCACTTTGCCTAAGCAGTTCCTCATGGGGACACACAGACACGATAAGAGATGTTGCTGGTGGCAGCAGCTACAAGTCCCTGACCTGAGTGGACCCTGTGGAGCTCATCCCTTGTGCTTCTTCCCTCACCTCCAGCCCTTCCCTGGGCTTCACAGCCCGTGGCGTGATGCTTCAGAGCCGGCTGCTCACCCCATCCCCGTGCTGCTCCGTGCACGGATGGGACAGCAGCCAGCCCCGCTCCTGCACCCAAATGCCTACGGGCAGACCGGGGAGAAGCACCCGTCTGCATTTCCCAGCTGAGGCCTGTGAGCAATTTCTGGATGATAAATGACTTTCAGCTGGACTGCATTAGCCATGGGTGGTGCTGCCCGGAGAGATGGCTGCAGGGAGCAGCAGCTCTATTTAAGGCAGTCTCTGCCAGCTGTCTCTGGGCTATCAGCAGTGGGAGCAGCTGTGTCAAGCTGGGATCTTGGGTGCTCTTCCGTGGGCTGAGGTCCCTGGGGGGGCTGTGCCTGTGCTGGAAAACCCTTCCTGACTGTAAGTGCAAGGGTTCACCCACCTTCCCTCCCCCACCTCTTCTCTTTCCTTCATTCCACAGGAAAGCAATCATAGTATCAAGTGTTTCCTAATAACTTTTTAGGTTGATGACTAATTTTTCAGCCATGCTGAATGAAGGGTAATAGTCAGATATTAAGCCCTGCTACGAAATAGGTGTCCAAGTGAGAAAAGCATCAGGGAAGCTGTGCAGGAGAGGGAGGCTTTTGAAATATCCCAGTTTCAGGAAAGCCTCTGTTCAGAGCTGCTGCGCCCGGGAGGCTGAAACCAATCCATTGCCAGGTAGAAACCCATAAGAAAATGAGCTTTGGTGGAGTTAACGTTTGTGGCCTTGCCTTGTTGGCTATGGGAGGGAGACCTAAGCAGTTTTCTCTTAAAACCCTCATCCTACCCTGGGGAAGGATATTAGATTTCAATCTAGGCTTTGCAGACGGGCCCCAAATGAACTGGAGGGCTTGTGAAAAACGCGAGGAAGTCAGATGTGGGTTTGGATCCCAAAATTCCTGTTCCTAACAAGGAGCTATCTGAATGCTGCTTTGGAGGCTTTCAGCCCTGAATTGGTATATGCTCCCTGCGTGTCCCCGTTTGCGGTGCATTGCTCCCAGGCACTTTGTTGGGCACGACACGCTTGCCGCTTTGGGCTTACGGTCTCCATTTGGGGGACCGTTAAGCTGCAGGCAGACCTGTGCTGTGCCTTCCCTGCTCTCCAGCTGCAGTCTTCCACGAAGATTTAGGATGGTGGGGGAGAGTGAGCAAGAACGGGATGAAATCAGCTTTTTGTGTAGATCAGCTGATGCGCTGTATAAAATGCACGTCTAGGTTTTGAACCTAGAATTTTCTTTAATAACAAACCAGGGTCAATGAATGTAAAGCCCCATGCAGAGCCTTTTAACTGTGTTAGTCATAGCTTGAATCCTTTATGTTCCCTCTTCTAATGGCAAGTATTATCCAGCATGCCTTGTTATAGTGTGGTCTTTGGAGGGTGTGGAAGTTAGTAATGATGGTGCCTGAATGCTGTTCCAGAGATCGCTGCTACAATTCACAGCAGATAATAGGAGCCACAGCCAGACAGATAATAGAAGTTACTGAGATCCATTTATTGCTAAGAGACTGTCTGAATATTTGTACATAGCCTGAGCCACTCCACCCTCCTTCATCACATTTCCCAGGAAAGGGGGGAAAAAACAAAACAAAACACAAGCCTAGGGCAGAATAGGGAGGAAGGGAGAGATTTGCAGACTCCGATGCATTCACAGCTTTTCTTTTTACGGCCCTTGTCATAACTGAGCCAGTTACCAGAATGATGTAGATTGCTAATGTATTTACTGCCTGCCTATACAAGTGGAGGTGTGGGATGACCACGGGGAGCAAGTGGTGGACTGGGATGGGAGCTGACCCCAGCCTGTCTGAAGCCTAAGATAACATCTGATCACAAAGTCATCTTCCCTCGCAGGTAAACAAGCAGCATGATGGAAGGTTTCAGTGAAGGGCTGCAGGCAAAGCCAAAGTCAGGAATAATGGAAGTAACCAGGCTAGGAAAGCTTGACCTAATTCAGAGCAGTATAGTTCATTGCCACTTGAAATTTTCTTGGTCTTCACATGCTTGTTAATCTGCTTAGGCCTTGCAGAAGCTGTCTGAAGAGGTAATTTGTGTGCCAGAATGTATATCTGTCATTCAAGTTACTTGGGGTTTTTGGTGTTTGACTGACCCTCTGCTCACCTTTCCCTGTCTGGGAAGTGTTGGCAGTTTTTAAGGAATAGAAAAAGTTGGGGATTTTTTTTTGTTTCCAGAAAATTTTCTAATGTGGTGTTTGTGCCTGTGAAAAGTAAAATTCTATTTCTATTCCTGATGGTTGCACCTTTCAAGAGGGCCCATGGTTGTGCTAGCACCTCTCTTATGCCTGGTGCTGGCTCCGTCTGTTCAGTGTCGGCTGTTTCTAGGATGTTCTTGGTGAGGAGCAAGGAACAGGCAACGGCAAAGTCCAGCCCAGCCACAAAGGCAATACTGATGATGCCACCTCTTCCTACTTCTTTTTCAAGGTGGTGGAGGGTAGGGAAGTTATGCTGTAGTGCTCCTAGCTCTGGGGAAGGGCCGTGGTTTAATAAGTTGAGGAGAGCAGCTTTGATGTAGTTAACTGATGTTCACTACCGACTCCTTGCAGCAAGCCTGGCTGTGCTAATGGAGGAACTGAGACTCTGATGGAAGAGGACTATGTGCTGCGAGATAGCTCCCTACCTGCTTGCTGAGCGATAACTGGCTGTCCTTTCCGACTGGCTTGGTTTCCTGGCCTCCTCTGTCAGCACATGTTTGGATGCTGCCAGTAAGTAAATCCAGCCTTGCCCCTACCTTACCCTTTGCTTTGAAAGGCTTTGTTCGTGGTGTTGAGCGCATGTCTGGGAGCCTGTGATCTGAGATACTCATGGCTCCCAGATGTTAGAGCTGCTCAGCTGGTGTAGAGTCCTTGCCAAGCCGGTCTTCTGTGACCATTTATTTTTATGCTCCACAATTTTTTTTTTTGCCTTCATCCCAGAGGTGCTAAGGCCTTTTCTTTACTGAATAGACAGTTCATTAGCAGGGCTTCTTTTTTCCATGGTCCTTGGAGGTCACTGAGTTTGTTCTGTTCATTTGGACTTATGCTAAGTAGGAAAAAGCTAACCCTATTTTGATGTGCAAACATGTTCAGGTGCAAGTCTGTTTTCACCCCCAGATCTGCATCATGTGCTGTCAGTTGGTGACAGCAAGCATGCAGGTGAAGGGGATAAGGGCTTTGATTGCAAACCAGGGCTTCTGGACTCTGTTCTTGGCTTTGAACTGGTGTGTGACATTGGGCAACTTGTGTTACCTTTCTCTGTCATCAGGACTTTGAGCTGCTTTGGGGAGGGGCCACCTCTGTGTGAGTGACTAGTTAGGGCTGACAGATGCTGCCTGTGATGGACAGTGAGGGAGTAACAAGAGCTTTTACCTGTATCTCCCTGAATGGGGAAGATGTGTATGGACAGTGGCAAACCAAGCAGCTGGGTGCTCACTCATCCCTGGATACAGCAGTTATAAATGCTGGGGAGTCCTGATCTCCCCTGTGCTACTCTAATAAGGATGCCAGATGCAAGACCAGAAATTAGAAGTCTCCATTGTAGGCTTCTTCTCCCACCCATCCCTTCTTTCACATTGTCTTTGGAGACTAGAGATCTGTAATACGAGGTATTGCACAAATCTGTAGCATAGCTCTGCAAAATTCCCAGTATCTTGAGTAGATTAATGAAGGCATGTTGTTTTCCAGCTGGTTGGAAGAGATCTTTGTCTTGGAGAGCCTTTCCTCTTGTGAGACTTCCCCTGGGAGGTTATGTGGAATAAGGCTTCTGCTAGCAGCAAATACTGGTCTTGAAGCATTTCCCAAAGCTTTTGTGGAAGGAGGAGAGATGGGATTTCTCTTCTAAAATTAAATGCCAGCATTTGACGACCCCTTGGTTGGCCCTTTCAGCTGAAAGATCCCACCAATGCTCTGGGAAGACAGCGTGTTTGCTGCTGCTTTTCTTTTTTTTTTTTTTTTTTTGGCAGATTGTGTAGGAAAGGCCACTTCAGGGCAACAGGGTCAATGTTAAGAAAACGGGACTCACTCTCTATTAAGAAATATGTTCATCACAAAAGACACAGGTAAATTCCAGGCTAGATTTGGACTTTTCTAAGATGTTCTGTTACCCTAACTGAAATCTATAGTTTAGGTAGCAGATATTCCCTGACTTCAAGATTAATTTATTACATTCCTTCACATACAGTTCGGCTCACTTATCAAAAGTCTTTCAGAGTTCTCACAACTCTTAGTTTTAGGTCGAACAGGCATATATGTTAAGGGAAAAGGAATGTCTTGAACTGTGCTCAGAAACAATGACTATATAGTTTAAACATCACTTTGGGGAAAATAATTTATATCCCAGAGGAATGAGTTCTAGCAACTCCAGCATTGACGCTGTGCATGACAAAGTATTACTAAGATGTTTTTCAAAGGCTGTACTGAGGGTCTCTGGAGATTAGCCCTTTCCTTAGCATCTTTCAGAATGATGGTGGCCAAAATTTTTCCATACTAGGAGTTGGTCAGTGGTCAGTCTTCACCACAGTGTCTGCATGAAATTACTGTGACTTGTGCTCCCAAATCACTGAGGCATTTTGGAAATGTTACTGTTAGGCACTTAAATCTAGGTTCAGGAGGAGCTTTAAGGGAAGAGAAAAGAACAACCCTATTTTCTTTAAAGTTTAGGAGCTGGCAGAGATTGAGGTTGCTTAACCCTCAAACAGATGGCTGGAGCTCAGACTGTGCTTTCCTAGCAGCCAGGAAGACCTGAGCTCTAACTGCAGTTGTGGCTATAAATAAGTTGTGGACCACAGGCAAATTCTTGTGCCTTGCTTCCTCCCTTGCAGAATGGGTGAATTGGTTCTTAGAAACGCGGCTGGTCCATCTGGCATGCCAGGGGCTGTCAGGATGTGTGTGTCCTACCTGCTCCTGTGGCAATCCTTTTTTTATCAGATTCTGAGTTCCTCAAAGAAACAAGGGGGAAGGGTGCTGGGGTAAGTGAAGGGCATCTTCCCATATGGTTTTTCAGTTCAACCCTGAAGTAACACGAAATAACCGCAAGTCTTGATGCAGATTAGTTTTCCTGACAAAATGAATGATTTCTTTTTTTAACACTGATAGACATGTTTAAATCTTTCTTCATGCACAAGATCTTTCTTGAGCCATACCTTGCCTCTGCTCACCCTGTGTAGTCAACGTATGCTGCTACAAGAGCAAATTGAGAGTATGTTGGCATCACTATCACAAATACAAAACTAGGACAAAATCCTGGTTGAAATCCAAGACCTGAGCATGAACTTGCCTGCAGAGATGATCCAAAATTCTGTGTGAAATATGGCTGCCTGGAGACTTGGACATGACCACCCAGGAACTCCCTTGGGTTTTATGCCCAAGTTCCTAACTACAAAGTTTTTCACTTGCATTGTCTACCAAATGCATGTGTAGTTCAAAACTGAAGTATCTGAAAATCACCTCCTCTAATTTTGTTGGCCTGAAAGTAAGGATCTGTGTTCCTTTTGTTCTAGATCTGACAAATGTCTCAAACGTGAAGAATAAGCAGAGAGTTATAATAAGGTGTGTATGATGAATTCCAAACATCATTGTGTTTTGCCTTCTGCCATCAATATAATAGCTATAAACTAGTACTTAGACTATGACAAATTAATTTGAATTTGTACTTTCGCATGTCCACAATGATACATAGAGTCAGTGCATGAGGAATCAAGGCCTATGGCCACTCCTCTACTGTGGTGTTACAGGTTTAATGGACAGTTGAGCAACACTTCAGAAGGTCTTTTTTCTCTTCTGGCTGTCCATTTAGATCAAGCCCAAGACAGCAGACTGAAAGCTGCCACTGTCCAGTGAGCTGTGCAAAGGAAGCTGGAGAGTGTGATGACTTATGAGTAATCAGCAAGAAAAATAGTCTCTGATCAAAGCCTGCCTGAGTGGTCCCATGGTGGAACCCTCTCATGTACCAGTGCTCTGAGGTCATGCAACTTGTCTGTGCAACAGGGTCAGTGTGACCCACCGAGCTGCTTGTCCCCAGCCTCTGGTCTGGTTCAGGTTTGCTCCTCATGGTCTCCAGTTTTCAGCTCTGACTGATCTGGGCACTGGTGAGCTTTGCTGCTCAAATCCTACTGGAACACCTGTTTATACTGGAAGAGGCAACCATAATTCCCTTGAACTTACAACACAGTCAGAACCTACAGCACAGTGAGGCTGTAACACCTACCTCTAAAGGACAGATAATTTTTACTGTATCCTGACTTTAGCCTCTGCTTCAAATCTGGGCTAGGTGATTTGGTTTGCTGTAGTATTGGAGTTATCTCACGGAGGTCTTATGATGAATCTTATTGATTACTGTGTACAGCTATAAACAATAAGAGGTGTTGCCTGTAACCGTACAGATTAAAAGGAAAGATCCCAGCCTTTTGCCTAAAAATACAATCTACTTCCCAGTTCATCAGGCCAGGAAAAGATTTCATGACCCTGGGCAGAAGGTCTAGAACTTACTTGGTCTCTCTGCTGCTGTTAGGGAGGGACAGGTTTAACAGACCATGGCTCTGATCCGTTTGGCACTTCTGACTTCCTGCGTCTCCCCAGAGAGTGAACTTCAGGTTTGGTCCTCAGCTGAAAAACTACAGTGAGGGTCTTTTATTACAAGCTTTGAGATTGATCAGCTACTAACTATAAAGAAAGCCCAGGCCAAGGAAAATGGCTAGCCAGGAAATATCCCTGGATAGGAAAGGAACTTTCCAGAGTGTAGTTTCAGATTTTCAGCTTGTATTAATGGACCTGGTTCCACGTTTTGGAGAACTGTACTTCAAAATAAACTGAATTGTAAAGGAGAGAAAGAATTTAGTCATGGTAGCTTAAATTCTCTTCTTTTGAACCATGTGAAATGTCAGGAGAACAGGAAGCTCTCCTGGGGGTAATCACGTCTGAGACTCTAGCTGCCTCTGAATTAACAAAGTCCCCAAGTAGTCTGATACCACAGGATGCAGCTGTTTTAGTTCTGGCAAGTAACATGAAACTGCAGGCCAAGATTATGCTAAAATTTTCTTTTTTTCATACACGTTGCCTTTTTTTTTTTTTTAAAAATGTTAAATGCTCACCCAGACTATAAGCCTTGTTTAGAAATATGAATGGGTGTATGTTCTCCTGCTGGCTTGGTAATTTGGTAGATGTTAACACAATGTAAATACAGTTCGGCATGGTGTTTATAAGGACATATGGGAACTATCATTTTTATGCAACCTAGTACTGGGTTTAGTGCTTCTGAAGGGCTTCCGCTTTGATTGTGTGTGAGCTAGACTATAGTGGGAATGAATTACGAAGAGGAGCAAAATGTGCACGTCTTGTAAACATGGCAACATTCAAAGACCCAGATAGATGGGTAAATGCTGTTCAAAGCCAATACAAAAAAGAGCAAATCTAAGGTCAGATGGCAAAATATTTGAAATGCAGGACTGAGTGTTTTTCTTCCTGTTCACAGGGAGGTTTGAGAATATTTGCCTATCATGCCATAGGGAGAACAATCATTGATACTGCTTGTCAGCCTAGACCTGTTCTGGCCCAGAAGAGAGGTGGGTTGCCAGCTACAGATCCTACAATAAGCCCGCATGTTAACTGCTAGTGTTTCGCTTGTGCAGCAGAAATGTTGGACATCTGTTGCCAGCCAGAAAAAAAACTAGGAATGTGAGTATGAAATGCACTGCCTGAATCAATGAATCAAAGTTGCCACAATCTTAATTTACTGCATATGGGATGTTTAGACCAGCAGGGTCTTCCCGACCTTTGCTAATATAACATGTTGCAGAGCATCTCTCTCTATCCCATGACAAAAGATGAGTGTATGTATGCAAGGCAGCATGCCAGCAAAGGCTTCCCAGTGCTGCTGTGAGGGTGTTTGCCAAGGAGAGAATGGCTAGATGACACTGAGGATGTACCAGGCCCCAAACTGCAGGGGGAAAAAAAAGACAAACAAAAGTTATTTACATAATGGTTGCTGCAATCTGACTTGGAGGAGATTCCTTCCTGTCCCCAAATCTGGCAAGTGGTCTAACTTTGCATGGGTGAGGAAAAACAAACCAGCTGAGCATGTGGGAGGCTTCTCAGTGCTGGGAGGAATCCTGGCACCCCCGCACCCCCACCCTTGCACCCTGCTCATCTGCACCAAAGGTTGATATCTGCTCCTTCTGTCCAAGGTGAAATGCTTTGGGTGCCCAAGCTCATGGGTCAGAAGGAGAAAAACATCTTTTCTCGTGGCCCATACCACAGAGAAGAGTCCATTATTCTGTCTTTTGCCTGCAAGGGACAAGAGAGCATCATTAGGAAGGGTGACAACACAGGGTTTTCATTAGGCAAAAGGAAGGTTTCATGCAAAGCCAAGTTACTTTCATTGCTATGGAGGCTTCATGGCACTCTACTTCTCGGGTGTGGGCTCAGTCCCCCCATTGAGACTTGTTTATTCCAGAGCTCAGTAGGTTTCTGGGAAGTGCTGTAATAGCTGGGAGGAGATCCCATGGAGAGGGTGGATTCTCTCGGACACATGCTGTTTAACAATGCCACTGTCTGCAGAGGAACAGAAAATAAACAATGTAAAATCCCTGCCGTAAACCATGCAGTGTGCACAAACACCAGAATATGAATAGCCTCTCTGAAGGTGGCCAGTGCCAAGCAGCTTTGCTGCTATTGTTTATTATGGCAGAGGAACTAGAACCAGCTCTTCAAAATAGCCAATATTGCCCATTCATAATGGGTTAATGGTTTATGCAATTGAAACTGAAGTATTATGGTTCCTGGTGAAATGGGGGAAACATCTGTAGAAAGCAAGTTTGGAAGCAGTAAAAACTGCAATGAATTAATTTCATTTTATTCAGACATTTCAGGCAGGGAGAGCTAAGGGCCCTGTTTGAATAGCTGTTGCAACTGCATGCAATAAAATCTGAGGGATTGTCTCTGAGGACTGATCATCTAAGCACCAGGCAAAAGAAGCAGGTGAAAGCAGTCAGATGGGTGGGAGCAAAGTGTAGCTGGAGTGGCTCTGAGGGTGTCACTGAGCAGCGTGAGTGGCTCTGCGGCATGAATCAGATGGGGGTGAGAACATAACATCAGCGCTATCTGCATTTCTGGGGGTGTTTTACTTTGAATTAGCTCTGCTTTGGAGGAGCAGTCCTTAGGATTGGATGTTGGTGGTTGGAGTGCATCTGGTGTGCTCTGGCGTGTATCTCCCAGTCTAGCTTCATCTGAAAGGAGTCCAGGTTGCATCCTCCAAGATCACCCTGTGATGTGAACCGAAGTGCAGTAAGTGAGGACAATTCGGAGATCTGCTTCTAAAGCACCTTTGCTAATATATGTCTGAAGATGGAAATAGCTCCTGGAGCATGCCAGCTGCATATATGTAAAGCCCAAGAGCATGTCTGGGCTGAGAGGGTGCAGGGTGCCTTGATCCTGCCAATTGTATCTTGTGTGTTTATTCTTTGCATGTAGCTCAGTCGAGAGAAGATTGTTTTACTCTTCCATCCACAAGTTGTGGGCAACCTGTGGGGAATCTGGGGAATTTGTGGTTTTTGGAAAGCAGCTCCTTGAGCCTTTGACGTAGCCACTGAGACTTATATGTGGACTCTGGGGGAGGATTCCAGCTCTTTAGTGGTGAGCCTGTGCATACTCAGTGCCTAGGTGGTGGTGACTCTCATTTACCCGATACTGATCCATCCCAACCATTTGCAAGGTCACTCCATGCTGAGAGGAGAGAAGCAACACTGTGTCTTTCTGAGTGAATTGGAGACAAGGGCTCTCCCCAGAGGAGCCAGGTCACTCTAAAATGAGATAAACAACACCTATGTTAATTGCAGTGGAAAACTGAGAGCAGCTTGTGCTGGGATGCTGTGTGCTGTCCCTGAGTAGGGATTCAGCACAGCAGGTAGGTTCCAGAAGGGCTTTGGAAAAAAAGATGCTCAGAAGGGAACAGTGTCTTCTGGACTTGGGGGTAGTTTCCAGGTGTGGGATGGTTTTTTTTTTTGGACATGCATTTTAGGAGCTGCTGGGGAGGCGGGGAGCAGTGACATTGTAAGCCCTGTTTTCTATTCACAAATGCATCCTGTAGTGAAGATCAAGTCTATCAGCTCTCACTCTTTTTTGTTTGTTTGTTTTTTCTCCTAACATGTGAGACCCACCCAGGGTCATATATGAAAGAGACATGGACGGTATGTGATAGGAGAGAGGCCGCAATCTGCAGCTGGCTCTCCAGCAGAGTTTTGGGTACTTGGAGCATTCCCAGCTGCAGCATCTCCTGCTCCAGCCCTGTGGGCCAGTGCAGCCAAGCACAGCCCAGGGTAAGTGGTGTGTCTGGGACACAGAGCTGGATGGGGCCTTGGTGTTGTGTTGTACTTAGGTGAGATGTGACAGGCTGGACATTCAGCACCTCCTGCCCCAGCTACTGACATGTTCAGCAAAGAGTAGCCACTAAGGGGACATTCAGAGGTGAGTGAAACAAGATGCTTTTCCCTGAAGAGCAGCAGTGTAGATCAGCCCTTCTGCATCAGTGGGTAGTACGTACAGTGCAGTGACTTCCAGCAGATATCCAGCAGGGCTGGGTTTTAAACTTGGCTATAAGAAGCTCTCAAAGCTTAGTGCTACACCTTAGAGCTCTTCTGCTCCTCCCTAGCAGCAGGCACTGTAATGATTAAAGCTCTGAGAGTGACGATATAAAAGCCTGCTGCTGTTGCAGGTGATCGGAGCTATTCCTTCGGTCAGACATTTACAACCTGGTGCAGGGTTACGGTTCTGCCAGTGAGTCCCAGTGAGCGTTATCCCAAGGCACATGAGTGCCATCCAATTGCTGCCAGGGTTCAGGCCATTCTTGCCAAACCATGTCTGTATTGGATCCATTGCAAACCAAGTCCTGAAATGAAAAGAGCAAGAATCATGACAACCCTTTTGGACCTGACCTGCAAGCATGGGAATCGAATTCTGTTTGTCCTGCAAGCTCTCCAGCAATGAAGAAAGCAAATACCAGCCTGGAAATAGCTTGTCTGGACTCTTTGGTCTTTCTAGACTGCAGATTAATACTACTTGCCTCGCTGCAGTTGTACTCTGAGCTTGCTACCAAGGACAACCATCCGTGTATTTCAGGAAAGCCATGGTAAGCCAGAGCGATGTACCTTCGAAATCATGCTAGACAAGCTTTTGAAAGCTCAAGAACTAAAGAGGTCTGGATGGATGAGAGAATCAAAAATCCCTGAAGGATTATTTGTCCATGCAGAACAGACCAAATTCTAGTTATTTTAGGAGTAGATATTTCCAATTTATTCTTTTAGGTACCCCTTCACTGAGTTATTAAGCATGCCTGACAGTCTGCTGCATAGAATACCTTGCAGAATTAGGGAAATTTTATCTCTTCTCAAACACCAGGGAGGTGAGGCATATGGAGACTAAAATCCCCATCCTCAAAGGAATGTAGATTTGTAATTTGCACTGGAAACTGGTGTAGATAGCAGGATTTCCCTAGGGTTAGGGTTAGGCTTAAGCTGATTGACTTTTCTGGTATATAAGGCATGTAATTGATTATCTTGGAGGCTCTGGGTCTAAGCACTTTCCTTAGATCATGTCTGTAGGGGAGGATGGAAATAAGCCGGTGTCTCCTGAGCCACAATCTTCCCTCGCCTGAGTTGCTGCTGCTGCCCATGATGGTGTTTCTTACCCTTGCCTCTGAATCAGCTGATTTAAGCTTTGTGGGAGCCAGGTGGGAAAATGCTCCGATTTTGGTAAAGTTATTACAGGCCTCTCCTTTCAGATGCAAAACACAAGACCCTTCTCTTATTTTTCCTGTTATCACCTCTTTTTCAGCTGCGTGGTTTGGAGAGCCTGGGCTGGTCTTGCCTCTCCTTGCCTAACCTCTCACAAACAGCCACGAATTTTTGAAAAGGGCCCTGGCTTGCTCTGCCAGCACTCCTTAATTTTGCCTTTCCTCCTTGCGAGCCACACTGAAGCAGTGCTTTGCTATTCTCCGGGAGGGGGAAAAAAAGTAGGTCATGGTGTCATGTAAGGCAGCTGAGCATTAACATGGAGCCAGGAGAGCGAAGCAGAAAAAAAACTGTCAGATTGGAGAAGACGAAGGACCAGCTGTGCGGGATAAACAGGGAAGAAAGAACTGACCAGGGAGCGCACCGGGAAGCGCAAGAGCCGGGGCGCGGCGGCGGCAGGTGGAGGCGCCCAGCGCGGCTGCCGCGGGGCCCGCCCGTCCCCTCCCCGGGTGCTGGTGGGCGCGCAGAGCTGTAGGCTCCTACTGCAGCTGCGGCTGGTCAATGCGCCCTCTCCTGGCACAGGTGAGTCTTATTCCTTCCCCTTCTTTTGAAAAGCTTTCCCTGCTCTTGCAAGCAATGGTGGTGGTTTTTTTTTCACGGTTTTCTCCCCTCCACCCCCCCGCCCCCCGCAGTTCATCCCAAATAGCCAATGCAGAAAGCATGAGACACGCATGGAAAATCACTCTCAGCAGTCCAAAAATCCTTGGTTGCAAATAATTTTATTTTTTTTACCCCCTGAATTTTATAGATTTATGAGTCCCCTGGTTTATTTAATTTGTATTTTATTTTTTGCAGAATTAACATATGAAAAAGGAGGGCTTTTTATGCCCTCCAGCTCTCTTGACTCTCACCCAGCATTACTCACTGGGCCTGGAATAGATCTGTTTGAAAAATGGATGCAAGCCTGGCCTTATCTCTGAGGCAGGATTTCAAGCCACCCTAGTGTTTAAGGAGAGAGATTCAAGTCCGGAGATGTGGCTTATCCCTGTAAGCACCCCTTAATTTGGGGTACTGTTTACAATTTGGTGTGGATGGTGATCTCTGCTGCTTGCCTAATTTAGAATTTTAACCTATTTAAAAAAAAAAAGGGTGGGAGGCAACCTCAAAAGACAAAAGCGTTTCAAAGCAATGCCTGCTGAGAGAGTTTGGGGTGCTAATCTTCTTGCTGTATTCCTGTAGGCATAGTGATTGTTTTTAATTTTCACCAGCCTGTTTACGGCGTTGCTATTGTCACTTAAGACAAATTCACTTTGAATTTGTCCTGGGTCAACACATGCTTCAGGGCTCCCAGTCCTTCAAAGCACATGCAGCAAGAATATAACCACTTGCCTCTTCACCAGGCCAAAACTCCCAACCTCAGAACTGGGGTGGGAGCACACTGGGAGGAAGTGACCCTGGATTAAGGAAGGCCTAAACTGTCGAAGCCTAGAAATGAGTCCTCTTTGAATTTGGAGGTCTTGATTATCTCTGTAGTCCTGTTCACAGGAACCCAAAGTTTTCTCGGAAGGCTGATATTCAAATCCTGCTCATAGCTTCCATCTTCTGACTGTAAAAGACTCTTCAGCAACTTGGAGTAAACCTTCCCATGTGCCCAGGGGTTGGGGGATCTAGCTGTCAAGTTTAGCAAGCTGAAATCCTCTTGTTTTTTTACTCTTTCCAGGTAACAAATGGGGCTGGTAGAGCAGAGTTGGACAGCCTCCAGGCGTTCTCAACATCTGCTGCCTGAGCTGCACAGAAACTAGTGCTAGTCCCGTGTCTAAAAGATTCTTGAAACCTCCATCTTTTCCTGTTCTTCAGCCAATATACTTCTGCAAATGCTTGGAAATGCTGGTGAGTGGTGGAAGAGCAGTCTCCAGTCTACCCAGGGTTTTCTCCTGCTGCTGGCTCTGTGGAGGAGATTTAAAGGTTAGTTTTAAAATAGTTCTGCCTAGAAAGAGCAGGGTTCAGGAGGACGGCATTGGCTAATATGCACAGGCCGGAGATCTGCAGCCAGTTGCTCCTGCAGGCAGCCCGTATCTGGTGGTTGAGCTGAGCCATGGCATGCAGAAAGCTCTCCCATCTGGAGTGAGAGTGTCAGCAGTGCCAAGGGCCAATTACCCCTTCCCTGTTAAAAATAAGTGTCCTGTTTACTGTTTGAACTGGCTGACTTAAAATTCCAGCTTTAGTCTGTGCTTTTAAAAGATCTTAGTTCCAAGGATCTTTGAATACTGTGCAGGCATTAACAAGCCTCGACGATGCCCCTAGAAGGCTGCTTGGTAAGTAGGATTACTCTTGCTTTAGCAAAGGGGGCACAAGAGGTGAGGGGATGTGGCTGCCCATCTCTGTCCCCGTGCTGGCGCTGGCTTCTGCTGCCATGCTTGATGCATGTGACAACTTTGTGCCTCCCCTCACAATGGCACTGCTTGTCCTTGAGTTACCGGTCTGATTTATTAGAGGAAACTGAATCAGCACATGGTGCTCACCTATGTAGGATACTGTTGCTTTTCCTATCCACTAGGTGTGAGCTCGGAAAACAGCTTGAAACAGAAGCATAAAATGGACTTTGAAATGCATTAGCTCAGCTGGAGTTTCCAGAACCTGTGTGTGTATTTTACAAGCTGAATATCCCAACTTTCAACTTGCAGTATTTAGAAGCACAGCATGGTTATGTGGCTGTTCCAGCCCTCGTGAGACTGGGAGGTGGGAATGGTGGTGTTTGGGGTAGTGAGTGGGGTGAAGGAAGCCTTTTGGAAGCAGCAGTAGATGAAATTATATCAAAGCACAGGTGGTGTTTATATATTAGGTCTTATATTAGGCTGTCCCTAATAATTTCCAAGGTTACAAATCAGAATACTGAAAGGGGTTCACCCAGAACCAAGAATTGCATTTTAGTGTTCATCCTAGTAGCTTCAATTATTAATCAAATATGTTTAAAAGACTGGCTGATGCCACTTTTTGTTTCTAATCGTCTGTTCCTTGTGATCAGGAGTTATCCTGATATTCAGGGTTTCAGCGTTTCAGAGGGCTTTTGTGCCAAATCGGCTCTCTTTACTCATTTCTTTCTTCCCTTACTCTTTAAATGTTAGGAGTTGCAGCAAAGCCTGCCATCAACTGTTGGATTGGATTCTAAATACCGACCCACATCCAAATTTTGCAGTTGGTTCCATTTATTACAATGGGTGGAACTAATTCTCTGGATCCAAGTACAATTAGATGAATCTAGATCATAATTCTGGGCGTTGCACCCAAAAAATATGAAGTTCATTTCCCTTTATCTTCTAGTTCTATTGAATAACAATAGTTCAGTACTAGCCTTTCCTGTTCAAAATCTATTATGAGCCACCTCAAAGGCCAATGAAACCTATAAAGAAAGAGCATGACAACCTGTGATGTCTTTACCAAGGACGTCTTCACAAGCTTGCAGAACCAAAGTGGTGGAGGAAGGTGTAAATAGATGCCTCGGGGAACTTGCAGGCAATCTTCTTTTTTATTTTTGCCTAATACCCTGGCTTTTGTATTTTAACCCACACTGGATTGTTTTGATTACCGGTTTTGACTTCTACCTGTTGTGAAGTACATGGCAATGATTTTGTGCATTTTTTCTCTAGACAGCAGCTTAACCATTGCTTTGTCCTGCCGAAGTGGTGCAGGTCCTGTGTAGTATCTTGTCAGCGTTGGGATGACTCTGAGGCCACTGCTTCTATGTTGATGTGGAAAGAACAAAAGGCTGCTTAATATCTGCAGTGAGTCTGGGTTTGGTGCTCTCCCTCCTGAGAGATGGCTCCTCTGTCAACAACCCCAGCAAAAACTAGAAAACAACGCTGCTGTCTCTGTAGTGTGGAAAAGAGCTTAACTCTGTTCCAGCAGCATCACGCTTTCAGCAGGAAGCTGAAATTTTGAGTAGCCTAGAACTTTCAGGTTAGTTGCTGTCCTGCTAAAATAAAAACCTGAGCTCATGAGTGGCCCTATGGTGAGACTGCTGAATGACTTGTTTGCTTTTCGGGACTGATTCATAAAATAGGCCTGGAGGAAACAACCAGGAACACATGCTATTCATAATAACGCCTCCAGAGAATAGCTTATTTCTTTTTCTCTTCCAGTGGTATTGTCAGCCTTCAGTGCGCTTAAAAAACAGACCTGGCACGGAGAGTACAGATAAGTTAATGAAAGGATGAAGAGAGACTTTTTTTTTCTCTTAAACAAAGGATGATGATGACTTCTGATGAAACCCTCTTTCAAATTGGGATTCTTTTTAACATCCTTCACTGTAGTTTTGAAGAGCTTTGCCTGCTTGCTCTAGATCTTGAAGAACAGAAGATAATATCTGGAGTTGCTTTGTAGCTGTGGGAGAATGAACAAATCTTAGATTTATGAAGGACTATGAGTACTCATGTAGTGTCAGGAGAGTCAGCTGTAATTCTTTTACTCTACAGAGTCCTGGGGAAACAGCTGGAGGGTGGTGTACAATTTGCTGGGTACATTTCAGGGAAGATGTGGGCAATGGGGAGATGCCAAAGGAGAACAGGGAGAACAATTGTAGATCTTGAAAGCATAACCTCAAAACGAGGAGGGGAAAAAGCTGACCAAACTGGAATTAAAACAAAGCAAGTGCAACAGAATTTTCAAAATATATAGAAAGACCCATGCAAAGAGGGGGGGAAAGACACTGTTCTTTGTAGCAATGGAGATAGGATGGGAAATAATGCACTTAAATTGTAACAAGAGCCAGGCTGGACACTTTCGAGTGGTAAAGATATTGATGCAGCCATTTGAAGTATCTGGGAATGTGATGGGGTTCCTGGTCACTAGAGTTTAAGACTAAGTTAGCCAAACATGTTAAAAATAACATGTCATGCTTAGCTACCAATATTTGCTTAGGACACTTTCTAATAACTGTCTAATTCAAAATTTCTGAGTCATGGGAAACTTATCCACACCATCTTTGCAAACCTTAAGCCTTAGTATGGAGAAAACGCTTTATTTTAAGCTAAACTACCTCCTCTGTTGACTTCAGCAAATTTTGGATTGTGTTTGCAGGTGCCACAGAGAGATAGTAAACCAGGCAAAGATGCCTGAGACCTGAGCTGAGATGGGTGCTTTGAAGTTATGTAAGAGGAAGCCGAGTTACTTAGTCAAAATATAATTCTCATGGTGTTTAGTCCACATTAACCCCAGGGGGAAACGTTAGCTGGTTTTCCCAACGCTGATGCTTATTAGACCATGAAATATTTTTCCCTCTGGGAGATATTTAGAAGTGAATTGGACAAAGTGCTGGAAAATGTAGGGTCCTGTACACTTTGGAGACAACAAGTTCCATACAGTCAGTGCATCCGAACTGGGTTCAGTTTCCTATTTTGTCACTGATTTATTGTGCACTTGTGTTGATTTTTATTTTGAGATCTATGGTTGGGAAGAGCAAGAAGTGCTGAGATACTCTGACTGGAGGGTCTAGAAGGAGCATAGGACCTAGTTCTACTCCCGCTTTCTAGTTTCAAGCCAGTGTTTCAGATATACTGTGTGTGTGTGCAATTTAGCAACAGTGGTGCTAAAGCAGTAGACTTAAGCACATAAATACCTGCATTTGGAAGTTAGTTGTTAAAGTCTATAACAAAACTGTGGGCCAGCAATTAGTCTCAGGTGCTCTGGCAAAGTGCTTATATGTCAGCTGACTCCCTGCTGTTTTGCTTTTAGAAGGCAGCATGACATCTGTAACAGCTGTATAGGGGGTTATTTCTGTCATGCAGCCATAGAAGAGGCAGCAGTGTAATGAGAATGGTGCCTTTTCTTGCATATTGGCCTAAAGTAGGTCTCAAACTCCTCTTTGCTCAGAAGGCACTAATGCCTTGTCGTTTGCATTACCTATAGAGATATCTCTTCAGGAACTTACCCAGAGCCCTGCTCCAAGAGTATTTTTCCAAGTGGCACGGTAGGCATGCGGTCTGGTATGATCTGGCTCTATTTTTAATGTTTTTCAGAAAATAGCTTAAAATTGGTTGTTTTTTTTTTTTGTTCCTTATTATTCTCACGTAGAATACTACACTCTGAAGCACACTGTTTTGATTATTGGCATGGCTAACCAAGAAATACCACTTACTTTGCTGTTAGTATGTCCTTTCCAGACTGCAACTAAGGAGCAGGACTGCAGGCTTGCCTTGACTTTTGAGTGTGCACCCAAATGTACTCGAATTCTGAAGACATTTAAACAAGGGTCTAGATACACGTATCAAAAAAGATTGTTGTAACACTCCAAATACTCCTGAATCAGTTGCTCAAAATTAGAGGTCTGAATTTAGGCTGGTGGTGGGATTTCTTTTGCATATGCCTGGGGATAAAATGTAAATAGATCTGAAGGGACTCTAAAAAGCAGAAAAATGATCTAACCTGGTTTATTCTGGTGTTCACACTGGGGAAAGGCAAAGCCATGGAACCCACCAGAGAGCCTTTTCTGTTGTTTCCTAGGTTTGCAGATCCAGTACATCTGGGTATTTAATTTCTTTGCCTGGTTTTGGCTATCTTGTTTTCACCCTAGCTTCTCACAGCTTCATTAGATTCTGGTTTGGGTCTAATCAACCCTTACAGTCCTTCAACTTTTGGCTCTTTCTTACAAATCTGTAATGCAGGGATAGAAGAAGCTCCAGGAGGTTTTCTAGCTCAGCATGACACTATACCAATATTAACATCTGAATGCGTGACCTTGTTAGCTCAGTATACACAGGGTAGGTATTTTTCTTCTAACTGTCCAATGCATTACTTGTTATTAAAGAGAGATGTGCTGTATAAAACAGTAGCATTAAATTTCTTCCAGCTAGAAGCCTTACTGTGATGTTAACTTACACACCATAGGATTTGGGGAGACCTTCAGCCAAGGCTTAGAATAAAGTTCTGGAAGCAAATGATCCTGTAGCTTGGTGCTAATGTTATATGACACCCCATAGCCATTGTATCAACAGCTCATGAGCAAAATTCTGAATTTGTGTGGTAGGTACAAGCACCCTTCTTAGTGTCACGGTTTGTTTCTTGTGGGACTTGCTAGAAGCCAAGCTAAGCCTGTTATTTCCAAAACCATCAGGCAGAAATTACTGAATCAACAGAGTAAATAACCCACTGCTTATTTCCTGAAACAAAGAGCACCTGTAACATGGAAGGGGTAGCTGCCTGGCAGGAGGCTGGTGGTGCTTTTTGACAGATAGGAATGTTGGGACTGGGAAGAAAGCTAGGCAGAAGTGTATACACGGAGCCAAGTGTAAGCGTGGTTTGGGCTATGAGACCTTTTTGTCAGGTGTTGGTGCCTCTTCAATGCCTCTTTCAGTTCCATGCCTCAGCCCATGTTCGTGTGGGATCTGACCTCAGGGGAGGTTAACACTTCTCCTACTGAAGAAAGCCAAGTCACACTCCTTTCAATCTTGGATGTTTGCTGTTGCTTGCAAGGCTGTTTCTATTTGTGTTGTCCTTTGGGTGTGATGCCTTCGAGGTGGGAATTGCCTTAAGCTTGGTTTGTTTGGTAAGAGAAGGGAGGCCTGTTTGTCAGGTATGTTCTCTTCTGAACTTCTTCAGCTTTTGCCAGCTTGGTCCCAGCCCTCAGGCTGAAGAGGCAGGTGTGAAGTGAGGTAAGCTATAAAAAAACAACAACAACAAAAAACCCAAACAACAAAACAAAACAAAACACCCAAAACACATGGAGTAGGCTTGTGAATGGGGGAGGAGGAGATTTGTTGCCAAGCCTGGGTGTTGTAGAAGGCATCAAGGGTCTAGACCTGTGTTTCTGCTGAGGACCTGCACGTGCCTCTTGGCAGTGCAACAGCAGGTAGCTGGAGGGCAGTCTCTCTCATGTAGGAGCCCACTGGCTATGCCTAGGGTGGAAGAAGCTGCTTTCCTACTTGTCTTTGGGGACTTAGTCTGCCTAGAGCAGAACAGATAATGTGGGAGCTGCATAACCAGCTGCCACACTCCAGCCCTTCCTCTCTGAGCAGGCTGCCAGACTGGAGCTTTCTTGTTAAATAGGCATTAAGGTCACACTTGAAATCAATCTCACGCTTGAACTGCAGCCCTTGCATTTGCAAGGTATTGCTTCCTTGCAGTACCCCAAGGAGCACCCATGGACACAAGCATCTTTAATGTTGACATTGCACAGCGTTGGCATAAGAGAAGTGCTTTCCCTTCTTGGAGACTTCACTCTAGCAATACCAGGGCTGAGTCTGTGTCAACTTTATGTGTTTGAGTGGTTTTGAGGAGGGTCCTCTAAGTTCCAGTTCCTCCTCTGGGGAAGTGGAAGTTGCTTAAACAACTGATGACTCAGTTTCTCTGGCTGTAAGATGCAGATAAGAAATGTTGGCTTTCTAGATAATGAATGGGATTTTTCAATTTGGGAAAACTGATAAAATGTTTGAAAAAATGTGGGGTGTTAAAAACAGTGGTACAAAGGTCAATGAGCAAACTCATATTCAGTCGTTGACCCTTCATAAGATGGTATAGCCATGTAGTCATTTTCAGTCTGATGGTACAGAAGGTGGCAATGAGCTTTCTGCTCATGTATTGTTGAACAGCAAGAAGAATGAACACAAAATTGCTTCTTCCACAGAAGTTTTTCATGCACATGTAAAGACAAACTCCGGGAGTTTGGATAGGGTGTTCACAAATGGGTATATGGAAATATGGATAGGGTGTTCACAAATCTTCCAGTAATGCCTTGGGAGTCACTGTAGCATGACACAGCCTTAGAAATGTTTGGGTGGTGGGAGCTAAATTAGGGTGGGGAAGTGGCTTTCAGTTTCTAGCAGAATATGGATTCGTTGTAGCAAGGTCTTTGCTCTAGTCTTGTGTAATACTGACTCTTTCCCTTTTAAGACTTTGCATTTGATGGCAGTCTTCAACAAAAGCTGAAGCAGAGGCAGCTCTCTGAAGAGAAATTTTGGCTAAGATTGCAGAGGAATGAGAGGGGTTAGTTCCAATGAGTCCCTTCCCAACACTGTGGCGTGTAGTTGGGATCAGTGGTGAATTCTCACAACAAATCAAGAAATGCTTTGCAAGATGGCATACAGAGTTGTTCTCCAAGTGACCTCGCTGTGCTAGGTCATTGCTACCCACTGATGCCAAACCATGAGTGGGGTTTAGTGGATGGGAGAGGGAGGTAATATGGAAGAGGGATCTTTGCCCATTGGACCACTATTGGTCGTGGAATGCTGCTGACAGGCGGCTGCCAAGGTTACATGGGAAAGAATTTTATTTATCATTTAAGCAGATAAATTATTGCTGTGTCTTCCGAAGATGGTGTTTCATTTTTGCACTTCTTTCCTGAATAAAGCTGTCCTTGTTTCCTACCAGGCTCTGCATTGGCAAGTGGAGGAACAGTGCCTGGCTAATGATGCTGGAGAGTAAGGAAATGCAGCTATCCCAGAAGAGCAGGCAGGTACACAGGGATGGTGTTCATGACGCTCTGTACTTGTAAGAGGGGAACTTGTGTGAATCCATACATTATGTATGCCGGCACCTCCTGGCAAAGGGCTTATAAACCCTAGCAGCCATCTTGATGGCAAGGATTTATTCTGGTTGGTCAGCCCTTGCTGCCTCCAAAGTTATGCATGTTTTCCCTTGTAAATATTTTCAGTGGGCTGTTTTCCCAGGACCATTTCACCTACCATCACCTTCCATTCTTCCCATCTGCATAGTCCTTTTTTTGACCAAGAGAGGGGAGAGGATGTTGTTTGTAGCAATCGGTGTTATAAACATGCCCTGTAGGCTTATTTTGGAAGATTATCAGCTCTCCCTGTTGCTCTGTAGAGGAGACAGAGGCACTACCTCCCCCGGTGTCTTCCTGCTTTGTCCCCAGGAATAGGACAATCTTGTCTTTCACCCAGCTACTCTGCACAGCTGAAGACAGAGGAAACAGAAGTTGGAGCAAGGATTCACTATGAATCATGACTCCTTGCTTCCCCACCCTAGCTCATCCTAGAGCTGCCTGGAGGCTGCTCCGTCTTAACACTGCCGGCAAAATTACACTCCTGCCACTTTTCTTCCTTGCCCTGGCTTGCCCTCTCTGTTAGGGAAGCTGCCAGGAATCCCCTGCTACGTATGCAACTGCGGGGGTGATACAAGCACAGCTTTGTGTTCAACATGGCATTTAGAAGCTGTTTTCCCATTGCTGATGATCAGAGCAACATCTGTCTCCTTGTTTACAAGGATGCAATTGTAAGATGATCAGAAAAGCTGGGTTTCTCTGGCTGCCACATATTATAACTGCTGAAATGCATTCCCGCACCAGCAGGAAGAATTTCATAATATATAGATAGACCTTCTAAACTGTTCTGCATTAGCAAATAATGGAGACAGTCCAAGCAGCGATAACTAAAGCTAGCCTGATAGAAGGCTGTCAAGATCCTTTTAGCTAGAGCTTGGTGACTTAAGTTGGGCTGAATGCTATCCTGCTTAGCTCTTATGCACTGAGGTTTGACCTGAGCGGGGACTGCAGATCCCTGCATGCACCATTTCCAGCCCTGCCTGGGCTAGTTGACAGGCATGCTTGGCTGGGCTGTTCCAGTGCTGCTTCCTTCAGTCTGATGCCGACCATAAAAGGTGATATCTTCAGCACTAGTCCCAAATGTTGTCCCTAGTAGTGGGGTAAGAGCCACTAGCTTTGAACTTAGTTTGAGCACATGCCTGTTCAGGGACATGCTTAAGTATGTGCATGTAGTTGAGTCATGCATAAGTACTGCTTGTCTTGCTCTGGGGGCACTTGGGTTTGGTGCATCTCTGAGGCCCCTTTCATGTCCTTCTACCTGCCTGTGTCTGGGCACAATCCATAACTTCTGTAGCTCTTTCTCAAAATGGCACCTACTATTTCCCGCTTGCTGTTCCCCCTGGGGATCCTTGTCCTGCTGCTGATTGCCTGGTTTCTTTGCTGCTCTTTTCAGCTCCTTAGCTCTGTGGTCTGTCCCTTGCATGGAGGGTTAAGGGTTACGCTGGTGAGCTTCCTTGAGGAGCAGAGGCTGGGTAAAGGGAAAAATTTTTCAGGCCTCTTGTCCTTTAACGAGCCTGGACAGAGTTCAATTGTGTGGCATCTATGGGACATCTGGGTCCACTTTGCATGGCTGTTTCCGTGGGCTTAGAGCTCTTTACGTGGCTTCCCCTTTTTTCCCCTTCCTACTGTTTCTGTCTTCATCTATTGCTTTCTGGTGTGTGAGAACAGTGCCCAGCTCTTCAAGAGCTCTACTCCACACCTAGCAGATAAAAAGGAGGCATTTTGGGCTGATGATGTCCCCAGGACTAGAGCAGTCGACCCATGGCTGGACAGTTCATCTGAGGAAGCAGATAAGCATGTCTGGGTAACCCTATCATAACTACAGAATAAATGATCTGTAAAACAAAAAAGCAACTGAGCCTTTTCCTGCAGAAAGACAACTTGCCATTATAATGACAGGGGGGAGCAAGCAGAGATGGATTGTCCAGATGTTTTGCTATCTTTCAAAGTAAATGTATATATGCTTAGGGTGTTGATTGCAGAAAGCTCTGTTTTCTTGTCAGTGGAGTAACTTATATGTCTGTGTCAACTCTTCAGGAAGTATCGTGTCAGTGGGAATGTAGAGTCTCCTGATCTGTTAACTCTTTGACCTTACTTAGTTTGCTGAGAACTCAGAATTTAAGATTAATTGAATGGCTTTAGACATTCAATGGGAGCTCATGCTGCAGTGACTTTACCGATTGCCACTGACAAGAGTAAGAAGAATAGTAATTTTGAGCTTCTACAGAAATGGCTTTTCATCACCGTGTTGGAGACAGATCTTGTCCCATGGGTAAGGAACATGTTGGTGTGCCCAAAGAGGTGCTGTTATTTTCAGCACTTCTGAAGGTTTGACTTGCAAATAGAGATACTTGGAAAAAACTAGCAAGTTAGTCAGTTGACAGTAGATAGAGAAACATAGTTGTTTGCCTCTTTAAAGGTGTTTATTTTCCAGACAGCAAAGGCTGTACTGTAGTTCGAAGTGTCTTATCTGTGGCCTGCTTTGTTTAAGAGAAGGAAGTACGGGCTAAAGAGAAGGCGGAATGTTTGGACAGGATGCTAGACTGGAGCTTGGGAGATATTAGCTGGATTTTTGAGTAGGCTACCAATGACACATATGACCACAGGCAAGCCATTAAACATGTCTATGACTGTGTCTTTATCTTATTTACTTGAATCTCAAGCTCTTTGGAACAGAGTCTGCCCTTGCTGAATGTTTGTGGAGTGTAGTGCAGCGAATCTGCTTTCTGGGCCAAACCTTTGGACACTGCTGTTATACAAGCAGTAGATCATGCTCACCTGTTTCAACTGTGTCATTAGTCTGCAGAAATCCATACCTTCTGCTGAAGCTTCCTTTGCACTGGTTTCACCAGCTGCATGTTTGGAAGGACTGTGTGCCTAGACATTGGCAGAGGAGCTGACAGGCTGCGTTCCATTATCTTTTAAGTATTTGCGTACTTTCTTTTAATGTGCGTGGCCAGTGCTGGCTGCCTTTTGCCACTGTCATAAGCAAAGCAGTCATTGCTCATCTAGGTAATGTGTTGCGTCCTTACAAAGTCATTGGCACAAATCTCCCTGGCACTGGGTTTTACCTCAGTGCCAGATCCCCTCTGTCACCTCGATGGGTTGCGGTGACACCCGGCAGTAATGCTCTCCACAATGCTGATTATCTCCTGATACGGATTCCTCTGGGGTATGTCCTTATAGGTCTTTACCGCTTGTCCCCAGCAGCTTGCAGCATCACCATCACTTGCACTACATTTCTTTAAAACTGTTCCTCCAGTCTACATTGTTCTGCCAATCTGTCTTTATTTCTGTCTCCCTTGCCTATCTAAACTGTAAACCCTTGGAGAAAGAGGTTAGCTGTGTTACTCCTGCTATACTCAGTCATAGCTCGTCACTTGGTGGGGAATAGCCCCTCAACTTTCACTCACAGGACAGGCAGGTCTAATTATAGGGCAGCTAAGATCTCAGGTGCAGCCTCTAAGCACAATAGTAGTATACATAATAATTTGGGTAGCTGCATATGTTCTGAGACCTCATAATAACCAGAGGTGAAGCAGGTCATATTTTGGCCTTCCCTGAGTGTACATTTTGATAGATGCAATGGGGATCTCTGCAGTGTGCTTGCCCTATTAAAATTGCTTCTATTATGAGATTTCCCATTTGGAGAAGTGATTACGGGTGCAATGCCGTGTAACACTGGTTTACAGTCTCCTGATCCTACAGCAGATACCCTGTTATGGGCCCAAGAGCGTTAAAACTTGTTTCCACAGATTTTTGCTTTCCAGGTTCCTCAGTAAAAGAGCAACATAAATACCTGCTACTCTGATGCTTTACTCTGTGCAGTACAAACCCAGCATTAGCCCACTGGCTACTGTATTTACCAACACCGATTCTGGAGTGGCATACAGTCTGGCAAAATCCAAACTCGCAGCAGCCCAGCACTGTGTATGCAACAGCTGCTGGATCCCTGAAGTGGCCTGGGATAGACGATAACGCTGGGGAAAATACCAGCCAGGGCAGAAAATGAGAGCTGGTGTCAGGGGAATCACTTCTACATCGGTCTGTGGGTGGCCATAAAGGATTGAGGAAGTTATGCTGACAGAGCAAATAAATTTTATCTTGTGCGTGCTAACGAAGTTGCTGCCTCAGACTAGTACATAAAAGTTCAGTTTTGTCATTCCAGGTGAATTAAAGAGGAAACTCACACCCTCTCTCTGTTCCTTGGCTAAGGTCATGACAGCGTCTTGTGCTCATGCCTACCAGAGGAGTATTAAAACTGCTTCTTCTTGACCTTCTGATCTGTATTTTAGCTTCTTCCATTGTAGATGTGCCTGAAGCACATACATCCAAAGTGCTGGATGTCCAGGCACGTGTCCACTCTGGTTGGAATTACGATACAGAACAATGTTTACTTGTGAGGGATAAAGCAGGACAGCCTCTCTGGTTACTGCTGAGAGTTGAATTTAGATGCGCAGACTCTGATGACCCAAGCTGGAAGTTGGCCAGGGACACTAAGGTTAACAGTCCTGCTTTTGGGTAAAGTGGTATAATACCTATAATGACCAGCGGAACTTAGCTTTGTTTCTCTTAAACTGTTATCATCATGAGGCTTTCTACGCTCTTCTTAGGTTTGTAAGGAGAGGCAAAGGGAGAGCACCATCTTATTAAGTAGAGGCTCCTGGGGGGTAGAAAAGAGGCGCTTTTCAGAAAACCTTGACATGGGTTTCTCCTCCACCCAGCTCATGCCGGCAATACAGATGTCCCCTGCTGGCATTTCCCCTTCCTTCATTGTCAGTTGCTCTTAGTGACTAAGTCTTGTTTCAGCCCTGTAGCTGCATTTTTCCCGCAGCTTCACTCAAACTTAATATTTAACTGAGCTCTGCTTCAGCCTGAAGCACTCGGTGCACAGGGCTGGCTGCGAAGAGGGGCCCCTTCAGCACTGGGAGAGCTCCAGCAAGGCATTCGTCAGGCTCTGCGCCGCTCGGAGCGAGGGCTGCGGGGATCGCAACTTCAGGCAGTGTTGATGCAAAACATCCGATGTTATCTGGCAGATGGGAAATGTTACTAATTAGTTTGTCTTAAACAGATTTTAAATAATTCTGTTCGGATTAGGGTTTACGCTCTGCCTAGCTCCATACTGAGTTTCCAAGTCAGGCTGGAGCGTTGGATTTTGATTGGTGATGGTTTTTCTTGACAGGGCACACCTCTGGGATTGGATGCATCCTCCCCAGCTTCCTGCTGAGTAAGCAGGGCCTATGCCCCATCCAAGCCTCATTATCACGAGCGAGTTTCCTGCTACTTTGCTCAAAGACTTTCTGAGTAGGGGTTGGGTTTTGCCTTAGATTTGCACTTCATTGCATTGAGTGCAGCGTGGACTTGCCCTTAAAAGGGGATGATTTGTTTCCACCTAGAAGAATCCTTTAAAAAAGTGATTTAACAGAAACGAGAATAGGGGAGGATTTGCAGGATAGAGAAACCCTTATCCCAGAAGCTAAAGGCAAGATCATAGAAAACAGAAATGATGAATAAGAGCAGGCAACAAAAACTTCATATACTGTGCATAGGTAGAGCACGCTTATTTTTGGCCCTTGTTGTGTATTTGGAGCAAAACTCCCTTTCTGTCCATGTGAAACAGAATGTTGCGAGGTTTTAAGTTCCCCATGTGACCAGATGGGGTTTGCCGCAACAATAGGGTTTCTACTTGGTTTTGGGAAGGGCAGCAGTTTTGCTGGCATTACACAAGGCTATGTGTGATAAAATAAGGAACCTTCTTTCTCCAACTCTTATGATTTATGAAACTGCTGGAAATCAAAACTCCATTGCCATTTGTGTAATTTTTTTTATTCCTCCAAACTGTACTGGATGTTCTTCACGTATTAATTTGTGGATTACAGAATGTTCTAGGCAAAACATCAGCGGGACAGTAAAATGTTAATGCAAGAGTTCAACTAACATAAAATAAAACCACAGTGTTGTTCTATCCTGCTTAATAATGGCTCGAGTGAAATGGGGACAGTTGTGTGGTCTAGTGGCTAGTGAGGGGTGTGGTCCTCTGGATTCCTGGAGCTGCTTCCCAGCTCTTCTTTCCCATGCTGGGTGACCTTAAACAATTTTACCCCTTGTAAATTGGAGCCTGATGTCTGGCTAGGAAGCTTATTAGGAAACTTAATTTTTGAGAGAGCATTTTGGGAACTTGAGATGACAGGTGCTAAATAAAGACATTCTCTCTATTAAGTAGCTCTAAGAAAACACACTGAGATTCCAATTTTGTGACATTGGTACTTAGAGAACTCATCTTTTGGCTTTTTGTGAATTGAGCACTCTTGATCTAGAGTCATCAAGAGATGACAAACGTGGATACTCCTGACCATTTTGCTGGAATGACTGTTTCAATTGTCAGCACTTTGGTTTATTGGCATCAGAAGAACAATGGTTTAATTTCCATGTCAGCAAACTATTCTGGATTTAAACAGAATTGTGTGGCAGTGGTCTTGAGCACAGTAAAAGGTGCCCCAGAGCCAGGAAGTTAAATTGATTATAAATGGGAGTAAAGCAGGTTGGCTGAGCTTTGCTTTCCAAGTTGAGTGAAGGCATCACTGGGGAAAAGCAAACAGTAGGAAAAAGTGTGTTGCAGCAAATGAAGACTGGATATGCAACAGGAAAGGGTTATCCTACAGAATACCACTGTTAGGACACCTAGGCTAATTCTGCATAGATGTATCTGTTGAAGGGGGACAGCGCAGCGAACGTCTTCCCAACTCAAAGTTAGGAAGTGAGGTTGTAAAATGCTGAGATGCTCTTATAGTGGAGATCATACAGGTAGGAGGAAAGAACAAGCTGTGGCCTGGATTCCTGGCTAAAGGCTCTTCATGCAAATTTCATTCTTATTAATTTGGTTCTCTACGCCCAAGGGAGCTCAGGTCCAAATGCCTAATCACAACTTCCCTAGCAAGGTGACAGAGAGGGTCTCATCACTTCTACACAGTGAAATGTGAGCTAAAGTCTTTGAGAAGAAAGTCTGGCACATTCAGTATTGTGCACCAGAGTTTTGCCATTGGATTTTGCTGGAATTGGATCAAGCTGTTACTTTGAATGCACCCCAGTCAATTAATTTCAAGCTGTGTCCTCATCTATGGCCAGAACAAATCAAAATTTTCTCCTCCTCCCACATATGCGTAAGTGACATCATGTTGTTGGGTAAATGTTGCTTTCTTGTCTAGCCAGCAATTTGTCCTGGCTTGAAGTTTGGTAGCAGTTCTCTGCACAGTGTGTACTGTACAGGACACCTGGAGAATATGCTTTGCATTTGCAAGTAGTTGCTACATATTTAGGTAGCAGAGAAACAAAGATTGCTGATCTGTGTGTATTAGGTAGGCAAAGGCAGGCTTATGGCTAATTCAGTGCTTCATTGCATTGAAGGTACGTTTTTGCAGATACTTGTTCCCAGAATTAAGATTTAGGTGCTACATACTTCCAAGGAACGCTTTTCAAACCAGGGTTGCACTCAGTCAGGCCCAGTTTGGTCTGAGCTGTTGCATACCAGTCCAGTCAGCCTGTACAAACCTCTTGGCTGTGAAAAGCTGGTGTGGATCAGAAAGCCAAAGTCCCACTGGAATACTGGGCAAAGGAGTGCTCTGATGTTAACCCAGTGTGCCTATTAATGAGGTCCTCATGCCTAATATGACAGTACAGCTCTTCCAGAGGTAAGGGTCTCAACTGCACTCAGGTTTCTTTAAACTGTTCTAGCACCTGTGTCATAACTAGGGCCCCACTATCTTTCTACTCCAGTAAAAGTGGAAATTAGTATTTTAAAAGAATTTTTGGAGTTCTGTCCCCTTGAAGACAACATCCAGATTCCAGGACTACCAGAAGAAGGCAGACGAGTGAAATAATTCACCTAAGGTCTTATGGTTAGAAGAGGCCATGACTTCCTACATGACAATCCAGTTTGTCCCATGGAGGAGCTGCTACAGGTCCAGCTATGTCCTGATCTTCATTCCATCCAAGTTGGAGAATCGGTAAGGAACAGGGTTAGTTTTAGCACCATCCCAGTAAGAAAAAGTGATGAGATGTGGCTCTGATCAATTAGTGTGACCTAATATGGAACCAGCAAGACAGTCTGGTTTTCTTTTGAAAGCAGGCAAGGATACTGGAGAAGAGGCATGGGTAGGAATGTGAGCCTGGCTGGCTCTGTGGCACCTGGGGCCTCTGCTCCATGCTGTAGGGATCCAGCAACGTGTTCAACCAGAGCAACTGGGTAAGTCCTCCCCTTGGTTTGGATCTTGATAACAGGGTTTTGGTGTATCTTTGACAGCACTAGCCATGACCCAGTGGGTGGAAATAGTTCTGGGGAAGGTATGTTCGCTGAGCCCACTGTGCCTCAAGCTGGTCCTTCTTCCTCTTGTCCTGTCCTTCATCACTGAGCTAAGAGATGAGCTCTTTCCTTCTGGGTTGTCCGAGGGAAGCAGATGTGCACCTAATAAACACAACTCTTCGTGATGCTCCCTGTCCTTAGTGCCTGTTGTTCTATGGCGAGGCAACGACTGGAGCACTTTCACCAGGATAAAACAATGAAGACAGTCCCCCCACCCTCCAAATCTGGCCAAGGTTTTACAAAGCCCACAGGAGTTCCTCCATGCAGACACAGTCTGACTAGTTCATGTTAATGTGCTAGTTTATAATATCTCACAGAAATTCCCAGTAGCCTGGGACTCTGCCGTAGACAGATGTGTTACCATTTTACAAATGTGGAGTTAATGATACAACAGAATTATTTAGAGAGCTGGTGATAGGATTATGACTCTAGAGTGTCCGACTTTCAAATCTATGCTTTGCTATATCTATCCTCCCCAGACATTATTTAGAATAATTCCTTCTTCCAAACAAAAAATAATTTTGGGAAAGGCAGATTCCCAACTCAGCTATGAAATGTCATCTCCGTGATGATGATGATTATGGGATGCAGCAAATGCATACATAATTATTCTCACTACTCACAGAGCAGCAGATAGGCCCATTTGCTGCCTCCTGAAATATATAACCAAAGACTTTTCCTCATGCTGTCTGCTGTGTGCATTTTCATGAGCTCATTCCCTAGGGCTCATTGTGAAATTGTTCTAATTTTTCGAAGTAGGGAGAAAAAATGAAATAATTCTGTTGGAAATGGCATTGATTTGTCTGTGAAGTCATTACAGCTGTTTCTCTCTTGAAGGCACAAGAAGAGGAATTCCTGACTTTTTTTTTTCTTTCTTCTTTTCACGCAGGAAGGTGGGGAGCAGTCTGACAGTAAGAATGCAGTGAATTTTGGAAGCAGTTCTGAAAGTGCTTTCATGTTATGCATGCGAGAATGCAGAAGAAGGATAGTGACAAAGTTAAGAATATTTTCTGATTTTCAGATGTGGAGCTTGGTCTGTGTCAATAGTTATAACTGGATCTTGGTGTAGGGTGAGTTATTTGATGTAAAGGGTTGTATTTGACAGCCTGAACTTGTCAGCCTTGAGTCACTTAAGGGAAGGCCCAGCAGAATATATAATGCAAATGTTCAAATAATATAATGAAAAATACCCTTCTCAACTCTTCCATTAAATATGAAAAATAAAAGGACTTAACAAAACACTTTTCTGTCCCTGTCTTTCAACAACAAACAAAAGCTCCGATGTGGAGTTGAAATTGCTCATCAAGGGAAGAGACCAGGCTAGGATTTAGCAAATGGCTTTTTTTGAATAAAGCAATTAGTTCTAAAGGGAACATGTCATCTTCTGTACATTGCTAAGGTAGAACAGTCATTGTGCTTTCTGGCACTCCATCAAACTGCTCCTTGTGCATAGTTATTGGAGAAAGTGCATTTACACGTACTGTCGACGTCCAATGCCGGGAAGAGGTTTCTTAAATAACAAGACACAGGCTATTATGTGCATTAGCTTTATTATTTTTTTAAAAGTGTCTTAGCCTTTGGGGACTGAAGGTACTTAATAATATGTTGCAATTACAGTGTGCCAATGTGTTGTCGTCATATCTCAGGTGCTTGACAATCAAACAAGTGCAGATTAACCCTTAGCTATCCATTGAATTTCTAGCTAGCTGCTTTTATGTCTAGAGCTTGCAATGAGTCCACAGTGTGGCGAAAGCCAGCACCTCACTACAAGAAGGACATTGAGTTGCTGGAGCATGTCCAGAGAAAGGCAATGAAGCTGGTGAAGGGTCTGGAGCACAAGTCTTATGAGGAGCAGCTGAGGGAACTGGGGTTGTTTAGCTTGGAGAAGAGGAGGCTGAGGGGAGACCACATCATGCTCTACAACTACCTGAAAGGAGGTTGTAGCGAGGTGGGTGTTGGTCTCTTCTGCCAAGTAACTAGCGATAGGACGAGAGGAGATGGCCTCAAGTTGGACATCAGTAAAAATTTCTTTACTGAAAGAGTGGTCAGGCCTTGGAACAGGCTGCCCAGGGAAGTGGTGGAGTCACCATCCCTGGAGGTATTTAAAAGACATGTAGATGAGGTGGTTAGGGACATGGTTTAGTGGTCATGGTGGTGTTGGGTTGACGGTTGGACTTGATGATCTTGGAGGTCTTTTCCAACCTTAATGATTCTATGATTCTATATGTCTGTTGTCTTGGTGTATTGCCCGAGACTCACAGGAGGAATATCCTCTGCCACCCCCAGGTGAGCTTAGACCACATAGGAGATACGAGCTTTATGCTTTTTTAGGATGGCATGTGACCTTCTGTACAGAGGTGCAGGGTGCTCTGGAGACAGAGCATGATCAGACAGCTTGCACCTTTATAAGCAGATGTTTGTGGGGCTCACTTGCAATTGATACAAAGGGAAGGAAGGATAAAGCACGTTCCCAGTCCCATATCGCACAACTCTTGAACCTTCAACGAAGGTATTACATTCTGGCAAATTTTCAAAGAAAGGGATTGCCAGAGACAGAAGATACACTGTCTGAGTAACTCCAAAGAGGGGAAAAGACTAAAACATTTGCTTGCTCATTATTAGACATCAGAGAAGCAACAAGGGAGAACTTGCACCAGGGGCTCACAGAGCAACAGGAATTGTCTATTTTCTGCAGGAAAATGGTTCCTGGTGCTCCCAGAAAGACAGGGCGGTACCTGGTAGCCTGCTCAGCCAGCAGTAAGCTAAGAGCAAAGTCCCAAGTCACAAAACTCACCAAGGGGAGGTTGAACAGTGAGTGATTTATTAGTGGTGTAGATGGGACCTGAACTAAAACCTCTCATGGACTGAGCTGTTGAGTCCCTAAATCAGGACAATATGAAATGACTTCTGCGTTGTGGGGTTTTGTTTGTTTTCCCCCTCCAGCATCCCTGGCATTGAAAGAGCTCCAAGAATGGATGTCAAGGAGCTGTCCTGTTGAAGCATGGCAGGCACATCACCCTTAAGTCATGGAAAAGATCCAGTTTAAGTTGATCTCTGCTAACTATCCAGGTACAATTTGTCATTCATCATTTGTGCTCTGTTTTTCATAGCTATGACCTAGCAGTATGTCTGGCTGTGGAGGGAAGGAGGCAAAGGGAGAAACAGCTGCTGTCTGTAGGTACCAAACAGCAAGAGCTCAAAGCAGACGGCCTTTCTTTGTTGGATGATATAAGAGCTTTGCAGGTGGTGCCTAGTGTTTGTTATTTGTTTTTTTTTTTCCTTTGGAGCTTGAGTACAACTCAGAGGGAAAGTTTTGGTATCCAAGAAATTCAAAGTAGTTTTAAAGACCAGGTGAAAAGGCCAAGCAAATGCTTAGGAGAACTAGTTGAGGCATGCTGCCTGGTCAGTAATGGGGTTATGGAGAGATGACTTCTACAGTGGCAGCAACCACAGCACTTCTTCTGTTTGTTTAGTTCTGAAAAAAAAATGTCTCCTGCTGAGGAAGCTTGGCTGGCACCCAGACCTGCCACACTACAACCTTTAGGGTGACTTTTCTCTGTGCAGTGTGAAATGGGGTGATGTGATGGTGCAATATCTTGTCCAGGGTAGAAGCAGAATTGCTCTCTTTTGACTCAAACCTTGCATCCGCAGCCAAGCCAACTGTTGAATGCTGGTGGGCCCAGGACTTTTCCTTTATTCCTTCCTTCTCCCTGTTGTGCAAGTCATTCAGTAGAGAACGATGCCACTCTTTACAGGATATGCATTACAGGTAGAGATGTTAGGATCACCAACGAGGTTAATGCTTTTCCATCAGAAGCCACTGTTTTCAGGAGCTCACAGGTTGCAGAGTTTAACTGCTTCAGCTGATGCCTACTGTGCAAAAGGTCGTTCTTCTCTCTGGTTTTGGTCTTGTTTTTGTTTTCTTTCTTTGTGTTTTGGAAAGTTCCAGTTAAAGTGGTTCAGCTGTTTTGGAGAACAAGACTGGAAATTGTTTGCTAATAACAAAAATAAGCTTAATTGTTCTCTTCAAGTTCCATATTTTAGAGCAGGATCTTGGGCTTTAGAGGACAAAGGGTTCATGGGGTCCCCATGGAGTTAAGGAGGTGCCTTGCATGACATGTCTATGGGAAGCCATGTATTGCCAAATTATACATCTCTTCTCTCTCAAAAAATGGAAAAGAGGGGAAAAAAAAAAGCAGTTTCAGTGTGTTCAGTGTCTGCCAACAAATCCTCCTGATATTTCCTCTGCTGGGATGGGAATATGGGTGAGGCTGAGCAGGTCTGTCTTTGGTGTTGTTTCTCCCAGCTGAAAGGGGTTATTGCAGGGCCAGGCTCTAGGAAATGGGAAGTGTCAATCAGATGGACATGGCTAGGACCTGGCAGATATCCTCAACCACAGTACTTGAGTTAGATTTCAGAGTCTTGTTCCAAAGTGTGGAAAATCCGTATCTTAACATCTTGCTTGGAAAAACTGAATACGGGCTACACAGCTCTCATCTTTCTAGTAGATGCGTTACCAAAAACTCACCCTTATGTATTCATGTTAGAGACATCTTCCCTAAGTCTAAGGAAAGCCCTTCTGTAGGCTCCTGATCTGACAGAAACAAGGGTTATGCTGCTCGTATTGGTATGAACAGGGAAGTCTCCAGGGTCATTGACTCCTTTCCCTTGTTTGGCTGCTCAGACAAAACCTGTAAAAACTACAGGAACAATTGAAGGTCTTAAGGAAAGTCCTGTGCAGGAGAAGACCGAGGAAGACTGATAAAAACACAGGTGAGATTGATGAATGGGGCAGGAAAGAGGAAGCATGGCTCAGTGCAGGAAATAATTATGGATCCCATCCCTAGGAGAGTCTCCACTATGGAGGTTGGGATTAGACTTCTTAGCTTCTTTATTTCCTGATAATACATAAAATAAAGGAGGTCTCTGTACTGCAGCCAACACTAGTAAAGCCCTGGTTTTCTCTGCTCATAGTCATAAGAAAACAGTCAATCTTGCACCCTCTCTGGAGTTCATTGCAGTTTCAAAACTTTGCTTGGAGCAACAATTCTTTTATGAGCTTCAGGAATCCACTTACCTTCCCCTCATGCCTCTGGAATTCAGAACAGGGGCTTGCTCTTGGAAATGCTGGTATTCGTCTGGGTGATATTTCTGGGTGCCTTTCTGGAGCTCTGATAGCTGTGATTAAGATTGAGCGTTGAGGTGTGACTGAGTGAAAGAGCAGATGATGAGAGTTGACCACTAAACTCAGTATTGCACGCCCTTAGCATTTGTATCATTCTAGTCCTTGGCTTGCTCAGCACACAAAACGGGGTGCTGCAAGAGCACAGCACAACCATCTGTGTTGGAGTGCAAAAAGGAGTCAGTTGCCTCACAAAGAACTCCAAGCAGTGGAAGGATACCCTAAACCACCAATTTATATAACAAAAAAAGTGGAAAATGAAAGCCAAGAACTGCATAAAAGCATGGGGATTTTCTGCCTTCATGGGATGAAGCATGGATGCCTGGAAGCACAGAACAAGTTTCATGGGAGCATCCAGCTCCAGCTGGGAACCGGATCCCACTTTCATGTCTTCTTTGTAGGTCTAAATTGATTTGCTCAGCTGCGTGGACACCCAAAAGGCAGCCAGCTTCATGGCTCACTACCAGCCAACTCAGCAGCTACCTGCTTGAGTGGGTTTGCTTCCTACGTAAAGCTTCTTGCTGACTGTTCAAACAACTTGGGGCACTTGGCCATCTTCTCTGAGCAATTCCTATTGTTGTATTTTGGTCTGGAATTAAGAGCTGAACTCTCGCTGGGAGCTTTATCCTGGTCTCTTGAACATCCCTAGGTAAGTGACTAGTGCACTTTAGATGCTTTGTGGGTAGGAAAAGAGGCCTTCCTTGGGGAAGCTTGATGTTTGGTAGCCCTACGTAGACTATCCTTGCTCCTCATGAACACCTCCTAGCTCCCTAGAAACGGAGCCCTCTGCCAACACATTGTAGTGCCCATCCTGCCTGTGGTGTGGGCAGAGCTGGAGAGTGCTTCTCTTTTTCTTACTGTCTGATCTTTTTGTTTGTTTGTTTGTTTGGGCTTTACTAAGACACCTCCTGGGAAACTGGCTCTTCTCTTTCTCTCTCTTCATTTGGATGCTTGATTCCTGGGAATGTGTTTAGAGGGAGAGTCTGAAAAATGCCTTTTGCCTAGCAGTGAAGTTGTTGCCCAGAAATGTAAAGCCAATGCCACAGGGGACTGCTGAGCCGTAGCACTTTATTCCTGGAACTGCATGAGGTAGCTCGCAGCACGTGGGAGCTATTGCCACCTCACTGATATGGGGCTTTAGGAAATTATGCAAATGCTTTCATGTCTGAGCAACCTGGAGCCCTGGATCTTCCGGCTGGTGGTCACTCATCTGTGAAACTACAGAAGCGTGGTACGCAGCACGCTCCTGTCTGCCCCTGTGGTTTCTGGTAACACATGGTGGGAGAGAGGGGGGAGAAATGAACTGGCGGACAGTTCAATCCCTTATGTGATGTGTGTGTGGGAGCAATTCCTTCCTGACCCTTCGGAAGATTGGCTCATGTCCTAAGGAGCAGGATTTAGATCACTTTTATCTTTATTCTCCAAGCTACAGGGATTATTAATGGCTATAAAATGACCCAGCTGCAATGATTGACTTGGTGACCTTCAGTAACAGTGAATTTTGCAGGCTGGCTGTACAGTGGGGGGTGGGGAAAGCTTTTCCTTATTCTTCAGGAATGTAGGAATGCTTCATAGAGATGTCAGAATGGAAAAGGGGCCTGGAGAGCTTGTCTGCTTCATTGACCAACACTGATCTAAGCAGCTGAACCGTGTGATGCTTTCTGATGAGTAGGGCAGAGGAGGGAGGAAGAGATCTAGTCCGATTCACATGGAGCAGAGCATTTATCCTGCAGTGTAAGGGCTGTGTTTACATGCAGTACTTCTGCACCCGTGGTTCCATTTCACATTTAAAAGTGCTCGAGTTATCTGTGCATTGGTGCTGGCCTGGGAGCTTTGGATAGTGAAACCCTGTATACCACCCCATCAAAACATTGCCAGGCATCTCTACGTTGTCCTGGATCTGTGCCCCAGGGGCTCAGGCCAGGGAGTGAAAAGTCCTTGGCCTCCCTGTTCAGCCTGCTCATCAAAAGGCTCATTAGGATGAGCTGAGCTGAGTATTTTTGTGGCATAGGCCCTGGACAGAGGCCACCGAGTTGATTTTGTTGATCATGCGCAAGTAAGCAGAGAAGAGCTCTTGTTCTTTACCAGCTCTGAGCAGATCCATGAGCTGAGAGAAAAACCTGCCCGAGTCATTTAGTCTTGTTGTACCTTCAGTTGCGTGAAGTCTGTCGTAAGAGCCAAGAGGTGCACTTGGCAGCCAGCCCAGGGAGACACGGCACACTCCGACTGGAAACCCATCTCATCTCATCTCATCTCATGCTGACTTATTTTGAAAGAGTAAATTCCTCTTCTCTGACTTCATTTACGTGCTGGCTGTCAAGTTAAAGAGCAGCATTTGACAGTGCCGATACTGCCGTTTGTATCAGCAGACAATCACCAGCCTAGCAAGAGTTTGTAATTTGACTAACAGCTCATGACATTATTCTTATTATTTATTTCTGGCAGAACAAATGCAGCAGCAACTTTCTTCCATGGCATCAGCTCCAAATGTCTGTGGCATCCGATCAGCCAAGGCTCTTCTTTAAAAATTCAGCCATACTCCCCCACATCTTGCTAACTTTACAGTCCCCCATGGCATCTGCGTGCAGTGAACTGAGCTGTTGAGACTAAATGCAATTTGCAATCAGGCTTCTGTTAACGTGGAAATGTACCGGCTGCTCTCCTGCAGTATGGATTCTCATTCTGTCTAGCATATGGTAGCATTAAATCCAGCCTGGAGTGCCTCTCGTTACCACACTGTCAGTCCTTGCAAAGTGGAGAACCCTGAAAAACAAGTGTGAGAGAAATATATTTTGGGAACTGGCTCTCCTCTAGCAGAGCTTGTCGGGAGCTATCAAAGGGAGACCGTACCTCAAAAACTAGCCCTGACAGCCATCTAGGCAAGTACAGAAAACTGACTTGAACACTGATGCAAAAGCCATGTACTTCCCAAGGCAGGTATCGCACAGGGAGAAGGGGACAAGGAGAATCAGACAAGAGCAAGTTCATTATTAACAAGTTAAGAAGCTAGAAGCAGTCTATTCTTCTGCTACTGGTATGGGAGAGACTTTGATTCAGGAAGATAGCCTCGGGTATGAAGCCGGCAGTTATGTAAAGACTTGATATGAATGTAGGCAAAACAAGAACTATATCCATCCACAGAGAAAACTAACAGGCGAGCCTTTTAGCCATTAAGTATTTCATTCCAGCTTTAGCTCATTCTACAGCACATAAAAGTAGCCCTGGAATTTCTTCAGTGTTAGTATATCTCCCATTGTCATGTAAGGTAGTTTAATTTTAATTTTGCTATTTGAGTGTTATGAATAATTCAGAGTGTTTTCTCACTGTCGGCTCTGATGGATGTCCTCGGCTCCTCTTCCCTGAGGCGCTCAGAGCTCTGGCCTTAGTGAAAAAGATACAAGCTGGATCTGAAGAGAATTGGGTTTGAGGCAAGAAATCTATTGCCATGGCCCGGCAGAGACATGGGCATCTGAGTCACGAGCTCGCAGTGCTGACTTATTCATAGCTCTCTTTGGTCAATCCCACCCTGAGCATCTGTTCTACACATGCACGCTCGTATTATTTGTTACTTGCAAAACCACCAATTTGTGTTTGGTTGCCCTGAGCCTTTGATGTGTGAAGAATCCCAGAGTTAAGGTTGTGAGCTAAGGTCAGAAGTAAAAGTTATTGAGTGCATTTGATCTTAATATCTGCTTTTTCTTAGACACTTCTATGACAATTTCTTATGAGTGGAAGTTATTTCAACGTAGGCCTGTATCTGGCTATTGAGAAAAGCTGGAGACAGAAGTAGTGTCAGTAGCTCAGGAGTGTGATTACAACAACCTCGAGTCCTGAGATGCAGGAGGGAAGGGTGCCAGCAGGTCAAAGGCTACTTTTCCATCCTGGAAGATTCAACCCTGTATGGTTGAAGCTATGAGTGACTGTAGCATCCCAAAGTGCTTCCTGGCAGTATTATGTTTAAATAAGAATAATGTGCCTGTTGGATATAGCTGCTTCTTTCTTTATTCCACTTTTCTGTACTTCTTGGTAGAGCTAAGACATAGGACACTGTGTATTACCTAGCTTGGTCTCTGGCTCTGTCATTGGTTCTCATTATCTGCAATATCACTTGGTGAATATTTTAATGTCCTGACCCATTATGCTGTGGCAATCTTAGAAGGGGACAGCTATAGGCAGATTTGTGAGAAAAATAGGAACAAGCTGTTGGCTAATGAAGTTTTTCCTCAGAGAATGGTTGTATATAGGAGAAAGACCTGGACCAGAGAGCAGATGAGGTAGTCTTTGGACCTTCCTCAGTTCCAGATGGCCAGAATATTTCATGTGTGCTCACATGGACAAAACTCTGTACTTCACATGGAGACAGAAAAAAGGCGTGCTCATCCCAGCCTCAACCCAACCTAGTTTTTCTGTCTTCTTTACTTCAATTAAAAATGTGAGGATTGACCTAGGAGGGTCTCATTTTTGGGCTTTAGGCTACCGCAGTACTTGCTTATTGTGGCTAGTGAAAATGAGGGTAATCTCCATCGTGAGAACTGAGTAGACCAAGAGACATCTCATCTCCCTCAGGAGGTGACTAATCCAAATTTAATCCAGGAAGATTAAATGCAGTTCAAGAAAGTATTTTAGCACAGGTTTAAATTCTGAAAAATATGATGAAATTTAAGAATAAACATGTGTGTTTAAGTGCTTATGTGAATATGGGTAGAAAAGGGGGTATTTCCAAGTAACTTCCTAAGTCAGATTCTTAAACCTCTTTCTGAGAAAACCTGGATGTCAATTTTTTCCTGACAGTGAGAGGTTAGTTTGTCCTCAGTAGCAGGAGGACAAGCAGCTCTTGCTTGTCATGTTTATCCTAAATGTGACAACAGACAGTTCCTAACTGTGTAAATCTCTCTTCTCCTCCTCCACAAGGCATACTCACTTAGTTGCCTCAGTGATATCCAACTGGGCTCCATCCCAATTATTTGTTTTTCTGGTAATCATCCATATTTCCATGTAAGAAAAAAAAAAATAGCATTGGAATAACTGTGGTTTTGTAAAGTAAATAACTGAGCAGAAAGTCTCTGCATCTGGAAAGGGAAGAAGGGAGGATTCTTTTCTGAGGAGGCATTTTCTTTGTTTTTAACCTATATTCTCAGGTTCCATCACCAGAGACCTTAAGCTGTGCTGCGCTCCTCTCTGCTCCTGTGCTTTGGTGCCCCATGACAAGGACAGACAAGGGGACGGTTCTGCGCAAGGTTTTGTTGGCACTGATACCACTGTGCGCTGGGGAATTACCTACAGCTCTCAGCCCTCAAATGCTTGTGGATTCAGTCTGGCAGAGTTCATTTCAGATGACTTAGATCCTTGCCCTAAATGCTATCCCTGCCTTGAAAAGTGAGAGGTCTGGTTTGCAGAGGTATAGTGTTCTTGCGGTGTCTGATGGAGACCTCCTCTGCCCTGTCGCTGCTGCTCAGCTTGGTGATGTTAGCACTTCTGATGACCAAAAGTGCTAGGGCTTTGTGTGCCTTTGACATGAATGACCCCTGGTTACGTGGGAGCACTGTTTGTGGCCACCTCTCCAAAAGCAGGTTGTCCAACAGGGATGCTGCGTACGCGGCTTGTGATTTTGATTGACTTAAGTAAGTTTCCTGCTAGAGCCACCTTCACGGTGGGTTATGTTTTATGCTTCTACTTAGGTCTTGCTGATTTTTTGCTACCTGTTTCTCATTTGGTTTGTATCCTAACCCGTTACTGCAGATTTGACTGTCCTGTTTCTAGCTTTGATTTCTGGGAAAGCTTTACAGAAAGAAAACTGCAGTATAAGCAATAGGATAGACGAAAATTCTTGTAGTTTCTGCAAACTGTAGTGAACTGTCAAGAAGTTGGTACAGAGGAAGCAGTATTAAGGGCCAAGATTAACAGGTGCTGCACCTTGGGCATTTGGAGAGTGCTGGTGAAATAAAAAGGGGAAAGTTGAAGGGATATTTTTAGAGCCTCGCAGATCACAGATAATGGTGTTGCCATGGTGTCGATTACAAGTAAAGTTAGTTTACTTGTAATGATCTAAAAGAAAAAATGTAGTAGTTGTGACCCGAAGGCCATTGGGAATCAATGGACAGTGCTATTGATATCAAATGTTTGATATTCTTAGTTCTCCTACTCTGATGCTGTGCAAAGTAATTTACAATAATTCCTTAGAAACATGCTTGAGGAAAAGGGGGTGTGATTATTCATGCTTGATGGGATTTGCCTGTGTTATTCTGGGGACAGATATCAAAGTTTTTGAGAACTTAGCAGCAAGTGAAGCTATCGGTTCTCTGATGGGACTTCAAAAGAAGAATTGTAAGGCTTTCAAATGTGTATCTTTGACCTTCATCTCTTGGTCAGTTGAGTTCCCCTTGGCCAAACTTGGGATAAAACAAACCAATTCAGCAGAGATGTTTACTAGTTCATACGTGAAACGCTCTAATCATGGGCAATTTTTGAATGGCCAAAAATAAGAACTTCTCACTTTTGTGTAACATGGTCTGTCTACAGAACAATGAAGGGAAGGATGTCTCCATAGTAACCTGAAAAGCAGGCAAGTCTACATCTTCCACTCTGGTACAGTCTTCGGTAAACAGATTGTACATCTGGTTTAAAAAAAAAAAGAAAACAAAATAAACCACACTTTTGGATTATGTGACTTCCATTACTACTAAAGAGCTGCTGGGTTCAAGATCTGTCCCTCTGCTTCCCCTTAGTTGTTATATTTGAAATGTTCTAAGAAAGTCAATAAATTTGAAAAGATGTGAGCTGCCGTTATATCAAGTTGTGTCTACCTGAAGGGTTCTTCTGCAGGTGAAGAGACAGGGAACTGTGAATAGTCTTCAAATAAGTAAACAGATACTGCGAAGAAAAAACATTCGCATTGCCTGTGGATAGGACTAAAAGTCTTGTGTTTACCTTGAAACAGAAAATGTGATCAAGCCTAGACATGAGACAGTATTTTCTGAGGGTAAGAGGAGTTAATCTTTAATGGATTTCTGAAGAAGGTTATACAACTTTCCTCGCTGGAGATTTAATTAAAAAAAACACAGACAAAACACACACACACACCCCCTTCAGCCCCCAAAAAACTCCAAACCCAACTCCCAAAAAACCCAGACCAGGAATTGTTTAAGTGGAGATAATCATGTCTTAAGACACGGGGGATGGTGTCAGTGATTTTTTGAGTTCCTGTTCAGTACTGCATTCTATGATCCATTATGTTTCCTAGGGGTTTCTCCTAGGAAGCAGGTCTGGGTTTTCTGGGAAGAGGATATGAAAGCTGCTTGCTGGTTTCTCTCTGATGACACTTCTGGCAGCCAGCTGTGTGTGAACCTCTCCCGGTGGAAGGGCAGATACTACATGAGAGAGGTGAGGTCCGGCACAGGAAAGTAAAAAAGGGTGGTTGAAGGAGTGACTTCAATCATCACAGCTGCTTTCCCTGAAAGATCAAGTTTCACTTGGGGCTAGAGCAACAAACTAAGCCAGTGGTGCACTGCCTGGAGGATGGCCATGTGAAACGGGCATCTGAGTGGGGACGGAGGCTGGAGTGACCCAGGCACCAGGCTGTGGAGATGGGATGAAAAGTAGGCATTGGCCGACAGAGTGTCCCAGCCCACCCCTTGTACTGGTGCCCATGTTGTTTTGTGTCATCGTTTCAGTACACTATTACCAAACCCTCAAATTTCCTTTGCAGCTCTGGAGAGATGAATTGTAGGAACTCTAAAATCCAGCTATTTTTCAGGCTTTAGAGGTCTGAGGAAGGTAGCCCTAGGGATCCAGAGGGAACAGATTTCTGGGACTCCCTGTTTCAGCTGGGCTGGTCTGATTGCCCATTGGTATTTCCTAAGCTGGCAGATGGAAATGGAAATTTCAAAATGTTGGAAAATAATTCCAGTTACTATTTTTTTATTAAACTTCAGAAAAAGTTTTATTCTGGTGAAGGCTGACAGATGATGCAGGGGACAAACATTTGCAGATCATGATGTTATCTGAGCATGATTCCTGATTGTTGAGAGCATGTTGAGACCTGGGGAGCATGCCTCTCTCCTTCCTTGTGCTTTTGCTTCATGGTTTTTTTTCCCTTTCCACTGGTAACGTCTGCATTAATTTCTGCTGCTCCCAATATCTCCTACTGCCAACCGTAATCCTGCATTAATCAATAATAATCAGAGCTTCCTAGCTGCTGCCATTGGTTTTCTCGATATGGGCTGTTTTTAAAACATCTCAATTTGTGGCAAAGCGCTTCAAGGGTGTGGCGTGTGTGAAATTGGATGGGGGTTACAGAGCCAGCGGGGCAGGGATGGGGAGAAGGCGCACCCCGGGGAGGACGGATGCTCTCGGGGGCACCTCCTGCCATCCTTGCCTCGTCCTTGGGAGTCGGGGAGGGTTTCTGCCCCTGGTACCAGGGCGTCTCCGGGAGATGCTCCCGGGCCTGGCTGGGCGCTATAGGCGGCCATCTGCTGCCACCTCCTGTCCGAGCAGGCGATGGCATGCGGGGAGGGACCACGGGGGCCCGCGCTGCCTGGTGCCTGCACGAAGCTAAGGGAGCCAAGATGAGCAGATGGGAAACCACCTCCAGCCTTCAGGTTGGAAATGGCCATCTCCTTGAGGCTTTGACAGTGATGCCTATGTGTGCAAGGGCAGCAAGGATGTCAGTCGTCTTGGGTGATATTGCTGGGTACTGACCTGTCTTGTTGCATTTTTCCTGTCTCCACCATGCAATGGTATCATTTCCTTCTGCAGTTTGTTCTTTCTGGGTATCTTGGCCACTCGGATCCCCCAGCCAAAGAATGACCAACACCAACACCTTGGAGGCACCTGGGCAGCAGCAATTGCAGGAGGAGGCAAGCTGGCCGCTTCTCTCCATCCCCTGCGGCAGGGCTGCAGCGGGGAGCGGGGGGCAGGACTCCTCTCCCTCCTTCCCCTTGCCACAGTTTGTGGCTGCTCCCAGCTCTGCTGGCCTTCCCAGTCGGCTCTGGGCTGCTCGGCTGGGGCTTGAACGCCTGAGGAGGGTGTGCCACGCTTGCTGGGCCAGAGCCGTTTGCTGGCAGACAGGCGCTGGCTGGGGCGGCTGTCCTGCTGCTGGCCAGCCCACAGTGACTCGCTAGTACTGGTGACTAGTAGTTGCTTTTTAATTTGGATCCCTGTGCCTCATTTCTGTTTTTAGGGGACGGCAAGGGCTATTCTTCGTCCCTGCTTGCTTTTATTTCTTTGGCTTGTTCTCTAATAGCTATTGCAGCTTCCCTGCTGCCTGCGGTGACTACAAATTTGAGCTGAATTAATCCCAGACAGAGGCTCAGTCCGAGGCAAACTTTCCTTCCAAAATGTTCAGTCTGAAAAGACATGAAAGCAAGACGGGCTTGCCACCTACCTTCCCCGTGCCTGTCTCATCCCGAGCAAAGGTTTGTTCTCTCCCTTCAAGCAGGACTGAGAGGCCCTTGGTACTATGCTGGGCACTGACTGGGCAGACATCGAAGGGCAAGTCTGTCTGCCAGACCTCAGCGAGCAGACAAACAGAAAGCAGCAGCGTGGTTGGCACTGACAGGTTTTGCTTGCCGCCCTGGAAGCAGCCCTTCGTTGCAGCAGAGGTGTTGCTGCTCCTTCCCCAGCTGGCCCAGGCTGCTGGCCCTGCTCAGACCCTCAGCCTGCCCTCGTGCAACCCTGTGCTGGCCATGTCTCATCCTGTTCAGTTGTCCCTCTCCACGTCTCCTAGAAGCATCGAGATTTCAGCTTTGGTTTCTCCTCGTTTCCTTTCCCAAGGACTCTTATTTCACGGCGTCCTGCCCTTTTGTGCTGAGGTTTGTTTTCGTGCTGCCTGGCTGAGGTCAGCATCTGCTCCCACAGTCCCTGCCCAAGGGGACCTTCTGATACTGGATAACACAGCCGCAGGCCCCAGTCCCTCTCTGATAGGAGCTGGGTGTTAGATCCCAAAGCAGCTGCTGCTCCTAAATCAAATATAAGGAAACCAACTGCCTTCCTCTTCATCTCTGGGTCTATGCATGCAGGTATTCCCCATAAAGTGGTGCGGCTACACTGTGATGGGGACCACAGCAGGAGCCTGCCTCTCCGAAGGAACCTCATGGTTGGTGTCCTGGCAAGAGCTTTTCTCTGAATTTGGATGCTGCTTCTTCCTTGACCTGAGACTAACAGCGAGGTCCATCCAACCCCATGCCTGTGACAGGTAAAAAGCCTCTGAGCTGTCTTTCTGTGGGATTTTTTTTTTCTTTCTTTGCTGTGGAGCTCCCTGTGCTGCCATATTTCAAAAGAGGCTGAAGAGCTAGAGCAAAAAGCACAGAAAGCCCCTGCATCCCCAGACACAGTGCTGTGCCATGCAACAAGCTTTTTTTTTGGAATTCATAGATAATTGCTAGTCCCGTCAAGGGCCAGTCATTTTAGTAGTGTAAAAATCACTATGGTTTTATTTCAAGCTTGAGAAACCACTTTGTCAGACTGGGCAAATTTTACCAAGCCAGTATGTGGGCTGTGGGCACAGCTGGAGTTAAACAGAAAGAGCCCAGTTCCACAAATACTAGATTTTCTCTTACTTGGTTAGAAACAGGGAAACAAAGTAAACAAGAGAAGGAAGGCCTGGGGAAGTGGGAAGAAGGGAAGGGGAGAAAACTTCCTCCTTTCAGACAAACAGACAAAACTGTTTTCACCCCCTCCTTCCAAAGAGATGTTTTCTGCCATATGGAGTTTCAAATGTTTGTTTGCTCTGCCTACTTGGTTATTTACTGCTCTGAGAGTCTGTGCTGCCTTTGCTGGCATGCTCAGTCTTTCAGGGAGTATGATGGAGTGCAGGGCTGTTTACCTATTTCTACTAGCACTTATTTAGCAGTGAAGTTGGTTTCTGATCCAGGTTTTGCCAGGAATTCTCGTGCTTAGAAACTGTAGCAGGAGCATGTTGGTGGGGGGGGAGCTTAAGGGAGAATTTCTTTCTCCTCTTCTAGGCGATAATAACTTTTGTTATATGCTTTGCTATCACTGGTGTATTTGACTCATGGAAGAGGGGAAAGTTCTTTTATTCCTGAGTTTTTCCAGGTTGAGAAACAAAGGACTTTGCAGAGGAGAGGATGGAGAAGGGAGGGAAAGCAGATGTTTAGCAAAAGGCTGTGCAGAGCATCTATGGGAGAACCAAAGTCAGCCAGGAATTTGCTGGGTCCCTTGTCCCTGCTCTGTGAACATCCACCATCCTCACATATCCCCTCCACCAGCTTTTCTCTCCCGACCTGGCCCAAGCGAAGGCAAGCTGTGTGCTGTCTCAGGGCTGGTTCCAGTGGTGCAGCACAGCTGCTGGCCCTGGAGGGCCTGCAGAGTCAAAGGATGAGCCTCACCTTTGCCGTCAGTTCTGGGCTAGCCAGGCTGGAAGCTTGCATTCCTAGACAAGCTGACTACTGTTCTTTTTGATGTTCATTACCCTTATTAAGTTTCATGCTCCTTTTACCACCTTTCTGTAGGGCTGCAATCGCCTCTCAAGGGCCATGAGGTGAATGCAACTTTTCCTTCATCCTCTTAAGTTCAGTATTGGGAAGGACAACCTTTGCTGCTGAAGCCTACTGTAGTACACCTGTAGGCTAAACAGCATTCTCTGGACCAGCTTCAGGCTGGTACATTGACCCAACACTAACAAGTCTGCTCTGGGCTGCAGGACACCCCAAGTGCCCGGAGGGATCTGGGCTTGAAAGCTGCGTAGTCCTGCTTCATAGTGTGAGTCTGCTTAACTACTTTTGGGACTTACAGAAGCACTTTGATATGTCTTTATTGTTTAATCCTGGATCCTGTTTTTACTTCAGAATGACCTGTCACTCATTGTTTTCTCTGTTTTTCCAGGATAGGGAGAATGAATGCCATTTCATTTTATTAAAACCAGAAGGGATGCTGTTGGCCATTTTGCCCAACATCCTGAACAGTACTGCCCATGGGGCTCGCTGCTTGCTCTCTGGATTGGGTCGACAATATGCTTCTGACCCAGGACTTCTCCAGGCAGTAATCTGAGTGCTACTGACGCTTACTGAGCAATATTATCCTGCAATTATTCTGCAAAAAACATTATTTCTATATATTTCTGGGTTATCATTTAAGGATCCTAAACCCCAGGTCTTTCTTAACTGTCTTTCAAGGAGGCAATGACTGCTTGCTCTGTGCTGGAAGGTGTCCTTTATATTTGATATTAACTAATGGGGGTGAAATAGCTCTTGGCTCTTGATATTCCTAAGTGTTCCCCTTTGGGGGCTGGATTCCTTCCCAGCAAGTGGCAGCAGCCACCAGCAAAGGTGAGTTTGACATTGCTGCAAACTCTCCCTGCAGCAACCCGTGCAACTGTGCCAGCACTGACTCCCTTTGTTCGGATTATTTATTGAAGGTGAACTCCTTGAGCATACAGAGCACAGCGTGTTTTCCTGAGTACAAGCAAGGACCCCAGAGATGTGCTAGAGGAAAAGATCTCGGGGAAAAACCACGTCAGGCACTGCATAGGCTTCAGGCTGCTACCTCCAGCTACTCTTGGCTACTCGCTTCCAGGCAAGGGGCAGCTTCCCTTTTTCTGAAAGATCCTTTAGGCTCCAGTAACTGGGGGAAGGATTATTGTTGTTTATGGTTTAGAAAGAAGGGAGGGAGAACTGGAATACTTGGCTCTCTGTGCCTCACTTTTCCTATCTATAAAGTGTGGGTGACAACATTTTACCTTCTTCAGAGGGACATTTGCAAGCTAATGGACAGAAAGTGCTCAGAAACTCCCCACCTCGGCTGTTGGGACACATTGGCAATCCGCCCAATAGCTTTTAGATGTGCCTTACCTAAGCAACAGTGGGCGATAAATGGTATAAACACGTTGTCTCTAATGTGCTGGCTGCTCCCTAGGTGCTGTGTGGTCTGTGTATCTGCAGGGAGTGCTGCTATTTTACTATGTGTTGGGAGCCTTCTCCTCCCTTTGTTCTGGGTTGCGCAGAAGCTGCCTGCGACTGTGCTGGCAGAACTGTCTTTTTAGCTGAGTGAGAGGGTTCCTGTGTTCCAGCATTGCCATCAGCTCAAATGAAGTTTGGCTAACGGGCCATGGTGCCTGCAGGCTCTTGAAGGCCGGCATGCTTCTGCAAGCACCAGACTGGGACAGCGCCTGCTACCTCCGGCCTCTTGCATGAATTACAAATGTTGACATTTTTTATGGCATTGCAATTATGCTCTCTGCTGGCTCTGGTCGTTCAGAACTAACCCTCTGTCATGACAGCAAGGCATTTCTCTGGATATTTATGCTGTGAGACTGGGAGCAGAATGCAACCCTGAAGGCTTTCAGCAGTGTTAACGCGCCCTCGTTGCTAGTATATAAGAAACCTGCCACGCTGTCTCTTCTTTGATATCTTCCCTGGATTCGTGCTGCTGCAAGGCTTCTCTGATCTCTGCCGCTAAATGACACAACCTAGAAGAGCAATGTAGAAGTAAACGTAGCAGAAAAGGGTCTCTGTGTTTTAAAACCAGAGTGATCTTTGGGAAAGGAATTACTTAGGTCTTTGATGCTGCAAAAGGCCAGGCAACTGGGGCATACAGGAGAAATCCAATTGTTCAAATAGTGGGAACACCGAGAGAAAAACGTTAGTGTCAATCTCAGGTTAATTGGAAAATATTCAAAGGACTTTGTTTTGCTTAATTTTGAGGTTAGAAGTTCCCTGGGGTTCTATGAAAAGAACGCAGCACTGGCAGCTCCTTTGAAATAAGCAGGAGTAAGCTGCAAAGCGAAGAAGTTGTTAGAGGGGATGTGACCTCCTCGTGGACAGACAGATGGGGCAGCAGGAAACAAAGATGAGAACGCTGTGCAACTGCTCTTGCTTCAAAAGGAGTCTGTGGTGTGGCATAAGTTGATAAGTATGAAGACACCTCTTCGAAGACAGATTCATCCTCTGTTCATCCCGACATCCAACATCAAAGACGAGGTCACCTAGCTGCAAGCACTCCCCGGATGCGCGCACAGCCTGTGGGAAGCACCAGACACACCAGGTGTGTTGTGACTCCACGGGTCTATTAGAAATATCAACAGCAGCATCAATGGTAAACCTCGCATTGCTCTGCAACAAAAGCCCAGGTTCTTGGATTAACTGTGTGCGCTCGTTAAGGCCACCCCTTTATTTTGTTATCTTTTGTTTTTCTGTTCTGCTTAAACGTAAAGCGTTTCAGGGCAGGGAGTGGCTTAGCTTACGTTTATACAGTATCCTGCAGAACGGGAACCTGCCTGTGGTACTGGGGCCTCCTGGCAGTGCTGATTGTAACCTGGGTGTATGGGAGGGTGGGGGACTCGCCCGGCAAGTCTGGAGCCCGCAGAGCCAGTTCAGCTCTGGGAGTCACACGGGGAGCCTTTGGGGCTCTGTGCAGCGAGGGGGGAGCAATATAGCAACCAGGTTGTCTGTCCTTCTCCCTGTGCCTTATGCCAGGGTAATTCCAGCTGAGCACCTTTCTACACCATCTGCAGTAGGGCAGCACGAGGAGATGGAGACTTTCCATTGTACCATCTAAGAGGAGGTTTGAGAGCAGCTCTTTAGCCAGGGAATTGAGTTGGAGGAGTCTATTAAGAGAGGAGGCAGATTCACTTTCCTAACCTACTTCTGGAGAAAAGGAAACTCTCCAGGATTGTGAGGCTCTGCCCCACTGTATTGCCTCAGAAGCATTTCAAGCCTTTGGAGAGCATGAACATTGGTAACCATGTTCAGGGTGCACAGCATTTAACCGCACACCCGGGTTCAAGAGGGAGGTGGAGTGGGGATGAGACCAGGGCACATAATAGCCAAGAGGCAAGGCCAAAGTACCTGGGAAGTGAGCACACTACCAGTCTGAGAGCATGACCTCCAGTGGACCTTTTGGAAGAGGGAATCTGGCAGCCATTCTGAGGACAATCCTGCAGGCTTCTTATGAAGAGCAGAAGTGTGTCTTAAACCTTTTGGCCTGTGCGTCAGTTCTGCTGATTGAAAAATCATTTCTATTGATTGAAGAACTCTCTCCTTCTTTAGCAATTTGAGTCACATAATAAGCAAAGTGGGTTTCTGACCTTTTTTTTTTTTTTTAATTCCCCACTTTGAACCACTGTATCAAAGATAGACTGGCTGTTCTAGTTTGATCAACTCCATAAGTCACACCACCAAAATCTCCGTGGTTACCCTTCCACCAAAAGCTGGGACCTCTGTTCTACCTCCAGAAAGGTACCCAGTCTTGAGCTGCAGACATTCAGGGAAACAATCCATCACTTCACCTGTGTTGGACCTTCCCACCCAACCCCAAGTTAATGATGCAGGTTTTGTTTTCCTTCTGAATTTGCCTGGCTGGCTCAGGCTCCTAGCTCTCATGTTTTGCTCTGCATTTTACTTGTGGCTTTAAGTGCTCTGTAGTAACAAATAGTTTCCCTACAGGAACCAGATAGTACCTATAGGTTGTCATGAAGTTGTCCATTGACCTTCTCTTTTTGCTCCTGCAGTGCTTGGAAGGCTCTGGGAACACTCATTAGCAGTGTTGTGTAATGGTCACAGTGCACTCCAAGAGTCAACAATACGTTGTAAAAAGGCTAAAAGCCAACACCCGTGTGGACTGGCCCCTTCTATCCAACAATAAAATAACCACCTGGAGAACTTTAACCTCATATTGACTGCTATCAGTGTTGCTTTGTCCTATGTCAACATCACTCAGCTCTTCCAGTTTAGGTTCAATGCAGATTGAAGACTGCATAAAATATAGAAGAGAAAATTCTGGGGGGGGGGGAAACCTTAACGCATTATCTATAATTATAGACTGGGCATCGTATTTATCATCTTAGACTGGGTACAATGTAATGTTAATGTAGAGTAGTATCACTCCTTTGGGAAGATATTCTTCTTAACTGATTCCCTACTGGAAATAAACTGTCGTTTACAGGCAAGGAAAGCATATTTGGAAACTTTGCTTTGTATTTCAACTCTGCCATGTGCAGGCTCTGAGCCTCCAGCTTTGTGAGACTTATTTCTTGTAGTAATCCTGAAGTAGATGGGCTGCTTGGGAAGTCTGGGTGACCCAAAACAATACAGAGGGAAGGTGTGATGGAAGCATGGCCCAGAGGGAATCAAAATCAATGTAAACTGCAGTTTTGGACAGAGCTTGGAGTGATGCCCTTGGACAAGATGTGTTGAAAACTTCCATTAAATAAATGTCCGTGACCAGTTTTACAAAAGATGCAAAAGAGAGACATGGGCGAAAGCCAAGCACGTTTTCTGTGCCTTGGAAATGACTTGCCTCCAACGAGCCCTCCTAGGAAGTTTAGGCTGTTTACCATGTAGAAGTTACCATGGCCTTATCTTTGTGTTCGTACATCAGTGGCTAGCAACTGGTTCAGCTGTACCAGTGCAGCTGTGCTAAACTGCTATTTGCCTGAAACCTGGGTGACTTCAACTAACGTTCACCACCGCTCACTTTAACTGTGCGGTGTGTTGCACTCAGGCCCCATGCCACTTTTTGTTCCTTGCTAAATGCAAGTTGAGGCCTCCTATTTCTTGGTTTACCTGGTTATGCACAAAAGGATAAATGACTATGAGACTTAAAAAGGTGGGGGAGAGAAGGTGAGTGGTTAAACTGGTGTCTTAGTTTTCCTGGGTGCTTTCTCTTGTATAAATTAAACCTGGATTGGTTTAGATTTGGGTCTGGTGTTATTAGAGTTGCCAAAAAGTGGCATGCAGGTTTGGATGATATTCTGGACAAGCTTCCAGAGGTTCAGGCATACATAAAAGCCTTAGAAACTCATATTTCTGTTGCCTGAGTCTTTTACAGAACTCTTGAATAACCTTAGCTGGAGCGTTCAACTTTTCTGAACTTGGAGAACAGCACTAACCTTCTATGAGCTGAGTAGCGTGGGGTGGGATTCAGCTAATATTTGTAGAAGAGTAGGAGTTCTTTAGAGGCATGAGAGTCTTAGCTAATATTTGCAGAACACTTTGAGGTCTTGGGATAGATGCTGCTACCAAAGGGTGAAGTGGTATTCACATGTTCTGTCATGTCTGTGTTGTTTACAAATAGAATAGAATGATGTTTTGAAGGTCAGAGACCTTGAGAACAATAGTGGGTTTGAAGCACTCATTTATTTTTACCAAGTTCAGATGCCTGGCATACACTAGCATTTCATTTATGTAAAAGATCTGATCAAACATTTTGGTTGTTTAAAGGGGTTGTTTTGCTTGTTTTTAGGCTGTTGAAATGTCAGATGGTAAAAACAAGCAAGAGTTCCAGATGGGGTAACTGGAAGAGAAACATGACAAAGATTGTAATGGGAAAGCTTCAGATTCTCACTTGATTGGGAGTCCCATGCCCTCACCTGTGACTTCCAAACCCACTCTCTGTGCAAGTCCTTGTGCAAAGCAGCACCCCACGAGAAAGTTCTTCATTACCAGGGTAAGCAAAGCCAGTAACAGTTTATTTTCACTGTTCACTAGTCTATCCATGCTGGGAATTGTTTGGGAGCTGGAATTCTCATCTGGAATACTCAGCTTTTATATGGTCAAGAAAATCATAAGCACTCTGTTTTAATGACCCCAAATTTGAATTGGAGTTTCATGACTCACATTACCAGGGCGAAGAAGTGCCCAGTAGTTTGATCTCATTCACTGATTTGCACCAGCAGATGAATCTCTGTCTCCCTAACTTCTAGTGAGGATACAGGCTAAATCTATATTTGAGTAATGGTGGAAGACAAGGGATATAATAAATGCTGTAAAATCCCTGGCCATTGATGGAGAAGTAAAAGCTGGTGAAAAGGGATCTATCTAATCAGACAGCTCATTTAACACAAAAAAATTGTCTCAATTCCTCTAGTCTACAGCCAGCTTTCTTGAAGACAAAGGGAGGCATAATTTGTACTGGCAAAGCTAACCCTGACTTAAAATCAGAGCAAATAGTTGGCACAAATTGCAGCTTTTGTTTGTTTACACTTGAAGCTGTGCTAGTCACTGAGGGCTGGAGTTGCAGCAAATTCCTAACGTATGCTGCTGTCTAATTTGTTATATTGGTGGTGGTTTATTCCCTAATGCTTAGGAAGCAGAGCACAGTAGAGGAGACTGAAATTACCTTGCAGTGACCAACTGCAACACCTTCTTTGATGATGGTAAATGTAATATGGGAATGTACAAGGATGGTATTAGGGTGTGCTTGGTCGATCACTGCCATTTATTGTGTCAATCATTTATTGCAAGGGCTCAATTCTAAGCGCTTTAAACTCCTGCTGCCTTCACTGAGACAGAAGTTGCTTGGCACCTTGCAAGGCTGTGTCCTTAGTTTTTGTACCAATCTAAGGGATGGGCAGAGAGGCTTTCTGGAAGGCAAAAAGTAGCATTGAAAACCACTAATCTGTGACGTGTTGTGAACGTGGTCTTTAGTTCTGTCTTGGAGACTGCTGTTCCAAAACACCACCTCAGGAGAGTCATACTCATCAGCAGAGATATTTATAAGCTGCCATCGGTGGCTGTCCATGAGCTATTGTACCCAAAAGACAAGGGGGGGGCGGGGGGGCAGAAATAATTATCCCTGACTTTGACAGTTAAGAACATGTGATGTATAGAGGAATGGAGCTAAACCCATGGGATCATTACTGTCTAATTAATGGCTCTTTGTTGCTGTGCCATAGCCTGCACTGTGCTGTGAGCAGCAACACTCTAATAGACAAGTTCCCTGGGCTTTGGATCTTGCCAATTCGGGCTTGCTACATGCTCCCAAAAACTAATCTGGAGATTTCAGCCACACAATACTCTGCCTGTATGAGTCAAATAACATGAATGTATGAAATCAAACGTATAAACACATTCATAACCGAGCCTTCATTTTAGAGGTTAATATTCAGATGGTTAAAACCCCAAGTGTAATGATTATGTGAGAAAGTCATTATTTACTGGCTTTGAATCCAATGCTGGGAGGCAGATCAGAGGTGCTTTGAGGGCTAAAGGTATAGACAGTAACTTGCAGAACTGAATCCTTCTTGCTAGTAGAAAAAATATCTGGCTTTGTTAATTATGGTCCTTTCTGTCTAATCCTTTTGCTCTGTATTTCTCTGTGGAAAGCAGCTTTATCTCCTCTGAGCGAAGTTGATCAATACAGTCAAATCAGAGCTGTGCAGGAGGAATGTTAGGGAGGCTGAAACCATCTAAAATGCTCCTGGTTCTGCATTTTGCTACTGACATGAAAAGCCACTCATGTTGAAGGTTCTGGGCGTTCTAGGCAGAGGAACATGTGAGGTCTGGGGGCTTCACACAACTCTTACACCTTCTCATATCTCAGGAGAGACTACCCATAGCTCTACACTTTTCCCCCTCCAGCTCTGTCTTTTGTGTCAGCTGTTGATACTAATGCTTCATACAGAATCAGCCAGATTTTATTCTCTTTTTTTTTTCCTTCTTTGTTTAACATTACTCTAAATTTGATGTTTCAGGAAAGCTGCTGAAATAACATGCGTGCGACAAGGAATCCACTTAAACATGTTAGAAACTTCTGCAAACCAACAGATGACTGTAGTAACCCATGAAGGCTCCCTGTGCTTCCGCTTCAGGTTCTGTTGTAACGGCTCAGGATCTTTGAGATTGATTTGGTAGTTTTCAACATTTTGTTTTTGGTGACTGAGATATTGCTTGCTCAGAGCTAGTAGGTCTTCCCTTGTGATGAATCCTATGACAGTCAGTGAGGATGACATGGCTGCCTTGTTGCCATCTGCATGAGACATGTTGGAACACAGATGTTTTTTTTTTAATTGGGTTTTGTTTTTTTTTTTTAGATAGAGGATAGGTGATGGGCTGAGTAATTTTGACTTGGCTACTATGGAGTACAGGATGTAAAGCAAACTAATATTAATGGCTTTCTATGAACGCACCACCTACACATTTGACACTGATCTGATGATCTGGAAATGAAGCAGAAGTAGTTATATTTTAGCTGTGGTCTTTTATTGTCAGGTTTATTTTACTATTCTTTTGCAACGTTCCCTTATTTTAGCCAGGAGTGTTTGACCAAGCCATAGACCATGACCAAGTCATCAAGAGCACAGAGAAAACTTCTTAAACTTCTGGATTTTGACTGAGAGGTCATGAAGGTACACGTGGGGTCTGTGGTGATGGTGTGGGTGATGGGTTGTTGGAAAGAATACATGAGAGGCTGCGAGAGGTGCAGCACGGTGGTGCATGTGAGGTGTGCGGACACAGAACAAATGCCCAAGCAGTTGGATTATGCTGGCCTTGGTGCTAGCGTCGCTTCACATGGAGCTGGTATTTGGCCTAGCTCATCTAGAGGTAGGTGTATATTTAGAACGCAGACCTATTTCCAGTAATATTCTTTCTGAAGTGATTGCTAGATAAGTCAATTATCTCACTCCTCTTAGAATGGGAACTATTAATTACAAGAATTACAGACACAGAGCAAAGATGATCAAAGCAGGTGGTGCAATGGGATGCCGAGATGTACAGTGTGGTTTAACACTGATGATGTCTGTTCACTGTTTGTGAAATTCTTTGAAGATGGGTGATATGTAATGTTTCTAACTGATTATGTTAGCAAGAGTGTTATCTGGAGGGCATTTGATGGGGATTCAGGATATCTGGCTCTGTTCCTTGGTATTTCATTGGCCAGCTGAGCAAGTTAATTCCTCTTCCTGTGCCTTAGTTATTTCACTATTAAAATGCAGATAATCTATAAAACTGAGATAATTACACTCTCCTTTTTGAAAACTACTTGGAGACCTACTGATTACAAGTTCTGGATGCATTTTTGAAGTTATTACTATTTTCTTTGCTTAGACGAGATGATAATAACAATAACAGACATGTCAGTGAATCAGTGATTTCCTCAGAGCAGGCAAGGGGAGATGGGAACTTGAATCATTACTGATTTCACTTTAAAGGTCTCTGCTAGCAATTTCTTTAAAGGAAACAAAGGTTGATGCCAGAGCTGCTCTTTTTGCTGGAACTTGGTGCTTCTCTGCAGTGCCTATTTCTAGTTAAGAAAATCCTAGCAGCTGGCAAATGACAACTCTTCAGTTTAATAGGTGGCACATCACTCTTGTCTGGGAGTGTAAATGTTCTGTACTTAAGAATCTTTGCAGGTGGCACCCTAGAATTAGCAGAGACAAGAATAACATCTATTGCCGTTCCTGACAATTCTGAGGTCTCCCAAAGCCATTTGAAAAGTGCAGAAGCAGATACTGGCAGGATCAGGTTTAGGTGCTTTGGAAAGCCATTTTGTGCTAAACAGCTGTGTGTCAGCCCGAGACATCATCCGTGAAATGTTATCCATTGAGAGAAGACCTTTTTTCCAAGTCTTAAATACTGCTTCCCCTCTTGATACTTTCTGAAAAACTTGTTGTGTTTCTATTTGTCATCCTAAAGAGGAGCAGAAAAGAAGTCCCTACCTGATCTTGAGTTGGTGAAGGTTAATGTGGCTGGAAGGAAAGTGGCCATTTATACCAGTAAGAGAATGGATATCTGCTGGAGGAGCCAGCATTACTTATAGAGAACTGGCATTGATATACTTTCTCACTCTCATACTATTGTTATTCAACGCGCCTGAAAAGACTGTTGAAAGGAGGAGATAGCTTAGGTTAGAATTACTGCAAGGCACCCATTTCTGTGACAGTTGTCACGGAATGGCAGTGAATGCTTCCCACTGTTCTCCCAGGTTGAAGGTTGGATCTGAACTCAGGACCAACCCATTTCACAACTGATTGCTGCTCAGGCCAAGTCCATAACCAAAAATCACTTTCTGCTTTTGCAGGAAGTGACACTGCACACAAGAAGCATCAATTGATCTTAGTGGAGCGGGTGAAGGCAGAAAAGAGTAGAGGAGGTTGAGTAAATGGCTTTCCCACTTGTAGAGACTGGTCTTGCTAAAACAGTATTAAGATCTTCCAACCCAGCAGACAGCCATTACTACATGGCCAGAGAGCTTTCTTCCCAGATGTCACTGAAATACCTCCTTGTTGCTAAATCCCAGGTTGAAGGTGCCAATTCTGCCTTTTATGTGGTCTTTCCGCAAGAGGCCAAAACTGATGCTGCATTTCCTAGTGCTGGGTGATGTTCGCACGTGCCCTGAGCCTCAGCCAGTCCCTTCTCCAAAGAATTTATTGGGACAGACCAGACAAAACAGGAATGAAGAAGCTCCTTTTCTGAAGCCAGTTTTAAGCTGGTGTGGGCACAGAGGAATCTGCACTCAAAAACATTGCTATTATCCAGTTGTTGTGGACAGCATAGGGAATATACCCGGATTCCTGCAACAACTGATTTGATCATTTGGCAACAAGAAGATAGGCTGTCAACAGGCTTCTTCCACCTCCTTTGGGGGTACAATATCCTCAATACAGGCATCTCTTCAAATGTCTGCTCCCCAGGATCTATACTATTGTACTGGATAGGCTCTGAGATGCAGGGAGTTTCTGGCAGAAGATGGGAATCAAGGTCTGTGGACACAAAGACTAGCTTTCTGCTCTCTTGCTTGGCATTTTATCCCTGCCATTGACTTTTGCCTCCTTCTTTCACTTCTTGCCCTTCTTGTGGGGGGGATGTTAACTTTTTTAAGGATGCAATTAGTTAGGCGGCAACTCTGCACTGTCATAGTGGCGTTTGGTCTGGCAAGTGGCAGCCCTGGGGCTACCATCTGTACACTGAAGCCTAGTAACATCCTGGTAACTGCAGTGAAATTATCTTGTAATGGCTGGGTGTATGCTGCCATGGCAGTGTAATTACACAGCATGTACTGCAGGTTGCTTAGCCTAATGGTAGGCTGAGCGCCAACTGGAAACAACAGTAAGTGCAGGTCCCTTGTGGGTAGGGAATGGTACTGCGATCTTCTGATGCTGTCAGGCCGATCCGCATTCTTCCTGGACCACTGGAGGTAGTATCTCCTTTTAGCAACGATACTCAAGTTAACACTTGTCTGTCCTGGCAATCATGCATATTTGCTTTATTTTTTAAAAAGCCCATCTAGCAAAGGAGAGTGGCATAGGGCAGATGCAATGCGACCTGCTCTTCCTTATGTGAAGTGTAGCTGAGTCGCTGAGGATGTCAGGCTGGCTCCTGTGACAATTCTCCCTGCTCTGGGACAGCCTGCTGCCATCCTCCAGGTCCTGCGCTTTGTTGCGTGTTGTGAAGATGATGTCAAAGTGGCTTTCAAGCCAGTTCAGCTGAAGTGGTGATTTGTGTAAGATTTGAAAATGTTTGGTGGACATTCCTTATAAAGGTAGTTGTCATTTGTTAAATGCTGATGCCTTAATTTCTGCCTGTAGACAGAAGTTTTTAAAGCTGTCTGTCTAGTGGCTACCAAATACAGGTAGTGCCCATGCAGCTCTGGGACCCAGGAGCTTTTGAGATTTCTTTGTTGACAAATACCGCGGAATCAGGCTACCTAAAAATACTTGCTTGTAGCCCACAAGTCCACTGATAAGTGAGTTTCTTTTGAGCCTTCAACATTTTCCCTCATTCCCCAGACATCAAAACTTGAAGTATTAATTTCTTCTTCAGTGCATGAACCCTGTGATCAGCAAGCTGAATGTCTGAGAGTGGCTTCACTAAAAGACGACACCCAAATAATCTGCTCTCAATAAAATCAAGCTAGTTTGACACTGCAACTTCTAAGTGGCTTTGGAAAATAACTTCCAGAACTACAGCTAATTATTTATGATTCTCTGGAAGCGTTCATCTGAGAGGGTCCCAAGTGCTTCCCGAATCTTGCATGGAGCTTAGTATTCAGGTGCTGTAGTCTCAGTTTTGAAAATTGTCACGATTCAGGAGCAAAAGACCACTGAAATAATTTAAAAGCTGAATATACTTTACATTTGAAAAATATTAAGGCTGTTAGTTAAGGTTTTTAAGTCACATAGACACTATCATGGCTGTTTATACCAAGTCCGTTTAATTGCTGGCTTGGAGCTCTTTACAATACAAGCCAGCTTAGTTTTGTGTTATTAGTTACCCCAAATTATCTGGAAATCTACTGGCTTTTATTTCTGAAATGGAACTGAATATGCTCAATCTCCACATGATGGGAATGAAGAATCATTCTGTCAATTCTCTTCCTGCCAGCTGATGCCAGGGTCAGAGAAGTAGGTCACACCTTTCTGGTTTTGAGATGGAGCAATACTCATTTTAGACCAATTTGCTCTGAGCACGGAGCTCATCTGCTGGGTTGAACCAGGGCATTGTTGCTGTCTCTAGTGCATTGTTCTGCTCTCCCTCTAATTAGCTCCAAATGTTTCTTATGCCTGGAACACAGTGGTAGTGATGAATAATGGGCTCTCTTCTCTTAACCCTTCGACCCCTAATTCGGCTGTGCACTCTCACCTAGATGCTTTCACTTTCCTACATCCACCAGCGCTGTGTCAGTCTGACAGCTGCTTGTATCAGACTTGCTGCCCCATAACCTCCTCTCTCCTGTTCTGCAAATTGAGTAGGAGAGTGTAGGAGCATGGTCCTGGCTCCAGCATTTACTTTTAAGGTCGTGGTATTTGCTTTGTGTGTGTGAGTGTGCATAAAGGTGCACCCCATATACCATTGGCCCTGGACAGGGGGACAGCCGCTGTGACTCTAGGTCTTCTGCTTTGGAGATGACCTGCCCAGAAAAGTAGTGCAACTTGTTGATTTGTAGAACTGCTCTAGTTACATGCCAGAAGAAGAAAGGCATCACAGGCTGATCCTGAGAGATGGGTTTTAATTGCTGATCACTTTGGCTAAACCTCAGATGTGGTTTCTTTATCGGGGTAGGCTGCAGACATTAGAGAGATCACACGTGAGCAGATGTGTGAGAGTCCAAGCCTGAAGAAAGCAGGAGTGACACCTATGGGGGTCTTACATCGGCGACCCCAGGGTGAGGGGGAGGCTTGCTGGACAGGACTCATGCGGGGAATGCTTGGAGGAGGTTGGACAGGGGCATATCCTGTCCTACAAAACAGTGCAATGTCCAAACATGTTCTTAACACCTTCCTTTTCACAGCAAATCCTCTTGCTTTAATTTGGTGGGTTTTTTTCCAATTCAGAAAACTGAGCCATCAGCCCAGCGTGTTGAGCTCCCCCTCACTGCTGCAGCTGGGCTTTTGGAGGTCTGGCAGGTGTGGTCACCTGGGCCAGCATTCCCACTTCAGCACATGCGGCCATCGTCCCCTGCCCGGTGCAGCATGCCATGTCTTTTGTGTCTGCGCTGTTTCCCAACGAGCTCCCTCAGCTTGCTGACAGCACCTTTCAGCCTTGACAAAACACTCGGAAGCGTCTGCAAGCCCTTCCTCCGCAGAGGAGCGCGAGCACCGAGCGCTGTGCGCTTCTGCTACTCTCTGCCTGCTCTCTACCTGCCTTATTTCTGCACCACCCCATGCTGCTTCCACAGAGAAATGCCCCCGAGTTATTGCAAAGGCCAATGCGCTGTCATCACATGCTGTCTGTTTTATAACTGTCCAGTCTTGTAAAGCACTGACATTTGGTTAGGTGGGAAACAGTTTGCAGCTGGAATAGCACTGCTCTGTGTCTCTGGTGGGAAAGGCTGAGCTTTTGTTTATGTTGGTGTTGTCTGTCCTGCAGCACACAAGGGCTGGGCTGAGGCTGGGGGTGTTTCAGTGATATGATGCTTTCGGATGCTTGAGTCACAGGTCTGTGTCTGTCTGTGCAACGTGCTACTCCCAAGGAGCTGTATCCACCATAAATTCCTTTTCCTTCATTAAAGATCTCCCTGTGGCCCAGGACTGGGAAGGAAAAGGGTAGGCACTGCAGACATTACTTTCTGTGCTACATGACCTCTGTGTGAGTAACATCTCTGGAGGCTCAAAACATTGAAACCGGCCCACACCTCTTCTCCATCACTCTCACATATCAGTTCTGAGTCTCTTCCCAGCTGGTACCACAGCCCAGGAACCAGTACCTGGGGTACAGAGTGACCCGGCTGTTGGCCCTGGACAGTTTGGCGTAGAGAACAGTTCCTTTAGGCTCATGGTCTTTTTCTTTGAAGAGACAGGTAATGACTGGGCAACAGAAGCTGCCCCGTTAGCCAAAGGCCACCTCTGCTCCTTGTGTGGTGGAGTCCTTGGAGCTGCTGTTACCGCTGCTTCGACACAGCCTGCGAAGTGAGTTTGCAAATGTGGGAGTCAGCACCTACAGCTGAAAGACAATTCTCTGCAACAAGAACTTCGATATTTGTAGACTGTAATTACAAGAAAAGACCATGCTGCTAATCTAGTCTCACCTTCTGCCTCATTCAGACGAGACCTGTACCCGTAATGTCTGCATCAAAGCTAATAATTCACTGTTAAGCCACAGCACTTATTTTAGGAAGACAGCAAATCTTGTTTTAAGAGCTCCAAGGGTGGAGAATAAAACTCTCCCCTACATGATTTGTTCAAGTGATTAACTACTGGCATTATTGCAAGTTTTAATTTTTAAATGCTCATATTATTTCCAGTTTGATTTTATCCAGCTTTTACTTTGAGCTTCTGGATCTAGTTACAGTTTTGTTTGTTAGGTTCTTGGAGCCTTTTAGCATCTCTCACAGTCAGTCCCCCACTGAGAAATGTTAATAGATTTAGATCAAATCACCTCCAAACCTTCCCTTCAGTAAGTCAAATAGATCAGGCTGCTGAAGTCTCTCCATCTCCCTTTCTTTCTCTCTGCAACATCTGGAACGGAATGATGTGTTGTGTTGGATCAATCATCCGTTCAGAGCAGCATCTGACCACCTATTTGATGATGCTTAAATACATGCCGTTAAAAGTACTTCTTTTACTTGTGGCTGTCTTCTAGACCAAAACCATCTGTGAATATTTTCCACTGACTAACCCAGGCGAACCAAAACCCGGAGCCGACGGCAGGCGCTACCTGCCTGCCGCACGGGGTCGGGAGAGCCGGCAGCCGGGGCTGGGGCTGCGCCGGGGGGTCTCCCGCTGCTCCCGGGGAGCTGCGGCGCCGCCTGGGACCGGCGCTTACCGGGGGGCCGCGGCTCCTGCCTCGGTAAACACAACTTGACCATTTCTTACCAGATCCTAGCAACCAACTCCTCGCCTCGAGTTTTTTTGTCGCTTGTTTGCTATTGCCCTCTAGTGGCAATAGGGTAGCCTGTGGCTTGGCCTCCCAAGTTTTGTTTTCTGCTAGTTTTCCACCGCTTATTACTCTGGGGCAATCGTCTTGTTGATGCGATGGATTTCAATGATATTATTCACCTGAATTTAAACATTCAGCTTTATTATTTAAAACTTTATGGTATGTTTTGGAAACAAAAATTTGCTCTCTGCAGTCGATAACTAATGTCATGCTGTGTCTGAGAGTAGAATAGACTTTCCTGCTCATCGAAATATTTTGACAACAAAAACTGCAGAAAATGTTGCCATTTCAGGCTTAAAATAATTCAGTCCTGCAGAGTCTGAACTCTGAAGTGAACTTTGTGTATACTGCTAGCACTCGCCAGCCTACTGCATGAAGTTATCTTCTGTTGAAGTAGAAATACTGCTTTTTTACTATTTGTATTTCTATCTAAAGTCTTTGTTTTTATTACAAAGAGTGAACTATTTAAAGTACAATCCCTTCTAATCAATCATTTCTTTTTGTCAGACAAGCCAAATAATTTATTGAACGATCTTGGCTAATCAGAGTCTGTCCTCTTATAGAGATCCTAGAAGGTGGTTTATTAATGAGACCTAGATTTTTTCCCCTGGTTGTAATGCATGGAGATCTTAATAAGCAATGAATTGCTGTGTCTGCAATCACTTTTGAGAGTCTTAAAAGGAAAATAATAATACTATGACTAATGTGATTGCTCTCCCTACACTGCCATCCGGTGGATGCAAAATTCATTTCCTTTTGTAAATGGGAAGGGAAATTCTCCTGCTGATATCACAGCTTGCAAACTTGCACCAAGCTGACTCTCACTTGTAACGCAATTTCCAGACCAGTGAGGAAAATGTTGGTTATTCTTTTATTTTAGTTGTTTCATATTAGAGAAAGAAGCTTTCCAGTCTCTCATCTACAAAAAACATTCTCTACCCTGCAATGGAAAGTAAACCTGTTTGGATCTTGAAAAAGGGCTCTGAAAACCTCCCAGACTCTCTGCTCTCAATATCTGGCATAGATGGCCCAAGCCACTGGGCGCTCCTACTCCGGATGCTTTTGGAAAATGAAGGTTGAGCTCCTATTTTGATTTTCAGATAATCGGTGTGTGGGCTAGAAACAACAGAGCCTTGGTCAGATGCAGTGCTGCATTTTTGGTTTGGGGTGGGGAGGCGTGGGGCCAGGGGTTAACTTTCTGCTTTTCCCCCAAGGAGTGATGACTGAGATAATTAGGAGCAAGTCATGGTGCTCACAGACCTGCTGGTCTGCAAACGGGACTTCACCACACTGAGCTGCTTCCCAGTGCAGCAAATCTCGCTGACCACCATTGACTGCGTTGGCCGCTTCACCATCCCAGAGAAATCTGGAGAAGTGAGTACTGGGAGTGGATGGAGGCAATGTGAGAGACCCTTGGCTGAGCGCACAGCTGTTAGGGCTCTGTCATTGCCTCCATCTCTTTCTACTTCTGGACCCTACATGAATTAATCCAACAGCTGCAGCAACAGGATTTCCTGTGCCTCTCTGCAGGAGGGCTGCGGAAGTGGAGCAGAATAGCCAGCCCCAGGGAGCTGAGCTGGGAGAACCAACCCTGGCATTTCAGCTGCTGCAGGTGGGCCAGGTAATCACCAGGTGGTGGCATCTGTCCCCTGGAGACACCACGGCCCATGCTGGGCATGGTGCCAGTCCTTATCTGGGAGCCTTGGGTTTTTCTCTAGAGCGTGCTAGCTCTCCAGATGGGCTCTGTAGTGGGGTATTTGGGGCCAGAAGGTCCCACTCTGGAGGTGGGAAGTCCTGCCGCCTCGCAGTGCCGCCAGCACGTTCCAGCTCTGAGTCATTCCCTTGCCTGTTTATTTTTGGTATTTATTTGTTTACCACCGAGGTGTCGGCCCAGAGCAGGCTGGCTGTGCCGAACTCCTCCGGTGGCCTGGTGGCCGCTGCCAGCTCTGTCAAAGTCCCGCAGTGTTGGGAGTGTTTCCACCCCAAGCCGAGGAGGAAAGAGGTCGGGTTCCTGCGAGAGCAATGCCACCGCAACCTCCCATCAAAAGTGTGCTTGGCTCTAGGTAATGAGTGCAGTAGCACAGGGTAAACTACTTTCACCCTCCCCACAGAGCCCCCGGCTCCCAGCTCTCTCCCTGAGCTGGCTGGGGGGGTGGAAGGAGGTTAAGAGGCATATCCTTTGCTGTAATTATATCCTGTTGCTAGAGATATTGTGCTCTGCTTAAAGAAATCATCATAATACAGCCTCCCGGAGAAGGTAATTACTGTGCATCTTATGAATGGCTGCATGTGAATGTCTGCTCAAACTGCTGTCAGCAGCAAGTTTCAACACATCTTACATACCAGGCATTTTACAGCCTTAGTTTTATTTGTTTTCATCACCCCTTGCCTTGTGCTTTATTTTTCATTAATGGATCTGGTTTTTTGTTTGTGTTGGTTTTCTTTTTCTCTCTTTTTTTTTTAAGAGGCCAGAGTTCATGCCTTTGATGGAGCATTTGGGTGGTGGCCACAGCTTTTATTTGCTGCATTTCCATTGCTCTGTGGTGGCTTGAGGGGAACTGTCTGGAAGATGCCATTTCCGAGCAGTTCCCGTATGGTAGCATCTGAGTGGGCCCTAGTTTCCTAGTCTGAGCCCAGAAAAAATGGACCATATCACTGTTGACAAAGCTTGGTGTCACTCTACCTCTAGCATAACTGCACAGATTTAAGCCTGAGACAACTTATTTTCCCTGTTCTACTTTCCCAGTTTCTCTCTCGTATTGAAAAAGAGTTGGCGACTATCCCACCTGCTCCCAAACAGGGATGTCAGACCTTTGAGCTTTCTGAAGCTCCTCCAAAGCAAATCTCTCTCCTGCCACTGGCACCAATGACCTCCCTGCCTTGGTTAGCAATCAGTGTAAGTGTCACTGCAGTGTGGCTAAAGTTTTGGAGAATCATAGCCTGGTAATGCTGCACACAGAGATTGCCATATAACTGGCTTCAGAGCCATATCCCTTGGCTTTGCGGGGACATTTGAACTAAAGAGATGGGGGAGCGCCGACAGAGCCCTGGTTTGTCACAGTAGGAGTGATCCGGCTACTCTTCCTTTCTCAAAGGTCACTCGTGTTTGCCTTTCCCCGGCAGTATGTGTGGTAATCTGGCCTGGTGTTGTGCGTGTAGGGCCACAGTGTGTGATCGTGACACCCTGCATGGCTGTAAAAACATCATGTCCATCTCCTGGCCAGCTCAAGGGAGGATTTGAAACTGCTGCTTGGATTGCTTCCTTGTGCAAATGGCTGGGGCTTGCTCTTGCAATGCTGAAGCTGAATTGTTTTAGTCCTCTCGATGATTTGTTGTGTTTGTGGCCAGGCTTCTGTGTGCGCTGAGCATCCACTGTGTTGCATCCAGAGGTGGCTCCATCCCGGTGCTGTGCAAGCGCCGTGTCCGTCTCTCTCTCTGATTCCTGGTGAAGCCTGAAACGCAGCCTGGCTCCTGGAGGATGGAAGGTGCTGTAATAAATGTGAGCTCATAATGCTGCTGTTAAAAATAACTGGCGCTAAATTAAAAAGAAAAAACATCATCTTATTCAGCCCTACCCCAAGGGGGAAATGGACATGAGGAACTGGGCAATCCTTCTGTAAGTTCTCTTTCTTTAGACTATATTTAAACCACACCGAGAGCCAGATTCTCAGCTGGTGTCAATTGTTGTTGACTTCAGTGGAGTGAAGCTGGTTTACACAAGTTGAGGCTGCTAAATGCCAGCATCTGGATGAAGCTGAGACACAGCTGCAATTACTTTTGCAGAAACCTCCAGTCTGAGGCTGGTTCAAAAGGTCTGAGCCCTCCTGAGTGCTTGAGCCATCAGTGCTCTGATTCAGCAGCTTTTTTGGGATGTAAAGGGTTATGAAAGGACCTTTACTCAGGTCAAAATTGACTCTAATCTCAGCTGGGTTCTGCAAGTCTTGTGTCCGTCATTCTGTTGTAATCACTGCTTTAGCTGGGCTCCTCTGAAAAACTCTGCAAAACCTTTTTACTTGCTGCTTCACCAGCATCATCTCCTGTCTAGACACTCTAATTATGAGAAGCAGGGAGCGTACAGTGTGATGTGTAGATAACCCTGGATAACTCCAAGGCAACTGTGTGCTGCTTCCATCCCTCCCCTGACTGCCCTCCGAACTAGTTTTGCCAATTTGTTGGCTGTTCCAGCATGAAGATTAGCAAAGCGGGGACTGTATGGTGCCACCTGGGCAATATTTATTTGAACTTTGCCTTCAGAAGCAAGTGCTCCAAGCCATAGAAATTGATAGGCGAACCTCCTCAAATTGCAGTGGGATCTAGGTTTAGCCTTACCTACCTCTTTTTTTCTGTATGCCCCAAAACTCTCTGGATTAAATAAACAAACAACCTCCCCCACCACCACTATCAGCAGAATGCATTAAATCTGTAAGCTGCTTTGGGTATTTTTTGTGTACTCATTGCATCCACTCTAATTCTGTTCTTATCCATGGACTTGTTTTTGATTTACGCCAGCATAGACAATATCCAAATTCGAGCTCTATGTATTTCAACTATGTCCTTTACATAAGAGCTTTTAAAGCTACTGATTTAACAGGAGACCGTCCAATAATCAATACATATAAAACATTGGAATGCATTTGCTTAATTCACTTGCTCTCTGCAGTATGCCACCTCCAGGAGTGTGTAATGAGAGGAAAAAAACATTTTTTCTTTCTATTGCCCTTCTTTAATGTGTCATCTTCCCTGATTCCTTTGCTGTAACTGGTACCAAAGAGAATTGTCTGCGATATTTAGCAAGGCCCTTGGGATTCAGACGGTTTCCCAAGTCTCTGCACTAGCCCTGGGGTGCCACGCGGGTTTACATGGGTCTCTGCGGGAGCTGAGGCATGTGAGAATAATTTGTTTTCTGCATTTTGATTCCAAATCAGTGTGCTTTGAAGTGATTATAGGGAGGGTTGCTTTTTTTTTTTTTTTTTTTTGTAGCAGCTTTTGAAAAGTGCCATACTGATCCATGGAGGGAGCGCTGCTCCATGGGAGGCACCTTTTGTACTCCTCCTGGCAGTGGCATGGGTGAGCTCACGCTCTGGGACATGCTTTTAGGTTGCAGCTCTCTGTAGTCCGGATCGAAAAGCCTCTTTTTATGGGTCCTGGTAATTGAAACATGCCATGAGTGTGGATGACTTGAAAAGTTGGTACTAGAGCCAGTTAATGAGTGACCTGTATAAATCTCCCAGCTTTGGGCTCTGGCAGGAGCTGCTGAGTTCAAGCTGCGCAGTGCTGCCTCTTTGGGAAAATTGCACAGGTTTAGAGTCTGTTTCTCAACTGGTGGAAAAGTCTGTCTGAGTACTCTTCTCCAGTGTAAGGTTGGGTTTTCATCTGAATTCACTTAGGACACATTGAAGCGTATCCTTATAAAGTGCTGAATTTGGCAGGTGACGCACTGAAAGAGTGGACCTCAAATCCTGAGCCCCTGAAGCCAAACTCCAGGTGGGATTTCTGACCCAGTCTAAGCAAGGTTGTCCTCAGCCTGCATCCAGCCAAACCTGAGACTCCAGCTGGAGCTGTGGCACTAGGACTCTTCCCGGGGAGGATGGTCCCCCAGTTCAGGAATTATCAGAGCTGAAGCCAGTCAGCTCAGAGCCTTGTGTGGAAATGGAAGACTCACCTTTCCCCTCCCCGGCCCTTTCTACTCTCAGGCTGGTGATCTGCACTGGCTGAGGATCAGTTTTGGGTTGAGTTATTGTACGTTTGCTCATATCCCAGACTTCAGTGCTTGCACATGAACCCAATGAAAAAGGAAGCTTCATGTGAAGAAAGCACAGTTCTTTCCCTTCTTTTTTCTCCATCACTGCGTCATGATGTTGCTGTGAATGGGTGCACAGACATTGCGTCGCAATGGCTCCCTGCACCGGACGCAGCTCTCAACCAGCCCGTAACCAGCTCTCCCACGCAGCCAGCCAACAGGGCCATATAATCCCTTCTCCCTTTGTTAACCGGACGATCCTTGCACCGTTTGCAGAGCGCCGCCACTAAACCTGCAGCGATAGCGGGAAGCTGGTTGGCATATGTGGCAGCTGCAGGAAGACTAAGTTTGTGCTTCCTTAGCTGTTTTGAAGGACAGGGTGCCAGGCTGAGTGTGCATTGAAGGTCCCACTATGGTTATTTTACTCCTGTCTCAGCTGGGAGATGTTTCCCAGAGTGTACTGTGGCAGGCTTTGAACCAATTTGTTGTTCCTTTGCTTACGATGAAATTAGTGCACTTTTTTAATGTAAACTAGCCATGAGATTGTTTACTTTGGCACAGGGATGCATGTACTTTCTGAGAAGCAAGGAATTTAGCTACCGGGGGATGGTTTAGTTTAGTTTGTTGCATTTGCAAAACAGATGGCAGTGGGGAAAATGTGGTGGGGGGAGGCTTTAGGGCAGGGTTTTCTTAATGTTTGCTGCCTCTGTAGTTTCCTTTGTTGTTCACTGGCTGAAGCAGGGTGGGTTTCCATCACAGGGAGAAGAAAAACAACACATAAGACCGAGATGCATTTTGCACACAGGGAAAATAAATATAATTTGAACTTGAGCTGTCACTTTGTGGACGTCTTTGCCAATGTGGGACCTCCGCTTCCTACGGCTGGTGGAGGTACAGAAGCACCATGAAGGCCTTGCACGTTGGCCTGGCTCTGCCCTCCTGAATCCTCTGGAGCACCGTGGGCCTCAGCAGATCTGCGAGGCATCTGTGATGGCATTGCCATGCTGCTGCAGAGCAAAAGGAGGGAAACCTTCGCAAGATGTGTGCCCAGAGCTCGTTGGGGTGGGGTGAGGCCATCACCATGCTACCAGAGTGTCCTCTCAGTGTTAATGAGTTTAGGCACAGCTCTCTGTTGAGGTGAGAAAGAGCTGTTGTCCTCAATGGAGAACTGAAATACAGAGTAGAGAAGCCAGCACCCATTCAAGGTCCCACAGAGGATGCCCGAAGGAGAATGAGGGTGGATCCCGGCTCTGCTCAGCCAAGTATTTGAGCCTTGTGTCAGGCGGATCATTTTGGAAAAGGCCAGAGTTTCTCTGTTCCAAGGGCCAAGTCACTGCCAAGTTGGAAGGGCTTCCTGGAAGGCTCTGCCATGTCCATTTGTGGTGACTTGTGCATGCTGGGTTGTAGGGCACTGGGAGAAGTGCCACTTTCCACTGTACTTCCGACCAGAAAGAGCATCTGTTCCCATGGGCTCTGCCGCTCTGCTTCATATCTCTGGGAGACTTGGCCAAACTCCCCGCAAACTTTCACGTTCTTGCCTCTGGGCTCGTTCTGGGTGGCCAGTAACTCCCTCTTTGCAAGATCCTCTCAGGAAGGATCTTGGAGCGATCAGTCCTAATCAAACTTGGCTCTTGCTTGGGGTAGGATTGTGTTCCCCTGCATACCGCTGTGGATGTGGCAGGCAAAGAATTCATCATCGTGTCTGATGACCTTGCCTTAAGGGCGAAGTGCCAAGAATGCCCCATGTTTTCTCAGGGTGGGGTGCTGTCCACCACTAATGCCCAGCAAAGCGTGATGACAGGGGTGAACGCACGCTGGGATTGCTGGGGCATTTGCTGGCGGGCTTGGTGGGGGAGGATCCCAGATGCCACCACCTTGTTATTTTGGGCAATGGACCGAGCTGCTGAGCTAGATCTTTCACAGCTTCAGCCAATTTTCTGCCCCTACGGAAACATTTCACAGACATTAATGCTTTGCCCATCTAGGTGTCATGTTTCTGGGAGACCTTTACACATCCCGCTGAGCCCATTGCAGATGCTCATACCCTTCCTCAAATCTCAGAGCTGAAGCGCCGCTGTTAAAGGTGCTTGAGCATTTTGTGAGCCTCCACGGGCAGAATGATGGCTGTCTTGCAGGTCAAAAGGTTTTCTGTCTGCTTATTGACCTCTTTTTGCCAAGGCTAGTTGGATATCAGCTGCATGTAAACAGATGCTGCCGAGGCAAGCGGGGAGTTACTGGGGTCTGTTAGCAACCATCAGCTATTTAACCCTTGTCCCTTTTGGATTTTCTAGAGTTCAGAAGTTTGATATCCCTCCAGTTTCCATATGGAGAAGTTGAGGCGTAGTGAGTTGCAGCAATTTGTCCCAAGCAAGTCTAACTAGAAAAGTGCTTAAACTCCAAGTTTCTTGTTACTCAGTCTGGGTCTTGATCAGAATATCCCTCTGTTTCTGATACTAGAGCCTTCTTGGAAGGGACAGAGTGTGTCTGTGTGAAGAGAGAGGGCATCCTGTCCGAAGGCAAAGGCAATTGCCTGGAGCATGCCTTCTTGCTTCTCCCACTGCACCCCAAACGAACGGAGAATTGGTTGGAGCAGCCGGAGGCCATTCTCCTGGATGGACCAGCTACATAGGATAAAGAAAGTAAGTGCACCTCAGCAAGGTGGTGTTTGCCATATATGCTGTAGCATCACAGCGCGCCAGTGCGGTGTGGGGCCTGCAAGCTGAAATGTAGCCTCTGGTGATCACCTTGGAGCATTGGTCTCCAGCCTAGGCTGGATTTTGTCCTGCTTTGTATGCAAGTGTGGTTGCCAACACCTGCACAAAGCAAAGGCGTCATGCGAACGCAAAGGCTGAAGAGCAGCATCTGGTACGTGTTTGGCCATGGCAGGGTGCAGGGCCAGGTGAAAGTGTAAGCAGCAGTACCTAAGGTGAAAATAAAGCTGGCAGTCTTGGGCTATGGGTTTTCTATTAGGCCCCAGCATTGTGTCTCTGTAGTGTTCCCTCCTGTCTCACTCCGTCATGCAGCCCCATCTTTCTAGTAATTGTCCATCTGGATCAATTTGCAGATTAAGTCCTGCAGCCACCTGTGGGAAGCATAGAGGTGTGCCACCATGCAACATGTCCAGGGATGGCCTGGCCCCGCTCGGTGGTCCTGCCTGGAGCTCTGAGCTCTTCCCAAACTCCGTTTGCATTGCAGGTAAACTGGGAAGGAGGGGGAGCATGTGAAAGAGGAAGGAGGAACACCAGTATGTCTTCATTTTCCTGCCTCTCTGCAGGCTTTTTGATGAAAGACAACATAGTTGCACGTCCCCTTGGTATTCCAGGTTCACAGATTCTCTCTTGGAGCTTTAGATGTGGATCACTGCCCCATGTTGGTGGCTGCTACACAGGCAGCTAACAAGGAGACCATCCAAGTCAAGCTTCCAAACTAGATACCAGATAAAAGGCCAAAGTGGGATAACTCAGACACGTGGGTGGAGTAGAGCTGGAAGGAGAAACTGTCAGTGCAATGGAAGGGTGTAGTGGAAAATCAGGAATTACACCTTGCAACTAGTCTAACCAGGACCCTAGGCAAGAAGGTTTCCAGGCATTGTGGAAGGAGCTTTGCAAATTTTTGTGGGGAGTTGGATGGTTTTTTGTTGTTTTATTTTTCCATGCATATAAATGAGCACAGAGGTGTTTGGCAAAGAGCGACGTCTCAAACTTTGGTGTGTTACCCTGCATTTAACCATTGATTAGAGGGTGCTGCAGGACACCACCACTTCAGTTCATGGGAAAAGACAGTTAGAAAGGGAGGAAAAGGCAGTCTGTAGGAAAGGAGAGCATTTCAGGAATCCCTGGGAAGTCCTTGCCTTGGCTGGCCATTTCAGACCATCTGCGCTCTCCAGCCTGCCCTCTCGGCTGCAGCGCCTGTTGCGGTGCCAGGAGAAGACCTCCCCTGCCTGTGCACTTTGGAGACTCACCTCCTTCTGGTGGGACAGTGCAGGGCATTCATTGGGAATGGTAGGTGTGAGGGGGACAAACACACCAGAGATGTATGGCGTGGGCTGTGGCTCCTGCACAGATTTAAGTTGGAAGCTACTTTGTCACCTGGTTGTGCAAGAGTGTCTGCGGCAGCGGGGATGTGTGCGGCGGACAGGAAGGGGGGCGTGCCTGCATGTGTGCATAAGGAAGTACATGCAGCAGCTGTTGTAATTGTTTTAATAAAAGAATATTTCCCTGAATTTCTTCTTTGGCACCTGAGGGCCCTTCCCAGGATGCCCTTTCTAAAGCTGCTGTTTGATTTCCAGGGCAGATGCAGTACACGCACGCATACGCAGTTGGCCCCATCTCGTTCATGCAAAACCCACAATCCCATCAGCACATGGCTGCTTTCCCCTTTGCTGACAGGGAAGGGGGGGCGCGGGGGTTGAAATAATGACAGAGCTGATTATAATTAATATTTTTTTTTATGTCTGAAGAGTGAAAGTCCTGCCCAAGTCCCCCAGCCGAGCACAAGCCAAAGTGCTAAATCCCTGTAGGGGTGTGTTTTATTACTGACGCTCTGCGTGTCGAGGCTGGTCGCGGGGTCTGATGCTGTGTGTGTGGAATTTTTGTGGCTATTTTCTATTGTGCCAATGAAAAGCAGGATCCCATCCGTATAATAAAAAGGAAACTTGAAGGTTTCCACGCCTACATGAAGGTGAATGTTTGCAGCATTAGTGTTTTAATTAAGTGTTTTACCTTCGCATGACTTCCCTGTATGAACCCATTGCAAACGATGGAGCAGATGTTACAGGGGACGGAACATGATGGGATTCCCAACACTCCTTCCCCAAAAATTTTTGACTGCTCCTTGGTTAGGTTGGTCTGTAGCTGGATTGTTTTACAGTCTCATAATGTTTCATTGGGTGGAGTTTGCTGGATTTGATTCATCCCTGACTGCTCCTCTTTCAGGAGCAGGGCTCTGGCAGGAGGCTGAGGACTAGGGGGCACTGATTGCTTCTTGATCCTTCCTTGACCAGCTTGGGTGATCTCAGGCAGGTTCTTTCAGCTCTCAGGCCTCAGTTTTGTCTGCTTGCCTGGTGTCACACAGCAGATTGAATGCTGAGCTGGATATTGAAGCCCTTTTTAGCCAGGCTGTGTGCAGAGGGCAATAGTGAGGCAGCAGTGGGGCAGCTACCAGCTACCTCTCCCAAATCGGTCCAAAGCCATATCCTACACTGACCACTTCAGTAGGCTGAAAGGGAGACCCTCAGCACCCACCAAATTAATGGGGAGAGGAAGTAGTAGTTTACTATGTGATACCTTAGAGGGACCTTTAACTGGGAATAGTAGCAGTACTGGCTGCAATCCTGCAAGCTTTCCAAGAAGGTTCGAGCATTTCAGATGGGAAAACCCAGAAAGCAACCAGGAGTCTTGGGGACCTGAATTGTGTTTGTACCTGTGCAGCCCTTAGTCTCCCAAAGTAAATTTGGGCCAGGAGAGAGTGTGTGGCACTCCCCTGGGAGACGGGCTGCCTGAGCACAGACCCTGGGAACTTCCAGAGTTCCCTCCTCTTTCTGTCCTCCTTGCAAAGGAAGGGTGTTTTGTCTTTGCTATAGCTCGCTTTCTCTTGCCACCTTAGCCGATGAGAGCCTGTTGGGACACAGGCGTATGGGTGGCAGCTCACAGCTTTCTCAACCAGTTTCCACCTTGTCTCAGGTGAAGAAGAGGATGTGTCTGTACAAGGTGGCTCACTGTCACCTGTCCCCATGTCTATCAGGACTGTCACCTGTCCCCCAGAAATACGGCTGAACAAACACCAGCCTTGGTGGCTGCTCTTTTCATTTCAGGATGGTCGTCTTTCCATCTCCCACACAGCTGGCCCAAATACTGCTGTTGCTCAACCTCCTCCTTTCTGCCCTCTTGGCAACGATGTGGACAAAAGCAACCTATAAAGCTGTTCAGCTTGTGAGCTTCAGTGCTTGACCCTGACTCTCCAGCTTGTACTTCCAATACCTGCAATCCCCAAATGATCTGTCATCCAGGGGTGAGATGCTTCAGGCTTTGAACTTTGCATCCCAAAAAATACATTCAACTCTGTTTGACAGAGATCTCAGAGGCTTTCTCTGAAACTCTATTACTGTTTTTACTGGGTTTTTCTGACCTTCTAAATTTTTTCTCATCCCCAGAACAGCGCAGTCAGCATCGGAAGGACAAAGCTGGCTGGAGCACGCAGGCTCTGAGCAGCGTAGGAGCTGCCGGCAGAGGGGAAGGGCAGCAGGATGGCTGTGACAGAGCACACGCGGCTACTGCCCTCAATTAGCCCATGTGGCCGTCACATTTGAAATGAAAGCACAGCAGGTCTCCAAAGAGTTCCCTCGTGGGTCTTGCTGAACTTATAAGCTGGGACCACAGTATAACTTAATTTCCTGAAATGTCAAGTGGCTCATATTGGCTGCCTGTTCTATTGGTGTTTTTCTTATGAACACATTGTACTCCCATTTCCTGCAAAAAATTCCTATCAGCGCTTGATGATTGCTTAATAAGAGAAATCAGTAAGGACAGGGAAAGTTCACATCCTGCAGATGAATATAATGACTATTAGCTTTCTTTTGGGTTGCCAGAGGCTTTTTTTGGTTGTGGTTTGATTTATTTGTATTTTTATCCACCCAGCCGAGAACATTGATCTGAAGCTGTATCCTGCAAGTGCTGAGCACATCAGTGAGCTGTAGGAGGTCCTCAGCACCCATCAGCCTCACACGAGAAGGAAAGGGTAGAATTTCCTGGATAATGAAGCTGGGAAAAGGTATCTCAAATTGGGAATAGTAGCAATGTTGAGGGTAATGCTGTCAATCTCATGTTTTTATTACCTGTCTTGTGATAGCCTGTGTTTTCTGCTTGATTTTGCAAGAGAAGAGCGCTTGTATAATCGTAGTGTGGGTGTGAACTCTTATGAAGGTGACGGCAAGGCTTGCAGGCAAGTCTGAAGGATCCCAAATGGATTTGTTGTTATTTTTTAAATCTTAGTTTCTAGGCAAGCCTTGTTAATGTTTCTTAGGTGTGATTTCTGAGCCCTGTTGGCTGTTTTATTCAAGATGAGGCTTTTATCATTCTTGTGTGAGCTAATACTCTTTTAGACCTGGAGATACTGGGTTTATAGGGAATGTGGTGGAAAATAAAAAAAGCCTTTTCTTCGTGATAGCTTTCATATGACTAATTCTAGTGCTCCTCTGTCTAGAGCTTTCCCGCTTCAAAGTGCTGTGCAAGCTATTAGCTAACTGTACAGCTTAGGTAAATGAGTAGGTAAATAAAACTCCCTGCCATTTGAAGGGCATTTGAAGTCCTCCTAAGTCCTTAGTACTCCCGATCAGCGCCGTGTCTCTGAGGAGTCATTCCTGGGACCGCAGTGTGGTGCTGAGCAGGGAGCCACTGAGAGCCACCCCATGGGAAATATTTGGCAGAGGGACTGACTGACATTTAGACTGTCTGACCGTGGACCTGAAAGTCAAATGCCGTCTTGTGGTGGCTGTTTGCTTTCCGAACATCTCTTGCAACCTGGGTCCTCTCCTCTCACAGCTTTGCTTCCTGGCTCTCATCTCAGTTCCTCGCAGGAGACATTGGGCTCCTAGGGTCTGAGGGAGGAAAGAACTAGCAAGTGGTTGTAACTGAAAGCCTTGCGTGATTAAATGTCAGGAACATATGGAAGTTAATGCAATTTTTATGCCACTCCCTATATTTTAGAACCTAAGGGCCAATAAGAGAGAAACTGGTCAAGCAAAAATAAAAAAACATAATGAACATTTTAATACTAAAATGATAGTCAGCTTTGGTCTGCAGCTGAGGAGTGCATAAGCCTTTTTGAGAAGCAGAAAAGCATATTTTCTCATTACACCACATAAGCATATTCCTTAGTTCAGCTCCTTCCCATCTCAGTGCATTACATATGCCTGTGCGGGCGTAATCATCTGGTTATGCAGTAATGTCTTGGTACCCTAAATATTGGCGTGTATTAAGACACTGGAGTAAATAAACCTTGGTGTGGGCAACTGCCTGTTGCAGAGAGCAGATTCATTAATTTTTTGTTGTTGTTGTGTCCTCCTGTCATCCCTTTCTCTGGATGTGTGTACGCTGCCTCACTTTAGAAAGCACTAATGTCTAATCATGTTCTGCAGAAGGACGTCTCAGATGTTTAAAAAAAAGTCCTATTTGCTTGCATTTAAGGAGTGTAATTACAAGCAGGCGCTCATAGCATGGCAAAGCTTAGGCAAGGTGTTATGAAAGAAAAATATATCAGTCTTGTGGTTTGGGTACAACAAACCTGCAACTATCCCACCATTTGCAGTTGCCCTCTGGCCTTCGAGGGACTTTTTGACCCAAGGGGAAGAGCCTGTTATGGGGCAAAGGATGCAGTGACTGATGGTTTCGTGCCTAGCCAGTGCGAAAGCAGTGGGGTATAAATCCATGCACTTTCTCACTAATAAGGCCATTACTTCGCATTAATTTTACCACTCTCACCACCTGACTTTCTTTTATGACTTTAACAAGGGTTACCTGAACTGAGGAAAGTGAGAATTTTTGCACTTCAAGACAAATGGTCCTTTTCGGGGTCTAGCCCCACTGGCATCCTCTGCCCCCAAATGAGTTGGAAGCGGCTCTTGGGTGCTGGCGGGGGAGTAGCCAGCTGGGGTCACTCAAGAGCATTGCAGGAGGCTCCCTTGTCTTCTCGCCCCAAGGGGCCGAGATATTTAGACAGCTGCCTCACTGTGAATGGGACTCTGGCAAAAGAATTAAGCAAAGATTAAAATCAGTTTTAGCTGTTAAATGTGTGCTTTGCACAGCATTTAGCAACTAAAAGGCTAATTGTCTTTGAACTTATGCACGTGGTTTTAGATGTGATCCACACAAGTTGCTATTTTTTCTGTTGTCTACAAGGAACTGAAAATGAGGATAAAAATGAGATGCTGGTGTCGGTAAGGGCACAGCTTTTTGACTAGGCTGGAGACAGTGCCCAGTCTGCAGGGAAGTAGGGCGCCTACTGAATGAGAATAGGTTAAAAAAAATATTTTAACACTTGTCATTTAGACTCCTATTTAATGGGAGTTCAAGCTCTTTAAGGAAATACAAGTGTGCATGAAGGTAGGAAAATGAGACTGCTCTGAAAGAAAGCCAACCTCATACCTGGAGGGAAAACTTACTCTGAATGTTAATGCTTGCTGGGTACAGAGAGTGAAATTTAGGAGGTGAAGAGTGCTGCAAGACCTACATAGGTCAGTACAGAGCAAATCAGATTGAGATTTACAAAGCTCTGCAAAAAAATAAGGAATAATTTGGAGCTAAGTTGCAATCGAATAGAGCACACCCCTGTGCAGTCTGTGCTTTAGAAAGCTGCATCAGGCTCAAGATACCCACGTCAGTAAAACATAGACAATGGGAGGAGGTAACATGGTTGATATAATGTTGGTGCCATTTTAAAACCCTTTAGGGAAGCAAGTAAGCATTGCCAAATGGTGATCAAAAATTCTGGATCTTCTCATCCAACATGAGCCAAATCATGACATAAGACAACCTTTTTTCAGACTTCTTTTTTTTAACTTCAACTTTTTTAACCTTTAGGTTACCCGTAAATTATATTTCAAGCTTCTTCCTTAACCATAAAGCATACAATTATTACAGAAATGGCACCAGGAATCAAAAGTGAAATTATCATACAGCCGCTGAAGGAGGGCTAGTTGGAAGCCCTGATCATAGAATCATAGAATGGTGATGTCCAGCCCATTTCTTGCATGGCCTTTTGCACAGTTGAAGATGTCCATCTTGCTCCCCTTAACCAGCCCCCCCTTGCCGAAACATCCCAGCTTATGCGGTGGCTGGAGATCATGTTTCCCAGTCTTCTGCTTTTCTCTGGACTCTGTGGTCTGTCCACATCTCTCTTGAAAGGTGAGTCTGAGGCTAGAGGCAATCCACCAGTTAAGACCTTACCTGTGTTGAGCAGGGAGGAAGGATGCCTCTACAAACGTAGTATCTTGCACTGATTTTTACTGAATTAAACCTCCCCCCGCCAATTTTTCCAGATCATCAAGATCATTTTGATTTCTGATCCTCTGCTGTATATAATGTCAGCTCTTCCTAGCTTTATTGCCTGCAGAAGCAGTATATATATTCTCAGTTACTTAATTTGATTTTGTTTGTGAAACTATTGAAGGGAACTAATTCCCAGGTACAAGGCTGTCAAGCAGAACGCCCAAGATGATGAGACTTATAAAATGGTCATCAGATGTACCAGTTACATACTTCAGGCAGCAGCACTTTTGCCCTAGCTAGGAGAGGATTAATAGATATTTTTCTCCTTTTCTTTCTGTGTTTCATGGTTCTTTGTGTTGCAAAGTGCCTAATGGAAAGTGGTAGGTAGTGGTTAAAGAGCTATCTTGGGTCCAGGGTTCAGACCTTCTGATCTCAGCTCAGAGTCACAGCCTGACCTTTCACGAATCTCTGCAGCTTGTCATGCTTCTGTTTTGTCACATGTAAGGTACGGATGAATAAAATTACTTCTTTAAGCAATGGTGAAGGTTTCTGCATTGAGGTCAGAGAACCAATGCTATGAAAAGGCCAGATCCAAGAAAAAGTGAATGACAACTTTTTGCTTTTGCTTCAGGAGGTGTTGGGCCAGGCCTGAATTGTAGGACAATAAGACTTCATGACTTCTGAAGTGTAAGGTACGGATTATGCGTTTGAGAAACCCATTAAGGGTAGTAACATGCTTTAACAAAAGAAAGATCTCTAGCTCAGGCAGCTTTGATTTGAAGATACCAAGGGAAAAAACAATTTCTCTTAGTGATTTAACAATGCAAATAGGTTCTGAAGTGATGATGGGAAGATGAATATGCTACTCGGAGTGGAGCTGAACAGCAGCAAAGCGTTGGTGCGGCAGGGTTCACAAAAGGCAGCCTTTGAATGACAAGCACCAGCTTGGGCAAGAGGATTTCACTGGAAGCCAGCCAGGAGAAGTTAGAGCTCTGCACAGTACATGTTCCTGATGACTCCACCGCTCTGTCCTTATTTCCATGGCTCTGCTCGTTACCTACCACCTCGGAGAGGTGCTGCAGGCGCTTTCTAGTGGGCTTATGTCATTGGTCAGAGATCTTTGTGTATGTAAAATTTGGGAGAGATCCGTACCATCCCTGCACAACTGATGTTTGTAGATGATGGGTGAGGCAGTGATGTCCCAGAGAGCTACAGTGCCTTGGGCTATGATCTCATAAGTTAAGCAGGGTTGGGCCTGTTTGTTTTTGGATGGGGACTTAGAAGGAAAAGTTGATTGCTACAGTCAATTTGACTTGGTAATTCAGAAGGTGGTGCTCTTCCCCCTAGATAGCACAGGCTGACATGCCAGAATGACTAGGCTCACCACAACTCCTAACCTTTTGGAAAAAATGTAAAACCAACATCCTCACCTCTCGAGAGTGAATATCACGGGACTCCTGTTATTACCCCCAAGTCCCAACCAAATTCCATCTCAAGGCAACCACACCCTGCAGATGGAGATCCACCCTGCCCTTTCAGGAGGATGCAGTAAACTTTGCTTTCACTGCTCGGTCACGTTGTACCTCCAGTGGAACCGCTGCAGAGCTCAGTAGAGAAGGCAGCTGTATTACTTGGGCAGGCAGCAAATGCCCTTTCAATTAACTTATGCAAGTGTCCTCACTGGAAAGGGACTGTTTAAATGGGAGGTGTTTTCCCACCAGTAGGGATTTTGGAAGCCTTGGTGGGACCTGGTTTCAGCAATAGCCTCCTCATGCTGAACGCGGTGTAGCGGCTGGAGCCTCCCTCCGCTTTGCCTTTGGCTCTTCCTACCGCAGCACATTGCCAGGCCCTCAGAGCACAGGCACGCTTTGCTGCCCACTGCCATTTCAGAGGGACAAAAAACATTTGCTTAGCTGTTTTGTACACGTCTTCATATGCCAGTGTGGCTACTTGGGCCAAATTCTGGAGTGATGTAAGTTATTTAGCAGTATGTAGGTGTAAAGTGCAGCAATTTTCTGTACCGAGTGGGTGGTAAGGTAGGGTTGCAGCAGGAAAAGCAGCCAAGAGGATGGCATTAGATAAAATGCTTTCTGTGAGGGGGGCTGCTGGGAAGGGAGTTCTGGTTGCTTTGGCCATGTCTAAAGGCAGATTTATTCTGTATTTGTTTATTTTCTAAGCTGTGAAAGCGCTTGTGTGCATTCTTCTCTTTTGGTTTAGCTTAAACCTTTCCTAATCCTGTTAGCAGAAATAAACCTCCCTGAACCCCAAGTAAGTGTCTGCATGGGAGTTTGCACCAGCTGAATTAAATCTGTGTGAAATCATGCAGGGTGCACTTGGGTGGGTAAACACAACCTCACGTTGACACCTTCTTCCAGCATCCTCGTCTTTCCCTGCCATGCTGCTCCTGCTTTCCCCCTCTTGGCAGGGGAACGGCAGCAGCTTCCTGGTGGGGAGGACACATCATTTCTCAGTTCCCACAGGAAAATAAGCAACCCCCGCCCCACACCATCACAGTGATTGTGCAGCAAAAGGGCTGAGTGAACTGAAACTAGGCTCTCCATTTAGGGTCCTTCTAACCAAGAAGGGCTCACTACAAGGAAGCTGTGTGCCAGCAGGACCAAGTGCCTGCCCTAGTGACGTGCAGAAGGGGGGACTGCTCCCAGTACCAGCCCCGGCTGATCTCCGCTGTCCTGGCAGAGCACAGTGGGAGAGGCAGGCAGCTGGGCTTAGCTCTAGCTTTTGCATATTCTTTACCATGCGTGTCCTGTCTTGACAGTATTTATGCAAATTTTTAAGTAGGGGAAAAAGCTGTCACGTAAAACCAAAAATTCATCTGAAGGCCAAATATGTAGGTTGGTTGGCTTCTGTGTTTTCTTTTTTTTTTTTTCAATTAAAAATAAAGTAACCTATAAAATGACGATCTAGTTTAATATCCTCATTATAGGTTCCAGGCAGTATATGAGTCATGCCAATTGCTCTGCGCTTTGTACCCCTGCGGGGGATGTAAAAGTTCCATTTTTGGAATATTTCTTGGTCCACCCCAGTCAGATATGTTAGGTGAGAGTGCTGGGGTACAGGGTTGCAGGCTGTGTGAGTGAATTATTTCCGGATAAAACTGCTGTCAGAACAGGACCCACAGGTCACTGTTTCAGGTAATTGGTTCAGTGGTCCTGTCCTTGCAGCCCATGTCATCTTTTTGAGGGGAAACACACCCAAAGACCAAAGACGTTCCCAATGGATTGTTTTGTCCTTATTTTTATTTTTGGTTAGGGGAGCTCCATTCAATTTAATTCCCAGCCAGTGCTGAGATCCATCATCTTTAATTGTCATCGAAAAACGTTGATAAAGAGCTACAAAAGGAGCTGCTGGAGGAAGTCCCTTCTCCAGCATTGGCAGAGCTGCTGCATGTTCTCATGTCCTGAGCAGCCAATTCACATCAGCGTGGACATTTCTCATGCAGGTAGGGGTCTTCTGGCTTGCCCGGGCCGTTTCAACTGGGTATTTTTGCAGAGATAATTAGCAAGATGCTTGCTGGTTAATGCCAACTGTGATAATGGGTTTTGTGACGCAGATTCCCGTTCGCTAAGAGTAAACCAGATTTGCCTCCTGGGATCTGCATACCACAACAGTACAGAGATCATAATTATGAAGATTTTTCTTCCTGAGGACTCAAGGTCATAGCTGAGGTACAGCAATCTAATAACTTATTGCTGATCAGCTCACAGCCCCTGTTATAAGCCAAGGTGCCAAACCTACATTTCACATAACTAAGAGCATGTATACAGAGGGTTACCACTGCTCAGCTAATGCACAAGTGTCTTCATCTGTGGGACAGCACTTGTGAGCCTTTTCCACCATTACAGGATCATGGAAAACAAGGCTGAACATTATCTTTGCTTTAGAGCGCTTTGTACCCAATAGGAAGGGGCTAGAAAAAGGGGCTCTCCTTTGGGCTACAGACCCCCACCTGCTATAGCTCCATCCCCCTCCCACTGCTGTGAGCTCCAAGGACTTGGCAGGTCTCAGCCTTTTTTCCACTAAAATTGCGTTTTTTTCCTTGGGCTGCGTCTAAATTTCCTTGGCATGGAGGGAAGGGATGATGTTACCACCACTCCAGGGAATGCAGTAGCATACAATTATTGCCTTTCAGATATGCTATACAGATACACTTGGAAATCTCCATTCTTTCCTTCCTTCAAAATACATGGCTCTAGTTAATGCATGTGGAGGCTGTGGGTCTCTGACTCTGGTGGTTTGCCTGCTCAGAGGGGTGACAGCCTGCAGTAAATATCTCTACAGTGCCAGACATCTCAGCCTACCAGCCTATTTTTATGTCTGGTGTTGGGGTGAACCAGCTAGACCTTTCAGCAGGCGGGCGCAGCACTGTGCCTCGTTTGGCTTCCTTCTGCCCCTCGCAGTCCTTCCATGCCATCTCAGACCTTGTGCTCTTGGCCATACCCTGCCGCCACCACCCCCTTCTGTTGACTTCAAGCACCCACACAAGCAACTATTATGTCTTATGGCCACAAGGCCAAGTGCCACGCATTATGGGCATGGCCAGCCTGCTCTAGAGCCAAGTTAGCCCTGGGCGGTGACAGCATGAGATGTTCTGTACTACCTGTCCTGGGAGGCTGGGAATCTCTCCCTAGGGTGGATGCCATTAGTGATATAGATATAACCTTTAGCTACTAACTAATGAAATTACTTTTCTCAGTGCAGGGGTATAGCTGCATGCTATTAGCATTAGAAATAGCAGGTTCCAGACCTGCTGCTGACTTAGATGAGGCTGTTACAACATTATCTGAAATATTGTCTTTTTGAATTTTTTTTTCCCTGAAAGTTGACAGACAGAATTTCTTTTTTTGTTTAAGGCCTAAAAATCTTCCTTTCCCTGATTTGTCCTCTTCCTCCCCAGAACCATATGCACACAAAAAAATTAATTTCTAGAAGTCTGGATGCTTTCTTAAAGCATTTAATGGCACTGAGGACATGAAATACTGTACTGAGTCCTTTGGGAAACCTACAATTAGTGGGATGAAAATACCTTCCATAAATGATTGAGCTTGTGAAACAGTGTGAGTAATTAAAATGCTGTACAGGACAGAGTTGAAAATCCTTCCAGGATTATCAGTGAGGCATTGTTTAAAAGATGTCCTTGGGTTGGACAGTAGCAGCAACATTGTGTGCAGGCATTACTCAGAGTTCCTGCTGGGGTGGGAGGTGGCAGATACCATGTGCAGTACCTGGTTAGTCTCATGTTTTCTTCCATTTTTATCCTCACTGTTCCAGCTGAGAGGAGCTATTTCATCCCAGGATGACTATAGATTGATTGAGTGTATTGCTGGGGTTTTATTTTGTTTATTTGTTGTTTTGTTTTTTAAACCAGTTTGTAATGATGCTAGGTTGGGAGTGCAGAACCAGGGAAGGGACAGCTTTGAAAAGGTGTTCTCTGCACATCTACTTGTGTGGTGGTCTTACCTAGTGCATGTGCGCATCTGATCTTATCCAGGGATAGGCACCAACGAGCTGCCCACAGACCTGGTTAAACATTTAACACCTAGTTCCAATTTCCAAAGGCATTTTGGTTCCTGAAGACGCAAACAGGGCTTTCACAGGGCCTTGGCTCGTTGGATACCCAAATTGCTGTGACTTTGATGGGACTGAATTGTCTAACTTTATCAGGATCCTCTGAAATTCCCACTAGCAGCCTGGCTGCCATGCACCTAAAAGCCTTACGAAATATGATCTGGGTGGATAAAGAGATTTTTTTGTCTGTTTGTTTTTCTGCCTGTTAGGAAAGGCTTCCTGGAGGTGTACTTCTCAGCGTGGCAAGTCCTGCACCGCTCCATCGTGGAGCACACACAGAAACAGCTTCAGAAATGGCAGAGGCTGCAAGATACTTATAAATTATCATAACCAATTGAACAGGATTGAAAAGGACAGTGACAGATTGTGCAAGTGAGCAGTGGTTAATTTACTTTTGGGAAGATGTTTGAAACTCCACATTGTTTTGGGCTCATGAGTGAAAGTTTATTATGACAAATTTGTTGGAGGGTAAGGTTTCCTGGCTGAAAAGTGAGGCCACATAAATACAGTTAAAAGCACAGTTAGCAGATGTCTGCATCCTATCTGATGTGGGGTGGCATTAGTGAGCTGATAGGTGTGGGTTGGAGGAGGGACGTGAAAAGGGGCATGCTTTGCACACAGGAGGCCTGGAGTGAATTTAAGTTTAAGAACTTTGTAGGGAAGACAGGAATGAGAGAAAGGGAAGAAGAAAGGAGAAAAGATGTTTTCCTTGGTTGGGTGAAGGTAATGGGATTGGAGGGAACCGGTGTGAAGGTGTTGTGGTTTAACCCCAGTCGGCAACCAAGCACCATACAGCCACTCACTCACCCTCCCCACCCCCCCGGTGGGATGGGGGAGAGAACTGGAAGGGCAAAACTAAGGAAACTCATGAGCTGAGATAAGAACAGTTTAATAATTGAAATAAAATACAATAATGATAATAAATTGTAATGAAAACTACAAAAAAGAGAGAGGAACAAAACCCAGGAAAAACAAGTGGTGCAACCACTCGCCACCCGCTGACTGATGCCCAGCCAGTCCCCGAGCAGTGATCACTGCCCCCTGGCCAACGCCCCCCAGCTTGTATACTGAGCATGACATCATATGGTATGGAATATCCCTTTGGCCAGTTTGGGTCAGCTGCCCTGGCTATGCTCCCTCCCAGCTCTTTGTGCACCTCCTCACTGGCAGAGCATGGGAAGCTGAAAAGTCCTTGACTTAGTGTAAGCACTGCTTAGCAACAACTAAAACATCAGTGTGTTATCACATTATTCTCATGCTAAATCCAAAACATAGCACTATACCAGCTGCTAGGAGGAAAATTAACTCTATCCCAGCCAGAACCAGGACTGAAGGCATGTGTGAGTGGGCCAGACCTGAGCCATGCACATGGGCAGGGGGGAACTGGCCTGGGCATGAAATGGGTTAAACAAGGATGCATGGTAAAAAGATAGGAGAGGGAGGGGAGCTGAAGGCTGGGAAGGTGGAAGCTGAGTCCAGCATGACAAGGGAGCTGTGAGGCAAGCAGGCCTTTCCTTTTCCAGGCACAGTTGCTTCTGACTACCCATTATGTCTCTCTATCTCTCTGCAAGGAAGCTTTCCAAAAGCATGAATAATACCTTATTAGGTAGATGGTAAAGCCCCTCCTTTTTATCGTGCTTTAATTCATGCTTCCTCTGCTTTGGTGGCTGCCTTGTGCATAGTGCTGTTAAAAGTGCAATTATCATTCTTCCTGGTTGCGCGGTATTAAGGGCGTATCCTCTCGCAGCATCTCCTGGAGGCTTATTACTCAAGAGAGAGGAGTTGCGCACTAGAAGCCAAATTAAACGGAGCAAAGAGGAGGCTGTTTCCACCGCAGGGATGGAACAGATCGTTTTGCTGAAGACCAGGTCAGGAGCTGGTCTATGGGAGAATACGTAGCTGGAAGCCTGTGGTGTAGGGAATTTGTGCCATGGAGCTGGAAGACACAACCCTGGGGTTCTTTGTGGCTTAGCCTGACTCCCTCCCTTTTGTCCACTGCTGTAGGGGTGTGGGTTGGTGAACATCCCCTGCTTGACAGTGGCATATTGTCCTGCACAGGTTTCAAGGCTAGGAGTTGTAACTGTGACCATCTCCTCTAATCTTCTGCAGGATCTTGAGTGTTTCTTCTCACAGAGCTGTCCAGACCTAGCTTAAAGATCCCAAGTGATGGAGAATGCAGAGCATCCCTGAAGGAACCACCTTCTCCCTTTCTCTTTTAGAAAGTATCTCTTTTCTCAGCATGAATTCGTCTAGTTTTTAGTTGTCTTTTACCATTGTATCACCACCATTTTCCCTCTGCTTGCTGGAAAAACTCCTTACGCACTACTCACTGGTCAATTTTGAGGGGTGACTGGAGTTGCCATCTCCATTTGCCAGGATCCCAGATGTCTCTGAAGCTCCTCAGCTTTCTGAGCACCAGGCAGCAAACAGTTAAGGCAGCTGAGCTGCAGGCCTCAGAACTTTTTGCTAGGGAGCCAGGTGAGCAAAGAACAGATAAAGGCAGCACCTGCCTATGGGTTTGGAACAGCCTGGGGCCATGGATAGAATGTAAATACGCTCTGAAAATCTTATTGTCTGACTCTGTGCCAGCGTCTTCTGGGCTCTTGTCATGGAAAATATTTCAGCTGAGGTCATTCAGTCAGCAAAAAAACAGCATTTAATACCCTCTGAGGTGCCAACTTGCTTCTTTCTTTGTGTCGATAAATAAACAAAGTAGGGTAGCATTTCATGTTGCCAGGATGATCTTTGTTTTATTAGGAAGGGTTTAAAGGTTGTTGATTTTTTTTTTTTCCTTCTTTTTCCTCCTCTTTAAATGCAAAGACTCCGTATGTTTCTGCTCCCTTTCTCTGTGTTTGCTCCTTCTGGCTCACAAGCACACGCCCAGCCTGTAGAGTGAGAACTAATGTCTGCTTCTTGTAAATCTCTGCTGGCTGCCCCAGGCTATGTTTTTAATTCCTTTATTCAGCTTTGAGATGAGTAGGAGAAAGGTGCAGCTTTTTTGAGATGATGGAAGTTGCCATTTCCCTTCTTCAGTCAATTAGGCGCTTTGGTTGTTTTCGGCTAATTCTCAAAACTTTCCATTGATGATAGCTCTGAAGGGGGGAAAAATGTTGAGGGGAGCTGAGGGATCTGGGAGGGAGAAGAAAGTGGGCTGGTAGCTGGTAAAATGACTGATTTGCTGCGCGTGCCTCTAGGAGAGAGAAACAGCCTGACTTCAGAGCTGTGTTCAGAGCAGCTGAGCTTCTGGTCAGTCAGATTTACGGCTTTTGATTATATTTGTGCAGTGCCTGTCCTTTCTCAAGCGCGATATGAGATGGTGATCCTGTCAGTGTTCTTGGGGAAACTATTACTTTCTCTCCCAAATCCTTGCAATAGGAAATTTGTTCAAAGTTTGCACAGAGCTTCCCTTAATCATGTGTCTTTGAGCCCACTCCCCACATTCTTCAGCTCTAGACCCTGCCACTGCTGCTCATTTGTCATGGGAGTGCAGGCACCGTCTGTCCAGGGGTGATCCCTACCTATTGAAAGCCTTCACCTCATCTATTTTTTGGCTAACAGTCTCTCCCTGGCTCCTCTGGGCCTTGCTTACTGGCCTGTAATACCCAAGCACCTCGTGGATGGTGACTACCTCATGTAGATGTTGTAGAAAGCACCACGGGGTCCTGCGAAGTAAAACAACGGTGCTCCCTTTCTTCCACTGTGCTTCAGCAGTGACGTGAGAGCAAAAGACGGGCTTTGCCTTCTGAAACATAAGCTCTTTCTGCTTTCAGGTAGGGAAGGAATGAGATCAGTCCTCCCACATCAGCACTTTTCTTTATCTGGTTGTTTTCTGCCCTAAGTCTGTCAGGGTCTGCGGCTCGTCTGGAAATGAGTCTGCAAACCTTGGGGCTGGGAATCATCTCACCTGATTTTAGTTGTCTTAAACTTAGACATAAAGTCTAAGATTGTCATCTAGGCTCTCTCTTTGGTCGGTGAGGAGTGATAAACAGCCCATGCCATTCATCTTACCCATTCTAGACATCTGCCTTAGGTTGGGATGATTCACGCTTTGGAAGCTCCTGTGCTCTCCACAAACTGTCGGGGAGGCATAGGTGAGCATTCAGGTCTGGACCCCTAACTCTCACAGGGCTCTTCATCTGAGAAATCCAGCAGCTATCTTCTTTTTACCATTTACCATGGATGTTGTCTATGTGCAAGGTAGAATTATACTGTCCCTTGTTTTAGGAGGAGTGATCTGTGTCCATCTGTCTGTTGAGATGACTTTGTGCTGATTTTGATGGAGATGGTGTTCTGCCTGTGACGGCCCTGAGGAACAGAGGAGGTTTTTAAAGTGAGAAGATGATAAGTACTTTGACAAATGTTGTCATTCTGCTATCAATTTTTCAATCAATCAGGTGGATTTTAAGGCCAAAATTTCAGAGCTCATGAAAGAATATGGAGGCCTGGTTTCCATCAAAATTAAAGATCTCATCTTAACTGCTTTGTATTTACCCTTGTGTTAATCTGTGATGTGATTCCTTATCCCTGTGTACATCTTTGAAGGAAAAAGACTGCACCCCACACAAGACACAGGCCTCAAAATATAGAGGGAAGAATAGAGCTTGGAGCTGGGCTGATCATCTTTTTGGGTTGCTGCTGGGAGGACAGTGGTGGTAAATTGCTGTGGCAGGGGTCCTTGCTCTTGAACTGAAGACAGGGACTAGGCTGACAAGACGATAATAGTGTGTTGGCTCAACTGGCAAACACACATCCCTTTTGGACAGACTCGAAATGTTACATCGAGAAGCAGTTAATACACCGTTGTGTAAGGTTCCTAATGGACTGGAGCCAGAATGCTCCATTAACCACACACATATAAAATAATCATTGAGCTTGGGTTTTGTTGCCAAGCTGGAGAAAGGGGGAGAAGCTTTGTGTGTAGAAATAAAACTGTCAGTCTCGAGGGCTGAAGGGAGGACTTGATGATGTGTTCTGAAATCTTTTATTCTTTTTAAGAAGAGAAGGATTTCTTATCTTTGGCAGGGGGCTAAGGGGTGCAAAGAGGATTAAATGCAAGCCTTGCCGGGTTTTACATTTCATGTTTAATTGTCCAAAGGGTGAAGGTACCTCCTGTCTCTGTGCCAAACTCCCTGATCTGTTCTATGCCATGTGGTCTCTGCAAATTAAACCCAGGGTCAGTCTTTAGAAAATAAAATAAATGTGAAAACCACAATTGCGTTCCCCAAAAGGAACTAAATGGCTTCTAAATGGAAGAAAACTTTTCTAAACACAGGAGAGTGAGGACTATGGTGATAGGAACTACAAGCACCGGATTTTCTCTCTGGAAAACACATGTTCACCTGTTTTTGTGCTGGTTTTAGATGCGCAGTAAAAGAAGCTTTCTGTTTTCTGGGTGCTGAATGTACAATGAACATGTAGAAGAAATTTGATTGGGAGAATTGGCTTGATTTGCTGTTGGTGTTTGAATTAGTAGACAATAAGGCAAATCATAAAATTGTGTTTCAGACTGAATGAGTAAACAAGTGTGCAAAAGATACTGTCCATGTGACCCCTCTCTTGTCGGAAGACAACTTTGTGTGTCCACTTAAGCAAGACATATGGCGAAAAGACAACAGTCCCGCTGGGTAGGACGAGGCAGGCCGTGGTGCTGTGTGGGATTGATAACTGGGATTACGAGGCCAGGAAGGAGCATGTGGTGGTTTGCCTAAGCTCTGGAGGCTTTGTATCTTGTGGTGTCTGGGCAGCCTTTGAGAGGATACTGGAAAGGAGCTGGTGACCTTCCTCGTGTGTCATGTCTGGTCACGGTCATATGAGCACCAAGAAAATATAAGGGAGAGCTCCAGGAGGCAAAACATAACATTTTGATAGGAAAGGATGGTAAAGACCAGGAACTCCATTACAGCATTCAAGAAATGCTTGTCCCAGACAAGTGGAGACGCAATGTTCTAAGGAAGTGGTATGGGAAGAAGGGATTATTCAGACTTCTTGGAAACAGAAGAGACACTAAGAATGAATGGGAGGGATGGTGCCTTCTGAAATGAGGGCAACCAGGTTAGTGGCACCGGGAATGAAAACAAGTACTAGGGGAGTCCTTAAAATTATTTGAGATGAGGACCTGGGGAAGAACACACTCATCTTAATGACAAGTTGCCCAGTATGAAAAGCTCTGTGCGCTCACAGCAGGATAGGACAGCCACCAATGAAGTTCAGGTTGTAAATAAAATAGAGCAGTCTAAGCAAATTCAGTTAAGGTACGTGCAGATAGGCAGCTAGACCAAGACCAAAAGTATTTGTGCTTTTCTATAAATAATGAATGTATATAAAATGAGGATGGGTGACGTGCAATGTACTGACCTCTCAGAAATCTTACTGAATAAAACTAATCAGTACAACGCTGTACTATTAGGATACTTATTATGTAGAAATGACAAGAATAGATTTTGCCGTTGGAGGAGTGACTCACAGTCTGTTGGAAAACAGAGTCCAATAAGATAAATCAGTTATCTGTATGATCATTTACCACCCACTCTCTATGGATTGAAAGTTGCCATGCCAAATGAAGAAAAACATTATAATAAGCTTACTCTGTTAAACGGCTGACCATGGCAGTGACAATATCCATGAAATACTGGAAAGATCAGAGGCAATGGAAAGATAGTATACAAGAAAAGAGACTGGAGAATATTTGTCTTAGTTAGGATATAAAAAGCAAATTTTAGTCAACATTTTTAAACAGATCAATAAAAGGGAAAGATGCTCTTGACTAAGACCTTGTTTAAACGATAGCTGTTGCACTGAAGGGTTGCTTGGCAGTAGTGACCATTGCATGGTCAAATTCAATACTTTTGGAGGAATAACAACATTAAGGAAACCCCAAAGTCCATGACAATATTTTTCTTTAAAAAGCGGTTTAAATAACATTAAAGGAGCAGGTAAATAAGCTAAGAGCGTAAATAGCATCCCTGTAAACTAGAGAAAACATATCTCATCAGTTCCCAAAATAAACCTAACCCCCCAAAAAATTTACTACAGTTAAACAGCGGAGTAAGGGGGACTATTAGAAATAAAAAGGTGTCCTTTAAAAAGTGGAAATCATGCCTAAACAAAGAAAACAGAGAGGAATATAAGTTAAATGTAAAACTATAACAACACAAACTAAAATAGTTTGAGAAGTGACTCACAAAAGACATGAAAGCGAATAACAATGTTCATGTTCCTTATAGTGATCCTTTTGGGGGGCAGTCCTTGTAGAGTTTCTGGGGCAGGGGGAGCTGTGTTCTTCAATAGTCCTACCTGGAAAAAGGAATTAATAGGGAGGGGAGGGAGTTCGTTCATGCCAAAAAATCACTATGACAGTGATAACTAAAGCTGTTTGGTCTTTGCAGAAGGGTCTTGAGAGACTGGGCAGTACAGTGGCAGATAAAAGTCAATGTCAATATACATCAATAATACAGGAGAAAATAATCTTGACCATTCGTGCCTCTAGGTAGCTATGTTTTCTATGGTTTCTATATTCAGGAAAATGATTAATGAAGTCATTGTTGCTGATTTTCCAGAAATATCAGACCACTACTAGAAGTCCTATAAATGACAAAGAGAATTTTTTTTAGTTATTTGGAAAAATGGAGAACAAACCAAACAGCTTATGCCACAGCAGTATATACAGGAGAGAGACAGAGGTGTTGATCTTCTTGTAGTGTTCCTGCATCTTGGCTGCTGCGTGCAGGACTGCTCACTCAATTTCAAAAAAGATGTATTAGAAGTAGAAAAGACATAGAAAAGAGCAGTAAGAACAGCTAGAGGTGTGAAATGTCTCTTTTTTTACGGAGAAGTCTAAATAAAGTAGTACTCCTCAGCCTTAAAAACTGACGAAGCATTTGACAGAGGCTCATAAAATCATGAGTGATATGGAAGAGGTGAATGGGAACTGATTATTCCCTCCTCCTTGTAACACAAGAACTAGGGGTGCTAAAGAAACTAAAAGGATAGTAGCATAGAATAAAAGGAGTACTTTCTCATTATTATATTGTGGAAGTGATGATGAATGCTGGAAATAGCAAAATGAAATAAATTTAAGATAGGATCAGCCAAAATCCTGTAGGATCCATTCATCAGAAGCTACTAAACACAATGGCCTGTGTGGGCTTGGAGGTTGCCTCAAGTCCTAAATTGTTGACGGCCAGAAGCTGGAAGACTGTGACCATTCTGTGCATGGCCTGCATCTTGTGTCTGTTAAGTATCTGCTTTTGGACAGTGTTGCAGGTAAACTGCTAGGCTAGATAAAGCTTGGCTTTACCTGTACCATCATTTTTGTATCCCTTTTCTACTAAGGTTGAACCTGCTTAACTCCAAATTTTGTTTCCTGTTTTGTGCCATCTCGCAGTTCTCTTTGAAGTATTCCTTTTCCTTTCTCTAGGTTTGTGTGAGCTTTTGGCCCAAGGGCGGGTACTCAGCTTTTCCTGCTTGATGTGCAAGTTTCTGCATCCTGACCCTATGCATCTCTCTTCATATGTGGAGAGCAGCAATGTGTGTTTTCTTTTAAAAAACACAAAATTTCAGCCAGATTCACAAAATCAGTTGATTTGTAAGCCCTGACTTAATAATGCATGTAAACACAGGACTAACTTTAAGCATATGCTTAAGTTTTGTGGATCTCAAGCACATGTTTAAGTGCTTTGCCAGATAAAAATAGAAGCATGATTTAACAGTAGGCCTGACTTTCCATTGTGCTATTTTAGTCTTATACTGATTTAACTCCAGCTAACTCAGCCAGGATACAGGACTTGGTTTGGAGAAGACAGCTTTGGTCCGAAAACAAGTTATTCCAAACCCTAGAGCTGGAAGAAGTTCTCTAGGACTGAAGATTTACAAGAAAGGGTGTGATGGCAGAGTGTTAGGCTGCTGCTTCTGGATTCATGGTGTGAGTTTGAGTTTCACGCTGGAATTGCACAACACCCAGATACAAGTGGGTGTCTGGCCATGCTGACAATGTTAAAAGCATCCAGATGTGAATGTTTTTGGCTGTGGAAACTTTTGTGCTTTAAGTGTGCTAGCCCAATTTTCTTGGGAGAATATTTGGACTTCCTCTGGTGAGATATTTTTTTCAGCATCATTTAAAATATTGAGAGAAGTAGTGATTTGCCTATAGTAAAATCTATAGATCTGCCCCTTGGAAGCTAATTACAGGCCATTTCAACTGGATTTCCCTAAAATATAAACAGATATTAGGAGAGAGAAAGAAAAAGTACTGCCCCTGTTTTGAACTGAATTGAAAATCAAGGAACTTCAGCAGTGTTTGAGAGAGGAATAGAAAAATATTGTAAATATTATGCTAGAAAGATGAGATGCTGCACCCCAGGTTTGATAGCAGTCCAGAGGCATGCAAATGAGACAGGAGACTGGATTCTTTGATTTCTAATGTTGAATACTCTTAAATCATAGAGTCACCGGCCTGATTTTGCTTGTACTACAGTTCACCCAGCAGTTTGAAAAGGAGACATCAAACAGACTCTTCATAGAATAATCTGGGTTTGTACCAATTGCTTTCAGCTGTACATGAATAGCTGTCCTAGAATCTGAAAGGCTACTGACTTGAAATGGTTGAGAACTCTTAGTTTTGAGTCATCTTACTGAACATATTTCTTTGTTCTGAATTGGTTATTTAGTACAGGAAAGGAGAAGGCATGAGAAATCCCTTGAATCATTTGAAGGAAGGATTAGTCCTGCTCCACTGATACCCTTGGTCTACAGAGGTCCCCTATGAGACATTCACTGAACACCAGGCAAAGAATTACAGTGGAAGTTTCAGCACACTCTGGCAGGTAAGGGGAATGATGAATCAGAACAGCCGGTGAAACCCGTAGGTACCTAAAGGATAATGGTCCTGTCTTGAATCTGAGTTGCTGAACTGCCTCATGTGTAAAATTTCTTGTGTTTCATGATAGAAAGACCAACTGAGGCAGCTTCCTTATAAACCTTGCAGTCATGCGACAATGATCAAAAGTCATGTCAAAAAAGGAGAAAAATTGGCAGGGAACACAGGGTAATATTCAAAATGCTATGCAAGTGGCTAGTTTTTTGGGAATTTTTGCCTCTAACTCTAACGTAGCCTGCAAAGGTCACTGATGACTAACTCCTGTCTATTCCTCTAAAATAAAAATAGATATGTGATGTTATAGAAAAAATAAAGGAATTTCTATATCTTTGAGTTGCATGTGTGGCTTACTCACTCACATTTGTATTGAAGTCTTTCAGGACTGGTAAGATTAGTCTCCTTTTTGGGGTGGGGAAATGAAGACTAATGCCAGATTGTGTAGGCAGCTCTGGACTGATGTGAGTGAAACATCAAAACTCATCAATATCTGCAGATATTTTCTTGACAGCGGTAGAAAACAACATGGCTAAAGCCCCAGGGTGCTGGGATAAACATTTTTGCCAGCCCATATGGGAAGGGATCCCGGGATGTGTTGGGTGCAGAGGCAGGAACAGCCACCTACATGGAGATCTGTGGAAGCTTTGTTTTTCCATTCTGACATAGGAATGCTGAAATAGCGTATTTCACTGTGATAATAAAGCCAATCTAGTTTTGAAATGGGTGTCTGGTATCTTCTGCAAATAAGATTGCAGCAGATGGTTGCATTGCTTCCCAGTTCCAATCAGAAATATAAATTCCTCTTAAAACACTGAGGGAAATGTTATGAAAAAGCAGTGCAGACTCTGTGTACCAATGTGAAATGGGCAGAGATACAATGGCTAAAAGCAGAGGTGTAGGACTTGCCTTTAATGGGTACTTTGCCTGGATATACTACATAAACTTTGGAAGTATAGGCTTATCTTGCAGTTCCATGCACAAATGGCCATGTGTGCTGTCTCTGATTGTAGCAGACACACAACCTGGGTCAAGGAAGCAGAGCAAGTCTTGTTCACTGGGACCCCAAGTTGGGTTTTAGGAACATGGGACTCCATTCCTCATTTTGTTATAAAGTTCTTCCATGGCTTTCAGCTGGTTCTGCCAGTTTATGTGCAGGTACATGTGTATAATACTATAGGCTAAACTATTTGTGCATCTGAAAATGTATAGGGGGTGTGCTCTCCTACTCTTGCAGAGAAGCAGTGAAAGGATTCCTGAATTCAGTTAGGCCACCACTCTGGTTTTGGGACTGGGATCTCAACCATAGAAAAGTGCTCTTCTGGAAACAGCAAGCAAACAGTGGGTTCTCCCCTCCAGCTACTGACTGCAGAACACCCCCAAGTCCTCGTGCAAGGAAGTGTTTCAAGTGAATAGTTGCATCTCCCGGAGCATTTACATGCATATGCACATGCTCTCCCTGAGTTTTTACCACTTGAGCATAAAAAAGGAATTCTTTTCAGATGCGAAACCTCCATATGTTCACATCTGGTTTGCTGTGTACCTCACTAGGAGTGATATGGGTGCACAGACAATGGCTTCTTTCATAGTGTAGTTGTCCAGCTTCCATTTACTGTTCCTTTTCCCTTGTGCTGAATTACTTGTTAATGCCAATATAACCTCTGTTTCGCTCCCTCTCCATCCTGAATGTAAATCGACTTGCCACAACCTGCTACTCTCTAGAAATTACAAAGCCTCAGAAGATAATTTGTTGCTGGTGCTGATAGCATCTGTTTATTCTAATGCACCAGCCAGTCGGGCCGTGCTCGCCTGCAGATGGGGAGAAAATGACCTTCAGTAAAATCGCAAACTTAACAATTCTGAAACAGCATCTCCCTCGGCAGCTAGCCGCTGGTAATCTGAAGTCTGTGTTTTCAGGGAGGCAGCAGTCAAACCAGCGCGAAGCCACTCTGCCATCAGTGAGGCAGAAAGTAACCTACAGCCCTTTGGAGAGTAAGGAGATATGGGAACACTCACAGTAGGGATGTGGCCTGAAAAAATGCTGTGCGCCAGATCTTTTCAGGATGCTTGAATTCCTTGCTTTCATAAGCGTGACAACTGCCTCTGCTCCTTTGCCCACGAATGTCCAGAGTTCAATTCTGGTGCCCCACGGAAGGTCTGATTAGAGCACTGCCACTCAAAAAATCAGGTAAACAAAGAAAATAATAGAGTTTAAACTAAATAATCCATAGGAGTTCAATTGATTGACTGGTTGTGATAGAATTGGCAATAGTGGCACAAAAAGAACCTGCTTTGTATCTTGTGAATAAACAGAGGATGAATGTTTTCTCTGGATAATGGAATAATTTTCACTTCATTGGTACTTGGAAGTATGTTAACAATCAGGTGCTAAAGTTACATATGCAAATCATTGGGTTTTTCTAACTCTAAATCCTAGAGTTGCAAAGCTGAAGAGCTCCCTAGTTCTTTTATTTTGATTTCTAATAGCCCTACAACACTGGGGAAGTTCTAGAGAGAAAAGAAATCTAATTTTAGATCAATATTTTAAATAGAGTGCTATAATCATTAATAATTAACATTAATATTAATTAATTCAAGGAAATTCACGGAGTATCATACAATGAATGACATACTAAAGAAATGTAACACATGAAGAGGCGTCTAGTATTGATTTTTTGGAAAATAACTTTGGTCAACCTCAGTTGGATTTAAAAAAAAAAATCTGGTTGATTATTATACTGATGTTGATGTAAGAATTTCCTACGAGCCTTTAACTTGCTCCTATACATATTCATTCATAACTCAAATGGTACAGTATCAAATAGGAAATGGTACATGGATTCCGACTGTTTCGATTACAGATCTCAAAGTGGGATTTGTAAATAGATTTGAAGTGTAAACACATCGAATAGCTATGTTCCTAGTGGGATCTTGCCAGTCATTGCTTTAGTTGTTTAATGGTGTGGCAGTGACTGGAAGGAGACGTTGACTCCACAATGCTGATGTTAGCAGATGATAGAAAGACTGGCTTAGCATAGTTTGGATCCCCTGATAGAATGGAAAGAACAAATGATTTTTCTTTTCAGGATGCTACAGGTAAAGGAAATTAAAACTCTGAGATTTATGTACCAGATGGAATAGGCTGTGTTCAGAAACAGGAATCTGGAAAAGGATTGAGGGTTTGAATGGATAATTGGCTGAATGTCATCTCTCACTTCAGTGCTGTGGCCAAAGGGGCTAAAACAATCCTTGGATCCTTTTTAACGCCTACTTGATATTCCCTGTTTATATACCCAGGGATCACTTTACTGCTGTGTTTGGCATTGGTGCAACTGCTTCGGGAACACTCCTTCCAGCTGTGGTACCCACAATTAAAGAAGGATGTTGAAAAACTGGAGATCTTTCAGAGAAGAGCCACAAGAATGACTAAAGGATTGGAAAACGTGCCTTACAGTGGAGCCCATCTCCTTAGCTTACCAAACAGCAAGTCAAGAAAAGCTCAAGTCTGGTTTTCAAGTATGCTATATAAGGAAGAGAAATTCAGAAACAGAAGCTCCTTTGGGCAATAGTATAATAAGAATTGGTAGTCAGAAGTTGGATGAGTTCATACCGTATATGTGTCTTCAACTTTTAAGAGCGGAAACCATTCTTGGAGCAAAACTCAGGGCAGTGATTTATTCTGTCATTGGCAAGCAGAGATTGGATGCTTTTTCCATCAGTTACACTCTGGTTCATGCAGGTATTCATTCAGAGCACCCTTGTTGCTGGCGACTTTTCAGAAGTCAAACCTAGCTAACCATGGCTGTCCTCTCTGACTTTGTTAATTTAGAAATCAGAGTTCTCACTCCAAATTGTTCATAATCTAAATACACAAAATCCTTCAGATACAAATTCTGTCATCTGATCTGGATCCTAAATTCCATTCTTCAGTTTCACCATAGGATTGGATAGGAAAAGCAAGAATTTGTGGAAGTATTTGTATGACAGATTTTGTTTGATCATATAAAAAGCTTAGGGACTAGATGTTAATTTTTAAAACCATTTATCCATTTTTCCAATTCCCATACCAGCACACACAGCCTTTGGCAGGGGGCAGGGCAGGAGGTTTTGAATGAACAGTTAGAGTCAGGCTCTTTTTGTCAAAGGCTTGAAGTCAGAGTCTGGCAGAAGGATCCAACGCTTTTGAAATGGACCAGGGAGAGCAGGGAAGAGAAGAACCATGTATCTGGTTCCAGGTCCTACCCCTGACATTCTCTCTAACAAAGCCTGAACTTGCAATTTCAACTACTGGGCAGTCTGTGCAGTGATTGATCTGTGGCCTTGGCCATTATCCTGCCTTCCTCCCTACGGAGAGGTTTTCTCCCAGGCAGCGCAAAAGCACATTAGCAATGGCACGGTGAGGAAGTCTGCCTTTCTGCTGCCCACACTGTGAATGCCCTGCGAGAAGGAAGTCCGCCTGAAATCTTCCCCAGCCCTTAAAAATAGAAATGGGCATGGCACATCTCACTGTTCACTGAGTTGGGATTGAATCCAAATATTCTTTAAATGTGATCAAACCTCAAGTTTGGAGGAGTCTGAGCTTTGGATGTGGGTTCTTTCCATTTTAGAAACACTACTTTCTGGTCTGCTTCTCTAGGACCACTTAAAAGTCTTCAAACCAGATCTGTGGCTTTCCCCACTTCCCTACTGGGCTGCTTTGATTTCTGAACCTTTGAGTTTAGCTAAGAGATGCCACTTCGCTTCCTTCTGCAGACAGGTGATGATATGAAGCAAGGAAATTTTGTTGAAGCCTTGATCTGAAATGTTTTATTTCAAGGTTTTTTGCTTATTTTCATGTCAATATGCTTTCTCCAGAAGCTCCTTTGTAAGACTTGGACTCTGCTACAATTGAAGTTCACTCTGTACTCTTAGATTTCCCCATTTTTATTGGACAAACTATCTTCCCTTTCCTTTTCTCCACCCAGGCTGTGGAGAGAGCTCAGAACAAGGACCCAGCACCTGGCTGTGCTGGTTGTGGTCCTGCACCAGCCCCTCCATGCTGACACCTACACAGGGCTCCTGGCCTGTTTTGGGAATCAGAACAATTGTGGTTATTCATTGCCTGTGCAAACCTGGGCTTTTGAAATCCCACCCCCCCAGGGAATTGTAAGGGCTACTTCTTGTTCATTTTTTCTCTTTAAATGCCAAATATAGTATCATTTCTATGAATGCTTAAGGAGGGAATACATCAAAGCAGCACGTGGCTTTTTCATCACGGAGATCACGGCTGTGGCTGTATTGGGAAGCATCCGTACAACAGCAGTGCTGAGCTCTCTTTGCTGGCTCTCTGGCCAATGTTGAATTTCACTTTCTGAGCACGTTTTTTCATGGGATCTTCATCCCTAATGCATGTAAATATTGGTCAGCTGTAAACGCTCCACCTTCTTCATAGAAATTAGTCCAAACCAGGACCCCAGACTGATGGGGAAGCTGTCCAGGGCACATGCTGTGCCAAAGTTTTGGAGGGGTTCAGCTGTGAACTTGGTGTTTGCAGTTTCTGCGCTTGTGCTACGTGTTCTAGCCCACTGTCAGCCATCCATGCCATTGCTGTAACAGCGTTGTAAGAGCATTTGCTCTTGCATTGCAAAAACTGGGCTGCACACCAAATTATCTCTGTCTTCTTCTGTGTCCTTTTTGTTTTGAAATCTATTTTAAGGTCAAAATCCAGCAGCTTTGCAATGTGGTAAGGAAATGCTCTTTACCAACCTAAGGTGCTATATGAATGTGGTAGATAGAGATGTAGTTCCCTAGTTCATCTGAAGACATTTTATATCATGACTGTAAATTGGTACGAGTATTTTAGTTATTGGCGGTTTATAAATATTCGAGATAGATTGAGTGATGATTACATTTAATAGATTGGTGGATCAACGGTAGAAATATCATTAACGATATCTTTTAAGGCATCTCCTGTTCTTTAAGGAAGTGCCTTTGCTTTGGATCAGCTGGAGACCTCTGGAACAACTCAATGATAAAACTGGAAAGAAATTTTCCCTTCTCCAATATACTGTCAATATTGGGCCTCCTTAGTCAAGGAAAAGATTGCTGTTGAAATTAACTTTGTGAGGATCCAATCAAAGCAAAAAATAATACAGAAATATGTTGCGCTAAATCTTACAAGGCAAACATCCTTTCTGGAGATATTCTGGAAGGGCATTTCACCTGGAACAAAAAAAAGAGGTGGGGAAGAATAAAAAAAAAGTTTCTGTTTTCTGGATGTTGTAATTTTTTTTTTTAAGATAAATGTATTGTATCATTAGATTGAAGAAGGCCTTATTTTATAAGGAACAGAGTAAAGTTATGTGTTGACTTGGGATTTCTAGGCTTTCCAAACCCAGTATGTTCCATACTTGTATTTCTCTAGGTTTCCAGAAAAAAGAGATGAATGAGTGTGCTTGTTCTCTGGGATAATGTGTCTTTCAGGAACCCTATGTTCTCCCTGAAAAGACGCCCTGCATGGTAAATTTTACCTCTTCACCCAAATTCTCTTTGCCAGTAAGCCTTCCAGCTCCAAGCTGTTCTGTTTGTGTTCAGAGAGCAAAGGGTGAATCACTGTCTTAATTAAGGTCCGTGTGTGATATCTTTGCTATTCTTCCAGCTATTCTCAGCTGGTGAATAAAGAGTTAAAAATAGGACATATTCTCTTCTCCTGTAGTCGTCTTTCCAGTTTACAGGAAGGTCCTAAAAATTCTCAGTGATAGTGTGTTCTGATTAATATTCACATTTCCATCCAGGTTTTTCTTTAAAAGACTAAGTTGAATGCAGACCACAAAATCAGTTGAAGTGTTGTGTTTGCCCAGCACATCATTAGGAATAGAAGGGAAGTTAGGCCATTGGTCACACTGGAATTTTTTTCAACCTAACTCTATGAATTGATAGATCTGCATATTTTTAGTGCCTCTTGATAGGTTTGTTTGAGTCTAAAATATATCAGTAGAAATATCTCAAACCAAATCAATTTCTCGGACTCTAGCTGGAACAGCAGTTGAGAGTCAGGGTCAGGACCTTCAAACAAAAATGGGGACAGAGGAAAGAAAGAGGGAAGTGGGTTCTACATCATTACAGCATTTTCTCCCAATAACTTGTGTGAGTTTCATTGCAGGCCCCAAGGCAAAGAATTTTCTACTCGGGCTGCAGGAGGGAGTGTTGAAGTGTTGGGAGAGGCAGGATGAGAAAGCAGCTATGTTGCTTAGGTGGTTGTTCTTAGAAAAGCATCGTTGGCAAACTAGCACAATAATTTTGCAAAAGAAAAAAGATCTTGCCCAGGAAGGAGAATTTTGCTGACAAGGTGTTAAGAAAAGAAATATCTGCTTTTATTTCATTCTGTTCTCTAAAGGGATTTAGCATTTTGCTGTGTAGCTCTTTCATACCAAACTAACTTTCAAAGTAAACCCAGTTCCTCTGCCAACATACTTTTTAAAGGTGCAACACAACTCTATTTTCAGAACTCCATCTTGTTTGAAATATATTGAATTTGTTGTTTTTTCTGGCTTAAAGTGAGAGGCTGAGCTTTGGGGGCTGTAAAAATAGTGGTAACATGGTTGAATCCTACAGGGGTCAACCACGGACAGAAGTTGCATTAGGTTGTGTGTGGCTTCCCCCAGGATCAGAAGAGAGATCTCACACAAGTTCCTTAATACTGCTTGGAGGCTGATCTCTGTGCTCATCCCTCTATGCCAGAGGCACAGTCAGTGGGCAGCGTTGGGGAGTGTGTACTCTCCCTGCTAGTGCTCCAACTGGATCATTGGCATCAGGTTTTTAAGGCATGTTATGGCAGTGCTAAAAAAATAGTGTTATCGGATTACCAAAGTGCTTGGATTCAGCTTGTTGGTGTGGCCTTTCAGTAGGTTTGGAATGGGAATAGAAAAGAAGAAAATAGTTTTGGCACGTCTTTCTCCTGAATTGGCTGTCACCATTCAGAGGCTGTCCCACAGATGTGAGCATCTCTCTCACGGAGGAGAAGGGTGTTTTTTGTATTCAGCTTGTATTGACATCAGATTACTTGTAGTTATCCCCCCATCAAGGCCCACTAAGTAGGGACGCCTCACAAGATGATATAAGCGCTGTATTTTATGACCTGAATGCAAAACCTGTATTAGTTTCAACCTGCTTCTGGTAACGTGTCTAATGCTAAATTACCTCTTTTATGTGGTTTGTGTATTACACGCTAACCTCAGATTGCTTTCATGTGTTCAACTTTCGGGAGTTCAAGAGTTTTGCAGGAAGAGCAGCAAAATGTGTTTTTGTCAATCTCTAGTTTTTGGGCCAAGCTGGGTTTCTAATGGGCAATTTGAACAGCAATGACTGCCTGGAAGAGCAGGCGTAAGCAGCTTGCGTGGTGCAGACACGTGTGAGTTCATGTGCATGGGAGGCGACTACCAGGGGAACCCATTTGTGACAAACTGTAATGGTGCGGGTCAAAGGCTAGAACAACGCAGTGACAAGCAGACCGGGATGGACTGGGAAGGAGCATTAGAGAGTCCTTATTTTCGTAAGCAGCCATGCTTCTAGAGATGTAGATGTGAGTGTATAAATGATAGACCTATTGCTCATGCTGAGCAATGCTGTGCCACAATGGGGGACTGGACTGACAGTTCTAGGGCTACTGTGCTCAATTCTTGCTGAGCTGCCTGAGCCTGAATGGGATTTTTAGAATAAAACTAGTGTTTTCTAAACTAATTTTAGATGCCTTGGGCAACGTCTTGGATGACTGACCCTACGGCTGGTTGTTGAGATAGGGTTAGTAGCAACGTGGCGATAGTCATTGGAGACTTCGTGCTTGTCATGGTGCCATGTGGATTTCCTAATCTCCTGCCCTAAAAGCCAAATATCCACAGTTCCTTATTCTACCTGGGCCCATAGTGGTCTTCCAGAGACTACCCATGTGAAGGATGAAGCGAGCAGTTACAGGGGGTGATATTAATGCACACGGTGAGGCAGGAGAAAGGAGACTGCGTTATGGTGGGCCGGCACAGTGGTTACAGCAAGGCTTGGGGAGAGGAGCGGAGGCATGCCGGCATGCTGGGGCCGCGTGCAGGGGATCCTCCTCCCAGGCTGCCGGTGGCCAAGAGCTGTCACTGTGATGGATGCCATAGCGTGGGCTGGCAGACAGCATGTTCCCCATGGCCTGTCTCCCTCTCCCCTGCACAAAATAGGGATCCAAGGAGCAAGGCAGTGGGAAGCCCGGAACCTCCCTGCTTGCAGCACCTGCTTTGCTCCTCCATGCTGCGAGCCCTCCCCGGAGGAAGAGGTGGGACCGCTCTTTCTGTCTCTTCCTGAGTGGGATGATCTCAGCATGAGTCACTTGTGGCACGATATGGACCCTGTTTCTTTGGAAACAGCGCCCAACTAGCAGCTGCACGGCTCAGCACATCTCTGATGCAGCTTCTGGAATAGGGCAGGGCACCTTCCTAACAGAAGCATTCAGGGGCAAGGCTTGAGCGTGCTCTAATTTTGCGAATGGTTCTTGCCTGAGAGCAGGATGCAATGAGCAGAAGAGGGTGGGGATGCTGCGGATCCATTTCCCTCATTCTTGGTGTCCACTTAATGCCCGCAAAATGTTCGCTTCTGAGCCTACAGGGAAAGCCGCAGGAGCGGTGAGCTCTCTACTAGAGATATTAGCTGTAACATAAAGGGAGATCTTGGTTCGTTGGTCACCGGTGTCTCAGTAGGGTTTCAACGGCTGAGGATTATTCCTGAAATCTCCACTTGAGTCCCAGCCTTTTTGCTGTGGGAAGCTGCCTTGCTCCTGCTTGAGTCTTCTTCTCTTTTTAATGTATCTCATGAGATTCTCAAATATCTCCTAGACCAACACCTTCCTTTCCTCACAGAGGTCTACCCTTCCCTTGAGTCATTGGAAAACACTACCCCAAAGTCATTTGCTTGGGCTGAGTGACATGCTGGGCAGTTAATGAACCAGCACAGCTGTGTCGAAGTATCTCAGCAATGAATACAGGCTAAAATAGAAGCCACAAGAGGGAAACATGCAAACCCTTCCTGTGCCAGAGATGAAATCCAGGGAATGCTGGGCTGGATTGCTGGCTTTTCACGCCTCTCACTAATTAAACCCTAGTCTGTAGTCCACTTGTCCGCTCCGTCTGAGTTGGTGTCTTCTTAAAAGCTTTATGGAGGCATTTCCATTGGGGCATCTTCCAGTAACAACATCTTCCAGAAACCCTCATGCATCACCTTTAAAGCAGACACATGTAATGAGGTTGTTTTTTGGAAGGTTGGTTTGCTACAGGCAAATGGCCCATCACAGAGTTTAAATGGCTGGCTTGTCCAGTTTTTAACCTCACAAAGATTTTGTTACAGTTAATCCTTTCCTGATGGTCCCTGCACCGTGTTCCAAGTAACTTAAATGATACAGCTTAAGTCTATTTAAAAGGAGGGGTGGAGTACTTGTCCCACTCATTCCAGCAAAGAAACAAACCCAGTCAAAAGGTTTCAAGTAAGATTGGGTGATACTTGAAATATGAAGATATTTGGTTTGTTTAACAATCCAAATGTGGTGAGTGGAAGAAAGTTGTCTAGTTTTTAATCAGCTTACCATTTGTGCAATGCTGCATGCAGAAGTGGGAGTAGTAGTAACTATGTAGCCAGTTCTCATAATTTTATCCTGAATTTTGCAATGTGATGCTTTTGGAAAAAATATTCTGTTATTATCTAAGAAATTAAGTTCTCATAAAAAAAAAAAAAGAAACAAACCAACATCCAAAATGTGTTTCTAGCCCTTACACTTATGTAGAATGTGACCCAAGTACACCCCCAAGTAAAACAAAACAAAAAAAACCTCACCAAACTTTATGGTTTCAGAGTCAACCCCTGTACACTCATGTTCTATTTTGTGTTTGACTTTTTTTGTTGTTGGCATTTCTGTAGTTATAAGTCAATGGATACCCTGAAGCAAAGATTTGATCTTTCTTGCCTGAGCTTGCCCCACAAAAGGCTATTGGTAATAAATATTATGCCAAGTGACTGTGGTGTAAGTAATGGCATTCCTTACCCAAAGATCACCCCAAAAAATCACTCTCCGTTCACATTGGGAAAGAACTGCTGGAAAGAAAGGTGCAAATGACTCTTGTCTCTGCTCTTAATGTCAGATACAGCTCACCTGTGCCCCAAGAACCATATTGACCCAGAAGGATCTGAGCAATCTCTAGCTCCTGATCTCTTCCTCTGTTTTGCTGGTGAAGCCCACGTCTGAGGCTGTGCTCAAACCACCTTCTCCTTCCCTTCCTATAAGCAAGTACTGAAATGGCACCCCCTTCCCAAGGAGGAACACACAGTGCCTTCCCCTCTTTTGGCCTGGCAGCTCAGGCCAGCTGTGTGCAGCTGTGCACCATGCCAGCAACAGAAAGTCCAAGCTCACTCTTCCTGAGCAAGGACCGATGCCTTGGGCCTGAGCCTCGCCAGCAGCCACCAATATGGAGAGGCACGGAGGACACCAGACCCTATATTTAAGCCCATCCTTGGACCCATGCTTTCGTCAGCACCATCGCTCCAGCATTGAACTGGAGAGGCTTCCACACAGACAAAACTGTAAGGTAAGCCCAGGCACTCGCTCCTTCACTGCCCATGAAAGGTGAGTGTCACTGGTGATCCTATGAGGAAAGAATGAATCCCCTCTTTTAATACTCTTTTTTCTTTCTTCTTTTGTTTTCAAATATAGGTGGTAGAGGGTGGGAGGACTTGGAAATACACTGGTTTGTCTGTATTTTTAACTAAGTGCTTTGCATTTTAGGCTTCCCTGTAAAATATAATGATAGATTTCTTCAATAATAATTACAGTGGGGAAAAAAGCTTCATCCAAGTTGCATAAGACTAGCTTTATCCGGGCATGTGGTTTTATAAGAGTTTAATTGTTGATTATCTAGGAAAGACCACAAGCTTTTGTTTAGTGATAAGAAAGGTCAAAAAAAATTAAAAGAAACCCAAACCATAAACCCCTCTCTGAAGGTTTTTTTGTTCCACCAGCGTACACTAGTGATTCTCACTGGAATCAGTGTGTGGTTCTCTTATCTTGTGGTGGGAAGATAGATAGTCCCTGGGGAAAGCAGTAAGCTGCCTGAGTCTTTGAGTCAAACAATGGAAAACATGGAGTGTGATTTTCAGAATCTCTGTCCATAATCCATTCTTAAATGTTCCCATAGTTCTGTGCAGTTTGAATTCCCTTAATTGCGTGATGGATTTACAGTTGAACATTTCAGATATAATTACCTCTATTATCGAAAACAAAGGAGACACGTGCCAGTCTGAAAGAGTAAAGACATAGCCTCAAGGAAAGGGATTAGTTCATCTTGTCTCTTCCCCTCACACATGCACACGCAGATACTTCTGCACAGATCCCTGTCTGCCTACTTGTCAGTGCGTTCATTGTCCCTTGACTTCCAGGGCTGCCCTTTCTTTGTGCCTCTGGGAAGGTTCCTAGTGGTTGAAAAATCCTTTGATTAAGTTCATGGTCATCATCATACACCCAGTTACCAAAAGAGGTGCAGCTATTTGAACTTTGATATATGTGGCAAGAGCAAAATAAGCAGTTTAACAGTGTTAACAGTGCTTCCCAAGGTTTGGAGAACTGGCAACTACAGGCTATCAGACAAGAGCACCAGGGCACTCAGTGAAATCTCTGTATCAGGTTCTTAGAGTTCTTCATGTGAATGCCTACTGTGTGAGGCAAACGATCTCTTCATTGAATCCTCCCTTGGGAGTCCTTGTTGCATTTGGGACAGGCAACTTGTCTGCAGGGTCTTCCAGACCTCACTTGTTCTCTCACTGGAGATATCTTCAGAGTTACTATTGGGACCTATAGTAGGTCCAGGACTGGACTCCAAATTTCTGTTTGCATTTAGACATTTTTATAAAAACTGTTCACTTACCACTATTGCATCCCAAGTTATTTTAGCCCACTCCCAAAGACAAGCATGATGATTATCATTCTTTGCTACAGATGGCCATCATTAGGATTGGACCGTGAGTAGTGAAAATCAACAACAACAACAAAAAAGAGCTATTATGATGTCTTGGAATGTGCTAGATACAGATTTTGGACTCTCTTAACTCCTTTTAAGGTAAGCAGTCCTGGTACAATTGAGTGGTATTGTGACAAAGGGCAGCGAGGTGTGTTTGTGTGTCTGTGTATATATATGTATGTAGGCACATAGTCAGCTTTTGAGAATGACACTGGAGAATTAGACACATTATAGCAGGGTGGTGTCATTTTTAATATCAGCCTCATTCATCTCTCTGCACCCTGTGCCAGGAATAAAAGGTTGTGATGACGTTCAGTGGCACACAAGCAGCTACCTGACGGTCCTGTTGTGTACACACCCACAGATGTTGCCCTGGAGACCACGCGGCAGCGAGGGCGGCATGCCTGTTTGCATCCAGATGCTGAAGGTTGCTTGGAGAAGCCCATCCATCAGGTGGGTTAACTGGGAGCTTCATCAACGCCTGCCCCCCTCACGGCGCCGCTCCTTGCTGTCTCTGCACAGCTCCAAGAGGGGAGCAGCAGAGTTGCCAAAACACACCGGGAGCAGAGGAGAGCTGGGGTTTGGATGCTGTTTTTTGCATGTAGCCCATGCATGACTGTGCAAGTCAGCCAGAGGTGAGGCCACTAAATCCCCATGGGGGTCTAGACCTCCTTTCCCTGTTTGTAGCACCCTGCCCTGCTTACCGAGGTGGTGTCAGAGGGCCTCCTTGGTACAGCCCATGGTTCTCCAAGGGGGCTTCATCCCACCAAATGTAGACATGGCAACACCTACACCTGAGCTGTCTAGACACCCCTTCTAATAAGCAGAGAGCAAGAGATGTATCTAGGGGCTGAGTCACCTTAACCTGACAGCCCAAACAAGCCTGGCTAATCTCTCCTAAAAATATGCCTATTTTTCTCCAGCAGTTATGACGTGAGCCCAGAGTGCTCAGGTCGGATGGAGATACCTGCACTGTAAGGCAAGCTGAATCCCTCTCCCTGTTCTTGTGTTGACTGTGGGCATGTAAGCATTAACAGATGAGAAAGCTGATTTGTTCTGCCCTTGTCCATGTCTTCCAGGTCTTCTGCTGTCTCTGCGGATGAAAAAGGAACAGCCAGCTATTAGCCAGTGCCCCATCTTGAATTTTTAAATCTCCTTCTTCACCTTATAAGGAACTAGACACCTGAAGGTGTGCCTCAATGGTTAGTGCAACCAGCTGGGCACAGTGCTGAGCAATGATTGTCTTTCCTCTTTCTAGGATGTCAGACTCCATCGAGAGCTACCATCAGTTACACACAAAGTCCCCAGATCTCTTGGTATCTCCTTTGCCCAAGCATGAGAGCATGCTACAACCTATTGTGCTGGGGGGATGATGTGTCCCATGGTGAAGAAAAGCCCAAAGCACCAGGCTTCAGTCACAGAGGAGGATTTTTAAGTGACTTTTAAGTGTGTGACCAGGGGCCTGTTAGCTGTTCTCCAGCTCTGTGCTTCCAGACCCTAGTGACAGACATGGACATTCAGCAGAGGCTCTACCAGCCAGTCCGTCAGAGCAGTGGTGCATAGATGGATGCAAGAAGTCATCAAGGGTGAGGAGTTGGCTTTAGTGAGTATGGTTGCACACATCTGAAACCTGTCCACTGCCTGTGATATTAAGCCATTTTCTGAGCTTCTCTTCATTGTGTTGTGCTCTTTCTGACCATCATGTTTGTATAAAGCATAAGCCTTTGGGGCAGAACTTTTCTTCCTTTGACTCTCCTAACTCATTCTTGCTAACATTTGTTGTTGTTGTTGTTGCTGTTGTTGAGTAACCAGTAATAAATAATGTTTTGGACAAGGCTCTTAAAATGTGTAGCTGAACCTCCAAGCATGTCTGAGTTGTCTGTATCATGAGTACCATTGCTCCTGATTTACAATTAGGGGAAGAGTGGCACAGACAGGGCATCTTAGAGTGAGACAAAAAATAAAAAATTGTGCTGTATTGTATTTAGCGAGATGACACATTCCTACCAGAAATCCTGCATACCTGGATGTACACAAATGAAGAAAAGCCTGCACAGACTAAAAGAAAATGCTTCCTTTATCTAGAAAATGTGTTTAGGAAAGGAAATTTTCACCTTGTGCCCCTTGTTTCAGGTTAGAGTTGAACAAGCATCTTCCTTCTAGAGACACGGGGTTCCTGTAAGTGGCAGAACAAAAAAATATCGCAGGGGAAAAAACCCAGCCCTTGAATTCCAAAAATACCGTCTCCTTTCAAAGTAAGATTTATATGCAAGAAGACAATCTCTCTTACAGAATTTTTCCTGTCGCTCGGAGTCCACTCACTGGAAACAAGCACACGATTTAAAAAAATATTGGAAGAGCAGCTTGGACACAGAGAAAGGAATGACCTGGAGTCTTAAAAAACAGACAAGCTTTTCAGTAGCTTGGAGCTTGGAACAAGAAGCTAAAAGTCATGTAAGGCCAGTAAAGTTTGGGTCATTCTTGTTACCTAAAACATAACCATCCTTGGCTTCTCTCGTTAGTATCTCTGCTCAGGGATTAAGTTAACTGTTTTGTGGGGAAGCTGGATGCAAATCTGCAGCTGTGGTGGTGAGTTTTCTTGAATGTGTAAAGGGTCGGGATGGGCGAGTGGTTAGGTTATTTGAGGGCTGGTGTTCCTGAGCCCTCTTTGTCTCAGATCCAGACAAGCCTTCCTGTTGAGAAACACTGGCCTACTTCTTCAGTGCAAGACAAATAACATACCAGCTCCTACTCTAGTGGGACAGTGGAAGTAGTGAGCTATTTCCATTCAATGCTACAAGCATGTAGTGGCTTCTGGAGGTATCTAAGCAGAAGTAGCGCAGCTCCTCTCTCCCTCTCATTCCTTGGTTTTATTAAGAGAGTTTTCTGGCTCTTGCAAAATTTTAGGAGATGATGTGGGGGCTTCTTGCAAGGAAAAGATTTGGTTTTGCTCTCAGACTGTGGCTCCTGAGGATTAAGTATGCTCCGGTCAGAGCTGAGGATGCCCATGTGGGACCCTGTGCACCTCCAGGGTGGAAACAATGGGCACTACCAGCTGTATTCAGGGACACAACTTAATCTGCAGGGTGAGCAGGAAGTATGTGGGAATGCTTATTAGCATTTCCTAAAACAACCCAACACCCCCCCCCCCAGAAAAAAAAAAAAGGCAAATAGAGGCATATGTGCTTCATTTAAAACAAACAAGCCCAGATAAAAAATATCTCTTTGGAACACAATAGAGCAAGGACTTGTTTGTCCTGCAATATGGCATTACAGTAATGCATGGAAATGACTTTGCTGCTTTCGTGTGCTGGTAAGGGTCTAAGCTGTGCTCCGAGGAGCATATTCTTTGCTGTGTCCCTTAGGAGGCACTGTCTAGGAAATGAGGAAGGGATACAGAAGATGTTTTGTGACACCTTCAAAACTGGTAATTTGTGGCTGTAAGTTGGGCTGCTTTTTGCAACTTTGTCCAAGTTGTCATGGGGCTGCTTAAGAAACCCGAAAATCCCATAGTACCGGCTACTACAGTGGGTCTCCCTCTGTTTCACCACAGATGCCCTAGACAGGGACAAAAGCGGATGGAGAGACTTCCCTCAGTAGTTTTTGGTTTTATTCTTTCTTTTGGTTTGTCTTTTTTATGGTATTTGAATGGGATAGTCCTTTCATCTCCTGCCCCTTATACACCCTTGCGACAGTTTAAAGGGGTCAACAAACTGCCTGTATAAGAACATGTGTGTACCTACAGCCCATATATTCTATTGATGACTATATAGGCTATTACATATACATTTAATAATTGTATCACATGTCTAGTTTTCTGTGTGTGAAAAGCATAGAGGTACCTATCAACAGATACAAATGCATACTAAAATGCTATGATGTGGTAGAAGGGCTTTTAGCAGGAGATGTGTGGGAAGTGCTCTTTGTTATGGCTGTACCAACCTCGACTAGCCCAACTGTGATGAACCCAAGCTGAAGAAACCTTTATACCACACAGTATTTTCCAGTTAATTATATATATTTGTACATCTGGGCGTGTATGTGTGGACAAGTGAGATCATTCATTCCTTTGAGACTTTTTTTTATCCTATCCAGAACATTTTTCCTCTCCCTAGATCCTTTCCAGGAGCTCAACAACAACAATAGAGCCAAGAGCCTTCCCTCTCATCTGGTGTCTGCAGTCCAGTGTCTGCTCTGGGGTGTGGGCTCCGGGCACTCCTGTGGCGTCAACTCCAAGGACTGGTCCAGCTTGAGTCTGCTGCATTTCCAAGCTCAGTTAACATGGGATGTTTTCAGGCCATGTTTTCTTGCCAGAACCAGGAAACAGGAACCCGGAAAACAAATGGTTTTAGTCTTTTTTTTTCTTTGTATATGTCTGAATATGAGAGAAACATGACAAAGAAAAACTCTAGGTTTTGAGCCATCCGGCATCCCTTAGTGGTGTGCATTCAAGGGTCTAGCTCACCTTTAATTCAAACAGATTTGTTCTATAGTTGTATTTGAAAAATTCTATTTTAGTACTTGCTTAGAAGTTTTGGGGTTAGTTTTGGTTGCTCTGTATAGAGGTGGGTTGGTTTGTGTAGGGTTTGTTGTGTTTTGTTTTGTTTTTTTTTTGAAAATGGCATTATTATTTTTTCCTTCCCGTATTTTCTTGGATCAGAAGGTTCACTGAGATGCCAAACTATGGCTGGCTACAGCTTCGGTACATCTTGTAACAATGCAGGCCATGACATGCCAGAGTGATGGAGCGTGGTATGTACAGTCCAGGAAAGATGTGACAGATTAACACTGCTGATAATGTTTGCCACTCCGGATCTTCTACTAAAATCCCCTTCTTCCAGATAGTTTAACTCTTGAGACACTGATATAGTGAGTACTGAAAGAAAACAGATGCCTACAGACAACCACAGCAGTGGTGGACAGTTGGGGTATTTCATGCTCCATCAGAACAATATTTCTTCATTGTAGAGCTGGGCAACAGTAGAAATGTGGGTTACTCTTTACTAGCAAGGGAACCATAATTTTTGCTTAATTTCTATGTAATTTCAGGCAGTGTTCTGGCTGGGATCTGCATCCTGCCCCCTGCTTCCATGAGGATTATGAGGAATGCTAAGCAGCACCCACCACGGCATGCTCCTCTGCAGCGTAAGGTGTGACAGCTCCAAAATACATCCCTCTTTCCTTGGTCAGAAAGGTCATGTTGGCGGCGGGGGAGAGGGCTGCAGGAGTATGAGGAAAGAAAAACCTTTTCTTCCTCTTCCCATTCATCTTCACCCAGTTTCCCACCTAGAAAGCACAAAGTGGTGTGCAACGCCTGCAAAACTTATGTAGCGTAGGCCAGGCTTTGCAAAGGTACTCTGGTTCTCTCTTGTTTTTTGGGATATAAGCAGGTTATATTTATAGCTTTGCTTTGGGTAAGGTGCTCCTGAACCAGTGGGAGTCCTACAGCCCTGATCTACAGGCCAGCCTACAAGGGAAGAAGGCAAGCCTGCATTATGGGATCATTAGTTCTTAGCCTGAAACAAGAGGGATGTGCAGGATGAATAGGTGTCATTGCTGAGTATAATGCACCTTTCCAAAGGAAGCTGCACTCTTGTCTGGTGAAGTCTCAACCTTGTGGGAGGCAATGGAAGTTGATTGCTGTACTCGCTGGGCTCATGGTTTCCTTTGTAGTCGCTTTCTTTCACTCCCCAAAAGGTTTATAACATCTGCCTGGACAGAAGAAGAGATTGTAGAGATGGTCTGAATATCAGGATTTCTCACCTGCCCCTGAGGGTGGGCCTGGAGGACTCAGAAGCTTCCTCCCGCTCACCTGAGCAGTAGCAGGGCTCTCTTGGTGAAGCTCCATTCCCCGTTTTACAACAGGAGGTATATGCAATTTCCAAAATTTGGAGAGGAAATACACTTACAGCTCTCCCTTCATTACAATAACTAGTGGGTGGAAAGAAAGAAAAGTCCTGCAATGGTCATTATCGAGCTGAAAAGAAAAGTCTCCAGGCTGCAGGATGCCCTAGCCACTGGGGTTAGAAAGACAGTGATTTTCCACCTAACGTTGGACAGGCTCAGGGCAGGCTCTGGGATGAATCCTTGATTTGGAATAGGAGCCCTGTTGTCCTGGTTTTAAATGATTTATCAGGAACACACTCCTCAACAACTACATCCAGAAATTCTGGTCTTATTAAAGTCATAAGTGGAACTCGATGAATTTTGCTTGGCAGGATCCAGAGATGGAAAAGAAAGGGCAGATCACCAGAAGCAGTCTTAATTCAAATAGTTGTGTTTTTCTGGAAAAGAGAGGAGAGAAGGAAACTCTTGGTAGTTAGTCATTTTTCCCAACCTCTTCAACAGAGCCACTGGTATAGGGAAGCTAGAGCCCTGATTATTATTTCCAAGCATTTATTAATATATGTATTTATTGTTTTCATGAAGCAGAATCTCCACACTAGGTTCTATCCCTTTCTATTTAGCTTCTTGATTATCTAATTGTGTCCATTTCTATGGCATTGGCTGCTGCATATAGTCCATCCACCCTTGCATCTATACTGGAAAGCAAAGTTACTAAAAGATCAGTTACTGCACAGTTCTGTTCTGCTATACCTAGCCACATGCATGCCCTCAGCCAGCAGCCCTCAAAGGGCAGCCTGTGCCACGTTCAGCAAGGACTTAGCTGCCTCCCCTTGTCCCGGGACAAGAGCTGGCAAATGGGAAGTTACGTTATTGTAAGTGGTGTGCTCTAAAATTACACCCTAGCTTACCTTGCGGTAACTTGCTCGTGTAGTCATGGCCTTAAGGTTTTTCTTTAGTATCCATGGCCACAACATCTAAGCATTTTATGGTACGGCATACACTAAACATTAATTTCAAATTATTGAGAATATTTTCATGACTCAACAACTTTCTAATGACTGTGTACCTTATTAAAGGCTTGCAGCCCTTTAATAACAAAGTTTTCCCTGATCCCTTGGCATTCAAACACCCTGTATAACTGAAATGAAATGCATAGCTGAAGTGTTTTTTTAGGACACTCGATTTAAAGTGAGCCCAAAGCAGCAAAGGACTCTTTGAACATCTCTAGCGTGGACTCTCCCAGAACTGTCTGTATATGATTTGAATTAATTATTCCCTTCATGGAAATTGTACAAGATGTCCCCCAGGCTCTTTTTGACTGCCTTGCTGCCCTTTTGTGATAATCCCTTGCTATCCTCTGGGCTTTCTGTGGTCCTAAACTTAACATATAAAGCTATTTTTATCTAGGGGCTAGGGTGTGAATAAATGCAGAGAATGTCTCTCAACATGACTTTGTGTTTGTGAGCCTTCCTTCAACTTGATTAGAAATGCTCAAACTTTCTTGCAAGCTGCCTTTGAGCATCCTCCAGTGAAATAGCTGTAGTTAAGAAGGATTTCTTCTCCCATGGGTCACATGAGGCAGCAATCAGCCAGGAGCAAAAGGGAAGCTTGGAGACAGACCGGAGGCTTAGGAGGTGGAGCCTCTGGACTCTATTCTTCGGTGCACCACTGCCGCATGCAATGACCTTGGGCAAGTCTTCTCGCCACTCTTGGGTAACGTAGGTGTGACGCAGGCATTCATCCCGCAGCTATGCCAGAGCCACACTGTATGCCTTTGCTGGGCTCAGCTCAACTCATTTAGCTGGGGTTTCAATAGCACCTTATGGAGATGGGTTCCCAACCCTCCATTAATTCTAAATGGGGACACAGGTGCCTCTAGGGTTCTTGAAAAATCCAGCCCTTAATGTTTTATGGAAAGGGTATAATGTGCCAGGAGAAAAGAAGGATTTTGTTCATGTCATTAGTTGTGATGAGTTCTTAGGATGGAGGCAATTCACTGAAACATTGCAAAGATCCCCTGCAACAAGCCCTACAACCTCTTATCTTTAATGACCATCAGCAGAGAGAGCACACAGCACAACTGCTTTGTACCAAAATGCCAGTTCAGTCAGCCAGCGGCTAGCAGCATGTTACCTGCCCCGCGAGAACCTCGCTGAGCTCCTCCTGGCAGCAGGGCCGCTTCCGAGAATTAAAAAAGTGTGCAACCCTAGTTGTTTCATCATTTAAACATCAGTTGAGAAATAGCTTCTACTAGACTTAATAAAAAACCCAAAAACCAAAACCACCCAACCACTGTACCCAGCTTGGGACCTAGCCATGGCAGGGCTGCTGTTTGGGGTCAGCCAGGTGGGTGTCCTCGAGCATTGCCAGCTGTGCTCCAGCTGTGCAGGTTTGCTGGCTCAGATGAGCCTGGTCTTGGTACTGCCTTGTACCCACCTGTCCCAAGGCTTGCACAGGGGTACTACAGAGACCTGATAAAAGCTAGACTGGGATAAAGGCTGGCTTAGAGCCAATATCAGCTTGCGTGTGAGAGGGACAAAACACCTACAAACTCCACGGAGCACCGTGGACATCAACAGCACCTGGCAGAACCCTACATGCATTCAGAGAAATGGTGGTCTGAGATGTTCTGGGCCCACGGGAGCTGCGATCGGTCAGTTTGGGTCACAGGTAACGTGACCAGCGGTCTTTCAGGCCATCGTCCTTCTTATTTCAACGTAAACACTTCCCACCTGTCCCGAATATGCATGCCATTCTCCAAGACTTTCCAGCATTGCTTACATTTGCAGAACTTTATTCCCCGCTCCCGCTCCCTGTGCCGCATCTGTTCCCATCACAGCTGTGACCACCCTGTTCTGTCTGGCTGACACCCCCGGCCCCCCCTTCCCCTCCAAACCACCTCCCCCTCCAAGATCAGAATACTCTGTTTTTATTTATTTACCCTGCAGCTGTCAGTGTTGTGTCTGGGTCAGTGCAGTGCAACGTGGAGGGACACGCGATACGTGGAAAATCCTTAAAACTGCCAATCCTGGTAGTAACCAACATACACACCATCAACAAATATATCCCTTGGCCCTTTGCTCCTTTGAAAACAACAGGTCCAGGCAATGGAAGAAATGACATTGTTGGAGGCTGGTACAGATATCCTGGCCTGAACCAGCACCGGGTTTGCACATGGTCAGGGAGAAGAGGCAGGGCTGAAGATAGGGGCTATCCCAGGGCTGCCCACCCCCATGTTTTTTACCACTGCACAGGAATGCCCAAGGCAGAGACACGGCTGTGAGACACCGGGCAACAGCTTTGCTGTTTCCCTGCCCCACACACTGCTTTTTAAGATGAAGGGCAACATGCAAGTGTCGCAAAGTGGAAGATGCTGTTGAGAAGCAGGAAGCATCCGGGATAGCGCATGGTGGCAAAGAAAGGCAGAGCCAGGAATTAGTCTGATTTTCTTCCGTTTCTCTGCTGATTTCAAGCTCAGCATCCAGCTTCTGTGGAGGTGAGGCCTCAGTCCTGTTCAGCCACAGCATCCTAAAAAGACAGGCTGGTATGTGGGCTCACCAGTGGACCTCTCATTCCTACATCAGTGCAAACCTTGCCCTGGTGTAAAGACAAAAGTCTTTACCCGAGTAAAGCAATGAGTATGACTATCATTTAGCATTGGAGAGAAATAGGAAGAGCTTTTAAGTAGCCAGTGCCTAGTAAAATAGGTGCTTGCTGTTGACCAACGTTGTTTGATATAACACACTTTCTATGTTTTCAGAAGGGCTTGCACAGTGGCTGGATGAATAGACTTGGTCAAAATTCCCTGCTGTGCTGGCGATACAGAACTGCAGTGGCTCTTCTTCATGTTGCCCACCCTGTGTGGCCCAGCAGCCCCAAATGAGACCACATTGTACAGGCGCTTGTGCTGCTTCATGGAACAGACCTGGAGGACCAGATGCTGGTGGACGTGCAGGATGCTCAGTCCCCTCTGCTCTGGGTGTGTGATATGGAGTTGCTCTGCATGCAGAGCAATGAGTTCAAATTGTCCATCTCACCTGTAAGGGGATACTCAGAGGCTCTGCTCTCTTTAAGCAGCCTTTTGTTTCTGCACAGGTGCTCAAGGAAGCTAAGTTAACATTTCAGCAAACTCCAGATGTTGGTGGCACCCAGCATCCTGCTGCACTGCACGCAGAACGTTTAGTTGATTGCTTTGGGAGGCTGTTGTGGCCACATGGCCATTGGGAGCCAGGGATGGATTGACTGGCTCAGGGCTACTGTGTGTCAGCAGCAATCATTTTTTTCAGTATGCTAGACCCTGTTTTTTAGGGAATCACTTCGTATCCTCTACCCCACCAAAATGCAAATGCCTTCTAAAAAATAACTGTAGTCTGCCCGCTGTGAGTGTGCCTAAAGACACTCACCCATGTTACAGCTACACCACTAAACCAGGGCTGTGGTTTCCTGAACGCAAAGAGCTGGGTGCAGCTGAAGGCAGCGTTCCCCTGCAAGCCCGGGTGTTCACTCCCACCAGCAGCAGTGATTCAGGCTGAGGTAGGACGCACACCGCAGCAGCTGGGTGCGTGGCTGGAAACCAGGTCTTCTCCAGCTGCCAGCCACTGCCCCAGACAGTGCTTAAGGCCACAAGAACTGATCTTTCCTCTGTATCTTCTCAGGGTGTGGGAGAAAGGGGCATTGCTCTCCTCTCTTTAGCTCCAGGATGACATTAAGAAAGGCCGACATGGAGAAAGGGATTTTTTTCCCCTCTCTTTCTCCCTCCCTAAGAATAGCCAGTTTGTAGATCTGTCAAAAATCAGAACAGCAAGTAAACTAAAACCCAAAAGGAAGGAGCTGGTAGCAGCATTGTGGCCAGGTCACAGGTGCCCTTGGTCAACCTCCTATCTGCTAAGCATCATCTGCCTTTTCACTGGCACCATCCCAAGTGCTGCAAGGCAACTAGCAGCTACCTCAACAAGAACCTTGCTGGAATCTCTCCCTCGGACCTCCAGAAGGACATGCTTTTGGCACCCAAGCTTTTGGGAGAGGGGATGGAGATGAGTGGGCAGGCTGTGGCAAATGGCTCCAGCTTCCAGTTTTGGAAGCTGCAGGATGCCTGGAGTCTGGCATCTGATGCGGGAGCAGGATTGGGAGCCTGAATTAAAGAGTGTGTTCAATGAGGACATGCTAGCTCCAGGCACCAAACTTGTATTGTGATAGTCAATTGAGTTGTCACACTGCTATCTCTTCAACCAGGGGAGGGATGTGCAGGACCCTGAGGGCTGCAGAAGGCACTGGGAGGACAGAGCCTGTGTCACACCCTTACTGCCGTGCACTCCTCAATCTCTGCAGCTAATGCAACTCATTGAGAATCACAGCCCAGACCACGATCTCCCTCCTTGCAGCTCTGCTTTTGCTCTCCCAACCTGCAGGACTCACCTCCTTCTTGCATTGCTGCCTCTTCTGCCAGCTGCAGCCCCACATTTTGGGGCAGTGAGGAGAAGAGAGACCTGCGGGTGATGAGAAGTGGGAGAGAGAAGATGACTTTTTTCTGGCAATTTGACTCCTTTCCCACCTGGTGTTGGATCCTTTCTCAAAGGCATCATTTGAGAAGGCATCACCCCTCCCAGAAGGCACAGAAGGTTGTGATCTACATTGATATTTATCCATTACTGGTCTGTGGTGTATCTAAGTGATGAAAACAGCTACCGACAGCCTAGCAGGTTAAGCAGAAATAGATTGCCTGGAACTACAGGTTCACATCCCAGCAGTAATATTTCCAGTCCTTCAGATGCAGCTAAACTTGTAGCTAGCAGCTTGCTGGGTGTTCAGAGATTGATGTTAATGACATGTTATGCAAAAGTATCTCTTCCGGGACAGAATCTTATTCCTCCTAGTGCAGCACATGCAGTTATTGCTGTCTTCCACCCCAGAAGTGGCCACATGTCTGATTCTGGCTACGTATACAGCAGCTTGTGAAACATGCCAAGACTCTCCAGCATGCAAGGCATTAGAGAAATGTAAGACAGGATCTGAGCTATGACAAGCAGAGTGCATGGCATCATATTCCATTGTGCAGCAGGGGAAATAGGGATGCAAAATATGTTCTTGAGCTGAATAAGCCATTTGGACAAAATAAGGACTGAGGTGAACTTTAGTCTCCAAATTTAAACCAAAATTGGATCACAAGCCTTCTCACATTGGTGTGTCACAGTTACCTCATGAAATTACCCCACCTCCATCGCTACCAGCTGTTTTCTAGTGTAGGAGTTTAATTCATAGTTCCAGTCGCTGAAAAACACCCAAAGATTTGGGCAGAGCAAACAGGAAATCTAGTAGCTCGCCTATGGCAGGGTGAGTCATTTCAATACTCTGTGTGTTGTAGAACCTCAGACCCCAGTGATTACTTTTCATTTCTCTTTTGACCTCATGGGACTTTTTACTTTTTGGACCTGCTCTGTGAGAAAGCATTTCAGATATGAACGTTTTCTTAGGTCTTCTTGCTGCTTCATGATTTGTGGTTAACATGGTGCTGGAGAAACCCAGCAAAAATCCCTCTGGTTAGCCCAGTCTAACCTAATCTAGTCCAGCTGCAGACCCTGAGCACTGAATTGCAACATCTAAAGATTTTTCAGGCCAAGTAGCACCTCATCACGTTCAATCACCACCTCCACCTGGAGGTAGAGGAGCAAAGGGAAGGGGGGAGCCCCAGCAATGGGTGGATGATGTGTTTGGGCTTAGTTTGCATCCATGGGGCAGAAACCCTGATTGCAAAGCAGGGAAAGTAACTATCTCTGCTCTTAAACAGGAGTTGCAGTAGTGTTAGCCAGAGAACCTGAACTCTCCATCCCTTACTGGTTATAGTGGTGAGTCTGTGGAGCCTCATGCTTGCAGATATCGTTCAGCAGCATGTATCTGCAATCTGTGTTTCTCTTTGCCGTGGGGAAGGCCTGGTGGGTGCAGTTCTGGCCATGTGGAAGGGCATGCAGACGGTGATGGCTTTACTCTATAGGGTGGATGTGATTCCTTAAAACGATGCAGGTAGCAGCACTGGCCTGCACCAGGGTTTCGGCTTGTACAGACTGGAGCTACCATCAGCATAGGTGGCACTGGATGTGCAGACAGGACAGCTGGCTTCATGTGCAGCAGTAACCCAAGAGTTCACCCAGCTTCTCAGGAAGGATTTGCTGAGCTCTCTGTTATGTGGCTGCGTGGCTAGACAGTTCAAAGCTGCTTTGGCTACCCGTGCATCAGCTGTGCTCGATGCCTGGAGTCGCTTGGGGATGTTTGTTTGATTGTCAAAACATTTTGGTGTCAAGGGCCTCTCCACACCCTCTGGTGCGATGTGATCCCTGATTATTAGACCGAGCTTGACTGTTTGGGAGCCCATCCCAGTGCTATTTAGACCTGCACAGAGAAAGGGTAAGATACCACTGTGTCAAAATGATAGCTGGTGTGACGGTACCTGCTGGAGTAAGCAGAGCGCTGAGTATGGAAGGACTGAAGTAACGAGCAAGTATCTGAGCTCATTCATCTGCTGTGGCAAGTGATTGAGCTGAAGACAGCAGAGCCCAGACCCGTCTGTCCCACCAGGGTCTGGTGCTCTTGAAGATGACCAGAGTGACTGTTTCTTGTTTTGGTGTGGGGTTTGGGGGTTTTTCTCCCTCTGCTTTAGTTCTTTTAGACTCTTGGTCTGGGCTTGCCCAGAAGCTTGGCCACAGGCTTGGGTCCCCAGTGCTCGACCATGTTCAGTGAGCAAAGTTCAACTGTTGCTATGCTGGGCTTGGGCACAGTTCAGCTCCTCATGTGCACCCCAGAGGAGGAGCTCGTGGTGGGGCAAAACCGGCTTCCTCACCCAATTCCTGGGGGAGGAATGGCTACGCCATGTGCAGGGTGCAGCCCACGTGAGTAAGGAGTGGCAAAAGCTGGCAGGTCTTGGGCCCTGGTGCTTTGTCCTCCCCAGCATCTGGTACTGCAAAGGGGCACAGACACAGGCAGCAGCTGCTGACCTTCAAGGGTGCCCAGCTCCATAACTATCCTGGCGATCTCCCTGCCGGTCCCCGCTCTGCGCTCAGTGGGATATCACAGCCATCAGCAGCCCCAGCGACTGGCGGCAGCAGCACGGTGACTCACCTGGCTTGGCCCTCCCTGCACTAAATCCTGCTATCGAGCTGATGATCTGCTGGTAATTTTGCCCCAGCTGTAGACCTGCTCTCACGCATCCTGCTCTCCCTGTAGGCAGAAAGCTTCCCCCTCAAATTACCCCACCCTTGCTCGGTGTACCCACAGCCTCTGGCCACTCTCCAGTGCATTGTCTGTTTTGGAAACCAAAAACCTCTGCCCTAGTACCTAATTTCGGGAATTAGGCTCTGGAGGCCAATGAGGTGCCATGGAGAGATGCGGGCAAGTGCATTTTTGTGGAGGTGGCAATGCTGAGGCCATTCCTCATTAAGACAGGGGGATGATGCCCACACTGCCCTGCTGAGCACGGGCATTATAGTTAATGGTGAGCAGCTTTTCTCTAAAAGCTCCCTCCTGGCCCCGTTGTGCACAGGGAAGGATATGGCACATCACAGCGGTGGGAGAGGGCCTTTAGAGCAGCTCCAGGGCACAGACTACAAGCTGTGAAATGCACATGTGTATTGCTGCTGCACTGGTCGTGACCTTTCTTTGTCGTGCTGTCTTCTCTATTCCTCCTGTCACCCATTTACCTCCATTTTCTTTTTCCCCTCTGTCGCTTATTTGTGATGTTATATGTGATATAGGGGCTTTGCTCAAAGAGGATGCTATACTGCAGGGCTGGGCTGAGAACTCACCAGCTCATTTCATGCAGGACACTGAACAACTGTCAGTCTTGCCTGTTTGGGCACAGCAGAGGTGCAGAGTTATACTTGAATAACTGATTTCCTAGTCTGAGTTTGGGGTTTGGGCATTCATATGTAGCTCCTACTGCACAATCAGTAGCATTTAAGAAAAAAAGAGTAAGAAATGGCTCTATTGCTTCTCCTGATTCCAGGGAGGAGTTCCATGTTGAGCACCTGAATGATTTATCAGTTTTGAGGGGGGACCCTTCATGTCCTTGGAAAGGGAGTCCGGGTCATCTCCTCGCCAAAAAGGGAAGTGAACGATGCTGAAGGTAGAAAGCTGTGCCACCAGCCCCGAGCCCTGCAGTGCCACTTCCAGTGGGATGGCAGGAGCCTTGTGGGAAGGCTTTCTGCAGGAGGCAGGCAGAGGCTTCTCTGTGCCCAGAGGAGAGGCATCCCTTATCCAGAAGGATAACAAAGCTATTAACTAAGCTGAAAGGTCTGATTGATGTTATAAGAGCATCTTGGGGCTTATTTAGAAACTCCTGGGTTTTATCTTAGCTGGGGTTGTGAGCCTCTTTAATGACGTGTTTCTGCTTCACAGCTACTAGTAACACAGGAAAGCAAATACCCCTTTCATATGTGAATCCACAGACCAGGACTAAAGTTAAGCATGATATGAATAATGTCTTCTTGCATATCCCCTTTCTGTGGCCCCCTTTGATTTAATTTAGATTATTATTTATTTCAGGGTGACCAGTGTCCCACCTTGACAGGGAGGTCAATGGAAGTTTAGCTGCTGACTTCATGAACAGGATTTCAACCCAGGTCTGTGATTAGTGATGAAATGAAATCCATGGCTTGAAATCATTTAGCCAGCATATCCGATCAAACACAAACATCCTCTGTGCTTGAAAATAAATGAGGGTTGGAGCCAGCTCGCCCGCTGCAGAGGTTTGCAACACGTGTGATAGATTGATGAGCTGAGAACAAGCTGCCACCCTCCACCCCCATCGTCAGTGACTTTCCAGCCTGGGGAAGGGGACACTGAGGCCAGAGGTGAAGGATATACTTTCCGATAAGTGTTACAGTGGGAGGTGAGAAATATGAGCTCCCAGAGGAGGAGAAGGAAAAAAAGGCAGGCACTGTGCTCTGTTAAACAGGGTACGGTTTAGACAGAGCAGCTGCTTGACAGGCTTCTGGCACGAGGGTCAGGGCAGGAGCAGCCCTGTGCTTGCAGCACCTGTTATTGAATGCTACCCGCAGGTACCAGGGCAGCACAGACCACGCTTTCTGGCTGATACAGTCTTTTTCCAGTCGCGTGTGAAGCTAAAGGGCCTGCGAGATGAAAGGAGAGAGCAGATGACACGGCTGATGAGGTCTGCCCTCCATGAGATGCATTAACACAGAAGGGCTCTCATCCAAGCAGCTTTTTGGGGTTAAAGCTGAAAATAAAGCCTGACTTTGAGTTCCAGTGTCACTGTTCAGTGATTTTTAATTGCAAAATTCATCTTACTTGCACTTTGCTTTTATCCCCCCATAGCATGCCAGCTCCAGAAGCATGGCAGAGGTTTCAGGCTCTCAGAGTAACATGCTCTCCATGGTGCAGACTAGCTGCACCATCAGCTGAATCAAGCTGTTGTGGTTGGGGTGGGAGAGTGATGAGCCTCTTCAGCTGGGGAACAGTTATGAATTAAGCCAGGGCCAGGCAGTTAGTTGCACTTCTCTGTCCCCATCTCAGTGTTCATTAACATCAAAGTGATTTGCAAAGGAAAGTTTGAAAGGGTGAAGCATGTGTTGCCTGAAAGTGAAGAAACCAGAAAGCCAAGAAAACCTTTAACTGATTATTTTCAGTACAAATTATTTGTGATTGTTTGATTTTTTTTTTTTTTAATAACTGGGGCAAACCATACTTCAGAGGGACTTTGTGATATGAGGCATTTTCTAAATGATGAGCTAATGCTGTAAGTTTTACAACCAAAGAAGATGAAAGAGACGTCTCAGGAACGAGACCCTGGGTTGAGCTGGGTGCTTAGTGGTGAGGGATTTTGAATTTGGTGACTTCACCCTGGCTGCTGTAAGATCTCTTCACATCCAGAGAGTGAGAAAGAGGCACCCAAAGGACAGAAGTGCATCCTCCGCCAGCAGAAGGGCTTATTAGACCCATGGGAGTCTCTGCTATGCAGAACCACACAAACCCCCTCTGCTCATTCCTTCAGCAGGAAGCAATGTAGGACAGCATGGCTTTACTTCCCCGGTGCCAAATCAGCTCCACCAGCTGGCTGTACCTAGGGGAATTTTCTGGAAGGTGTCCGAAGCTGCTGTGCCAGCAACTGGCCTGACTCTGGCGGCTGTGGGAACCAGGCGCCTCTCCCGCTCTTTCAGACCAGCCTCTGGAAGCACATCCCTGTGACATGAAAAGAGCCTCATTGCTGGAGCCCAACTCTTGGGGAAGTATGGAAGCAATGCTGGCTCTCCTAAAGCACTGTCCCACCAGCTCCTTTGCAAGGAAATGCAGAAGAGATTTATTTTTAAGCCAAATCTAATTAAAAAAAAAAAAAAAAAAAGACAAAAAGGAAGTGGTTAAGGTCATATTTTACTGTGCACTAATGAACTGTAAAGGATATAGAGTCTAAATTTTTCAGATGTTTTGAAAGCAGTCCCATGAAAAGCAAAAGCACTTCAGAGAAATCTCTTTGATTTCTAGGTTGCTTCCTACGTGTTGGTGCTAAACCAGAGGTCCTCGAGCTGAGGATCTTTCCTTCTCCCCTCCCCCCCACCCCACACTGCCTTCTAACCACTGACAGTGGGTAAAAATATTCATGTTTCAGTCCAGTACCTTTATGCGCGTCTCACACTGGAGGGTTTTTTCCATTCCCCTGGGGTTGGGCAGGCCATGATTATCACTCTAATAATGTTAATTAAGAGCCTTGAGGCCCTGACGTTTTGTTTTCTTTGGGACCAGACCTACGGCTTGGGCCTCTGAGCTACCTGCTCTGCCCCAACGCTTTCCCTGAAAAAACAGCCAGGCAAAATCTAGCAACCAGCTCTTCAGGAGCCGCGTGCACGCTCCTGCCTTAGCGTGTGCTAGGGGAGCAGATGTAGATGTCTTCTGCTCCACGGCACGTAGCTGAGCTCCATTGGCTGCAGTAAGCTCCTGGAAAGGGACAAGGTATGCTGATCCTTAACTGTGAATTGGACTATAGCTCAAACACATAAAAATAACCCTAGGAAATGAATCAGCAAGACAAGGCACATGCCCAAGAAGTCCATCTCCAGGATGGGCTTGATGCTCAGGGTGCTGGCAGAGCAGCAGTCTGCTCAGCGAGCAGGTGAAGGCCATCAGGCTGGGGCTGTAATCGTTTATCATTATCACCTGGGAGAGCCACCCCCAAAGTGAGATTTCCCCCTTGCCACAGCCTCACTCAACTCAATGGGAATCTCTGAGATCAGGTAAGGACTTTCCTTTTTAATAAATACAGGAGCATGGGGTCACTCCCACATGTGGAATAAAATAATAAAAGGCTTTTATGTGGGAATCTTGCTGTCCTCTGGAGAGTTATAAAGATCAAAGACTTAAAACTAATTGCAGGTGAGGTTACTACTGTGAAACAATTAGCCCATGTGCGTGCCTGTGAAAACGGAGAGGGTGCGTTGCTAGCAAACTGAAGTGTCTGCTATAAAACTGCCCTCAATTTTTGGGGAATGTTAACTATTTTCCTGCTGAGTTATGATTCTTCTAAGTGACCAGTTTGAGTCCACAAAACCTAGTACTCCACTGGATCCTGTCCCCTTCCTAGGCTTGTAACTGGAATACGAGTCTAAAGAGCAAGCATGGGACTTAAATGATGGGGAGAAAATCCTGAGGACAAACTAGCATGGCGTTCTGGAGAGGAAACTGTGTTCTTTAGTCCATGAGAGCTGTTAATGTAGCAAAGAGGAAAAGGGGATTTGAAAGGTATAACTGGGGGATCTTGAAGCCTTTGTCTCAAATCTTCACAGGGCCATTCAGTAACTTGATGGATGAGAGTAAACTATTGCTATGATTTGAAACTGTCAAACCTACAAAAACAGGATGAGAACACACAGTTTTCCACAAAGCTGAAGGCCCCCAAGGAGGTCTCTGAGCCGGGCAGTCAACCCTAGTTTGTTTACTAGTGCTGTGGAAACTATGATGAACTGTAGAAAAAAACGGCATTAAGAGCAGTGAAGGGGGTTTCAAAGGGAGGGAGTTGAGCTGGTAATTGAACAACAAAACGGCCTTGGGAATTCATGCCTGAGAAATGTGAGCCTGGAAAGGATGAGCAGAGCTGAACAGGCACAGCCCTTGGATCCAGGGTACCCGATGTTCAGGAGACAAGGCCTGGGGCTGGCTCTGTGGTGAGCTCTGTCTCGTCGGAGGAATAGACCGAACATGAGCAATGAGGGGTAGAAACCAGGACCTGATGTTTTCACAAGGGTAATGGCCTGATCTGGGGTCATGTGTTTCCGCCTCAGATAGAGGAGAGGCTGAAAAAGCCAGGGAGAAGGGATGGGGGCTTGGAGGACAGGGAATAGTTCTGTGTCAAAGCAGAGGGAAAGACTCTGCTTATGAGAGTTATTGAGATAGTAAAGAGGATTGTGAAGAAGTGATGAAATGGCAAATAACAAGGAAAGTACTCCTGTTTTCCCTTTGCTTTTCTTTAATAGGAGATGTTCAGTGAAGAGGTGAACAACAAGCAGGTTTTCAACAAGCTTGAAAGTAAGAAAGGAAGTCTTCTATTAGCTTGTTACGCAGTTGATTTTTTTTCTTTTTTTTTTTTTTTTTTTTTGCTAGTATTCATGAACTCTCCAGGTTGATAAACTACAAAAAGGCTACTGACATGCAGCTGAGCCTGGGGGTGTATAGGCTTGTAAGAGTGGCACTAGTCACATTGTGCAGTCATTTGAGTTCCCTGTTCAGAGACAGGAAGCAAAAACCTTTATCGTTTTTACCTCCTGAGCTTTTCCATTTCTGCTTCACATCCTTACAACATCTGAGGCAAGACACCTGTCCTCTGAGCTTGGGAACATGGCTATGGCTACTACTTAACCCCTCTTTTCGCAACAGGTATCTCCTCTTCTCCCTGCACCGATGGCCTAATTGCATGCGTGCATGTTGACACAGGGTGGAAAGAAGAAAGTCTTTAGTTAAGCAATTAGTTGCTGCCATTGCAGGCCCTTCCACAAGATAATTGAGTGCCATTAAGTAATGTTTGGTTCTGAAATGTAGCAATTATCACGGCAATTGCAAGGATGTTCCTTGAATTCTAACCCATTTTTATTGACGTGTTGAGTGTTTCTGCTCTGCATCTAAGTTGCTGGAGTGCCTGGTGTGAGACAGCAGGGGAAGCAAGCAGGGAGGAGGAAGAAAGCATATTCTCCTGGAGAGCCTGCCAAGAGCCCAAATTTGGTGGTGGTTTTTGTGATGCAAGCACCTGATACTGAGCTGGCTTCACCCTGCTCTCGCCAAGACGTCTCAACCTGAGCAGAGGGATCTTCCCCTTCCTAAGGCCAAAGCAGAGATGGGGTGGTGGAGTGCACTCTGCCTGGGCTAGCACTTGACCTTGCCAGGTCTCTGCCTCCTTTCAAATGTGCAAGTCATTCTTGCATAGCACCAAGTTGGTTTCTGGTCTTGAAGGTTTGCAGTCCAACACTTCTTCTCTGCCAGGAGCAAGGATCCGAGTTTCAAGGGGATGGGATTGGCCACTAGAGGGTAGCACAATTAAAAGCATAAGGAAGTCTCATTTCTTGAAGTCCGAGTGGCTGTGCTGGGGAATGCACAGCGGGGATGGTCAGACCTCTGCAGACCCTGTGGACACACAGTGCCTCCAGGCTACCAGCTGCCTGATGGATGGGGCAGTGCAGGAGCAGAAGCAAGCTCATGGAGAGGAGAGGACTTGCCATGGTGAAGCAAGAGCATGTGGCAGCAGAAGCAGAGCAGGGCTCCCAGTGCTGCTCCTGCTTTTCCTGGCCACCATCCTCCTTCCTCTCTCCTCACCAGAGTCCAGGGTCCCAAAGGAGCCTTTTGGCTTGGCTCTACTGTTGGCTTAATGTAATTTCTTGACCTGTGGCTCTGAACCCAGAGCTGGGATACCACCAGACCAGATGAATAATACAAAGGTCTTTCTCTGTTTTCTGAGTTAACACATCTATAAAAGATTTCTTGGGTTAAAAATACCAGAGTAGATACTGCTCTCCTCTTGGCCTCTGCTGGCATGTACAGAGTGCCATGCACACTAGCAGACGAGAATGTGACCAGTTCTTAAAACCACAGTATTGTATGAATGGAGAGAAATGAGTGCTGGGTCACACAAGAAGCAAGGTTTTAATTTTAAAGCGTGCCTCTGGAGCCGAAGGTCAGAGTGGAGCTATCCTCCCTTGAACAAAATCCCCACCACGACACTGTATTAACATGATACTTAAAAATGCAGCTGTGCTCTCGGGTTAAAGTCCTGGCTCTGCAGAGAGCACACTCTGGCAGGATCAGTTTCGAGGATGGAGAAATGTGGTGTCTGACGCACACTAAAATGTCTGTCTCCTGATCCTCTGTGCAGTAATGCATCAAGCATGTCTTGAAACGTGGGCTTTGCCAGTTGCCAGCACGCTCCAGGGACAGAGGGTTAGTTATGATGTTAATGTAGTTAATTGGGGATATGGAGAAGTCTGTGAAGGAGAAGGCAAATGCTTTTCTTATAGTCGTGTGGCTCATTAGAGCAATTGCATAGCACTGGCAGGGTGAAAGAGCTTTTTCTCTTCAAGGGTATTCGTAGCATGCTAAGATGCCTCATTGCTTCATGGAGGTCATGATGATGTTTCCTCACCATGTTTTGGGCAGCATCGGGACACGAGCAGGTGCCCTGCAATAGCACAGTGCAATGTTATGACACTGTTGTGAAAGAATCCGAGTGACTCAAGGTAGAAATTTCTCATCGCGTAGAAAAGGGCCAACTTGAAACTGATCCTCACTAGTTGCAGGACCTCACCACTGTGGTAGCAAGACACAACAGCACAGAGTGCTTGTTTAACCATGAATATGTCCTTGTAACCCATGCGACAAACTGTGGCCTTTGTGCTGTGTCTACCCATTTTAAACCAAAAGATTTATTCACCAGATCGCAACCCCTCAGGTTAATGCATCTTCAGAGGCTGTTGCTGGTCAGTTGACACCAAGGACAGCTTTAATCTGCTTTTCCCAGATTACCCGAATTGTGAGGTGACTCCCTGCCCACTGCACACCAGTTGACCTTCAGGAATCCTTGCAATATTTCATCTTTTGGATGGGTTTTATACCATTGCTCCCCTCAGATACATAATCTCCTAGGAGCAGGGGAAGCTATGTACATTTCCCACCTTGTTTTTGCAGGCTGCGAGGTAATCTGGGGCTCTTGAGTTTGTGCTTTGGAGAGGAGTGTGTGTCTGTGCAGGGTTATAGTCATGTCTGCAGTGAGGGTCATTGCCTTCTGGAATAAAGGTGTCCTTTCCAAAGACATGGGCAAGGAGGCAATGGCCCTTGAATGTACAAACTCCTCAGGAAGTGAGAAGCACATTCATCTTGTGCCTTCCCTGGCAGCCTCCAGGTCCCCTGTGCCTCCTGCTGCATTGCTACACATGCAGGACTGCCCAGGGGTGGCAAGCAAAGACCAGGAGGCTCTGGAGTGCCTTGCTGAAAGAAATGACCGTTCACCAGCTGGCAGCACGGGTGTGAACCACTCCCCTGGGGCATTCAAAGCACGAGCAAGTACAGTAGTGTATTGAGTTGTGTGTGGTGGCTTTTTCCTCGTTGCCTTAGGGAACAAACAAGTCTCTCGTTAGCCCTCGGGTGGCCCGGTCTGGGCTCTGTATTCAGGGTGGCACACTGCTTCCCTGGCCTGACCCTGACCCTAGAGCGCAGCGGGAGGAAGATGACTGGGAGGGGGAGAGCATGGGGGCTATTTTTGCTCCCATATCGCTATCTAGTTAAACTCCAAGATGCTGTCCTTCACTGCTGTCTGCCGCCTCGCTTGCTCTGTGGCTCTCAAGTGTTTACCATTGACAGGCTGTGAGCAGATGGACTGGCAAGAAGAGATAAATTTGACCCAAGAAGATGTCATTTGAGGAACAGCTGAGGCTAGTGTTTCACCAGATGTCCCAGCTTTAACCCATTAGCAACTTCAAGGAACTCAGCGTTGTCAATGGCTTCAACATACTCCATTACCACACAGGCAGGGCACAAAGGCTATTGTTAAAATTTGTGCAATAAGCAGATATTCCAGGGTTTTCCAAGGGGGCTGCCATGAGCTCAAGCCCAATAGGTGAGTGCAGTAGTGATATGTAGCATGGTTACATAGGTGTCCTCTGCAAGCTTGGCTCAAACAACTCGAGTTAGTCAAAATGTTGCCCATATAGTACTAAATGAATCCACTGGTGCATGAACCAGCAGATACCGTGTTATGACAATACTGACAAATGCTCTCAAAGGCATCCGCGTGATTGGGGTAGCTGGTTTTCCCCTTAGCGACTCTGTCTGTATTGAGTGTCCCAAAAGACATTGCTGTTTCTGCTGCCAGAATAAATGTGTATGCATGTGCTTGGTGGCCATGTACCTCAGGCCGTGACAATGTGGGCTGCTCGTTATCAGATTGTGCCTAGAAAATACTGCAGAGCCCACGTGAGTGGGTGGATATGCACACGCAGTCACTGAGCGAGAAAGTTACGTATGGCTGTATAGAGCTCTTTCCAGCATCCTCGACTGAGAGCAGGCACAGCACCAGAGCAGCGATGGCTCTGCATCTGCACCGAGTGTTTCTGTAACTCTCCCTGTGTGGTCCTCCAGGAAGGGTTGTCATCTGGCATTTAGATAGGTTTAACGCACCACATTCAAACTGGTAAAATGAAGTTGTGGCTGTAAGGTCATCCCTTAGTGTAGAGATGTGGGATTTATGGGTATTTGAGCCAATGAGACAAGCTAGCTGTGGCCTGATCATGGGAGCATCCCCAACCACGGTAGTATCTCCCACCTTCCACTGATGGCTTTATGCTGCTGTTTGTTGGAGGCGACTTTACCACTGGTTTTGTTGGTGTGGCAGCTCCTGCTCTGGGACAGTGTTGGGGGCGGGGGGGACACGGCAGGCGTCTGTGTGTTATTTACCCATGCACCCCCTCTTGCTGTCAGTGTTATGAAGAGCTGAGTACCTTGGGGTTGTTTCCTATGCAAAGTCTGAAAAAGACCAAGTTTACAGCGTCTCGTGTTAAACCCCAACTTGTCACCTTTAGCTCTGATGAATCCACCCGAGGACATGCTCCCAACAGATGTAGGCAGAAAGCCCAGGGGAAACCAAGCACCCTCCCATTAGCTGGTGTTTGTTAATGGATGTTTTTTACCCCAGGCAAATTTGAGTCTAATCAAATTGCCCTCTTCAAATTAATTGCCTTGTTCAAGGCTTGATCTGGGAGGTGGAAGAACAACTCCCCTCCCTTTATCTGGGAGAGTGTGAGGGAGTGTTTGGCACTGTATGAGCCTGTTTCAAATGCAGCACTTCTCTTGCTGGGCCTCTACTGGGTGATTTTGGAGAAGTCATAGGTTTAAATTTGCCTCTGTCTTTTCTCTAAAGCCCTGGGATGGAGCATCCCTCTTGGCAGTGGTCTGCACGGTTTTCTACCAAATTTTGTAAAATATTTAGAGCTAGATTTTCAGCCAGTGTAAACTAACATCCCCAGATCCCCATAAATCTGTTCTCTTCTTTTCCCACTGAGTGGATGCCATATCTTTCTTGACCTATTCCTGCTCTGTTGGGAGGATGTTAACACTGAAGTCAGAGGCCAAAGTGTACCAGCAAAGTCTTTCCCTTGCAGCCACTTTAATCCGTGCTGGTCTCTGGATTTTCAGGGAAACCACTCCCAGGCTCGATCACGAAGCTAAGAGCTTCCCACTGCAAGGACTGCACTGCAGACAATTTTTCCACTTGAGCAGGGCTCCGAATGCTCGACTGCGAATGCCAGCGTTTACACAAGCTGCCCAGCTGCTTTCGGATGTGTGTGCTGTTTACATGCAGACTCCAGCTGGTTGCTGCAGTAGGATTTAGCCAGGCAGGGTCTGTTGGGGAGAAGCTTCTCTCTGCTATAGAGATGAGGCAGCATCTGTGTTGCCAGTAGAACAAGCTGGCTGGTTTTCTTACCCTGAGACTTGCCTTCTGGACAAGAAAAGCCATGAAAGCTGCCCCAGAAAGGAAGAGGAGTTAGTGGTGTTAATCTACACAAGAGATGCCTGCACTCCCAGTGCCGGGGTATTCAATGTCTCTGCCCTCCTTGAAGTGGCACCTCTGATGTGAATGGGGAGGGCAAGTAAAAACTGAAGTACAGAAAGCAAGAAATCCCTCTTTCTGCCCTAGCAATTTTGGGTTTTTTTGCCACAAAATGGCCTCTTTTCCTATGATTTCACCTCCTCCCCACCCTTTGTGTGGCAGAATGGGAAGATACAATAATGAGGACAGGTTTTATTGGAAATAGTGCTCGGCTGGGCAAAACCAGAAGCTGTTTTATGCACTGGGCTGGGGAATCCAGCGCCACTGCGGGCTGACCTTCCCAGGCTGTCCAAATGTGAGTGGGTGTTTTAAATATCAACAGTTTAATGGCATTTACTTCAATGTTTTGTTCAAGAAGGATTTTCTATTCCTCCTGCTCCTCTCCCCCCTCCCCAGGGTGCTGGGAAGTTCATCCCAGAAAAAAGCGAGGCTGGAGAATGTGTGTCTCTTGGGGGGTTTTTGATAACTGATAAGAATTGTGGAAAGTCCCATAGGTGAGCATTTTCCTTCATTACTCAACAAGGCTTGGCGCTAATATTTCTTAGGAACCTGCCGCTCTCTGGGTCTCTTTTCACGCAGTCTTATTGTTATGACATGTACAGTAGCTGAAATTTAAAATCCATTGAACTGGGGCCAACATCTTCTAAATGGCCACTGATTGGGAATTCTGTGATTTTTGAGATACCTGATGCGAATGGTTCACCCCTGCCTTTCCAGAGGAACTGAGCATTCATGAGTGCTCTGAAACGGAGCATGCTGTGCTCCTAGGTTAGCAGTTTTAATGAGATCTGTGGAACAGCTCTGCTCTGCAATCTCATTTATTCTTCTGCATAGTAATCATTAATGGGAATTTTCTTTGAAGAGAAAATGAGTATTTTGTCAGAATAAAAATTGCTGAGGCTTATCAACTTCTTTCTGATTAGCTTCATCAGTCAATGTTTTCTGATTAGAAAAAGAAGAATATATTGGAAATGCAACATTTAGGAAAACTACTCTTGACAAGTGGAATTTTGGGAGTTTGCTGACACCTTTGCTTGACATATTGTTGATCTGAGATGCAAATTTTTTGGTTTAAAATGTTGTATGAGAAAATGTGGGTTTGTTTTGTTGGGGATTTTTCATTATTTGTTTCGGGTGGGGTTTTTTAATCAAGTGCAAAGCAAGAGAATAAGATGCCTTCCCTCATTGTACTGGACAAAAGTGTTACCCTTTCAGTATTTTAAATGTATAGCCCATGCTAAGCAGTAGAGCAATGTTTTCTTCTTGATGGGTAGTGGAAGTGAGAAGTCACTGATGCTACCATTAAGGCCAGACCCTGCAAGGGCAGAACAGTATTAACCCCCTCCTGGCTGGTGATGTCATGCGTGCTGTATTTTGGGCAAGGCGCCTCAGCCCATGCTCTCCTTCAACCTGCATTGCATGGATGCAAACCCACATGTGGCTGTGGCTTCAGGGGACCTTCTGGGAGCAGTGGGGAGAGAAATCAGCGCTCCATGCTCTCCCTTAGCACGCACCATCCTGTAGTGCCAATGGCACAGACATGTTTTGTCTGACCTGGCTCGCCGCTGTACCTTGCAGCAATCCCAGGTGATGAGAAAACCATTCTTAGAAAGGTCCCCAAGTCACGGAGCTGGTGGGGTCAGCTGTGCTCCGAGTTCAAGCCGTCCCCGAGCTGTGCGGACATTTGCTTGCAGGCCGCAGGTGGCCACGCAGACCCCCGCCTCGCCGGGGAGCGCTCGGCCTTGGGGCAGCCCGCGCCCAGAGTGGCGGTGATTTCCAGAGCAGCCCTTACGGGAGATGCAGCCCAGGGAATGGCTGGGTTCACCTCCGGGACGGCTCTCGGGGGTTCACCGCGGGCCAGGCGGGAGGAAGTCACCGCCGCTGCCTGGCTTAGATCTTCCAAAACTGCTGAAGGCAGAAAGGCGAACAAGCAGCAGACAGCAAAGGAAAGATTAATTGGCCGGCTGCCTGAAGGGCTGGTTGGGGTTGTATTTCTTGTTCTTACCCTTGCAAATTTCTACAGGATTGTAAATCTTGAGCTGCTTCCCAAATGGGGAGACTTCAGGTGTGTTTTTCTAAATAAGCAAACCTGAGCATACTTAAGTTCTTTGACTCAACACCCAGGAATTCCCATTGGCTTTATTACATGCTGACAAGCACGCTGGGGAAAGCAGGACAGATCAATGGCTGCGTTTGAAGCGGGCCATAAATCACTCGTGACACCAGGCAGCAGATTGACTGACTAGCCTTGTTCCTCCTCCCTCCCCGCACACCAGCGCTGACCCCGGCTTGCCACCGAGACGTCGGGGAGGGCTGCCCGTGATTAATGCTGCAGACAAAACCCTGGCCCGGCCGGCAGCAGGCAAGCTCGAGCTGAAGGTCTCTGGAGGGAAAGGTCAGAGGACAGCGATACGAGTCAGACGAGGAGTAAATGGAAATTGGTTAAGTCCCCCCCAGCTCCCAGCACCATTGCCCCATGCTATATCCGCTCTTTTCTCCGTGCCCCCGTGAAATCCTTGCTTTACGTGAATGTCTGTCCCTGCCCCGAACACGTCGTGTGAGCGTTTAACGTCACGGGTTGAGCAACGACGAGCTTAAAGCTGCAAAATTGACAGGAGGGTTTCTGATGCCAGACGTGGGAATTCGGCCTCTGACGGGTTTTGACTTTTCGGAAGGAGCCGAGATGGGCAGATGGTTTTGAATTTATTATTTTTTTCACTGGAAATTGTAGCCTTGGGGTGATAGAAAATCAGACGTAGCCCTGGTCTAGACAGGAGAGGGGTGTGAGAACCTCCAGACTGCCAAGCACTCCCCTCCCCTGCCCCCGTGCACCAGGGCTGGCGTGGGAAGGGAGGGACAATAAGAAAAACTGCTGGAAAAATCGCACCATTCTCATTTGAAGCTTTCCGACCGCTCTTTTGTTTTTACTGATAGGTTGAGATAAAAATTAGGGAAATTATAATTAAAAAATGAAAGCAATAGAAAGCACAGCCACTCATCCAGTTTGGTGGAAACCCTTCTTTTTGGTGGGAGGAGAGAATGAGAAAGATCTATATTTTTCATCCAAATTGAAAACCAAACCCTCCTCCAATTCCAACAGTGGCTTGTCATCTCGCTTTGGAGCTGTCTCTCTAGAGGAAACAGTTAAGCAACTAAAGAAACTCATCCCTGCATGCACAGAACTGGCTCCTTCCATGGGAGCACAGGATACTGGGAGTGCCTTGTGTTGGTAGATAAGAGTGGAGATGCCAGGGCTGTGGGTCTGCCCACAGGCAAGATCTTAATTAAAATTTATCTATCTTATATCAAATATTTTTCTGAAAATTTTCAAGGATGTTTCCATGTCTTGTGCTAAAAAGAAATCAAGGAAATATTTTGCAGGATCTTGACACTCATACTATTTTCATCTAAATGACATTTTTTTCATCTAAAAAGGTCGAAGCCCTATGTTGACGCAGTGTTTGGTAAATAAGAAATCTTGGTAACATTGACAGAAAATTCTTTTTTTTTTTTTTTTAAGTCAATAAGAATTGTACATGAAGCAGGAAATGCCATTAATGATAGCATCTTCAAGGGTTTCCTCTTGAAAAAGCAGACCTGTAATGGACATTCAAGGGCCTTGCCTTTTCTGTGCAAATAACCTCAAAATTCAGCAAACTGCAGTAGAAATCAGCCAATGACAGGATGGGGCCCTTCCACCTTTGCAGGCAGTGCCATCGTGCAGTGTTAACACACGCCAGAAGACTTCTGCCGAATGGAGAAGAGGGAGTTTGATGTCTGTAGGCACTTTGGTTCCTGTGCTCTGGGAGCGGGCAGGCCTGGCCAGATTGCTTTCTTTTGTGCTTTTTCGGGACAAAGCGAAGCATTCAGAAGTGGAAACTTGGTGAGGTGAGCTTTTCTTTCCCTGCCATCATGCTCTTCTCAAGCACAGCTCAGTTTTACTTTACAGGGTTTTCCTTTCATCTGAAACCTTCCAATTTCAGGCAGGTTAACTTGCCAAGGTGCACCTTCCCTTTCATAAATATTGCAGTAGCTACAGGCTATGGAGAGTTAGCCAAGCAAGTTCTCTTCATCTATCATGATCTCACCCCTCCCTTAACCCCCTCCTCTCCCGCCCTCTCATTAAATAAGAACAAAAGGTAAACCGTAACCCTCTCACATGCCGCATTAATATATGGTATAATTTTCCAGTTCTGCCCAGTTCTGGTATGGCAGCTGTGGTTGTGTAGAAAATGGGGCATCCCTCGTATTGGAAACACTTGTAATCTCCTGTCTAAACTTGCTCCAAGCTGGAACGTCCTAGGCTGCCCAAACACTGCTGCAATAATGATGAGGTATCGGGCACTTTTTGTGCCCCTGGGCATCAGAGGTTGAAGGACCCGTCCCTGCTCCCTGGAACCTAAGCAGCAGCTGCCCAAACTCCTGTTTCCCTGACCTTCAGCTCACCGAGGGTTAGCAGAGCTGCTCTCTCTGATGTTTTGCAGTCAGGCCTTTGGGGAACTGGCAGATGCTCTGTCCTTGCCTGCTGTGGAGGTTTCCTCCTCTCGGGGCTGGCGGTGCTGCAAGCTGCCCTCTGTGTGCGTGGGGGCTATGGGGAGCTCTGCAGCTGGCGTCCCTGCCGGGAGCGAGGGCTGCTCTGCCTCCCACCTGGGTTGCAGGGGAGTTCAGCTTAGTTCTGCAAACAGAAATGACTTGAAATACAGGTTCCCAGTGCTCAGCTAAGTAGAGAATGCTTTTCTTTCCCTGTGGCCTTCTGGCAGTGCTAACACACAGGAGAATGGGGTTTGTGTGCATCCTCACTGCAGTTCTGTTTGAGGCTCTATACACATGCACGCGTGTGTGTACGTGAGTGCATAAAGACGCACTTTAAATCAATATTCTTTCACCATGCTTCAAGGATACAATTGCTTCTGGTTAAAGAAGCCAAAGCCAAAGATAAATAACTAATATATTAGCTCATGGGGCCATTCCTTTGCTCTAATGTCCTGAACAGAGGACACACCAGATGCTGAACTGTGCATAGTCCTGTTAGTGGCTGCGTTACAGCAGTGCCCAGCACCCAGGATGGTGTGACGGTGCTCACTGCTGTGTATAGTGAAGTTTACAGATGTATGCAAACCTGAGCACATAAGGTGATGAAATGGGCGAAGGAGCAGAGCAGCATCTGTAAAATGATATGAAAATGTTCTTCCTCTCAGTAATTTCAGGCGCACAAGGAAGCATAACAAGGAAACAAATTCTCCTGCCTCTTCCAAATTTTCAGGGAAAATCACTAAATCCAAACAGTTTTTTTTCTTGGAAAGCACAATTAATTATAAACAAAACCCAAAACTGCCATTAAAATCTCAAAATTTCACCAGAAGGTAGCTCAGATCTAGCAGCTTACATGAGAAATACATTCCATGGAGAACAGGGGTGATTGTGTGACGGCTTTGTCATGAATGTGGTCCAAAAACCATATTTCTCTTATGTTTTCTTAGAAACATTTTAGCAAGCTCTTATCATTCCTAGACAGAGCAGTTACATGGAGGCTGGTTTTGCATGCTAATATGCTTTGCCATTAGCCCCGCTCTCCATTGCTCCCAGAGCAGAGATGCACTGCTCTGCATTTTCTACAGCCCCTAATTCCCTTTTACTCCTGAAATGAAAGTAGCTTTCATTTTTGCTCAGTGTTGAACCTTTCATCAGGGGGCTCTGCCGGACCCTTTGTTACTGCCAAGAGTGGTTTTGCCTCCTTCCCTGTTTCTAAAATGCCTCCCCTCACATGCTCACACTTACATCTGTCAGGGACACCAACAGGTGACACCTTCCTCCTCCCCATCGCGTCAAGGCTAGGAAAGGCTGTGGCCTGTGTAAGGGGAGCGCTTACAAATAAGGCCAGATTTGGTGACCGAGGTCCATGATGCATTTTTTTATTTATACCCATGCACGCACACTTGTGTGTATGTTACAATGACTTCAGGGGACTGGAGGGGACTTTCCGCAAGGATTAACTGAGTGCGCCTTCAACAAGGTAATACAACGAACTTGCCTTGGCTGCTATGTGCTTAATTAGGGCCTTCCGTCATATAGAAACTGTTTTTTAAAAGAGCTTAGAGTGGTTAGCAAAAGATACACCGTATCTGGAGTGGATCCTGCAGTCCTACTGTGGTGAAACTCTCACTGGAAAACTAAGCAGGTTTGTAATGGGTCTTCGTTTAAAATCGCTGCTGTATTCTGTTACTGATAGTGCAGTACTACAGGAGTGGTGTCTGCTAGTTGCCATATGTACGTCAGCAAAGAGTGCACAGATCCAGATGTTGGGTGCAATCTGATGGAGGGTGGAGAAGATCCAGGGACTGAAAAATATGCAGAATTTGTGCCAAGTACACTTCTCTCCCTAAAGTCCAAAGGAACAAGAATTATGGCTGAACTGGGTCCTGAAAATAAATTAGGAGGGAAGACTGTGGGCTTCCCTTTTGCACTACCCTTCCCTCTGCAAACACTCAATTCACCAGGTGGATCTGTGCAAGAAGGTGACCAAGCAGTGGCCACAGAAAATGCTGCCAGTGGGGTGGGGAGGTGAAGGACCCAATGGTCTCTCTCTCAGACACTGAGAAGAACTATCTGTCTTTTTAATGTCCGTGGTGCTCTCTTGCTGTATCTAAACTTCAGTACAGCATCTTCTGAAAAAGCATTTCTAGCCCATAGTAACTTCAAGGCATCCAGACTCTGCTCAGTACCTGCATTATCTATAAGCTACAGAGAGCTGTAGGCATCACTCATTGATGGTAAAGGCCACTTCTTTTCTGAGGCAGAGACTGAAATGAAAAAGAGGGGTTAGAAAGCTGTGAATAGCACCCATATGTGCAGCAGTACACGTGCTCTCTCACATAACTAGCATTCGCCGATGGAAGATGCAGTAAGTGCCCCTCGGACATTTGGTGTGTAACAGGGGTACAGCCTCTGAGACAGAGATTTTCTGCAGTGGGTAATACACTTGTATTTGAAGGCTCAGGGCTTGGGGAACCTTTACGAAGCATGAGAATACTGCCACTGACATAATGGGGCCAAACTTCACTTTGATCCTATATGCAGGCCTTTGAGTCTGAGCCATATGTTATGAAAAAAGCCAGTTTCCAAACCAGAGGTTTGGTGCTGACCTATCCCTGAAACTGTCACAGATGTGGGGTAGAAAGCTTGCTGGTTAGTAGTTTTGAGTGCAAGAAGAGGAGCCGGTTGTGTTGGTGCCCTAAATTGAGTTGAAAATGCTGTGAGAGCAGACTTTCTGGAAAAAAAAACAAAACAAACAAAAAAAACCCAACTAGTTCTCTGGAGGTTATGCTACAGTGCTGAGGGACAGGGCTGGTGCATGTAGGAATCAAGAGAATTAGAGAGAGTGAATTTAGACTTTTCCAAAACACAGTTTCATGTACTGCAGGGAGCTGGAGGAAGGGAGCAATGGGGGTTGCTTTTATTCCAAACCAATCCACTCGCTGATCCTTGACCTTGTCTCTTTTGAGAGGTTGCCAGCTGTAAGGTAGGGAACCTCCAAGCAGAAGTGGGATTATTCCTAATTTGAGTTTTCTGCTCCACTCTGAGCATCAGCGCGGGAGTTGCTCCCCAATAAAGGACTTGCCGTGGTGCCTGCTAGACTCGCCACACTGCAATCACGGGGACCATGAACCTCATCCTCTCCTTCACCTGCTCTTGCCGCAACTCCTTTCATGAGTTATGCGCAAACTGCATTTGCGAGCACGAGCACAGGCAGCCAGTGAAAAATAATTTAATAAGGTTACTTTACACATCCTGACCCCAGCATGTTTCTACTCATCCCAGGAGCCAGCTGGTATTGGTAAATTATGACTCGGACTAACCACATTCAGTTTAGTGTCTGCAGAAGCACTTGAGGCTCTTCAACACTCATATTTGCAAGAAACACCTGCGTAGGGTGGCCAGGAAAGGTGAACGGAGAGAGCCTTATCCTGCCCTAAAACCCCAACCTGCCGGATAGAACAAGAACAGGAGTGACTCAGCAGAGCGGCTGCTGACTGCACCTACTCTGCCACACGTGGTGGCTGTTTGCTTTCCCTCCCCCTCTTTCCCCAGCTGAGGTTTAGGCTGTAGCACAGACGGGTAACATTTTCAAAGGCACGTGGTCCCAGTGGGGACATAAGAGGTTTTTTGCCGAAGGACATTCTTCATGGAGCAGTGCAGAGTTTTAGGGAGGCTGAACCAGCTACCATGCTATTGGGCTCCGGTTCCAGTACTGGCATAGCCTGGCCAGGCCACTTCCAGTGGGTTGTTGCATGAGCATTGAGATCTCTGTGCTGAATTTTATTAAGCAGCATCAAAGATCTTTGCTTCTCAGTGGGAGATCAATGGAAATTGGGCTCCTAAGGCCCAAAGGGTGCAGGGCTCAGCTCACTCCTGTCTCTCCTGTCCAACACCAGCCTCATCTCCAAAGCTTGGGATGGCTGAGAGTGGTGGTTCCTGGTGACTGGAACTTAATTGTACTCCTATTGACTAAGTAGTGATGGGTGAACTCGAAAAGGCCTGGCTAGGTATCTTGCATCAAGGAAGTATCCAGCATTTGCAAAATTAGCCTGCTTGGCAGTTTGGTCTTTTGACGTTTCTATGAACAGAATTAAATTGAAAGGATCCTCTTGCTGTTTTTTTTTTTCCTTCTTCTGGTATCCCCTACAGATGGGAAGAGGTAGAAATGAAATCTAGCCATGTGCTTTACAAGGTTCGATTCAATGTTGGTAGGGCTGAGTCACATGCCTGTTCTGACTGATGCCATCACACCCATGAGACACACAACATGTTATTGCTCAGTGGCTTAGCAACATGCACTGTGGCCTGCCTTCTGCGAGCTTCTCACCTTTGCCTCCCCTTTCAGGGCCAGTATTTAGCAAACAGAATTTGCAGTGCCATGGTTACCAGCGAGCAGAGCTTGGGACCTTTGAGCCATTTGCCGGTGTCTTGGGTGATCTCATCAGCCTATAATATTGTAGCACCTTTTGCAAATTCAGCTTTTCATAGAATTGGAGCTGCTGGAGGGGAATTGAATTTTGGGGGAGCTCTCAAGATTGTGTCATTCAGCCTCTCACTGCAATGACAGCTGAAGCTTTCACATGCTGAAACCCAAAAGAGAATCAGGGATCTTGTGTTTAAGCTTTCCATGCCATCTGCCAAACCCAACCAGTGAACTATAACATCCAATGTGTGTACTTTAATCCAATGAACACTTATATTGAAGTGAAGTAGTTCCAAGAGGAGAACTCCAGAAGGAGACCATAGAGCCGCTAAGAAATGACTATACCGGCTAAGGATTTGTGTAGCCCAAACCCTGTCTCTGGCTGTATCCATTTATGGCTTGGAATAAGTCTGAAAACAGGACAAGTAGTGGTGCTTGCCCCAGGTGCTTTCCCAGACCATCCCAATATTTCCTTGATACTTAATAGCTGCAAATTCCATGAATATGTTCGGTCACTTCTTCCAGTCATGTAACCTAACTGGTCTTTCCTTGAGCTGACCCCAGCCCTGGGTTTCCAGCTTTGCACATGATCACAGTGCCATTGTGCAGCAGGAGCTTGCTTGCTTTTTTCTTAATCTTCTCCCTCCTTTAGTTATCAGATATCCCACTCTGGATGTTAAAAACTTGCCCAACCCAAGGAAAGTTTCATCAAAGTTTTAATTGTGTGTTACATTTGGTGAAGAATGCTGATATTCTGAAAAATAGAAAATCTTACAGAAAAATCCTGCTCTGTTCTGGCCCCAGCAAGGTGCCCCAGTGCCCTGCTTAGTTTCCGATCGCTGTTCCGTGGCAGAAACTGGAGATGATTGAACAGAGCTGTGCTCAGTGCTGTGGGTCCATCACCACTTAAAGCATGAAAATGGGGAACCCAGTGCTTTTATGTGAATGAGATGAGGTAAATTCAGGTAGTGTCTGCTTGAAGGGTTTACATATGTGCCTGTGTGGCCCTCATATATGATGTGGGATTGTAGAGCACATCTAAGTGGTCTTTCTGCACAAATAAGTAAGTGTTTGGTGAACTCTAAACCTGTCCGGGCTAGCTGTGAGCCTCACCCTGATAGCTTTGGGTGTAAGGGACAGATATGTGCCATTTTCTGCACTGAACTTACCTACATATCAGGGGTGTCAGGACCGGACCCAAGTTTTGAGGGCAGATTGGGAGCCTTGGAGTCCCGTGGGAACTGGCCAGCTCTTAGCACAGGTCAGGGCCTCTGCGGGGCGAAAGGATTTTCTCCTCCTGGGCATGCCAACTCCTGTGCCCTCAGGCCCTGCCACTCAGGCTCAGAGGCTCTCTTTTGTAGCTGCATTGCCATGGTAAGTGCCCTAAATCAGTCACCCTGAGGAGCCGGGAGGGGGACGGCTGCATCCTGCAGGAATGGGTGCTGGATAAGCTCATTGCGGATGAGGGGACATGGCAATACAGGACCACGACAGCCTGTGCAGGGAATGTGGTAAAAGCGAAACAAATGGGCTACCCAAGTCCCTTTCCCTTTACGCTCAGGGGTCCGGCAGCTGCTTGCCTTGACTGATGGATGGCAGCGTTGCCCCGGCACCTCCGCGTACCCTCCTCTCCTTCCCTCTCATCTTTCACACCGTGCTGTCATTCCCTCTGCTCCCTGGATGACCCTTTGCAGAAGCAGCCTTGGCAAAAAAGCTAATGAAGGCACTTACAGTCCCTCAGGGTGTTAACAGGCTTGCTGGCCCTCAGAGGCCTGCCACCCTCACAATCCATGCTTGTTTGTGGGTTTGGGTTTTGTTTTACAAGCCCAGTAAAGGGTCTGGGAAACTGATCAGCAGGAAAGTGCACGGATGCACTTGGCACAGAGCTGCCAGAAAACCATGGCATTCGTGTCTCCTGCTGCATTGCTCTTCCAGCTGCCCCTCAGTGGCCTGACGGTGGGCGGTAGGATTAACAAGTTTTCCCTGCATGTGGATTTGCAGCTTCTCATTCTCTGTGCATCTATGAAGATGCAAGGAGAACTCATCTGCAAGGCTGCCAAGTTACCTGGTCAAAAGTACTGTGGTTTGTAACATTGGGAGCCTTGACCATGGCAGAGAGCCTGCCATGATGTCCCTAATGCATGCCACTACCCTTGCTCTGCAAGTTTAGATGTGTTTACATAGAGTCCACGGATCTCCTTTACTCTCCTGTAGCAGCCAGTTTTTCTGGAAGGCAACCTGCTGCGATGGCTGACAAATGGAAATGTGTTCGCATGCTCACACTGGAGACACTATGTACTTTCCCTCTTTGCTGCTTGCGCTTTTGAGCAAGTGATAACTTCCATTTGTAGCTCCTTTGACACACATTTTAATGAGCTTTCTTGTGTTACTGTACATCTTTTTTTTTTCCTCAAAGGCTATCTTTTTGTTTATTCTGGACAAGAAGGTTATTTTTCTAAGGTGATGGTGAATTGTTTTCATACTGGGGAAGAAACTGCTTGGCAGGCAGTTTTTAAGAAATTTGCAACTAGTATCCAATCACAGGAAAGGAGGAACGTCTGCCTCTCAGGAGTTCACAAAGTACGTGACAAGGAGGGAAAAAATGGTATGGTCTTCTGCAGTCCCACAGTCAGACAGGCGGAGAATAGGCATCACTGGAGATCAGAGCGGCAGTTGCCCCAAGCACAGAATTCAAAGCTGCCGCTACCTACCTGCTCTTCTGGAGGGGAGATTAAGGAAGTCTCTTTCGCACGTTCTCTTTTTTAAACTGATAGAAAGGGCAAAAGAGGGGAGGGAGGAGATCCTCCTTCCTGCTTACGCATTTTGCTTTAAAAGCATTGAATCTGGTATGAAGGCTTTCACTTCTTCGTGCAGAAGTCTTTGCTGTCTGCCTCTTCTCCCCGCTGACTGCCTGCGGCTACCCGTTGCTTCTCTTGCACCTTAGTTGAGTTCGTAAGCAGTTACTTTTTTTCCTCTACTTATTTACTGCTTAGTGTAGTCCAGGTTTCTGTAACAGCTAATCACCTAAATCTGGCTACCAAGTTTGCATTGTGTATGTGGTTTTTGATTTGGAGACAAGTATGAGCTGCGATCTTTGGATGAAGGTCCAAAATTTCCATGAAGCTCACAGCTGTCTGGGTCTAGTTGGGAGAAATTCTCCGTGTATTGCTTAGGCTATTTAAAGTGTGCTTTGTCCTGCTGTGACACTCAGGTAGGTCCCTGCAGCAGTCAGTATACTCAGGACCTGCTGCAGTCAGTGTGCCCCTGGAATGTGGCTCTTACCTGGCAGACCATGGCCCTTTCCATCCCAACAGCAGTCAGAACTGTGCTGAGGTTGAGGTATGTCAGGTCGGGACTCAGCAGAGGAAAAGGGGGCCCTCAAATAGAAAAATGACTCTTACAAAACATCTCCTGTTGTCTCTGAAATCCAGGGCAATCATCACTTCTCACCTCAACAGACAAAATTTATCACCAAATTTTGCCCTTAAGTATGAGCTCATGTTGTGCAAACAGACAGTTTTACAAATTTGCTTGCGTGAAATTACTCACCTAGAGTTTGTTGGCCATGTACCCACCCTGCTGGTTATTCAGAGGCTCTTCACCGCAATGATTGTTCTGACTATGCAGTAGTCATCAGCTGCTGCGAGGAGTGTCTCATCGGTCACCTGCCTGAAGAGCACAGCTTCCGCTCCCCAGCTAGCTGAAGCCCACAACATTTTCATGATGCCCACACAAACACTTTCAAGGTGAATGTATCTCTCTGAAGAGTGTTTGTGACCTTCCTTCTCTTTCTCCCTGGACCTTCACAAATTAAAAGAGACCCCCAACCTTTTTATTTTTGGTAAGGAAAAATCTTCTCCATTGTACATGAAGTGAATGCACTTGAAGCAAGATTGTTCCATGAAATTTAGTATTTATCCAAGTAAATGCACTTGAAGCAGAATTGTTCCATGAAATTTAGTATTTATTCAAGACCACAGATGCAGTTATTTAAGCACCTAAGGCTTCATAGGAGCTCCCAGAGGCGCCAACCTTCAAACATTTCTTGTTCTGCAATACCAGGGGTTTGTCAGTCAGACTCTCAGGAGAGGTGAGATGGAGTCTGGAAGAAAGCCCAATTCTGAGATACTATTTAGTCCATATTGTTCTCTGTAGCTAGAGTATTTTACAAACAAAAAGCTAAGAGTTTGTGAGTTTAATGCCCCTGGAGAATTGCAGCTCGATCTTCTGTCCAGCTTTATGCATCCGGTTTTTCCGTGTAGTCTTGCCTATGCTTTGCAGGATTGCATTTCTTTGATCAAAATCATGAAGGGTTGGCTCAGCTGGGATTAACAGCGACGCATGAGCCTGGCTCCCCATGCTGAGTTTTAGACATTAGGCACACAACCCTGTGACTGAGTTGCAGAGAGACAGAGGTGTCTAACTGAAAAAGATTATCAATATACAAGAAGTTGTCAGGAGATCTCTAGCTGATTGCTTTTTGGATTTTCAGGACCTTTCCTTCCCCAAGTTGTGCAAGTGATCTTTGCTCTTTTCAAGCTTTATTTTTCCTATAGCATTGACTGTTTTTTTGCCCAAAATCATCCTGTTTTACAAGCCACACCATTTTACAGAGTTTTCATTCAAGACATCGATTTCTTGCTTTCTGTCAATGCAGCTCCCTAGGAATGCAAGAAATATTTTTCAGTCAGTTCACGTCTCTACCTAATGTAAATAGGAAAAAGAGAAGAGAAAGAAAAGAGAAACATAAGAATAATCTATGCTACCTCCAGAATTTGAAGTTATTTACAAACTACACAGTACATAAGGCTTGTGCCTCACGGTGAATTATTGTAAAGCTTACCTGGCCCCGTGAAATGCAGGTGCTAGCACCTTTCATGTTCATGCCCTTGACACAGGGACCCAGCTCCAGCAAAGCATGTGGCCACAAAAGCAGTTTTATTGACTTCAGTTGGCCAGCTTATATGTCAGCTAGCGTGTGCTTACGCGCTCTGTGAGGTCAAGCCTGCCTTTCTTTGTGCCAGGAAGGGCACAGGCACTGTTCACATTACAGCAGCTCAATAATATCCATTGCCGTATGATAACAGTGCACACATGGACACCTACTTTGCAGCAAATTACATTTAACATGTGGGGAAAGAGAGCCAAACTTCATTTGCTGCAGGCAAAGACCAGGACATAATCACTTGCACCATGTCAGATGATGTGCAATAGCTCATTAGGCAATAGCAACTTCAATCACGCACCGGAGCCTCATGTCCTAACCAGTGTGGGAGGAGGACGGGAAGTAGGCCATCTAATTTCCTGGCATCCTTGTGTGGTTGTGTCACCACTGTAGCTGAAAATCTATCTTGAAGGTATTTTTCCTCAAAACTTTTCACTCTAGCACAAAACCAACGTACATGTCCCTGGTTTGAAAAGAAGCCTGTTCTCAAAGCAGGGAGCAGAGCTCAGGTCTCCCAGAGTGACAATAAATGTTGTCCGAACACCAGGACTCCTATCCAGAAAGCCAAATGCTGTTGTACTGCCCTTGGCGGCACCGACCTGCACTTTGGTTTTAACTTAGCATCCTCCCGAGGCGAGGCAGAGCTCCACCTGTGCTCTTGTGTGCCCTTTGTGCTGGGATCACAGCGCGGGATATTTTTGTAAATTATCTAATGACCAAACTGAAAAGATAGTCTTTCTAGGGTTACCACTGAAGGCAGGACGTGACTCCAGAGCCCAGTATCCAAGCATCTTTGCTTACTATGGGAGGGTGGTTGGCTGCAGTGTTTTTGCTCTGCACCCAATGAGAAGGGCTGCAGGGCTCGAGTTAGCAGTATCTCGGTGATATGAGCCTCCATAGGGTTTATGTCATACCTATATTTCAGAAGTTACAGAATGTGAAAGATATTATTACCTAAGAAGCATGTTGCAGAGCCAGCTCCTCTGGCCTAACGACACCTTCTTTTTAAAGGTTTCTATGTAATGCAAATTTAAAATAAGGGTTGTGGAGTGGTTCTTTATTAGAAGGAAAATTAATTCCCCTTGCCCCATTACATGGAGAACAGGATGGTTGTGCAGCAGTAAATTGACCTCAGGAGGAGCCCAATGTACAAAGCTGAGGTCTGGTTTGGGAAAGCACAATGTTAGTGAGGACTGGTCTTGTGTTGACAATTACACTCGCGATCTCCCTTCTGTAATTGAAACGAAACAGAAATTATTCCAGGGCAGGAATACTGCCATATTGATCCTACTGATCCATCTGTTAGCTAAACACTCTGTTCGGATATACTAGTACTGGAAATCAGATTTTTTTTTAATGATTGAGAAGCCAGGCAAAATGTTTGCCCCTGTTTTTTAATGAAAAATTGTAGATTCTTTGGTTTGTGATATTCAATTCTACTGATTTCTTTTGTTTGTTTATTTTTAATTCTGTAAAATTAATAAGCTTGGAGTAGATCTAAACCAGGGGTTTAATGTTGGGGGGTGGGTTGGCTAAAAGAACATTTCATCTAAGTTTTCTTCTCACTTTAGTTTACGCTGTAGGGTTTGAACTTTTATATTCTTTTAAGCAACCTCTTGCTGGTTAACCAAACCATTTCAATCAGAAGTGAAGTGTTTGCTTTCCATACCTGCTGTTCAATGAAAGCCGCATACTTCTGTCTGCATCCCAGCACAGCAGAAGTCTCTTTTTTTGATTATCAAAATTCCTGGTGACTGGAAAGCAGTGGGTTTAGTAGTTCTGGGCCTTGGGCAGCTGCCCTCTCCTGGAAGGAATGCCAGATCTCTGGTCACACCTAAGAGCATCAGTTCCTGAAGCTGGGACCAAGCCCTTGACCATGACTGGAGCATTTAGGACTAAAGCATGTAGCACGACAAATGTGGTCCCAGAAGTAGGTTTGCAAGGAGCAAATTGCAACGAAATATGGGACTGTGCACCAAAAACTAAGATAAGGAAATTCTATGACCCGTTCTAATGGCACAGCAACTCTATTCCTAGTTTTTCTATTACTAAATGTGCCCAAGTGGCAGTATCTTCTATTTTGGGGAGTGGAGAAATCTGGAGGTGTATCTCATCTCCCAAGTGCAATGCCAAGAAATTGTTGCAGAATGATTCAGAAAGCCTATTATTGCCTGTGCATGGGCTAGTCCTCATTGTTCCCCTGGCCTTGGGAAGCCAGTGGAATGACTCACCACTTCATAAAAAATGGGCTGCTGCAAAAGATGACCCCCCCAAAAAGTACAGCAGAGAATGAAAAGAGGGCAAAGTTCTCAGTCACGGCCCTGAATTAGCAGAAATTTTCACTGTGTAAAGTAAGCAAGGCAAACAAGCCAAAAGGCTCATAGGCATATGTGAACACTTGTCCCTAAAGCACCAAAGAATTGTTTAGTTTTAAAGGTAGGATACCCAGGATCAGGTCATAAGCTAAGAGGCAAAGTTGGGGCATTATGAAGGGTTCACCTGAAGTTCATCTGGGAAACTATTCTGCTCTTTGAGAGAGAGGAGCATACACAGGTGCCTGTCCTTTGTAGGGATAGGGACGTCCTCCTGCAGGAGATATAAAATCTCTCTGGATGCTTAAGGTTCCTTATCTTGCTTTGGAAAAGGAAAGGTGCTAAAACTTTTTTCAAAGGACAGAAAATGGGGCAATATTAGACTTAGACCATTTCCAGTCCATCTCTGCAGGTCTTTGCTTTTTGACATTTTTTCTAGCCATTTTCTTTTTCCCACACCATCTGTAAAATTGGTTGGACTATATCCCATCTAAGTGCCTGACTTTCCGTGCCTGACAGGCAATTCTACTTCTCTCTCCTCCCAAGAGTCATCAGGCCCAAGGGGATGGCAGGCAGGAGTGACTGTTTGCAGGATGACATGAACTGGAAGGTCCTGTAAGGGTCACCAGGTGTGATCTAAGGCTTGTGAAGTTTTGTAGGTTTTGAGGAACAAAACAGTAGAAGCCCAAAGTGTGTTTTTGCTTTCTCTCTCCCAACTTCATTTACTTGCTCATTAAATTCAGAAGCATGTAGCTACACCCATAGAAAATTACTGCATTTCGTAACCTTTAATTGATTTGCGTATTTATGGGGAAACTGGTATTTCGGGACTATCCAACTGTGCCATCACTATCACCTTTTCATGGATCTCTGTCTGTTTGGTTGCTGCAGAGAAGTCCTGATATATGTCTGCCTGGCATAGACCTGGCAGCTCCGTAGGCTGAATTCTTCACTGCAGGTCACTAATACTGAAATCGGGAGAGCTTTTATTTGTAGATGGGGCAGATATTCGTTGCAGCATGCTCTGCTCTGTTTGTTTGGCTGAGTGTTGGTATTCCAGCAAAGATTTTGAAACACATCAGCGTGCTGCATGCTGCTAATTATGTTCCTTTTGTATACCATTAGGAAAGGTAGGGACACTGCTGGCATGGACAGGTACAGAAGCACTTCAGCCCACAGATTGCTCTCCACATCACCTCTCTCAGTCTCCTGGCATTTTCAGCCGTTGTAAATTCAGGGATGCAGTAGATGTCCATGTGAGCTGGGAAGGAGGTGAGGGTCTTCCCAGCTCCTCATCTGTCTCAAGGGCACTATTGCTGAAAATTTGGTCAGTGGTCCCAGCCTTTGCTTTGCTGGTCACAGCTGTGAGAAGGCAGTGCATGGCAAGAAAATGCTGCTTCACTCACTCCGTTGACCTCAGTTTTAACTTTTGTTTCTAACTTCTGAAGCTGGAAAACCTTGCAGATAATACATTGGCCATGAAGACTGATCACTCAGTGTCCTTTCTATATCTAATGCCCCTGTTTTTGGAGTTGGTTATACTGCTAACCCTGCTGGTGTGAAAGGTGTTGCTTCAGGGTTGGATGTTACAAGAGTCCTGCCCTGAATAAATTATGATTGAGCTGTCCAAAATAGCCCAGGTCAAGCACCATCCAACCCACAGTACATGTGTGATATGTCAGAATTGAGGGTCAGCTCCAGCCCCGGCTGAGGGGTTTGCAGCCACTCAAAGGTGGTGGTGGGCATTTGACCCAGTAAAGCCCTCCTCAACAAGCCTGGTAGCCCCAGGGGGAACACAGTCACAGTGTCCTCTGCTCTGTCTCCAGCAGGTATTTGGAAGATATGACCAGTGTGAGGACTTGCTGTTGGGATGTATAGACCTTGGTGAAGCTGCAGCCAGCATGGGGCAAGAACAGTGTGCTGGTTGATAACAGTGTAATGGTGGCAGTCCAGGCCATGTCTTCTGCTATCAGCTTTGGATCTAATGTCCAGCCATGTTGCAGCCTTGGCAGGAGGACAACCACAGCAGGCAGGAGACTCGCCAGGTAGCTGAGGTCGCGTGACACAGCGGTGGGGAAAACCAGCTGCAGCCCAGAGGCACCTGAGGTCACTCTGTGGCGGCTGACATTTACTGAGGTTTTCAAACTAGGCTGGTTCACAGCAAGCTAAGGGCACTGCATGACCGTAACGTGACCTGCCCTTCTTCTTAACCCAAGAGCATGAATACTTATTAAATTTTCTATGTTTAGTGGGAAACACCACTCTTCAGGAGCTAGAGCTGATGCAAGGATGCTTTGTGGAAGGTCATTGCACAAAGAGTGTTCATCTGTAAAACACCCTGCCCATGCAATGCGACCCTGCAAAACTGTTAGTCCAGGGTTGCTTTGTAGCAGCAAACTGGAGCTATCAGATTTGTGTGCTCACAAATGCAAACCCAACAAAACAGACCAGAGAGGAGCAAGAGACTGTGTTTTCTTGAAAGCATTTCCAACACTTCAGTCTTCATCTTTTTTTATTCTTTTTTTCCTTCTCCCTTGTTCCTCTCTTATCACTGCATTTGTCTTCTCTTCCATTTCCCAATCTCTCTCTCTTTCCCTGCTTTTTGAATGCAGAGACATGCACATTTGTCCAAGCATCTCTGCAAGCCCCAGTTTGAAATTAGGCACATTATTTTACTCTATCCAAACTATGGTCCTCAGAAGGACCACACTGAATGAGGCCAGAGGAGCTGGGTTCTCCTTTGTTGCACCTGGCCCAATGTCTGGAGCTTATTGCTACATCAGAAGCCATCACACACTCTCTGCCTTGAGAAAAACGACCTCAGGCCAAGCCACCATCTCCATGTTATCGCCTGCTAATTGCAGGACATCCTGGGGAAGATGGTGGTGTTTGCACCTTTGATCCCAATGCTGCAAGGTTGGGTTCTCTCTTCTGCAGACTCTGCGAGAGTGTAGGTGTTTGCTTTAGGCTACGATGACATGAGAAATACCTTAGTGAGGCGAGGCGTGGGTGTATTGGGGCGTGATTCAGAGGAAGTCAATGTACAGGGATTTGTTTTGTGTGCAAGAGATCTATTCACTTTAGTTACCAGCATGGGTGTCATTAACTTTTCTCTTCACATTTTATTATTTTGATTATTAATCATGGCTTAAGAATGCCTGAGCCAATGAAGATTTCATATGCAATTTCAAAAAATCCAAGATTTATAATACCAAGGGTTGTCTTGAGGGAGCCAGGGAATTTGATGAGAGTTCACTAGATTCTGATGAGGAACCAGTGCAAATCAAAGAGGCTGGTAGCCTGGGGCAGGATATCTTGCTTTAGAAAGAGAGAATAGTTAAGGACATACTTAAAATTGGGCTTGGAGAACTCTTGCTAAGACAATTTAGGAGAGGATCAGTATGGACACAGCAAGATGCAAAGAAATGAAGTTGCTGTGTTTAATTAGTCCAGATTTCCTTGGCTTTGGAGCTGGACCTCTTTTTCTCTTATTTGTTTTAATTGACAATAGATGAGATTAGCTACAGTTCTTACACAGGGTAAGGATCACTCTGAGGTTATTCAAGTTTGCAGTGCCTTTAGCCTTGGCTTAAGACATCCAGAGTCAACCTTTCTACAGCAGATAAGGCTACATAGGTCAAAAGGTTGCCACAGTTTGGGGCCCTATGCTGATTCTGCTTGTGTGCCAGTAGAGTTGCTGTGGTGTGTATAAAACAAATCTAAGTGAGTTGAATGCACAAGGACTGCATGGACCTGCTGCAGAAAAGATCTTCTTGTCACCACCCTGCTGCATTCCGCAGTGAGATCGCCGCAGTAATAGAACAATTTATGCCAAAACAACTCAGCGAGCAGGTTGCAATTCCTATAAAAGTTAACTTGAGTGAAATATAACTTCAAAGCAAATGACGATTCATTTTCCAAGCAGAAGAGGGTGGATTGAAGTGAGAGGCACATGAATCATATTGCCTGTATTGGACTTCTGCCCCGATTTGAGACTAAAATTGATATGTTAGGAGGTGAGTCAAGGGAAGCAGCTGGGGCATCTTGTGCTAATCAAAACCAGAAAAGGTTCCTACAAACTCTGCAAGTCTGTGATGTTCTAATAGTCAGGTTCAGAGCATTTGTTTATATAGGGCATTAACTGGATTCCTCTGTTCTCATCCCAGATTGCCTTGTTCCTATTTTTAATGAGAAGCACCTTTTAACAAAGGTGTCCACATTCCCAGAAAATAGTCAGCTCCAGGCCCCAATATGCAGCCAATGTATTCAGGTGGCTAACAACAGAACTAGAGAGGAAAGAACATTTCTGTCCCTTGGGAAACTCTAAGATGTGTTTGCATTCATCCTAAGAGCGAGAAACGGTGTCAAGATATTCAGGAAAAAATTTTTTGCAACCAAACACGGAATGTTGACCTTGAAATATTGAATAAAACGTCTGTAATATATTTGATTGAAATGAAACATTTTTCTGTATCCACAGGTATTAAGAATTCTGAAGCAGTTCTCAAAAGTTGGTTTAAAATGAAAATTTTCAGTTTGGTTAGAAATTTCAATTCAAATTATGTTTGAGCCAAGACAGGCAAAAGAAAGAGAGAGGAGAGGGGGACCAGGTGGTCTTGTCATGGTAGAGCATAAAATGGGGATCTGTCAACTGGAGATATGAGCCAGTAAGCAAGTGCAGGCTCGAAAAGTGCCGTTTAACATGTTATTCCTGTCCAGAAACAAAGTGACTGGGTTTGCACGACGGTACCTGGAAATGTAGCCAGGTCATTTCTAGACTCAAGCTGGTTTGTGTGCCATCAGCGCAGAAGAATCTGTGCTGCCCTTATCGATCCTGGTAATCCAGGGCTGCCACGTGCAGAGCCTGCTTGGGCATCTCTGCACCTATTGCACTGACAGATCTCTGTATCTATTGTGTTTTGGGGGGATGACAGTCTCATTGCAGCCTGAATGGCTGTAGGTTTCCTCTTAGAGAATCAATTAATCTTCTTTCCTCTTCCATTTCCAATGTTTTCTCAAATGAGGTGCCAGCGTTTTCTTCTTTGTTGCCGAAAGAGTGCGTGTCACTGCTGGTGTTGGATGTATTCCTGCAGAGGTATTCTCAGCCTGTAACACAGAAGAGGGAGAAATGGGAAAAATCTCTTATCAAGGGCAGAAAAGAGAAAGATATAGAAAAAGGCCAGTGGTGGTGAGTGTCAGGCACAGTGAAGACCAGGAAAACTTCCAAGCTCTTTCCTGCAGTTTGTCAAATCCCTGGTTGACTTTTCCACAACTCATTCCTTGTACCTTATAAATAATACTTAAGTCAACACAGACAATTGTGGCTACTGGTAAAAACCACAGAGAACAGCTAAACACAATGGAAATGACTTATTCCAGCATTTGTTTTTACTTTGGAACAAGGAAAAAACTTTTGAAAAGAAATGAGTAATTCTTTTTCGTCCATCTTGGCTTTTGTCTGCTCAACAATGTGTCCTTTTTGTGTGTAGTTGTGGTCTTAACGTTTTTGTTGGTTTTTATTTATTTACTTTTTTTCTGCTTTGCTTTCTTGGTTTAGGATTGTCTCCCAGTGACAACTGCTAGCAGCACAGGGCTAGAACCTGGTAAAAGACAAAGCAAAACCACCATGCCTTTGGGGAAATGACTCTGCTACCTTGCCAAGAAACATGTTTGGCAGGTTTATAAGCCAAGGTGGAGTTGGAGTTCTCTGAGCCCTTCTGCCCTTCTTGAAAGATGTCAGGTGGGAACCTCAGCAAAGCTAATATCTCGAGTAGCATCTCCAGGGTTGGGCAAACTGGTTCAGGTAGAAGAAATTGCAGCTCAGACTGAACCCTTGCCCATTTCTTGATGGGCTGAGCCTAAATTTTGTCTTTTTCCGCCTCATAAACCTAAATCTGGAACATGCCTGTCCTCAGAGCTGAACCTTCATAGCCATTGTGAAAAGTATGGCTGATATCTTAAAATCTTTCCCCTGCATGTCTGCACCTCTACCCTCTCTTGAGGTTAATTATTTGAACATCAGCCAGTATTTACTCCATGCGCGCTAATCCCAGACTGGTGTGGGCTTTAGGCCTCTCCATTAGAGATTTACTCCCCACAGGACCACAAACCAATGTGTCCCTTTGACTTTGCCAAGAGTGTGTTAGAAAGTAGGGGCTGTGGGGATGCATGTGGTTAGCCTAAGCAGCCATTTGTCATTGTTGGAGAGTCTGTGTGGTTTTTATGAGGAAAGGGATTGAATAGTCTTCCTCTGAGTTGACTCAGAAGAAATAGAGCAAGTGGCTGAGTGTAGAGATGGAGGGGTTTCTTTTTGCCCTTAAGGCAATCTTGGCAGTTATACCTCTATACAGAATAGGTCTTTGTATGACAAAGGAGCTCTACCATTTTCAGTTGTATTAGCCATAACTCATTGCTGAAAGGGTTACCAGCTGCTCACCCAGCCCTTGTCCCAACTGCTCTAGGAGGAAGAACAATTAACCTGATTTTGTAAAAGGATGTTTGGCCTTTTAAGGAAAGACCTTCTGAGAGGTCCACAGGAGTAACTTGTTAAAGCATCAGTCCGTCCTAGGTCATGTGGCATGGGGAGCAGAAGATGGCCCAGCTATATATAAAGAGCTGTGCCCAAGGAAAGGACCTTCTGAGGAGGTAGCTGACAGAGGACTTCTAGGATATGTGTGGAAGGAGTTGCTACAGAAGACTGGGTGATGGGAGAAGACATAGAAGAGAAAAGATGCTTCAGACAGGATAAACCGAGGCATTTGCTGGCCCAGCATCTTCTGTTGTTTCTCTCTCTAGGGTGAAAATGGTAAGTGATGAAGAGCAGGGATATGTACTATATCCCTGAAATCTGGGATGGGCTCTAGACTGGGAATGCCTGTGTTTGTTTTGTCAGTAAGCCACAATAAGCAGGACAATGTCAAGATTTCTTTTAAATCAAATTAGGCATTTTGGTTTAAAGTAGCTCAAAATCCAGACTGCTCTAGTTCTGTAAACTGCTGCTGCCTCTGCCAAAGGGGACAGAGACACCACTTTCCAGTTGCTCGAGCCCATAACATCAACAGGTCTTCTGAGCAGAAAAATCCTTGAGATAGTAAAATAAGGTTCCTCTGGCCTTAAACTCAGCTCAGAAGATGCTTCCAGGCTCCTCATGTAGCTGCTGCCCTGTTGCAAGTCTTTATAAAGAGAAGAGCCTTCTGTTTATATTTTTTTGTTTGTGATAGGTAGGGGTTGGCAGGTTATCTGAATACTCTATCTCTGTCTATATTTGCCTACTTCTAGATCTGTTGACAGTATAAGAGTGTCAATATTTTTTTCCTTGTAAGGTGATATAAGCAACTGCCTAAGTGTTGACTCAACTGAGGATTACTAATTTCAATAGCTAGTTAACAAATCAGCCTACACTCCAGGCAGAAGTGCAGTGGCTGCTTCCTGGGAAGCTAACAGTGATCAGCTGTGTGGAGCCCGGGGCTCAGCCAGGGTGGAGAGCAATGATGCTCCCTTTGGGCAGCTGGTTCACCTGCCCAACAGATAAGAGGGGCTCGGGGGGGACACTCCATGGGATGCTCTATTTCAGGATGTCTCTTCCCCTGGTTCTTTGGATGGTGGCTTTCTGAAATTTACTTTGCATTTGAATTGTGGCAGGTAACTGCTGGATTTCCTTTTGTCCTCTTAGCATGATTTTATAAAACTTATCCAGCTAACTTGGATCTCTTTACAGAGAGAGAATGGTAGGGCAGGCTGTAGTGAAGGTTTGTGAAAGTGTTTGCAGGGGGCTTGCCAGCCCAAATCCCACCTAACTGAGTCATAACTGGGGTTTTTTTTTGCCATGTGGCAACTGTGGAGTGCATTTAAGAAATAGTTTGGTTCCATCTTGTGCTGAGCTATGCCTTGCTCCAACTATACAGGCATTGACACTGAACGTGCACAGTGTATACAAGACCTGTACCTACTCAGTAGTGTTTCTACTCTAACTTTTATTTTTGGTCATCTTTGAGATACCAGGAAATAGCTCAGTAGAAATCTCTCTATTCCATTTCCCTTTGCCTTAAAATGCTCTTGAGATGGTCATGAGAATGTAGTGCAGGCTGTCTGTGTTTATCTGGTTCTGCTCTGGCTCTGCTTTCTATT